>NW_027328737.1:3635000-6035000 GCF_048564905.1 Vicugna pacos
CCAGTAATTTCTTCTTCTAGCCAGAAACACATAGGAACTGTGTATAAATAAATGAAAATGCCATTAATATATAGATTGCTAAAGTTCTACTATATTTTTCTTGGAAATGAAGAGAAATTTCAAAATTATCTTTCTTAATCCTATCATTTGATAGATAAAATAGAAAATTACCCACATAAAGTAAGAAAAATTATATAGATCATAAATAAACTTTTTGTATAATTTACTGAACTTTTCATGTGCCTGTTTTATTTTATTATTGTTTTTTGTAATACAACTGACTACTTACACCAACCACTGTGGTATATATTTTACCAATTGTGCACATATTTCTATGATTCATTCATACAAATGTTGATTATGGTGTGTTCCAAATTCACTTGGGTTTGCAAACCTTATCATAACTAAGACAACTGAGGAATTAGAAATTCATTTTAAACAAAAATCAAAGGAGACTTTGCAAGAGACTATCCCAATCAAACCTATGGCCCTATTGCAGAAAACAGATTTTAAACAAATCTGGGCTAGGCCTTGTTATGTACATGGTATATACCCTGAGGTTCAAACCACAGTGCCTGATGTTGGGAGTATGTGGTCTTATTAAGATAGTGAAAGACATGTATTCACTAGTTACAGAGCAGTGCAAGTGTTTGACAATGACTGTTTCATAGGAGAGGCAGTGAAGAATTCATTTCTGAGTTTTCATCAGAGACATAAAGTTCAAAACAATGACTTTGGTCCTAAACTTAGGAGATTTTATACTACAATAAATTGTAGTAAGGAGGGCGTGTGGATATATTGTGTTGTGCATGTGGGGGCACACACACACATGCCTGTTGTGGGCAAAGATAATGTGTTATTTGCAGGGTTAGCTCATTTAGCCGATACTAAAAAAAAAGGGGGGGACATAGATCCCAAGTGACTTTGTGATTTTTACTACTAATAATTATAAAGAAAAACACTGGCAAAATGAGCAAAAAGTACAGAATTTTTCTAGTTTTTTTATTATTTTTATTTTTTATTTTCTTTTTTTAACATTTTTTACTGATTTATAATCATTTTACAATGTTGCGTCAAATTCCAGTGTTCAGCACAATTTTTCAGTCAAAAATGGACATATACACACTCATTGTCACATTTTTTTCTCTGTGAGTTATCATAACATTTTGTGTATATTTCCATGTGCCATAGAGTGTAATCTTGTTTATCTATTCTACAATTTTAAAATCCCAGTCTACCCTTCCCACCCTCCACCCCCCTGGTAACCACAAGTCTGTATTCTCTGACTGTGAGTCTACTTCTGTCCTGTTTGGTGCAGCCACTATGGAAAACAGTGTGGAGATTCCTCAAAAGACTAGGAATAGACTTTCCATATGACCCAGGAATCCCACTTCTGGGCTTGTATCCAGAAGGAAATCTACTTCAGGATGACATCTGCACCCCAATGTTCATAGCAGCACTATTTACAAAAACCAAAACATGGAAACAGCCTAAATGTTCATCAACAGGTGACTGGATAAAGAAGATGTGGTATATTTATACAATGGAATTCTATTCAGCCATAAAAACTGACAACATAATGCCATTTGCAGCAACATGGATGCTCCTGGAGAATGTCATTCTTAGTGAAGTAAGCCAGAAAGAGAAAGAAAAATACCATATGAGATCGCTCATACGTGGAATCTAAATCACAAAAACAAAAACAAACAAACAAAAACAAAGAATTTTTCTAGTTTTTAAATGCAAAGTCTGTTTATTCTTTCAAGCAACTGTTATACTTACTGAAGGGGATAACAGTCCCTGCCTTTTACAGTGAAGGAATAAAGAGTATTCATGATGTTACTTTTCATTAAAATATGAAATTTTCCATCCTAAGGTCCTAGAAAATGAGTTATTCTACCCTGATCAAAAATGGTCCTCTGGGCATTGACTCATATGGGGTAATTTAGTGGAATTTCACATTCTGTAATCGAGACTATATGTTCATCTAATGATGCCAAGCATATTTTAAAAACCCCTCAATGCTGAAGTTTCAGTCTCCTGCCATGATTGTTCATATCTCTCAGTTGATTAGTGAATCTAAATGACAATGCAAATCAAAGTGAATTTTCATATTGTGTTTACACCATTAGTGAAAATCTAATTAAATATCTAATAATTAATGCAACTCCTTCCAGGAGAATTAATACATCAGAGAATGTCAATGGGGAATATCCAGTGGGAATATTACCTTCATTGTTGTGTTTCATATTGTGAATTGAGTGAATTATACTGTATATTATATTTTATATGCATATTTTTTAAAAACTGGGTGGGCAAAACAATCCAGTTCTTGGTACAATAATGTAACTTTCTTTTAGTTGGACATTATTATATTGATAACATGTCTATGTGTCTGACACCAAGTCACCCAGCCAGCTAGCCAGTAAACATTTAGAGAGTGCCTAATACGTGACCAGCACTGTCTTAAATGTCAATGATATAGAAAGCGTAAATATAGAGTCCTTTTTCTAAAAAAGATCTTTTTTAAATTTACTAACCATTACAATTAAGCTTCTAATTTTCAGTGGGGAACTTTTGAGTGGAGGTCAGAGAAGGTTATGGTGCATATTAGAATATCCTTTGCCATTATATTTCCACATGAGGAGTATTTATCTTCTCCTACTTTTGGGCTTGAACTTGTAACCTGTTTTGGCCCTTAGGCTATCAGCAGATATGATGTGATGCAAGTCAAGGCTTGAAATGTGCCTATGCACTGGGCTTTCTCTCTTGTACTCTACCTCTACCATGAAGACATGCTGAGTAGGCTGATTGGTTTCAAACAAATCAAAGGCACTTAAGATTAGACATGAACTGAACCCATGTCCTAGAACTAAACAAAAGTGAGGGCATCAGAGGTCTCAGCAGAGCTGGCCCAGTGGGTCAGCAGTTTGAGTTAGAACCCCAGCTGAACAATTAGTCAGTGCATAAGAATATTTATCTTCATCAGCCTCTAAGTTATGGGATGTTTTGTTGCAGACCCATAGCTGACAGACACAAATGAATCTGTGTTTTACAGTGATTGCAATATCAGATATGTTTTTCTTTTTAGATCTTGTATTTAAAAATATTTACAGGAGTATAAATATGTGTTCCCTGTTTTAAGGAAACAGAGGCTACATCATTATTTAACTATAATTTAAGAACCAAGCAACAAAGGCAGAAACAGTGAAAACATCAATGGTATAAATGTAATAATATGAATGATTATATTCTACCAAATGTATCCATGACAATTTCTTAAGTGATCATCAACGTATAGGCAAATTATTCTCCTCAGAAGGCCCTGTAAGCTCCCTGTGTAGTTAACCAGTTTACATAAACATGGAAGACAGTGATGGAGTTGCTTCTTGATTTAAAAAAAAGATGTGTCAGTGTGTTTAGTTAATTTTTTAGAGTTGTGTTTGTGTTTCATCTGAGTTGGCTCAAAAAATGACAAATAGGCAATGTAAATATAAAAATTCAAGGCCACTAAGAGAAAGAAATATATGCTAGACTTAAAGCCATTAATATGTAACTGTTAACTCCTTAAAATAAAGCACACTCTTATTTTATATTATACACCTCTAGTCCTTAGAGCTATGTCTTTTATGATTTTGGTATATCATGTATGAGCAATAAATAGTATTACATGATTAAATCAATGATCACACATAAATATATTACTAATGAAAATTTAAATGTTTAGGGACCTTTGTATTGTTAGTCCTTGTATAATGTACTAAATTTACTAAAACAACCTTTACATGTACATATGTACATTAATAATAGAAAGTCATTTGGCATAAATTAACTGTATTTTCAGTCATTATGGTCACACCTCAAATCTCTGGAAGTAGTTATTTGGTACACTTTGACATGGACCCCTTTAAAATTAGATTAAATTATTAGTAACTATAAAATCTCTGACAAGAATATGCTCCTTCCAGCATATTATATATAAATATAAAATTAAAAGAAGGATGTACCCTCCTGTGAGAAAAGCAAATGTAAATATCCAGTTATGTGGATTAGGTGAAGCAAGGACCTAGCGTTCACTTTACATAGTTTTATAGTGGGCGTTTTTTCACCATGACTCTTTCATCACAGGTTGACTAAATGTTACTTGTTCATAACTCACAATTTAAATAGTTTGAGCTCATGTACCCCTTATGAAAAAAGTGAGATTCAGTATTGCGTATTTAATTCTTAAAGCGTAAACTGTCTCATATTTACTATCACACAAAATAACAGAACAAAAATAAGTTATTACAGTAGAAAAATATGAATCTGTAGGCAAAATTGACCTGTAAAAATAAATGGGATTATTCCAACAATGCAAATTAGTTTGCCTGTATACAATAAATTAATGTAGTATGGCACATTAATAGATTACAAAACTACAAGGGGAAAAGCAATTGATCATTTCAGAAGATGCAGAGAAAGTACGTGATTAAAGCCCAATACTATTCCTGATAAAAAGCTCTTAGAAAACAAGAAATGAAAGAACTTCTTTATTCTGACAAAGAATATCTGGAAAAAAAACCACCCAAAGTAAACTATTGTGATTAATACAAAAAAGGTAAAAACATTAACTTCAAAATTAGAAACAAGGTAACAATATCCTCTATGACCTCTTCCATTCATCATTGTAAGGGAGGTACTTAAGAACTTAGTAAGAAACAGAATCAAATGTATTATTTACTAGAATCTGAAAGAAATAATCTAAACTGTTTATGTTAAAAAAATAGATATAAAAGAGTAGTTTTCAGGGACTAAATATCAGGTGTATTTCTATGCCTAGAAACAAAATGTTAGAAATGCAATAAACAGATACAATTTTAACCACAGAAAAATATGAAGAAAAGAAATTCACCGAATAAAAGCCTTGTGAGCCATCAGAAAAAAAAATATGGCTGTGTGGAAATGCATTAAAGATACAAAAGTAACTGGAGAAATATAGCTTCTTCATGAATATGGAAAGCCTATATTTTAACCATATAAAATCTTACCAAAGTGATTCACAGATTTGATCTCTATGATTAA
This sequence comes from Vicugna pacos, assembly GCF_048564905.1. NCBI lineage: Eukaryota > Metazoa > Chordata > Mammalia > Artiodactyla > Camelidae > Vicugna > Vicugna pacos. Next base: position 3,640,065 of record NW_027328737.1, read on the forward strand.
ATGCTGGCAGAGGTTTGAACGGTACTCAACAAACTTATTCTAAAGTTTATACGGAAAAAGACACAGCCAATGATAGTCAAGTTATTCTTGAAGAAATTTAGGTGAGTGTAAATTCCAGCCATATATATTAGACAGTAACTCTTAGCAGAAAAGTTAGAAAAACACTTACCCAAACTTGAAACTTTAAGTTTAAACTTTAAACTTTAAGTACAAGAGATGTGGTGTTGGGGCAAGGAATAGCGACTTTATTTGGAAAGCTGGCAGACCGAGAGGATGGCTGAATAATGTCTTGGAGAACCATCCAGGTCCAGTCACAATACAGGCTTCTTTTATACAAAACAAAAACAAAAACAAACAACAACAACAAACAAACAAAAAACAAGGGAGGGTGTATGGTTGGTTGTTGCAAACATCTTTCTGTAGAAATTCTTTGTTCTTGCAGCTGTCCATGTGGGTCAGTTCATGGTGTCCCTGTAAACCTCCAACAAACAAATGTTATTCTCTATTCTACAGCTTGTTATCTTTATGTGAGTGCAAAGCTAGCAAGATCAAGCCTAGGAAACAGGGCACAGTGGTCAAAGCTAAAGGAACAGATCTAATATAGAGTCAGATTTGTTCTCCTCTATTACATTAACTTCAGAAAATTATAATATCCTTATAAATTAAAGGTTTCAACACACAAAATCTAGCAATTTCTTTCCTAAGTTACCTTCAACCTTCTGCCTGTGTTCAGTGTGCACCAAGATAAATATACATGTATGTTTATAACATCATTGCTTATAGTAATCAAACATTGTAAATATCTCTAATATCCACTTTTTGGAAAATGGGTTAATGGAGTAATTTTTAAGTTGCATTCTAAAAATTTCAGTTTTATAAAAATTAATAATTCTAAATATAAAAATTGCAGTAAAGAGAATGTTTCAGGGGAAATTGAACAACAATATAACATTTAATAAATATAAATGGCAACTTAAACTAAATGATATCATTTTATTGATATATAAGTGTGTTCAAGAAATTATAAAGAAAAGCAGGAGAATGCATTTTAAAATCTCAGGATACTCCGTAGTGAAGAAAGAGAGGTAAATAGGATAAAAATAAAAGCACATTAAGGGCTTTAATAATAAAGTACATGTTTTAGTTAATTTCAAAAAGAAGGTTCATAAATTTCAGTTAGCCAGACAATTAGCCATTTTTGTTGTTTAAATTTTATCTTACTTATTTTTATGAAAATAGTACAACTTTAGCATCATGAAATTTGTGGACACTTCCTTTCTGACTTACTATATAGTTATTTTTGTCATTTTTATATGTACATTTAAAAATATATATTCTGTGAGGTGTACAAATTGTTAGACAAAGGTTGGAAATTCTATAAGAAAATCCTCCCTGTTCTTTTTTGTCTAATTAATCTAGAAATCTTCAAGGGATTAGTTGGTTTTTATTACTGTAAATCTTCTCACTTTAATTTTGAGTTTCTCAGTATCCAGACATTCTTTTTTTATCAGTCTACCCTATATCTACATATGTGAGAGGACCAAGACCCTGATTCAACAATCATTCTTCCCAGAGAAAGCCCATGTCCTGGGATCTATAGGACCCAGCAGCATATATAAATATATACTTATCTACACTGGCACATTATAATCACTCATAATTACCTTTGGACTCACTCTTGGTGTTGAATACTCTATGTGTCTGGACAAGTGTACAATGGTATTTATCCACTGTTACAGTACCACACACAATTGTTTCACTGCCCTAAAAATCCTCTATGCTTTACCTAATCAATCTTCCCTTTCTCAAAACACTTAGCAACTTTTCATCTTTTTATTATCTCCACAGTATTGTTTTTTCCAGAATATCATGAGGTTGGAATCATATAATAAATAGCCTTTGTAGATTGGCTTCTTTCACTTATCATTATACATTTAAGGATCTATATTATCTTTTTGTGGCTTAATAGCTCATTTATTTTCAGCACTGAATAATAATCCATTGTCTGATAGTGCTATGGTTTATCCATTCTCCTACTGAAGGATATTTTTGTTGCTTCCATGTTTTGATAATTACAAACAAATCTGATGTAAATATCCTTGTGTAGGTTCTCATGTGGACATAGTTTTCAGCTCCTTTAGGTAAACTGTAAAGAGTAGACTTGAAGGATTTTATGGTAAGAGCACATTTAGTTTTGTAAGAAACTGCCAAACTACCTTCCAAACTGTTTTAATCATTTTGTATTTCCATCAGCAATAAGTAAGTGTTCCTGTTGCTCTACATCTTGGCAGGATGTTTGGTGTTGTCAGTGTTCTACATTTGGTTAGTCTAATAGGTATGTAGTAGTATCTTCTTGTTTTCATTTGTAGTTTCCTAATGGCATATAATGCTGAACATATTTTCGTATGTTTGCTATCTGTCATCATCCTTGGTGAGGTATCTGCTCAGGTAATTTGCTCATTTTTTAAATCAGGTTGTTTAATGTTCTATTGTTGAGCTTTTTAGAATTCTTTGTATATTTTGGCTAATAGCCTTTTATCAGATATATCTTTTGCAAATACATCTTCCCAATCTGTGGCGTCTTATCATTCTTTTGACAGTGTCTTTTGCAAAGAAAACAAATTGTAATTTTTTTTAAAGTTCAGCTTAGAAATTATTCCTTTCGTTGATCATGCCTTTGGTGCTATATCAAAAAGTAAAGTGAACAAAGTCAAAATATGGACTAGATAATCCTTTAAATAGCAGAAACTAATTTCCAAAGATGGAGCAAAATACCATAATGAACTTATAATATAAAAAACAGTTAACATGACTATTTTCTTGATATAAAGTAGAAAATATATATAAAAATATATAATTAGAAAAAATTTAACTATCCTTGCGTAGGATAGAATAATAACTATCAGAAAATAACAATAAACAGGTTGTTTTTTATATAATATTGGCAAAACTGGATTAGAAGACAGCTTCTTGAAATGTATGTTTTGTAGAAAAGTCATCCTGAATTTTAAAATCTAGAAATAGCCAAAATATTATACAAGTATGAAATAAATGAAATTATCTTCAGTGGTATAATGAATGAGGTGTTTAATGCCTGAAAAACACATCTGAAGGAAAAACAAAAGAAAGTCACTCAAAAAAAAGAAAATTAATGAACAAAGTTATATGTGGAAAACAAAATAAAGTCATAAATAAATTAGTCAATAATACATATGGATAAGCCTAAATTGAGTCAATTTTCCTATTAAAAGACATTAAAATGCATAAATTCTCAGATATTTGGGGGGAATCTCTAGGATATTTGCAAGAGGAACATTTAAACATGCTGCAAAAATTATTGAAAATAAAAATATAGAAAAAGAAACACCAGAAAGAAATACCTATTACTATAAAATGTAGTTATATCAGTTTTAGTTTTAAGCAACATAAATGAGCAAAGGTAAATATATTGGAAATGTCATGTTTTATTTCTCAGTTTGGGTGGTAGAGTAATGGATAAATATTTTATAATCATAACCTGTATGTATCAAATGTTTCATAATTTAGAAATGCAAATAAAAACTATAATCAATTCTTACTGTAATGTAACAAATAAAGAATTAAATATTCTTTTTTGTATGTAATTCCTGGGTATTATGTGTGTGTATATTATATATATGTATATTTTTGTCCTAGAATCAAATTATGCACACAATTTTGCTTTATGAACATTAGACATTCTATATTGAGAATCCCTGATGGTTTTCAAAGACTGTAAATATAATTATAAATAACAAAGTAACTTTTTATTTGTGAAAACCATAAGAAATATAATTACTCAGCTTTACTGATGTTGTTACATTGTTTTTAATGCTTCACACTGTCATTTTTCTATTAAAATAACCATTCTAATATCTCTTTATTTATACATTTGAAATGATTTTAACTTTGTAACTAAATTCTTAAAAATCTTTAGTGAATAATATAGGTTATGAAATTTAGAAACAGAAAAAATATTACTCACAAGCCTATAATTAACTAAATTTAATCTTTGATATAGAGACTTCCAGAATGGTATCATTAAAAATATACTCATTATTTTAATTATAAATTTTGCACAGAAATTTTAAAATGTATTACATATCCAAGAAGTCATTAACTCTGTTTTCCTTTTCTTCTTTTTCCCCACTACTTGTACCTGATAGGGATCAGTCTTGAAGGGATCATCAAGAGGACATGACTACTGGAATGTGTTTCGCTTGCCTTCCCTGCAGAAGCCCCACCAAGTACTCAGCCTTGTGACAGTAATGTGCTTGTTGCCGAGACCATCGGACAGTATTTTAAGGCTTCTATATAAACTTTTAAGATTCTGGTGGGGTTGCAGGGAGACTCTTGTGGCTGCTCAAGACAAGTCTCATAAGTAAGTTATCTTGCTGATAAAACCTGCTGCGCACTAAGCTGCAGGGCTCTGCTTCTTTCTATGGTCTCCTTCCCCTCTGTGTTGGACCAGCTCATGGATCATCAAGCAGACTGGGCTGAAGTACACCCTCCAGAAATTCTCTCTGTGAAGATGTCTGGGTGTAAATTTTTTTTCATCCTTTTTATTTCTAGAAGTATATTTGGTTATTACTCTCACAACTGCTAATTTGTCCAGATGCATAGTTTTAAGCTTAGAGTGATTTATCTTCCTTTCATCATGCTGAAAATGTCTCTCCTTACACAGATTCATTATCATGGTGGCCCAGTTTTTTTTTATTTCAATTTGAAATTATATAGGCAGAGGTATCTTTTCACCAATTGTTACATCAATGTTTTGAACTATTTTAATATACATGCTGTTTACTAAAATAAAATTGTACAACATGAGAGTTGTTTTATTTGGGGCAAAATGAGGACTATAATCTAGGAGACAGCACCTCAGATGGCTCTGAGGACCTTTTCTGAAGAGGCAGGAGGAAATTCAATATTATATATGTAATTTTAGTGAAGGGGAGTACGTGCAATCAAACACACATTGAGTTCTTTTGCCAGTTATGAGGAGCAGACATCACCATTAATGAATTTAGTGCTCTTCTAGATATAAGGAGATGCAAGAATTGGGGCTTATAAAATCTTCTCCTGAAAACATCTATCTGAAGCTCTATTTTGTCAGTTTTCCCACAGCACAAAGTGCTCCATTCCTGATCTCCACTGTGAACTTTCAGGGAGTGTTGGAGGTCAGCGTCTACAGTGGCTTGTGATTGGTTATAGTACCAAGCAGAGGTAGATGGCAAATGTTATAAATGATTATTCCCCTTAACATGTTTATTTGAATCATTTTTGCTTACTTTTTTCTCCATTATAATTTTATATTTTACTGAAAATATAAAGACTTATGATTGATAAAAATTCACTGTTTAATCTTTTATTTGTAAATATTAGAAAAGAAAGTTATTTTTGCTATCTCAAATTTTTTATAATTTTCTTTTAATTGTATCTGTGTTATTAAACATACAATAATCAATAATGCAAATTGATATAAAGTAACATGCATTTACAAAATCAAACAAGTTAGACGGAAGTATCATTTTAAGAATTACTTTTATTTATTGGCATTTATTTTGAAATATTTTCAAAATAGACGTGATCCTTATTTTGTCTACCTGTAGATTCAATACCCTTTAACATAGCATTTATATAATCATATCGTACTTCTTAAATTTTAAAAAATGTATCCTTTTCTTAGTATTTATATTTATTTTTTAGGATAAATATATAGTTACCATTCCTTCTGATTCTTTGAATGTCTTGGTATTACTTTGGCTTAACTACAAACATAACAACATTTGTGGTAACACAATTATAGAATTATAATATTTTCTCTCAAAGCTTTATAGCTATTTCCATAATATTTTGTGGCTAGTCAGTCTTTAATAGAAGAAGACAAGGCTATTCTTTATTTTCCCTATAGAAGTAATTTTGTTTATTTTTTTTTTCTGGTCCACTTTTAAATTTAACATTTTGAAATAGATATAGATATATATCTATTTTGCATTATAATTAAGCTTTAAACATGGTATATCCTTTTACTTATCTTGATAGGCCTATTTCCCTGCCCTGGGAACAAGTCTGGATATCCAACAGTTTGGCACATTTTCTTGGTTGTTGTCTGATTGCTTAGAGTCAGGTCATACCCATGCTTTAGCTACTGCACTGGATGACTGAATTTCTAATGCTATTTCCCTCTTTTGAGCTGCAGTTTCATTAAATTTATGTATTATTTATTGTAGAAGCAAATAAAAGCTTATATTTGTAGGTAAATGGCATAAGTTTTAGTGGAATGTGGAGGTCACAATACAAATGTTTAGTTGATATAGATCTTTACTTTAAATAATGATGAAATTTTTTGATGTTAAGTTGCCTTCCTGCTTTCCTTCCCTCTTCTTTTCTTTCTTTTTGATTGGTATTTTTGGCTCTAAAATTTATTTTTTTGGCAAAATCTTATTTGAATTGATACAGAGATAAAGGATACAGACACACACACATAAATGTCTATATAAACTCTGCTAAATAATCATAAAATCTCTGTTTCTTGAATCAATTCAAAATATTTTAAGAATGCTGCTTTCCTTGAATTAAACTTAATTCTTCTCACTTATTTATTAAGCAGCATTCCTTTGTCATGCACTGACTACAGCCTTGTTCTTCCACTAAGTAATTGTGTTTTATAAATTTGCAAGCAACCAGAGTGATTTCAGAATTTGTTAAAGATTTACAAAAAATTGACATGATCTTAACCACATGCTGCTATTGCCAATATGCCCGTTAGAGTGATGATTTTACTAAAAGCAGTGTCAAACTCCTTCACATTCCTACGATAATGGCCTTATTATTATACTACAAAAGATGACATCTTCAAATAAAAATGTCTAACTCTATAACAATATTCCATGAATTCACTTATTACACAATATTAACAAACTACTTAAAGAATGAATCAAAACCATGTAAGATATTATTTCACATGTATTGGAAAAAATAATACAATGAAGTAAATTAAATCTAATGGTGTTAAAATATTCACAGCCTTTCAAATGATAAAAACTTTAAATATAAAATATTCTAATTCAAAAATGCTTTCAGAGATGTTATAAATGGTGAGAGGATTATATATCATATATAGTTTTCTGTTTATGAATTTGATTATAGCAATGGAACAGTGTAGTATTAAATTTAAAAAAATGCATATCAAATGAAGATATAAATTAACCTCAAATTTGGGTTGTAAATAATTTTATATTTAGCTTTCAGTTTTCTTTATGCGTTTTTATATAATTTCAGGAAAATAATTATCATATACAAATGTACAGATCTGAGTTTTTATCTAATATGTCTCAATCTCAAGAGTTCTAAAACCCCTCCATTTCCTTCTTTCCTTCCTTCCTTCCTCTTTCCTTCTTTCCTTCCTTGGTATAAAAGTTAATTGTTGGCAATATTTTATCAGAACATATAATGTGAATGAAGGATGAAAGATATATACATATATACACACACACATATAGTGATGATGCAACTTGGAATAAATATTTCCATATTTCTATGAAAAAATACGAATGAATTTAACTGTAGTATGTAATTCCTTAACATTTTTCATAATATACAGTATATGTACTTACAACTTCATACAGTGAACTTAATTGTTGTGTATCAACCTTCATGCATGGAAGAGTTTTTATGTTATTATAAAGTATACTTTAATAATTGTGATAAAGGAGAATTACATGGTGTTAAGGAATTATGTTAATGTAATGGGCTTTGTGAATTCACAAATTAGCTGAGCCATGAGAGTGATTGGAATTAGATAGGCAAATCTCTTGAGGGGAGTAGGGGATTGATGTGTAACCGATTATTTCTAAGAGTGAGAATAGCATGCCTATGCCCCTGTAGCATGAGGGAACATAGTTAAGTACGAGGATTGTCAGAAGTGTATCTATGGTAATGATCCTGAAGGTGAACAAGGAGTGATTTGAGGCTACTAACAAGGGTAAGGCCAAATATGTAACAGTCAACATATTATAGCAGGCTGTCCGGCGAGCCGGCCCTCCGCCCGCGCCGCGGGGTGGGCAAGCGCCCCGCCGGGGTCTCGGGCTCCCAGCCCACTGCCCGGCCTCCCTGCCACATGCTATGCGTCATCCGGGGACGCCCCTCGCCGAGAGAGACCCTCAGTCACAAGTCACCCGCCCTCCCCACCCTCCTCGCCGTGCCCTGCAACCCCGCCACCGAACCGCCCTCCCGATCCCCGTGCAGTACCCCCCGCCCCTCGCCGGGAAGAACAGCAGTGACTCCAGCAGCCGTGGCGGCTCTTTGAGCCCAAGGGGCGAGCGAGGCAGCCATTGGCGGAGTCCGCTGCCTCCAGCTGTCAATCCCGCGGCCCGGCCCCGCCCCACCGGCGGAGCGTGGCAAGACGCAGGGCGCGGGGACAGTCGGGATGGCTCCAAGATGGCCGCGCGCTTGGGGTCCGCACCGGCTGGCGGCCCCGAGCTCCGTTCACTGCCACCGCTGCTGACCGGAGCACCCGGTCGGCCCGGCGACTCCGGGGGCTGTCCCCACGTGGCAGGAGGCAGCCATGGCGACCCTGGAAAAGCTGGCGAAGGCCTTCGAGGCCCTCAAGTCCTTCCAGCAGCCGCCGCCACCGCCGCCTCAGCCCCCTCAGCCGTCACCGCAGCCGCCGCCGCCTCGGCCCCCTCAGCCGGCACCGCAGCCGCCGCCGCTTCGGCCCCCTCAGCCGGCACCGCAGCCGGCGATCCCCCAGCCCCCTCAGCCGGTACCGCCGCCGCTGCCGCCTCAGCCCCCTCAGCCGCACCGCAGCCGCCGCCGCTTCAGCCACTTCAGCCGGAACAGCCGCCTCAGCCGGTACCGCCGCCGATGCCGCCTCAGCCCCTTCAGCCGGCACCGCAGCCTCAACAGCCACCGCCGCCCGCCCAGCCCCCTCAGCCGGCACCGCAGCCGCCGCCGCCTCGGCCCCTTCAGCCGGCACCGCAGCCTCAACCGCCACCGCCGCCCGCCCAGCCCCCTCAGCCGGCACAGCACCCGCCGCCGCCTCAGCCCCCTCAGCCGCCACTGCCGCCTCAACCGCCACCGCCGCCCGCCCAGCTGTGGGTCAGGAGCTGCTGCACAGACGGTGAGTCCCTGCGGGCCCCTCCCCAACCCTGCGCGGGTCTCCGTCCCTCCCTCGGCCTCCCACGAAGGCCCCGAAGCGGTCCGGGCCCCACGCCTCTGCTTTCCCGGCTGCGAAACTCGGGAAGGAACGGGGCTGTGTGGTGATCCGAGGCCCCGCGTCCCTTTCGGCTTCCTCTGGGCCACTCCCCACCCCTCTCCTCGTCCGGGCCAGGTGTAACATTTTGTCTTCCCTTTTCAACTGACGGCTTAAAACAGTGTTTCAGATAACTGTCAAAACACTGTGCATGCAAAATACTAGGTCAACTTAAGGGAAGGAGTAGGAGAGAAGGGGGAAAGGAGCGAAGTTCACCAGTCACTTCTGTGGGGGTGTGTTAGGTGGTCACAGTGGTGAACGTGTAACTGCTACATGGCCCCGTGCGCTTACCATCATAGTCGTTACTGTTACTAACCCCGGACAGCCCTGGTATTAAGGAGGCATGACCACAGAACATGTGCTCATTGAGCTTAATTTTACACAAACAGTAAGATTTCCACGGAATCAAGACAGGCAGTAAACGCCAGCTGCAGAGGACAGCTTGTGCAGGGCTGGGAAACAGCATGGCATGATCAGAACTTTAGTTTGACTGGCTTGAAATGTAGAGGGAAAGGGAAACTTCACACTGATGAATCAGAGAGGAGATAGCTGTTTCTTATTAAACTAAAATGGTTGAATGAGCCTTGTTGGTTAATGATTTGCCTTAGCAATTTGAATTTGGATTCTGCAAGTATTTTATAAGTTCTGTAAGAAGCTTGTTTTAAAATTTCAGAACTCTTAAGGTATTAGAAGTTCAGTTTTATTTTATAAGAATTTTTAAAAGTGTTTATTTAACTCAATTAGAACAGAGTTTCTTTAACATAGGAGACTTTATTATCTCATGTATTAATACCCTCTAGAGGTACACAATGAAAAATGTGATTTATAAACAGATACATACAGACACAAGGAAAACAGAGCATGTAGCTTCAGTAACAGTTTAAGAGAAAAGTCGGAAACAGAAATTTTCCCTGGTCAAAATATCAAAAAAAGCACCTGGGGCTTATATCCCTTAATTGATTTGAGCTCTAAATGGACAAATACACTTTTTTTAAAAAAAAAAATTGCTAAGAACAAGATTCTTTTTCATGTTGAGTAATAATTTTGGAGTTTAAATAAATACCAACAATAGAGCTATGAGGGAGGAAAAATATAAAATACTGATTTTTTTTATTTGATTTCACCGTAAGGTGCATTCTTAAATACATAGGAGACAACTGTCATGATTTACGCAACTCGCTTGCAAATAGTTCAACAGTATTAACAATGATTGAGTTTAGGTGGTGGGCATATGGGAATTTATCATCCTATTAAACAGTTTTCTGTACTTCTGAGACTTATAATAAAACATTGGAAGGAACCTGTTAGACATAATGCTCTATGTGAAGTAATTTGTTCCCTTTGTGAAATTCTAGGAAGGTTAAAATGCATGTTCATAACATCAAGAAAGTCACAAGCATTTACGATGTAATCAGAACTACCTGAGGATCTGTGAAACTTGGTGAGTTGGTGAATTTTTTAAAATGTCTTAAAACATTTTGTTTTTACAAAGATTACAGGAGTAAGAGAAGGTAAATCTTATTCAACTCTTAATATTTTTTTCCTGGTTGATGTGATATAATTAAATGTGAGGAAAAAAAGGTAAATTCTAAAAGGAGACACTACCTTGATGGTTTTCTATGGAGGAAACTCAAGCAGGAGGAAGTTTAATTTAAAAACATAAATTACTGCTCTTTATAATACATTCTAAGTTGTCATTCTTTTGAATGCCTTCCTTTCCAGACAGGTGTGTTATTCTGGGAGATCATCAGGACTTCTGCGTATTTGGAGGTATTGACCTAACCAGTGGAACTGCTGATTTATAAGAAGTTGTCCAGAATTTTGGAAAACTGATTAGTAGAGGTAAATAATGTTTCCATTGCAAGTGATGACAGAAATTGACTTCAGTGAATTTTCCTTTGTTTTTAGGCAGCTGTACCTAACCATGTATGTTAACAATGATTACAGGCTGGAGACCGAGAAGAACTGCCACTTTTGCCAGCTGGGCTGCAGAAAAATTTGGACTTCTGGGTTCCACAAATGGGTTGAGGTAACTAAGACAGTAAACTTATCTTCTTGGTCAACATGTATCTCAGGGTAATCACAGATGTTTTCCGTTACCTGATACTGTTTTAATTTTTATAAAAACAAGAAAATTTAAGAAATAGAGTTTGTTTTTGCTTTTACATCAGTTTGGCAAAACAGAACAACCTCTTAATTACTAAGCACAAACCAATTTTTTCATTATTTTTAAAATATTTTAGTTTCTATTTATATTTGTTTTGTGATAAGTAAAATCTGTAAGCTCAGAAAATAGTCAAACGTAGGAAGCTGCTTCTGACAAGTGAATTAGCTTATTGAAAATCTGATATAGATCCTTGGCATTAATTTTTAAGTTTTTACAGTTTCCTTGGATTTCTTCTATCCAGGAAAACAACATGCTCTTTTAAGATGACTATACTCTGATTATAGTCTCTCCTTTATGGATTCCACACTAAATTGTAACCATAGGTATATTTTACCATTTACAAAAGTGCCTGATTGGGAAGTATAGTAAAATGATTTTGTAAATTGAATTACTCTAAAATTTCAAGGATTTATTTTTAATTCAATTATGATTAATTTTCATTTGTCACTGGCTCTTAATGCTTTAAAGTGTCTCTCATAGACCCCCTTCTTTCATCTTCTTCCCTTAGGCTCTCTGTCCAGTAACTCTAAGTTCTTACATGTTCAAGGTAGGCTTGTGTATTTTTTTAAAGGCAGGTGCACCAAAAAGCACTTTCCTGTGACTATCCTCTGTTTTGTTCATCATTTATGAGTCCAAATTTTATAGAATTGATTTAAAGAATGTCATATCTTTCTTATTATTGTGTCTGGTTTTTAAAATGCTTTCCTTCTGACTCATTTCTGCATACTTTAAAATAATAATATGTATCAAATAAGTATGGGAATAAAATCACAGTTACTTGTATCACATTTGATTCCCTTTATATGGCAAAGTCTTATTATGTTGGTGTTATGAACATGCATTTCATAATACACTTATTTAGATGAATCAGATCTTATTCATTAAGGTCATTTACTTTTAGAAATATGTAATTTCTTGTGAATACATGTATATAGAAATACATGTGTCTTTCTATAATTTAAGCAGCTTAAAATACAAATAAAATAAATCCAAGATACAAGATAATGTGCCTTGCATTAATTTAAATTCATGTGAGTTAAAAGACAATTTGAATATTGTTTTCCATTTTCTACTAGCTTCTTGATCATATTCAGCAGCACATTTACCTTTACATATAGTTAAGGAATCTTTTTTATTTCTACTGTAGCTCTGTCATAATGGAAACTCTGCAGCAGAATCAGCTGTCATCTATCCCGTGTGGCTAAGTGCAGAGGTGAGAATTCTGATTTGTGGGATGACCACTCACAGCTTTAAATGTTTTTACTGTAACTGCTTTTATAAGGTAGCAAGCTAGAGAGAGAGAGAGAAACAGAGAAGAAAAGAGTTCTCTCTGCATATTCCCATGTGTGTGATGGCATTAGTCTTCTTCTGCTGTATTTTTCTAGAATGTGTGTACGTGTGTGCATGTATGTGTGAGAAATGTCTTGCCTTTGTCCTAATAGCCACTTTTCTCTCCCTCTAGTTTTTTCTCTATCCTCCCCTCCTATATTTTTCTTTTTCATCAATATCTTCTCTTTCAAAAAATTCTTGATAAATCAAATTTCCAACTTCCTCACTTTTAATATGGTAAAGTTACTTGGATCCCCAACATCAAGGGATCTCATACTTTAATGTCTGTAAGGATTGCCAGGGACAACTTTTAAAAATACAGATTTCCAGGCCTTACTTTGAGCAGTCCTCTTCCAGTAGATCCAGGGTGATGCTGAGCATATCTGAGCCTTCCCCCTTCATATTATGGTGCAGGGGATCAGGGGCAGTTTTCCTCTGGGTCTCCCTGCTGTTGCTATGAACAGTGGCTACAGCATCACTAATATTTTTCTTTCTTGTTTTAATTGCATTAATATTATCAACCAGTTAATAGCATTTTCTTAAAATTATGGTCAAAAGCATAGGTGTTTGATTTATAATGGTATCTGCAAACCACTCTTTTACTGAATTAATTTGTTTGTTTTGCTTGTATTTCCACAATTGTAAACGCTGTGAGTTAAGTGACTGCTTTGCTTCAACTGCAGGAGAATGTGAAAACACTCCAGGAGAGAGAGGTTGCATGTATCAATGCAGACTCATACACAGAAGGTAAATTTTATTTCAGATTGTGATTAAATAGTATACCGGTATTTAAGTCTATCAACTCCAACTCATAAACTAGGATTATCCTCTTTCTATGAGATGCCTCAATAACACCTCCATTTCTCCATTTTACCAGAGAGAACATTTTTATGATTCAAATGAATCAATATGATTCATAACTAAGCTATTGATCCTGATTTCTTTAGTATATTTACCATTTGCCTATCTTGGATTGCTACTTAAAACTTTAATACTTTTGACATTCTTCCTGTGGAGCTATTTTTAAAAGTTGGGGTGAAATATTTCATACAGAAATAGTTCCTGTATGTATTGGAACAACTCTGAAATAAGCACCCACTACAGACTTCCTTTTGACCCTGACATGTGGCACGTGCATCTGTAGGCTTTCATCGTAATATGGTTATTTCTAGGTAAGTGTGACAGGACACATGTTAGTTACTGACATGCTGTAGTCTAAAGTCTTGATATTGAATGAATGAGTAAAAACATGAACATTATGGCCTTACCACTTCCTTTGCCAAAGACCCCTAGGTACTGCTGCCGTAATGAGCAATGACCCTTACTGTTACTGCAGGAGCTGCCGCCTTAGCAGCAGAGTCCGCCTCTGCAGTCTCCTATCCTGAGTGTGTGCTGCAGCCTCTCTGGCTCCTGAAGAGTCTTTCCACCTTGTGTTTTAGTTTTAGCCAGACTGTCTGCTTGTCTGTCTATTTATCTCCCTACCTATCTATCTATTCTAAAATTTTATTTATTTCTTTTTACTGAAGTACATTTGATTTGTACTATTAGTTTCAGGTGTACAGCAAAGTTACTCAGTTATATACATATACATATACATATACATATACATATACATATACATATACATATACATATACATTGTTTTCAGATTCTTTCCCATTATAGGTTATTATAAGATACTGAATATAATTCCCTGTGCTATACAGTAGGTCCTTGTTGGTTATCTGTTTCATATATAATAGTGTATATCTGTTAATCCTGAACTCCTAACATATCTCTTCCCTTCCCCCTTTCCCCTTGGGTAACCATAGATTCTTTTCTATGTCGTGAGTCTATTTCTGGTTTGTAAATAAGTTCATTTGTATCATTTTTTGTTTGTTTACATTCCACATATAAGTGATAGAATTTGATATTTGCCTTTCTCTGTCTGACATACTTCACTGAATATGATAATCTGTAGGGTCCACCCTATTTTTAATTCTCCAGGAATGATGCCTTCAATTTGAAATCTGGTATATATTGTTTATAATTAGAAAATAAAGTTAGAATTAAATACAGGTTTGAAGTCCATTTGGAGGTATTAAAATTCTCTCTTATTTATTTTGCAGGCAATTATACTCTCAGAGTTGACTGTACACCCCTTCTTTTCCAGTTGGTATATAAACTGACAAAAGAGGTATGTAAATAGATCTGTCATAATGTTTTCTGATGAGTAGATAAATCAATAACTTTTGTTTTCTAAATTACTAATATTTAAACTGGTGACAGACATAGCTGATTTGTATAAACAACAAATCAGAATGAGCTTTAATACAGTACTTATGTGACATAACTATGAGAACAGTAGTGCTAGTCTCTGTTCTAATAATAATTCCTAATAATTGTATACATTTGTTAAAATGTGAAGGGTCTGTTGTTTCATGGGGAAGAGTCTCTTTGATATAACAGAAAGAATACTGAGCTGGGTTGGGGAAGCCTTGGCTGTGAAGATTGCCTTGGCTATTCATTCATTCATTCATTCAGGAAGTATTTATTGTGTGGTTACTATGTATCAGGTCCTATGAAAGGAACTCTAGCAGCAACAGTGATAAAAGGACAAGGTTACTGAATCCAAATACTTTGTAATCTAGAGAGGCCACAGACCTGTAAATGAGGACTCATACTTCACTTGAATATTGGATACTATATACAGTGGAGGACAGTTGCAGAAGAGAGAAGTAAAAATCCTGGGGTAGCTGGTGAGGTTGGAAAGCATTAGAAGGTGTTTAGAGAAGGATTAGTGGTTAGGCTGTAAAATGGAAGGATGTGAAATTGGGGAGAATGTTTCTCCTCAGAGGACACAGGACCTAATAAAGATGTGGATGTGTGAAAGAACATTTCCTGACCTCTGGATAATGCAATATAACCTAAATGTAAGGTGTTGGTGAAAAAGCTGGTAAGAAACGGGGCCTGACACATAGGCCTAAATGTTCATAAATCTGGTGATGGTGAAATTAAAGAATCTTTAACAAGTTTGTACGTTATCATTTTTATTCATTAGAAAAATTACTCTGTATCAGTGCAGTGAATAGGTTAAGCTGTAGTAAGTCTAAAAGCAAAATGGAAATAATTCCACATACTTATTTAGCACACAGGAATTTATAAATACTAGTTATTGATGTAAAAAGTACTCTGAAAATGCTACTGCACTCTGAATCTCTAAAAATTATGTGATCTACTCATTGAGTATATGTGTGCTTCATTTAAATAACCCCCATTATAGAATTTAACTGTAGAAATGTTTCTTTCAAGTAGGTATCACTTAGATGACAGTGGGAAGTAGATGACACATCTCTGTGGTCCTGTTTCCAAATCGCCCTTCATCTTGCCCTGTCCTTTTCACTGTTAGTGTCTTTAACATCTCATCCTCCCAAGTGAGCATCCTCCCATGCCCATCACAACTCCCACCATACTGGGAAGCTTAGGTCCTTGATCCTTTTATTGAAATGTCCCATAAAAACATCTAAAAGCACGCTGAAAAGACAGCCCTTGTTGGGGAATCCTTCTCAGGAGATACATTTACTCTCTGTCCTACAGAGGAGGCTCCTGCCTTTATAGGAGGTGTAGTAAGAATTTTAGGGCCAAGAAGGAGAAGCTTAGGTCTATCCCCTTTGTACATTTATTTAATAAGTATTAAATGTGTAAGTGGTTACCATAGTGACAGGATAAATCAAACATAGTTTCTGCTATTAGTGTGTTACCTGTGTAGCCAGGAGAGACTATGATCAAGAATTTTCAAATCCAAGATAGAGATTAAAATCACCAAAGGGTATACAGATAAAAGTGTGGGAAGCAAAAAATAAGTATCTTAGTTTATTATTTTACATGTTGGAATTAAACAGCCTGCTTAATGGGAAATTGCATTTTTTTTCCCATTCTAAAGCCTCTTTTACATTAATTTGAATTTAATTTTCATGCCACTTTAGATACAATATATTTGTCTTTCAGAGTTTTTGTTTTAGGTAGTTTTTTAACAGTTTAACTGGGAAATTAAAATGTATATTTAGAAGTTACATTATCAGGATGAACTAATTAATTGTCCAGAAGAGAAGAGTGAGATTTTATAATCTTGTTTGATTTGATTGTCAGTGGAAGAATCAGACATCATTCATCTGGAGAAATGCTATTGGTTGCTGAGGGCTCAATCCCAAACTGGATGATTTGATTTAGAGACATTTGGCCCATTGGCTTCACCACCAATTCGTCCATCTCTGAGTGAAGGTGGGAATCCTTCTATTTTCTACAAATGTTCTTTGCTAAACACGTGAGCCTTGTTCAACCTTTGGAGCCTTGTGTAAGTCAGTTTACCTTTCTGCACTTGAATATTCTCATATATAAAATCAGCTTGACCAAGACAATCATTATGAAAGTGTGCTCCAGTGTGGTGCCTCAGCATCTGGTGCAGGGTCAGGGTGGTGGACACTGAATAGGCAAAGCTCTAGCTTCCACACATGACCCCACCTCTTCCTCAGCTGAGGAGTGTCTATTGTATTTCTTTTATATAGGAGAAGGTTCCACTGCTGTATCCTTCCCCCACCCTTAAAAAATTAAGAAACCACTGGACTAGACCATCTCTAAGGTCCCCACTTAGCTCTAAACTTTTCACTACTATATATATATATATATATATATATATATATATATTTTTTTTTTTACATGAGGTTTACAAGGAGCAGTTGTGGGTGATAATCACAAAAACTGTATTTGAAATCTGAAAGCTTGGGTTCTTCTGATTCAGACCTTTTTAAAAAAATTTCTTACTTTTAGCAAGTCATTTAACTACTTCTTAACTTCAATTTTCTGCTCTTGGAGGGCACAAAATGAGATTCTTGAAATAGACAGTCTGTAATCTTCAGGTTTCTAGTGTGTTTTAGAAATATTTGTTAGGGGAGCTAGAACAGACAGGGCTTCCACTTCAGCAGTGCAGTTATGTTTTTACCTTTTTATAATTAGAGATTGAGAAATCATTTCATTTGAAAACAAAATGATTCCATTTATTTTTTATGAAAAGTTTAAAAACCACAGGATTAGATTATAAATTTTCCTTTATTTCTGAAATTTAATATATTTAGTTATACAGATTAAGTGGTACAATGAAGACTGCAGTACAGAATTTCTGTCTCTTATAATATATTGTGTTTGTTTTCTTTGCTTCATGAAGGAGCTGTATGAAGCTCGTTAATAACAACACAGTATATCTTTGATAGAGTTCAACTTTTCTTCTTTTTTCGTTTTTCTTCTTAGTCTTTCCAAATTAGGATAATTGTGGTCTCTGACTTTTTTCCAGTTAAATTTTTAAAATACATTTTTATTTTTTACATTCTACAATCACTTTTGACTTTTGGAATTAATATAAGATAGAGACAGGTATGCAGACAAAACCAAACACTTAATGCTAGGAAGTTAAATTTTGGTTATAATTATGCCCGGGGGGGGGGAACTTCCTAAGACAGTGAAAACTACTGATAACTTTTAAAAACTAAATCAGTTTATGCGAGTCATGCCTCCTTTCATAAGCATGTCATTATTAACAGGAAGTTTGTTGGCTGTGATTTATTCTGTGTTCCTATTTTACAGGTTTATTTAATGCTTTTGGTGAAAATCATGACAGCCACATAGATTTTAAGGAGATATCTTGTGGGCTATCAGCTTGTTGCAGAGGACCTCTGGCTGAAAGACAGAAATGTAAGTGTGTTAAACATCACAAAATTTGGAAGCTATACAGAGGAAAAAATTAGCATCCATTCATGTAAAAAATCATGTGATTAAGGCTTGAATTTTCATCCCTTTGGCAAATAGCAATCTCTTGCTGAGGTTTTACTGAGGTCAGTGTAAAGGTTCAATCATCTATTCTTTTTTACTGTGGAGTAATTTAAGATCTTTGTTATTAATGATGGTTGATTTTCCAGATAAATATACAATTCATGATAAATGAACTACATCAGTCATGATGTGTTTGAAAATGTTAAGCATATAGAAAATATTTTCTGGTAGTCTATATAGAAAATTTGTCTTGCTTAACTTGAATTCCAACTTATTTTCTACCACTGTGTATATTGATATTTTATTAGCAAAATTAAATTTATGATACAACAATTTTATTAAATACTAAATTTATCTTTTAAACCTAGCTAAAATATTATGGCATAATTTATAATATATTACATTCATAAATCTTAACCATATTTGTTTAGGAAAATGCAGCACTTTACATTTAATTGGAACCTAATTCTTATATATTCACTAGCGTCATTATCTCTGCATCTTTCTAAAATACAGCTTCACAAATTCTGCATATTTTGGGTATGACACTTAATAGTTCAATATTCTTTAGTAATGTTATACTGTGATGCACTCAGTGAATTTAATAGCATAATTATTACATGGGTGTGTGAAGTAGATAATTATTTAATCTTAAGAATTTAGATTTCTTTTATCTTCCCTGATAGTATACCATTACTCTAACCTGGCTTTGTGATAGATTATTTGTTCACATTAAAGTTCTGGTATTAAAGAGGCTGAAGTCTTTGTTTCTCAATTGAGGTTAATTGTTGTCTTAAATTTTTTTTTAATTTATTTTTTTGCCAGTGGACTAGTGGAAGTTAACCAACTAGACTAACTAGCAATTTTGCTGATATTGTTGTTAATTAGCAAAGTGCTGATACTTTGGGTTTTTAGCTTGTTGTATATAAACTTCATTGAAGATTTGAAATTGTTCTTAGGCAAAAATAATGGGCGCACATTAATTACATTGGAGAGGCAAAATCTTTATACAGTCATGTCTCATTATCTGCTGAGGATTGGTTCTGAGACCCCCTCAGATACCAAATCCATGGATGCTCATGTCCTTATGTAAAATGGCATAGTATTTGCATATAACCTATGCACATCCTCCTGTATACTTTAAATCATCTCTAGGTTACTTGTAATACCTAATACAATGTAATTATTTGTAAATACAATGTAAATGATATGTGAATAGTTGTCAATGCATAGCAAATTCAAGTTTTGCTTTTGAGAACTTTCTGGGAAAATTTATATATATATATATATTTTGATCTATTGTTTATACCTGTGAATGCAGAACCAATGGATACAGGGGGCTGACTGTAGCAGCTTTTTGTTGATTCTTAATGTAGATGGAATATTTTCTGCATTGTAAGAATCAACTCTGAAGTGATCAGTTATAAATATTAGAAATTAATTTAAAAGCTTGAATTACCTTCTCAAAATCTGAGATATTGTATAGTAACTTGGCCCTTCTTTTTCAGTTTGCAAGAAATTTAACTTTAGATTTAGGTGAAGGATAGAGTTCTCTAAACTGGCTAATGATATAAGGAGAGAGACTTGTGAAGTGTACAGGAATTCCTACAAGTTCAAAGGACTTTAATGACACAATCTCCTCCAAATAAGAACTTAATCTAGAATGTAGTTGTTTGAGGAACTAAGTAATTTCATTAGGGCAGCTTGTAATAAAATGTATTATACTTCAGAATATAAAAGTAATTTTCCTCCATAAGAGTTTCTTTTCTTTAGTTTGCTTCAAGGTATTTGATGTTGATGGTGATGGAGTTCTCTCTAGGCTTGAACTGAGAGACACGTGGTTGCACAGAGGTCTGGAAGGACAACTGCACCGATGATACCCTGGTAAAGTCTGATTGTATACATCTTGCATGTAAACTTCCAACAGGAACATAGAGTGAAGAATTTTTTAAAAGAGGTTGAGAAAAATATTTCTTACTACTTCTAGGTTCTATATTATGCTACTCAAAATATTCATAGCCAAAGATGCAAAATTGGGAAGAGAATTTGCCTTAGAAAATTTAGTAAACTGTATGTATTATGTAAAAATAAAAAATGAAACCACTGGAAAATTGTCATAAATTTTTAAGGCAAACAAGCAATCTATTTCTGGAATTAAAAAAAAAAAATACTTGACCGAAAATATTTTATACTTCAGCTACTGGCTAATAAAAATGATACCTTCTCTTTCCTAACTACTGATTTGGGTTTCTGGTTTTAAAGGAATTACTTGTGGATCTATCCAACATTGTAGAAGACATATAGAATGCACATGACACCACAAAGGTGAATCTAGCAGAGACTAATTTATTCTTTTCTAAAAATACATTATATTCTGAATTGGTATACATACCTTACATATACATACTTGAATCTCTTCTACATCATCCCTGCTAAATGCTTATTTGGACCTGTGGTTACAATAACTCCAAGTTGTCCCTAAGGAAAGCCCATTTGACCTTTAAAAAACTCCATTAAGTGTTATTTACATAAAAACATATTTTATAAGCTAGGCATTTTGTAAAAATTAAGTAGAGACAGCCCTTGCCATCTGTAGTTTATAATCTTTACTTCTCCCAGTTTAATACATTATGGTAAGACAGAACTTATATTGAGCAAAAGAAGCCACAGAATAAAAGAACACATTGTACAATTTAATCTATATGAAGTTCTAGAAGAGAGACAGAACTAATGTTAATAAGTGTTACAATAGTGATTTTGGAGATGGGTGATTTAACTGGGAAGGACCATAGGATATCTGGGATGTTGGAAATTATTTTTTATCTCAATCTGGGTGATGTATATAGTTTTAAAAATTTTTTTTTCAATAATATTGGTGAGGGTCTGTCCTAAGTTCTTTAATAGCAGGCAGAATAAGTGTATAATAGCAGAAACAAGCATGTACTTTACAAAGAATAAGGCCTTGATTTTTTTTAGTTTCACAGCATTTATTAAAGATATTATAATAGGTTTGCCTTAATGTCTATGTATCCCTGTGAAACTGAAGATAATCCATATATGTGAGACACATATGAGTTAATTTGACCCTTTCTATTCAAATGTTGACGTGTACCAAGTTGCAGATGGTAGGATGTAGACCATAGTGGTCTTACACAGGCTTAGAAAAATAAGTAACATTTTTTTCAATCACAAATCCAGAAGAAATCATCATAGTCTTATTAACTGACACTCAATAGAAATAAATAATAGAAATGAATTTTTCAGCGCTTGATCTTTGTTTGGCAATTCAGATAACCGTCTTCATTTACTTTTCTGCCCAAAACTAAGGTAGCCATTTCTATTTGATATACATGAAAACGGAAAAACAGGAAAGTTTCTATTAGGAAATACCTTATGTAGAGATACAATTTCCATCGCCTTTCTTCTGGGTGTTTGATAAGTATGGAGGTTATCATTCCTGTCTATTTTTATATAAGACCGAGTTTCTTCTTATGGCTGTACTTTTGAACATTAAAAAAAAAAGATCATTTAGCTTCTCCATCTCCGTGTAACCATAATAATGTAATGGTAAAAATTTAGAATAGAATTTGGACCTTTCAACCAAACATATTACCCATATTCACTGGTGACTAGATGGTGACAATATTACCCATTATTTTGTACCGTTACATTGGTGTTAATATACTTCAATGGAAGTTGCATCATGAAAGCCAATAATTACCATCACAGTGCTTTAAAATCTTTTCTTGTAATAAATGGTAATATATATTGAATGAATACATGAATATCATTAATAGTAAATATTATTATATATCTTTAAATAATAAATCATTAGATAATAAAAATATAATTAAGTAATAAATGCTAAGAACATTATTATTCATCTAGGCTTGTTAAGGTGATTGTTCAAAACATGAAGTAAGAAGCATTTGGTTATATTTTTGCCTGCCAAGAAATATTGTCTACTGTATATACATGTAATTTTTGGTACACTTTGACACCAAAAAAAAAAAATACTGCTTTACTCAACTTGTGAAAGTAATGTTAAATTTTATTTTGAGGAAATGTTAATATAGATACTCATTTATTATATATATTTAGTTCTTTTAAATATCTTAAGAAGTCTAATAATATTGCCAGATGTTTTAAAGATCTTAGAAAATTGTTAGGGTCAAAGGGCATAATCCAAAGAGTTTGGAAAAATGCTTTCAAAGTTAGTAAATAGTCCTTTTTCTCTACCCAGAGCCTTTTGTGGGTTCTGTTAGTAAACTTCACCTTGAACCAGAAGATACTGTGAGTTATTTCCCAGGTCTTACTGGAGGAAGAAGATTTTTGGTGATAAATTGCCCATGTTATGACTGACTACTTCAGAGTTTGGTTACTTTTGAACTTACTCTTGCTGGCCTACTTTCAGATGAATACATAGCATCTACATTAAATCACTAGTTTTCTTTCAGACAAATGACCATTGCAAGTTTAATAAAAACAAATTTAATTCAAATAATATAAGAAAATGAAGATTTAAGGTATTCTTAAATATTGTTTCTCTTTCAGAATGGCCATCTTAACTCTAGAAGAATATCAGATCTGGAGTGTGAAAAGTGTTCTTGCCAATGAGTTTTTGAATCTACTTTTCCAGGTATGTTTAAGGTAAATGACAGAGACTGAGGGCAGTGGTACCAGTAGTTCTACATCTTTTCCATTGTGTAGTAGTTAGACAACTAGACTACAAACCATATATTGTCAAGAGAACTGCATTAACCTGTACACCACCTGCAGATGGTAAGTTAGAACGTGCGTGCTTCTCAGAGTCACAATGTGCATGATAGGAAAGTAGAGTATAGCTGATAATGTTTATCTTAATAACTCATGATAGAGCAGATTGTAGACAGAAAAGAATTTAAAATTTAAAAGCCATTATAATTTGCTATTTTTCTTTACTTTTTTTTAAGACCCTTCCTAACAAGTAAGGCAGTGTGGACAGAGACATAGATCATAAGTTAGCAGCTGTAAATTTTTCACAAAGTATACCATCTTTCCAGTTAGGAGGTTATTTTAGATGCAGAGCTGTTTCTTAATTTTCTTTTCTTCTTTCTTTCTTTTTTTCTTTTTTTTAATTTAATTCTTTAGAAGTTCCAAAAAAGATTGAAGGAGAAAGGAGGAAAGAAAAGCTGTCAGGGGTGAACATGAAATCATAAAACTTGCCAGATTTTAACTATTTTCCCAGTTAAAGTAGTTCTCTTTGCTCCAGTTTAAAGAAACAACTTATAGTTTCCCATTTTTCATAGTTCTTCATAAATATGTTGACTTAAAAGTATTTTACAGGGGGGAGGGGTGTGTGTAGGGACAGACTGGAAGTTCAAGATTTGTAAATACTGACAGGTATATATAGAATAGATAAACAAGTTTTTACTGTATAGCACAGGGAAATATATTCAAGATTTTGTGGTAGCTCATGGTGAAAAAATATGAAAACAAATATACGTATATTCATAAAGGACTGAAAAATTGTGCTGTATACCAGAAATTGACACAACATTGTAAATGGACTATAACTCAGTAAAAAATAAAGATAAAGATAAAACTATTAGAACACTATAAAAAAAGTAGTATTTTAGATTTTTCTTATTTTATTCTCCTTTTCTTATAAAAGCACCCCTATGAAGATTAATAAGGCTTGATATCTTTATATCTATCATGATCCTCCATTGTAAATACAGAGTAACCTGCCTGTGACACAGCTATGTTAGAATAAATGAAAATTGAACTCTTCCTGACAGCTAATAACTAATGTATATTTAAAGCATATGAAATCTGATAAGCCTATGATGCCCATTTAAATCAATCAGTTGCTCCACTGTCAGTTATCAGCCAGGATCTAAGTTGATGTCTTTAAAAATATAAATACATATAAAAATAATATAAACCTACTATAAACAGAAATGACTTGCTTAGTAATATGAAAATTGAGCAGCTATTTTTATCTCATTTAAAATGATGTCCTCAATTACTTTAAGTTATCATTAATTTTATAGACATTTTGACCACTTAAGATTGTGTCTGAGTCATCTTGCAGCTCTTACATAGCAAAGCATTTTGAACTTTTATATTGCCTTTCCTATTTTCTCATGCTTATCAGGGACTTGCATAGGCACTATTTTTCCATGACTCTATAAACAGATGTATGCCTGAAATTATCTTTTGTGTCTCAGTGTTTCTAGCATTATATTACTGACAGATTTTTTGTTGGTTAGCAATCTAATTTTTTTCTTGGTATATATAGTCCTTTCAGTCCTTTCAAATATATATATATATATATATATATATATATATATATATATATATATATATATGTGTGTGTGTGTGTAGTCAGTTTACAATGTTGTGTCAATTTCTGGTGTGCAGCACAATGCTTCAGTCATACATGAACATACGTATATTGATTTTCATACTCTTTTTCACCATAAGTTACTACAAAACAGTATTGGATATAGTTCCCTGTGCTCTACAGTATGAACTTGTTTATAAATTGGGAGTTTGAGATTTGCAGGTACTAAATATTAACATTACATTTTATGATGCTCACTTTATCCCATATTCAGACATGCTTTTAAAACTTTATGTTCACTTGATATATAAGTAAGCAGACTTACTCTAAATTGTTTTATTTTCTGTCTGTTTCTAAAATAGAATTAGCTAATAAATTCAGTGATAAAAGCTTGAATTATACTTTTGTTGTATTTGCCAAGATCCCACTCCTGGCTGACCATTTTGGGTATTTAAGTATAAAGTAAGTAAATGTCAGTAGAATTAGGAAACCATTCCTGTGGTAATATTATTTTCAGTCCTTTCAAATGAACTCAGTGCCCAATATTTTGCAGAGGAAGTATTCTAAACATGAACAGGATCTTCTATCTTGTACATTTGTCAGAAAGCATCAAATGTTAAACAGTTTGATAAACAGAATAGTGCACCACACTGACCCCTATCTATATCCATGTTCTAATCCTGAAATCTGTGAATATGTTATTTTACATGGCAAAGGGTATTTTGCAGATGTATCAGGTTAAGTTCTCTGAGACAGGGAGATTAGCCTGGATTATCTACATGGGCCTAGTCTAACAACAGGAGTCCTTAAAAATTGAAAATATCTCCCAGCTGTGGTCAGAAAGATATGACTTTGGAAGAAGGATTAGAAAGCTGTAAAGCTGTTAGCTTTGAAGATAGAGGAAGGGCCATGGGTAAAGAGATGTGGGTGAACTCTAGAAGCTGGAAAAGACAAGGAAATATATTCTCCCTTTGACCTACAGAAGGGCATACAGCCCTGCTGACATCTTGATTTTTAGCCAAGTGATACCTGTTCCTGACTTGACCTACAGAACCATAAAATAATAAGTTTGTGTTGCTTTAAGCTGCAAAATTTGTGATAATTTGTTACAGCAGTGATAAAAATTAGTATAGGGGAGATAATCCAAATTTATGGATTGGAGGGCTCAACATTTTAAAGATGTCAGTTCTCCTTCAACTGATTCAAAGATTTATATGTGCACATCAAAATCCCCAAAACTTAATTGTTACTGTTTCTTTGTAGAACTTGACAAGCTGATTCTAAATACATTGAGAAGCGTGAAGAGCCAACAATAGCCAAGATGATATTAAAGAACAATGTTAAAGGACTTATTATAAAACAATATTAAGTCTATGTGATAACTGCCTAAAGTTAGACATATAGACCAATGGAACAGTATTGAATTAAACCCTGTACCATACGTGAACAGTAGTTTTAGATAGATTATAAATTAATTAATTTGAAACATAAAGCAAAGCATATGGGGGAGGGTAAATCTCAGGTGGAATGTGTGCTTAGCATGCATAAGGTCTTGGGTTCAACTCCCAGTACCTCCATTAAAATAAATAACCTAATCCCCTACCAAAATAAAGCATCTAGAAAATAGTGTAGGAGATATTTTAATGACTTTGAAGTGTCAAAGAGTTCTTAAACAGGACACAGCACTAAACATAAAACAAGAGTTTTAAGTTGGACTTCAGTAAAATTAAGAACTATTTTTATCAAGAGATACCATTAAGAAAGTGAAAAGCCACACAGTGGGAAAATATATTAGCTATACCTATATCCAACAAACGACTTGTATCTATGGCATATAGAGAACAAAAACCAGTGGAGAAAAAGGCAGAACCTCAATATTAAAATGTGCAGAAAAATAGAACAGGTGCTTCACACACACAAAAAAATCCAAATAAACTACGAAAAGGGGCTGACCTCTTTAGTAATAATAAAATTACATACTAAAACCACACTTGGAACACCATTAGACATCCACTAGAATAGTTAGTTGTTAAGTGATATGAAGCATTGGTGAGGGCAACATGCAATGGGGACTCTTACACATGGCCAGTGGGAATATAAATTCTTACAAATACTTTGGAAATAGGCTTTTTGAATGAAAGTTATATATGTATATGTGTGTGTATGTATGTACACACACACACACACCCTATTACCAAGGGTAACCCATGTGTGTACCCTTCAGAAACTTCTACATCTGAGCACCCAAGGACATCCAGAAAATTCTCATAATCACTATTTGTTATAGCCCCAAATAGAAAATGACCCAAACACCTGTCAACAATAAATACATAACCATAAGTGGTGGCACATGCATACAAGTTGTATACTTTGAAGCAATAAAAATAAATATACTAGTTTACAGAAAACACTAGTGGATGAATCTTACATAATGTTGAGTGGAAAGTACGGGACTAAAAGTTTCAGAAGCAAAAAACCAATCCATGGTGGCTGAATTTAGGATGGTGAATCCATCAAAGGGGTGCCGTAGTATCTGGGAAGATACCCAAAGTGGAACACCAATGTTCTGTTTCTTGACTGGATGAAGGTTACATAGATGTGTTTATTTTGTGAAAAATCACTGAGCTGTATATTTAAGATATGTTCACATTTAAGCATGTATATTATATTTGCATTTTTAAAAAAAGTGTTTGCTTGCAAAAAAAGATATCCAAAACCTAAGTATTTATCAGTAGGAGAATGGATAAAACAAATGATAGTATATTCAAACAATGGAATACAATTCAACGATAAAAAAGAATCAACTACTGATACAAGGATGAACCTCAAAAGCCTAATTTATACATTTCATTGTCAGGTAAATTTTAACTCAGAAGGTAAACAAAACTATAAACAGGCATGTGCCCTGGGGGGAGGGGTGCTGAAGCCTTTGTCTACTCAGACCTTTGCCATTACTAGCACATCTCGCAAGAAGAGAGGCAGGGCTCAGCCACAGCTATCATCTCCTCCTGTGCATAGTGCCCGGGTGGGGGCGGGGCTGAGACCTGAATCTGCACGTGGGGGCTCCACAACCTCTTAGGCAGGACTGAGACTTGTTTATGGCCCGAGGCAGATAGGAAGTTTCTACCCTGACACCTCAGAGAACTTGTGCTGCCAAGAGAAAGAAGAAGCTCACATTTGGCACAGAGCTTAGGCGGGGCTATTCCGTGGTCTTCCCCGAGCCCACCTACAGACTACCTACCCGAGGCAGAGCAGGCAGCTGCACAGAGCAGCAGAGTGACCAGCACCAAGAGAGGGCAGGTGGGCAGCCACCCACCTTCCTGGCAGGAACGCAGCACCTGACCACCATGCTGGGACGGGGTGTGATCTGCCCACCTGCTTCCCCCCAAGCACAGCATCTGACTGTGGCATCAGGAGGGGGAGTGACCTGCCCACCCACTGGGTAAGAGCTCAGCTCCTGACCTAGTGTTAGGAGGGGGCACAATCTGCTGGCCAACAGCCACTGAGAGCAGCACAGATGAGGGCGCCAGCAGAAGGCCTATGAAACAACAAGCTGAGTTCGTGAAGCAGGGCAAAGACACAAAGACCCCTCGATAAAATCATGAAGGGCACACCATCTTCAGGATAAGTAGGTAACTGCTACTCCTTAAGCCATGGTGCCAGAGAGATATGAGCAATGTGAAGAAGCAGAGAAACCACTCCCAATTAAAAGATCAAGGGAAATCCCCTGAAAGCATGATCAAGGAAATAGATATTGATGGCCTATTAGATCAAGATTTCAAAAAAAGAGTGCTCAAAATACTGAAGGAACTAAAAGAAATAGTGTTTAGGTATATAAAATGTATCAAAAATGAAATAGAAACTAGAAGAGCTAGGTAGAATTAGTAAACTCATTGGCTGAGATGAGAGCTGACCTAAAGGCTGTGCAAAGCAGACAAGAAAATACAGAAGAATAAATAAGTGACCTAGAAGACAGGACAACAGAAAGCACCCAATCAGAACAGCTTAGAGAAAAACAAATGAAAAACAATGAAAACAATATACAGGACCTATGGGGTAATATAAACTGTGCCAATCTATGCATAATAGGAGTTCCAGAAGGGGAAAAAGAACAAAGGGGATTGAAAAGGTATGGGAAGGACTCATGACTGAAAACTTCCCAAACCTAAAGAAGGAATCATATCCAAGCACAGGAGGCTCAGATGGTCCCAAACAGGAAGAACCCAAACAGACCCACACCAAGGCATATCCTAATCAAGATAGCCAGAGTCAAGGATAAAGAAATGATCCTAAAGGAAGCAAGAGAAAAACAAAGAGTGAGTTACGAGGGAACCCCCATAAGGTTTTCAGCTGATTTCTCTACACTATTTACAACAGCTAAGACATGGACGCAGCCTAAAATGTCCATCAACAGATGACTGGATAAGGATGGGGGATATTTATATGATGGGATGCTATTCAGCCACAAAAACTGACAACATAACGCCATTGCAGAGATATGGATGCTCCTGAAGAATGTTATTCTAGGTGGAGCAGAACAGAAAAAAATACCATTTGAGAACACTCATGTGTGGAATCTTAAATATATGAAAGATCTTGTGGTAACTCACAGCAAAAAAAAAAAAAGACAATGAATATATGTACGTTCATGTATAACTGAAAAATTGTGCTCTACACTGGAATTTGTCATAACATCGTAAAATGACTTTTACTCAATAAAAGTGTTTAAAAATAAGTAAAAGAAAATATAACCTTTAAAATACTGTATAATGAGAGGTGTGATGTTCTATATCTGTTTTAAGAAGTACTTAAGACACACATACGAATAGCCAATGGTCAGAAAGATCACATGTTATCAGCTACCACCCCATGCAAATAAATGGCATTTAGCAGATATTCATTCATATATGTGTGTACATATATAAAATAGGTATTAGTATATATGTAAATCAAATAAAATATAATCTAATGTAAAATCATATCAGCAAAAGCACTGTGCTGACATAAGTGTCTTGTTGTGAACAGATTACAATTTTTTATTGAGTTGTCATAATGGGATAATATTGTGAACCAAGTGGAAATTGTAAAAAAAAAAAAAAGTTATCCAAAAAAAAAAAAATCCTGACTACATGAAAAGATGCACAGTTACTATAAGGCCTCTCCCTTTATTTACTATCAGTGTCAGAAAGTCTTGGAATAAGTTAGGAGAATTAAAAACTCTAACAAGAGACAAGAATGCACTCTCTGTTAAAGAAAATAAACCAAAAGAAAAAAATGAATGGACAATTAAGATCCTACAGATAAAAATACCAATTTTTATGGGAAATAGCCTTAAAATAAAAAATGAGATTATATTCTAATTTCACCTTTTGATTAAAGATATACAAAATTTAGCTGAATACCTTCGTATTTTGCATTTATGAAGAAAAAAATGTATTTGCAATGAAAAAGCAGCCATTATCCTGCCTTTTGAGTATTCTAAAATTTTAGGTTTGAATATATTTCATCTTAAATGATCTTAAGCACTATGCAGTCCTTGGTGTTTTAAAAATACCACTGTGTGTAGAACTTGTAAAAGTGATTCAAAAAAATTTATATTTTTGTGATAATTTAGTAATGGCCTGGATATTATTTTTAACAAGACTACTCATCATGGAATGCTGCAAGATTTTTTCAATGAGTTTATTTTCACACATGCTTAAGATTGTCACTATATTATGAGACAATGTATAATACTGCCACGGTTGTATTGGCAGTATTTTGACTTGAAAACGAGATAAGCTGAGAAGCATATTTTAAGTATAAACTAAATGATTACATTCCTTTAAAGACAAGAAAGTAAAAGCATGATAAACTCTGACTTTGACACACTTAAAATATAAAAATTAACATAATGTGATTTTACACACTTCTCTTTAACTCTTTCGGTAATTTCTCAGCCCTTTTCCCATTACACCCGAGTCCCCGCTCCTGACCCTTGGTGTACACACCTCCGATCACACGGGGGAGGAGGGACCCGGGCCATGAGGACAAGGGGCGCGAACACCCCCGCGGCCCGGATGGACACGGGCACTCACCCGCTCCCGGCGGGCGAGGAGAATAGTCGAAGCGGGCCCGCCAGCGCACCCGTCCCCTCCTGCCCTGCCGGCCGGGGCCCCACCTCGGTCAGGTCCACACACACCCCGGCAGGAAGTGAGCTCAGGCCCTGGGAAACCGGCGTAACTTCAGACAGAGCGCGGAGCGTCCTCCTCCCGCGGACACGCAGGCAGCGCTGTCCCGGAGCCTCCTTGGCGCCGCCTGCTCAGTCCTGAGGAAAGCAAGCTCCGCCCCCAGGGAAGACGCTGGCTGCTGACGCGGACTGCGCATGCGCACCGCCACCTAAGACACGCTGGCTTCGTGCGCCCCCTGCAGGTCCTCGAGGGCGGTGCAGGATACTCGGAACTCACTGTAGAACAAATGACCCCTCCCAGCCATGATGCTAAATCACTGGAAATCTCAGTGCCCTGGCCTCTTTTTTAATGGCACTGGTGATGCTCTCTTCCAGCCATGCCTGCTCTCTTGCCTGGCACATGCCTCAGTCCTTGGAATCCAGCCTGAATCAGATTCTGTTCTGGAGGAAGGACAGGTGCAGAAGAATCTCAAAATTCCAGACTTAGAAGATGACCAGGAACCCAAACTCAACTCTGTCAACTCCCTGGAGTCCCCTGAGGAGTGTGGTTTTCTCAGAACCATCTTCCCTGTGTCAGGAGCAGACCAAGCCTCAGGTAGCTTAGAGAGGCTATCATGCAGCACATGCTTTGGATGGTTCTCAGTTCTGACCTGCATGATCTTGAGACTCTTTTGTAACTCCTAACACTCTGTTCTCTCATACCTATAGTGATGGTTATTGACGACTTAGTTAATCCTCTTACAATGCTGAGGTGCTATTGTTCCTTGGATAACAGAATATTTTGAAGGGATCAACAGTTTATCACTTCCCCATAATGAAGTATGTTTTTAAAACTAGAAATATTTCAGGGGGCACTCAGGTGCTCCTCTTGCACCAGTTCCTGAGGTGTTGGCAGTTTCTGCTCTGAGCTCCAGATCCTGATCCTGCCGGTGGTCTATGGTGATGCCAGTGTGTACATGCTCTTCCTTTTGCACCAGTGTGGAAAGGAGACAGGCCTTCCCCTACATGAGGCTGCAACATGCTGACACTCAAAGCAGGCACAATGAAGAACCAACTAGAGTCCCCGGTACCAGCTGTCCCTGGTAGAAATGTCACCTTCACCACAGTGTTCCTGTGCTCCTATCAGGCCTTCACTACTCCCAGCAGGCCATGCATGAGCAGTGTGACAGTGTGACACCTGCACAGCATGGTGGTGATGATCCCACCTTATCTGTTTGTTTTTGGAATGTCCCCACACCTCTCTGAGCTTCACTTTGCTCTTCTCACAGGCAGAGTTGTACAGGCATGAATCTCACAGGGTTATGGTAGGTAGTCATGGTAGCTGCTCACCCAGTGGCAGGCACTGCCGAGAGTGCTGCTGGGAGTGCTATGTGTCTTCACACTTGTCCTTCACTCTCCCCAATGAAAACACTCTTGTCCTTACCCTTCCCTGGCTTGCGGCCTTTCTGTTCTTGCAAAAGAACATGGAAACAATCTTCAAAGAAGTTTTGAGGTTCTGTCCATCTGGTCCAGGAAATGCTGACTCTGCTAGATGTGCTGTTGGGTGGGCTCTCATGGGAGGGGCTTGGGCAGGACTTCCCTTTGCAATAAGCTGCCCCACCCAGCCGTTTCCATGATCCAGACTTCTGGGACCAGGGTGCAAATCCCCAGCTCCCCACTTGTCAACCATGTGACCTGGGCAACTTCTCAAACCCAAGCTTTGTCCACCCAAGGTCAGCAGAGATGGGGGATAACAGGATGTCCCGCACAGAGTGTCTGTGCAGATTAAGTGAGGTAGAACAGACAGAACAGTGGTGGGGCCTGGCCCATTGGTTGGCAGAAGGGAGCTCACCATGTGCAGCAAGTTCCGCAGGTCACTCAGCAATCTGCCCAGAGGCTTAGCCACTCCATCGCTATCATGCATCTGAAGTCCACTTAACCACATGGGAGAGAAACGAACACATATTCTGAGTGTAGCTGCCACAGGGAAAATTGCATCTGAGCGGGGAGTAATACCAGAGGGTGATCAGGATGGCGGAAGATGCCCCCTGGGTGTGAGTAGACTGGAGCTGCCCTCCAGAGCCTGGGGTTAGTGAGGATGGGCTTGTAGAAATGCCCCTCTCCTTTACCCATCAATGCTGGGTCCTGCGGGTACTGAGTCCCACAAGCGGTGTGCTGCTAGTGCCCTCAGCAAAGAGAAAAACCCAGGGGTTCCCACAAGGCTTCAGCCACACCCTCTGCTTCCTGAACTCCCACACTGGTGACCCCACCTGGGATGCAGAGATGAGGTGAGGCAGGGACCTGTGCTGTTAACATCACTGCTCTACCCTGGGAATCTGGCACACAGTAGGTGCTTGGTAAGTCATTGTTGAATGAACAGCAATACTGGGTCAAGCTTCTGTGGGTGTCTGTGTCCCCAGATCAGGGACCCCTCAGGGCCCAATTCACAAGTGACATGAAAATAATGATCCCACCAGGAGCAATAACAGTTCCTCAGAATAAATGGGCTTTTCCAAGCACTCTCCACCTGTTGCAAAGGCCTCCCAGCAGGGAAGTGGGCTGTCAGGGGCAGCACTGCACTCTCCACTGTAACAAGGAGAAAGCCAAGGGCCACAGAGAGGAGTGCCTTTCCAGTGTCACTGCTCACTTTCCCACCTTTTGGGAGACCAGGAGGCTTTTCTACTACATTCTGGCTCTGAAGCCCGAATACTGTGTGGACATGCCTCCCTCCCTGGAGCAAGGAACCACTAAGTGACCTGTCACTTGTCACCAAGCAGACAGGCTCATTCCAGCTCATTGTGCCACCAGCAGGTTGTGCTAGAAGCAGGATCCTCTGGGAGACATCACACTCTCCCAAGCTGGAAACAGGTGAACAGCTCACAGGTTTCCTGGAGAGGATGGTCACATGGCCTTGGTGTGGCCGATCAGCATTTTCCACCCTCCCTGGCCACTGTGATTGGCTCAAGGCTGGGCACCAGCCCAATCAGTCTCCACGGAGGTCAGGCCTAGTTGCTGGAATCCTGGGAGCAGAGAAGTTCTATTTCAGTTGGGAGTTGAGGGGTGGTGATGTCAGCCTGTGGCAGGTGACTATCTCGCTTTCATAAAGGCAGAGCCATGTGAAGATGACACCAGTGGCAGAGCCCAGAGGTGGGGAAGGATGACTTTTGTTGATGTCACTGAGCACCAGGTACAGACCTGCCTGAAGCTATCTCCCTGTGGACGTCTCAGTTAGGTAAGTCATTCTCTCCTGCCCTGTTTGCTTCTTTTAGCCACTTTGGTTTTCTGTCACTGGTTTTAAGAAAAAGTTTGACTATTCCTTCAAGCTGGCTAAATGGAGACCCTGGAACTGCAACAGTGAGGTGACAGGCAACAATGTGGCTAATAGACTCCAGAGGCCTCTGTTCAAACAGAGGATTGTAAATGACAAGGGAGAGTACACATGGCCTCAGTGAACAGATTTGCTACTGGTAGCTCCCAGTTCCTGGATATTAGAGTGCATGCACTCAGCCAAGTCTCAGCTCTGCTGTCACACCTGCTAACACACAACTCTCCTCTCCCACCTGCCGGGCCTAGGGGGGCTGGACACCCCCGGGCACCTGAAACAGCTCAGGGCTTTGTGTTGTAATTTACACAGGCTGCCCCCAGTTCTGAGGGTGAGGGTGACTGGGTTCCAGTTTACAGAGAAACAGACTAGATGGTCTCACTGGTGAGATGTGGGGGTGGGACCCCAATGTACCATCTGACCTATGACTTCGGAGTGGACAGCCTCCCCACCCTCAGCCAGGATGCTTGCTAAGCCTAGGGGCTCAGGAGTCCTGCTCCCTCCAGCACCCCTCCTGGAGGTGAGAGGTCGGGGGCTCTTCTGTATACAACATTCACCCCTGCAGGGGCACACGTGTGACCTCACAGTCTGTCATCCCTTCCTTATGACCTGGACCTCCTTGATGTGTGAACACTGCAGATCATGGGTTCACACGTGGGCAGGTGCACCATGACTGAGAGGATAGCACTCCAATTTAAGCCCCCTCCATGCTCAGATGATTACATCCTGGAATTGAGGGGTTCCCAGGGGTCAGGTGGCCAATTCTGGCCTTAGGGGCAAATTCTTATCACCCAGGGGCTAATTTTTAAATTAAATTACACATTTACAACTCAATAGTCAAGCCCCTTTCTAGGCAGCCTTGTAGCCTCTCAGCTTTTACCCCTCGCTGTGACCATGTTCTAAGCTTCAAATTGAGTGCCATTATGGACATGAACATGTCCCTGTCATGTGTCACCTTCACAGTAAGCGGCCACCCCAAACTCCCCTCCTTTCCCCTTGTCGATATCTCCACACAGGGAGTAGGGCCATTTTGATGCAGTTGTGCAAATGTGTGAGCTAAGGGTTTAGAATGTCCAGGCTAGGAGGGGTCTGCCCCACATGGCAGGGCAGGTGGGCTGGCAGGGGGTGATGGTTCACTTGTAAAACCTCAGCTGGTTTCAGGCAGTGACCACAGACTGGCAGCCAAGGGCTCAGCTGGTGCAGAGTAAGCGGATTAAATGTGTTCACCCAGACACCTTGGGGGTGGCAGCCCTGGAGTACGACTACAATTGAGGGACGTGGAGGGTCCCTAGTGCCTGGAACTCCACCTTCTAAAAATCAGGACTGAGATGTGGCTTTGAAATCAGAACACTGGAGTTCAAAGCTTCCCCCACCACTTTGTCAATAATTCAAAGCAAATGAGCCTCAGTTTTCTCATGTGTAAAATGAGAACTTTGAAGTCTCTCCCTCTGAGGGTGTGGAGGGAAGTAAATGCGGTGACAGCAGAGCACAGGAGCTGTCTGGGCTGAGCCTGCATATAGGCAGGCCATTGTTGCTGCCATGACCACTGTCTTCCAGGGCAGGGTCTGCACTCTCTCCCTGTGAAGGTCCAGACAGTAAACATTCTAGGCTTTGAAGGACCTACAGTCCCTATCACAACTACCACCCTCTGCTGTTGGAGGGCAAAGGCAGCTCCTGCAGTAGGTAGTCCAGGCTCGCACCCCCGCTTCCTGACATAAGTATTCCTGAGATACAATTTTCACATAACTTTGTTGGCTTTAGGTGTGCAGCATAATGACTTGTTACATGTGCATATTGTGAAATGATCAGTGCATTAAGTTTACTTGACGTCTGTCATCACCCATAGTCACACACTATTTTCCTTGTGATGACAAATTTTAAGAGGTACTCTCTTAACTATCAAATGCACAACGCAGTGCTGTTAACTACAGTCACCTTGCAGTACATTATGTCCCCAGGACTTGTTTATCTTCTAACTGGAACTTTGTACATTTTGATTATCTTCCCGAATTTCAATCACCCCCTGACTCACCTCTGGCAACCACCAACCTGATCTCTGTTTCTATGTGTTTCAGTTTATTTTGTAGATTCCACATATAAATGAGATCATAGGTATTTGTCTTTCTGTCTTATTTATTTCACTTAGCATAATACCCTGAAGGTCCACCCAAGTTTTCACAAATGGCAGTATTTCACTTTTTTAATGTCTGAATAAGATTCCATTTTATATACATATATATGCATCACGTTTTCTGTACCCATTCATCTGCTGATGGACACTTAGGTTGTTTACATATCTTGGTTATTGTGAATAATGACACAGTGAACATGAGGGTGCAGTTGTCTCATTGACATAGTGATTTCATTTCCTTTGGATATATTTCCTGCAGTGGACTTGCTGGATCATATGGAAGTTCTAATTTTAAATTTTGGGGGAGCCTTCTTACTCTTTTCCCGAGTGATAGCACCAATTTACATTCCCACCAACATTGCACAAGTTTCCCTTTACTTCACACCACCACCATCACTTGTTATCTCTTGTATTTTGATGACACCCACCCTGACAGGTGAGAGGGGGTATCTCATTGTGGTTTTGATTTGCATTTCCCTGATGGTGAGTGATGTTGAGCACCTTTTCATGTACCTGATAGACATCTGTGTGCCTTCTTTGGAAAAATGTCTATTCAGTTCCTCTGCCCACTTTTTAAATCAGATTGCTTGTTTTTGCTGTTGAATTGTAAGAGTTTTTTATATGTTTTGGGTGTTAACCCCTTATCAGATATATAGTCTGAAAGTACTTTCTCCCCTTCTGTCTGTTATCCTACCCTCTGCTTTCTGGATGACAGGGGTCCAGGCACTTGGGAATCTCTGCTTCTCACGTGTTTCCAATGGTGGGTGGGTGAGGGCTGTGTTCTGATAAAAGTGTGCACAACCGTGGGTCACTACCCCTTAGTTTAGAAGGTGGGCTCTGAAGAGTGCAGTGTGGGCAGGGATGTTTCCCTGAAGTCATCATTTGGATGGTCATGTGCTCTGGAAATCACATCATCTAGCCCGGATGTGATGGGGCAATTTGCAAAGGAAGGACCTTGCAGCTAAGACACTGACCAGGTGCTCTTGTGTCTTGTTGGAAGGACCTGGAAAAAAAGTTGTGTGGAACAGGAACTCCTCCAGGTCACAAGGCTCAGTTCAGACTTCTGGGATGCAGAGACCTGCTCTGACCCACTGTCACTGAGGAGGGAAGGGCCTCAGGCAGGAGGGAGGAGTTGCTGGATTTCACTTGCCCTGTTTGTCAAGTTTCAGCTCTGGTGATGTGTGGAACATAGGCTTAGCTTTGGGAATGTAAGAGGAGAGGTTCCTGGGGAAGGGCTGGCCTTTTCCTCTGATTGAGGTCCTACTGTGTGCCAATCACAGCAGTCCTCTGAGTCAGGGCTGGAAAGCCAGGCACAGAGAGGTCAGGGAGTTTCCAGGTAACACAACATTAGGGGCATCATTAGGGTTTGATGCAGACCTGACGCCCAGCACACATTCTCTCTCCTTTCTCAGGATCATCATGATCCCACATGTCAGAATCACCCAGAGAGGCCCAGGTATGGGCCCTGGGACCTTTCCTGCCTAACATGCCAGGAGCCTTAAGAGGGACGACAAAACACTTCCTGAGTCCATGATGCCCAGAGGCTGCTCTTAGCAAGAGGCTCAGCAAACACTCCTGGATGAATCCTAGCTCTGTCCTGAGTCACTCTGTCCTCCCTGCCTCAGTTCTTCTGCCCACATGGGGCTGGAAACAGAAGCCACTTCACAAGGGTCTATGGAACCTCCAGGATCCTGGAAGCAGCGCCCTCACACAGGGAGCACGGTCTCCTTAACTTTTCCTCACCTCTTTGCTGGATGTAGAGACCCAGCGGGGCCCTGGCTTGTCCCAATTCTCACCCCAGATCAGGGTCCAGCAGGGGGTGGTGTCCAGGCTGGACTCTGTCCTCTGCCCCTTTTGGGGACCCTCATTCATCGCACCTTGGCTGCCTGGACACTGTCTTCCAGGGGCCACTCTGTGCCTCCCACACCTACCTAGCATCCACCCACCCTGGGTTACTCCAGCGCCCTCTGGCCCTTGGCCACACACCTACTCCGTGTTGAGTGGAAATGAGGTGACTGACATGCTGGGCCTCCTGGACAGTCTGAAGAAGCCCGATATCCCCAACCTGCCCACCACCCCAAGAGCCCAAGATGGGGAGAGAGTGTGCCTCCATTCATACTCTGACTTGCTCAGATTCTCAGCACCTACTTTGCTGGGTGGATATGGGGGCAGAGGTATGATGTAAAAGCAGGAGACCTGGACAGCAGACCATGAGAAGGGGGCTAGCCCAGGCTGGTCTCATAACCCCCTTAGCTTTGGCTTTATCATCTTTAAAGTGGGACAGACACTTGTGAGGTGAGCAGGATCCTGACCCATAGCCAGGCACTGTCCTACACGCCCTAGAGAAGCTCACTGACTCCTCATGAAAATCTGTGGGGCAGGGACAGGCATTATCATCCATTTCTGCAGAAGTAACTGAGGCACAGAGAGAACAGCTAAGGTGACCACCCCAGATTACAGAGCCCAGGTCATCTGGTTCCAGTGTCCAGGCTCATGGTCAGTGCCCATTCTGGGTTTTCCTCCCTTCATCCTCCACTGGGACCCATGGCCGCAGCCTCATCTCAGTGTGATTGTTCATGGGGAGAAGGATGGGTGCACTGAGGGCCCTTTTCTCTGAGGACTGCTTTCCCAGAAGGCTCAAGGGTTTGAGTGTATTCACTACTGGACACCCAGGCCTGGGCCCAGGCCAGCCACACTGCAAAGCCTGAATCAATGATTGTTGAGTGAATACCTGAACCTCTGCATGTACCTGCATGTTGCCCCCATTTCCTCATCTCCACAGCTGGCTACCCGGCCAAAACCTCGTGTAATCAGGCCTGGGCCAGGGACAGTCAAGGGGACCAGAGCTGCTCAGCTGGGGACAGGAAGCCTCAGGGGCCCTGTGGCTGTCCCAAGCATCTCCTGGGGCAATTCACAGGGAAGCCCAGCCAGCTTCCAGGAACAGCAATCAGGTCCCAATCCCAGGGGTATAGGGTAGGTCTTGAGGGGTGTTTCCTGAGACTGACTTTGTGTATGAAGGGGGCTTGGGGGTCAGGCTGCTTTCAACGTCCATTCCAGGCCCACACCCCTGCTGGCAGCATGGAGCTAATCATAAAGGACATAGGCCATGGGGCCAAGGCTATAGCAGGGCTCTGCTCCCTCTCTGTGGCTCAGTGTCCTCATCTGTAACAGAGAACTAGTAACAGGGCTTTGGGAGGGCTCACTGAAACCCTCCTCTGTGGCTTTGGTTGGACACTGCCCTCTCTCTGCTCAGTGCCCTTCTCTGTAATAGAGAACTGGTAACATTTTTCTTAGCCCCTTTTGGCCCCATTTTTCTGAGTCTCTTTCTACATTGGGCCCAGGGCTTTCACAGAGATCACAGACTTGGGATGTAATCAGAGTGTGGTCACAGCCCTAGTGGTCTCAATTGAGGCCAGAGGAGCTTCAGGGGGGGTGGGAATCCAGAACTGCTTCATGGAGGAGGTGAGATCTGAGCTGTGTCCCCAAGGATGAGCTTTCATCTAGCTGAGGCCTGGCACTGAGCAGGACCCATGTACATGGTGAATGAGGGTGTGAATGAATGAAATGGCACCCCTCTAACAGAGAGTGAGGGGGGGAGTCCCCTAGGCCAAAGCAGGAAACACAGGGCACCCTGGGGGAGCAGAGGGCGGGGCTGCAGTGTGATGCCTGCCTCACCCTTTATGGGTGTCTTGCCACCACTTTAGCGTGTGTTCTGGTGGATTGGGAGCCCTTTCCTCTCCTCTGCTACAGTATCCTGCTCTTAATTCCCAGCAACACCCGCCTGTGTCACCTCAGTGTCCCCAAGTGGACCTGGACCTGTCTTGTGGGAGGTTGTGAAGAGTGATTTGGTGTGCAGCCCAAGACTGAAGTGGGAGGGAGAGGATAATAGGGACCTCCAGAGGGGATCATGGGCTGGGAAACATCAGAGGGATGGGGAAGGCAGAGCCTCAGAGCTGTAGGATCCTGCTAGTAGTGGCTCCTTCACGAGGGGCCTCACAGGAAGGAAGCAATCATGGGGTAAAGGCAGAGCTCAGTTTGGGGCTTGCTGACATGGAACAGCTCATCACAGAGATGTCCAGAGGAGCTGGATGTAGGGAACGAAGATGCCACTGATGTCAGGGTCAAAGCCTGAGACCCAGATGAGGTGGGGCGATGGTGCAGGGGAAGGGGCTTGAGGATATCAAGATGTTCATTCATTGGGGTCCTCAGGGTGGGGACCTTCATGTTCATTTCACAGCCACCTGGTGCCTGACAGAGCTAGGCTTAGGGAGGTCACTGAGTAGACACGTGCCGATAACCTAGATTCTCCTCTTTCCACATAAAGTCCCTGGTGTGAAGCCAGCAGGCACTCTTCAGAGTCATACACCCTCACCCATGGGCTCTCTGTGTGCCTAGAGCCCAGTGGCCCCTTACCTCCCACTCCCCACTGCAGGACCCTTTGCACACCGGCATTTCCACTAGCTATAAAACATCTTCTCTTGCTGTGTGCTTACCCAATGAAACCTCATTGCCCCAGGAAGAGAGGCCTCACATCCTTCCCTTATTAAAGTGGTAAAGCCTTTTGTTCAGAGAAGCCCCTGACAGATCTCACAACCAACCAGGTACCTGTGCATGAATTGATCATGCAGCCCCCTCCTCCTTGTGTGCACAGCACCCCCCCCAATAACAGACCCCACACACTCAACCTTGGCGCTCGTGTAGGCACCTCTTGCTTGTGTGGCCTGATGTTGCCTAAGCAGTGTCCCTATTGAACTTTCCTAAACCCTTCTCAGACGCTGGTAATTCTTTACCAACCCAAGTAGTAAGCCTGCCATTGTGCCCACAACACCTGAAACAGAGTTGGCTAAATTATGCAGATTGATGATGCAGGTTAATTTGCTATAAAGGTGAAATCAAGGTTTACAAATAAAAGCAACATACATACTCAAGGCAGGACTAAGAACTCACATGGATAACTAAGACCCTCCACATACATCCCACTTTGCCCTTAGGGCCTTTGGGATGGCTGCTCTTTCAGCCAGGATCTCTCTCCGCCTGCTTCTTAAACACCTCCAGGAATCTGCTCAAATGTCCTCCGTGACCTTATTTTTCTCCATGGAACATATCACCTCCGGACATTGTGTATATTTTACTTAATTTTCTTTGTGTCCCCCACCAGGCTGTCTGCTGCATGAGGATGGAGACCTGACTGCTTCACTACTTGCTGTGCCCGGTATCTGGAACCCACCCAACACACAGTAGGACCTCAGAGATTGTGTGACGGGTGTGTGATCACTGTAGGCCACAGACAAAAGCCTTCCCAGCAGTCATGGTAAGAGTCATTCATTCTCTACTTACTGAGCCCTACTGTGTGCTGGATACTGACCTGGGTGGGAGGCATGCAGTGGATTAGACACAGTGAGCACACACAGCATGTTAGGAGGGACATGTGCTCTGGAGAGCACATAGGGCTGGGGGAAGTCAGGAGTGCAGGAGTGGAGGAGAAGAGAGCCAGGTGGAGAAAGTGATGTCAGAGGAGACAGAGAGGTGGGGCCCAGGTCGTGTAGGGCTTTATGCTCCTGTGAGGGCTTTTCCTCAGGGCAGCGGAACCATGGCTGGGTACGGAGTAGGGGCCCGGATCCTGAATGCTATGCAGGAAATGGAGCAAGTGTCTGCTGGGGAGAGGTGCGTGGAGGAGGCTGTCCCTGTAGACTGTGCAGGCAGAGAAGGCTCCTCTGAGGAGGTGACATCTGAGCTGAGCCCTTCTATGGACCGTGTTTCCACCTTCTGTAGACTGGATGCTTTCATCTGCCCTGCAGCCCTATGCAGGACACACCCTGTTCTCAGTCACCTGGACTTGGCCTCCTGCCTCCCTTGTGGGCCCTCCCACCCCAGAAGGAGTCCTTCTAGATCTAACTCACTACCTCCTCCACTGGACTTGGACTCACACTGAGCCACTGTCCACCTGCCCAACTCACCCAGAGTCAAGTCCAGACACTTGGGGGAACCCCTCCACCCCAGAGCCCATGAACTTACTCAAATGGCCAGTCCTCAGCCTGCTCACATGCCTCACACTTCCCTCCTGCAGAAACGCTGTGACAGATCCTGTCCACAGCACCCTGCTCCTCCGATCCTGACCCCAGGCTT
This sequence comes from Vicugna pacos, assembly GCF_048564905.1. Taxonomy (NCBI): domain Eukaryota; kingdom Metazoa; phylum Chordata; class Mammalia; order Artiodactyla; family Camelidae; genus Vicugna; species Vicugna pacos. The sequence goes on from NW_027328737.1 coordinate 3,682,689, forward strand.
TCCCATGGGGTGTGACCCCGCATGGGTTGCAGTCCCCTCCTCCAGTCTAGTGAGTAGAAACTACCTTTTCTTTTTTCTTTTGTTAATATATTTATTTTTTTAATTTTTATTTTATTGAGTTATAGTCAGTTTGCATTGTTGTGTCAATTTCCAGCATAGAACATAATTTTGTCAATTGTGTTTACTCTTTCAAGAAACCATCTCTTGGCTTGATCTTTTCAAATGTTTCTTATATCTCTGTTTTATTTATTTCCTCCCTGATCTTTATTATTTCCTTCCTTCTGCTTACTTTTCTTATTTTTGCTCTTCTTTTTCTAATTCTTTTAGGTGGTAAGTTTGATTGTTTATTGCAGTTGTTCCTCGTTTTTGAGGTAGACCTGATTCTCTCGCTATAAACTTCCCTCTAAGCACTGCCTTTTCTGGATCCCATATGTTCTGTGTGGTTGTGTTTTCATCATCATTTGTCTCAATGTGTTTTTAATTTCTTCTTTGATTTCATCATCCACCCATTTTTTTTTAAAGTAGTATGTTGTTTAACCTTCATACTTTCATTTATTTCTCCTTTATTTTTCTATAGTTCATTTCTAGTTTCATGGTATTGTGGTCAGAAAAAGTTGCTTCAAATATTTTCTATCTTCTTCAAATTGTTAATGCTTCTTTTGTGCCAAAGTATATTATCTATCCTAGAAAATGTGGTATGTGCACTTGAGAAGAATGTATGTTCTATTTTAGGGAAATATAATGTTCTGAAAATATTACCCAAGACAAATTGTTCTATTGTATCATTTAATTTCTATGTTGTCTTATTAATTTTATGTATGGAATATCTGTCCAGTGATGTTAATGGATTGTTAAAGTCTTCTACCATGATTGTATTCTGATCAAATTTTCCCTTTTTATCTGTTAGTATTTTCTTTTTATCTGTTATGTATTTAGGTGCTCCTATATTGTGTTCCTATATGTTAGTGAGTGTAATATCTTTATCTATGACTCCTTTAGTCATTATAAAATGTCCTTCTTAATCTTTCTTTATAATCTTTGTTTTAAAGTCTATTTTATTTGAAATCACTGTTGATATTCCTGCTTTATTCTCATTTCCATTTGTGTGAAATATCTTTTTCAATCCTCCCACGTGGGTCTCTTGTATAGAGCGTATTGTAGATACTTGCTTTATTATCCACTCTGCACTCTATGTCCTTTGATTAAAGCATTTAGTCCATTGACATTTATATTAATTATTGATAGAAATGTGTTTATTACACTTTGAACTTTGTTTTGCAGTTCATTTTGTATTTCCTCTTTGTTCCTTACTTTTTCTTTTTGTGGTTTGATAATTTTCCTTTTTATTATCTTGGTGTCTTTTTAGTTTTGTGACTCTATTGTAACTTTTTGGCTTGTGGTTACCCTACTTTGTACATATATTAACCCATTACTATATCTGTTTGTTTTAAACAGATAGTAATATAAGCTCAAACCCATCCTACCAAGAACAAAAAAGAGAGAGAGACAGAGAGAAAGAGAGAGAGAGAGAGAAACCTGTATATTTTCTTGCTCGCCTCTCCCACCCTTAATGATTTAGATGCCCTCTTTTATGATTTCATGTTTATTCTGTTGTAATTCATTGTAGCAATCACCTTTCCAATTATGGTTTTCTCCTTTTTGTAGCATCCTGCTTCTTTTCTATTTAGAGTAGGTCTTTCAATATTTCCTTTAGCATAGGTTTAGTGTTGCTAACTTCTTTTAGCTTTTGCTTGTCTGTGAAGTTCTTTATCTCTCCTTCTATTCTAAAGGATACCCTTGCTGGATAAAGTATCCTAGGCTGCATCATTTTTTCATTCAGGACTTTGAATATACCTTGCTTCTCCCTTCTGGCCTGTACTGATTTTGTAGAGAAATCAGCTGAAAGTCTTATGGGGGTTCCCTTGTATCTCATTCTTTGTTTTTCTCTTGCTGCCTTTAGAATCATTTCCCATTCTCAACCCTGGTCATCCTGATTGTAATATGTCTTGGTGTGGGTCTGTTTGGGTCCTCCTTGTTTGGGACGCTCTGTTTCCTGTACTTGGATATCTGATTCCTTCTTTAGGTTTGGGAAGTTTTCAGTCATGATTTCTTCAAATATCTTTTCAATCTCCTTTGTTCTTTCTTCTCCTTCTGGGACCCCCATTATGAGTAGGTTGGCATGCTTTGTGATATTCCATAGGTCCCTTATATTGCTTTCATTGGTTTCTATTTGTTGTCTCTCAGCTGTTTTGTTTTCCTGTCTTCTAAGTCACATATTCATTCCTCTCAATTATCCAGCCTACATTTTACAGCCTTTACCTCAACTCTCATCTCAGCAAATGAGTTTTCCAATTTTCACTGGGTCCTCTTTAGAGTTTCAATTTCATTATTTGACATATTCTCTGTCTCTATACACAATCTCTTTTAGTTTCTTCAGTACTTTGATCACTCCTTTTTTGAAATCATCTAGTAGACTATCAATGTCTATTTCATTGATTGTTCTTTCAGGGGTTTATATTGTTCTTTTAATTGAGACAGGTTGCTCTGCTTTATTATCTTGCTTATATCCCTCTGGCACTATGGCTTATGGAGTATAAATTATCTACTGTGGTCTTTTAAGAGTTTATTTATTTATTTATAAAGTGGATGCAGAAATAAAACTAAGCACAAAGAAATTAGTTTTAAAAGCAGTATAATCAATAACAGAAGAACATATTGAAACAAGATAACAATTGAGTTGGGATGAATTTTTAAAATATTAAAGGAAGAAAAAATATTTGAGAACAGAGTATAATCACAACAGAAGAACAAAACAAGGATAAAAATGAAATTGGACAAATTGAAAGATAATAATAAAAGTATTTTAAAAGAAGATTTTAAAAGGGATTAAAAATAGAAATATAAAAATTATTTAAGAAGTAACATTTAAAAAGTAAAAGAAAATGGAACAGAAAAAGAAAAGAGTATGTTCCCGTGGAGATTGTGTGCCCTTAGTAATTTTATCAAGAGGTCTTCTTAAATATGTGTGGTTACCAAGTCTTACTTCTGTGCCTTTTGTCTGTTATCCCTTTGGTTAATGATGTGGCCATTAACCTGTTAACCAGAGCCTACCCTGGCTATTGAATGGGGACTCCTCTTTGTTTTGTGGTTGTCACAGCTCCTGCCCTTGCCTTGCTTCATGAACTCAGCTCGTTGTTTCCAGAGACCCTCTGGTCACACCCTTGGTCTGTGCTGCTCCCAGTGCCTGTAGGTAGACATGTCACATCTCCTCCCAGTGCTGCATCTTGGTGCTGCACTCCTGCATGGTAGGTGGGCAGGTTGTGCCCCTTCTCAATGCCATGTCCAGGTGCAGCAGTCCTCCATAGGAGGACTCAATAGTTGGTTGCTCCCCTATTCAGTACTACTCCCCACTCCACATCTGTTTCACACTCTGTGGGTGGGCTTGAGGCAAATGACCACACCAGCCCTAGTCCCTGCTCTTTGCCAGAACGTTGCTCCTTGTTCATTTGTCTTAGAGGTGTGAGTTCATAGAGGCACCAGGACAGAAACGTCCTATATGTCTGGGGATGTAAACAAGTCTCAGTCCCACCTATGAGGTTGCAGAACTGCCAGGTACATATTCAGGTTTCAACCCCATGTCTGCCTGGGTGGGTATGATGGCTGTGGCTGAGCCTCATCTCTCTTATTCTGAGAAATCACCAGTTATGTTGCCGTGAGTCAGTAGAAACACAGGACGAAACACCCCTTCCCCCAGGCAAGCTAGCAATATTGCTTTGCTTTATATTTTTCTTATTTTATTTGAGGCCCAGGCTGTTCTGATCTGTATACAATCCAGGCAGTTGTCCACAGCACACTGCAGTCCCCCAGGGTTACCTATGTACAGTCAACCAGAGTCTGCCTGGATCCAGCAGCCTGTCCCTTCCCATCCCTGATTCACTTCTAGGTTTGGGGGTTGTTGACACACTTTGTGCCCATTTAACTTAATTCTGTCAGTCAAGGGTGGTTCTGTAAACATCTGAGCCTCAGAGGTTCCCTGTCCATCCTGCTGACTTCTCTGTTGGAAACAGGGAGACCCAGTCAACCAGCACTATCCCTCCTTTGCTGCTCCCTCTTCAAAGGACCAACCCCAAGCCATTTTGCATTTTCTTCCTTCTTTTTTCCTTTTCTCCTACCAGATTGGTGGCACATTTTGTCTTTTGAAGATGGCAATGTTTCATCAAAGTTCAGCAGATGTCCTGAGTGGATGGGTGTGTCTGTGAATGTCAGTCATGGTGAATTTATTGGAGAGGATAAGATACAAGCATCCTTATACTCCACTATCTTGGCCTTTCTCCAAGAATATACACTCTTAATAATTTTGTCATAAGGTTATTTTTAATTATGGGTGGTTGCTAAGTCTTCCTTCCACGCCTTTTACCTGTTATCCCCTATGTTGGTGGTGTGGCTGGTGTTCTGGTGGCCTGAATCTGCCCTGGATATTGAGCAGGAGCTCCTTTTTTTTCCTGTGGTTGTCACACTCCTGCCCATATCCTGCTGTGAAAACTCCACTTGCTGGTTCCAGAGGCCGTCTAGTCGTGCCCCTGGTCTGTGTCCCAGCATCAGTAAATGGGTGGTCTGCACCCCCCACCAGATGCCTGGTCCCAGGACCACACTTGTGCAAGGTAGTTGGCAGGTAGCTCCCCTGCCGCATTAGGTCCATGCTTTGTAGGTGGACTCAGAGGAAACAGCTGCACTAGCCCTCACCCCTGCTCTGTTCCAGAACATTGCTTCTTGTGCATTTGTCTTAGAAGAGCCAACTCAGAGAGGCATCAGTGTGTAATGGTCCCTTCTTCTTCGGACTGTAAACAAATCTCAGTCCCACCTATGAGGTTGTGGAGCCCCTAGGTAGGGATACGGGTTTTGAACCCTCCTCTACCTGGGAACCATGCACCAGAAAATATGGTGGCTATGGCTGAACCTTGACTCTCTTCTCCCAAGAAGTCTCCAATAATGGCACTGTGGGTCTGCAGACACAAAGGCTATGGCTCCCCTTCCCCCCAGGGCACACCAGCAGTGTTTTCTGCCTTTTTTTTTTTTTGTATTTTATGGGGGACCCAGGCTGTTCTGTATACTCTACCAGCCATGGCATACAGAACATTGCAGTACCCCAAGGTTTCCTCTGTAGAGTCAGCCCGAGTCCTCTGCTCAACTCAGACAGCCTGTCCCATCCCACCCCTGCTGGTTCGCGTCTAGGGCTGGGGATCGTTGGGACCCTTTGTGCCCAATTAACTTAGTTCTGTCAGTCAAAGTCTATTCTATACAGATCTGAGCCTCTGAGGTTCCATCTCCATCCTGCTGAACTGGCCATTGGAGTTGGGGAGACCCAGTGTATTAATGTTATTCCTACTTTGCAGCTCCCTCCCCATTGGAATGGTCCAGAACTATTTTCCTTTTTCTTCTTTTCTCCTGTTCTCCCACCAGATTTGTGGAAAATTTTATCTTTTGAAGAAGCCAATATTCTCTCAAAGTTCAGCAGGTATTCTGGGTGGTGGGTGTGTCTGTGGATGTCACTCTTGGTGAATTTGTGGGAGAGGGTGAGCTCTGAGCATCTTTTTTACTCCACCATCTTTCCTCCTCCTTCACTCTTTTTCTTTTGATTGGAACATTTAGTCCATTGACATTTATAGTAGTTATTTTATAGATGAGGGTTTATTGCCATTTTGAAATTTGTTTTCTAGTTGATTTTGGTGATTATTTGTTTCTTTCTTTTAATTATTTTTATTTTTGTGGTTTGATAAATTCCTTTTCTATTAGCTTGGTTTCTTTTTGGGTTTTATGACTCTATTATATACTTCTGATTTGTGGTTATCTTGTCATTCAAATATGGTAACCCCTTACTTCATCTGTTTGATTTTAGTTGATAGTCATGTGGGCTCAAGTGCATCCTAAAAAGAAAGAAGACAAAGAGAAAAAAGAAAAAAGAGAGAAAAAATATATATTCTCTTGCTCTCCTCTTCCACCTTTCATGATTTTCCTATTCTCTCTTTCTTGTTTGCTTTCTTGTTTTCTTTATTGACTTACTGATTTATTTATATCCTCAGGTTTTCCCTTGCAACTCACTGTATTTATCGCATTTCCAATTATGGTTTCTTAATTTCTATAGCTTCCTGTTTATTTTTTATTTAGATTAGATCTTTCAAATTTTTTTAGCATAGATTTAGTACTGCTGAATTCTTTTAGTTTTTGCTTGTCTGTGAAATTCTTTCTCTCTTTCTGTTGTAAAGGATAGTCTTTCTAGCTAGAATATCCTAATTTGCAGCCTTTTCTTATTCAGGACTTTGAATATAACTTGCCACTCCCTTCTGGCCAGAAGATTTTAGGTAGTGAAATCTGCTGAAAGCTTATGGGACTCCCTTGTAACAAACACTTTTTTTTCTCTCACTGCCTTTAGAATATTTTATTTAACTTTAACCATTTTAACTATAATATGTCTTGGTGTAGGTCTGTTTGGTTTCTCCTTGTTTGGGACCCTCTGTGCCTCCTGTACTTGGATAATTCTTTCCTTCTTAAGGTTTGGAAAGTTTTCAGTCATGATTTCTTTAACTATCTTTTCAATCCCCCTTTCTCTTTCTTCTCCTTCTGGGACACACCATTATGCATAGGCTGGCACACTTTATATTATCTTGCTTTAATTGGTTTTTAGTGACTTTTCTGTCTGCTGTTCTTTTTGGGTTATTTCTTTTATCTTGTCTCCAAAGTCATTTATTCATTCCTCTGCATTATCTAGTCTTCTTTTGATTGCCTGCAGTTGAATTTTCTATTTTTAATTAGCTCTTCTTTATAGTTTAAATTTTCTTTTTAAAGTTTCCTGTCTCTATTGATAGTCTCTTTTAGTTCTTTCAGTGAGTTGATCATTCCCTTTTTTGAAGTCTAGTAGACTATCAAATTTTTTTTACTGATTGTTCTTTCAGGTGATTTCTCTTGTTCTTTTAATTGAAAGTGGTTCCTCGGCTTCTTTATTTTACTTATATTTCTCTGGCTCTATGTATTTATTTTAAACCCATTTCTGAGCTGTGATATGTAGTAGGCAGGGTCGGAGCAATTCAGTTGTGAAGAAAAATAGGCAGAAGATGTTCACTGGGGAGTTCCCTCTGTGGTGTTGCCTGTCACTTGTTATGCAGACTTACAAAGTACTATTTGTTGATGTTGGCTTTATCCCTGCCTTAGCTATGGGAATGTCAGCCACCTACTCTGGTGCCCCTCAGGTACTGAACCCCAGGAAACATCAGTGCAGATCCAGCAGTGTCAGTCCCTTGGACCTGCCTTAGCAAGTGTGCAGTCACACACATGAATTTGTGGTCCACTACAGGTTCAGCTCAAACCCCAATCCTGCACCCACATATGGAACCATACACCACCCTGTTTTAAATACCCTCACTGACCACCCTTCTTGAGTCAGAACTCTACTCACTGCCTGTAAGTCTCAGAGGTGTGGATCCACAAAGTGACCAGATACAGCAAATCCACCCTCTCTGCCTGGGGCTGTAAACAAATCTCAGTCCCGCCTGTGAAGTTGCAATGGCACAGGGTATGGAGTCAAAATTCAGCTCTGCCTTTGTGCAGCAGTGTTGGCTATCACCAAGCCCCATTTCTCTTCTCATGAGAACACACCAACAATGGAGCCAAGTGGAGAAAGTGACTTTGGCACAGCTGTGTTTCATTCCTCCCCCTTTATACCAACATTGGTGCTTTTTTATGAGAGTTTCAGTCTGTTCTGTTCCACACACACACACACAGCCAGAGCTCACACTGCCCTCTAGTTTCCTGAGGCTGCCTCTCTGCAGTGTGACCCAGCCCTCTGCCTGGGCTCTTCACTGACTCCAGTAGCCAGTTCTGGCTCATTCCTGCTAGTTCATGTCTAGGGCTGGTCATCACAGGGACCCTCTGTGTCAGTTTTCCCCAGTTCTGCCTGCCATGCAGTTGCCACTGTCTCCTCCAAACCTTGGAAGCTCTGCTTCTTTCCTAGCTGATCTCCCAGCTAGAGAGGTTGTGTCCAAGTGTGAGGGTGCCTTTCTTCCTATGCTACTCTTTCCCTGCAGGATCAGTTCTGCACTGAATTTTTCCTTTCTCTTTTTATTCCTTACCATATTTTGTGAGAATCTTCCTGTATTTCAAAATAAGAGACACTCTACCAGAGTTCAGGAGGTTTCAGTGCAATTCAATGTTTTTGTAGATGTAATTCTTTGAGTATTTGTGGGAGAGGTCAAGCTGTGAGTCTGTCTACTCTGCCATTTTGGCTCCTTCAAATTTTAAAATAGATCTAGTTCTTTGTTAATTACTCTCAACAAGCTGTTGTAGTTTTCAGCGTACATGTCTTGTAATTTTTCCTTGCCTCTATTGGATGCTGATTCAGAACATACACAACCTTCTGGAGAAACCTGTCCCACCCTGCCACTTACTGCCAACTAGCTGGCCTGTGTCTGAGTCACCAAAAGGTTTTGTCCTTTATCTGATTCTTAATTCTTTAGAATTTATCATTTTACTCTCATAAATGCTGATTGTGCTTGTAACAAATATTTTAAAATAAAAATAATAAACTTTATTCTATAGATGAAATATGAATGAATCTCAAGTAACATATGCTTTTAATACCTTAGAATTAGTAAAGCAATATAGATACATTATAAACACTTGAAATGTTGCCTAAAGTAAAATTGCAGAGATTTGCAAATCCCACTCCCAGAAGTGACCGTCATTAATGGTTTGCTGAACATCTCTCAGTCTCTATCTCTCTCATTCTCTCTGCCTCTGTCTCTCACACACCACAAGATTCATTTACATCTATGATGATTTGACACATATGTGGTCATAGAGATGGCATCTTGGATGTAGATGATGGATTAACAGGCATCCAAACTGAGGGCTTCCTTGACATCAGGTAGAGACCTAGCACTCATTTTTCCAGCTGCACAACAATCATTCCTCCATGTGAACCAGAATTGATGAATCCCACCCCCTCTCCATGAACAATAGTGTTGCTTCCATTTCCCTAGTAGTTTAAACAGGACTGTGATGAACATCCTTGAAAAGACATCTTTGAAAAATTGTGCAAGAATTTTAGTATGATCAACACTAAGCATTAGCACTGCTCGGAAAGTGGTGCACTTGTGGAACTGTGATGCATCCTGCATACTGTTCTCCCAGAGAGGAGAGTCTGCTCACTCTTCCCTCCAGGGGATCTACTGTGGCCTCTGTCTCCTCATGTTGTCACTAGAGCTGGTTGTCACCAGGCTAAAGGCCTGCCAGTGTGATGTTGACCAATGCTGTCTCCGAAGTGTGAACATCTTCTTGCATTCTCACTTGAGAGGTCGAGCATCTCTAATATACACTGGCCACCTGCATTGCCTCTTGTTGGAATTGCATGTGTTTGTTCTGTTTCTGTTTAGAACACAGTGTTTCAAGATATTTTTGGACCACAGGGATATGAAACCTTTCTCTGATTTTAGGTTATGAAAAATGATTTTTCCCTGTTGTGGTTTGTCTTTCATGGATTTTGAATATTATTATTATTTTTTTTTATTTTGTTAGGTTATGTTTTGCCACAGGAAGAGCTAAGCATCTCCCTCCTGGCTCTGGTTTCACACATAGAATAGCAGTGCCTATCTCGAGATTATGCACATAGTTACTAAAAATATTCATTTTGTACATCTCATCTTTAATCCACCTGGATTTCCCTTTGAGATAACAAAAATGCTACTTCAAGTAAAAAAAAAAAAACACCAATCCCTTGTTAAAATATGAGAGCAGACACAAACAGCCAACTTTTGTATGATTTCATTGATAGGGAACATCCAGAGTAGGGAAAGACACACAGAGAGAAAGAGGATTAGGGCTTGTCAGGGGTTGGGGGAAGGAGAAAAGACAATGTGTGCTTTGGATACGGGGTTTTATTTTGAGGAAAGAAACAGTCTGAAACTAGACAGTGACGATGGTTACACAACATTGTGAATGCACTTAATGCTCCTGAATTGCGCAATTTAAAATGGAAAAACATCCAAATTTTATTATGGTAAACTTAAAACATAAAAATAGATGGTACTCTAAATGACATGAAAGAAAACAAGGAAATGACAGAAAAACAAACAAAAATGATGCCAGGAGAAGGGAAGTAAAGTTCGGGTCTGGGAGTGGGTTGATTCTTAGAATTAGATGACAGTGTTGGTGGTTGCAGAGACATCTCAGCCCGTAGGGTTGGTGAAGCCTGAATTGGCTCTGGGTCTCAGAGAAGTATGTGTGTAGGTGCAGGGGGAGCTACAAGATCAGGCTCAGGGTCTCCCTGCAGGACTGGTAATGTAACCTGGCTCTAGGTTTCCTGTAGGGCTAGTCTTACAATCTGCAGAGCTGGTGGGATGTGACACAGTTCTGTGTGTTTTGCAGGTGCAGGCTCGGGTTCCCCAGCAGGGTTGTTAGAATGGGACCCAGTCCTGGGTCTCCTGCAGGAGCCAGCTCAGGATCTGATGCAAGACCAGGCTCAGGGTATCCTTGTAAGGCTTGTGGAATGAGACCCCATCATTTTCCTCCTGCAGCAGCAGATTCTGGGTGTCCCTGCAAGGTTTTGCAATTTCACCCTGCTCTATAACTCCTGCAGGAGCAGGCTTGGACTGTCCCTGCTGGGTTGTTGGAATATGACCCATCACTGATTCTCTTTCAGAAGCAGGCTCAGGGTCCCCCTACAGGGCTAGTCGATTTTGTTCAAGTCTTAGGTCCTTGGCAGGTGCAGGTCTGGGGTCTCCCTTCAGGGCTGGTGAAATGTGACTCAGCTGTTGGTCTCTTGCAGAAACAGGCAGAGTTTCTCCCTGCAAGCCTTGTGGAATGAGACCCAGTGCTGGGTCTCCTACAGGAGCATGCTCGGGGTCTACATGCAGGGCTGGTAGAATTGGACCTGGCTAATGGTGTCCCTGCAGTGCTGCTGGAATTGTTCCAATTCTTGGGTGTCTTGAAGGTGTAGGCTCTAAGTCTCCCTGCATTGATAGTGAAATGTGACCCAGTTGTGGTTCTCCTGAAGGGACAGTCTCAGGGTTTCCCTGCAGGGCTGGTGGATGGGACATAGTCCTGGGTCTCCTGGAGGAGCAGGCTCATGTTGCAACATGACCAATCTCAGGTTCTCTTGCAGGAGTAGGCTCGGGGCCTTCCTGCAGGGCTAGTGGAATTGGACATGGTTCATGGTCTCCCTGCAGTGCCATTGGAATTGGACCAATTCTTGGGTCTTTTGAAGGTGTAGGTTGCAGGCTGATAAATTACCTGTAGGACTGGTGAAATGTGACATGGCTCTTAGTCTAATGCTAAAGCTGATTCAGGGTCTTTCCACAGGGTTGGTAGAATTGGTCCCAGGCCTGGGTCTCCTGCATGTGCAGGCTCTGGTATCCCTGTAGGGCTTGTGGAATGTGACTGGGTTTCTGTTTCCTGCAGGGGCAGGCTCAGAGTCTCCTTGCAGTGTTGCTGGAATGGCACATGGTTCTGAGTTTCCTGCAACAGCAGGCTTATGTTCTTCCTGCATGGCTAGTTGAATATGACTCAGACCTTGGTCACTTGCAGGAGCAGGCTAGTTTTCTCACTGCTGGGATGGTGGAATCATACCCTGTCCTGAGTCTTCTGCAGAAGCAGCTCCAGGTCTTCCTGCAGGGCTGTTGGAACATGACCCATCACTGGTTCTGCTTCAGGAGTAGGCACAGAGTCTCCTTGCAAGGATAGTGTAATTGGACCCAGCTCAGGGGTCACTACAGGGCTGATGAAATGTGTCCTGGCTCTGTGGTTCCTGCAAGTGTAGATTCTGTGTCTCCCTTCAGGGTTGGTTTAGTGGGACCCATTCCTGGGTCTCCTGTAGTAGTAGGCTCAGAGTCTCCCTGCAGGGCTGGTGGAATGGGCCCCTTCTCAAGGTCACCTGCCAGAACAGATTTGGACTCTGCCTTCAGGCTGGTGGAATTGGGCCTGTTCTTGCATCTCCTGCAGGAGCAGGCCTTGGGTCTTCCTGGAAGAATACTGTAATATGACCCATCTCTGGTTCTCTTGCAGGAGAAGCTCATGGTCTCCCTAGAAGGTTAGCAGAATTTGTCCCATTCCTTGGTCCAAGGCTCAGGGTATTCCTGCAAGGTTGGTGGAATGGGACCTAGTCCTGTGTCTCCTGCAGTAGCAGGTTCTGTTCTCTTTGCAGGGCTGGTGGAATGTGACTCCACCCTGTGGTTCTTTTGCAGATGCAGGCTCAGGGACCCCACCAGAACTGATGGCTTTTAGTCTCCTATGGGAGCAGGTGAGGGATTCCCTGGAGAGCTGTTGGATTTGGTCCCAGTCCTGGGTCTCTTACAATTGCAGGCTCAGTGTCTCCCTGCAGGGTTTGTGGAATATGACTTGGCTGTGGTTATGCTGCAGGAGCAAGCTCAGTGTTTCCATGCAGGGTTGGTGGAATGGGATCTAGTTCTGGCTCTCCTGCAGGAGGAGGCTGGGGTTCTACCTGGAGAGGCTGATGGAATTGGACTGGGATGTCTGTCTCCTGCAGGAGCAAGCCTATGGATTACCTGCAGAGCTGGTAGAATGTCACACAACTCTTGTTCTTCTGCAGGAGCTGGCTCATATTCTCTGTGAATGGCTTGGTCTCCCCCAGGAGCAGGTTTGTAGTCTCACTACAGGGCTGGTGTTATGTTACCCGCACTGTGTTTTCTGCAGATGCAGTCTTAGTGTTTGACTGCAAGTTTGGTGGAATGGGACGAAGTTCTGGGTTTCCTGGAGTTAGCAGGCTCACGGTCTCCCTTCTGGGGTATTGGAATGTGACCCAGTCATGTGTTTCCTGCCGAAGTGGCCTCAAGATATCCCTGCAGGGCTGTTGGAATTGTACCTCACTGTGTATCACCTGCAGGATCAGGTTTGTGCTCTCCCAACAAGGCTGGCGTATTTGGACCTATTCCTGGGTCGCCTGCAGAAGCAGGCTTTCAGTCTTCCTGCAGGGCTTCTGGAATATGACATATCTCTAATTTTCCTGCAGGATCAGGCTTGTGGGTCACCCAGCAAGGCTAGTGGAATTGGACCCACTTCAAGGTCTTAGTGCATGATTGATGGAATGGGACCCAGTCCTGGGTCTCCTGCAGGAATTGGCTCAGATTCTTCCTGCAGGACTGGTGAAATTGGACCAATTCCTGAGTCTCCTGCAGGAGGAGGCCCTGCATCTTCCTGGAGGGATGGTAGAATATGACAGAGATCTGTTTCTCCTGCAGGAACAGGCTCAAGGTCTCCGTACAAGGCTAGTGTAATTGGACACATTCCTGGATCCATTGCAAGTGAAGGCATGATGGTCTTCCTACACAGCTGGTGGAATGTGATTCGGCTCTGAGTCTCCTGCGGGAGTAGGCTTAGGGTCTCCTTGAAAGATTGGTGAAATGGGACACAGTGCTGTCTCTCCTGCAGTAGCAGGCTCAGGTTCTCCCTACAGTATTGGTAAAATTGGACCTGGCTCTAATTCTCCTGCAGTAGAAGACTGAGGTTATACCTGCTTGGCTGGTTGAGTGTGAAGGAACAGCAAGTCTTAATACAATGGCCCACTCCTGGGAAAAGGATAAACGGGGCTTGGTGCATGGTCTCTTGTATTCTCTGAAAAAGCCCCTTGAGATGTGTTGATTCTGATGACCTCTTCCAAGAACTTGAACACTTTTAGAATCTCTGCCCATTCATCTTGTTTAGACTGAAGGAATCTGCCTTTCATCAGTTCTTGGAATAGAGATCAACACAAAAGGAAAGAGGGAAGAAAAAAATACAAATCTATCTGTTGAGAAATCAGCTGAAGACATTAAAAAGTTCTCTTGCAATGCACTTGTTTCTATTTTGGTGCATTTAGAATCATTTCCTTATTATCAATTTTTGCCATTTAAATTAGAATATATATTGTTGTAGGCCTACTGGGGTTCATTATGCTTGGACGCTCTGTGCTTGCTGTGTTGAGATAGCCGGTTCTATATTTGGTTTAAGAAAATTTCAGTCTGATTTCTTCAAATACCTTTTCAAACCATTTGTCTTTATTCTTTTCCATGTGGAATCCCTATGAGTCATACACTGGTATGTTTTCTCTTATCCCAGGTTTCAGTTGCATTGCTTGCATTGGTTTTCACTTGCTTTTCTATGTCGTGTTCTGACTGAGTGATTGCGGTTATCCTGTTTTCTAAGTCATTTATTTGTTCCTGTGCATTATCTAATCCGATTTGGACTGTCTTTAGCTTAGCTATTCTCACCATTGAGTTTTCTGATTATATTTGGCTCATCTAAAGTGTTTCTCTTTCCATTTATACTAGCCTGCATTTGTATCCATAGACTCAAGATTTCCTTCAGTGTTTTTATGTCCTCCCTTTTCAAGTCATGTTCTAGTAAATTTTGGGGGTCTAATACATTGGATGTTCTTTCAGGAGACTCCTGTCTTTTGAAAATTTGGAATAGTTCTTTTAACTTTATTATATCTCTCTATCGCTATGTGTTAAGGATTATCAGTTATCTATTATAGGCTTGAACGGCTTTTGTAAGTGAAATCATTTCTGTGCACATTTAGTTTTAATGCTGTGGGGACTGTTTTTGGTATGTAATGATGCCATGCATTCCTTCTGTGTCTGTTGCCTGTTATATCTATGATTGCTACTGCGGTTTTTGTTGTGGTGAATATAACCTATTCTAGTAAAGTTAGCAGAGTGTCATTTTGGTTAAATGTTTATCATAGCTCTGACAGTGCTGGGACTACTAATTTTTGCTGGAATAGAGGTTTCCAAATGGTTTTTGGGCTGCAGGCTGGATATGTGGAGGGGGAATGGTTCCAATACACTCTCATGAAAGTGCATTCATCCTTACACTTGCCACGGAAAAGTCAAAATTTTATAATGGGTTCCCTCAGGTTCTCTGCAAGCAAAAACAAAAGTGGAAACAAATCTAATGATGTCACGCATTAGAACCTGCTGAAACAGTCCTGCAGTGCCACAATCGGGTCCTTAGTGTAGTACTGGGTCAGCACCACAACTATAGTTGCATTATCATGTGGTAGGCAAGGTTGATGGAAAGGCTTCAAATTCTCCTATTTTTCAGCAGATCTCTGTTCCAAGAACTCTTGTCAATAAGGCATGGGAACTCAAAAGCAAGCATGGAGAATTTCAAAAACCTCTGCTTTGGACAATAAGAAATTTCAATCCTGCCTATGAAAGTTGCAGATCTTTTGGCTATAGAATCTTATTTTAACACTAAATTGCCCTGGATTCTAGAAACCAGATAAAGATGGCTCTGATTGAGACCATTTCTCCTTTATGGAGAAAATGAGCAATTATACTGTGGATGTGAAAAGGCTGTGACTAAGGCCCTGGGTTACTAAGCTAATCCACAACACATATGCCAGCAGATTTAATATTAAGAGAGGACCCAGGCAGATCTGTTCTCTAGATAGTACCAACCACAGCCCAAAACTATCTCCAAGCCCCTGGGAATAAATTTGTGACATCAGCCACACCCCTAACACACAGATTCCACAGGCACTCCTAGCTCAAAATTGGCAGATGGAGTATTGGTCTGGGAATCAATTGCAGAGAAATTTTGTGATTATTGCTTTCAGTTATGTCAATCAAACGTCCACTATGCACTCTTTTAACCCTCAGCACATCGTCTTCCATCTTAAATGACCTGTCCACTTTAGAGTGTGCATCCCAGTAAAACACAGTTTCCCCTTTACTGCTCCTTCACCAAAGGTCAGGACCTGTACTGATTTCCATTCTCTACTTTGCCTTCTACTCTTTCCAGGTTATGTGAGAATTCTTTCTGACTTTTGAAGTAAGAGATGTTTGGCCATTATTCAGCAGGGATCCTGAGCCAAGGGCCGGGAGAGTGGATGTTTATCTTGCTGTATATATGGGAGAGAGTGAGCGAAGTTTGCACTGGTACTCTGCCAGTTTGGCATAGATAAATTAACACAATTTAGACATAACTCACAGACACTTGATCCTTGTTTAGATATTTTTCTCTATATCAATGATGGAAGGATGTGTTCAAAGATTCCAAGTCTGACAATGTGTACGTTCCTCCATTGCAGACTTTCAAATAGTTAACAGAATTGAATTACATATTATGGGAAGTGTATCAAAATAAAGATATTTTAGAAATATACTAAATCTAACTACAAGATAGAGTTGCCATATTTAGGTATCAGCTTGAAATACCCAAATAAGAAAAATACACAGAAAATATAAATTAGCAGCCAAAAGTCATGAAGGAGGCAGTTCAACACTTTTCTCTTGGTGCTTCCAACACTAAGAAAAACAATGAAATAATTCTTAGAATCATTAACAACCACAACCATGGGTTTCCATTGTTCATGTGGTGCCCTTTCCTAATAATGGCACATACTGGTCAATGTTGGCGATTCAAGGGGCAACATTACTATTTAGGAAAGCACAAAGAAACCCAAACAATGTATTTTTATATAGGCTTGGTTTCAATAGCACTTAGAGACATTATAGATATGAGAACACTGCTATTGAGAATCATGTGCTCTTATATGAAAGATGATAATGTTTAATCGTCCAATTGTGTTGAGAAACACAATTAAACCTGACAAATATTGCAACCACATTATATCCTGCACCCGGTACTTGACTGAAGAGAAAAGATGGTCCACAAAAAATGTGTCACCTCATATCTATGCCAACAATTACACTTAATTTCAATAACAGAATTATAATATTTACAAATAGTGTTTTGAAAAACTGAGGATAAATAAATATTCAAATCCAGGCAAAGAATCCACTCACTTACAAAACACCCTTCACACCAAAGTAGATATAACCCCAGCATGATCTGAATATGGGGGAAGGTCATCATTTCACAGTGTGAGCTAAGAATTCAAACCAACCTATTTTAGTCGAGAGTAGTTGACCACCATGGAGGAGTTCACTGTTGTGCACAGAATGTGAAGGTGGAGGAACTCTGATTCTAGGAGGGTCTTCCTGTGCTCCTACTGGCTTCAGTGCAGTTCAAGGGCTGATTCTCTGAAATGGGTAACTGAGTGAAGGGGAGGGAAAAGCAAGTGCTTGAGAGCAAGGGCCAACCCTGGGAAAAGGCTTACCAGGGCTTGGTGCTTGGTCCTCTGAGTGGTTTGTAAATGCCCCGTGGGACGTTTGGAATTTCAAGACATCTTCCAAGAACATGAGAGCTTCTATCATTTCTACCTTCTGTTCTGTTTTGGATGGAAGAAATCTTGGACCCATACTTGGAGCAGAGATTTCAGTACTTTCCTCAAGTGCACGTTCACATTAAAAATGTTATTGACAGTATCAACGAGGCTTAATATGTCCATGAATGTCTTCCAAGCTTGGTGTTCTCTACAGCTGTCTCCATGCCAGTATTATTCATTGTAGCAGAACAAATCTCATTAATGAGTTCGCATCTCTAATTAATCCGTGCAGCTAGCTTTTCTGCCAGATTCTCTTCATGTCTCCTAAAAAGTCAAATTCTAAAGGATTGGTCAATTCTGAAAGTACTTCGGAGACTCACCAGTGAGCTGATGACAGGCATTTCTTAGACTGTCTGCTCTTTAAGGTTCTGGAAACTGACCCGTGAACACAGGCCATTGGGCAGCAGCAGTATCTCGAACTTACACAGCTTCCCAAGAAAGAGACCTAAGCCAAGCTCCACAGAGGGCGGCAGCCACTCCATCACACAGATCCACCCACAGGGCTCTGCCCAGTTACCATGGATCCACAGGCCACGACAAGCCTCGTGGAACACACCAACATTCCACCTGGAATTAAACCGGCAACTGCCATCCCCAAAGGTGGCTGCATCGTGTCATTGTTGGGGGAGGGGCTGGAGGAGACAAGAGGTTTCAAACGTAAATGTGATTCTATCCACTAGCGTCCCATGGGCTTTTTTCTTCCCTCTTTCCTTTTGTTCAGATCTGTATGCATAGTACAAACGGAGGGAAGTGTGTCAATTTATAGTTGATGATTTCACACGTCTTTAAACTTTCTAACAGTTCACAGTACAAAGAGAACCCACTAAAGGAAAATTATGTTTCTGTAATATCCACTCACTCAGAATACATAAACGTCGGATGTATTCTGATGAAACACCCACACTCTCAGGACATGGATCCATTTATTTCATGGAGGCTGAAATTCCTACAAATGAAACCAATCCCAGTGTGCACTTTACTGTCTGCCTCTTTTGCCCTTAGTACACTTTTGCAGAGCTACTTGTCTTTGTTATAGGCTTATGCCATTTCTTCTGTACGTAGGGTAGAATATGGCATACATTCAATCTGTTGGAAGACATGCAAGTTTATATCACGGACTATGAATACATTTAATTCCAAATAGGCATTTGGATTACGTCACGATATGCTCCTATGAATCAATATATATGAATATTAATGCACGCATCTGTTTTCTGAATACAAGTGTGTTGAGTACACGCAAGCTATGATATTGGGTCGATGAGTGCTAAAAGATTCTTGACATCACCTTGAGTACTTTCTTGAGAATATTCATGGTTCCATTGTTTTATATCAGCCAACCGTGCACTTTTGGTGTTTGTTGATTGTTTGATTGTTTGTTTGTTTGCTTCTTGTTTGTTTTTCAAACACATCAGGCCATGCATCTCTCCGTTCACTTAAGAGAGTCATATAATCAGATTCACTTAAGATAGTGCTTCCAATCACCTATGATTTCCTGCTTTCCTCTCCCATCTATAGGGTTTTGATGACATCTTGGCTTCTTCTTGTTTATTCTTTGCAACTCATGCTCTTTTTGCATTTCCAATAATAGTTTTCTTCTTTCCATTTCATCTTGCTGCTTTTCTAATCAGCGAAGACTTCTCAATCATTCTTGTAGGATAAGTTTCGAACTGCTGAATTCTTTTAAGATTGGGCGCTCTGTGGAATTCTCTAGCTCTGCCGTTATTAGAAATGGTGGTCATGTGGCATAGGCTACCCTAGATGGCAGCATTTTCCCATTCAGGATACGGTCTATCCTGGCAATCCTACCTGCCATGAAATATTAATGTCAAGATATAAGCTGAAAGCGCTCTGGAGTTTCCCTTGTGAATATGTTGCTTTCTTCAAAGTGCATTTTTTTTCTTTTTTTTTTCCTCCAGGTGCATTTTATATCACATGGATGCTCATGAACTTTGTTGATTAGAATCATCTGGCTGCTGGTAGGTGTATTGGGATTCCAATTCCATTGGATGCTATGAACTTCCTGAATTCTTATACATGATTCTTTCTTGGTTTTCAGGAATGTTCAGTGTAATTTATCTACAGATAACTTTTCAGAATTTTTTTTTATCTCTTGTTTTCCATCTGGGACTCTTATGAATGCTAGTCTTTCATGCCTTGTCTTACCACAGGATTCAACAGCAATGTTTAGATTGTTTTGAACTTGCTTTTCTATGTCTGCTTTTGACCGAGGGATTTCTGTTCCCCTGTCTTCACAGTCATTCACGCATCCCTCTGCATTATCTAGTCTGCTTAGGACTGAAATTTAGCCCTGATATTATCCCATCCATTGAGTTTTCTGATACTATTTGGCTCGTCTTGAGACTTTCTCTTCCCCTTTTCTGGTATTCTGCATTTTGTGATTCAGAGACACTGTTGTTCTTCAGTGTTTCCCTCACCTCCGTTTTCAATACTTGCTCTGGATAGCGTTTTGCAGTCTAGATGTTTGAAAGCTTATCTTTTGGGCCTTCAATCCCTTTGGAACAGAAAATGGTACTTCTTGTTTCTTTTACTGTAATTCTTCACCTCTACTGGTCAAGTAAATATCAGGTATCTAATGTAGACTTCTAGGGATTTGTTAAGTGAAAACTTTAGACACTTGGCTCTACTCAATTCCATGGGATTACTGTGAGGACAATTTCTCATAGACATTGATGCCATGTCTTGTTCCTGTGTGTGTTGTCTGGTATATCTCCAATTGCTGGTGTTGCCTTTGTTGTGATGAACACCCCATACAATTTAAATTAATATAACCTAATTTTTATTACGCTTATCTCATAATTCTGAAAGTGCACAGGACACTTTCTCTTGTGGAAATGAAGCTTCTAAAGTTTCTCAGCTCTGCATTCTGCTTTATGTCATTTTGGTGTGCTTCCAAAATAGCAAACTGACAGTGCGCTTGTGCTTTTTAGTGCCACGGGAATGTCCCAATGAAACCAGTTCTTTCCAGAACTTCTCTGTTTACAGAAAAAACATTGGAAGCTTATCTGTGGAAGTCATTAATCAGGAACTGCTGGGATGATCCCGAAAATCAATCTTGGTGTCCTCTGTGCCGTAAAGTGTCAGTGCCATCCAAAATGTAGCATTTGATTTGGGAGATAATGCTGAAGGTAATGCTTCATCTTTTCACGCTGTGCACTTTGACCACTCTTCTTTGTTCTCTCAACATTGTAGAACGGGGTGCATGAAGGCAAACACAGAGCTGTTGTGCACCCTGTGCCTCAAACCAAACCATAATCCCAGCACAGGTTATGAATGTATCAGATCCAAAAAATTTATTTCAGATTTCAAACACAAGGACACCTGGATCACTCACACGTGATGCATGGTATGTCTGATTGAGATGTTCACGTGCTATATTGACAAAATGCCAAATTGGTCAGTGATCCTGAAGATGCGCTGGGTGTGGCTATGGAAAATACTGATAATTTCAACGGTGCACGCCAGTGTGGTTGCTTTCTCATTGGGGCCACATGTCGGTTTGCTCTGATAAGAAGACCCAACACATCCAACAATGCACTCCAGATCACTGAGACTCAGCGTGTGCCATCATCCATACCCCTATCCCTCATGGACCGCTGCCTCTGCTACCTCAAATTTGGCAGCTCAGATCTTGGTCTCAGAATCAATTCTAGGGATATTTTGTGCTGAAATCTTTGAGTTCTGTGCGCCAAAAATCTGCTGTGCACTCTTCTAACACTCAACATATCACCTTCAATCCCATGTCTACTATAGGCTTGAGAGTGTTCGTACAATTAAAACAGAGTTTCACCTTTGCTGCTCCATCACCTGGTGTCAAACCCTGCACTGGATTCCATTCCCTGCTTAGCCTTCTCATGCTTCCAGGTTTTCTGAGGCCTCATCCTGTCTTTGGAAGAAACAGAACTCTCTTCGGCAAGTGTCCTGTGCCAAGGGCTGGGTGAGTGGATATTTCCATTGCTGTGTACATGGGAGCGAGTGAGCGCAGGTTTCACTGCTTCTCTGCCAACTGGGCATAGATGAATCAACACTTTCCAGATACATTTCACAGAAATGTGATTTTTGTTTAGCTCTTGGTTTCTATACAGCCGTGGTGGGAGGGATTGTCCAAAGACTCCAGTTTTGACATTGTGTTGATATCTCATTTGCAGACTTGAATAAGTTTAATGGAATTGATTTGAATGTTTTGGGAGCTATACGAAAACGAAGTTCATTTTTGAAACATACTAAATCGACCTAGAAGCCAGACTTGACAATTTTGGTAACATTTTGCCAGCACTAAGGAACACCTAGACAGATAGAATGCAAACTAGCAGTCCAAACTGTTAAAGGGGTCATGTCAGCTCTTTACTGTTGAAGACTCCGAAACCAACAGGAACCATGAAATACCTATTGGAAACATGAAATAACCCCCAAGCTTGGATTCACTTGTGCATGTGGTGCCCTTTACACCCAATGACACCTACTGGCCAATTTTGGCATTTCAAGGGGTAACATCCCTCTCTAGGAAAATACAAGACAAAACAAACCGAATATATACATTTAGGTTTGAATCCAAAAGCAGCTAGAGGAAGTACAGCTATTAGAACCCTGCTGCAGCTATGCTACAATACTGAGAACCAGGTGTTTTTCTGTCAGCGATGAGAATGCTTAATCATCCGTTCATGTTGGGTAAAGCAATTGAACGCAACCAAGTGTGCAGCCCCATGATATTGTGCCCCTGGGGGCTTGACTCAAGTGTAAGACGGTCCACATAAGCTGTGTCTTTAATGTCATTGGCGACTTTAACAGTTCCGTTCACTATCTGACTTATACTATTTTCCTATACTGTCTTGAATAACTGAGGCCCAATACATATTCAAGTTCAGTCAATGATTCCCCTCACTTACAACACTGCCTTCACCCCAGAGAAGACATAAACCCAGCATTTGCTGAATCTAGCGGAAGGCCATCGGTTCTTTGAGGGAGCTAAGTATTCAATTCGTATCTATTCCAGTCGAGACAATTTGACCTCTAAGGAGTTCACTGTTGTTCACAGAGTGTGAATCTGGAGGAACTCTGATTCTAGGAGGGGCTTGCTCTTCTCGTACTGCCTTCATTGCAGCTCAGGTACTGATCCTTCCAAATGGAAGCCTGAGTGGAGGGGAGGGAAGAGCAAGTGCTTGCTAGCTAGGCCCCAACCTGGGAAAAGGCTTACCTGGGCTTGGTGCATTTTGGTCTGAATGACTTGGAAATGCCCCTTGGGAAGCGTGGATTCTCACGACCTCTTCCAAGAACATGAGCGTATTGATCATCTTTGCCATCTCTTCTCTTTTAGACGTCAGGGATCTTGGACCAGTTCTTGGAGCAGAGAATGGAGGAACTTCCTCAAGTCCACGTTGGCACTCCATATGTACCTGCCAGGATCAGCGAGGTTCAATATGTCTCAAGAATGCCTTTCGAGCCTGGTATCCTCTACAGCTGTCTCCAGGCCAGTGTTCTCCATTGTAGCAGAACATCTCTCATCAATGTGTTCGCATCTCTCCTCAATCCGTGCAGCCAGCTTTTCGGCCAGCTTCTCTTCGTGTCTCCCGTAAAGTCGACTGCAACAGGACTGGGCAAGTCAGAAAGTACCTCGGAGCCTCACCAGTAAGCTGATGACAGGCAGATCTTCCACTGTCTGCCCTTTCAGGTTCTGGAAACTGACCCGTGAACTCAGGTCTTTGGGCAGCAGCAGTATCTCGAACTGACACAGCTTCCCGGACCAAAGAACTAAGGCAAGCTCCACAGAGGGCGGCAGCCCCTCCATCACACTGATCCACCCACAGAACTCGGCCCGGTTACCTAGGATCCACCAGCCACAACAAGCCTCGTGGTACACACCAACATTCCACCTGGAATCCAACCGGTAACTGCCATCCCCAATGGCGGCTGCATCTTGTCAGTGTTGGGGAATGGCTGCCTCCAACGAGAGGTTCCTAAGGTAAATGTGATTCTACACACTAGCGTCCCATGGGCCTTTTTCCTTCCCTCTTTCCTTGTGTTCAGATCTGTATGCACAATACAAACGGAGGGAAGCGTGTCCGTTTTCAGTAAATGGTTTCACACTTCTTTCAACTTTCTAAAAGTTCACAGAACACAGAGACCCACAAAAGGAAGCTTATGTTCCTGTGATATCCGTACACCCGGAATACATACCTGTCGTTTGATTTCTGCTGAAACGCCCGCACTCTCAGGACATGGATTCGTTGGTTTCAAGGGGGCTGAAATTCCTAGAAATGAAACCAACCCCAATGTGCACTTTACTGTCTGTCTCTTTTGCTCTTAGTACACTTTTGCAGAGCTACTTGTTTTTGTTATAGGCTTATGCCATTTCTTCTCAACGTAGGGTAGAATATGGCATTCATTCTTCCTGTTGGAAGACATTCAAGTCTATATCACCGGCCAGGAATACATTTGATTCCAAATCGACATTTGGGTTAGGTCACGATATGCTTTTATGAATCAATATTTACGAATATAAATGCACGCCTCTGATTTCCGAATACAAGTGTGTTGAGTACATGTAAGCCGCCATACTGGGTCGATGCGTGCTGAATGATCCTTGACATCACCTTGAGTATTTTCTTTTGAATAATCATGGTTCCCTTGGTATATATCAGCCAACCGTACACTTTTGGTGCTTGTTTGTTGGTTTGATTCTTTGTTGGTCTGCTTCTCGTTTGTTTTGCAAACACGTCAGGCCATGCATCGCTCCGTTCGCTTCCAACAGAGAGTCATATAAGCTGATTCACTTAAGAGAATGCTTCCAATCACCTATGATTTCCTGCTTCCCTCTCCCATCTTGAGGCTTTTGATGTCCTCCTTGCCTTCTTCTTGTTCCTTCTTTGCCACTCATGCTCTTCTTGCATTTCCAATAATGGTTTTCTTCTTTCCATTTCATCTTGCTGCTTTTCTATTCAGGGGAGAATTCTCTAATTGTCTTTTAGGATAAGTTTCGAACTGCTGAATTCTTTTAAGATTGGTCGCTCTGTGGAATTCTCTAGCTCTGCCGTTATGAGAAATGGCGGTCATGTGACCTAGGCTACCCTAGATGGCAGCATTTGGCCATTCAGGATGTGGTCTATGTCCTGGCACTCCTCCCTGTCCTGTAATATTGCTGCCGTGATATCAGCTGAAACCCCTCTGGGGGTTCTCTTGTGACTATGTTGCTTTCCTCCAGGCGCATTTTAAATCACTGGGATGCTCATGAACTTTGTTGATTTGAATCCTACAGCTGCTGGTTGGTCTATTGGGATTCCACCTGCTTTGGGCGCTGTGTACTTCCTGAATTCGCATAGACGATTCTTTCTTGGCTTTCAGCAAGTTTCAGTCTGATTTTTCGACAGATACATTTTCAGACATTCTCTGTTTCTTTATCTCTTGCTTGTCCACCTGGGACTCTTATGAATCCTAGTCTTTCATGCCTTCTCTTACCCCAGGATTCAACATCAATGTTTTCATTGGTTTGCACTTGCTTTCCTGTGTCTGCTTCTGACCGAGGGATTTCTGTTCCCCTGTCTTCACAGTCATTCACGCGTCCCTCTGCATTATCTAGTCTGCTTAGGCCTGAATTTTAGCCCTGATATTATCTCATCCATTGAGTTTTCTGATATTATTTGGCTCGTCTTGAGACTTTCTCTGCCCCTTTTCTGGTATTCTGCCTTCTGTGATTCTGAGGCACTGTTGTTCTTCAGGGTTTCCGTAATCTCCGTTTTCAATACTTGCTCTGGATGGCGTTTTGCAGTCTAGTTGTTTGAAAGCTTATCTTTTGGGCCTTCAATCTCTTTAGAACTGAAAATGGTACTTCCTGTTTCTTTTACTGTACTTCTTCATCTCTACTGGTCAGGTAATATCAGGTATCTAATGCAGAATTCTAGGGCTTGGTTAAGTGAACAATTTAGACACTTGGCTCAACGCAATTCCATGGGATTTCTGTGAGGACACTTTCTCCTAGACATTGATGCCATGTCCTGTTCCTGTGTGTGTTGTCTGGTATATCTCCAATTGCTGGTGTTGCCTTTGTTGTGATGAACACCCCATACTATTTCGATTAGCATAACCTCATGTTGATTACGCTTATCCCATAATTCTGAAAGTACACAGGACACTTTCTGTTGTGGAAATGAAGCTTCTAAAGGTTCTCAGCTCTGCATTCTGCTTTATGTCATTTTGGTGTGCTTCCAAAATAGCAAACTGAGAGTGCGCTTCTGCTTTTTAGTGCCACGGGAATGTCCCAATGAAACCAGTTCTTCCCAGAACTTCTCTATCTACAGAAAAAACATTGGAAGCTAATCTGTGGAAGTCATTAATCAGGAACTGCTGGGATGATCCCGAAAATCAATCATGGTGTCCTCTGTGCCGTAAAGTGTCAGTGCCATCCAAAAGGTAGCATCCGCTTTTGCGAGATAATGCTGAAGGAACTGCTTCCCCTTCTCACGCTGTGGACTTGGACCACCCTTCCTTGTCCTCTCATCCTTGTGGCACGGGTGCACGAAGGCAACCACAGAGCTGTTGCGCACACTGTGCCTCGAACCAAACCATAATCCCAGCCCAGGTTATGAATGTAGCAGATCCTAAGGCTTTTCATTCTGATTTCAAACCCAAGGACCCCTGGATCCCTCAGACCAGATGCACGATATCTCTGATTCAGCCCCACATGTGCTTTATTGGCACAATGCCCAATTGGTCCCTGGTCCTGCAGATGCACTGGGTGTGGCCATGGGACATATCGATAAACTCAACCGCGCGCGCCAGTGTGGTTGCTTTCTCATTGGGGTCACAGGTCGGTTTGCTCTCTTGATAGGACCCACCACACCCCACAACGCACTCGAGATCCCTGAGACTCATCGTGTGCCGTCATCCGTAGCCCTATCCCTCACTGACCGCTGCCTCAGCTCCCTGAAATTTGGCAGCTCGGATCTTGGCCTCAGAATCAACCGTGGGGATTTTTGGCGCTGGTTTCTTTGAGTTCTGTCAGCCAAGAATCTGCGGCGCACTCTTCTAACACTCAGCGCATCACCGTCAATCCCATGTCTCCTGTCCACTTGAGAGTGTGCGTCCAAGTTAAAGAGAGTTTCACCTTTGCTGCTCCATCACCAGGGGTCAGACCCTGCACTGGTTTCCATTCCCTGCTTTGCCTTCTCCTGCTTCCAGGTGTTCAGAGGCCTCATCCTGTCTTTGGAAGTTACAGACCTGTCTTTGGCAAGTGTCCTGAGCCAAGGGCTGGGTGAGTGGATGTTTCCATTGCTGTGTACACGGGAGCGAGTGAGCACAGGTTGCACAGCTTCTCTGCCAACTGGGCATAGATGAATCAACACTTTCCAGATACATTTCACAGAAATGTGATTTTTGTTTAGCTCTTGGTTTCTATACAGCCATGGTGGGAGGGATTGTCCAAAGACTCCAGTTTTGACATTGTGTTGATATCTCATTTGCAGCCTTGAATAAGTTTAATGGAATTGATTTACATGATTTGGGAGCTATACGAAAACGAAGTTCATTTTTGAAACACACTAAATCGACCTAGAAGCCAGACTTGACAATTTTGGTAACATTTTGCCAGCACTAAGGAACACCTAGACAGATAGAATGCAAACTAGCAGTCCAAACTGTTAAAGGGGTCATGTCAGCTCTTTACTGTTGAAGACTCCGAAACCAACAGGAACCATGAAATACCTACTGGAAACATGAAATAACCCCCAAGCTTGGATTCACTTGAGCATGTGGTGCCCTTTACACCCAATGACACCTACTGGCCAATTTTGGCATTTCAAGGGGTAACATCCCTCTCTAGGAAAATACAAGAGAAAACAAACCGAATATATACATTTAGGTTTGAATCCAAAAGCAGCTAGAGGAAGTACAGCTATTAGAACCCTGCTGCAGCTATGCTCGACTACTGAGAACCAGGTGTTATTCTATCAGCGATGAGAACGCTTAATCATCCGTTCATGTTGGGTAAAGCAATTGAACGCAACCAAGTGTGCACCCCCATGATATAGTGCCCCTGAGGGCTTGCCTCAAGTGTAAGACGGTCCACATAAGCTGTGTCTTTAATGTCAATGGCGACTTTACAATTCCGTTCACTATCTGACTTATACTATTTTCCTATACTGTGTTGAAAACCTGAGGCCCAATACATATTCAAGTTCAGTCAATGATTCCCCTCACTTACCACACTCCCTTCACCCCAGAGAAGACATAAACCCAGCATTTGCTGAATCAAACGGAAGGCCATCGGTTCTTTGTGGGAGCTACGTATTCAATTCCTATCTATTTCAGTCGAGACAATTTGACCTCTAAGGTGTTCACTGTTGTTCACAGAGTGTGAATCTGGAGGAACTCTGATTCTAGGAGGGGCTTGCTCTTCTCATACTGGTTTCGTTGCACCTCAGGTACTCATCCTTCCAAATGCATGCCTGAGTGGAGGGGAGGGAAGAGCAAGTGCTTGCTAGGTAGGTCCCAACCTGGGAAAAGGCTTACCTGGGCTTGGTGCATTTTGGTCTGAATGGCTTGGAAATGCCCCTTGGGACGCGTGGATTCTCACGACCTCTTCCAAGAATATGAGCGTTTTGATCATCTCTGCCATCTCTTTTCTTTAGACGTCAGGGATCTTGGACCCGTTCTTGGAGCAGAGAATGGAGGAACTTCCTCAAGTCCACGTTGGCACTCCGTATGTACCTGCCAGGATCAGCGAGGTTCAATATGTCTCATGAATGTCTTTCGAGCCTGGTATCCTCTACAGCTGTCTCCAGGCCAGTATTCTCATTTGTAGCAGAACATCTCTCATCAATGTGTTCGCATCTCTCCTCAATCCGTGCAGCCAGCTTTTCGGCCTGCTTCTCTTCGTGTCTCCCATAAAGTCGACTTCAACAGGACTGGGCAAGTCAGAAAGTACCTCGGAGCCTCACCAGTAAGCTGATGACAGGCAGATCTTCCACTGTCTGCCCTTTCAGGTTCTGGAAACTGACCCGTGAACTCAGGTCTTTGGGCAGCAGCAGTATCTCGAACTGACACAGCTTCCCGGACCAAAGAGCAAAGGCAAGCTCCACAGAGGGCGGCAGCCCCTCCATCACACTGATCCACCCACAGAACTCTGCCCGGTTACCTAGGATCCACCAGCCACAACAAGCCTCGCGGTACACACCAACATTCCACCTGGAATCCATCCGGTAATTGCCATCAACAATGGCGGCTGCATCTTGTCAGTGTTGGGGGAGGGGCTGCCTCCAACGAGAGATTCCTAAGGTAAATGTGATTCTACCCACTAGCGTCCCATGGGCCTTTTTCCTTCCCTCTTTCCTTGTGTTCAGATCTGTATGCACAGTACCAACGGAGGGAAGCGTGTCCGTTTTCAGTTAATGGTTTCACACGTCTTTCAACTTTCTAACAGTTCACAGAACACAGAGACCCACAAAAGGAAGATTATGTTCCTGTGATATCCGTACACCCGGAATTCATACCCGTCGTTTGATTTCTGCTGAAACGCCCGCACTCTCAGGACATGGATCCATTGGTTTCATGGGGGCTGAAATTCCTAGAAATGAAACCAACCCCAATGTGCACTTTACTGTCTGTCTCTTTTGCTCTTAGTACACTTTTGCAGAGCTACTTGTCTTTGTTATAGGCTTATGCCATTTCTTCTCTACGTAGGGTAGAATATGGCATTCATTCTTCCTGTTGGAAGACATGCAAGTCTATATCACCGGCCAGGAATCCATTTGATTCCAAATCGGCATTTGGGTTAGGTCACGATATGCTTTTATGAATCAATATTTACGAATATAAATGCACGCCTCTGATTTCCGAATACAAGTGTGCTGAGTACATGTAAGCCGCCATACTGGGTCGATGCGTGCTGAATGATCCTTGACATCACCTTGAGTATTTCCTTTTGAATAATCATGGTTCCCTTGGTATATGTCAGCCATCCGTACCCTTTTGTTGCTTGTTTGTTGGCTTGATTCTTTGTTGGTCTGCTTCTCGTTTGTTTTGCAAACACGTCAGGCCATGCATCGCTCCGTTCGCTTCCAACAGAGAGTCATATAAGCTGATTCACTTAAGAGAGTGCTTCCAATCACCTATGATTTCCTGCTTCCCTCTCCCATCTTGAGGCTTTTGATGGCCTCCTTGCCTTCTTCTTCTTTGCCACTCATGCTCTTCTTGCATTTCCAATAATGGTTTTCTTCTTTCCATTTCATCTTGCTGCTTTTCTATTCAGGGGAGAATTCTCTACCTGTCTTTTAGGATAAGTTTCGAACTGCTGAATTCTTTTAAGATTGGCCGCTCTGTGGAATTCTCTAGCTCTGCCGTTATGAGAAATGGCGGTCATGTGACCTAGGCTACCCTAGATGGCAGCATTTGGCCATTCAGGATGTGGTCTATGTCCTGGCACTCCTCCCTGTCCTGTAATATTGCTGCCGAGATATCAGCTGAAACCCCTCTGGAGGTTCTCTTGTGACTATGTTGCTTTCCTGCAGGCGCATTTTAAATCACTGGGATGCTCATGAACTTTGTTGATTTGAATCCTACAGCTGCTGGTTGGTCTATTGGGATTCCACCTGCTTTGGGCGCTGTGTACTTCCTGAATTCGCATAGATGATTCTTTCTTGGCTTTCAGCAAGTTTCAGTCTGATTTTTCGACAGATACATTTTCAGACATTCTCTGTTTCTTTATCTCTTGCTTGTCCATCTGGGACTCTTATGAATCCTAGTCTTTCATGCCTTCTCTTACCCCAGGATTCAACATCAATGTTTTCATTGGTTTGCACTTGCTTTCCTGTGTCTGCTTCTGACCGAGGGATTTCTGTTCCCCTGTCTTCACAGTCATTCACGCGTCCCTCTGCATTATCTAGTCTGCTTAGGACTGAATTTTAGCCCTGATATTATCTCATCCATTGAGTTTTCTGATATTATTTGGCTCGTCTTGAGACTTTCTCTGCCCCTTTTCTGGTATTCTGCCTTCTGTGATTCTGAGGCACTGTTGTTCTTCAGGGTTTCCGTAATCTCCGTTTTCAATACTTGCTCTGGATGGCGTTTTGCAGTCTAGTTGTTTGAAAGCTTATCTTTTGGGCCTTCAATCTCTTTAGAACTGAAAGTGGTACTTCCTGTTTCTTTTACTGTACTTCTTCATCTCTACTGGTCAGGTAATATCAGGTATCTAATGCAGACTTCTAGGGCTTGGTTAAGTGAACAATTTAGACACTTGGCTCAACGCAATTCCATGGGATTTCTGTGAGGACACTTTCTCCTAGACATTGATGCCATGTCCTGTTCCTGTGTGTGTTGTCTGGTATATCTCCAATTGCTGGTGTTGCCTTTGTTGTGATGAACACCCCATACTATTTCGATTAGCATAACCTCATGTTGATTACGCTTATCTCATAATTCTGAAAGTACACAGGACACTTCCTCTTGTGGAAATGAAGCTTCTAAAGGTTCTCAGCTCTGCATTCTGCTCTATGTCACTTTGGAGTGTTTCCAAATGCGCAAACTGAGAGTGCGCTTGTGCTTTGTAGTGCCACGGGAATGTCCCAATGAAACCAGTTCTTCCCAGAGCTTCTCTGTCTACAGAAACACCAGTGGAAGCATATCTATGGGTGTCACCCATCAGGGCCTGCTGGAATGATCCCGCAGACCGACCTTGGTGTCCTCGGTGCCGTACCGTGCCGGTGCCATCCAAAAGGTAGCATCCGCTTTTGGGAGATAATGCTGAAGGAAATGCTTCCCCTTCTCACGCTGTGGACTTGGACCACCCTTCCTTGTCCTCTCATCCTTGTGGCACGGGTGCACGAAGGCAACCACAGAGCTGTTGCGCACACTGTGCCTCGAACCAAACCATAATCCCAGCCCAGGTTATGAATGTAGCAGATCCTAAGGCTTTTCATTCTGATTTCAAAACCAAGGACCCCTGGATCCCTCAGACCAGATGCACGATATCTCTGATTCAGCCCCACACGTGCTCTAGTGGCAAAATGCCAAATTGGTCCCTGGTCCTGCAGATGCACTGGGTGTGGTCATGGGACATATCGATAAACTCAACCGCGCGCGCCAGTGTGGTTGCTTTCTCATTGGGGTCACAGGTCGGTTTGCTCTCTTGATAGGACCCACCACACCCCACAACGCACTCGAGATCCCTGAGACTCATCGTGTGCCGTCATCCATAGCCCTATCCCTCACTGACCGCTGCCTCAGCTCCCTCAAATTTGGCAGCTCGGATCTTGGCCTCAGAATCAACCGTGGGGATATTTGGCGCTGGTTTCTTTGAGTTCTGTCAGCCAAGCATCTGCGGTGCACTCTTCTAACACTCAGCGCATCACCGTCAATCCCATGTCTCCTGTCCACTTGAGAGTGTGCGTCCAAGTTAAAGAGAGTTTCACCTTTGCTGCTCCATCACCAGGGGTCAGACCCTGCACTGGTTTCCATTCCCTGCTTTGCCTTCTCCTGCTTCCAGGTGTTCAGAGGCCTCATCCTGTCTTTGGAAGTTACAGACCTGTCTTCGGCAAGTGTCCTGTGCCAAGGGCTGGGTGACTGGATGTTTCCATTGCTGTGTACACGGGAGCGAGTGAGCGCAGGTTGCACAGCTTCTCTGCCAACTGGGCATAGATGAATCAACACTTTCCAGATACATTTCACAGAAATGTGATTTTTGTTTAGCTCTTGGTTTCTATACAGCCGTGGTGGGAGGGATTGTCCAAAGACTCCAGTTTTGACATTGTGTTGATATCTCATTTGCAGCCTTGAATAAGTTTAATGGAATTGATTTACATGTTTTGGGAGCTATACGAAAACGAAGTTCATTTTTGAAACATACTAAATCGACCTAGAAGTCAGACTTGACAATTTTGGTAACATTTTGCCAGCACTAAGGAACTCCTTGACAGATAGAATGCAAACTAGCAGTCCTAACTGTTAAAGGGTTCATGTCAGCTCTTTACTGTTGAAGACTCCGAAACCAACAGGAACCATGAAATACCTATTGGAAACATGAAATAACCCCCAAGCTTGGATTCACTTGTGCATGTGGTGCCCTTTACACCCAATGACACCTACTGGCCAATTTTGGCATTTCAAGGGGTAACATCCCTCTCTAGGAAAATACAAGAGAAAACAAACCGAATATATACATTTAGGTTTGAATCCAAAAGCAGCTAGAGGAAGTACAGCTATTAGAACCCTGCTGCAGCTATGCTCGACTACTGAGAACCAGGTGTTATTCTATCAGCGATGAGAACGCTTAATCATCCGTTCATGTTGGGTAAAGCAATTGAACGCAACCAAGTGTGCACCCCCATGATATAGTGCCCCTGAGGGCTTGCCTCAAGTGTAAGACGGTCCACATAAGCTGTGTCTTTAATGTCAATGGCGACTTTACAATTCCGTTCACTATCTGACTTATACTATTTTCCTATACTGTGTTGAAAACCTGAGGCCCAATACATATTCAAGTTCAGTCAATGATTCCCCTCACTTACCACACTCCCTTCACCCCAGAGAAGACATAAACCCAGCATTTGCTGAATCAAACGGAAGGCCATCGGTTCTTTGTGGGAGCTACGTATTCAATTCCTATCTATTTCAGTCGAGACAATTTGACCTCTAAGGAGTTCACTGTTGTTCACAGAGTGTGAATCTGGAGGAACTCTGATTCTAGGAGGGGCTTGCTCTTCTCATACTGGTTTCGTTGCATCTCAGGTACTGATCCTTCCAAATGGATGCCTGAGTGGAGGGGAGGGAAGAGAAAGTGCTTGCTAGGTAGGTCCCAACCTGGGAAAAGGCTTACCTGGGCTTGGTGCATTTTGGTCTGAATGGCTTGGAAATGCCCCTTGGGACGCGTGGATTCTCACGACCTCTTCCAAGAATATGAGCGTTTTGATCATCTCTGCCATCTCTTTTCTTTAGACGTCAGGGATCTTGGACCCGTTCTTGGAGCAGAGAATGGAGGAACTTCCTCAAGTCCACGTTGGCACTCCGTATGTACCTGCCAGGATCAGCGAGGTTCAATATGTCTCATGAATGTCTTTCGAGCCTGGTATCCTCTACAGCTGTCTCCAGGCCAGTATTCTCCATTGTAGCAGAACATCTCTCATCAATGTGTTCGCATCTCTCCTCAATCCGTGCAGCCAGCTTTTCGGCCTGCTTCTCTTCGTGTCTCCCATAAAGTCGACTTCAACAGGACTGGGCAAGTCAGAAAGTACCTCGGAGCCTCACCAGTAAGCTGATGACAGGCAGATCTTCCACTGTCTGCCCTTTCAGGTTCTGGAAACTGACCCGTGAACTCAGGTCTTTGGGCAGCAGCAGTATCTCGAACTGACACAGCTTCCCGGACCAAAGAGCAAAGGCAAGCTCCACAGAGGGCGGCAGCCCCTCCATCACACTGATCCACCCACAGAACTCTGCCCGGTTACCTAGGATCCACCAGCCACAACAAGCCTCGCGGTACACACCAACATTCCACCTGGAATCCAACCGGTAACTGCCATCCCCAATGGCGGCTGCATCTTGTCAGTGTTGGGGGAGGGGCTGCCTCCAACGAGAGATTCCTAAGGTAAATGTGATTCTACCCACTAGCGTCCCATGGGCCTTTTTCCTTCCCTCTTTCCTTGTGTTCAGATCTGTATGCACAGTACCAACGGAGGGAAGCGTGTCCGTTTTCAGTTAATGGTTTCACACGTCTTTCAACTTTCTAACAGTTCACAGAACACAGAGACCCACAAAAGGAAGCTTATGTTCCTGTGATATCCGTACACCCGGAATTCATACCCGTCGTTTGATTTCTGCTGAAACGCCCGCACTCTCAGGACATGGATCCATTGGTTTCATGGGGGCTGAAATTCCTAGAAATGAAACCAACCCCAATGTGCAGTTTACTGTCTGTCTCTTTTGCTCTTAGTACACTTTTGCAGAGCTACTTGCCTTTGTTATAGGCTTATGCCATTTCTTCTCTACGTAGGGTAGAATATGGCATTCATTCTTCCTGTTGGAAGACATGCAAGTCTATATCACCGGCCAGGAATCCATTTGATTCCAAATCGGCATTTGGGTTAGGTCACGATATGCTTTTATGAATCAATATTTACGAATATAAATGCACGCCTCTGATTTCCGAATACAAGTGTGCTGAGTACATGTAAGCCGCCATACTGGGTCGATGCGTGCTGAATGATCCTTGACATCACCTTGAGTATTTTCTTTTGAATAATCATGGTTCCCTTGGTATATGTCAGCCATCCGTACCCTTTTGTTGCTTGTTTGTTGGCTTGATTCTTTGTTGGTCTGCTTCTCGTTTGTTTTGCAAACACGTCAGGCCATGCATCGCTCCGTTCGCTTCCAACAGAGAGTCATATAAGCTGATTCACTTAAGAGAGTGCTTCCAATCACCTATGATTTCCTGCTTCCCTCTCCCATCTTGAGGCTTTTGATGTCCTCCTTGCCTTCTTCTTGTTTCTTCTTTGCCACTCATGCTCTTCTTGCATTTCCAATAATGGTTTTCTTCTTTCCATTTCATCTTGCTGCTTTTCTATTCAGGGGAGAATTCTCTACCTGTCTTTTAGGATAAGTTTCGAACTGCTGAATTCTTTTAAGATTGGCCGCTCTGTGGAATTCTCTAGCTCTGCCGTTATGAGAAATGGCGGTCATGTGACCTAGGCTACCCTAGATGGCAGCATTTGGCCATTCAGGATGTGGTCTATGTCCTGGCACTCCTCCCTGTCCTGTAATATTGCTGCCGAGATATCAGCTGAAACCCCTCTGGAGGTTCTCTTGTGACTATGTTGCTTTCCTCCAGGCGCATTTTAAATCACTGGGATGCTCATGAACTTTGTTGATTTGAATCCTACAGCTGCTGGTTGGTCTATTGGGATTCCACCTGCTTTGGGCGCTGTGTACTTCCTGAATTCGCATAGATGATTCTTTCTTGGCTTTCAGCAAGTTTCAGTCTGATTTTTCGACAGATACATTTTCAGACATTCTCTGTTTCTTTATCCCTTGCTTGTCCATCTGGGACTCTTATGAATCCTAGTCTTTCATGCCTTCTCTTACCCCAGGATTCAACATCAATGTTTTCATTGGTTTGCACTTGCTTTCCTGTGTCTGCTTCTGACCGAGGGATTTCTGTTCCCCTGTCTTCACAGTCATTCACGCGTCCCTCTGCATTATCTAGTCTGCTTAGGACTGAATTTTAGCCCTGATATTATCTCATCCATTGAGTTTTCTGATATTATTTGTCTCGTCTTGAGACTTTCTCTGCCCCTTTTCTGGTATTCTGCCTTCTGTGATTCTGAGGCACTGTTGTTCTTCAGGGTTTCCGTAATCTCCGTTTTCAATACTTGCTCTGGATGGCGTTTTGCAGTCTAGTTGTTTGAAAGCTTATCTTTTGGGCCTTCAATCTCTTTAGAACTGAAAGTGGTACTTCCTGTTTCTTTTACTGTACTTCTTCATCTCTACTGGTCAGGTAATATCAGGTATCTAATGCAGACTTCTAGGGCTTGGTTAAGTGAACAATTTAGACACTTGGCTCAACGCAATTCCATGGGATTTCTGTGAGGACACTTTCTCCTAGACATTGATGCCATGTCCTGTTCCTGTGTGTGTTGTCTGGTATATCTCCAATTGCTGGTGTTGCCTTTGTTGTGATGAACACCCCATACTATTTCGATTAGCATAACCTCATGTTGATTACGCTTATCTCATAATTCTGAAAGTACACAGGACACTTCCTCTTGTGGAAATGAAGCTTCTAAAGGTTCTCAGCTCTGCATTCTGCTCTATGTCACTTTGGAGTGTTTCCAAAGGAGCAAACTGAGAGTGCGCTTGTGCTTTGTAGTGCCACGGGAATGTCCCAATGAAACCAGTTCTTCCCAGAGCTTCTCTGTCTACAGAAACACCAGTGGAAGCATATCTATGGGTGTCACCCATCAGGGCCTGCTGGAATGATCCCGCAGACCGACCTTGGTGTCCTCGGTGCCGTACCGTGCCGGTGCCATCCAAAAGGTAGCATCCGCTTTTGGGAGATAATGCTGAAGGAAATGCTTCCCCTTCTCTCTCTGTGGACTTGGACCACTCTTCCTTGTCCTCTCATCCTTGTGGCACGGGTGCACGAAGGCAACCACAGAGCTGTTGCACACACTGTGCCTCGAACCAAACCATAATCCCAGCCCAGGTTATGAATGTAGCAGATCCTAAGCCTTTTCATTCTGATTTCAAACCCAAGGACCCCTGGATCCCTCAGACCAGATGCACGATATCTCTGATTCAGCCCCACACGTGCTCTAGTGGCAAAATGCCAAATTGGTCCCTGGTCCTTCAGATGCACTGGGTGTGGTCATGGGACATATCGATAAACTCAACCGTGCGCGCCAGTGTGGTTGCTTTCTCATTGGGGTCACAGGTCGGTTTGCTCTCTTGATAGGACCCACCACACCCCACAATGCACTCAAGATCCTTGAGACTCATCGTGTGCCGTCATCCGTAGCCCTATCCCTCACTGAACGCTGCCTCAGCTACCTCAAATTTGGCAGCTCGGATCTTGGCCTCAGAATCAACCGTGGGGATATTTGGCGCTGGTTTCTTTGAGTTCTGTCAGCCAAGCATCTGCGGTGCACTCTTCTAACACTCAGCGCATCACCGTCAATCCCATGTCTCCTGTCCACTTGAGAGTGTGCGTCCAAGTTAAAGAGAGTTTCACCTTTGCTGCTCCATCACCAGGGGTCAGACCCTGCACTGGTTTCCATTCCCTGCTTTGCCTTCTCCTGCTTCCAGGTGTTCTGAGGCCTCATCCTGTCTTTGGAAGTTACACACCTGTCTTCGGCAAGTGTCCTGTGCCAAGGGCTGGGTGACTGGATGTTTCCATTGCTGTGTACACGGGAGCGAGTGAGCGCAGGTTGCACAGCTTCTCTGCCAACTGGGCATAGATGAATCAACACTTTCCAGATACATTTCACAGAAATGTGATTTTTGTTTAGCTCTTGGTTTCTATACAGCCGTGGTGGGAGGGATTGTCCAAAGACTCCAGTTTTGACATTGTGTTGATATCTCATTTGCAGCCTTGAATAAGTTTAATGGAATTGATTTACATGTTTTGGGAGCTATACGAAAACGAAGTTCATTTTTGAAACATACTAAATCGACCTAGAAGCCAGACTTGACAATTTTGGTAACATTTTGCCAGCACTAAGGAACACCTAGACAGATAGAATGCAAACTAGCAGTCCAAACTGTTAAAGGGGTCATGTCAGCTCTTTACTGTTGAAGAATCCGAAACCAACAGGTACCATGAAATACCTATTGGAAACATGAAATAACCCCCAAGCTTGGATTCACTTGTGCATGTGGTGCCCTTTACACCCAATGACACCTACTGGCCAATTTTGGCATTTCAAGGGGTAACATCCCTCTCTAGGAAAATACAAGAGAAAACAAACCGAATATATACATTTAGGTTTGAATCCAAAAGCAGCTAGAGGAAGTACAGCTATTAGAACCCTGCTGCAGCTATGCTCGACTACTGAGAACCAGGTGTTATTCTATCAGCGATGAGAACGCTTAATCATCCGTTCATGTTGGGTAAAGCAATTGAACGCAACCAAGTGTGCACCCCCATGATATAGTGCCCCTGAGGGCTTGCCTCAAGTGTAAGACGGTCCACATAAGCTGTGTCTTTAATGTCAATGGCGACTTTACAATTCCGTTCACTATCTGACTTATACTATTTTCCTATACTGTCTTAAAAACCTGAGGCCCAATACATATTCAAGTTCAGTCAATGATTCCCCTCACTTACCACACTCCCTTCACCCCAGAGAAGACATAAACCCAGCATTTGCTGAATCAAACGGAAGGCCATCGGTTCTTTGTGGGAGCTACGTATTCAATTCCTATCTATTTCAG
The DNA here is from genome assembly GCF_048564905.1 of Vicugna pacos. Lineage (NCBI taxonomy): Eukaryota > Metazoa > Chordata > Mammalia > Artiodactyla > Camelidae > Vicugna > Vicugna pacos. The sequence goes on from NW_027328737.1 coordinate 3,720,832, forward strand.
TCGAGACAATTTGACCTCTAAGGAGTTCACTGTTGTTCACAGAGTGTGAATCTGGAGGAACTCTGATTCTAGGAGGGGCTTGCTCTTCTCATATTGGTTTCGTTGCATCTCAGGTACTGATCTTTCCAAATGGATGCCTGAGTGGAGGGGAGGGAAGAGCAAGTGCTTGCTAGGTAGGTCCCAACCTGGGAAAATGCTTACCTGGGCTTAGTGCATTTTGGTCTGAATGGCTTGGAAATGCCCCTTGGGACGCGTGAATTCTCACGACCTCTTCCAAGAATATGAGTGTTTTGATCATCTCTGCCATCTCTTTTCTTTAGACGTCAGGGATCTTGGACCCGTTCTTGGAGCAGAGAATGGAGGAACTTCCTCAAGTCCACGTTGGCACTCCGTATGTACCTGCCAGGATCAGCGAGGTTCAATATGTCTCATGAATGTCTTTCAAGCCTGGTATCCTCTACAGCTGTCTCCAGGCCAGTATTCTCCATTGTAGCAGAACATCTCTCATCAATGTGTTCGCATCTCTCCTCAATCCGTGCAGCCAGCTTTTCGGCCTGCTTCTCTTCATGTCTCCCATAAAGTCGACTTCAACAGGACTGGGCAAGTCAGAAAGTACCTCGGAGCCTCACCAGTAAGCTGATGACAGGCAGATCTTCCACTGTCTGCCCTTTCAGGTTCTGGAAACTGACCCGTGAACTCATGTCTTTGGGCAGCAGCAGTATCTCGAACTGACACAGCTTCCCGGACCAAAGAGCAAAGGCAAGCTCCACAGAGGGCGGCAGCCCCTCCATCACACTGATCCACCCACAGAACTCTGCCCGGTTACCTAGGATCCACCAGCCACAACAAGCCTCGCGGTACACACCAACATTCCACCTGGAATCCAACCGGTAACTGCCATCCCCAATGGCGGCTGCATCTTGTCAGTGTTGGGGGAGGGGCTGCCTCCAACGAGAGATTCCTAAGGTAAATGTGATTCTACCCACTAGCGTCCCATGGGCCTTTTTCCTTCCCTCTTTCCTTGTGTTCAGATCTGTATGCACAGTACCAACGGAGGGAAGCGTGTCCGTTTTCAGTTAATGGTTTCACACGTCTTTCAACTTTCTAACAGTTCACAGAACACAGAGACCCACAAAAGGAAGATTATGTTCCTGTGATATCCGTACACCCGGAATTCATACCCGTCGTTTGATTTCTGCTGAAACGCCCGCACTCTCAGGACATGGATCCATTGGTTTCATGGGGGCTGAAATTCCTAGAAATGAAACCAACCCCAATGTGCACTTTACTGTCTGTCTCTTTTGCTCTTAGTACACTTTTGCAGAGCTACTTGTCTTTGTTATAGGCTTATGCCATTTCTTCTCTACGTAGGGTAGAATATGGCATTCATTCTTCCTGTTGGAAGACATGCAAGTCTATATCACCGGCCAGGAATCCATTTGATTCCAAATCGGCATTTGGGTTAGGTCACGATATGCTTTTATGAATCAATATTTACGAATATAAATGCACGCCTCTGATTTCCGAATACAAGTGTGCTGAGTACATGTAAGCCGCCATACTGGGTCGATGCGTGCTGAATGATCCTTGACATCACCTTGAGTATTTTCTTTTGAATAATCATGGTTCCCTTGGTATATGTCAGCCATCCGTACCCTTTTGTTGCTTGTTTGTTGGCTTGATTCTTTGTTGGTCTGCTTCTCGTTTGTTTTGCAAACACGTCAGGCCATGCATCGCTCCGTTCGCTTCCAACAGAGAGTCATATAAGCTGATTCACTTAAGAGAGTGCTTCCAATCACCTATGATTTCCTGCTTCCCTCTCCCATCTTGAGGCTTTTGATGTCCTCCTTGCCTTCTTCTTGTTTCTTCTTTGCCACTCATGCTCTTCTTGCATTTCCAATAATGGTTTTCTTCTTTCCATTTCATCTTGCTGCTTTTCTATTCAGGGGAGAATTCTCTACCTGTCTTTTAGGATAAGTTTCGAACTGCTGAATTCTTTTAAGATTGGCCGCTCTGTGAAATTCTCTAGCTCTGCCGTTATGAGAAATGGCGGTCATGTGACCTAGGCTACCCTAGATGGCAGCATTTGGCCATTCAGGATGTGGTCTATGTCCTGGCACTCCTCCCTGTCCTGTAATATTGCTGCCGAGATATCAGCTGAAACCCCTCTGGAGGTTCTCTTGTGACTATGTTGCTTTCCTCCAGGCGCATTTTAAATCACTGGGATGCTCATGAACTTTGTTGATTTGAATCCTACAGCTGCTGGTTGGTCTATTGGGATTCCACCTGCTTTGGGCGCTGTGTACTTCCTGAATTCGCATAGATGATTCTTTCTTGGCTTTCAGCAAGTTTCAGTCTGATTTTTCGACAGATACATTTTCAGACATTCTCTGTTTCTTTATCCCTTGCTTGTCCATCTGGGACTCTTATGAATCCTAGTCTTTCATGCCTTCTCTTACCCCAGGATTCAACATCAATGTTTTCATTGGTTTGCACTTGCTTTCCTGTGTCTGCTTCTGACCGAGGGATTTCTGTTCCCCTGTCTTCACAGTCATTCACGCGTCCCTCTGCATTATCTAGTCTGCTTAGGACTGAATTTTAGCCCTGATATTATCTCATCCATTGAGTTTTCTGATATTATTTGTCTCGTCTTGAGACTTTCTCTGCCCCTTTTCTGGTATTCTGCCTTCTGTGATTCTGAGGCACTGTTGTTCTTCAGGGTTTCCGTAATCTCCGTTTTCAATACTTGCTCTGGATGGCGTTTTGCAGTCTAGTTGTTTGAAAGCTTATCTTTTGGGCCTTCAATCTCTTTAGAACTGAAAGTGGTACTTCCTGTTTCTTTTACTGTACTTCTTCATCTCTACTGGTCAGGTAATATCAGGTATCTAATGCAGACTTCTAGGGCTTGGTTAAGTGAACAATTTAGACACTTGGCTCAACGCAATTCCATGGGATTTCTGTGAGGACACTTTCTCCTAGACATTGATGCCATGTCCTGTTCCTGTGTGTGTTGTCTGGTATATCTCCAATTGCTGGTGTTGCCTTTGTTGTGATGAACACCCCATACTATTTCGATTAGCATAACCTCATGTTGATTACGCTTATCTCATAATTCTGAAAGTACACAGGACACTTCCTCTTGTGGAAATGAAGCTTCTAAAGGTTCTCAGCTCTGCATTCTGCTCTATGTCACTTTGGAGTGTTTCCAAAGGAGCAAACTGAGAGTGCGCTTGTGCTTTGTAGTGCCACGGGAATGTCCCAATGAAACCAGTTCTTCCCAGAGCTTCTCTGTCTACAGAAACACCAGTGGAAGCATATCTATGGGTGTCACCCATCAGGGCCTGCTGGAATGATCCCGCAGACCGACCTTGGTGTCCTCGGTGCCGTACCGTGCCGGTGCCATCCAAAAGGTAGCATCCGCTTTTGGGAGATAATGCTGAAGGAAATGCTTCCCCTTCTCTCTCTGTGGACTTGGACCACTCTTCCTTGTCCTCTCATCCTTGTGGCACGGGTGCACGAAGGCAACCACAGAGCTGTTGCACACACTGTGCCTCGAACCAAACCATAATCCCAGCCCAGGTTATGAATGTAGCAGATCCTAAGCCTTTTCATTCTGATTTCAAACCCAAGGACCCCTGGATCCCTCAGACCAGATGCACGATATCTCTGATTCAGCCCCACACGTGCTCTAGTGGCAAAATGCCAAATTGGTCCCTGGTCCTTCAGATGCACTGGGTGTGGTCATGGGACATATCGATAAACTCAACCGTGCGCGCCAGTGTGGTTGCTTTCTCATTGGGGTCACAGGTCGGTTTGCTCTCTTGATAGGACCCACCACACCCCACAATGCACTCAAGATCCTTGAGACTCATCGTGTGCCGTCATCCGTAGCCCTATCCCTCACTGAACGCTGCCTCAGCTACCTCAAATTTGGCAGCTCGGATCTTGGCCTCAGAATCAACCGTGGGGATATTTGGCGCTGGTTTCTTTGAGTTCTGTCAGCCAAGCATCTGCGGTGCACTCTTCTAACACTCAGCGCATCACCGTCAATCCCATGTCTCCTGTCCACTTGAGAGTGTGCGTCCAAGTTAAAGAGAGTTTCACCTTTGCTGCTCCATCACCAGGGGTCAGACCCTGCACTGGTTTCCATTCCCTGCTTTGCCTTCTCCTGCTTCCAGGTGTTCTGAGGCCTCATCCTGTCTTTGGAAGTTACACACCTGTCTTCGGCAAGTGTCCTGTGCCAAGGGCTGGGTGAGTGGATGTTTCCATTGCTGTGTACACGGGAGCGAGTGAGCGCAGGTTGCACAGCTTCTCTGCCAACTGGGCATAGATGAATCAACACTTTCCAGATACATTTCACAGAAATGTGATTTTTGTTTAGCTCTTGGTTTCTATACAGCCGTGGTGGGAGGGATTGTCCAAAGACTCCAGTTTTGACATTGTGTTGATATCTCATTTGCAGCCTTGAATAAGTTTAATGGAATTGATTTACATGTTTTGGGAGCTATACGAAAACGAAGTTCATTTTTGAAACATACTAAATCGACCTAGAAGCCAGACTTGACAATTTTGGTAACATTTTGCCAGCACTAAGGAACACCTAGACAGATAGAATGCAAACTAGCAGTCCAAACTGTTAAAGGGGTCATGTCAGCTCTTTACTGTTGAAGAATCCGAAACCAACAGGTACCATGAAATACCTATTGGAAACATGAAATAACCCCCAAGCTTGGATTCACTTGTGCATGTGGTGCCCTTTACACCCAATGACACCTACTGGCCAATTTTGGCATTTCAAGGGGTAACATCCCTCTCTAGGAAAATACAAGAGAAAACAAACCGAATATATACATTTAGGTTTGAATCCAAAAGCAGCTAGAGGAAGTACAGCTATTAGAACCCTGCTGCAGCTATGCTCGACTACTGAGAACCAGGTGTTATTCTATCAGCGATGAGAACGCTTAATCATCCGTTCATGTTGGGTAAAGCAATTGAACGCAACCAAGTGTGCACCCCCATGATATAGTGCCCCTGAGGGCTTGCCTCAAGTGTAAGACGGTCCACATAAGCTGTGTCTTTAATGTCAATGGCGACTTTACAATTCCGTTCACTATCTGACTTATACTATTTTCCTATACTGTCTTAAAAACCTGAGGCCCAATACATATTCAAGTTCAGTCAATGATTCCCCTCACTTACCACACTCCCTTCACCCCAGAGAAGACATAAACCCAGCATTTGCTGAATCAAACGGAAGGCCATCGGTTCTTTGTGGGAGCTAAGTATTCAATTCCTATCTATTTCAGTCGAGACAATTTGACCTCTAAGGAGTTCACTGTTGTTCACAGAGTGTGAATCTGGAGGAACTCTGATTCTAGGAGGGGCTTGCTCTTCTCATATTGGTTTCGTTGCATCTCAGGTACTGATCTTTCCAAATGGATGCCTGAGTGGAGGGGAGGGAAGAGCAAGTGCTTGCTAGGTAGGTCCCAACCTGGGTAAATGCTTACCTGGGCTTAGTGCATTTTGGTCTGAATGGCTTGGAAATGCCCCTTGGGACGCGTGAATTCTCACGACCTCTTCCAAGAATATGAGTGTTTTGATCATCTCTGCCATCTCTTTTCTTTAGACGTCAGGGATCTTGGACCCGTTCTTGGAGCAGAGAATGGAGGAACTTCCTCAAGTCCACGTTGGCACTCCGTATGTACCTGCCAGGATCAGCGAGGTTCAATATGTCTCATGAATGTCTTTCGAGCCTGGTATCCTCTACAGCTGTCTCCAGGCCAGTATTCTCCATTGTAGCAGAACATCTCTCATCAATGTGTTCGCATCTCTCCTCAATCCGTGCAGCCAGCTTTTCGGCCTGCTTCTCTTCATGTCTCCCATAAAGTCGACTTCAACAGGACTGGGCAAGTCAGAAAGTACCTCGGAGCCTCACCAGTAAGCTGATGACAGGCAGATCTTCCACTGTCTGCCCTTTCAGGTTCTGGAAACTGACCCGTGAACTCATGTCTTTGGGCAGCAGCAGTATCTCGAACTGACACAGCTTCCCGGACCAAAGAGCAAAGGCAAGCTCCACAGAGGGCGGCAGCCCCTCCATCACACTGATCCACCCACAGAACTCTGCCCGGTTACCTAGGATCCACCAGCCACAACAAGCCTCGCGGTACACACCAACATTCCACCTGGAATCCAACCGGTAACTGCCATCCCCAATGGCGGCTGCATCTTGTCAGTGTTGGGGGAGGGGCTGCCTCCAACGAGAGATTCCTAAGGTAAATGTGATTCTACCCACTAGCGTCCCATGGGCCTTTTTCCTTCCCTCTTTCCTTGTGTTCAGATCTGTATGCACAGTACCAACGGAGGGAAGCGTGTCCGTTTTCAGTTAATGGTTTCACACGTCTTTCAACTTTCTAACAGTTCACAGAACACAGAGACCCACAAAAGGAAGCTTATGTTCCTGTGATATCCGTACACCCGGAATTCATACCCGTCGTTTGATTTCTGCTGAAACGCCCGCACTCTCAGGACATGGATCCATTGGTTTCATGGGGGCTGAAATTCCTAGAAATGAAACCAACCCCAATGTGCACTTTACTGTCTGTCTCTTTTGCTCTTAGTACACTTTTGCAGAGCTACTTGTCTTTGTTATAGGCTTATGCCATTTCTTCTCTACGTAGGGTAGAATATGGCATTCATTCTTCCTGTTGGAAGACATGCAAGTCTATATCACCGGCCAGGAATCCATTTGATTCCAAATCGGCATTTGGGTTAGGTCACGATATGCTTTTATGAATCAATATTTACGAATATAAATGCACGCCTCTGATTTCCGAATACAAGTGTGCTGAGTACATGTAAGCCGCCATACTGGGTCGATGCGTGCTGAATGATCCTTGACATCACCTTGAGTATTTTCTTTTGAATAATCATGGTTCCCTTGGTATATGTCAGCCATCCGTACCCTTTTGTTGCTTGTTTGTTGGCTTGATTCTTTGTTGGTCTGCTTCTCGTTTGTTTTGCAAACACGTCAGGCCATGCATCGCTCCGTTCGCTTCCAACAGAGAGTCATATAAGCTGATTCACTTAAGAGAGTGCTTCCAATCACCTATGATTTCCTGCTTCCCTCTCCCATCTTGAGGCTTTTGATGTCCTCCTTTCCTTCTTCTTGTTTCTTCTTTGCCACTCATGCTCTTTTTGCATTTCCAATAATGGTTTTCTTCTTTCCATTTCATCTTGCTGCTTTTCTATTCAGGGGAGAATTCTCTACCTGTCTTTTAGGATAAGTTTCGAACTGCTGAATTCTTTTAAGATTGGTCGCTCTGTGGAATTCTCTAGCTCTGCCGTTATGAGAAATGGCGGTCATGTGACCTAGGCTACCCTAGATGGCAGCATTTGGCCATTCAGGATGTGGTCTATGTCCTGGCACTCCTCCCTGTCCTGTAATATTGCTGCCGAGATATCAGCTGAAACCCCTCTGGAGGTTCTCTTGTGACTATGTTGCTTTCCTGCAGGCGCATTTTAAATCACTGGGATGCTCATGAACTTTGTTGATTTGAATCCTACAGCTGCTGGTTGGTCTATTGGGATTCCACCTGCTTTGGGCGCTGTGTACTTCCTGAATTCGCATAGATGATTCTTTCTTGGCTTTCAGCAAGTTTCAGTCTGATTTTTCGACAGATACATTTTCAGACATTCTCTGTTTCTTTATCTCTTGCTTGTCCATCTGGGACTCTTATGAATCCTAGTCTTTCATGCCTTCTCTTACCCCAGGATTCAACATCAATGTTTTCATTGGTTTGCACTTGCTTTCCTGTGTCTGCTTCTGACCGAGGGATTTCTGTTCCCCTGTCTTCACAGTTATTCATGTGTCCCTCTGCATTATCTAGTCTGCTTAGGACTGAATTTTAGCCCTGATATTATCTCATCCATTGAGTTTTCTGATATTATTTGGCTCGTCTTGAGACTTTCTCTGCCCCTTTTCTGGTATTCTGCCTTCTGTGATTCTGAGGCACTGTTGTTCTTCAGGGTTTCCGTAATCTCCGTTTTCAATACTTGCTCTGGATGGCGTTTTGCAGTCTAGTTGTTTGAAAGCTTATCTTTTGGGCCTTCAATCTCTTTAGAACTGAAAATGGTACTTCCTGTTTCTTTTACTGTACTTCTTCATCTCTACTGGTCAAGTAATATCAGGTATCTAATGCAGACTTCTAGGGCTTGGTTAAGTGAACAATTTAGACACTTGGCTCAACGCAATTCCATGGGATTTCTGTGAGGACACTTTCTCCTAGACATTGATGCCATGTCCTGTTCCTGTGTGTGTTGTCTGGTATATCTCCAATTGCTGGTGTTGCCTTTGTTGTGATGAACACCCCATTCTATTTCGATTAGCATAACCTCATGTTGATTACGCTTATCTCATAATTCTGAAAGTACACAGGACACTTCCTCTTGTGGAAATGAAGCTTCTAAAGGTTCTCAGCTCTGCATTCTGCTCTATGTCACTTTGGAGTGTTTCCAAATGCGCAAACTGAGAGTGTGCTTGTGCTTTGTAGTGCCACGGGAATGTCCCAATGAAACCAGTTCTTCCCAGAGCTTCTCTGTCTACAGAAACACCAGTGGAAGCATATCTATGGGTGTCACCCATCAGGGCCTGCTGGAATGATCCCGCAGACCGACCTTGGTGTCCTCGGTGCCGTACCGTGCCGGTGCCATCCAAAAGGTAGCATCCGCTTTTGGGAGATAATGCTGAAGGAAATGCTTCCCCTTCTCACGCTGTGGACTTGGACCACCCTTCCTTGTCCTCTCATCCTTGTGGCACGGGTGCACGAAGGCAACCACAGAGCTGTTGCGCACACTGTGCCTCGAACCAAATCATAATCCCAGCCCAGGTTATGAATGTAGCAGAACCTAAGGCTTTTCATTCTGATTTCAAACCCAAGGACCCCTGGATCCCTCAGACCAGATACACGATATCTCTGATTCAGCCCCACACGTGCTCTAGTGGCAAAATGCCAAATTGGTCCCTGGTCCTGCAGATGCACTGGGTGTGGTCATGGGACATATTGATAAACTCAACCGCGCGCGCCAGTGTGGTTGCTTTCTCATTGGGGTCACAGGTCGGTTTGCTCTCTTGATAGGACCCACCACACCCCACAACGCACTCGAGATCCCTGAGACTCATCGTGTGCCGTCATCCGTAGCCCTATCCCTCACTGACCGCTGCCTCAGCTACCTCAAATTTGGCAGCTCGGATCTTGGCCTCAGAATCAACCGTGGGGATATTTGGCGCTGGTTTCTTTGAGTTCTGTCAGCCAAGCATCTGCGGTGCACTCTTCTAACACTCAGCGCATCACCGTCAATCCTATGTCTCCTGTCCACTTGAGAGTGTGCGTCCAAGTTAAAGAGAGTTTCACCTTTGCTGCTCCATCACCAGGGGTCAGACCCTGCACTGGTTTCCATTCCCTGCTTTGCCTTCTCCTGCTTCCAGGTGTTCAGAGGCCTCATCCTGTCTTTGGAAGTTACAGACCTGTCTTCGGCAAGTGTCCTGTGCCAAGGGCTGGGTGAGTGGATGTTTCCATTGCTGTGTACACGGGAGCGAGTGAGCGCAGGTTGCACAGCTTCTCTGCCAACTGGGCATAGATGAATCAACACTTTCCAGATACATTTCACAGAAATGTGATTTTTGTTTAGCTCTTGGTTTCTATACAGCCGTGGTGGGAGGGATTGTCCAAAGACTCCAGTTTTGGCATTGTGTTGATATCTCATTTGCAGCCTTGAATAAGTTTAATGGAATTGATTTACATGTTTTGGGAGCTATACGAAAACGAAGTTCATTTTTGAAACATACTAAATCGACCTAGAAGCCAGACTTGACAATTTTGGTAACATTTTGCCAGCACTAAGGAACACCTAGACAGATAGAATGCAAACTAGCAGTCCAAACTCTTAAAGGGGTCATGTCAGCTCTTTACTGTTGAAGACTCCGAAACCAACAGGAACCATGAAATACCTACTGGAAACATGAAATAACCCCCAAGCTTGGATTCACTTGTGCATGTGGTGCCCTTTACACCCAATGACTCCTACTGGCCAATTTTGGCAGTTCAAGGGGTAACATCCCTCTCTAGGAAAATACAAGAGAAAACAAACCGAATATATACATTTAGGTTTGAATCCAAAAGCAGCTAGAGGAAGTACAGCTATTAGAACCCTGCTGCAGCTATGCTCGACTACTGAGAACCAGGTGTTATTCTATCAGCGATGAGAACGCTTAATCATCCGTTCATGTTGGGTAAAGCAATTGAACGCAACCAAGTGTGCACCCCCATGATATAGTGCCCCTGAGGGCTTGCCTCAATTGTAAGACGGTCCACATAAGCTGTGTCTTTAATGTCAATGGCGACTTTACAATTCCGTTCACTATCTGACTTATACTATTTTCCTATACTGTCTTAAAAACCTGAGGCCCAATACATATTCAAGTTCAGTCAATGATTCCCCTCACTTACCACACTCCCTTCACCCCAGAGAAGACATAAACCCAGCATTTGCTGAATCAAACGGAAGGCCATCGGTTCTTTGTGGGAGCTAAGTATTCAATTCCTATCTATTTCAGTCGAGACTATTTGACCTCTAAGGAGTTCACTGTTGTTCACAGAGTGTGAATCTGGAGGAACTCTGATTCTAGGAGGGGCTTGCTCTTCTCATACTGGTTTCGTTGCATCTCAGGTACTGATCCTTCCAAATGGATGCCTGAGTGGAGGGGAGGGAAGAGCAAGTGCTTGCTAGGTAGGTCCCAACCTGGGAAAAGGCTTACCTGGGCTTGGTGCATTTTGGTCTGAATGGCTTGGAAATGCCCCTTGGGACGCGTGGATTCTCACGACCTCTTCCAAGAATATGAGCGTTTTGATCATCTCTGCCATCTCTTTTCTTTAGACGTCAGGGATCTTGGACCCGTTCTTGGAGCAGAGAATGGAGGAACTTCCTCAAGTCCACGTTGGCACTCCGTATGTACCTGCCAGGATCAGCGAGGTTCAATATGTCTCATGAATGTCTTTCGAGCCTGGTATCCTCTACAGCTGTCTCCAGGCCAGTATTCTCCATTGTAGCAGAACATCTCTCATCAATGTGTTCGCATCTCTCCTCAATCCGTGCAGCCAACTTTTCGGCCTGCTTCTCTTCGTGTCTCCCATAAAGTCGACTTCAACAGGACTGGGCAAGTCAGAAAGTACCTCGGAGCCTCACCAGTAAGCTGATGACAGGCAGATCTTCCACTGTCTGCCCTTTCAGGTTCTGGAAACTGACCCGTGAACTCATGTCTTTGGGCAGCAGCAGTATCTCGAACTGACACAGCTTCCCGGACCAAAGAGCAAAGGCAAGCTCCACAGAGGGCGGCAGCCCCTCCATCACACTGATCCACCCACAGAACTCTGCCCGGTTACCTAGGATCCACCAGCCACAACAAGCCTCGCGGTACACACCAACATTCCACCTGGAATCCAACCGGTAACTGCCATCCCCAATGGCGGCTGCATCTTGTCAGTGTTGGGGGAGGGGCTGCCTCCAACGAGAGATTCCTAAGGTAAATGTGATTCTACCCACTAGCGTCCCATGGGCCTTTTTCCTTCCCTCTTTCCTTGTGTTCAGATCTGTATGCACAGTACCAACGGAGGGAAGCGTGTCCGTTTTCAGTTAATGGTTTCACACGTCTTTCAACTTTCTAACAGTTCACAGAACACAGAGACCCACAAAAGGAAGCTTATGTTCCTGTGATATCCGTACACCCGGAATTCATACCCGTCGTTTGATTTCTGCTGAAACGCCCGCACTCTCAGGACATGGATCCATTGGTTTCATGGGGGCTGAAATTCCTAGAAATGAAACCAACCCCAATGTGCACTTTACTGTCTGTCTCTTTTGCTCTTAGTACACTTTTGCAGAGCTACTTGTCTTTGTTATAGGCTTATGCCATTTCTTCTCTACGTAGGGTAGAATATGGCATTCATTCTTCCTGTTGGAAGACATGCAAGTCTATATCACCGGCCAGGAATCCATTTGATTCCAAATCGGCATTTGGGTTAGGTCACGATATGCTTTTATGAATCAATATTTACGAATATAAATGCACGCCTCTGATTTCCGAATACAAGTGTGCTGAGTACATGTAAGCCGCCATACTGGGTCGATGCGTGCTGAATGATCCTTGACATCACCTTGAGTATTTTCTTTTGAATAATCATGGTTCCCTTGGTATATGTCAGCCATCCGTACCCTTTTGTTGCTTGTTTGTTGGCTTGATTCTTTGTTGGTCTGCTTCTCGTTTGTTTTGCAAACACGTCAGGCCATGCATCGCTCCGTTCGCTTCCAACAGAGAGTCATATAAGCTGATTCACTTAAGAGAGTGCTTCCAATCACCTATGATTTCCTGCTTCCCTCTCCCATCTTGAGGCTTTTGATGTCCTCCTTTCCTTCTTCTTGTTTCTTCTTTGCCACTCATGCTCTTTTTGCATTTCCAATAATGGTTTTCTTCTTTCCATTTCATCTTGCTGCTTTTCTATTCAGGGGAGAATTCTCTACCTGTCTTTTAGGATAAGTTTCGAACTGCTGAATTCTTTTAAGATTGGTCGCTCTGTGGAATTCTCTAGCTCTGCCGTTATGAGAAATGGCGGTCATGTGACCTAGGCTACCCTAGATGGCAGCATTTGGCCATTCAGGATGTGGTCTATGTCCTGGCACTCCTCCCTGTCCTGTAATATTGCTGCCGAGATATCAGCTGAAACCCCTCTGGAGGTTCTCTTGTGACTATGTTGCTTTCCTGCAGGCGCATTTTAAATCACTGGGATGCTCATGAACTTTGTTGATTTGAATCCTACAGCTGCTGGTTGGTCTATTGGGATTCCACCTGCTTTGGGCGCTGTGTACTTCCTGAATTCGCATAGATGATTCTTTCTTGGCTTTCAGCAAGTTTCAGTCTGATTTTTCGACAGATACATTTTCAGACATTCTCTGTTTCTTTATCTCTTGCTTGTCCATCTGGGACTCTTATGAATCCTAGTCTTTCATGCCTTCTCTTACCCCAGGATTCAACATCAATGTTTACATTGGTTTGCACTTGCTTTCCTGTGTCTGCTTCTGACCGAGGGATTTCTGTTCCCCTGTCTTCACAGTTATTCATGTGTCCCTCTGCATTATCTAGTCTGCTTAGGACTGAATTTTAGCCCTGATATTATCTCATCCATTGAGTTTTCTGATATTATTTGGCTCGTCTTGAGACTTTCTCTGCCCCTTTTCTGGTATTCTGCCTTCTGTGATTCTGAGGCACTGTTGTTCTTCAGGGTTTCCGTAATCTCCGTTTTCAATACTTGCTCTGGATGGCGTTTTGCAGTCTAGTTGTTTGAAAGCTTATCTTTTGGGCCTTCAATCTCTTTAGAACTGAAAATGGTACTTCCTGTTTCTTTTACTGTACTTCTTCATCTCTACTGGTCAAGTAATATCAGGTATCTAATGCAGACTTCTAGGGCTTGGTTAAGTGAACAATTTAGACACTTGGCTCAACGCAATTCCATGGGATTTCTGTGAGGACACTTTCTCCTAGACATTGATGCCATGTCCTGTTCCTGTGTGTGTTGTCTGGTATATCTCCAATTGCTGGTGTTGCCTTTGTTGTGATGAACACCCCATTCTATTTCGATTAGCATAACCTCATGTTGATTACGCTTATCTCATAATTCTGAAAGTACACAGGACACTTCCTCTTGTGGAAATGAAGCTTCTAAAGGTTCTCAGCTCTGCATTCTGCTCTATGTCACTTTGGAGTGTTTCCAAATGCGCAAACTGAGAGTGCGCTTGTGCTTTGTAGTGCCACGGGAATGTCCCAATGAAACCAGTTCTTCCCAGAGCTTCTCTGTCTACAGAAACACCAGTGGAAGCATATCTATGGGTGTCACCCATCAGGGCCTGCTGGAATGATCCCGCAGACCGACCTTGGTGTCCTCGGTGCCGTACCGTGCCGGTGCCATCCAAAAGGTAGCATCCGCTTTTGGGAGATAATGCTGAAGGAAATGCTTCCCCTTCTCACGCTGTGGACTTGGACCACCCTTCCTTGTCCTCTCATCCTTGTGGCACGGGTGCACGAAGGCAACCACAGAGCTGTTGCGCACACTGTGCCTCGAACCAAACCATAATCCCAGCCCAGGTTATGAATGTAGCAGAACCTAAGGCTTTTCATTCTGATTTCAAACCCAAGGACCCCTGGATCCCTCAGACCAGATACACGATATCTCTGATTCAGCCCCACACGTGCTCTAGTGGCAAAATGCCAAATTGGTCCCTGGTCCTGCAGATGCACTGGGTGTGGTCATGGGACATATTGATAAACTCAACCGCGCGCGCCAGTGTGGTTGCTTTCTCATTGGGGTCACAGGTCGGTTTGCTCTCTTGATAGGACCCAGCAAACCCCACAACGCACTCGAGATCCCTGAGACTCATCGTGTGCCGTCATCCGTAGCCCTATCCCTCACTGACCGCTGCCTCAGCTACCTCAAATTTGGCAGCTCGGATCTTGGCCTCAGAATCAACCGTGGGGATATTTGGCGCTGGTTTCTTTGAGTTCTGTCAGCCAAGCATCTGCGGTGCACTCTTCTAACACTCAGCGCATCACCGTCAATCCTATGTCTCCTGTCCACTTGAGAGTGTGCGTCCAAGTTAAAGAGAGTTTCACCTTTGCTGCTCCATCACCAGGGGTCAGACCCTGCACTGGTTTCCATTCCCTGCTTTGCCTTCTCCTGCTTCCAGGTGTTCAGAGGCCTCATCCTGTCTTTGGAAGTTACAGACCTGTCTTCGGCAAGTGTCCTGTGCCAAGGGCTGGGTGAGTGGATGTTTCCATTGCTGTGTACACGGGAGCGAGTGAGCGCAGGTTGCACAGCTTCTCTGCCAACTGGGCATAGATGAATCAACACTTTCCAGATACATTTCACAGAAATGTGATTTTTGTTTAGCTCTTGGTTTCTATACAGCCGTGGTGGGAGGGATTGTCCAAAGACTCCAGTTTTGGCATTGTGTTGATATCTCATTTGCAGCCTTGAATAAGTTTAATGGAATTGATTTACATGTTTTGGGAGCTATACGAAAACGAAGTTCATTTTTGAAACATACTAAATCGACCTAGAAGCCAGACTTGACAATTTTGGTAACATTTTGCCAGCACTAAGGAACACCTAGACAGATAGAATGCAAAATAGCAGTCCAAACTCTTAAAGGGGTCATGTCAGCTCTTTACTGTTGAAGACTCCAAAACCAACAGGAACCATGAAATACCTACTGGAAACATGAAATAACCCCCAAGCTTGGATTCACTTGTGCATGTGGTGCCCTTTACACCCAATGACTCCTACTGGCCAATTTTGGCAGTTCAAGGGGTAACATCCCTCTCTAGGAAAATACAAGAGAAAACAAACCGAATATATACATTTAGGTTTGAATCCAAAAGCAGCTAGAGGAAGTACAGCTATTAGAACCCTGCTGCAGCTATGCTCGACTACTGAGAACCAGGTGTTATTCTATCAGCGATGAGAACGCTTAATCATCCGTTCATGTTGGGTAAAGCAATTGAACGCAACCAAGTGTGCACCCCCATGATATAGTGCCCCTGAGGGCTTGCCTCAATTGTAAGACGGTCCACATAAGCTGTGTCTTTAATGTCAATGGCGACTTTACAATTCCGTTCACTATCTGACTTATACTATTTTCCTATACTGTCTTAAAAACCTGAGGCCCAATACATATTCAAGTTCAGTCAATGATTCCCCTCACTTACCACACTCCCTTCACCCCAGAGAAGACATAAACCCAGCATTTGCTGAATCAAACGGAAGGCCATCGGTTCTTTGTGGGAGCTAAGTATTCAATTCCTATCTATTTCAGTCGAGACTATTTGACCTCTAAGGAGTTCACTGTTGTTCACAGAGTGTGAATCTGGAGGAACTCTGATTCTAGGAGGGGCTTGCTCTTCTCATACTGGTTTCGTTGCATCTCAGGTACTGATCCTTCCAAATGGATGCCTGAGTGGAGGGGAGGGAAGAGCAAGTGCTTGCTAGGTAGGTCCCAACCTGGGAAAAGGCTTACCTGGGCTTGGTGCATTTTGGTCTGAATGGCTTGGAAATGCCCCTTGGGACGCGTGGATTCTCACGACCTCTTCCAAGAATATGAGCGTTTTGATCACCTCTGCCATCTCTTTTCTTTAGACGTCAGGGATCTTGGACCCGTTCTTGGAGCAGAGAATGGAGGAACTTCCTCAAGTCCACGTTGGCACTCCGTATGTACCTGCCAGGATCAGCGAGGTTCAATATGTCTCATGAATGTCTTTCGAGCCTGGTATCCTCTACAGCTGTCTCCAGGCCAGTATTCTCCATTGTAGCAGAACATCTCTCATCAATGTGTTCGCATCTCTCCTCAATCCGTGCAGCCAGCTTTTCGGCCTGCTTCTCTTCGTGTCTCCCATAAAGTCGACTTCAACAGGACTGGGCAAGTCAGAAAGTACCTCGGAGCCTCACCAGTAAGCTGATGACAGGCAGATCTTCCACTGTCTGCCCTTTCAGGTTCTGGAAACTGACCCGTGAACTCAGGTCTTTGGGCAGCAGCAGTATCTCGAACTGACACAGCTTCCCGGACCAAAGAGCAAAGGCAAGCTCCACAGAGGGCGGCAGCCCCTCCATCACACTGATCCACCCACAGAACTCTGCCCGGTTACCTAGGATCCACCAGCCACAACAAGCCTCGCGGTACACACCAACATTCCACCTGGAATCCAACCGGTAACTGCCATCCCCAATGGCGGCTGCATCTTGTCAGTGTTGGGGGAGGGGCTGCCTCCAACGAGAGATTCCTAAGGTAAATGTGATTCTACCCACTAGCGTCCCATGGGCCTTTTTCCTTCCCTCTTTCCTTGTGTTCAGATCTGTATGCACAGTACCAACGGAGGGAAGCGTGTCCGTTTTCAGTTAATGGTTTCACACGTCTTTCAACTTTCTAACAGTTCACAGAACACAGAGACCCACAAAAGGAAGCTTATGTTCCTGTGATATCCGTACACCCGGAATTCATACCCGTCGTTTGATTTCTGCTGAAACGCCCGCACTCTCAGGACATGGATCCATTGGTTTCATGGGGGCTGAAATTCCTAGAAATGAAACCAACCCCAATGTGCACTTTACTGTCTGTCTCTTTTGCTCTTAGTACACTTTTGCAGAGCTACTTGTCTTTGTTATAGGCTTATGCCATTTCTTCTCTACGTAGGGTAGAATATGGCATTCATTCTTCCTGTTGGAAGACATGCAAGTCTATATCACCGGCCAGGAATCCATTTGATTCCAAATCGGCATTTGGGTTAGGTCACGATATGCTTTTATGAATCAATATTTACGAATATAAATGCACGCCTCTGATTTCCGAATACAAGTGTGCTGAGTACATGTAAGCCGCCATACTGGGTCGATGCGTGCTGAATGATCCTTGACATCACCTTGAGTATTTTCTTTTGAATAATCATGGTTCCCTTGGTATATGTCAGCCATCCGTACCCTTTTGTTGCTTGTTTGTTGGCTTGATTCTTTGTTGGTCTGCTTCTCGTTTGTTTTGCAAACACGTCAGGCCATGCATCGCTCCGTTCGCTTCCAACAGAGAGTCATATAAGCTGATTCACTTAAGAGAGTGCTTCCAATCACCTATGATTTCCTGCTTCCCTCTCCCATCTTGAGGCTTTTGATGTCCTCCTTTCCTTCTTCTTGTTTCTTCTTTGCCACTCATGCTCTTTTTGCATTTCCAATAATGGTTTTCTTCTTTCCATTTCATCTTGCTGCTTTTCTATTCAGGGGAGAATTCTCTACCTGTCTTTTAGGATAAGTTTCGAACTGCTGAATTCTTTTAAGATTGGTCGCTCTGTGGAATTCTCTAGCTCTGCCGTTATGAGAAATGGCGGTCATGTGACCTAGGCTACCCTAGATGGCAGCATTTGGCCATTCAGGATGTGGTCTATGTCCTGGCACTCCTCCCTGTCCTGTAATATTGCTGCCGAGATATCAGCTGAAACCCCTCTGGAGGTTCTCTTGTGACTATGTTGCTTTCCTGCAGGCGCATTTTAAATCACTGGGATGCTCATGAACTTTGTTGATTTGAATCCTACAGCTGCTGGTTGGTCTATTGGGATTCCACCTGCTTTGGGCGCTGTGTACTTCCTGAATTCGCATAGATGATTCTTTCTTGGCTTTCAGCAAGTTTCAGTCTGATTTTTCGACAGATACATTTTCAGACATTCTCTGTTTCTTTATCTCTTGCTTGTCCATCTGGGACTCTTATGAATCCTAGTCTTTCATGCCTTCTCTTACCCCAGGATTCAACATCAATGTTTACATTGGTTTGCACTTGCTTTCCTGTGTCTGCTTCTGACCGAGGGATTTCTGTTCCCCTGTCTTCACAGTTATTCATGTGTCCCTCTGCATTATCTAGTCTGCTTAGGACTGAATTTTAGCCCTGATATTATCTCATCCATTGAGTTTTCTGATATTATTTGGCTCGTCTTGAGACTTTCTCTGCCCCTTTTCTGGTATTCTGCCTTCTGTGATTCTGAGGCACTGTTGTTCTTCAGGGTTTCCGTAATCTCCGTTTTCAATACTTGCTCTGGATGGCGTTTTGCAGTCTAGTTGTTTGAAAGCTTATCTTTTGGGCCTTCAATCTCTTTAGAACTGAAAATGGTACTTCCTGTTTCTTTTACTGTACTTCTTCATCTCTACTGGTCAAGTAATATCAGGTATCTAATGCAGACTTCTAGGGCTTGGTTAAGTGAACAATTTAGACACTTGGCTCAACGCAATTCCATGGGATTTCTGTGAGGACACTTTCTCCTAGACATTGATGCCATGTCCTGTTCCTGTGTGTGTTGTCTGGTATATCTCCAATTGCTGGTGTTGCCTTTGTTGTGATGAACACCCCATTCTATTTCGATTAGCATAACCTCATGTTGATTACGCTTATCTCATAATTCTGAAAGTACACAGGACACTTCCTCTTGTGGAAATGAAGCTTCTAAAGGTTCTCAGCTCTGCATTCTGCTCTATGTCACTTTGGAGTGTTTCCAAATGCGCAAACTGAGAGTGCGCTTGTGCTTTGTAGTGCCACGGGAATGTCCCAATGAAACCAGTTCTTCCCAGAGCTTCTCTGTCTACAGAAACACCAGTGGAAGCATATCTATGGGTGTCACCCATCAGGGCCTGCTGGAATGATCCCGCAGACCGACCTTGGTGTCCTCGGTGCCGTACCGTGCCGGTGCCATCCAAAAGGTAGCATCCGCTTTTGGGAGATAATGCTGAAGGAAATGCTTCCCCTTCTCACGCTGTGGACTTGGACCACCCTTCCTTGTCCTCTCATCCTTGTGGCACGGGTGCACGAAGGCAACCACAGAGCTGTTGCGCACACTGTGCCTCGAACCAAACCATAATCCCAGCCCAGGTTATGAATGTAGCAGAACCTAAGGCTTTTCATTCTGATTTCAAACCCAAGGACCCCTGGATCCCTCAGACCAGATACACGATATCTCTGATTCAGCCCCACACGTGCTCTAGTGGCAAAATGCCAAATTGGTCCCTGGTCCTGCAGATGCACTGGGTGTGGTCATGGGACATATTGATAAACTCAACCGCGCGCGCCAGTGTGGTTGCTTTCTCATTGGGGTCACAGGTCGGTTTGCTCTCTTGATAGGACCCAGCAAACCCCACAACGCACTCGAGATCCCTGAGACTCATCGTGTGCCGTCATCCGTAGCCCTATCCCTCACTGACCGCTGCCTCAGCTACCTCAAATTTGGCAGCTCGGATCTTGGCCTCAGAATCAACCGTGGGGATATTTGGCGCTGGTTTCTTTGAGTTCTGTCAGCCAAGCATCTGCGGTGCACTCTTCTAACACTCAGCGCATCACCGTCAATCCTATGTCTCCTGTCCACTTGAGAGTGTGCGTCCAAGTTAAAGAGAGTTTCACCTTTGCTGCTCCATCACCAGGGGTCAGACCCTGCACTGGTTTCCATTCCCTGCTTTGCCTTCTCCTGCTTCCAGGTGTTCAGAGGCCTCATCCTGTCTTTGGAAGTTACAGACCTGTCTTCGGCAAGTGTCCTGTGCCAAGGGCTGGGTGAGTGGATGTTTCCATTGCTGTGTACACGGGAGCGAGTGAGCGCAGGTTGCACAGCTTCTCTGCCAACTGGGCATAGATGAATCAACACTTTCCAGATACATTTCACAGAAATGTGATTTTTGTTTAGCTCTTGGTTTCTATACAGCCGTGGTGGGAGGGATTGTCCAAAGACTCCAGTTTTGGCATTGTGTTGATATCTCATTTGCAGCCTTGAATAAGTTTAATGGAATTGATTTACATGTTTTGGGAGCTATACGAAAACGAAGTTCATTTTTGAAACATACTAAATCGACCTAGAAGCCAGACTTGACAATTTTGGTAACATTTTGCCAGCACTAAGGAACACCTAGACAGATAGAATGCAAAATAGCAGTCCAAACTCTTAAAGGGGTCATGTCAGCTCTTTACTGTTGAAGACTCCAAAACCAACAGGAACCATGAAATACCTACTGGAAACATGAAATAACCCCCAAGCTTGGATTCACTTGTGCATGTGGTGCCCTTTACACCCAATGACTCCTACTGGCCAATTTTGGCAGTTCAAGGGGTAACATCCCTCTCTAGGAAAATACAAGAGAAAACAAACCGAATATATACATTTAGGTTTGAATCCAAAAGCAGCTAGAGGAAGTACAGCTATTAGAACCCTGCTGCAGCTATGCTCGACTACTGAGAACCAGGTGTTATTCTATCAGCGATGAGAACGCTTAATCATCCGTTCATGTTGGGTAAAGCAATTGAACGCAACCAAGTGTGCACCCCCATGATATAGTGCCCCTGAGGGCTTGCCTCAATTGTAAGACGGTCCACATAAGCTGTGTCTTTAATGTCAATGGCGACTTTACAATTCCGTTCACTATCTGACTTATACTATTTTCCTATACTGTCTTAAAAACCTGAGGCCCAATACATATTCAAGTTCAGTCAATGATTCCCCTCACTTACCACACTCCCTTCACCCCAGAGAAGACATAAACCCAGCATTTGCTGAATCAAACGGAAGGCCATCGGTTCTTTGTGGGAGCTAAGTATTCAATTCCTATCTATTTCAGTCGAGACTATTTGACCTCTAAGGAGTTCACTGTTGTTCACAGAGTGTGAATCTGGAGGAACTCTGATTCTAGGAGGGGCTTGCTCTTCTCATACTGGTTTCGTTGCATCTCAGGTACTGATCCTTCCAAATGGATGCCTGAGTGGAGGGGAGGGAAGAGCAAGTGCTTGCTAGGTAGGTCCCAACCTGGGAAAAGGCTTACCTGGGCTTGGTGCATTTTGGTCTGAATGGCTTGGAAATGCCCCTTGGGACGCGTGGATTCTCACGACCTCTTCCAAGAATATGAGCGTTTTGATCACCTCTGCCATCTCTTTTCTTTAGACGTCAGGGATCTTGGACCCGTTCTTGGAGCAGAGAATGGAGGAACTTCCTCAAGTCCACGTTGGCACTCCGTATGTACCTGCCAGGATCAGCGAGGTTCAATATGTCTCATGAATGTCTTTCGAGCCTGGTATCCTCTACAGCTGTCTCCAGGCCAGTATTCTCCATTGTAGCAGAACATCTCTCATCAATGTGTTCGCATCTCTCCTCAATCCGTGCAGCCAGCTTTTCGGCCTGCTTCTCTTCGTGTCTCCCATAAAGTCGACTTCAACAGGACTGGGCAAGTCAGAAAGTACCTCGGAGCCTCACCAGTAAGCTGATGACAGGCAGATCTTCCACTGTCTGCCCTTTCAGGTTCTGGAAACTGACCCGTGAACTCAGGTCTTTGGGCAGCAGCAGTATCTCGAACTGACACAGCTTCCCGGACCAAAGAGCAAAGGCAAGCTCCACAGAGGGCGGCAGCCCCTCCATCACACTGATCCACCCACAGAACTCTGCCCGGTTACCTAGGATCCACCAGCCACAACAAGCCTCGCGGTACACACCAACATTCCACCTGGAATCCAACCGGTAACTGCCATCCCCAATGGCGGCTGCATCTTGTCAGTGTTGGGGGAGGGGCTGCCTCCAACGAGAGATTCCTAAGGTAAATGTGATTCTACCCACTAGCGTCCCATGGGCCTTTTTCCTTCCCTCTTTCCTTGTGTTCAGATCTGTATGCACAGTACCAACGGAGGGAAGCGTGTCCGTTTTCAGTTAATGGTTTCACACGTCTTTCAACTTTCTAACAGTTCACAGAACACAGAGACCCACAAAAGGAAGCTTATGTTCCTGTGATATCCGTACACCCGGAATTCATACCCGTCGTTTGATTTCTGCTGAAACGCCCGCACTCTCAGGACATGGATCCATTGGTTTCATGGGGGCTGAAATTCCTAGAAATGAAACCAACCCCAATGTGCACTTTACTGTCTGTCTCTTTTGCTCTTAGTACACTTTTGCAGAGCTACTTGTCTTTGTTATAGGCTTATGCCATTTCTTCTCTACGTAGGGTAGAATATGGCATTCATTCTTCCTGTTGGAAGACATGCAAGTCTATATCACCGGCCAGGAATCCATTTGATTCCAAATCGGCATTTGGGTTAGGTCACGATATGCTTTTATGAATCAATATTTACGAATATAAATGCACGCCTCTGATTTCCGAATACAAGTGTGCTGAGTACATGTAAGCCGCCATACTGGGTCGATGCGTGCTGAATGATCCTTGACATCACCTTGAGTATTTTCTTTTGAATAATCATGGTTCCCTTGGTATATGTCAGCCATCCGTACCCTTTTGTTGCTTGTTTGTTGGCTTGATTCTTTGTTGGTCTGCTTCTCGTTTGTTTTGCAAACACGTCAGGCCATGCATCGCTCCGTTCGCTTCCAACAGAGAGTCATATAAGCTGATTCACTTAAGAGAGTGCTTCCAATCACCTATGATTTCCTGCTTCCCTCTCCCATCTTGAGGCTTTTGATGTCCTCCTTTCCTTCTTCTTGTTTCTTCTTTGCCACTCATGCTCTTTTTGCATTTCCAATAATGGTTTTCTTCTTTCCATTTCATCTTGCTGCTTTTCTATTCAGGGGAGAATTCTCTACCTGTCTTTTAGGATAAGTTTCGAACTGCTGAATTCTTTTAAGATTGGTCGCTCTGTGGAATTCTCTAGCTCTGCCGTTATGAGAAATGGCGGTCATGTGACCTAGGCTACCCTAGATGGCAGCATTTGGCCATTCAGGATGTGGTCTATGTCCTGGCACTCCTCCCTGTCCTGTAATATTGCTGCCGAGATATCAGCTGAAACCCCTCTGGAGGTTCTCTTGTGACTATGTTGCTTTCCTGCAGGCGCATTTTAAATCACTGGGATGCTCATGAACTTTGTTGATTTGAATCCTACAGCTGCTGGTTGGTCTATTGGGATTCCACCTGCTTTGGGCGCTGTGTACTTCCTGAATTCGCATAGATGATTCTTTCTTGGCTTTCAGCAAGTTTCAGTCTGATTTTTCGACAGATACATTTTCAGACATTCTCTGTTTCTTTATCTCTTGCTTGTCCATCTGGGACTCTTATGAATCCTAGTCTTTCATGCCTTCTCTTACCCCAGGATTCAACATCAATGTTTACATTGGTTTGCACTTGCTTTCCTGTGTCTGCTTCTGACCGAGGGATTTCTGTTCCCCTGTCTTCACAGTTATTCATGTGTCCCTCTGCATTATCTAGTCTGCTTAGGACTGAATTTTAGCCCTGATATTATCTCATCCATTGAGTTTTCTGATATTATTTGGCTCGTCTTGAGACTTTCTCTGCCCCTTTTCTGGTATTCTGCCTTCTGTGATTCTGAGGCACTGTTGTTCTTCAGGGTTTCCGTAATCTCCGTTTTCAATACTTGCTCTGGATGGCGTTTTGCAGTCTAGTTGTTTGAAAGCTTATCTTTTGGGCCTTCAATCTCTTTAGAACTGAAAATGGTACTTCCTGTTTCTTTTACTGTACTTCTTCATCTCTACTGGTCAAGTAATATCAGGTATCTAATGCAGACTTCTAGGGCTTGGTTAAGTGAACAATTTAGACACTTGGCTCAACGCAATTCCATGGGATTTCTGTGAGGACACTTTCTCCTAGACATTGATGCCATGTCCTGTTCCTGTGTGTGTTGTCTGGTATATCTCCAATTGCTGGTGTTGCCTTTGTTGTGATGAACACCCCATTCTATTTCGATTAGCATAACCTCATGTTGATTACGCTTATCTCATAATTCTGAAAGTACACAGGACACTTCCTCTTGTGGAAATGAAGCTTCTAAAGGTTCTCAGCTCTGCATTCTGCTCTATGTCACTTTGGAGTGTTTCCAAATGCGCAAACTGAGAGTGCGCTTGTGCTTTGTAGTGCCACGGGAATGTCCCAATGAAACCAGTTCTTCCCAGAGCTTCTCTGTCTACAGAAACACCAGTGGAAGCATATCTATGGGTGTCACCCATCAGGGCCTGCTGGAATGATCCCGCAGACCGACCTTGGTGTCCTCGGTGCCGTACCGTGCCGGTGCCATCCAAAAGGTAGCATCCGCTTTTGGGAGATAATGCTGAAGGAAATGCTTCCCCTTCTCACGCTGTGGACTTGGACCACCCTTCCTTGTCCTCTCATCCTTGTGGCACGGGTGCACGAAGGCAACCACAGAGCTGTTGCGCACACTGTGCCTCGAACCAAACCATAATCCCAGCCCAGGTTATGAATGTAGCAGAACCTAAGGCTTTTCATTCTGATTTCAAACCCAAGGACCCCTGGATCCCTCAGACCAGATACACGATATCTCTGATTCAGCCCCACACGTGCTCTAGTGGCAAAATGCCAAATTGGTCCCTGGTCCTGCAGATGCACTGGGTGTGGTCATGGGACATATTGATAAACTCAACCGCGCGCGCCAGTGTGGTTGCTTTCTCATTGGGGTCACAGGTCGGTTTGCTCTCTTGATAGGACCCAGCAAACCCCACAACGCACTCGAGATCCCTGAGACTCATCGTGTGCCGTCATCCGTAGCCCTATCCCTCACTGACCGCTGCCTCAGCTACCTCAAATTTGGCAGCTCGGATCTTGGCCTCAGAATCAACCGTGGGGATATTTGGCGCTGGTTTCTTTGAGTTCTGTCAGCCAAGCATCTGCGGTGCACTCTTCTAACACTCAGCGCATCACCGTCAATCCTATGTCTCCTGTCCACTTGAGAGTGTGCGTCCAAGTTAAAGAGAGTTTCACCTTTGCTGCTCCATCACCAGGGGTCAGACCCTGCACTGGTTTCCATTCCCTGCTTTGCCTTCTCCTGCTTCCAGGTGTTCAGAGGCCTCATCCTGTCTTTGGAAGTTACAGACCTGTCTTCGGCAAGTGTCCTGTGCCAAGGGCTGGGTGAGTGGATGTTTCCATTGCTGTGTACACGGGAGCGAGTGAGCGCAGGTTGCACAGCTTCTCTGCCAACTGGGCATAGATGAATCAACACTTTCCAGATACATTTCACAGAAATGTGATTTTTGTTTAGCTCTTGGTTTCTATACAGCCGTGGTGGGAGGGATTGTCCAAAGACTCCAGTTTTGGCATTGTGTTGATATCTCATTTGCAGCCTTGAATAAGTTTAATGGAATTGATTTACATGTTTTGGGAGCTATACGAAAACGAAGTTCATTTTTGAAACATACTAAATCGACCTAGAAGCCAGACTTGACAATTTTGGTAACATTTTGCCAGCACTAAGGAACACCTAGACAGATAGAATGCAAAATAGCAGTCCAAACTCTTAAAGGGGTCATGTCAGCTCTTTACTGTTGAAGACTCCAAAACCAACAGGAACCATGAAATACCTACTGGAAACATGAAATAACCCCCAAGCTTGGATTCACTTGTGCATGTGGTGCCCTTTACACCCAATGACTCCTACTGGCCAATTTTGGCAGTTCAAGGGGGTAACATCCCTCTCTAGGAAAATACAAGAGAAAACAAACCGAATATATACATTTAGGTTTGAATCCAAAAGCAGCTAGAGGAAGTACAGCTATTAGAACCCTGCTGCAGCTATGCTCGACTACTGAGAACCAGGTGTTATTCTATCAGCGATGAGAACGCTTAATCATCCGTTCATGTTGGGTAAAGCAATTGAACGCAACCAAGTGTGCACCCCCATGATATAGTGCCCCTGAGGCTTGCCTCAATTGTAAGACGGTCCACATAAGCTGTGTCTTTAATGTCAATGGCGACTTTACAATTCCGTTCACTATCTGACTTATACTATTTTCCTATACTGTCTTAAAAACCTGAGGCCCAATACATATTCAAGTTCAGTCAATGATTCCCCTCACTTACCACACTCCCTTCACCCCAGAGAAGACATAAACCCAGCATTTGCTGAATCAAACGGAAGGCCATCGGTTCTTTGTGGGAGCTAAGTATTCAATTCCTATCTATTTCAGTCGAGACTATTTGACCTCTAAGGAGTTCACTGTTGTTCACAGAGTGTGAATCTGGAGGAACTCTGATTCTAGGAGGGGCTTGCTCTTCTCATACTGGTTTCGTTGCATCTCAGGTACTGATCCTTCCAAATGGATGCCTGAGTGGAGGGGAG
Organism: Vicugna pacos; assembly: GCF_048564905.1. Taxonomy (NCBI): domain Eukaryota; kingdom Metazoa; phylum Chordata; class Mammalia; order Artiodactyla; family Camelidae; genus Vicugna; species Vicugna pacos. Next base: position 3,747,514 of record NW_027328737.1, read on the forward strand.
GGAAGAGCAAGTGCTTGCTAGGTAGGTCCCAACCTGGGAAAAGGCTTACCTGGGCTTGGTGCATTTTGGTCTGAATGGCTTGGAAATGCCCCTTGGGACGCGTGGATTCTCACGACCTCTTCCAAGAATATGAGCGTTTTGATCACCTCTGCCATCTCTTTTCTTTAGACGTCAGGGATCTTGGACCCGTTCTTGGAGCAGAGAATGGAGGAACTTCCTCAAGTCCACGTTGGCACTCCGTATGTACCTGCCAGGATCAGCGAGGTTCAATATGTCTCATGAATGTCTTTCGAGCCTGGTATCCTCTACAGCTGTCTCCAGGCCAGTATTCTCCATTGTAGCAGAACATCTCTCATCAATGTGTTCGCATCTCTCCTCAATCCGTGCAGCCAGCTTTTCGGCCTGCTTCTCTTCGTGTCTCCCATAAAGTCGACTTCAACAGGACTGGGCAAGTCAGAAAGTACCTCGGAGCCTCACCAGTAAGCTGATGACAGGCAGATCTTCCACTGTCTGCCCTTTCAGGTTCTGGAAACTGACCCGTGAACTCAGGTCTTTGGGCAGCAGCAGTATCTCGAACTGACACAGCTTCCCGGACCAAAGAGCAAAGGCAAGCTCCACAGAGGGCGGCAGCCCCTCCATCACACTGATCCACCCACAGAACTCTGCCCGGTTACCTAGGATCCACCAGCCACAACAAGCCTCGCGGTACACACCAACATTCCACCTGGAATCCAACCGGTAACTGCCATCCCCAATGGCGGCTGCATCTTGTCAGTGTTGGGGGAGGGGCTGCCTCCAACGAGAGATTCCTAAGGTAAATGTGATTCTACCCACTAGCGTCCCATGGGCCTTTTTCCTTCCCTCTTTCCTTGTGTTCAGATCTGTATGCACAGTACCAACGGAGGGAAGCGTGTCCGTTTTCAGTTAATGGTTTCACACGTCTTTCAACTTTCTAACAGTTCACAGAACACAGAGACCCACAAAAGGAAGCTTATGTTCCTGTGATATCCGTACACCCGGAATTCATACCCGTCGTTTGATTTCTGCTGAAACGCCCGCACTCTCAGGACATGGATCCATTGGTTTCATGGGGGCTGAAATTCCTAGAAATGAAACCAACCCCAATGTGCACTTTACTGTCTGTCTCTTTTGCTCTTAGTACACTTTTGCAGAGCTACTTGTCTTTGTTATAGGCTTATGCCATTTCTTCTCTACGTAGGGTAGAATATGGCATTCATTCTTCCTGTTGGAAGACATGCAAGTCTATAATCACCGGCCAGGAATCCATTTGATTCCAAATCGGCATTTGGGTTAGGTCACGATATGCTTTTATGAATCAATATTTACGAATATAAATGCACGCCTCTGATTTCCGAATACAAGTGTGCTGAGTACATGTAAGCCGCCATACTGGGTCGATGCGTGCTGAATGATCCTTGACATCACCTTGAGTATTTTCTTTTGAATAATCATGGTTCCCTTGGTATATGTCAGCCATCCGTACCCTTTTGTTGCTTGTTTGTTGGCTTGATTCTTTGTTGGTCTGCTTCTCGTTTGTTTTGCAAACACGTCAGGCCATGCATCGCTCCGTTCGCTTCCAACAGAGAGTCATATAAGCTGATTCACTTAAGAGAGTGCTTCCAATCACCTATGATTTCCTGCTTCCCTCTCCCATCTTGAGGCTTTTGATGTCCTCCTTTCCTTCTTCTTGTTTCTTCTTTGCCACTCATGCTCTTTTTGCATTTCCAATAATGGTTTTCTTCTTTCCATTTCATCTTGCTGCTTTTCTATTCAGGGGAGAATTCTCTACCTGTCTTTTAGGATAAGTTTCGAACTGCTGAATTCTTTTAAGATTGGTCGCTCTGTGGAATTCTCTAGCTCTGCCGTTATGAGAAATGGCGGTCATGTGACCTAGGCTACCCTAGATGGCAGCATTTGGCCATTCAGGATGTGGTCTATGTCCTGGCACTCCTCCCTGTCCTGTAATATTGCTGCCGAGATATCAGCTGAAACCCCTCTGGAGGTTCTCTTGTGACTATGTTGCTTTCCTGCAGGCGCATTTTAAATCACTGGGATGCTCATGAACTTTGTTGATTTGAATCCTACAGCTGCTGGTTGGTCTATTGGGATTCCACCTGCTTTGGGCGCTGTGTACTTCCTGAATTCGCATAGATGATTCTTTCTTGGCTTTCAGCAAGTTTCAGTCTGATTTTTCGACAGATACATTTTCAGACATTCTCTGTTTCTTTATCTCTTGCTTGTCCATCTGGGACTCTTATGAATCCTAGTCTTTCATGCCTTCTCTTACCCCAGGATTCAACATCAATGTTTACATTGGTTTGCACTTGCTTTCCTGTGTCTGCTTCTGACCGAGGGATTTCTGTTCCCCTGTCTTCACAGTTATTCATGTGTCCCTCTGCATTATCTAGTCTGCTTAGGACTGAATTTTAGCCCTGATATTATCTCATCCATTGAGTTTTCTGATATTATTTGGCTCGTCTTGAGACTTTCTCTGCCCCTTTTCTGGTATTCTGCCTTCTGTGATTCTGAGGCACTGTTGTTCTTCAGGGTTTCCGTAATCTCCGTTTTCAATACTTGCTCTGGATGGCGTTTTGCAGTCTAGTTGTTTGAAAGCTTATCTTTTGGGCCTTCAATCTCTTTAGAACTGAAAATGGTACTTCCTGTTTCTTTTACTGTACTTCTTCATCTCTACTGGTCAAGTAATATCAGGTATCTAATGCAGACTTCTAGGGCTTGGTTAAGTGAACAATTTAGACACTTGGCTCAACGCAATTCCATGGGATTTCTGTGAGGACACTTTCTCCTAGACATTGATGCCATGTCCTGTTCCTGTGTGTGTTGTCTGGTATATCTCCAATTGCTGGTGTTGCCTTTGTTGTGATGAACACCCCATTCTATTTCGATTAGCATAACCTCATGTTGATTACGCTTATCTCATAATTCTGAAAGTACACAGGACACTTCCTCTTGTGGAAATGAAGCTTCTAAAGGTTCTCAGCTCTGCATTCTGCTCTATGTCACTTTGGAGTGTTTCCAAATGCGCAAACTGAGAGTGCGCTTGTGCTTTGTAGTGCCACGGGAATGTCCCAATGAAACCAGTTCTTCCCAGAGCTTCTCTGTCTACAGAAACACCAGTGGAAGCATATCTATGGGTGTCACCCATCAGGGCCTGCTGGAATGATCCCGCAGACCGACCTTGGTGTCCTCGGTGCCGTACCGTGCCGGTGCCATCCAAAAGGTAGCATCCGCTTTTGGGAGATAATGCTGAAGGAAATGCTTCCCCTTCTCACGCTGTGGACTTGGACCACCCTTCCTTGTCCTCTCATCCTTGTGGCACGGGTGCACGAAGGCAACCACAGAGCTGTTGCGCACACTGTGCCTCGAACCAAACCATAATCCCAGCCCAGGTTATGAATGTAGCAGAACCTAAGGCTTTTCATTCTGATTTCAAACCCAAGGACCCCTGGATCCCTCAGACCAGATACACGATATCTCTGATTCAGCCCCACACGTGCTCTAGTGGCAAAATGCCAAATTGGTCCCTGGTCCTGCAGATGCACTGGGTGTGGTCATGGGACATATTGATAAACTCAACCGCGCGCGCCAGTGTGGTTGCTTTCTCATTGGGGTCACAGGTCGGTTTGCTCTCTTGATAGGACCCAGCAAACCCCACAACGCACTCGAGATCCCTGAGACTCATCGTGTGCCGTCATCCGTAGCCCTATCCCTCACTGACCGCTGCCTCAGCTACCTCAAATTTGGCAGCTCGGATCTTGGCCTCAGAATCAACCGTGGGGATATTTGGCGCTGGTTTCTTTGAGTTCTGTCAGCCAAGCATCTGCGGTGCACTCTTCTAACACTCAGCGCATCACCGTCAATCCTATGTCTCCTGTCCACTTGAGAGTGTGCGTCCAAGTTAAAGAGAGTTTCACCTTTGCTGCTCCATCACCAGGGGTCAGACCCTGCACTGGTTTCCATTCCCTGCTTTGCCTTCTCCTGCTTCCAGGTGTTCAGAGGCCTCATCCTGTCTTTGGAAGTTACAGACCTGTCTTCGGCAAGTGTCCTGTGCCAAGGGCTGGGTGAGTGGATGTTTCCATTGCTGTGTACACGGGAGCGAGTGAGCGCAGGTTGCACAGCTTCTCTGCCAACTGGGCATAGATGAATCAACACTTTCCAGATACATTTCACAGAAATGTGATTTTTGTTTAGCTCTTGGTTTCTATACAGCCGTGGTGGGAGGGATTGTCCAAAGACTCCAGTTTTGGCATTGTGTTGATATCTCATTTGCAGCCTTGAATAAGTTTAATGGAATTGATTTACATGTTTTGGGAGCTATACGAAAACGAAGTTCATTTTTGAAACATACTAAATCGACCTAGAAGCCAGACTTGACAATTTTGGTAACATTTTGCCAGCACTAAGGAACACCTAGACAGATAGAATGCAAACTAGCAGTCCAAACTCTTAAAGGGGTCATGTCAGCTCTTTACTGTTGAAGACTCCGAAACCAACAGGAACCATGAAATACCTACTGGAAACATGAAATAACCCCCAAGCTTGGATTCACTTGTGCATGTGGTGCCCTTTACACCCAATGACACCTACTGGCCAATTTTGGCAGTTCAAGGGGTAACATCCCTCTCTAGGAAAATACAAGAGAAAACAAACCGAATATATACATTTAGGTTTGAATCCAAAAGCAGCTAGAGGAAGTACAGCTATTAGAACCCTGCTGCAGCTATGCTCGACTACTGAGAACCAGGTGTTATTCTATCAGCGATGAGAACGCTTAATCATCCGTTCATGTTGGGTAAAGCAATTGAACGCAACCAAGTGTGCACCCCCATGATATAGTGCCCCTGAGGGCTTGCCTCAATTGTAAGACGGTCCACATAAGCTGTGTCTTTAATGTCAATGGCGACTTTACAATTCCGTTCACTATCTGACTTATACTATTTTCCTATACTGTCTTAAAAACCTGAGGCCCAATACATATTCAAGTTCAGTCAATGATTCCCCTCACTTACCACACTCCCTTCACCCCAGAGAAGACATAAACCCAGCATTTGCTGAATCAAACGGAAGGCCATCGGTTCTTTGTGGGAGCTAAGTATTCAATTCCTATCTATTTCAGTCGAGACTATTTGACCTCTAAGGAGTTCACTGTTGTTCACAGAGTGTGAATCTGGAGGAACTCTGATTCTAGGAGGGGCTTGCTCTTCTCATACTGGTTTCGTTGCATCTCAGGTACTGATCCTTCCAAATGGATGCCTGAGTGGAGGGGAGGGAAGAGCAAGTGCTTGCTAGGTAGGTCCCAACCTGGGAAAAGGCTTACCTGGGCTTGGTGCATTTTGGTCTGAATGGCTTGGAAATGCCCCTTGGGACGCGTGGATTCTCACGACCTCTTCCAAGAATATGAGCGTTTTGATCACCTCTGCCATCTCTTTTCTTTAGACGTCAGGGATCTTGGACCCGTTCTTGGAGCAGAGAATGGAGGAACTTCCTCAAGTCCACGTTGGCACTCCGTATGTACCTGCCAGGATCAGCGAGGTTCAATATGTCTCATGAATGTCTTTCGAGCCTGGTATCCTCTACAGCTGTCTCCAGGCCAGTATTCTCCATTGTAGCAGAACATCTCTCATCAATGTGTTCGCATCTCTCCTCAATCCGTGCAGCCAGCTTTTCGGCCTGCTTCTCTTCGTGTCTCCCATAAAGTCGACTTCAACAGGACTGGGCAAGTCAGAAAGTACCTCGGAGCCTCACCAGTAAGCTGATGACAGGCAGATCTTCCACTGTCTGCCCTTTCAGGTTCTGGAAACTGACCCGTGAACTCAGGTCTTTGGGCAGCAGCAGTATCTCGAACTGACACAGCTTCCCGGACCAAAGAGCAAAGGCAAGCTCCACAGAGGGCGGCAGCCCCTCCATCACACTGATCCACCCACAGAACTCTGCCCGGTTACCTAGGATCCACCAGCCACAACAAGCCTCGCGGTACACACCAACATTACACCTGGAATCCAACCGGTAACTGCCATCCCCAATGGCGGCTGCATCTTGTCAGTGTTGGGGGAGGGGCTGCCTCCAACGAGAGATTCCTAAGGTAAATGTGATTCTACCCACTAGCGTCCCATGGGCCTTTTTCCTTCCCTCTTTCCTTGTGTTCAGATCTGTATGCACAGTACCAACGGAGGGAAGCGTGTCCGTTTTCAGTTAATGGTTTCACACGTCTTTCAACTTTCTAACAGTTCACAGAACACAGAGACCCACAAAAGGAAGCTTATGTTCCTGTGATATCCGTACACCCGGAATTCATACCCGTCGTTTGATTTCTGCTGAAACGCCCGCACTCTCAGGACATGGATCCATTGGTTTCATGGGGGCTGAAATTCCTAGAAATGAAACCAACCTCAATGTGCACTTTACTGTCTGTCTCTTTTGCTCTTAGTACACTTTTGCAGAGCTACTTGTCTTTGTTATAGGCTTATGCCATTTCTTCTCAACATAGGGTAGAATATGGCATTCATTCTTCCTGTTGGAAAAAATGCAAGTCTATATCACCGGCCAGGAATCCATTTGATTCCAAATCGGCATTTGGGTTAGGTCACGATATGCTTTTATGAATCAATATTTACGAATATAAATGCACGCCTCTGATTTCCAAATACAAGTGTGCTGAGTACATGTAAGCCGCCATACTGGATCGATGCGTGCTGAATGATCCTTGACATCACCTTGAGTATTTTCTTTTGAATAATCATGGTTCCCTTGGTATATGTCAGCCATCCGTACCCTTTTGTTGCTTGTTTGTTGGCTTGATTCTTTGTTGGTCTGCTTCTCGTTTGTTTTGCAAACACGTCAGGCCATGCATCGCTCCGTTCGCTTCCAACAGAGAGTCATATAAGCTGATTCACTTAAGAGAGTGCTTCCAATCACCTATGATTTCCTGCTTCCCTCTCCCATCTTGAGGCTTTTGATGGCCTCCTTGCCTTCTTCTTCTTTGCCACTCATGCTCTTCTTGCATTTCCAATAATGGTTTTCTTCTTTCCATTTCATCTTGCTGCTTTTCTATTCAGGGGAGAATTCTCTACCTGTCTTTTAGGATAAGTTTCGAACTGCTGAATTCTTTTAAGATTGGCCGCTCTGTGGAATTCTCTAGCTCTGCCGTTATGAGAAATGGCGGTCATGTGACCTAGGCTACCCTAGATGGCAGCATTTGGCCATTCAGGATGTGGTCTATGTCCTGGCACTCCTCCCTGTCCTGTAATATTGCTGCCGAGATATCAGCTGAAACCCCTCTGGAGGTTCTCTTGTGACTATGTTGCTTTCCTGCAGGCGCATTTTAAATCACTGGGATGCTCATGAACTTTGTTGATTTGAATCCTACAGCTGCTGGTTGGTCTATTGGGATTCCACCTGCTTTGGGCGCTGTGTACTTCCTGAATTCGCATAGATGATTCTTTCTTGGCTTTCAGCAAGTTTCAGTCTGATTTTTCGACAGATACATTTTCAGACATTCTCTGTTTCTTTATCTCTTGCTTGTCCATCTGGGACTCTTATGAATCCTAGTCTTTCATGCCTTCTCTTACCCCAGGATTCAACATCAATGTTTACATTGGTTTGCACTTGCTTTCCTGTGTCTGCTTCTGACCGAGGGATTTCTGTTCCCCTGTCTTCACAGTTATTCATGTGTCCCTCTGCATTATCTAGTCTGCTTAGGACTGAATTTTAGCCCTGATATTATCTCATCCATTGAGTTTTCTGATATTATTTGGCTCGTCTTGAGACTTTCTCTGCCCCTTTTCTGGTATTCTGCCTTCTGTGATTCTGAGGCACTGTTGTTCTTCAGGGTTTCCGTAATCTCCATTTTCAATACTTGCTCTGGATGGCGTTTTGCAGTCTAGTTGTTTGAAAGCTTATCTTTTGGGCCTTCAATCTCTTTAGAACTGAAAATGGTACTTCCTGTTTCTTTTACTGTACTTCTTCATCTCTACTGGTCAAGTAATATCAGGTATCTAATGCAGACTTCTAGGGCTTGGTTAAGTGAACAATTTAGACACTTGGCTCAACGCAATTCCATGGGATTTCTGTGAGGACACTTTCTCCTAGACATTGATGCCATGTCCTGTTCCTGTGTGTGTTGTCTGGTATATCTCCAATTGCTGGTGTTGCCTTTGTTGTGATGAACACCCCATTCTATTTCGATTAGCATAACCTCATGTTGATTACGCTTATCTCATAATTCTGAAAGTACACAGGACACTTCCTCTTGTGGAAATGAAGCTTCTAAAGGTTCTCAGCTCTGCATTCTGCTCTATGTCACTTTGGAGTGTTTCCAAATGCGCAAACTGAGAGTGCGCTTGTGCTTTGTAGTGCCACGGGAATGTCCCAATGAAACCAGTTCTTCCCAGAGCTTCTCTGTCTACAGAAACACCAGTGGAAGCATATCTATGGGTGTCACCCATCAGGGCCTGCTGGAATGATCCCGCAGACCGACCTTGGTGTCCTCGGTGCCGTACCGTGCCGGTGCCATCCAAAAGGTAGCATCCGCTTTTGGGAGATAATGCTGAAGGAAATGCTTCCCCTTCTCACGCTGTGGACTTGGACCACCCTTCCTTGTCCTCTCATCCTTGTGGCACGGGTGCACGAAGGCAACCACAGAGCTGTTGCGCACACTGTGCCTCGAACCAAACCATAATCCCAGCCCAGGTTATGAATGTAGCAGAACCTAAGGCTTTTCATTCTGATTTCAAACCCAAGGACCCCTGGATCCCTCAGACCAGATACACGATATCTCTGATTCAGCCCCACACGTGCTCTAGTGGCAAAATGCCAAATTGGTCCCTGGTCCTGCAGATGCACTGGGTGTGGTCATGGGACATATTGATAAACTCAACCGCGCGCGCCAGTGTGGTTGCTTTCTCATTGGGGTCACAGGTCGGTTTGCTCTCTTGATAGGACCCAGCAAACCCCACAACGCACTCGAGATCCCTGAGACTCATCGTGTGCCGTCATCCGTAGCCCTATCCCTCACTGACCGCTGCCTCAGCTACCTCAAATTTGGCAGCTCGGATCTTGGCCTCAGAATCAACCGTGGGGATATTTGGCGCTGGTTTCTTTGAGTTCTGTCAGCCAAGCATCTGCGGTGCACTCTTCTAACACTCAGCGCATCACCGTCAATCCTATGTCTCCTGTCCACTTGAGAGTGTGCGTCCAAGTTAAAGAGAGTTTCACCTTTGCTGCTCCATCACCAGGGGTCAGACCCTGCACTGGTTTCCATTCCCTGCTTTGCCTTCTCCTGCTTCCAGGTGTTCAGAGGCCTCATCCTGTCTTTGGAAGTTACAGACCTGTCTTCGGCAAGTGTCCTGTGCCAAGGGCTGGGTGAGTGGATGTTTCCATTGCTGTGTACACGGGAGCGAGTGAGCGCAGGTTGCACAGCTTCTCTGCCAACTGGGCATAGATGAATCAACACTTTCCAGATACATTTCACAGAAATGTGATTTTTGTTTAGCTCTTGGTTTCTATACAGCCGTGGTGGGAGGGATTGTCCAAAGACTCCAGTTTTGGCATTGTGTTGATATCTCATTTGCAGCCTTGAATAAGTTTAATGGAATTGATTTACATGTTTTGGGAGCTATACGAAAACAAAGTTCATTTTTGAAACATACTAAATCGACCTAGAAGCCAGACTTGACAATTTTGGTAACATTTTGCCAGCACTAAGGAACACCTAGACAGATAGAATGCAAACTAGCAGTCCAAACTCTTAAAGGGGTCATGTCAGCTCTTTACTGTTGAAGACTCCGAAACCAACAGGAACCATGAAATACCTACTGGAAACATGAAATAACCCCCAAGCTTGGATTCACTTGTGCATGTGGTGCCCTTTACACCCAATGACACCTACTGGCCAATTTTGGCAGTTCAAGGGGTAACATTCCTCTCTAGGAAAATACAAGAGAAAACAAACCGAATATATACATTTAGGTTTGAATCCAAAAGCAGCTAGAGGAAGTACAGCTATTAGAACCCTGCTGCAGCTATGCTCGACTACTGAGAACCAGGTGTTATTCTATCAGCGATGAGAACGCTTAATCATCCGTTCATGTTGGGTAAAGCAATTGAACGCAACCAAGTGTGCACCCCCATGATATAGTGCCCCTGAGGGCTTGCCTCAATTGTAAGACGGTCCACATAAGCTGTGTCTTTAATGTCAATGGCGACTTTACAATTCCGTTCACTATCTGACTTATACTATTTTCCTATACTGTCTTAAAAACCTGAGGCCCAATACATATTCAAGTTCAGTCAATGATTCCCCTCACTTACCACACTCCCTTCACCCCAGAGAAGACATAAACCCAGCATTTGCTGAATCAAACGGAAGGCCATCGGTTCTTTGTGGGAGCTAAGTATTCAATTCCTATCTATTTCAGTCGAGACTATTTGACCTCTAAGGAGTTCACTGTTGTTCACAGAGTGTGAATCTGGAGGAACTCTGATTCTAGGAGGGGCTTGCTCTTCTCATACTGGTTTCGTTGCATCTCAGGTACTGATCCTTCCAAATGGATGCCTGAGTGGAGGGGAGGGAAGAGCAAGTGCTTGCTAGGTAGGTCCCAACCTGGGAAAAGGCTTACCTGGGCTTGGTGCATTTTGGTCTGAATGGCTTGGAAATGCCCCTTGGGACGCGTGGATTCTCACGACCTCTTCCAAGAATATGAGCGTTTTGATCATCTCTGCCATCTCTTTTCTTTAGACGTCAGGGATCTTGGACCCGTTCTTGGAGCAGAGAATGGAGGAACTTCCTCAAGTCCACGTTGGCACTCCGTATGTACCTGCCAGGATCAGCGAGGTTCAATATGTCTCATGAATGTCTTTCGAGCCTGGTATCCTCTACAGCTGTCTCCAGGCCAGTATTCTCCATTGTAGCAGAACATCTCTCATCAATGTGTTCGCATCTCTCCTCAATCCGTGCAGCCAACTTTTCGGCCTGCTTCTCTTCGTGTCTCCCATAAAGTCGACTTCAACAGGACTGGGCAAGTCAGAAAGTACCTCGGAGCCTCACCAGTAAGCTGATGACAGGCAGATCTTCCACTGTCTGCCCTTTCAGGTTCTGGAAACTGACCCGTGAACTCATGTCTTTGGGCAGCAGCAGTATCTCGAACTGACACAGCTTCCCGGACCAAAGAGCAAAGGCAAGCTCCACAGAGGGCGGCAGCCCCTCCATCACACTGATCCACCCACAGAACTCTGCCCGGTTACCTAGGATCCACCAGCCACAACAAGCCTCGCGGTACACACCAACATTCCACCTGGAATCCAACCGGTAACTGCCATCCCCAATGGCGGCTGCATCTTGTCAGTGTTGGGGGAGGGGCTGCCTCCAACGAGAGATTCCTAAGGTAAATGTGATTCTACCCACTAGCGTCCCATGGGCCTTTTTCCTTCCCTCTTTCCTTGTGTTCAGATCTGTATGCACAGTACCAACGGAGGGAAGCGTGTCCGTTTTCAGTTAATGGTTTCACACGTCTTTCAACTTTCTAACAGTTCACAGAACACAGAGACCCACAAAAGGAAGCTTATGTTCCTGTGATATCCGTACACCCGGAATTCATACCCGTCGTTTGATTTCTGCTGAAACGCCCGCACTCTCAGGACATGGATCCATTGGTTTCATGGGGGCTGAAATTCCTAGAAATGAAACCAACCCCAATGTGCACTTTACTGTCTGTCTCTTTTGCTCTTAGTACACTTTTGCAGAGCTACTTGTCTTTGTTATAGGCTTATGCCATTTCTTCTCTACGTAGGGTAGAATATGGCATTCATTCTTCCTGTTGGAAGACATGCAAGTCTATATCACCGGCCAGGAATCCATTTGATTCCAAATCGGCATTTGGGTTAGGTCACGATATGCTTTTATGAATCAATATTTACGAATATAAATGCACGCCTCTGATTTCCGAATACAAGTGTGCTGAGTACATGTAAGCCGCCATACTGGGTCGATGCGTGCTGAATGATCCTTGACATCACCTTGAGTATTTTCTTTTGAATAATCATGGTTCCCTTGGTATATGTCAGCCATCCGTACCCTTTTGTTGCTTGTTTGTTGGCTTGATTCTTTGTTGGTCTGCTTCTCGTTTGTTTTGCAAACACGTCAGGCCATGCATCGCTCCGTTCGCTTCCAACAGAGAGTCATATAAGCTGATTCACTTAAGAGAGTGCTTCCAATCACCTATGATTTCCTGCTTCCCTCTCCCATCTTGAGGCTTTTGATGTCCTCCTTTCCTTCTTCTTGTTTCTTCTTTGCCACTCATGCTCTTTTTGCATTTCCAATAATGGTTTTCTTCTTTCCATTTCATCTTGCTGCTTTTCTATTCAGGGGAGAATTCTCTACCTGTCTTTTAGGATAAGTTTCGAACTGCTGAATTCTTTTAAGATTGGTCGCTCTGTGGAATTCTCTAGCTCTGCCGTTATGAGAAATGGCGGTCATGTGACCTAGGCTACCCTAGATGGCAGCATTTGGCCATTCAGGATGTGGTCTATGTCCTGGCACTCCTCCCTGTCCTGTAATATTGCTGCCGAGATATCAGCTGAAACCCCTCTGGAGGTTCTCTTGTGACTATGTTGCTTTCCTGCAGGCGCATTTTAAATCACTGGGATGCTCATGAACTTTGTTGATTTGAATCCTACAGCTGCTGGTTGGTCTATTGGGATTCCACCTGCTTTGGGCGCTGTGTACTTCCTGAATTCGCATAGATGATTCTTTCTTGGCTTTCAGCAAGTTTCAGTCTGATTTTTCGACAGATACATTTTCAGACATTCTCTGTTTCTTTATCTCTTGCTTGTCCATCTGGGACTCTTATGAATCCTAGTCTTTCATGCCTTCTCTTACCCCAGGATTCAACATCAATGTTTACATTGGTTTGCACTTGCTTTCCTGTGTCTGCTTCTGACCGAGGGATTTCTGTTCCCCTGTCTTCACAGTTATTCATGTGTCCCTCTGCATTATCTAGTCTGCTTAGGACTGAATTTTAGCCCTGATATTATCTCATCCATTGAGTTTTCTGATATTATTTGGCTCGTCTTGAGACTTTCTCTGCCCCTTTTCTGGTATTCTGCCTTCTGTGATTCTGAGGCACTGTTGTTCTTCAGGGTTTCCGTAATCTCCGTTTTCAATACTTGCTCTGGATGGCGTTTTGCAGTCTAGTTGTTTGAAAGCTTATCTTTTGGGCCTTCAATCTCTTTAGAACTGAAAATGGTACTTCCTGTTTCTTTTACTGTACTTCTTCATCTCTACTGGTCAAGTAATATCAGGTATCTAATGCAGACTTCTAGGGCTTGGTTAAGTGAACAATTTAGACACTTGGCTCAACGCAATTCCATGGGATTTCTGTGAGGACACTTTCTCCTAGACATTGATGCCATGTCCTGTTCCTGTGTGTGTTGTCTGGTATATCTCCAATTGCTGGTGTTGCCTTTGTTGTGATGAACACCCCATTCTATTTCGATTAGCATAACCTCATGTTGATTACGCTTATCTCATAATTCTGAAAGTACACAGGACACTTCCTCTTGTGGAAATGAAGCTTCTAAAGGTTCTCAGCTCTGCATTCTGCTCTATGTCACTTTGGAGTGTTTCCAAAGGAGCAAACTGAGAGTGCGCTTGTGCTTTGTAGTGCCACGGGAATGTCCCAATGAAACCAGTTCTTCCCAGAGCTTCTCTGTCTACAGAAACACCAGTGGAAGCATATCTATGGGTGTCACCCATCAGGGCCTGCTGGAATGATCCCGCAGACCGACCTTGGTGTCCTCGGTGCCGTACCGTGCCGGTGCCATCCAAAAGGTAGCATCCGCTTTTGGGAGATAATGCTGAAGGAAATGCTTCCCCTTCTCACGCTGTGGACTTGGACCACCCTTCCTTGTCCTCTCATCCTTGTGGCACGGGTGCACGAAGGCAACCACAGAGCTGTTGCGCACACTGTGCCTCGAACCAAACCATAATCCCAGCCCAGGTTATGAATGTAGCAGAACCTAAGGCTTTTCATTCTGATTTCAAACCCAAGGACCCCTGGATCCCTCAGACCAGATACACGATATCTCTGATTCAGCCCCACACGTGCTCTAGTGGCAAAATGCCAAATTGGTCCCTGGTCCTGCAGATGCACTGGGTGTGGTCATGGGACATATTGATAAACTCAACCGCGCGCGCCAGTGTGGTTGCTTTCTCATTGGGGTCACAGGTCGGTTTGCTCTCTTGATAGGACCCAGCAAACCCCACAACGCACTCGAGATCCCTGAGACTCATCGTGTGCCGTCATCCGTAGCCCTATCCCTCACTGACCGCTGCCTCAGCTACCTCAAATTTGGCAGCTCGGATCTTGGCCTCAGAATCAACCGTGGGGATATTTGGCGCTGGTTTCTTTGAGTTCTGTCAGCCAAGCATCTGCGGTGCACTCTTCTAACACTCAGCGCATCACCGTCAATCCCATGTCTCCTGTCCACTTGAGAGTGTGCGTCCAAGTTAAAGAGAGTTTCACCTTTGCTGCTCCATCACCAGGGGTCAGACCCTGCACTGGTTTCCATTCCCTGCTTTGCCTTCTCCTGCTTCCAGGTGTTCAGAGGCCTCATCCTGTCTTTGGAAGTTACAGACCTGTCTTCGGCAAGTGTCCTGTGCCAAGGGCTGGGTGAGTGGATGTTTCCATTGCTGTGTACACGGGAGCGAGTGAGCGCAGGTTGCACAGCTTCTCTGCCAACTGGGCATAGATGAATCAACACTTTCCAGATACATTTCACAGAAATGTGATTTTTGTTTAGCTCTTGGTTTCTATACAGCCGTGGTGGGAGGGATTGTCCAAAGACTCCAGTTTTGGCATTGTGTTGATATCTCATTTGCAGCCTTGAATAAGTTTAATGGAATTGATTTACATGTTTTGGGAGCTATACGAAAACGAAGTTCATTTTTGAAACATACTAAATCGACCTAGAAGCCAGACTTGACAATTTTGGTAACATTTTGCCAGCACTAAGGAACACCTAGACAGATAGAATGCAAACTAGCAGTCCAAACTGTTAAAGGGGTCATGTCAGCTCTTTACTGTTGAAGACTCCGAAACCAACAGGAACCATGAAATACCTATTGGAAACATGAAATAACCCCCAAGCTTGGATTCACTTGTGCATGTGGTGCCCTTTACACCCAATGACACCTACTGGCCAATTATGGCAGTTCAAGGGGTAACATCCCTCTCTAGGAAAATACAAGAGAAAACAAACCGAATATATACATTTATGTTTCAATCCAAAAGCAGCTAGAGGAAGTACAGCTATTAGAACCCTGCTGCAGCTATGCTCGACTACTGAGAACCAGGTGTTATTCTATCAGCGATGAGAACGCTTAATCATCCGTTCATGTTGGGTAAAGCAATTGAACGCAACCAAGTGTGCACCCCCATGATAGAGTGCCCCTGAGGGCTTGCCTCAAGTGTAAGACGGTCCACATAAGCTGTGTCTTTAATGTCAATTTTGACTTTACAATTCCGTTCACTATCTGACTTACACTATTTTCCTATACTGTCTTAAAAACATGAGGCCCAATACATATTCAAGTTCAGTCAATGATTCCCCTCACTTACCACACTCCCTTCACCCCAGAGAAGACATAAACCCAGCATTTGCTGAATCAAACGGAAGGCCATCGGTTCTTTGTGGGAGCTACGTATTCAATTCCTATCTATTTCAGTCGAGACAATTTGACCTCTAAGGGGTTCACTGTTGTTCACAGAGTGTGAATCTGGAGGAACTCTGATTCTAGGAGGGGCTTGCTCTTCTCATACTGGTTTCGTTGCATCTCAGGTACTGATCCTTCCAAATGGATGCCTGAGTGGAGGGGAGGGAAGAGCAAGTGCTTGCTAGGTAGGTCCCAACCTGGGAAAAGGCTTACCTGGGCTTGGTGCATTTTGGTCTGAATGGCTTGGAAATGCCCCTTGGGACGCGTGGATTCTCACGACCTCTTCCAAGAATATGAGCGTTTTGGTCACCTCTGCCATCTCTTTTCTTTAGACGTCAGGGATCTTGGACCCGTTCTTGGAGCAGAGAATGGAGGAACTTCCTCAAGTCCACGTTGGCACTCCGTATGTACCTGCCAGGATCAGCGAGGTTCAATATGTCTCATGAATGTCTTTCGAGCCTGGTATCCTCTACAGCTGTCTCCAGGCCAGTATTCTCCATTGTAGCAGAACATCTCTCATCAATGTGTTCGCATCTCTCCTCAATCCGTGCAGCCAACTTTTCGGCCTGCTTCTCTTCGTGTCTCCCATAAAGTCGACTTCAACAGGACTGGGCAAGTCAGAAAGTACCTCGGAGCCTCACCAGTAAGCTGATGACAGGCAGATCTTCCACTGTCTGCCCTTTCAGGTTCTGGAAACTGACCCGTGAACTCAGGTCTTTGGGCAGCAGCAGTATCTCGAACTGACACAGCTTCCCGGACCAAAGAGCAAAGGCAAGCTCCACAGAGGGCGGCAGCCCCTCCATCACACTGATCCACCCACAGAACTCTGCCCGGTTACCTAGGATCCACCAGCCACAACAAGCCTCGCGGTACACACCAACATTCCACCTGGAATCCAACCGGTAACTGCCATCCCCAATGGCGGCTGCATCTTGTCAGTGTTGGGGGAGGGGCTGCCTCCAACGAGAGATTCCTAAGGTAAATGTGATTCTACCCACTAGCGTCCCATGGGCCTTTTTCCTTCCCTCTTTCCTTGTGTTCAGATCTGTATGCACAGTACCAACGGAGGGAAGCGTGTCCGTTTTCAGTTAATGGTTTCACACGTCTTTCAACTTTCTAACAGTTCACAGAACACAGAGACCCACAAAAGGAAGCTTATGTTCCTGTGATATCCGTACACCCGGAATTCATACCCGTCGTTTGATTTCTGCTGAAACGCCCGCACTCTCAGGACATGGATCCATTGGTTTCATGGGGGCTGAAATTCCTAGAAATGAAACCAACCCCAATGTGCACTTTACTGTCTGTCTCTTTTGCTCTTAGTACACTTTTGCAGAGCTACTTGTCTTTGTTATAGGCTTATGCCATTTCTTCTCAACGTAGGGTAGAATATGGCATTCATTCTTCCTGTTGGAAGACATGCAAGTCTATATCACCGGCCAGGAATCCATTTGATTCCAAATCGGCATTTGGTTTAGGTCACGATATGCTTTTATGAATCAATATTTACGAATATAAATGCAGGCCTCTGATTTCCGAATACAAGTGTGCTGAGTACATGTAAGCCGCCATACTGGGTCGATGCGTGCTGAATGATCCTTGACATCACCTTGAGTATTTTCTTTTGAATAATCATGTTTCCCTTGGTATATGTCAGCCATCCGTACCCTTTTGTTGCTTGTTTGTTGGCTTGATTCTTTGTTGGTCTGCTTCTCGTTTGTTTTGCAAACACGTCAGGCCATGCATCGCTCCGTTCGCTTCCAACAGAGAGTCATATAAGCTGATTCACTTAAGAGAGTGCTTCCAATCACCTATGATTTCCTGCTTCCCTCTCCCATCTTGAGGCTTTTGATGTCCTCCTTGCCTTCTTCTTCTTTGCCACTCATACTCTTCTTGCATTTCCAATAATGGTTTTCTTCTTTCCATTTCATCTTGCTGCTTTTCTATTCAGGGGAGAATTCTCTACCTGTCTTTTAGGATAAGTTTCGAACTGCTGAATTCTTTTAAGATTGGCCGCTCTGTGGAATTCTCTAGCTCTGCCGTTATGAGAAATGGCGGTCATGTGACCTAGGCTACCCTAGATGGCAGCATTTGGCCATTCAGGATTTGGTCTATGTCCTGGCACTCCTCCCTGTCCTGTAATATTGCTGCCGAGATATCAGCTGAAACCCCTCTGGAGGTTCTCTTGTGACTATGTTGCTTTCCTCCAGGCGCATTTTAAATCACTGGGATGCTCATGAACTTTGTTGATTTGAATCCTACAGCTGCTGGTTGGTCTATTGGGATTCCACCTGCTTTGGGCGCTGTGTACTTCCTGAATTCGCATAGATGATTCTTTCTTGGCTTTCAGCAAGTTTCAGTCTGATTTTTCGACAGATACATTTTCAGACATTCTCTGTTTCTTTATCTCCTGCTTGTCCATCTGGGACTCTTATGAATCCTAGTCTTTCATGCCTTCTCTTACCCCAGGATTCAACATCAATGTTTTCATTGGTTTGCACTTGCTTTCCTGTGTCTGCTTCTGACCGAGGGATTTCTGTTCCCCTGTCTTCACAGTCATTCACGCGTCCCTCTGCATTATCTAGTCTGCTTAGGACTGAATTTTAGCCCTGATATTATCTCATCCATTGAGTTTTCTGATATTATTTGGCTCGTCTTGAGACTTTCTCTGCCCCTTTTCTGGTATTCTGCCTTCTGTGATTCTGAGGCACTGTTGTTCTTCAGTTTTTCCGTAATCTCCGTTTTCAATACTTGCTCTGGATGGCGTTTTGCAGTCTAGTTGTTTGAAAGCTTATCTTTTGGGCCTTCAATCTCTTTAGAACTGAAAATGGTACTTCCTGTTTCTTTTACTGTACTTCTTCATCTCTACTGGTCAGGTAATATCAGGTATCTAATGCAGACTTCTAGGGCTTGGTTAAGTGAACAATTTAGACACTTGGCTCAACGCAATTCCATGGGATTTCTGTGAGGACACTTTCTCCTAGACATTGATGCCATGTCCTGTTCCTGTGTGTGTTGTCTGGTATATCTCCAATTGCTGGTGTTGCCTTTGTTGTGATGAACACCCCATACTATTTCGATTAGCATAACCTCATGTTGATTACGCTTATCTCATAATTCTGAAAGTACACAGGACACTTCCTCTTGTGGAAATGAAGCTTCTAAAGGTTCTCAGCTCTGCATTCTGCTCTATGTCACTTTGGAGTGTTTCCAAAGGAGCAAACTGAGAGTGCGCTTGTGCTTTGTAGTGCCACGGGAATGTCCCAATGAAACCAGTTCTTCCCAGAGCCTCTCTGTCTACAGAAACACCAGTGGAAGCATATCTATGGGTGTCACCCATCAGGGCCTGCTGGAATGATCCCGCAGACCGACCTTGGTGTCCTCGGTGCCGTACCGTGCCGGTGCCATCCAAAAGGTAGCATCCGCTTTTGGGAGATAATGCTGAAGGAAATGCTTCCCCTTCTCACGCTGTAGACTTGGACCACTCTTCCTTGTCCTCTCATCCTTGTGGCACGGGTGCACGAAGGCAACCACAGAGCTGTTGCGCACACTGTGCCTCGAACCAAACCATAATCGCAGCCCAGGTTGTGAATGTAGCAGATCCTAAGGCTTTTCATTCTGATTTCAAACCCAAGGACCCCTGGATCCCTCAGACCAGATGCACGATATCTCTGATTCAGCCCCACACGTGCTCTAGTGGCAAAATGCCAAATTGGTCCCTGGTCCTGCAGATGCACTGGGTGTGGTCATGGGACATATCGATAAACTCAACCGCGCGCGCCAGTGTGGTTGCTTTCTCATTGGGGTCACAGGTCGGTTTGCTCTCTTGATAGGACCCACCACACCCCACAACGCACTCGAGATCCCTGAGACTCATCGTGTGCCGTCATCCGTAGCCCTATCCCTCACTGACCGCTGCCTCAGCTTCCTCAAATTTGGCAGCTCGGATCTTGGCCTCAGAATCAACCGTGGGGATATTTGGCGCTGGTTTCTTTGAGTTCTGTCAGCCAAGAATCTGCGGCGCACTCTTCTAACACTCAGCGCATCACCGTCAATCCCATGTCTCCTGTCCACTTGAGAGTGTGCGTCCAAGTTAAAGAGAGTTTCACCTTTGCTGCTCCATCACCAGGGGTCAGACCCTGCACTGGTTTCCATTCCCTGCTTTGCCTTCTCCTGCTTCCAGGTGTTCAGAGGCCTCATCCTGTCTTTGGAAGTTACAGACCTGTCTTCGGCAAGTGTCTTGTGCCAAGGGCTGGGTGAGTGGATGTCTCCATTGCTGTGTACACGGGAGCGAGTGAGCGCAGTTTGCACAGCTTCTCTGCCAACTGGGCATAGATGAATCAACACTTTCCAGATACATTTCACAGAAATGTGATTTTTGCTTAGCTCTTGGTTTCTATACAGCCGTGGTGGGAGGGATTGTCCAAAGACTCCAGTTTTGACATTGTGTTGATATCTCATTTGCAGCCTTGAATAAGTTTAATGGAATTGATTTACATGTTTGGGGAGCTATACGAAAACGAAGTTCATTTTTGAAACATACTAAATCGACCTAGAAGCCAGACTTGACAATTTTGGTAACATTTTGCCAGCACTAAGGAACACCTAGACAGATAGAATGCAAACTAGCAGTCCAAACTGTTAAAGGGGTCATGTCAGCTCTTTACTGTTGAAGACTCCGAAACCAACAGGAACCATGAAATACCTACTGGAAACATGAAATAACCCCCAAGCTTGGATTCACTTGTGCATGTGGTGCCCTTTACACCCAATGACACCTACTGGCCAATTTTGGCAGTTCAAGGGGTAACATCCCTCTCTAGGAAAATACAAGAGAAAACAAACCGAATATATGCATTTAGGTTTGAATCCAAAAGCAGCTAGAGGAAGTACAGCTATTAGAACCCTGCTGCAGCTATGCTCGACTACTGAGAACCAGGTGTTATTCTATCAGCGATGAGAACGCTTAATCATCCGTTCATGTTGGGTAAAGCAATTGAACGCAACCAAGTGTGCACCCCCATGATATAGTGCCCCTGAGGGCTTGCCTCAAGTGTAAGACGGTCCACATAAGCTGTGCCTTTAGTGTCAATGGTGACTTTACCATTCCGTTCACTATCTGACTTACACTATTTTCCTATACTGTCTTAAAAACATGAGGCCCAGTACATAATCAAGTTCAGTCAATGATTCCCCTCACTTACCACACTCCCTTCACCCCAGAGAAGACATAAACCCAGCATTTGCTGAATCAAACGGAAGGCCATCGGTTCTTTGTGGGAGCTAAGTATTCAATTCCTATCTATTTCAGTCGAGACAATTTGACCTCTAAGGATTTCACTGTTGTTCACAGAGTGTGAATCTGGAGGGACTCTGATTCTAGGAGGGGCTTGCTCTTCTCATACTGGTTTCGTTGCATCTCAGGTACTGATCCTTCCAAATGGATGCCTGAGTGGAGGGGAGGGAAGAGCAAGTGCTTGCTAGGTAGGTCCCAACCTGGGAAAAGGCTTACCTGGGCTTGGTGCATTTTGGTCTGAATGGCTTGGAAATGCCCCTTGGGACGCGTGGATTCTCACGACCTCTTCCAAGAATATGAGCGTTTTGATCATCTCTGAAATCTCTTTTCTTTAGACGTCAGGGATCTTGGACCCGTTCTTGGAGCAGAGAATGGAGGAACTTCCTCAAGTCCACGTTGGCACTCCGTATGTACCTGCCAGGATCAGCGAGGTTCAATATGTCTCATGAATGTCTTTCGAGCCTGGTATCCTCTACAGCTGTCTCCAGGCCAGTATTCTCCATTGTAGCAGAACATCTCTCATCAATGTGTTCGCATCTCTCCTCAATCCGTGCAGCCAGCTTTTCGGCCTGCTTCTCTTCGTGTCTCCCATAAAGTCGACTTCAACAGGACTGGGCAAGTCAGAAAGTACCTCGGAGCCTCACCAGTAAGCTGATGACAGGCAGATCTTCCACTGTCTGCCCTTTCAGGTTCTGGAAACTGACCCGTGAACTCAGGTCTTTGGGCAGCAGCAGTATCTCGAACTGACACAGCTTCCCGGACCAAAGAGCAAAGGCAAGCTCCACAGAGGGCGGCAGCCCCTCCATCACACTGATCCACCCACAGAACTCTGCCCGGTTACCTAGGATCCACCAGCCACAACAAGCCTCGCGGTACACACCAACATTCCACCTGGAATCCAACCGGTAACTGCCATCCCCAATGGCGGCTGCATCTTGTCAGTGTTGGGGGAGGGGCTGCCTCCAACGAGAGATTCCTAAGGTAAATGTGATTCTACCCACTAGCGTCCCATGGGCCTTTTTCCTTCCCTCTTTCCTTGTGTTCAGTTCTGTATGCACAGTACCAACGGAGGGAAGCGTGTCCGTTTTCAGTTAATGGTTTCACACGTCTTTCAACTTTCTAACAGTTCACAGAACACAGAGACCCACAAAAGGAAGCTTATGTTCCTGTGATATCCGTACACCCGGAATTCATACCCGTCGTTTGATTTCTGCTGAAACGCCCGCACTCTCAGGACATGGATCCATTGGTTTCATGGGGTCTGAAATTCCTAGAAATGAAACCAACCCCAATGTGCACTTTACTGTCTGTCTCTTCTGCTCTTAGTACACTTTTGCAGAGCTACTTGTCTTTGTTATAGGCTTATGCCACTTCTTCTCTACGTAGGGTAGAATATGGCATTCATTCTTCCTGTTGGAAGACATGCAAGTCTATATCACCGGCCAGGAATCAATTTGATTCCAAATCGGCATTTGGGTTAGGTCACGATATGCTTTTATGAATCAATATTTACGATTATAAATGCAGGCCTCTGATTTCCGAATACAAGTGTGCTGAGTACATGTAAGCCGCTATACTGGGTCGATGCGTGCTGAATGATCCTTGACATCACCTTGAGTATTTTCTTTTGAATAATCATGGTTCCCTTGGTATATGTCAGCCATCCGTACCCTTTTGTTGCTTGTTTGTTGGCTTGATTCTTTGTTGGTCTGCTTCTCGTTTGTTTTGCAAACACGTCAGGCCATGCATCGCTCCGTTCGCTTCCAACAGAGAGTCATATAAGCTGATTCACTTAAGAGAGTGCTTCCAATCACCTATGATTTCCTGCTTCCCTCTCCCATCTTGAGGCTTTTGATGTCCTCCTTGCCTTCTTCTTCTTTGCCACTCATGCTATTCTTGCATTTCCAATAATGGTTTTCTTCTTTCCATTTCATCTTGCTGCTTTTCTATTCAGGGGAGAATTCTCTACCTGTCTTTTAGGATAAGTTTCGAACTGCTGAATTCTTTTAAGATTGGCCGCTCTGTGGAATTCTCTAGCTCTGCCGTTATGAGAAATGGCGGTCATGTGACCTAGGCTACCCTAGATGGCAGCATTTGGCCATTCAGGATGTGGTCTATGTCCTGGCACTCCTCCCTGTCCTGTAATATTGCTGCCGAGATATCAGCTGAAACCCCTCTGGAGGTTCTCTTGTGACTATGTTGCTTTCCTCCAGGCGCATTTTAAATCACTGGGATGCTCATGAACTTTGTTGATTTGAATCCTACAGCTGCTGGTTGGTCTATTGGGATTCCACCTGCTTTGGGCGCTGTGTACTTCCTGAATTCGCATAGATGATTCTTTCTTGGCTTTCAGCAAGTTTCAGTCTGATTTTTCGACAGATACATTTTCAGACATTCTCTGTTTCTTTATCTCTTGCTTGTCCATCTGGGACTCTTATGAATCCTAGTCTTTCATGCCTTCTCTTACCCCAGGATTCAACATCAATGTTTTCATTGGTTTGCACTTGCTTTCCTGTGTCTGCTTCTGACCGAGGGATTTCTGTTCCCCTGTCTTCACAGTCATTCACGCGTCCCTCTGCATTATCTAGTCTGCTTAGGACTGAATTTTAGCCCTGATATTATCTCATCCATTGAGTTTTCTGATATTATTTGGCTCGTCTTGAGACTTTCTCTGCCCCTTTTCTGGTATTCTGCCTTCTGTGATTCTGAGGCACTGTTGTTCTTCAGGGTTTCCGTAATCTCCGTTTTCAATACTTGCTCTGGATGGCGTTTTGCAGTCTAGTTGTTTGAAAGCTTATCTTTTGGGCCTTCAATCTCTTTAGAACTGAAAGTGGTACTTCCTGTTTCTCTTACTGTACTTCTTCATCTCTACTGGTCAGGTAATATCAGGTATCTAATGCAGACTTCTAGGGCTTGGTTAAGTGAACAATTTAGACACTTGGCTCAACGCAATTCCATGGGATTTCTGTGAGGACACTTTCTCCTAGACATTGATGCCATGTCCTGTTCCTGTGTGTGTTGTCTGGTATATCTCCAATTGCTGGTGTTGCCTTTGTTGTGATGAACACCCCATACTATTTCGATTAGCATAACCTCATGTTGATTACGCTTATCTCATAATTCTGAAAGTACACAGGACACTTCCTCTTGTGGAAATGAAGCTTCTAAAGGTTCTCAGCTCTGCATTCTGCTCTATGTCACTTTGGAGTGTTTCCAAAGGAGCAAACTGAGAGTGTGCTTGTGCTTTGTAGTGCCACGGGAATGTCCCAATGAAACCAGTTCTTCCCAGAGCTTCTCTGTCTACAGAAACACCAGTGGAAGCATATCTATGGGTGTCACCCATCAGGGCCTGCTGGAATGATCCCGCAGACCGACCTTGGTGTCCTCGGTGCCGTACCGTGCCGGTGCCATCCAAAAGGTAGCATCCGCTTTTGGGAGATAATGCTGAAGGAAATGCTTCCCCTTCTCACGCTGTGGACTTGGACCACCCTTCCTTGTCCTCTCATCCTTGTGGCACGGGTGCACGAAGGCAACCACAGAGCTGTTGCGCACACTGTGCCTCGAACCAAACCATAATCCCAGCCCAGGTTATGAATGTAGCAGATCCTAAGGCTTTTCATTCTGATTTCAAACCCAAGGACCCCTGAATCCCTCAGACCAGATGCACGATATCTCTGATTCATCCCCACACGTGCTCTAGTGGCAAAATGCCAAATTGGTCCCTGGTCCTGCAGATGCACTGGGTGTGGTCATGGGACATATCGATAAACTCAACCGCGCGCGCCAGTGTGGTTGCTTTCTCATTGGGGTCACAGGTCGGTTTGCTCTCTTGATAGGACCCACCACACCCCACAACGCACTCAAGATGCCTGAGAGACATCGTGTGCCGTCATCCGTAGCCCTATCCCTCACTGACCGCTGCCTCAGCTCCCTCAAATTTGGCAGCTCGGATCTTGGCCTCAGAATCAACCGTGGGGATATTTGGCGCTGGTTTCTTTGAGTTCTGTCAGCCAAGCATCTGCGGTGCACTCTTCTAACACTCAGCGCATCACCGTCAATCCTATGTCTCCTGTCCACTTGAGAGTGTGCGTCCAAGTTAAAGAGAGTTTCACCTTTGCTGCTCCATCACCAGGGGTCAGACCCTGCACTGGTTTCCATTCCCTGCTTTGCCTTCTCCTGCTTCCAGGTGTTCAGAGGCCTCATCCTGTCTTTGGAAGTTACAGACCTGTCTTCGGCAAGTGTCCTGTGCCAAGGGCTGGGTGAGTGGATGTTTCCATTGCTGTGTACACGGGAGCGAGTGAGCGCAGGTTGCACAGCTTCTCTGCCAACTGGGCATAGATGAATCAACACTTTCCAGATACATTTCACAGAAATGTGATTTTTGTTTAGCTCTTGGTTTCTATACAGCCGTGGTGGGAGGGATTGTCCAAAGACTCCAGTTTTGACATTGTGTTGATATCTCATTTGCAGCCTTGAATAAGTTTAATGGAATTGATTTACATGTTTTGGGAGCTATACGAAAACGAAGTTCATTTTTGAAACATACTAAATCGACCTAGAAGCCAGACTTGACAATTTTGGTAACATTTTGCCAGCACTAAGGAACACCTAGACAGATAGAATGCAAACTAGCAGTCCAAACTGTTAAAGGGGTCATGTCAGCTCTTTACTGTTGAAGACTCCGAAACCAACAGGAACCATGAAATACCTACTGGAAACATGAAATAACCCCCAAGCTTGGATTCACTTGTGCATGTGGTGCCCTTTACACCCAATGACACCTACTGGCCAATTTTGGCATTTCAAGGGGTAACATCCCTCTCTAGGAAAATACAAGAGAAAACAAACCGAATATATACATTTAGGTTTGAATCCAATAGCAGCTAGAGGAAGTACAGCTATTAGAACCCTGCTGCAGCTATGCTCGACTACTGAGTACCAGGTGTTATTCTATCAGCGATGAGAACGCTTAAACATCCGTTCATCTTGGGTAAAGCAATTGAACGCAACCAAGTGTGCACCCCCATGATATAGTGCCCCTGAGGGCTTGCCTCAAGTGTAAGACGGTCCACATAAGCTGTGTCTTTAATGTCAATGGCGACTTTACAATTCCGTTCACTATCTGACTTATACTATTTTCCTATACTGTCTTAAAAACCTGAGGCCCAGTACATAATAAAATTCAGTCAATGATTCCCCTCACTTACCACACTCCCTTCACCCCAGAGAAGACATAAACCCAGCATTTGCTGAATCAAACGGAAGGCCATCGTTTCTTTGTGGGAGCTAAGTATTCAATTCCTATCTATTTCAGTCGAGACTATTTGACCTCTAAGGAGTTCACTGTTGTTCACAGAGTGTGAATCTGGAGGAACTCTGATTCTAGGAGGGGCTTGCTCTTCTCATACTGGTTTCGTTGCATCTCAGGTACTGATCCTTCCAAATGGATGCCTGAGTGGAGGGGAGGGAAGAGCAAGTGCTTGCTAGGTAGGTCCCAACCTGGGAAAAGGCTTACCTGGGCTTGGTGCATTTTGGTCTGAATGGCTTGGAAATGCCCCTTGGGACGCGTGGATTCTCACGACCTCTTCCAAGAATATGAGCGTTTTGATCACCTCTGCCATCTCTTTTCTTTAGACGTCAGGGATCTTGGACCCGTTCTTGGAGCAGAGAATGGAGGAACTTCCTCAAGTCCACATTGGCACTCCGTATGTACCTGCCAGGATCAGCGAGGTTCAATATGTCTCATGAATGTCTTTCGAGCCTGGTATCCTCTACAGCTGTCTCCAGGCCAGTATTCTCCATTGTAGCAGAACATCTCTCATCAATGTGTTCGCATCTCTCCTCAATCCGTGCAGCCAGCTTTTCGGCCTGCTTCTCTTCGTGTCTCCCATAAAGTCGACTTCAACAGGACTGGGCAAGTCAGAAAGTACCTCGGAGCCTCACCAGTAAGCTGATGACAGGCAGATCTTCCACTGTCTGCCCTTTCAGGTTCTGGAAACTGACCCGTGAACTCAGGTCTTTGGGCAGCAGCAGTATCTCGAACTGACACAGCTTCCCGGACCAAAGAGCAAAGGCAAGCTCCACAGAGGGCGGCAGCCCCTCCATCACACTGATCCACCCACAGAACTCTGCCCGGTTACCTAGGATCCACCAGCCACAACAAGCCTCGCGGTACACACCAACATTCCGCCTGGAATCCAACCGGTAACTGCCATCCCCAATGGCGGCTGCATCTTGTCAGTGTTGGGGGAGGGGCTGCCTCCAACGAGAGATTCCTAAGGTAAATGTGATTCTACACACTAGCGTCCCATGGGCCTTTTTCCTTCCCTCTTTCCTTGTGTTCAGTTCTGTATGAACAGTACCAACGGAGGGAAGCGTGTCCGTTTTCAGTTAATGGTTTCACACGTCTTTCAACTTTCTAACAGTTCACAGAACACAGAGACCCACAAAAGGAAGCTTATGTTCCTGTGATATCCGTACACCCGGAATTCATACCCGTCGTTTGATTTCTGCTGAAACGCCCGCACTCTCAGGACATGGATCCATTGGTTTCATGGGGTCTGAAATTCCTAGAAATGAAACCAACCCCAATGTGCACTTTACTGCCTGTCTCTTTTGCTCTTAGTACACTTTTGCAGAGCTACTTGTCTTTGTTATAGGCTTATGCCATTTCTTCTCTACGTAGGGTAGAATATGGCATTCATTCTTCCTGTTGGAAGACATGCAAGTCTATATCACCGGCCAGGAATCCATTTGATTCCAAATCGGCATTTGGTTTAGGTCACGATATGCTTTTATGAATCAATATTTACGAATATAAATGCAGGCCTCTGATTTCCGAATACAAGTGTGCTGAGTACATGTAAGCCGCCATACTGGGTCGATGCGTGCTGAATGATCCTTGACATCACCTTGAGTATTTTCTTTTGAATAATCATGGTTCCCTTGGTATATGTCAGCCATCCGTACCCTTTTGTTGCTTGTTTGTTGGCTTGATTCTTTGTTGGTCTGCTTCTCGTTTGTTTTGCAAACACGTCAGGCCATGCATCGCTCCGTTCGCTTCCAACAGAGAGTCATATAAGCTGATTCACTTAAGAGAGTGCTTCCAATCACCTATGATTTCCTGCTTCCCTCTCCCATCTTGAGGCTTTTGATGTCCTCCTTGCCTTCTTCTTCTTTGCCACTCATACTCTTCTTGCATTTCCAATAATGGTTTTCTTCTTTCCATTTCATCTTGCTGCTTTTCTATTCAGGGGAGAATTCTCTACCTGTCTTTTAGGATAAGTTTCGAACTGCTGAATTCTTTTAAGATTGGCCGCTCTGTGGAATTCTCTAGCTCTGCCGTTATGAGAAATGGCGGTCATGTGACCTAGGCTACCCTAGATGGCAGCATTTGGCCATTCAGGATGTGGTCTATGTCCTGGCACTCCTCCCTGTCCTGTAATATTGCTGCCGAGATATCAGCTGAAACCCCTCTGGAGGTTCTCTTGTGACTATGTTGCTTTCCTCCAGGCGCATTTTAAATCACTGGGATGCTCATGAACTTTGTTGATTTGAATCCTACAGCTGCTGGTTGGTCTATTGGGATTCCACCTGCTTTGGGCGCTGTGTACTTCCTGAATTCGCATAGATGATTCTTTCTTGGCTTTCAGCAAGTTTCAGTCTGATTTTTCGACAGATACATTTTCAGACATTCTCTGTTTCTTTATCTCTTGCTTGTCCATCTGGGACTCTTATGAATCCTAGTCTTTCATGCCTTCTCTTACCCCAGGATTCAACATCAATGTTTTCATTGGTTTGCACTTGCTTTCCTGTGTCTGCTTCTGACCGAGGGATTTCTGTTCCCCTGTCTTCACAGTCATTCACGCGTCCCTCTGCATTATCTAGTCTGCTTAGGACTGAATTTTAGCCCTGATATTATCTCATCCATTGAGTTTTCTGATATTATTTGGCTCGTCTTGAGACTTTCTCTGCCCCTTTTCTGGTATTCTGCCTTCTGTGATTCTGAGGCCCTGTTGTTCTTCAGGGTTTCCGTAATCTCCGTTTTCAATACTTGCTCTGGATGGCGTTTTGCAGTCTAGTTGTTTGAAAGCTTATCTTTTGGGCCTTCAATCTCTTTAGAACTGAAAGTGGTACTTCCTGTTTCTTTTACTGTACTTCTTCATCTCTACTGGTCAGGTAATATCAGGTATCTACTGCAGACTTCTAGGGCTTGATTAAGTGAACAATTTAGACACTTGGCTCAACGCAATTCCATGGGATTTCTGTGAGGACACTTTCTCCTAGACATTGATGCCATGTCCTATTCCTGTGTGTGTTGTCTGGTATATCTCCAATTGCTGGTGTTGCCTTTGTTGTGATGAACACCCCATACTATTTCGATTAGCATAACCTCATGTTGATTACGCTTATCTCATAATTCTGAAAGTACACAGGACACTTCCTCTTGTGGAAATGAAGCTTCTAAAGGTTCTCAGCTCTGCATTCTGCTCTATGTCACTTTGGAGTGTTTCCAAAGGAGCAAACTGAGAGTGCGCTTGTGCTTTGTAGTGCCACGGGAATGTCCCAATGAAACCAGTTCTTCCCAGAGCTTCTCTGTCTACAGAAACACCAGTGGAAGCATATCTATGGGTGTCACCCATCAGGGCCTGCTGAAATGATCCCGCAGACCGACCTTGGTGTCCTCGGTGCCGTACCGTGCCGGTGCCATCCAAAAGGTAGCATCCGCTTTTGGGAGATAATGCTGAAGGAAATGCTTCCCCTTCTCACGCTGTGGACTTGGACCACCCTTCCTTGTCCTCTCATCCTTGTGGCACGGGTGCACGAAGGCAACCACAGAGCTGTTGCGCACACTGTGCCTCGAACCAAACCATAATCCCAGCCCAGGTTATGAATGTAGCAGATCCTAAGTCTTTTCATTCTGATTTCAAACCCAAGGACCCCTGGATCCCTCAGACCAGATGCACGATATCTCTGATTCAGCCCCACACGTGCTCTAGTGGCAAAATGCCAAATTGGTCCCTGGTCCTGCAGATGCACTGGGTGTGGTCATGGGACATATCGATAAACTCAACCGCGCGCGCCAGTGTGGTTGCTTTCTCATTGGGGTCACAGGTCGGTTTGCTCTCTTGATAGGACCCACCACACCCCACAACGCACTCGAGATCCCTGAGACTCATCGTGTGCCGTCATCCGTAGCCCTATCCCTCACTGACCGCTGCCTCAGCTACCTCAAATTTGGCAGCTCGGATCTTGGCCTCAGAATCAACCGTGGGGATATTTGGCGCTGGTTTCTTTGAGTTCTGTCAGCCAAGCATCTGCGGTGCACTCTTCTAACACTCAGCGCATCACCGTCAATCCCATGTCTCCTGTCCACTTGAGAGTGTGCGTCCAAGTTAAAGAGAGTTTCACCTTTGCTGCTCCATCACCAGGGGTCAGACCCTGCACTGGTTTCCATTCCCTGCTTTGCCTTCTCCTGCTTCCAGGTGTTCAGAGGCCTCATCCTGTCTTTGGAATTTACAGACCTGTCTTCGGCAAGTGTCCTGTGCCAAGGGCTGGGTGAGTGGATGTTTCCATTGCTGTGTACACGGGAGCGAGTGAGCGCAGTTTGCACAGCTTCTCTGCCAACTGGGCATAGATGAATCAACACTTTCCAGATACATTTCACAGAAATGTGATTTTTGTTTAGCTCTTGGTTTCTATACAGCCGTGGTGGGAGGGATTGTCCAAAGACTCCAGTTTTGACATTGTGTTGATATTTCATTTGCAGCCTTGAATAAGTTTAATGGAATTGATTTACATGTTTTGGGAGCTATACGAAAACGAAGTTCATTTTTGAAACACACTAAATCGACCTAGAAGCCAGACTTGACAATTTTGGTAACATTTTGCCAGCACTAAGGAACACCTAGACAGATAGAATGCAAACTAGCAGTCCAAACTGTTAAAGGGGTCATGTCAGCTCTTTACTGTTGAAGACTCCGAAACCAACAGGAACCATGAAATACCTACTGGAAACGTGAAATAACCCCCAAGCTTGGATTCACTTGTGCATGTGGTGCCCTTTACACCCAATGACACCTACTGGCCAATTTTGGCATTTCAAGGGGTAACATCCCTCTCTAGGAAAATACAAGAGAAAACAAACCGAATATATACATTTAGGTTTGAATCCAAAAGCAGCTAGAGGAAGTACAGCTATTAGAACCCTGCTGCAGCTATGCTCGACTACTGAGAACCAGGTGTTATTCTATCAGCGATGAGAACGCTTAATCATCCGTTCATGTTGGGTAAAGCAATTGAACGCAACCAAGTGTGCACCCCCATGATATAGTGCCCCTGAGGGCTTGCCTCAAGTGTAAGACGGTCCACATAAGCTGTGTCTTTAATGTCAATGGCGACTTTACAATTCCGTTCACTATCTGACTTATACTATTTTCCTATACTGTCTTAAAAACCTGAGGCCCAATACATATTCAAGGTCAGTCAATGATTCCCCTCACTTACCACACTCCCTTCACCCCAGAGAAGACATAAACCCAGCATTTGCTGAATCAAACGGAAGGCCATCGGTTCTTTGTGGGAGCTAAGTATTCAATACCTATCTATTTCAGTCGAGACTATTTGACCTCTAAGGAGTTCACTGTTGTTCACAGAGTGTGAATCTGGAGGAACTCTGATTCTAGGAGGGGCTTGCTCTTCTCATACTGGTTTCGTTGCATCTCAGGTACTGATCCTTCCAAATGGATGCCTGTGTGGAGGGGAGGGAAGAGCAAGTGCTTGCTAGGTAGGTCCCAACCTGGGAAAAGGCTTACCTGGGCTTGGTGCATTTTGGTCTGAATGGCTTGGAAATGCCCCTTGGGACGCGTGGATTCTCACGACCTCTTCCAAGAATATGAGCGTTTTGATCACCTCTGCCATCTCTTTTCTTTAGACGTCAGGGATCTTGGACCCGTTCTTGGAGCAGAGAATGGAGGAACTTCCTCAAGTCCACGTTGGCACTCCGTATGTACCTGCCAGGATCAGCGAGGTTCAATATGTCTCATGAATGTCTTTCGAGCCTGGTATCCTCTACAGCTGTCTCCAGGCCAGTATTCTCCATTGTAGCAGAACATCTCTCATCAATGTGTTCGCATCTCTCCTCAATCCGTGCAGCCAGCTTTTCGGCCTGCTTCTCTTCGTGTCTCCCATAAAGTCGACTTCAACAGGACTGGGCAAGTCAGAAAGTACCTCGGAGCCTCACCAGTAAGCTGATGACAGGCAGATCTTCCACTGTCTGCCCTTTCAGGTTCTGGAAACTGACCCGTGAACTCAGGTCTTTGGGCAGCAGCAGTATCTCGAACTGACACAGCTTCCCGGACCAAAGAGCAAAGGCAAGCTCCACAGTGGGCGGCAGCCCCTCCATCACACTGATCCACCCACAGAACTCTGCCCGGTTACCTAGGATCCACCAGCCACAACAAGCCTCGTGGTACACACCAACATTCCACCTGGAATCCAACCGGTAACTGCCATCCCCAATGGCGGCTGCATCTTGTCAGTGTTGGGGGAGGGGCTGCCTCCAACGAGAGATTCCTAAGGTAAATGTGATTCTACCCACTAGCGTCCCATGGGCCTTTTTCCTTCCCTCTTTCCTTGTGTTCAGATCTGTATGCACAGTACCAACGGAGGGAAGCGTGTCCGTTTTCAGTTAATGGTTTCACACGTCTTTCAACTTTCTAACAGTTCACAGAACACAGAGACCCACAAAAGGAAGCTTATGTTCCTGTGATATCCGTACACCCGGAATTCATACCCGTCGTTTGATTTCTGCTGAAACGCCCGCACTCTCAGGACATGGATCCATTGGTTTCATGGGGGCTGAAATTCCTAGAAATGAAACCAACCCCAATGTGCAGTTTACTGTCTGTCTCTTTTGCTCTTAGTACACTTTTGCAGAGCTACTTGTCTTTGTTGTAAGCTTATGCCATTTCTTCTCTACGTAGGGTAGAATATGGCATTCATTCTTCCTGTTGGAAGACATGCAAGACTATATCACCGGCCAGGAATCCATTTGATTCCAAATCGGCATTTTGGTTAGGTCACGATATGCTTTTATGAATCAATATTTACGAATATAAATGCAGGCCTCTGATTTCCGAATACAAGTGTGCTGAGTACATGTAAGCCGCCATACTGGGTCGATGCATGCTGAATGATCCTTGACATCACCTTGAGTATTTCCTTTTGAATAATCATGGTTCCCTTGGTATATGTCAGCCATCCGTACCCTTTTGTTGCTTGTTTGTTGGCTTGATTCTTTGTTGGTCTGCTTCTCGTTTGTTTTGCAAACACGTCAGGCCATGCATCGCTCCGTTCGCTTCCAACAGAGAGTCATATAAGCTGATTCACTTAAGAGAGTGCTTCCAATCACCTATGATTTCCTGCTTCCCTCTCCCATCTTGAGGCTTTTGATGTCCTCCTTGCCTTCTTCTTCTTTGCCACTCATACTCTTCTTGCATTTCCAATAATGGTTTTCTTCTTTCCATTTCATCTTGCTGCTTTTCTATTCAGGGGAGAATTCTCTACCTGTCTTTTAGGATAAGTTTCGAACTGCTGAATTCTTTTAAGATTGGCCGCTCTGTGGAATTCTCTAGCTCTGCCGTTATGAGAAATGGCGGTCATGTGACCTAGGCTACCCTAGATGGCAGCATTTGGCCATTCAGGATGTGGTCTATGTCCTGGCACTCCTCCCTGTCCTGTAATATTGCTGCCGAGATATCAGCTGAAACCCCTCTGGAGGTTCTCTGGTGACTATGTTGCTTTCCTCCAGGCGCATTTTAAATCACTGGGATGCTCATGAACTTTGTTGATTTGAATCCTACAGCTGCTGGTTGGTCTATTGGGATTCCACCTGCTTTGGGCGCTGTGTACTTCCTGAATTCGCATAGATGATTCTTTCTTGGCTTTCAGCAAGTTTCAGTCTGATTTTTCGACAGATACATTTTCAGACATTCTCTGTTTCTTTATCTCTTGCTTGTCCATCTGGGACTCTTATGAATCCTAGTCTTTCATGCCTTCTCTTACCCCAGGATTCAACATCAATGTTTTCATTGGTTTGCACTTGCTTTCCTGTGTCTGCTTCTGACCGAGGGATTTCTGTTCCCCTGTCTTCACAGTCATTCACGCGTCCCTCTGCATTATCTAGTCTGCTTAGGACTGAATTTTAGCCCTGATATTATCTCATCCATTGAGTTTTCTGATATTATTTGGCTCGTCTTGAGACTTTCTCTGCCCCTTTTCTGGTATTCTGCCTTCTGTGATTCTGAGGCACTGTTGTTCTTCAGGGTTTCCGTAATCTCCGTTTTCAATACTTGCTCTGGATGGCGTTTTGCAGTCTAGTTGTTTGAAAGCTTATCTTTTGGGCCTTCAATCTCTTTAGAACTGAAAGTGGTACTTCCTGTTTCTCTTACTGTACTTCTTCATCTCTACTGGTCAGGTAATATCAGGTATCTAATGCAGACTTCTAGGGCTTGGTTAAGTGAACAATTTAGACACTTGGCTCAACGCAATTCCATGGGATTTCTGTGAGGACACTTTCTCCTAGACATTGATGCCATGTCCTGTTCCTGTGTGTGTTGTCTGGTATATCTCCAATTGCTGGTGTTGCCTTTGTTGTGATGAACACCCCATACTATTTCGATTAGCATAACCTCATGTTGATTACGCTTATCTCATAATTCTGAAAGTACACAGGACACTTCCTCTTGTGGAAATGAAGCTTCTAAAGGTTCTCAGCTCTGCATTCTGCTCTATGTCACTTTGGAGTGTTTCCAAAGGAGCAAACTGAGAGTGCGCTTGTGCTTTGTAGTGCCACGGGAATGTCCCAATGAAACCAGTTCTTCCCAGAGCTTCTCTGTCTACAGAAACAACAGTGGAAGCATATCTATGGGTGTCACCCATCAGGGCCTGCTGGAATGATCCCGCAGACCGACCTTGGTGTCCTCGGTGCCGTACCGTGCCGGTGCCATCCAAAAGGTAGCATCCGCTTTTGGGAGATAATGCTGAAGGAAATGCTTCCCCTTCTCACGCTGTGGACTTGGACCACCCTTCCTTGTCCTCTCATCCTTGTGGCACGGGTGCACGAAGGCAACCACAGAGCTGTTGCGCACACTGTGCCTCGAACCAAACCATAATCGCAGCCCAGGTTATGAATGTAGCAGATCCTAAGGCTTTTCATTCTGATTTCAAACCCAGGGACCCCTGGATCCCTCAGACCAGATGCACGATATCTCTGATTCAGCCCCACACGTGCTCTAGTGGCAAAATGCCAAATTGGTCCCTGGTCCTGCAGATGCACTGGGTGTGGTCATGGGACATATCGATAAACTCAACCGCGCGCGCCAGTGTGGTTGCTTTCTCATTGGGGTCACAGGTCGGTTTGCTCTCTTGATAGGACCCACCACACCCCACAACGCACTCGAGATCCCTGAGACTCATCGTGTGCCGTCATCCGTAGCCCTATCCCTCACTGACCGCTGCCTCAGCTACCTCAAATTTGGCAGCTCGGATCTTGGCCTCAGAATCAACCGTGGGGATATTTGGCGCTGGTTTCTTTGAGTTCTGTCAGCCAAGCATCTGCGGTGCACTCTTCTAACACTCAGCGCATCACCGTCAATCCCATGTCTCCTGTCCACTTGAGAGTGTGCGTCCAAGTTAAAGAGAGTTTCACCTTTGCTGCTCCATCACCAGGGGTCAGACCCTGCACTGGTTTCCATTCCCTGCTTTGCCTTCTCCTGCTTCCAGGTGTTCAGAGGCCTCATCCTGTCTTTGGAAGTTACACACCTGTCTTCGGCAAGTGTCCTGTGCCAAGGGCTGGGTGAGTGGATGTTTCCATTGCTGTGTACACGGGAGCGAGTGAGCGCAGGTTGCACAGCTTCTCTGCCAACTGGGCATAGATGAATCAACACTTTCCAGATACATTTCACAGAAATGTGATTTTTGTTTAGCTCTTGGTTTCTATACAGCCGTGGTGGGAGGGATTGTCCAAAGACTCCAGTTTTGACATTGTGTTGATATCTCATTTGCAGCCTTGAATAAGTTTAATGGAATTGATTTACATGTTTTGGGAGCTATACGAAAATGAAGTTCATTTTTGAAACATACTAAATCGACCTAGAAGCCAGACTTGACAATTTTGGTAACATTTTGCCAGCACTAAGGAACACCTAGACAGATAGAATGCAAACTAGCAGTCCAAACTGTTAAAGGGGTCATGTCAGCTCTTTACTGTTGAAGACTCCGAAACCAACAGGAACCATGAAATACCTACTGGAAACATGAAATAACCCCCAAGCTTGGATTCACTTGTGCATGTGGTGCCCTTTACACCCAATGACACCTACTGGCCAATTTTGGCATTTCAAGGGGTAACATCCCTCTCTAGGAAAATACAAGAGAAAACAAACCGAATATATACATTTAGGTTTGAATCCAAAAGCAGCTAGAGGAAGTACAGCTATTAGAACCCTGCTGCAGCTATGCTCGACTACTGAGAACCAGGTGTTATTCTATCAGTGATGAGAACGCTTAATCATCCGTTCATGTTGGGTAAAGCAATTGAACGCAACCAAGTGTGCACCCCCATGATATAGTGCCCCTGAGGGCTTGCCTCAAGTGTAAGACGGTCCACATAAGCTGTGTCTTTAATGTCAATGGCGACTTTACAATTCCGTTCACTATCTGACTTATACTATTTTCCTATACTGTCTTAAAAACCTGAGGCGCAATACATATTCAAGTTCAGTCAATGATTCCCCTCACTTACCACACTCCCTTCACCCCAGAGAAGACATAAACCCAGCATTTGCTGAATCAAACGGAAGGCCATCGGTTCTTTGTGGGAGCTAAGTATTCAATTCCTATCTATTTCAGTCGAGACTATTTGACCTCTAAGGAGTTCACTGTTGTTCACAGAGTGTGAATCTGGAGGAACTCTGATTCTAGGAGGGGCTTGCTCTTCTCATACTGGTTTCATTGCATCTCAGGTACTCATCCTTCCAAATGGATGCCTGAGTGGAGGGGAGGGAAGAGCAAGTGCTTGCTAGGTAGGTCCCAACCTGGGAAAAGGCTTACCTGGGCTTGGTGCATTTTGGTCTGAATGGCTTGGAAATGCCCCTTGGGACGCGTGGATTCTCACGACCTCTTCCAAGAATATGAGCGTTTTGATCATCTCTGCCATCTCTTTTCTTTAGACGTCAGGGATCTTGGACCCGTTCTTGGAGCAGAGAATGGAGGAACTTCCTCAAGTCCACGTTGGCACTCCGTATGTACCTGCCAGGATCAGCGAGGTTCAATATGTCTCATGAATGTCTTTGGAGCCTGGTATCCTCTACAGCTGTCTCCAGGCCAGTATTCTCCATTGTAGCAGAACATCTCTCATCAATGTGTTCGCATCTCTCCTCAATCCGTGCAGCCAGCTTTTCGGCCTGCTTCTCTTCATGTCTCCCATAAAGTCGACTTCAACAGGACTGGGCAAGTCAGAAAGTACCTCGGAGCCTCACCAGTAAGCTGATGACAGGCAGATCTTCCACTGTCTGCCCTTTCAGGTTCTGGAAACTGACCCGTGAACTCAGGTCTTTGGGCAGCAGCAGTATCTCGAACTGACAGAGCTTCCCGGACCAAAGTGCAAAGGCAAGCTCCACAGAGGGCGGCAGCCCCTCCATCACACTGATCCACCCACAGAACTCTGCCCGGTTACCTAGGATCCACCAGCCACAGCAAGCCTCGCGGTACACACCAACATTCCACCTGGAATCCAACTGGTAACTGCCATCCCCAATGGGGGCTGCATCTTGTCAGTGTTGGGGGAGGGGCTGCCACCAACGAGAGATTCCTAAGGTAAATGTGATTCTACCCACTAGCGTCCCATGGGCCTTTTTCCTTCCCTCTTTCCTTGTGTTCAGATCTGTATGCACAGTACCAACGGAGGGAAGCGTGTCCGTTTTCAGTTAATGGTTTCACACGTCTTTCAACTTTCTAACAGTTCACAGAACACAGAGACCCACAAAAGGAAGCTTATGTTCCTGTGATATCCGTACACCCGGAATTCATACCCGTCGTTTGATTTCTGCTGAAACGCCCGCACTCTCAGGACATGGATCCATTGGTTTCATGGGGGCTGAAATTCCTAGAAATGAAACCAACCCCAATGTGCACTTTACTGTCTGTCTCTTTTGCTCTTAGTACACTTTTGCAGAGCTACTTGTCTTTGTTATAGGCTTATGCTATTTCTTCTCTACGTAGGGTAGAATATGGCATTCATTCTTCCTGTTGGAAGACATGCAAGTCTATATCACCGGCCAGGAATCCATTTGATTCCAAATCGGCATTTGGGTTAGGTCACGATATGCTTTTATGAATCAATATTTACGAATATAAATGCAGCCCTCTGATTTCCGAATACAAGTGTGCTGAGTACATGTAAGCCGCCATACTGGATCGATGCGTGCTGAATGATCCTTGACATCACCTTGAGTATTTTCTTTTGAATAATCATGGTTCCCTTGGTATATGTCAGCCATCCGTACCCTTTTGTTGCTTGTTTGTTGGCTTGATTCTTTGTTGGTCTGCTTCTCGTTTGTTTTGCAAACACGTCAGGCCATGCATCGCTCCGTTCGCTTCCAACAGAGAGTCATATAAGCTGATTCACTTAAGAGAGTGCTTCCAATCACCTATGATTTCCTGCTTCCCTCTCCCATCTTGAGGCTTTTGATGTCCTCCTTGCCTTCTTCTTCTTTGCCACTCATGCTCTTCTTGCATTTCCAATAATGGTTTTCTTCTTTCCATTTCATCTTGCTGCTTTTCTATTCAGGGGAGAATTCTCTACCTGTCTTTTAGGATAAGTTTCGAACTGCTGAATTCTTTTAAGATTGGCCGCTCTGTGGAATTCTCTAGCTCTGCCGTTATGAGAAATGGCGGTCATGTGACCTAGGCTACCCTAGATGGCAGCATTTGGCCATTCAGGATGTGGTCTATGTCCTGGCACTCCTCCCTGTCCTGTAATATTGCTGCCGAGATATCAGCTGAAACCCCTCTGGAGGTTCTCTTGTGACTATGTTGCTTTCCTCCAGGCGCATTTTAAATCACTGGGATGCTCATGAACTTTGTTGATTTGAATCCTACAGCTGCTGGTTGGTCTATTGGGATTCCACCTGCTTTGGGCGCTGTGTACTTCCTGAATTCGCATAGATGATTCTTTCTTGGCTTTCAGCAAGTTTCAGTCTGATTTTTCGACAGATACATTTTCAGACATTCTCTGTTTCTTTATCTCTTGCTTGTCCATCTGGGACTCTTATGAATCCTAGTCTTTCATGCCTTCTCTTACCCCAGGATTCAACATCAATGTTTTCATTGGTTTGCACTTGCTTTCCTGTGTCTGCTTCTGACCGAGGGATTTCTGTTCCCCTGTCTTCACAGTCATTCACGCGTCCCTCTGCATTATCTAGTCTGCTTAGGACTGAATTTTAGCCCTGATATTATCTCATCCATTGAGTTTTCTGATATTATTTGGCTCGTCTTGAGACTTTCTCTGCCCCTTTTCTGGTATTCTGCCTTCTGTGATTCTGAGGCACTGTTGTTCTTCAGGGTTTCCGTAATCTCCGTTTTCAATACTTGCTCTGGATGGCGTTTTGCAGTCTAGTTGTTTGAAAGCTTATCTTTTGGGCCTTCAATCTCTTTAGAACTGAAAGTGGTACTTCCTGTTTCTTTTACTGTACTTCTTCATCTCTACTGGTCAGGTAATATCAGGTATCTAATGCAGACTTCTAGGGCTTGGTTAAGTGAACAATTTAGACACTTGGCTCAACGCAATTCCATGGGATTTCTGTGAGGACACTTTCTCCTAGACATTGATGCCATGTCCTGTTCCTGTGTGTGTTGTCTGGTATATCTCCAATTGCTGGTGTTGCCTTTGTTGTGATGAACACCCCATACTATTTCGATTAGCATAACCTCATGTTGATTACGCTTATCTCATAATTCTGAAAGTACACAGGACACTTCCTCTTGTGGAAATGAAGCTTCTAAAGGTTCTCAGCTCTGCATTCTGCTCTATGTCACTTTGGAGTGTTTCCAAAGGAGCAAACTGAGAGTGCGCTTGTGCTTTGTAGTGCCACGGGAATGTCCCAATGAAACCAGTTCTTCCCAGAGCTTCTCTGTCTACAGAAACACCAGTGGAAGCATATCTATGGGTGTCACCCATCAGGGCCTGCTGGAATGATCCCGCAGACCGACCTTGGTGTCCTCGGTGCCGTACCGTGCCGGTGCCATCCAAAAGGTAGCATCCGCTTTTGGGAGATAATGCTGAAGGAAATGCTTCCCCTTCTCACGCTGTGGACTTGGACCACCCTTCCTTGTCCTCTCATCCTTGTGGCACGGGTGCACGAAGGCAACCACAGAGCTGTTGCGCACACTGTGCCTCGAACCAAACCATAATCCCAGCCCAGGTTATGAATGTAGCAGATCCTAAGGCTTTTCATTCTGATTTCAAACCCAAGGACCCCTGGATCCCTCAGACCAGATTCACGATATCTCTGATTCAGCCCCACACGTGCTCTAGTGGCAAAATGCCAAATTGGTCCCTGGTCCTGCAGATGCACTGGGTGTGGTCATGGGACATATCGATAAACTCAACCGCGCGCGCCAGTGTGGTTGCTTTCTCATTGGGGTCACAGGTCGGTTTGCTCTCTTGATAGGACCCACCACACCCCACAACGCACTCGAGATCCCTGAGACTCATCGTGTGCCGTCATCCGTAGCCCTATCCCTCACTGACCGCTGCCTCAGCTACCTCAAATTTGGCAGCTCGGATCTTGGCCTCAGAATCAACCGTGGGGATATTTGGCGCTGGTTTCTTTGAGTTCTGTCAGCCAAGCATCTGCGGTGCACTCTTCTAACACTCAGCGCATCACCGTCAATCCCATGTCTCCTGTCCACTTGAGAGTGTGCGTCCAAGTTAAAGAGAGTTTCACCTTTGCTGCTCCATCACCAGGGGTCAGACCCTGCACTGGTTTCCATTCCCTGCTTTGCCTTCTCCTGCTTCCAGGTGTTCAGAGGCCTCATCCTGTCTTTGGAAGTTACACACCTGTCTTCGGCAAGTGTCCTGTGCCAAGGGCTGGGTGAGTGGATGTTTCCATTGCTGTGTACACGGGAGCGAGTGAGCGCAGGTTGCACAGCTTCTCTGCCAACTGGGCATAGATGAATCAACACTTTCCAGATACATTTCACAGAAATGTGATTTTTGTTTAGCTCTTGGTTTCTATACAGCCGTGGTGGGAGGGATTGTCCAAAGACTCCAGTTTTGACATTGTGTTGATATCTCATTTGCAGCCTTGAATAAGTTTAATGGAATTGATTTACATGTTTTGGGAGCTATACGAAAACGAAGTTCATTTTTGAAACATACTAAATCGACCTAGAAGCCAGACTTGACAATTTTGGTAACATTTTGCCAGCACTAAGGAACACCTAGACAGATAGAATGCAAACTAGCAGTCCAAACTGTTAAAGGGGTCATGTCAGCTCTTTACTGTTGAAGACTCCGAAACCAACAGGAACCATGAAATACCTACTGGAAACATGAAATAACCCCCAAGCTTGGATTCACTTGTGCATGTGGTGCCCTTTACACCCAATGACACCTACTGGCCAATTTTGGCATTTCAAGGGGTAACATCCCTCTCTAGGAAAATACAAGAGAAAACAAACCGAATATATACATTTAGGTTTGAATCCAAAAGCAGCTAGAGGAAGTACAGCTATTAGAACCCTGCTGCAGCTATGCTCGACTACTGAGAACCAGGTGTTATTCTATCAGCGATGAGAACGCTTAATCATCCGTTCATGTTGGGTAAAGCAATTGAACGCAACCAAGTGTGCACCCCCATGATATAGTGCCCCTGAGGGCTTGCCTCAAGTGTAAGACGGTCCACATAAGCTGTGTCTTTAATGTCAATGGCGACTTTACAATTCCGTTCACTATCTGACTTATACTATTTTCCTATACTGTCTTAAAAACCTGAGGCCCAATACATATTCAAGTTCAGTCAATGATTCCCCTCACTTACCACACTCCCTTCACCCCAGAGAAGACATAAACCCAGCATTTGCTGAATCAAACGGAAGGCCATCGGTTCTTTGTGGGAGCTAAGTATTCAATTCCTATCTATTTCAGTCGAGACTATTTGACCTCTAAGGAGTTCACTGTTGTTCACAGAGTGTGAATCTGGAGGAACTCTGATTCTAGGAGGGGCTTGCTCTTCTCATACTGGTTTCATTGCATCTCAGGTACTCATCCTTCCAAATGGATGCCTGAGTGGAGGGGAGGGAAGAGCAAGTGCTTGCTAGGTAGGTCCCAACCTGGGAAAAGGCTTACCTGGGCTTGGTGCATTTTGGTCTGAATGGCTTGGAAATGCCCCTTGGGACGCGTGGATTCTCACGACCTCTTCCAAGAATATGAGCGTTTTGATCATCTCTGCCATCTCTTTTCTTTAGACGTCAGGGATCTTGGACCCGTTCTTGGAGCAGAGAATGGAGGAACTTCCTCAAGTCCACGTTGGCACTCCGTATGTACCTGCCAGGATCAGCGAGGTTCAATATGTCTCATGAATGTCTTTGGAGCCTGGTATCCTCTACAGCTGTCTCCAGGCCAGTATTCTCCATTGTAGCAGAACATCTCTCATCAATGTGTTCGCA
This sequence comes from Vicugna pacos, assembly GCF_048564905.1. Lineage (NCBI taxonomy): Eukaryota > Metazoa > Chordata > Mammalia > Artiodactyla > Camelidae > Vicugna > Vicugna pacos. The sequence goes on from NW_027328737.1 coordinate 3,790,290, forward strand.
TCTCTCCTCAATCCGTGCAGCCAGCTTTTCAGCCTGCTTCTCTTCGTGTCTCCCATAAAGTCGACTTCAACAGGACTGGGCAAGTCAGAAGTACCTCGGAGCCTCACCAGTAAGCTGATGACAGGCAGATCTTCCACTGTCTGCCCTTTCAGGTTCTGGAAACTGACCCGTGAACTCAGGTCTTTGGGCAGCAGCAGTATCTCGAACTGACAGAGCTTCCCGGACCAAAGTGCAAAGGCAAGCTCCACAGAGGGCGGCAGCCCCTCCATCACACTGATCCACCCACAGAACTCTGCCCGGTTACCTAGGATCCACCAGCCACAACAAGCCTCGCGGTACACACCAACATTCCACCTGGAATCCAACTGGTAACTGCCATCCCCAATGGGGGCTGCATCTTGTCAGTGTTGGGGGAGGGGCTGCATCCAACGAGAGATTCCTAAGGTAAATGTGATTCTACCCACTAGCGTCCCATGGGCCTTTTTCCTTCCCTCTTTCCTTGTGTTCAGATCTGTATGCACAGTACCAACGGAGGGAAGCGTGTCCGTTTTCAGTTAATGGTTTCACACGTCTTTCAACTTTCTAACAGTTCACAGAACACAGAGACCCACAAAAGGAAGCTTATGTTCCTGTGATATCCGTACACCCGGAATTCATACCCGTCGTTTGATTTCTGCTGAAACGCCCGCACTCTCAGGACATGGATCCATTGGTTTCATGGGGGCTGAAATTCCTAGAAATGAAACCAACCCCAATGTGCACTTTACTGTCTGTCTCTTTTGCTCTTAGTACACTTTTGCAGAGCTACTTGTCTTTGTTATAGGCTTATGCTATTTCTTCTCTACGTAGGGTAGAATATGGCATTCATTCTTCCTGTTGGAAGACATGCAAGTCTATATCACCGGCCAGGAATCCATTTGATTCCAAATCGGCATTTGGGTTAGGTCACGATATGCTTTTATGAATCAATATTTACGAATATAAATGCAGGCCTCTGATTTCCGAATACAAGTGTGCTGAGTACATGTAAGCCGCCATACTGGGTCGATGCGTGCTGAATGATCCTTGACATCACCTTGAGTATTTCCTTTTGAATACTCATGGTTCCCTTGGTATATGTCAGCCATCCGTACCCTTTTGTTGCTTGTTTGTTGGCTTGATTCTTTGTTGGTCTGCTTCTCGTTTGTTTTGCAAACACGTCAGGCCATGCATCGCTCCGTTCGCTTCCAACAGAGAGTCATATAAGCTGATTCACTTAAGAGAGTGCTTCCAATCACCTATGATTTCCTGCTTCCCTCTCCCATCTTGAGGCTTTTGATGTCCTCCTTGCCTTCTTCTTCTTTGCCACTCATGCTCTTCTTGCATTTCCAATAATGGTTTTCTTCTTTCCATTTCATCTTGCTGCTTTTCTATTCAGGGGAGAATTCTCTACCTGTCTTTTAGGATAAGTTTCGAACTGCTGAATTCTTTTAAGATTGGCCGCTCTGTGGAATTCTCTAGCTCTGCCGTTATGAGAAATGGCGGTCATGTGACCTAGGCTACCCTAGATGGCAGCATTTGGCCATTCAGGATGTGGTCTATGTCCTGGCACTCCTCCCTGTCCTGTAATTTTGCTGCCGAGATATCAGCTGAAACCCCTCTGGAGGTTCTCTTGTGACTATGTTGCTTTCCTCCAGGCGCATTTTAAATCACTGGGATGCTCATGAACTTTGTTGATTTGAATCCTACAGCTGCTGGTTGGTCTATTGGGATTCCACCTGCTTTGGGCGCTGTGTACTTCCTGAATTCGCATAGATGATTCTTTCTTGGCTTTCAGCAAGTTTCAGTCTGATTTTTCGACAGATACATTTTCAGACATTCTCTGTTTCTTTATCTCTTGCTTGTCCATCTGGGACTCTTATGAATCCTAGTCTTTCATGCCTTCTCTTACCCCAGGATTCAACATCAATGTTTTCATTGGTTTGCACTTGCTTTCCTGTGTCTGCTTCTGACCGAGGGATTTCTGTTCCCCTGTCTTCACAGTCATTCACGCGTCCCTCTGCATTATCTAGTCTGCTTAGGACTGAATTTTAGCCCTGATATTATCTCATCCATTGAGTTTTCTGATATTATTTGGCTCGTCTTGAGACTTTCTCTGCCCCTTTTCTGGTATTCTGCCTTCTGTGATTCTGAGGCACTGTTGTTCTTCAGGGTTTCCGTAATCTCCGTTTTCAATACTTGCTCTGGATGGCGTTTTGCAGTCTAGTTGTTTGAAAGCTTATCTTTTGGGCCTTCAATCTCTTTAGAACTGAAAGTGGTACTTCCTGTTTCTTTTACTGTACTTCTTCATCTCTACTGGTCAGGTAATATCAGGTATCTAATGCAGACTTCTAGGGCTTGGTTAAGTGAACAATTTAGACACTTGGCTCAACGCAATTCCATGGGATTTCTGTGAGGACACTTTCTCCTAGACATTGATGCCATGTCCTGTTCCTGTGTGTGTTGTCTGGTATATCTCCAATTGCTGGTGTTGCCTTTGTTGTGATGAACACCCCATACTATTTCGATTAGCATAACCTCATGTTGATTACGCTTATCTCATAATTCTGAAAGTACACAGGACACTTCCTCTTGTGGAAATGAAGCTTCTAAAGGTTCTCAGCTCTGCATTCTGCTCTATGTCACTTTGGAGTGTTTCCAAAGGAGCAAACTGAGAGTGCGCTTGTGCTTTGTAGTGCCACGGGAATGTCCCAATGAAACCAGTTCTTCCCAGAGCTTCTCTGTCTACAGAAACACCAGTGGAAGCATATCTATGGGTGTCACCCATCAGGGCCTGCTGGAATGATCCCGCAGACCGACCTTGGTGTCCTCGGTGCCGTACCGTGCCGGTGCCATCCAAAAGGTAGCATCCGCTTTTGGGAGATAATGCTGAAGGAAATGCTTCCCCTTCTCACGCTGTGGACTTGGACCACCCTTCCTTGTCCTCTCATCCTTGTGGCACGGGTGCACGAAGGCAACCACAGAGCTGTTGCGCACACTGTGCCTCGAACCAAACCATAATCCCAGCCCAGGTTATGAATGTAGCAGATCCTAAGGCTTTTCATTCTGATTTCAAACCCAAGGACCCCTGGATCCCTCAGACCAGATGCACGATATCTCTGATTCAGCCCCACACGTGCTCTAGTGGCAAAATGCCAAATTGGTCCCTGGTCCTGCAGATGCACTGGGTGTGGTCATGGGACATATCGATAAACTCAACCGCGCGCGCCAGTGTGGTTGCTTTCTCATTGGGGTCACAGGTCGGTTTGCTCTCTTGATAGGACCCACCACACCCCACAACGCACTCGAGATCCCTGAGACTCATCGTGTGCCGTCATCCGTAGCCCTATCCCTCACTGACCGCTGCCTCAGCTACCTCAAATTTGGCAGCTCGGATCTTGGCCTCAGAATCAACCGTGGGGATATTTGGCGCTGGTTTCTTTGAGTTCTGTCAGCCAAGCATCTGCGGTGCACTCTTCTAACACTCAGCGCATCACCGTCAATCCCATGTCTCCTGTCCACTTGAGAGTGTGCGTCCAAGTTAAAGAGAGTTTCACCTTTGCTGCTCCATCACCAGGGGTCAGACCCTGCACTGGTTTCCATTCCCTGCTTTGCCTTCTCCTGCTTCCAGGTGTTCAGAGGCCTCATCCTGTCTTTGGAAGTTACACACCTGTCTTCGGCAAGTGTCCTGTGCCAAGGGCTGGGTGAGTGGATGTTTCCATTGCTGTGTACACGGGAGCGAGTGAGCGCAGGTTGCACAGCTTCTCTGCCAACTGGGCATAGATGAATCAACACTTTCCAGATACATTTCACAGAAATGTGATTTTTGTTTAGCTCTTGGTTTCTATACAGCCGTGGTGGGAGGGATTGTCCAAAGACTCCAGTTTTGACATTGTGTTGATATCTCATTTGCAGCCTTGAATAAGTTTAATGGAATTGATTTACATGTTTTGGGAGCTATACGAAAACGAAGTTCATTTTTGAAACATACTAAATCGACCTAGAAGCCAGACTTGACAATTTTGGTAACATTTTGCCAGCACTAAGGAACACCTAGACAGATAGAATGCAAACTAGCAGTCCAAACTGTTAAAGGGGTCATGTCAGCTCTTTACTGTTGAAGACTCCGAAACCAACAGGAACCATGAAATACCTACTGGAAACATGAAATAACCCCCAAGCTTGGATTCACTTGTGCATGTGGTGCCCTTTACACCCAATGACACCTACTGGCCAATTTTGGCATTTCAAGGGGTAACATCCCTCTCTAGGAAAATACAAGAGAAAACAAACCGAATATATACATTTAGGTTTGAATCCAAAAGCAGCTAGAGGAAGTACAGCTATTAGAACCCTGCTGCAGCTATGCTCGACTACTGAGAACCAGGTGTTATTCTATCAGCGATGAGAACGCTTAATCATCCGTTCATGTTGGGTAAAGCAATTGAACGCAACCAAGTGTGCACCCCCATGATATAGTGCCCCTGAGGGCTTGCCTCAAGTGTAAGACGGTCCACATAAGCTGTGTCTTTAATGTCAATGGCGACTTTACAATTCCGTTCACTATCTGACTTATACTATTTTCCTATACTGTCTTAAAAACCTGAGGCCCAATACATATTCAAGTTCAGTCAATGATTCCCCTCACTTACCACACTCCCTTCACCCCAGAGAAGACATAAACCCAGCATTTGCTGAATCAAACGGAAGGCCATCGGTTCTTTGTGGGAGCTAAGTATTCAATTCCTATCTATTTCAGTCGAGACTATTTGACCTCTAAGGAGTTCACTGTTGTTCACAGAGTGTGAATCTGGAGGAACTCTGATTCTAGGAGGGGCTTGCTCTTCTCATACTGGTTTCGTTGCATCTCAGGTACTGATCCTTCCAAATGGATGCCTGAGTGGAGGGGAGGGAAGAGCAAGTGCTTGCTAGGTAGGTCCCAACCTGGGAAAAGGCTTACCTGGGCTTGGTGCATTTTGGTCTGAATGGCTTGGAAATGCCCCTTGGGACGCGTGGATTCTCACGACCTCTTCCAAGAATATGAGCGTTTTGATCATCTCTGCCATCTCTTTTCTTTAGACGTCAGGGATCTTGGACCCGTTCTTGGAGCAGAGAATGGAGGAACTTCCTCAAGTCCACGTTGGCACTCCGTATGTACCTGCCAGGATCAGCGAGGTTCAATATGTCTCATGAATGTCTTTCGAGCCTGGTATCCTCTACAGCTGTCTCCAGGCCAGTATTCTCATTTGTAGCAGAACATCTCTCATCAATGTGTTCGCATCTCTCCTCAATCCGTGCAGCCAGCTTTTCGGCCTGCTTCTCTTCGTGTCTCCCATAAAGTCGACTTCAACAGGACTGGGCAAGTCAGAAAGTACCTCGGAGCCTCACCAGTAAGCTGATGACAGGCAGATCTTCCACTGTCTGCCCTTTCAGGTTCTGGAAACTGACCCGTGAACTCAGGTCTTTGGGCAGCAGCAGTATCTCGAACTGACACAGCTTCCCGGACCAAAGAGCAAAGGCAAGCTCCACAGAGGGCGGCAGCCCCTCCATCACACTGATCCACCCACAGAACTCTGCCCGGTTACCTAGGATCCACCAGCCACAACAAGCCTCGCGGTACACACCAACATTCCACCTGGAATCCAACCGGTAACTGCCATCCCCAATGGCGGCTGCATCTTGTCAGTGTTGGGGGAGGGGCTGCCTCCAACGAGAGATTCCTAAGGTAAATGTGATTCTACCCACTAGCGTCCCATGGGCCTTTTTCCTTCCCTCTTTCCTTGTGTTCAGATCTGTATGCACAGTACCAACGGAGGGAAGCGTGTCCGTTTTCAGTTAATGGTTTCACACGTCTTTCAACTTTCTAACAGTTCACAGAACACAGAGACCCACAAAAGGAAGCTTATGTTCCTGTGATATCCGTACACCCGGAATTCATACCCGTCGTTTGATTTCTGCTGAAACGCCCGCACTCTCAGGACATGGATCCATTGGTTTCATGGGGGCTGAAATTCCTAGAAATGAAACCAACCCCAATGTGCACTTTACTGTCTGTCTCTTTTGCTCTTAGTACACTTTTGCAGAGCTACTTGTCTTTGTTATAGGCTTATGCTATTTCTTCTCTACGTAGGGTAGAATATGGCATTCATTCTTCCTGTTGGAAGACATGCAAGTCTATATCACCGGCCAGGAATCCATTTGATTCCAAATCGGCATTTGGGTTAGGTCACGATATGCTTTTATGAATCAATATTTACGAATATAAATGCAGGCCTCTGATTTCCGAATACAAGTGTGCTGAGTACATGTAAGCCGCCATACTGGGTCGATGCGTGCTGAATGATCCTTGACATCACCTTGAGTATTTTCTTTTGAATAATCATGGTTCCCTTGGTATATGTCAGCCATCCGTACCCTTTTGTTGCTTGTTTGTTGGCTTGATTCTTTGTTGGTCTGCTTCTCGTTTGTTTTGCAAACACGTCAGGCCATGCATCGCTCCGTTCGCTTCCAACAGAGAGTCATATAAGCTGATTCACTTAAGAGAGTGCTTCCAATCACCTATGATTTCCTGCTTCCCTCTCCCATCTTGAGGCTTTTGATGTCCTCCTTGCCTTCTTCTTCTTTGCCACTCATGCTCTTCTTGCATTTCCAATAATGGTTTTCTTCTTTCCATTTCATCTTGCTGCTTTTCTATTCAGGGGAGAATTCTCTACCTGTCTTTTAGGATAAGTTTCGAACTGCTGAATTCTTTTAAGATTGGCCGCTCTGTGGAATTCTCTAGCTCTGCCGTTATGAGAAATGGCGGTCATGTGACCTAGGCTACCCTAGATGGCAGCATTTGGCCATTCAGGATGTGGTCTATGTCCTGGCACTCCTCCCTGTCCTGTAATATTGCTGCCGAGATATCAGCTGAAACCCCTCTGGAGGTTCTCTTGTGACTATGTTGCTTTCCTCCAGGCGCATTTTAAATCACTGGGATGCTCATGAACTTTGTTGATTTGAATCCTACAGCTGCTGGTTGGTCTATTGGGATTCCACCTGCTTTGGGCGCTGTGTACTTCCTGAATTCGCATAGATGATTCTTTCTTGGCTTTCAGCAAGTTTCAGTCTGATTTTTCGACAGATACATTTTCAGACATTCTCTGTTTCTTTATCTCTTGCTTGTCCATCTGGGACTCTTATGAATCCTAGTCTTTCATGCCTTCTCTTACCCCAGGATTCAACATCAATGTTTTCATTGGTTTGCACTTGCTTTCCTGTGTCTGCTTCTGACCGAGGGATTTCTGTTCCCCTGTCTTCACAGTCATTCACGCGTCCCTCTGCATTATCTAGTCTGCTTAGGACTGAATTTTAGCCCTGATATTATCTCATCCATTGAGTTTTCTGATATTATTTGGCTCGTCTTGAGACTTTCTCTGCCCCTTTTCTGGTATTCTGCCTTCTGTGATTCTGAGGCACTGTTGTTCTTCAGGGTTTCCGTAATCTCCGTTTTCAATACTTGCTCTGGATGGCGTTTTGCAGTCTAGTTGTTTGAAAGCTTATCTTTTGGGCCTTCAATCTCTTTAGAACTGAAAATGGTACTTCCTGTTTCTTTTACTGTACTTCTTCATCTCTACTGGTCAGGTAATATCAGGTATCTAATGCAGACTTCTAGGGCTTGGTTAAGTGAACAATTTAGACACTTGGCTCAACGCAATTCCATGGGATTTCTGTGAGGACACTTTCTCCTAGACATTGATGCCATGTCCTGTTCCTGTGTGTGTTGTCTGGTATATCTCCAATTGCTGGTGTTGCCTTTGTTGTGATGAACACCCCATACTATTTCGATTAGCATAACCTCATGTTGATTACGCTTATCTCATAATTCTGAAAGTACACAGGACACTTCCTCTTGTGGAAATGAAGCTTCTAAAGGTTCTCAGCTCTGCATTCTGCTCTATGTCACTTTGGAGTGTTTCCAAAGGAGCAAACTGAGAGTGCGCTTGTGCTTTGTAGTGCCACGGGAATGTCCCAATGAAACCAGTTCTTCCCAGAGCTTCTCTGTCTACAGAAACACCAGTGGAAGCATATCTATGGGTGTCACCCATCAGGGCCTGCTGGAATGATCCCGCAGACCGACCTTGGTGTCCTCGGTGCCGTACCGTGCCGGTGCCATCCAAAAGGTAGCATCCGCTTTTGGGAGATAATGCTGAAGGAAATGCTTCCCCTTCTCACGCTGTGGACTTGGACCACCCTTCCTTGTCCTCTCATCCTTGTGGCACGGGTGCACGAAGGCAACCACAGAGCTGTTGCGCACACTGGCTCGAACCAAACCATAATCCCAGCCCAGGTTATGAATGTAGCAGATCCTAAGGCTTTTCATTCTGATTTCAAACCCAAGGACCCCTGGATCCCTCAGACCAGATGCACGATATCTCTGATTCAGCCCCACACGTGCTCTAGTGGCAAAATGCCAAATTGGTCCCTGGTCCTGCAGATGCACTGGGTGTGGTCATGGGACATATCGATAAACTCAACCGCGCGCGCCAGTGTGGTTGCTTTCTCATTGGGGTCACAGGTCGGTTTGCTCTCTTGATAGGACCCACCACACCCCACAACGCACTCGAGATCCCTGAGACTCATCGTGTGCCGTCATCCGTAGCCCTATCCCTCACTGACCGCTGCCTCAGCTACCTCAAATTTGGCAGCTCGGATCTTGGCCTCAGAATCAACCGTGGGGATATTTGGCGCTGGTTTCTTTGAGTTCTGTCAGCCAAGCATCTGCGGTGCACTCTTCTAACACTCAGCGCATCACCGTCAATCCCATGTCTCCTGTCCACTTGAGAGTGTGCGTCCAAGTTAAAGAGAGTTTCACCTTTGCTGCTCCATCACCAGGGGTCAGACCCTGCACTGGTTTCCATTCCCTGCTTTGCCTTCTCCTGCTTCCAGGTGTTCAGGGGCCTCATCCTGTCTTTGGAAGTTACAGACCTGTCTTCGGCAAGTGTCCTGTGCCAAGGGCTGGGTGAGTGGATGTTTCCATTGCTGTGTACACGGGAGCGAGTGAGCGCAGGTTGCACAGCTTCTCTGCCAACTGGGCATAGATGAATCAACACTTTCCAGATACATTTCACAGAAATGTGATTTTTGTTTAGCTCTTGGTTTCTATACAGCCGTGGTGGGAGGGATTGTCCAAAGACTCCAGTTTTGACATTGTGTTGATATCTCATTTGCAGCCTTGAATAAGTTTAATGGAATTGATTTACATGTTTTGGGAGCTATACGAAAACGAAGTTCATTTTTGAAACATACTAAATCGACCTAGAAGCCAGACTTGACAATTTTGGTAACATTTTGCCAGCACTAAGGAACACCTAGACAGATAGAATGCAAACTAGCAGTCCAAACTGTTAAAGGGGTCATGTCAGCTCTTTACTGTTGAAGACTCCGAAACCAACAGGAACCATGAAATACCTACTGGAAACATGAAATAACCCCCAAGCTTGGATTCACTTGTGCATGTGGTGCCCTTTACACCCAATGACACCTACTGGCCAATTTTGGCATTTCAAGGGGTAACATCCCTCTCTAGGAAAATACAAGAGAAAACAAACCGAATATATACATTTAGGTTTGAATCCAAAAGCAGCTAGAGGAAGTACAGCTATTAGAACCCTGCTGCAGCTATGCTCGACTACTGAGAACCAGGTGTTATTCTATCAGCGATGAGAACGCTTAATCATCCGTTCATGTTGGGTAAAGCAATTGAACGCAACCAAGTGTGCACCCCCATGATATAGTGCCCCTGAGGGCTTGCCTCAAGTGTAAGACGGTCCACATAAGCTGTGTCTTTAATGTCAATGGCGACTTTACAATTCCGTTCACTATCTGACTTATACTATTTTCCTATACTGTCTTAAAAACCTGAGGCCCAATACATATTCAAGGTCAGTCAATGATTCCCCTCACTTACCACACTCCCTTCACCCCAGAGAAGACATAAACCCAGCATTTGCTGAATCAAACGGAAGGCCATCGTTTCTTTGTGGGAGCTAAGTATTCAATTCCTATCTATTTCAGTCGAGACAATTTGACCTCTAAGGAGTTCACTGTTGTTCACAGAGTGTGAATCTGGAGGAACTCTGATTCTAGGAGGGGCTTGCTCTTCTCATACTGGTTTCGTTGCATCTCAGGTACTGATCCTTCCAAATGGATGCCTGAGTGGAGGGGAGGGAAGAGCAAGTGCTTGCTAGGTAGGTCCCAACCTGGGAAAAGGCTTACCTGGGCTTGGTGCATTTTGGTCTGAATGGCTTGGAAATGCCCCTTGGGACGCGTGGATTCTCACGACCTCTTCCAAGAATATGAGCGTTTTGATCATCTCTGCCATCTCTTTTCTTTAGACGTCAGGGATCTTGGACCCGTTCTTGGAGCAGAGAATGGAGGAACTTCCTCAAGTCCACGTTGGCACTCCGTATGTACCTGCCAGGATCAGCGAGGTTCAATATGTCTCATGAATGTCTTTCGAGCCTGGTATCCTCTACAGCTGTCTCCAGGCCAGTATTCTCCATTGTAGCAGAACATCTCTCATCAATGTGTTCGCATCTCTCCTCAATCCGTGCAGCCAGCTTTTCGGCCTGCTTCTCTTCGTGTCTCCCATAAAGTCGACTTCAACAGGACTGGGCAAGTCAGAAAGTACCTCGGAGCCTCACCAGTAAGCTGATGACAGGCAGATCTTCCACTGTCTGCCCTTTCAGGTTCTGGAAACTGACCCGTGAACTCAGGTCTTTGGGCAGCAGCAGTATCTCGAACTGACACAGCTTCCCGGACCAAAGAGCAAAGGCAAGCTCCACAGAGGGCGGCAGCCCCTCCATCACACTGATCCACCCACAGAACTCTGCCCGGTTACCTAGGATCCACCAGCCACAACAAGCCTCGCGGTACACACCAACATTCCGCCTGGAATCCAACCGGTAACTGCCATCCCCAATGGCGGCTGCATCTTGTCAGTGTTGGGGGAGGGGCTGCCTCCAACGAGAGATTCCTAAGGTAAATGTGATTCTACCCACTAGCGTCCCATGGGCCTTTTTCCTTCCCTCTTTCCTTGTGTTCAGATCTGTATGCACAGTACCAACGGAGGGAAGCGTGTCCGTTTTCAGTTAATGGTTTCACACGTCTTTCAACTTTCTAACAGTTCACAGAACACAGAGACCCACAAAAGGAAGCTTATGTTCCTGTGATATCCGTACACCCGGAATTCATACCCGTCGTTTGATTTCTGCTGAAACGCCCGCACTCTCAGGACATGGATCCATTGGTTTCATGGGGGCTGAAATTCCTAGAAATGAAACCAACCCCAATGTGCACTTTACTGTCTGTCTCTTTTGCTCTTAGTACACTTTTGCAGAGCTACTTGTCTTTGTTATAGGCTTATGCTATTTCTTCTCTACGTAGGGTAGAATATGGCATTCATTCTTCCTGTTGGAAGACATGCAAGTCTATATCACCGGCCAGGAATCCATTTGATTCCAAATCGGCATTTGGGTTAGGTCACGATATGCTTTTATGAATCAATATTTACGAATATAAATGCAGGCCTCTGATTTCCGAATACAAGTGTGCTGAGTATATGTAAGCCGCCATACTGGGTCGATGCGTGCTGAATGATCCTTGACATCACCTTGAGTATTTTCTTTTGAATAATCATGGTTCCCTTGGTATATGTCAGCCATCCGTACCCTTTTGTTGCTTGTTTGTTGGCTTGATTCTTTGTTGGTCTGCTTCTCGTTTGTTTTGCAAACACGTCAGGCCATGCATCGCTCCGTTCGCTTCCAACAGAGAGTCATATAAGCTGATTCACTTAAGAGAGTGCTTCCAATCACCTATGATTTCCTGCTTCCCTCTCCCATCTTGAGGCTTTTGATGTCCTCCTTGCCTTCTTCTTCTTTGCCACTCATACTCTTCTTGCATTTCCAATAATGGTTTTCTTCTTTCCATTTCATCTTGCTGCTTTTCTATTCAGGGGAGAATTCTCTACCTGTCTTTTAGGATAAGTTTCGAACTGCTGAATTCTTTTAAGATTGGCCGCTCTGTGGAATTCTCTAGCTCTGCCGTTATGAGAAATGGCGGTCATGTGACCTAGGCTACCCTAGATGGCAGCATTTGGCCATTCAGGATGTGGTCTATGTCCTGGCACTCCTCCCTGTCCTGTAATATTGCTGCCGAGATATCAGCTGAAACCCCTCTGGAGGTTCTCTTGTGACTATGTTGCTTTCCTCCAGGCGCATTTTAAATCACTGGGATGCTCATGAACTTTGTTGATTTGAATCCTACAGCTGCTGGTTGGTCTATTGGGATTCCACCTGCTTTGGGCGCTGTGTACTTCCTGAATTCGCATAGATGATTCTTTCTTGGCTTTCAGCAAGTTTCAGTCTGATTTTTCGACAGATACATTTTCAGACATTCTCTGTTTCTTTATCTCTTGCTTGTCCATCTGGGACTCTTATGAATCCTAGTCTTTCATGCCTTCTCTTACCCCAGGATTCAACATCAATGTTTTCATTGGTTTGCACTTGCTTTCCTGTGTCTGCTTCTGACCGAGGGATTTCTGTTCCCCTGTCTTCACAGTCATTCACGCGTCCCTCTGCATTATCTAGTCTGCTTAGGACTGAATTTTAGCCCTGATATTATCTCATCCATTGAGTTTTCTGATATTATTTGGCTCGTCTTGAGACTTTCTCTGCCCCTTTTCTGGTATTCTGCCTTCTGTGATTCTGAGGCACTGTTGTTCTTCAGGGTTTCCGTAATCTCCGTTTTCAATACTTGCTCTGGATGGCGTTTTGCAGTCTAGTTGTTTGAAAGCTTATCTTTTGGGCCTTCAATCTCTTTAGAACTGAAAATGGTACTTCCTGTTTCTTTTACTGTACTTCTTCATCTCTACTGGTCAGGTAATATCAGGTATCTAATGCAGACTTCTAGGGCTTGGTTAAGTGAACAATTTAGACACTTGGCTCAACGCAATTCCATGGGATTTCTGTGAGGACACTTTCTCCTAGACATTGATGCCATGTCCTGTTCCTGTGTGTGTTGTCTGGTATATCTCCAATTGCTGGTGTTGCCTTTGTTGTGATGAACACCCCATACTATTTCGATTAGCATAACCTCATGTTGATTACGCTTATCTCATAATTCTGAAAGTACACAGGACACTTCCTCTTGTGGAAATGAAGCTTCTAAAGGTTCTCAGCTCTGCATTCTGCTCTATGTCACTTTGGAGTGTTTCCAAAGGAGCAAACTGAGAGTGCGCTTGTGCTTTGTAGTGCCACGGGAATGTCCCAATGAAACCAGTTCTTCCCAGAGCTTCTCTGTCTACAGAAACACCAGTGGAAGCATATCTATGGGTGTCACCCATCAGGGCCTGCTGGAATGATCCCGCAGACCGACCTTGGTGTCCTCGGTGCCGTACCGTGCCGGTGCCATCCAAAAGGTAGCATCCGCTTTTGGGAGATAATGCTGAAGGAAATGCTTCCCCTTCTCACGCTGTGGACTTGGACCACCCTTCCTTGTCCTCTCATCCTTGTGGCACGGGTGCACGAAGGCAACCACAGAGCTGTTGCGCACACTGTGCCTCGAACCAAACCATAATCCCAGCCCAGGTTATGAATGTAGCAGATCCTAAGGCTTTTCATTCTGATTTCAAACCCAAGGACCCCTGGATCCCTCAGACCAGATGCACGATATCTCTGATTCAGCCCCACACGTGCTCTAGTGGCAAAATGCCAAATTGGTCCCTGGTCCTGCAGATGCACTGGGTGTGGTCATGGGACATATCGATAAACTCAACCGCGCGCGCCAGTGTGGTTGCTTTCTCATTGGGGTCACAGGTCGGTTTGCTCTCTTGATAGGACCCACCACACCCCACAACGCACTCGAGATCCCTGAGACTCATCGTGTGCCGTCATCCGTAGCCCTATCCCTCACTGACCGCTGCCTCAGCTCCCTCAAATTTGGCAGCTCGGATCTTGGCCTCAGAATCAACCGTGGGGATATTTGGCGCTGGTTTCTTTGAGTTCTGTCAGCCAAGCATCTGCGGTGCACTCTTCTAACACTCAGCGCATCACCGTCAATCCCATGTCTCCTGTCCACTTGAGAGTGTGCGTCCAAGTTAAAGAGAGTTTCACCTTTGCTGCTCCATCACCAGGGGTCAGACCCTGCACTGGTTTCCATTCCCTGCTTTGCCTTCTCCTGCTTCCAGGTGTTCAGAGGCCTCATCCTGTCTTTGGAAGTTACAGACCTGTCTTCGGCAAGTGTCCTGTGCCAAGGGCTGGGTGAGTGGATGTTTCCATTGCTGTGTACACGGGAGCGAGTGAGCGCAGGTTGCACAGCTTCTCTGCCAACTGGGCATAGATGAATCAACACTTTCCAGATACATTTCACAGAAATGTGATTTTTGTTTAGCTCTTGGTTTCTATACAGCCATGGTGGGAGGGATTGTCCAAAGACTCCAGTTTTGACATTGTGTTGATATCTCATTTGCAGCCTTGAATAAGTTTAATGGAATTGATTTACATGTTTTGGGAGCTATACGAAAACGAAGTTCATTTTTGAAACATACTAAATCGACCTAGAAGCCAGACTTGACAATTTTGGTAACATTTTGCCAGCACTAAGGAACACCTAGACAGATAGAATGCAAACTAGCAGTCCAAACTGTTAAAGGGGTCATGTCAGCCCTTTACTGTTGAAGACTCCGAAACCAACAGGAACCATGAAATACCTACTGGAAACATGAAATAACCCCCAAGCTTGGATTCACTTGTGCATGTGGTGCCCTTTACACCCAATGACACCTACTGGCCAATTTTGGCATTTCAAGGGGTAACATCCCTCTCTAGGAAAATACAAGAGGAAACAAACCGAATATATACATTTAGGTTTGAATCCAAAAGCAGCTAGAGGAAGTACAGCTATTAGAACCCTGCTGCAGCTATGCTCGACTACTGAGAACCAGGTGTTATTCTATCAGCGATGAGAACGCTTAATCATCCGTTCATGTTGGGTAAAGCAATTGAACGCAACCAAGTGTGCACCCCCATGATATAGTGCCCCTGAGGGCTTGCCTCAAGTGTAAGACGGTCCACATAAGCTGTGTCTTTAATGTCAATGGCGACTTTACAATTCCGTTCACTATCTGACTTATACTATTTTCCTATACTGTCTTAAAAACCTGAGGCCCAATACATATTCAAGTTCAGTCAATGATTCCCCTCACTTACCACACTCCCTTCACCCCAGAGAAGACATAAACCCAGCATTTGCTGAATCAAACGGAAGGCCATCGGTTCTTTGTGGGAGCTAAGTATTCAATTCCTATCTATTTCAGTCGAGACTATTTGACCTCTAAGGAGTTCACTGTTGTTCACAGAGTGTGAATCTGGAGGAACTCTGATTCTAGGAGGGGCTTGCTCTTCTCATACTGGTTTCGTTGCATCTCAGGTACTGATCCTTCCAAATGGATGCCTGAGTGGAGGGGAGGGAAGAGCAAGTGCTTGCTAGGTAGGTCCCAACCTGGGAAAAGGCTTACCTGGGCTTGGTGCATTTTGGTCTGAATGGCTTGGAAATGCCCCTTGGGACGCGTGGATTCTCACGACCTCTTCCAAGAATATGAGCGTTTTGATCATCTCTGCCATCTCTTTTCTTTAGACGTCAGGGATCTTGGACCCGTTCTTGGAGCAGAGAATGGAGGAACTTCCTCAAGTCCACGTTGGCACTCCGTATGTACCTGCCAGGATCAGCGAGGTTCAATATGTCTCATGAATGTCTTTCGAGCCTGGTATCCTCTACAGCTGTCTCCAGGCCAGTATTCTCCATTGTAGCAGAACATCTCTCATCAATGTGTTCGCATCTCTCCTCAATCCGTGCAGCCAGCTTTTCGGCCTGCTTCTCTTCGTGTCTCCCATAAAGTCGACTTCAACAGGACTGGGCAAGTCAGAAAGTACCTCGGAGCCTCACCAGTAAGCTGATGACAGGCAGATCTTCCACTGTCTGCCCTTTCAGGTTCTGGAAACTGACCCGTGAACTCAGGTCTTTGGGCAGCAGCAGTATCTCGAACTGACACAGCTTCCCGGACCAAAGAGCAAAGGCAAGCTCCACAGAGGGCGGCAGCCCCTCCATCACACTGATCCACCCACAGAACTCTGCCCGGTTACCTAGGATCCACCAGCCACAACAAGCCTCGCGGTACACACCAACATTCCACCTGGAATCCAACCGGTAACTGCCATCCCCAATGGCGGCTGCATCTTGTCAGTGTTGGGGGAGGGGCTGCCTCCAACGAGAGATTCCTAAGGTAAATGTGATTCTACCCACTAGCGTCCCATGGGCCTTTTTCCTTCCCTCTTTCCTTGTGTTCAGATCTGTATGCACAGTACCAACGGAGGGAAGCGTGTCCGTTTTCAGTTAATGGTTTCACACGTCTTTCAACTTTCTAACAGTTCACAGAACACAGAGACCCACAAAAGGAAGCTTATGTTCCTGTGATATCCGTACACCCGGAATTCATACCCGTCGTTTGATTTCTGCTGAAACGCCCGCACTCTCAGGACATGGATCCATTGGTTTCATGGGGGCTGAAATTCCTAGAAATGAAACCAACCCCAATGTGCACTTTACTGTCTGTCTCTTTTGCTCTTAGTACACTTTTGCAGAGCTACTTGTCTTTGTTATAGGCTTATGCTATTTCTTCTCTACGTAGGGTAGAATATGGCATTCATTCTTCCTGTTGGAAGACATGCAAGTCTATATCACCGGCCAGGAATCCATTTGATTCCAAATCGGCATTTGGGTTAGGTCACGATATGCTTTTATGAATCAATATTTACGAATATAAATGCAGGCCTCTGATTTCCGAATACAAGTGTGCTGAGTACATGTAAGCCGCCATACTGGGTCGATGCGTGCTGAATGATCCTTGACATCACCTTGAGTATTTTCTTTTGAATAATCATGGTTCCCTTGGTATATGTCAGCCATCCGTACCCTTTTGTTGCTTGTTTGTTGGCTTGATTCTTTGTTGGTCTGCTTCTCGTTTGTTTTGCAAACACGTCAGGCCATGCATCGCTCCGTTCGCTTCCAACAGAGAGTCATATAAGCTGATTCACTTAAGAGAGTGCTTCCAATCACCTATGATTTCCTGCTTCCCTCTCCCATCTTGAGGCTTTTGATGTCCTCCTTGCCTTCTTCTTCTTTGCCACTCATGCTCTTCTTGCATTTCCAATAATGGTTTTCTTCTTTCCATTTCATCTTGCTGCTTTTCTATTCAGGGGAGAATTCTCTACCTGTCTTTTAGGATAAGTTTCGAACTGCTGAATTCTTTTAAGATTGGCCGCTCTGTGGAATTCTCTAGCTGTGCCGTTATGAGAAATGGCGGTCATGTGACCTAGGCTACCCTAGATGGCAGCATTTGGCCATTCAGGATGTGGTCTATGTCCTGGCACTCCTCCCTGTCCTGTAATATTGCTGCCGAGATATCAGCTGAAACCCCTCTGGAGGTTCTCTTGTGACTATGTTGCTTTCCTCCAGGCGCATTTTAAATCACTGGGATGCTCATGAACTTTGTTGATTTGAATCCTACAGCTGCTGGTTGGTCTATTGGGATTCCACCTGCTTTGGGCGCTGTGTACTTCCTGAATTCGCATAGATGATTCTTTCTTGGCTTTCAGCAAGTTTCAGTCTGATTTTTCGACAGATACATTTTCAGACATTCTCTGTTTCTTTATCTCTTGCTTGTCCATCTGGGACTCTTATGAATCCTAGTCTTTCATGCCTTCTCTTACCCCAGGATTCAACATCAATGTTTTCATTGGTTTGCACTTGCTTTCCTGTGTCTGCTTCTGACCGAGGGATTTCTGTTCCCCTGTCTTCACAGTCATTCACGCGTCCCTCTGCATTATCTAGTCTGCTTAGGACTGAATTTTAGCCCTGATATTATCTCATCCATTGAGTTTTCTGATATTATTTGGCTCGTCTTGAGACTTTCTCTGCCCCTTTTCTGGTATTCTGCCTTCTGTGATTCTGAGGCACTGTTGTTCTTCAGGGTTTCCGTAATCTCCGTTTTCAATACTTGCTCTGGATGGCGTTTTGCAGTCTAGTTGTTTGAAAGCTTATCTTTTGGGCCTTCAATCTCTTTAGAACTGAAAATGGTACTTCCTGTTTCTTTTACTGTACTTCTTCATCTCTACTGGTCAGGTAATATCAGGTATCTAATGCAGACTTCTAGGGCTTGGTTAAGTGAACAATTTAGACACTTGGCTCAACGCAATTCCATGGGATTTCTGTGAGGACACTTTCTCCTAGACATTGATGCCATGTCCTGTTCCTGTGTGTGTTGTCTGGTATATCTCCAATTGCTGGTGTTGCCTTTGTTGTGATGAACACCCCATACTATTTCGATTAGCATAACCTCATGTTGATTACGCTTATCTCATAATTCTGAAAGTACACAGGACACTTCCTCTTGTGGAAATGAAGCTTCTAAAGGTTCTCAGCTCTGCATTCTGCTCTATGTCACTTTGGAGTGTTTCCAAAGGAGCAAACTGAGAGTGCGCTTGTGCTTTGTAGTGCCACGGGAATGTCCCAATGAAACCAGTTCTTCCCAGAGCTTCTCTGTCTACAGAAACACCAGTGGAAGCATATCTATGGGTGTCACCCATCAGGGCCTGCTGGAATGATCCCGCAGACCGACCTTGGTGTCCTCGGTGCCGTACCGTGCCGGTGCCATCCAAAAGGTAGCATCCGCTTTTGGGAGATAATGCTGAAGGAAATGCTTCCCCTTCTCACGCTGTGGACTTGGACCACCCTTCCTTGTCCTCTCATCCTTGTGGCACGGGTGCACGAAGGCAACCACAGAGCTGTTGCGCACACTGTGCCTCGAACCAAACCATAATCCCAGCCCAGGTTATGAATGTAGCAGATCCTAAGGCTTTTCATTCTGATTTCAAACCCAAGGACCCTGGATCCCTCAGACCAGATGCACGATATCTCTGATTCAGCCCCACACGTGCTCTAGTGGCAAAATGCCAAATTGGTCCCTGGTCCTGCAGATGCACTGGGTGTGGTCATGGGACATATCGATAAACTCAACCGCGCGCGCCAGTGTGGTTGCTTTCTCATTGGGGTCACAGGTCGGTTTGCTCTCTTGATAGGACCCACCACACCCCACAACGCACTCGAGATCCCTGAGACTCATCGTGTGCCGTCATCCGTAGCCCTATCCCTCACTGACCGCTGCCTCAGCTACCTCAAATTTGGCAGCTCGGATCTTGGCCTCAGAATCAACCGTGGGGATATTTGGCGCTGGTTTCTTTGAGTTCTGTCAGCCAAGCATCTGCGGTGCACTCTTCTAACACTCAGCGCATCACTGTCAATCCCATGTCTCCTGTCCACTTGAGAGTGTGCGTCCAAGTTAAAGAGAGTTTCACCTTTGCTGCTCCATCACCAGGGGTCAGACCCTGCACTGGTTTCCATTCCCTGCTTTGCCTTCTCCTGCTTCCAGGTGTTCAGAGGCCTCATCCTGTCTTTGGAAGTTACAGACCTGTCTTCGGCAAGTGTCCTGTGCCAAGGGCTGGGTGAGTGGATGTTTCCATTGCTGTGTACACGGGAGCGAGTGAGCGCAGGTTGCACAGCTTCTCTGCCAACTGGGCATAGATGAATCAACACTTTCCAGATACATTTCACAGAAATGTGATTTTTGTTTAGCTCTTGGTTTCTATACAGCCGTGGTGGGAGGGATTGTCCAAAGACTCCAGTTTTGACATTGTGTTGATATCTCATTTGCAGCCTTGAATAAGTTTAATGGAATTGATTTACATGTTTTGGGAGCTATACGAAAACGAAGTTCATTTTTGAAACATACTAAATCGACCTAGAAGCCAGACTTGACAATTTTGGTAACATTTTGCCAGCACTAAGGAACACCTAGACAGATAGAATGCAAACTAGCAGTCCAAACTGTTAAAGGGGTCATGTCAGCTCTTTACTGTTGAAGACTCCGAAACCAACAGGAACCATGAAATACCTACTGGAAACATGAAATAACCCCCAAGCTTGGATTCACTTGTGCATGTGGTGCCCTTTACACCCAATGACACCTACTGGCCAATTTTGGCATTTCAAGGGGTAACATCCCTCTCTAGGAAAATACAAGAGAAAACAAACCGAATATATACATTTAGGTTTGAATCCAAAAGCAGCTAGAGGAAGTACAGCTATTAGAACCCTGCTGCAGCTATGCTCGACTACTGAGAACCAGGTGTTATTCTATCAGCGATGAGAACGCTTAATCATCCGTTCATGTTGGGTAAAGCAATTGAACGCAACCAAGTGTGCACCCCCATGATATAGTGCCCCTGAGGGCTTGCCTCAAGTGTAAGACGGTCCACATAAGCTGTGTCTTTAATGTCAATGGCGACTTTACAATTCCGTTCACTATCTGACTTATACTATTTTCCTATACTGTCTTAAAAACCTGAGGCCCAGTACATATTCAAGTTCAGTCAATGATTCCCCTCACTTACCACACTCCCTTCACCCCAGAGAAGACATAAACCCAGCATTTGCTGAATCAAACGGAAGGCCATCGTTTCTTTGTGGGAGCTAAGTATTCAATTCCTATCTATTTCAGTCGAGACTATTTGACCTCTAAGGAGTTCACTGTTGTTCACAGAGTGTGAATCTGGAGGAACTCTGATTCTAGGAGGGGCTTGCTCTTCTCATACTGGTTTCGTTGCATCTCAGGTACTGATCCTTCCAAATGGATGCCTGAGTGGAGGGGAGGGAAGAGCAAGTGCTTGCTAGGTAGGTCCCAACCTGGGAAAAGGCTTACCTGGGCTTGGTGCATTTTGGTCTGAATGGCTTGGAAATGCCCCTTGGGACGCGTGGATTCTCACGACCTCTTCCAAGAATATGAGCGTTTTGATCATCTCTGCCATCTCTTTTCTTTAGACGTCAGGGATCTTGGACCCGTTCTTGGAGCAGAGAATGGAGGAACTTCCTCAAGTCCACGTTGGCACTCCGTATGTACCTGCCAGGATCAGCGAGGTTCAATATGTCTCATGAATGTCTTTCGAGCCTGGTATCCTCTACAGCTGTCTCCAGGCCAGTATTCTCCATTGTAGCAGAACATCTCTCATCAATGTGTTCGCATCTCTCCTCAATCCGTGCAGCCAGCTTTTCGGCCTGCTTCTCTTCGTGTCTCCCATAAAGTCGACTTCAACAGGACTGGGCAAGTCAGAAAGTACCTCGGAGCCTCACCAGTAAGCTGATGACAGGCAGATCTTCCACTGTCTGCCCTTTCAGGTTCTGGAAACTGACCCGTGAACTCAGGTCTTTGGGCAGCAGCAGTATCTCGAACTGACACAGCTTCCCGGACCAAAGAGCAAAGGCAAGCTCCACAGAGGGCGGCAGCCCCTCCATCACACTGATCCACCCACAGAACTCTGCCCGGTTACCTAGGATCCACCAGCCACAACAAGCCTCGCGGTACACACCAACATTCCACCTGGAATCCAACCGGTAACTGCCATCCCCAATGGCGGCTGCATCTTGTCAGTGTTGGGGGAGGGGCTGCCTCCAACGAGAGATTCCTAAGGTAAATGTGATTCTACCCACTAGCGTCCCATGGGCCTTTTTCCTTCCCTCTTTCCTTGTGTTCAGATCTGTATGCACAGTACCAACGGAGGGAAGCGTGTCCGTTTTCAGTTAATGGTTTCACACGTCTTTCAACTTTCTAACAGTTCACAGAACACAGAGACCCACAAAAGGAAGCTTATGTTCCTGTGATATCCGTACACCCGGAATTCATACCCGTCGTTTGATTTCTGCTGAAACGCCCGCACTCTCAGGACATGGATCCATTGGTTTCATGGGGGCTGAAATTCCTAGAAATGAAACCAACCCCAATGTGCACTTTACTGTCTGTCTCTTTTGCTCTTAGTACACTTTTGCAGAGCTACTTGTCTTTGTTATAGGCTTATGCTATTTCTTCTCTACGTAGGGTAGAATATGGCATTCATTCTTCCTGTTGGAAGACATGCAAGTCTATATCACCGGCCAGGAATCCATTTGATTCCAAATCGGCATTTGGGTTAGGTCACGATATGCTTTTATGAATCAATATTTACGAATATAAATGCAGGCCTCTGATTTCCGAATACAAGTGTGCTGAGTATATGTAAGCCGCCATACTGGGTCGATGCGTGCTGAATGATCCTTGACATCACCTTGAGTATTTTCTTTTGAATAATCATGGTTCCCTTGGTATATGTCAGCCATCCGTACCCTTTTGTTGCTTGTTTGTTGGCTTGATTCTTTGTTGGTCTGCTTCTCGTTTGTTTTGCAAACACGTCAGGCCATGCATCGCTCCGTTCGCTTCCAACAGAGAGTCATATAAGCTGATTCACTTAAGAGAGTGCTTCCAATCACCTATGATTTCCTGCTTCCCTCTCCCATCTTGAGGCTTTTGATGTCCTCCTTGCCTTCTTCTTCTTTGCCACTCATACTCTTCTTGCATTTCCAATAATGGTTTTCTTCTTTCCATTTCATCTTGCTGCTTTTCTATTCAGGGGAGAATTCTCTACCTGTCTTTTAGGATAAGTTTCGAACTGCTGAATTCTTTTAAGATTGGCCGCTCTGTGGAATTCTCTAGCTCTGCCGTTATGAGAAATGGCGGTCATGTGACCTAGGCTACCCTAGATGGCAGCATTTGGCCATTCAGGATGTGGTCTATGTCCTGGCACTCCTCCCTGTCCTGTAATATTGCTGCCGAGATATCAGCTGAAACCCCTCTGGAGGTTCTCTTGTGACTATGTTGCTTTCCTCCAGGCGCATTTTAAATCACTGGGATGCTCATGAACTTTGTTGATTTGAATCCTACAGCTGCTGGTTGGTCTATTGGGATTCCACCTGCTTTGGGCGCTGTGTACTTCCTGAATTCGCATAGATGATTCTTTCTTGGCTTTCAGCAAGTTTCAGTCTGATTTTTCGACAGATACATTTTCAGACATTCTCTGTTTCTTTATCTCTTGCTTGTCCATCTGGGACTCTTATGAATCCTAGTCTTTCATGCCTTCTCTTACCCCAGGATTCAACATCAATGTTTTCATTGGTTTGCACTTGCTTTCCTGTGTCTGCTTCTGACCGAGGGATTTCTGTTCCCCTGTCTTCACAGTCATTCACGCGTCCCTCTGCATTATCTAGTCTGCTTAGGACTGAATTTTAGCCCTGATATTATCTCATCCATTGAGTTTTCTGATATTATTTGGCTCGTCTTGAGACTTTCTCTGCCCCTTTTCTGGTATTCTGCCTTCTGTGATTCTGAGGCACTGTTGTTCTTCAGGGTTTCCGTAATCTCCGTTTTCAATACTTGCTCTGGATGGCGTTTTGCAGTCTAGTTGTTTGAAAGCTTATCTTTTGGGCCTTCAATCTCTTTAGAACTGAAAATGGTACTTCCTGTTTCTTTTACTGTACTTCTTCATCTCTACTGGTCAGGTAATATCAGGTATCTAATGCAGACTTCTAGGGCTTGGTTAAGTGAACAATTTAGACACTTGGCTCAACACAATTCCATGGGATTTCTGTGAGGACACTTTCTCGTAGACATTGATGCCATGTCCTGTTACTGTGTGTGTTGTCTGGTATATCTCCAATTGCTGGTGTTGCCTTTGTTGTGATGAACACCCCATACTATTTCGATTAGCATAACCTCATGTTGATTACGCTTATCTCATAATTCTGAAAGTACACAGGACACTTCCTCTTGTGGAAATGAAGCTTCTAAAGGTTCTCAGCTCTGCATTCTGCTCTATGTCACTTTGGAGTGTTTCCAAAGGAGCAAACTGAGAGTGCGCTTGTGCTTTGTAGTGCCACGGGAATGTCCCAATGAAACCAGTTCTTCCCAGAGCTTCTCTGTCTACAGAAACACCAGTGGAAGCATATCTATGGGTGTCACCCATCAGGGCCTGCTGGAATGATCCCGCAGACCGACCTTGGTGTCCTCGGTGCCGTACCGTGCCGGTGCCATCCAAAAGGTAGCATCCGCTTTTGGGAGATAATGCTGAAGGAAATGCTTCCCCTTCTCACGCTGTGGACTTGGACCACCCTTCCTTGTCCTCTCATCCTTGTGGCACGGGTGCACGAAGGCAACCACAGAGCTGTTGCGCACACTGGCTCGAACCAAACCATAATCCCAGCCCAGGTTATGAATGTAGCAGATCCTAAGGCTTTTCATTCTGATTTCAAACCCAAGGACCCCTGGATCCCTCAGACCAGATGCACGATATCTCTGATTCAGCCCCACACGTGCTCTAGTGGCAAAATGCCAAATTGGTCCCTGGTCCTGCAGATGCACTGGGTGTGGTCATGGGACATATCGATAAACTCAACCGCGCGCGCCAGTGTGGTTGCTTTCTCATTGGGGTCACAGGTCGGTTTGCTCTCTTGATAGGACCCACCACACCCCACAACGCACTCGAGATCCCTGAGACTCATCGTGTGCCGTCATCCGTAGCCCTATCCCTCACTGACCGCTGCCTCAGCTACCTCAAATTTGGCAGCTCGGATCTTGGCCTCAGAATCAACCGTGGGGATATTTGGCGCTGGTTTCTTTGAGTTCTGTCAGCCAAGCATCTGCGGTGCACTCTTCTAACACTCAGCGCATCACCGTCAATCCCATGTCTCCTGTCCACTTGAGAGTGTGCGTCCAAGTTAAAGAGAGTTTCACCTTTGCTGCTCCATCACCAGGGGTCAGACCCTGCACTGGTTTCCATTCCCTGCTTTGCCTTCTCCTGCTTCCAGGTGTTCAGGGGCCTCATCCTGTCTTTGGAAGTTACAGACCTGTCTTCGGCAAGTGTCCTGTGCCAAGGGCTGGGTGAGTGGATGTTTCCATTGCTGTGTACACGGGAGCGAGTGAGCGCAGGTTGCACAGCTTCTCTGCCAACTGGGCATAGATGAATCAACACTTTCCAGATACATTTCACAGAAATGTGATTTTTGTTTAGCTCTTGGTTTCTATACAGCCGTGGTGGGAGGGATTGTCCAAAGACTCCAGTTTTGACATTGTGTTGATATCTCATTTGCAGCCTTGAATAAGTTTAATGGAATTGATTTACATGTTTTGGGAGCTATACGAAAACGAAGTTCATTTTTGAAACATACTAAATCGACCTAGAAGCCAGACTTGACAATTTTGGTAACATTTTGCCAGCACTAAGGAACACCTAGACAGATAGAATGCAAACTAGCAGTCCAAACTGTTAAAGGGGTCATGTCAGCTCTTTACTGTTGAAGACTCCGAAACCAACAGGAACCATGAAATACCTACTGGAAACATGAAATAACCCCCAAGCTTGGATTCACTTGTGCATGTGGTGCCCTTTACACCCAATGACACCTACTGGCCAATTTTGGCATTTCAAGGGGTAACATCCCTCTCTAGGAAAATACAAGAGAAAACAAACCGAATATATACATTTAGGTTTGAATCCAAAAGCAGCTAGAGGAAGTACAGCTATTAGAACCCTGCTGCAGCTATGCTCGACTACTGAGAACCAGGTGTTATTCTATCAGCGATGAGAACGCTTAATCATCCGTTCATGTTGGGTAAAGCAATTGAACGCAACCAAGTGTGCACCCCCATGATATAGTGCCCCTGAGGGCTTGCCTCAAGTGTAAGACGGTCCACATAAGCTGTGTCTTTAATGTCAATGGCGACTTTACAATTCCGTTCACTATCTGACTTATACTATTTTCCTATACTGTCTTAAAAACCTGAGGCCCAATACATATTCAAGGTCAGTCAATGATTCCCCTCACTTACCACACTCCCTTCACCCCAGAGAAGACATAAACCCAGCATTTGCTGAATCAAACGGAAGGCCATCGTTTCTTTGTGGGAGCTAAGTATTCAATTCCTATCTATTTCAGTCGAGACAATTTGACCTCTAAGGAGTTCACTGTTGTTCACAGAGTGTGAATCTGGAGGAACTCTGATTCTAGGAGGGGCTTGCTCTTCTCATACTGGTTTCGTTGCATCTCAGGTACTGATCCTTCCAAATGGATGCCTGAGTGGAGGGGAGGGAAGAGCAAGTGCTTGCTAGGTAGGTCCCAACCTGGGAAAAGGCTTACCTGGGCTTGGTGCATTTTGGTCTGAATGGCTTGGAAATGCCCCTTGGGACGCGTGGATTCTCACGACCTCTTCCAAGAATATGAGCGTTTTGATCATCTCTGCCATCTCTTTTCTTTAGACGTCAGGGATCTTGGACCCGTTCTTGGAGCAGAGAATGGAGGAACTTCCTCAAGTCCACGTTGGCACTCCGTATGTACCTGCCAGGATCAGCGAGGTTCAATATGTCTCATGAATGTCTTTCGAGCCTGGTATCCTCTACAGCTGTCTCCAGGCCAGTATTCTCCATTGTAGCAGAACATCTCTCATCAATGTGTTCGCATCTCTCCTCAATCCGTGCAGCCAGCTTTTCGGCCTGCTTCTCTTCGTGTCTCCCATAAAGTCGACTTCAACAGGACTGGGCAAGTCAGAAAGTACCTCGGAGCCTCACCAGTAAGCTGATGACAGGCAGATCTTCCACTGTCTGCCCTTTCAGGTTCTGGAAACTGACCCGTGAACTCAGGTCTTTGGGCAGCAGCAGTATCTCGAACTGACACAGCTTCCCGGACCAAAGAGCAAAGGCAAGCTCCACAGAGGGCGGCAGCCCCTCCATCACACTGATCCACCCACAGAACTCTGCCCGGTTACCTAGGATCCACCAGCCACAACAAGCCTCGCGGTACACACCAACATTCCACCTGGAATCCAACCGGTAACTGCCATCCCCAATGGCGGCTGCATCTTGTCAGTGTTGGGGGAGGGGCTGCCTCCAACGAGAGATTCCTAAGGTAAATGTGATTCTACCCACTAGCGTCCCATGGGCCTTTTTCCTTCCCTCTTTCCTTGTGTTCAGATCTGTATGCACAGTACCAACGGAGGGAAGCGTGTCCGTTTTCAGTTAATGGTTTCACACGTCTTTCAACTTTCTAACAGTTCACAGAACACAGAGACCCACAAAAGGAAGCTTATGTTCCTGTGATATCCGTACACCCGGAATTCATACCCGTCGTTTGATTTCTGCTGAAACGCCCGCACTCTCAGGACATGGATCCATTGGTTTCATGGGGGCTGAAATTCCTAGAAATGAAACCAACCCCAATGTGCACTTTACTGTCTGTCTCTTTTGCTCTTAGTACACTTTTGCAGAGCTACTTGTCTTTGTTATAGGCTTATGCTATTTCTTCTCTACGTAGGGTAGAATATGGCATTCATTCTTCCTGTTGGAAGACATGCAAGTCTATATCACCGGCCAGGAATCCATTTGATTCCAAATCGGCATTTGGGTTAGGTCACGATATGCTTTTATGAATCAATATTTACGAATATAAATGCAGGCCTCTGATTTCCGAATACAAGTGTGCTGAGTATATGTAAGCCGCCATACTGGGTCGATGCGTGCTGAATGATCCTTGACATCACCTTGAGTATTTTCTTTTGAATAATCATGGTTCCCTTGGTATATGTCAGCCATCCGTACCCTTTTGTTGCTTGTTTGTTGGCTTGATTCTTTGTTGGTCTGCTTCTCGTTTGTTTTGCAAACACGTCAGGCCATGCATCGCTCCGTTCGCTTCCAACAGAGAGTCATATAAGCTGATTCACTTAAGAGAGTGCTTCCAATCACCTATGATTTCCTGCTTCCCTCTCCCATCTTGAGGCTTTTGATGTCCTCCTTGCCTTCTTCTTCTTTGCCACTCATACTCTTCTTGCATTTCCAATAATGGTTTTCTTCTTTCCATTTCATCTTGCTGCTTTTCTATTCAGGGGAGAATTCTCTACCTGTCTTTTAGGATAAGTTTCGAACTGCTGAATTCTTTTAAGATTGGCCGCTCTGTGGAATTCTCTAGCTCTGCCGTTATGAGAAATGGCGGTCATGTGACCTAGGCTACCCTAGATGGCAGCATTTGGCCATTCAGGATGTGGTCTATGTCCTGGCACTCCTCCCTGTCCTGTAATATTGCTGCCGAGATATCAGCTGAAACCCCTCTGGAGGTTCTCTTGTGACTATGTTGCTTTCCTCCAGGCGCATTTTAAATCACTGGGATGCTCATGAACTTTGTTGATTTGAATCCTACAGCTGCTGGTTGGTCTATTGGGATTCCACCTGCTTTGGGCGCTGTGTACTTCCTGAATTCGCATAGATGATTCTTTCTTGGCTTTCAGCAAGTTTCAGTCTGATTTTTCGACAGATACATTTTCAGACATTCTCTGTTTCTTTATCTCTTGCTTGTCCATCTGGGACTCTTATGAATCCTAGTCTTTCATGCCTTCTCTTACCCCAGGATTCAACATCAATGTTTTCATTGGTTTGCACTTGCTTTCCTGTGTCTGCTTCTGACCGAGGGATTTCTGTTCCCCTGTCTTCACAGTCATTCACGCGTCCCTCTGCATTATCTAGTCTGCTTAGGACTGAATTTTAGCCCTGATATTATCTCATCCATTGAGTTTTCTGATATTATTTGGCTCGTCTTGAGACTTTCTCTGCCCCTTTTCTGGTATTCTGCCTTCTGTGATTCTGAGGCACTGTTGTTCTTCAGGGTTTCCGTAATCTCCGTTTTCAATACTTGCTCTGGATGGCGTTTTGCAGTCTAGTTGTTTGAAAGCTTATCTTTTGGGCCTTCAATCTCTTTAGAACTGAAAATGGTACTTCCTGTTTCTTTTACTGTACTTCTTCATCTCTACTGGTCAGGTAATATCAGGTATCTAATGCAGACTTCTAGGGCTTGGTTAAGTGAACAATTTAGACACTTGGCTCAACGCAATTCCATGGGATTTCTGTGAGGACACTTTCTCCTAGACATTGATGCCATGTCCTGTTCCTGTGTGTGTTGTCTGGTATATCTCCAATTGCTGGTGTTGCCTTTGTTGTGATGAACACCCCATACTATTTCGATTAGCATAACCTCATGTTGATTACGCTTATCTCATAATTCTGAAAGTACACAGGACACTTCCTCTTGTGGAAATGAAGCTTCTAAAGGTTCTCAGCTCTGCATTCTGCTCTATGTCACTTTGGAGTGTTTCCAAAGGAGCAAACTGAGAGTGCGCTTGTGCTTTGTAGTGCCACGGGAATGTCCCAATGAAACCAGTTCTTCCCAGAGCTTCTCTGTCTACAGAAACACCAGTGGAAGCATATCTATGGGTGTCACCCATCAGGGCCTGCTGGAATGATCCCGCAGACCGACCTTGGTGTCCTCGGTGCCGTACCGTGCCGGTGCCATCCAAAAGGTAGCATCCGCTTTTGGGAGATAATGCTGAAGGAAATGCTTCCCCTTCTCACGCTGTGGACTTGGACCACCCTTCCTTGTCCTCTCATCCTTGTGGCACGGGTGCACGAAGGCAACCACAGAGCTGTTGTGCACACTGTGCCTCGAACCAAACCATAATCCCAGCCCAGGTTATGAATGTAGCAGATCCTAAGGCTTTTCATTCTGATTTCAAACCCAAGGACCCCTGGATCCCTCAGACCAGATGCACGATATCTCTGATTCAGCCCCACACGTGCTCTAGTGGCAAAATGCCAAATTGGTCCCTGGTCCTGCAGATGCACTGGGTGTGGTCATGGGACATATCGATAAACTCAACCGCGCGCGCCAGTGTGGTTGCTTTCTCATTGGGGTCACAGGTCGGTTTGCTCTCTTGATAGGACCCACCACACCCCACAACGCACTCGAGATCCCTGAGACTCATCGTGTGCCGTCATCCGTAGCCCTATCCCTCACTGACCGCTGCCTCAGCTACCTCAAATTTGGCAGCTCGGATCTTGGCCTCAGAATCAACCGTGGGGATATTTGGCGCTGGTTTCTTTGAGTTCTGTCAGCCAAGCATCTGCGGTGCACTCTTCTAACACTCAGCGCATCACTGTCAATCCCATGTCTCCTGTCCACTTGAGAGTGTGCGTCCAAGTTAAAGAGAGTTTCACCTTTGCTGCTCCATCACCAGGGGTCAGACCCTGCACTGGTTTCCATTCCCTGCTTTGCCTTCTCCTGCTTCCAGGTGTTCAGAGGCCTCATCCTGTCTTTGGAAGTTACAGACCTGTCTTCGGCAAGTGTCCTGTGCCAAGGGCTGGGTGAGTGGATGTTTCCATTGCTGTGTACACGGGAGCGAGTGAGCGCAGGTTGCACAGCTTCTCTGCCAACTGGGCATAGATGAATCAACACTTTCCAGATACATTTCACAGAAATGTGATTTTTGTTTAGCTCTTGGTTTCTATACAGCCGTGGTGGGAGGGATTGTCCAAAGACTCCAGTTTTGACATTGTGTTGATATCTCATTTGCAGCCTTGAATAAGTTTAATGGAATTGATTTACATGTTTTGGGAGCTATACGAAAACGAAGTTCATTTTTGAAACATACTAAATCGACCTAGAAGCCAGACTTGACAATTTTGGTAACATTTTGCCAGCACTAAGGAACACCTAGACAGATAGAATGCAAACTAGCAGTCCAAACTGTTAAAGGGGTCATGTCAGCTCTTTACTGTTGAAGACTCCGAAACCAACAGGAACCATGAAATACCTACTGGAAACATGAAATAACCCCCAAGCTTGGATTCACTTGTGCATGTGGTGCCCTTTACACCCAATGACACCTACTGGCCAATTTTGGCATTTCAAGGGGTAACATCCCTCTCTAGGAAAATACAAGAGAAAACAAACCGAATATATACATTTAGGTTTGAATCCAAAAGCAGCTAGAGGAAGTACAGCTATTAGAACCCTGCTGCAGCTATGCTCGACTACTGAGAACCAGGTGTTATTCTATCAGCGATGAGAACGCTTAATCATCCGTTCATGTTGGGTAAAGCAATTGAACGCAACCAAGTGTGCACCCCCATGATATAGTGCCCCTGAGGGCTTGCCTCAAGTGTAAGACGGTCCACATAAGCTGTGTCTTTAATGTCAATGGCGACTTTACAATTCCGTTCACTATCTGACTTATACTATTTTCCTATACTGTCTTAAAAACCTGAGGTCCAGTACATATTCAAGTTCAGTCAAAGATTCCCCTCACTTACCACACTCCCTTCACCCCAGAGAAGACATAAACCCAGCATTTGCTGAATCAAACGGAAGGCCATCGGTTCTTTGTGGGAGCTAAGTATTCAATTCCTATCTATTTCAGTCGAGACTATTTGACCTCTAAGGAGTTCACTGTTGTTCACAGAGTGTGAATCTGGAGGAACTCTGATTCTAGGAGGGGCTTGCTCTTCTCATACTGGTTTCGTTGCATCTCAGGTACTGATCCTTCCAAATGGATGCCTGAGTGGAGGGGAGGGAAGAGCAAGTGCTTGCTAGGTAGGTCCCAACCTGGGAAAAGGCTTACCTGGGCTTGGTGCATTTTGGTCTGAATGGCTTGGAAATGCCCCTTGGGACGCGTGGATTCTCACGACCTCTTCCAAGAATATGAGCGTTTTGATCATCTCTGCCATCTCTTTTCTTTAGACGTCAGGGATCTTGGACCCGTTCTTGGAGCAGAGAATGGAGGAACTTCCTCAAGTCCACGTTGGCACTCCGTATGTACCTGCCAGGATCAGTGAGGTTCAATATGTCTCATGAATGTCTTTCGAGCCTGGTATCCTCTACAGCTGTCTCCAGGCCAGTATTCTCCATTGTAGCAGAACATCTCTCATCAATGTGTTCGCATCTCTCCTCAATCCGTGCAGCCAGCTTTTCGGCCTGCTTCTCTTCGTGTCTCCCATAAAGTCGACTTCAACAGGACTGGGCAAGTCAGAAAGTACTTCGGAGCCTCACCAGTAAGCTGATGACAGGCAGATCTTCCACTGTCTGCCCTTTCAGGTTCTGGAACATGACTCGTGAACTCAGGTCTTTGGGCAGCAGCAGTATCTCGAACTGACACAGCTTCCCGGACCAAAGAGCAAAGGCAAGCTCCACAGAGGGCGGCAGCCCCTCCATCACACTGATCCACCCACAGAACTCTGCCCGGTTACCTAGGATCCACCAGCCACAACAAGCCTCGCGGTACACACCAACATTCCACCTGGAATCCAACCGGTAACTGCCATCCCCAATGGCGGCTGCATCTTGTCAGTGTTGGGGGAGGGGCTGCCTCCAACGAGAGATTCCTAAGGTAAATGTGATTCTACCCACTAGCTTCCCATGGGCCTTTTTCCTTCCCTCTTTCCTTGTGTTCAGATCTGTATGCACAGTACCAACGGAGGGAAGCGTGTCCGTTTTCAGTTAATGGTTTCACACGTCTTTCAACTTTCTAACAGTTCACAGAACACAGAGACCCACAAAAGGAAGCTTATGTTCCTGTGATATCCGTACACCCGGAATTCATACCCGTCGTTTGATTTCTGCTGAAACGCCCGCACTCTCAGGACATGGATCCATTGGTTTCATGGGGGCTGAAATTCCTAGAAATGAAACCAACCCCAATGTGCACTTTACTGTCTGTCTCTTTTGCTCTTAGTACACTTTTGCAGAGCTACTTGTCTTTGTTATAGGCTTATGCTATTTCTTCTCTACGTAGGGTAGAATATGGCATTCATTCTTCCTGTTGGAAGACATGCAAGTCTATATCACCGGCCAGGAATCCATTTGATTCCAAATCGGCATTTGGGTTAGGTCACGATATGCTTTTATGAATCAATATTTACGAATATAAATGCAGGCCTCTGATTTCCGAATACAAGTGTGCTGAGTACATGTAAGCCGCCATACTGGGTCGATGCGTGCTGAATGATCCTTGACATCACCTTGAGTATTTTCTTTTGAATAATCATGGTTCCCTTGGTATATGTCAGCCATCCGTACCCTTTTGTTGCTTGTTTGTTGGCTTGATTCTTTGTTGGTCTGCTTCTCGTTTGTTTTGCAAACACGTCAGGCCATGCATCGCTCCGTTCGCTTCCAACAGAGAGTCATATAAGCTGATTCACTTAAGAGAGTGCTTCCAATCACCTATGATTTCCTGCTTCCCTCTCCCATCTTGAGGCTTTTGATGTCCTCCTTGCCTTCTTCTTCTTTGCCACTCATACTCTTCTTGCATTTCCAATAATGGTTTTCTTCTTTCCATTTCATCTTGCTGCTTTTCTATTCAGGGGAGAATTCTCTACCTGTCTTTTAGGATAAGTTTCGAACTGCTGAATTCTTTTAAGATTGGCCGCTCTGTGGAATTCTCTAGCTCTGCCGTTATGAGAAATGGCGGTCATGTGACCTAGGCTACCCTAGATGGCAGCATTTGGCCATTCAGGTTGTGGTCTATGTCCTGGCACTCCTCCCTGTCCTGTAATATTGCTGCCGAGATATCAGCTGAAACCCCTCTGGAGGTTCTCTTGTGACTATGTTGCTTTCCTCCAGGCGCATTTTAAATCACTGGGATGCTCATGAACTTTGTTGATTTGAATCCTACAGCTGCTGGTTGGTCTATTGGGATTCCACCTGCTTTGGGCGCTGTGTACTTCCTGAATTCGCATAGATGATTCTTTCTTGGCTTTCAGCAAGTTTCAGTCTGATTTTTCGACAGATACATTTTCAGACATTCTCTGTTTCTTTATCTCTTGCTTGTCCATCTGGGACTCTTATGAATCCTAGTCTTTCATGCCTTCTCTTACCCCAGGATTCAACATCAATGTTTTCATTGGTTTGCACTTGCTTTCCTGTGTCTGCTTCTGACCGAGGGATTTCTGTTCCCCTGTCTTCACAGTCATTCACGCGTCCCTCTGCATTATCTAGTCTGCTTAGGACTGAATTTTAGCCCTGATATTATCTCATCCATTGAGTTTTCTGATATTATTTGGCTCGTCTTGAGACTTTCTCTGCCCCTTTTCTGGTATTCTGCCTTCTGTGATTCTGAGGCACTGTTGTTCTTCAGGGTTTCCGTAATCTCCGTTTTCAATACTTGCTCTGGATGGCGTTTTGCAGTCTAGTTGTTTGAAAGCTTATCTTTTGGGCCTTCAATCTCTTTAGAACTGAAAATGGTACTTCCTGTTTCTTTTACTGTACTTCTTCATCTCTACTGGTCAGGTAATATCAGGTATCTAATGCAGACTTCTAGGGCTTGGTTAAGTGAACAATTTAGACACTTGGCTCAACGCAATTCCATGGGATTTCTGTGAGGACACTTTCTCCTAGACATTGATGCCATGTCCTGTTCCTGTGTGTGTTGTCTGGTATATCTCCAATTGCTGGTGTTGCCTTTGTTGTGATGAACACCCCATACTATTTCGATTAGCATAACCTCATGTTGATTACGCTTATCTCATAATTCTGAAAGTACACAGGACACTTCCTCTTGTGGAAATGAAGCTTCTAAAGGTTCTCAGCTCTGCATTCTGCTCTATGTCACTTTGGAGTGTTTCCAAAGGAGCAAACTGAGAGTGCGCTTGTGCTTTGTAGTGCCACGGGAATGTCCCAATGAAACCAGTTCTTCCCAGAGCTTCTCTGTCTACAGAAACACCAGTGGAAGCATATCTATGGGTGTCACCCATCAGGGCCTGCTGGAATGATCCCGCAGACCGACCTTGGTGTCCTCGGTGCCGTACCGTGCCGGTGCCATCCAAAAGGTAGCATCCGCTTTTGGGAGATAATGCTGAAGGAAATGCTTCCCCTTCTCACGCTGTGGACTTGGACCACCCTTCCTTGTCCTCTCATCCTTGTGGCACGGGTGCACGAAGGCAACCACAGAGCTGTTGCGCACACTGTGCCTCGAACCAAACCATAATCCCAGCCCAGGTTATGAATGTAGCAGATCCTAAGGCTTTTCATTCTGATTTCAAACCCAAGGACCCCTGGATCCCTCAGACCAGATGCACGATATCTCTGATTCAGCCCCACACGTGCTCTAGTGGCAAAATGCCAAATTGGTCCCTGGTCCTGCAGATGCACTGGGTGTGGTCATGGGACATATCGATAAACTCAACCGCGTGCGCCAGTGTGGTTGCTTTCTCATTGGGGTCACAGGTCGGTTTGCTCTCTTGATAGGACCCACCACACCCCACAATGTACTCGAGATCCCTGAGACTCATCGTGTGCCGTCATCCGTAGCCCTATCCCTCACTGACCGCTGCCTCAGCTACCTCAAATTTGGCAGCTCGGATCTTGGCCTCAGAATCAACCGTGGGGATATTTGGCGCTGGTTTCTTTGAGTTCTGTCAGCCAAGCATCTGCGGTGCACTCTTCTAACACTCAGCGCATCACCGTCAATCCCATGTCTCCTGTCCACTTGAGAGTGTGCGTCCAAGTTAAAGAGAGTTTCACCTTTGCTGCTCCATCACCAGGGGTCAGACCCTGCACTGGTTTCCATTCCCTGCTTTGCCTTCTCCTGCTTCCAGGTGTTCTGAGGCCTCATCCTGCCATTGGAAGTTACAGACCTGTCTTCGGCAAGTGTCCTGTGCCAAGGGCTGGGTGAGTGGATGTTTCCATTGCTGTGTACACGGGAGCGAGTGAGCGCAGGTTGCACAGCTTCTCTGCCAACTGGGCATAGATGAATCAACACTTTCCAGAAACATTTCAGAGAAATGTGATTTTTGTTTAGCTCTTGGTTTCTATACAGCCGTGGTGGGAGGGATTGTCCAAAGACTCCAGTTTTGACATTGTGTTGATATCTCATTTGCAGCCTTGAATAAGTTTAATGGAATTGATTTACATGTTTTGGGAGCTATACGAAAACGAAGTTCATTTTTGAAACATACTAAATCGACCTAGAAGCCAGACTTGACAATTTTGGTAACATTTTGCCAGCACTAAGGAACACCTAGACAGATAGAATGCAAACTAGCAGTCCAAACTGTTAAAGGGGTCATGTCAGCCCTTTACTGTTGAAGACTCCGAAACCAACAGGAACCATGAAATACCTACTGGAAACATGAAATAACCCCCAAGCTTGGATTCACTTGTGCATGTGGTGCCCTTTACACCCAATGACACCTACTGGCCAATTTTGGCATTTCAAGGGGTAACATCCCTCTCTAGGAAAATACAAGAGAAAACAAACCGAATATATACATTTAGGTTTGAATCCAAAAGCAGCTAGAGGAAGTACAGCTATTAGAACCCTGCTGCAGCTATGCTCGACTACTGAGAACCAGGTGTTATTCTATCAGCGATGAGAACGCTTAATCATCTGTTCATGTTCGGTAAAGCAATTGAACGCAACCAAGTGTGCACCCCCATGATATAGTGCCCCTGAGGGCTTGCCTCAAGTGTAAGACGGTCCACATAAGCTGTGTCTTTAATGTCAATGGCGACTTTACAATTCCGTTCACTATCTGACTTATACTATTTTCCTATACTGTCTTAAAAACCTGAGGCCCAATACATATTCAAGTTCAGTCAATGATTCCCCTCACTTACCACACTCCCTTCACCCCAGAGAAGACATAAACCCAGCATTTGCTGAATCAAACGGAAGGCCATCGGTTCTTTGTGGGAGCTAAGTATTCAATTCCTATCTATTTCAGTCGAGACTATTTGACCTCTAAGGAGTTCACTGTTGTTCACAGAGTGTGAATCTGGAGGAACTCTGATTCTAGGAGGGGCTTGCTCTTCTCATACTGGTTTCGTTGCATCTCAGGTACTGATCCTTCCAAATGGATGCCTGAGTGGAGGGGAGGGAAGAGCAAGTGCTTGCTAGGTAGGTCCCAACCTGGGAAAAGGCTTACCTGGGCTTGGTGCATTTTGGTCTGAATGGCTTGGAAATGCCCCTTGGGACGCGTGGATTCTCACGACCTCTTCCAAGAATATGAGCGTTTTGATCATCTCTGCCATCTCTTTTCTTTAGACGTCAGGGATCTTGGACCCGTTCTTGGAGCAGAGAATGGAGGAACTTCCTCAAGTCCACGTAGGCACTCCGTATGTACCTGCCAGGATCAGCGAGGTTCAATATGTCTCATGAATGTCTTTCGAGCCTGGTATCCTCTACAGCTGTCTCCAGGCCAGTATTCTCCATTGTAGCAGAACATCTCTCATCAATGTGTTCGCATCTCTCCTCAATCCGTGCAGCCAGCTTTTCGGCCTGCTTCTCTTCGTGTCTCCCATAAAGTCGACTTCAACAGGACTGGGCAAGTCAGAAAGTACCTCGGAGCCTCACCAGTAAGCTGATGACAGGCAGATCTTCCACTGTCTGCCCTTTCAGGTTCTGGAAACTGACCCGTGAACTCAGGTCTTTGGGCAGCAGCAGTATCTCGAACTGACACAGCTTCCCGGACCAAAGAGCAAAGGCAAGCTCCACAGAGGGCGGCAGCCCCTCCATCACACTGATCCACCCACAGAACTCTGCCCGGTTACCTAGGATCCACCAGCCACAACAAGCCTCGCGGTACACACCAACATTCCACCTGGAATCCAACCGGTAACTGCCATCCCCAATGGCGGCTGCATCTTGTCAGTGTTGGGGGAGGGGCTGCCTCCAACGAGAGATTCCTAAGGTAAATGTGATTCTACCCACTAGCGTCCCATGGGCCTTTTTCCTTCCCTCTTTCCTTGTGTTCAGATCTGTATGCACAGTACCAACGGAGGGAAGCGTGTCCGTTTTCAGTTAATGGTTTCACACGTCTTTCAACTTTCTAACAGTTCACAGAACACAGAGACCCACAAAAGGAAGCTTATGTTCCTGTGATATCCGTACACCCGGAATTCATACCCGTCGTTTGATTTCTGCTGAAACGCCCGCACTCTCAGGACATGGATCCATTGGTTTCATGGGGGCTGAAATTCCTAGAAATGAAACCAACCCCAATGTGCACTTTACTGTCTGTCTCTTTTGCTCTTAGTACACTTTTGCAGAGCTACTTGTCTTTGTTATAGGCTTATGCTATTTCTTCTCTACGTAGGGTAGAATATGGCATTCATTCTTCCTGTTGGAAGACATGCAAGTCTATATCACCGGCCAGGAATCCATTTGATTCCAAATCGGCATTTGGGTTAGGTCACGATATGCTTTTATGAATCAATATTTACGAATATAAATGCAGGCCTCTGATTTCCGAATACAAGTGTGCTGAGTACATGTAAGCCGCCATACTGGGTCGATGCGTGCTGAATGATCCTTGACATCACCTTGAGTATTTTCTTTTGAATAATCATGGTTCCCTTGGTATATGTCAGCCATCCGTACCCTTTTGTTGCTTGTTTGTTGGCTTGATTCTTTGTTGGTCTGCTTCTCGTTTGTTTTGCAAACACGTCAGGCCATGCATCGCTCCGTTCGCTTCCAACAGAGAGTCATATAAGCTGATTCACTTAAGAGAGTGCTTCCAATCACCTATGATTTCCTGCTTCCCTCTCCCATCTTGAGGCTTTTGATGTCCTCCTTGCCTTCTTCTTCTTTGCCACTCATACTCTTCTTGCATTTCCAATAATGGTTTTCTTCTTTCCATTTCATCTTGCTGCTTTTCTATTCAGGGGAGAATTCTCTACCTGTCTTTTAGGATAAGTTTCGAACTGCTGAATTCTTTTAAGATTGGCCGCTCTGTGGAATTCTCTAGCTCTGCCGTTATGAGAAATGGCGGTCATGTGACCTAGGCTACCCTAGATGGCAGCATTTGGCCATTCAGGTTGTGGTCTATGTCCTGGCACTCCTCCCTGTCCTGTAATATTGCTGCCGAGATATCAGCTGAAACCCCTCTGGAGGTTCTCTTGTGACTATGTTGCTTTCCTCCAGGCGCATTTTAAATCACTGGGATGCTCATGAACTTTGTTGATTTGAATCCTACAGCTGCTGGTTGGTCTATTGGGATTCCACCTGCTTTGGGCGCTGTGTACTTCCTGAATTCGCATAGATGATTCTTTCTTGGCTTTCAGCAAGTTTCAGTCTGATTTTTCGACAGATACATTTTCAGACATTCTCTGTTTCTTTATCTCTTGCTTGTCCATCTGGGACTCTTATGAATCCTAGTCTTTCATGCCTTCTCTTACCCCAGGATTCAACATCAATGTTTTCATTGGTTTGCACTTGCTTTCCTGTGTCTGCTTCTGACCGAGGGATTTCTGTTCCCCTGTCTTCACAGTCATTCACGCGTCCCTCTGCATTATCTAGTCTGCTTAGGACTGAATTTTAGCCCTGATATTATCTCATCCATTGAGTTTTCTGATATTATTTGGCTCGTCTTGAGACTTTCTCTGCCCCTTTTCTGGTATTCTGCCTTCTGTGATTCTGAGGCACTGTTGTTCTTCAGGGTTTCCGTAATCTCCGTTTTCAATACTTGCTCTGGATGGCGTTTTGCAGTCTAGTTGTTTGAAAGCTTATCTTTTGGGCCTTCAATCTCTTTAGAACTGAAAATGGTACTTCCTGTTTCTTTTACTGTACTTCTTCATCTCTACTGGTCAGGTAATATCAGGTATCTAATGCAGACTTCTAGGGCTTGGTTAAGTGAACAATTTAGACACTTGGCTCAACGCAATTCCATGGGATTTCTGTGAGGACACTTTCTCCTAGACATTGATGCCATGTCCTGTTCCTGTGTGTGTTGTCTGGTATATCTCCAATTGCTGGTGTTGCCTTTGTTGTGATGAACACCCCATACTATTTCGATTAGCATAACCTCATGTTGATTACGCTTATCTCATAATTCTGAAAGTACACAGGACACTTCCTCTTGTGGAAATGAAGCTTCTAAAGGTTCTCAGCTCTGCATTCTGCTCTATGTCACTTTGGAGTGTTTCCAAAGGAGCAAACTGAGAGTGCGCTTGTGCTTTGTAGTGCCACGGGAATGTCCCAATGAAACCAGTTCTTCCCAGAGCTTCTCTGTCTACAGAAACACCAGTGGAAGCATATCTATGGGTGTCACCCATCAGGGCCTGCTGGAATGATCCCGCAGACCGACCTTGGTGTCCTCGGTGCCGTACCGTGCCGGTGCCATCCAAAAGGTAGCATCCGCTTTTGGGAGATAATGCTGAAGGAAATGCTTCCCCTTCTCACGCTGTGGACTTGGACCACCCTTCCTTGTCCTCTCATCCTTGTGGCACGGGTGCACGAAGGCAACCACAGAGCTGTTGCGCACACTGTGCCTCGAACCAAACCATAATCCCAGCCCAGGTTATGAATGTAGCAGATCCTAAGGCTTTTCATTCTGATTTCAAACCCAAGGACCCCTGGATCCCTCAGACCAGATGCACGATATCTCTGATTCAGCCCCACACGTGCTCTAGTGGCAAAATGCCAAATTGGTCCCTGGTCCTGCAGATGCACTGGGTGTGGTCATGGGACATATCGATAAACTCAACCGCGTGCGCCAGTGTGGTTGCTTTCTCATTGGGGTCACAGGTCGGTTTGCTCTCTTGATAGGACCCACCACACCCCACAATGCACTCGAGATCCCTGAGACTCATCGTGTGCCGTCATCCGTAGCCCTATCCCTCACTGACCGCTGCCTCAGCTACCTCAAATTTGGCAGCTCGGATCTTGGCCTCAGAATCAACCGTGGGGATATTTGGCGCTGGTTTCTTTGAGTTCTGTCAGCCAAGCATCTGCGGTGCACTCTTCTAACACTCAGCGCATCACCGTCAATCCCATGTCTCCTGTCCACTTGAGAGTGTGCGTCCAAGTTAAAGAGAGTTTCACCTTTGCTGCTCCATCACCAGGGGTCAGACCCTGCACTGGTTTCCATTCCCTGCTTTGCCTTCTCCTGCTTCCAGGTGTTCTGAGGCCTCATCCTGCCATTGGAAGTTACAGACCTGTCTTCGGCAAGTGTCCTGTGCCAAGGGCTGGGTGAGTGGATGTTTCCATTGCTGTGTACACGGGAGCGAGTGAGCGCAGGTTGCACAGCTTCTCTGCCAACTGGGCATAGATGAATCAACACTTTCCAGAAACATTTCACAGAAATGTGATTTTTGTTTAGCTCTTGGTTTCTATACAGCCGTGGTGGGAGGGATTGTCCAAAGACTCCAGTTTTGACATTGTGTTGATATCTCATTTGCAGCCTTGAATAAGTTTAATGGAATTGATTTACATGTTTTGGGAGCTATACGAAAACGAAGTTCATTTTTGAAACATACTAAATCGACCTAGAAGCCAGACTTGACAATTTTGGTAACATTTTGCCAGCACTAAGGAACACCTAGACAGATAGAATGCAAACTAGCAGTCCAAACTGTTAAAGGGGTCATGTCAGCCCTTTACTGTTGAAGACTCCGAAACCAACAGGAACCATGAAATACCTACTGGAAACATGAAATAACCCCCAAGCTTGGATTCACTTGTGCATGTGGTGCCCTTTACACCCAATGACACCTACTGGCCAATTTTGGCATTTCAAGGGGTAACATCCCTCTCTAGGAAAATACAAGAGAAAACAAACCGAATATATACATTTAGGTTTGAATCCAAAAGCAGCTAGAGGAAGTACAGCTATTAGAACCCTGCTGCAGCTATGCTCGACTACTGAGAACCAGGTGTTATTCTATCAGCGATGAGAACGCTTAATCATCTGTTCATGTTCGGTAAAGCAATTGAACGCAACCAAGTGTGCACCCCCATGATATAGTGCCCCTGAGGGCTTGCCTCAAGTGTAAGACGGTCCACATAAGCTGTGTCTTTAATGTCAATGGCGACTTTACAATTCCGTTCACTATCTGACTTATACTATTTTCCTATACTGTCTTAAAAACCTGAGGCCCAATACATATTCAAGTTCAGTCAATGATTCCCCTCACTTACCACACTCCCTTCACCCCAGAGAAGACATAAACCCAGCATTTGCTGAATCAAACGGAAGGCCATCGGTTCTTTGTGGGAGCTAAGTATTCAATTCCTATCTATTTCAGTCGAGACTATTTGACCTCTAAGGAGTTCACTGTTGTTCACAGAGTGTGAATCTGGAGGAACTCTGATTCTAGGAGGGGCTTGCTCTTCTCATACTGGTTTCGTTGCATCTCAGGTACTGATCCTTCCAAATGGATGCCTGAGTGGAGGGGAGGGAAGAGCAAGTGCTTGCTAGGTAGGTCCCAACCTGGGAAAAGGCTTACCTGGGCTTGGTGCATTTTGGTCTGAATGGCTTGGAAATGCCCCTTGGGACGCGTGGATTCTCACGACCTCTTCCAAGAATATGAGCGTTTTGATCATCTCTGCCATCTCTTTTCTTTAGACGTCAGGGATCTTGGACCCGTTCTTGGAGCAGAGAATGGAGGAACTTCCTCAAGTCCACGTAGGCACTCCGTATGTACCTGCCAGGATCAGCGAGGTTCAATATGTCTCATGAATGTCTTTCGAGCCTGGTATCCTCTACAGCTGTCTCCAGGCCAGTATTCTCCATTGTAGCAGAACATCTCTCATCAATGTGTTCGCATCTCTCCTCAATCCGTGCAGCCAGCTTTTCGGCCTGCTTCTCTTCGTGTCTCCCATAAAGTCGACTTCAACAGGACTGGGCAAGTCAGAAAGTACCTCGGAGCCTCACCAGTAAGCTGATGACAGGCAGATCTTCCACTGTCTGCCCTTTCAGGTTCTGGAAACTGACCCGTGAACTCAGGTCTTTGGGCAGCAGCAGTATCTCGAACTGACACAGCTTCCCGGACCAAAGAGCAAAGGCAAGCTCCACAGAGGGCGGCAGCCCCTCCATCACACTGATCCACCCACAGAACTCTGCCCGGTTACCTAGGATCCACCAGCCACAACAAGCCTCGCGGTACACACCAACATTCCACCTGGAATCCAACCGGTAACTGCCATCCCCAATGGCGGCTGCATCTTGTCAGTGTTGGGGGAGGGGCTGCCTCCAACGAGAGATTCCTAAGGTAAATGTGATTCTACCCACTAGCGTCCCATGGGCCTTTTTCCTTCCCTCTTTCCTTGTGTTCAGATCTGTATGCACAGTACCAACGGAGGGAAGCGTGTCCGTTTTCAGTTAATGGTTTCACACGTCTTTCAACTTTCTAACAGTTCACAGAACACAGAGACCCACAAAAGGAAGCTTATGTTCCTGTGATATCCGTACACCCGGAATTCATACCCGTCGTTTGATTTCTGCTGAAACGCCCGCACTCTCAGGACATGGATCCATTGGTTTCATGGGGGCTGAAATTCCTAGAAATGAAACCAACCCCAATGTGCACTTTACTGTCTGTCTCTTTTGCTCTTAGTACACTTTTGCAGAGCTACTTGTCTTTGTTATAGGCTTATGCTATTTCTTCTCTACGTAGGGTAGAATATGGCATTCATTCTTCCTGTTGGAAGACATGCAAGTCTATATCACCGGCCAGGAATCCATTTGATTCCAAATCGGCATTTGGGTTAGGTCAC
Source organism: Vicugna pacos (assembly GCF_048564905.1). Taxonomy (NCBI): domain Eukaryota; kingdom Metazoa; phylum Chordata; class Mammalia; order Artiodactyla; family Camelidae; genus Vicugna; species Vicugna pacos. Next base: position 3,833,626 of record NW_027328737.1, read on the forward strand.
GATATGCTTTTATGAATCAATATTTACGAATATAAATGCAGGCCTCTGATTTCCGAATACAAGTGTGCTGAGTACATGTAAGCCGCCATACTGGGTCGATGCGTGCTGAATGATCCTTGACATCACCTTGAGTATTTTCTTTTGAATAATCATGGTTCCCTTGGTATATGTCAGCCATCCGTACCCTTTTGTTGCTTGTTTGTTGGCTTGATTCTTTGTTGGTCTGCTTCTCGTTTGTTTTGCAAACACGTCAGGCCATGCATCGCTCCGTTCGCTTCCAACAGAGAGTCATATAAGCTGATTCACTTAAGAGAGTGCTTCCAATCACCTATGATTTCCTGCTTCCCTCTCCCATCTTGAGGCTTTTGATGTCCTCCTTGCCTTCTTCTTCTTTGCCACTCATACTCTTCTTGCATTTCCAATAATGGTTTTCTTCTTTCCATTTCATCTTGCTGCTTTTCTATTCAGGGGAGAATTCTCTACCTGTCTTTTAGGATAAGTTTCGAACTGCTGAATTCTTTTAAGATTGGCCGCTCTGTGGAATTCTCTAGCTCTGCCGTTATGAGAAATGGCGGTCATGTGACCTAGGCTACCCTAGATGGCAGCATTTGGCCATTCAGGTTGTGGTCTATGTCCTGGCACTCCTCCCTGTCCTGTAATATTGCTGCCGAGATATCAGCTGAAACCCCTCTGGAGGTTCTCTTGTGACTATGTTGCTTTCCTCCAGGCGCATTTTAAATCACTGGGATGCTCATGAACTTTGTTGATTTGAATCCTACAGCTGCTGGTTGGTCTATTGGGATTCCACCTGCTTTGGGCGCTGTGTACTTCCTGAATTCGCATAGATGATTCTTTCTTGGCTTTCAGCAAGTTTCAGTCTGATTTTTCGACAGATACATTTTCAGACATTCTCTGTTTCTTTATCTCTTGCTTGTCCATCTGGGACTCTTATGAATCCTAGTCTTTCATGCCTTCTCTTACCCCAGGATTCAACATCAATGTTTTCATTGGTTTGCACTTGCTTTCCTGTGTCTGCTTCTGACCGAGGGATTTCTGTTCCCCTGTCTTCACAGTCATTCACGCGTCCCTCTGCATTATCTAGTCTGCTTAGGACTGAATTTTAGCCCTGATATTATCTCATCCATTGAGTTTTCTGATATTATTTGGCTCGTCTTGAGACTTTCTCTGCCCCTTTTCTGGTATTCTGCCTTCTGTGATTCTGAGGCACTGTTGTTCTTCAGGGTTTCCGTAATCTCCGTTTTCAATACTTGCTCTGGATGGCGTTTTGCAGTCTAGTTGTTTGAAAGCTTATCTTTTGGGCCTTCAATCTCTTTAGAACTGAAAATGGTACTTCCTGTTTCTTTTACTGTACTTCTTCATCTCTACTGGTCAGGTAATATCAGGTATCTAATGCAGACTTCTAGGGCTTGGTTAAGTGAACAATTTAGACACTTGGCTCAACGCAATTCCATGGGATTTCTGTGAGGACACTTTCTCCTAGACATTGATGCCATGTCCTGTTCCTGTGTGTGTTGTCTGGTATATCTCCAATTGCTGGTGTTGCCTTTGTTGTGATGAACACCCCATACTATTTCGATTAGCATAACCTCATGTTGATTACGCTTATCTCATAATTCTGAAAGTACACAGGACACTTCCTCTTGTGGAAATGAAGCTTCTAAAGGTTCTCAGCTCTGCATTCTGCTCTATGTCACTTTGGAGTGTTTCCAAAGGAGCAAACTGAGAGTGCGCTTGTGCTTTGTAGTGCCACGGGAATGTCCCAATGAAACCAGTTCTTCCCAGAGCTTCTCTGTCTACAGAAACACCAGTGGAAGCATATCTATGGGTGTCACCCATCAGGGCCTGCTGGAATGATCCCGCAGACCGACCTTGGTGTCCTCGGTGCCGTACCGTGCCGGTGCCATCCAAAAGGTAGCATCCGCTTTTGGGAGATAATGCTGAAGGAAATGCTTCCCCTTCTCACGCTGTGGACTTGGACCACCCTTCCTTGTCCTCTCATCCTTGTGGCACGGGTGCACGAAGGCAACCACAGAGCTGTTGCGCACACTGTGCCTCGAACCAAACCATAATCCCAGCCCAGGTTATGAATGTAGCAGATCCTAAGGCTTTTCATTCTGATTTCAAACCCAAGGACCCCTGGATCCCTCAGACCAGATGCACGATATCTCTGATTCAGCCCCACACGTGCTCTAGTGGCAAAATGCCAAATTGGTCCCTGGTCCTGCAGATGCACTGGGTGTGGTCATGGGACATATCGATAAACTCAACCGCGTGCGCCAGTGTGGTTGCTTTCTCATTGGGGTCACAGGTCGGTTTGCTCTCTTGATAGGACCCACCACACCCCACAACGCACTCGAGATCCCTGAGACTCATCGTGTGCCGTCATCCGTAGCCCTATCCCTCACTGACCACTGCCTCAGCTACCTCAAATTTGGCAGCTCGGATCTTGGCCTCAGAATCAACCGTGGGGATATTTGGCGCTGGTTTCTTTGAGTTCTGTCAGCCAAGCATCTGCGGTGCACTCTTCTAACACTCAGCGCATCACTGTCAATCCCATGTCTCCTGTCCACTTGAGAGTGTGCGTCCAAGTTAAAGAGAGTTTCACCTTTGCTGCTCCATCACCAGGGGTCAGACCCTGCACTGGTTTCCATTCCCTGCTTTGCCTTCTCCTGCTTCCAGGTGTTCTGAGGCCTCATCCTGTCTTTGGAAGTTACAGACCTGTCTTCGGCAAGTGTCCTGTGCCAAGGGCTGGGTGAGTGGATGTTTCCATTGCTGTGTACACGGGAGCGAGTGAGCGCAGGTTGCACAGCTTCTCTGCCAACTGGGCATAGATGAATCAACACTTTCCAGATACATTTCACAGAAATGTGATTTTTGTTTAGCTCTTGGTTTCTATACAGCCGTGGTGGGAGGGATTGTCCAAAGACTCCAGTTTTGACATTGTGTTGATATCTCATTTGCAGCCTTGAATAAGTTTAATGGAATTGATTTACATGTTTTGGGAGCTATACGAAAACGAAGTTCATTTTTGAAACATACTAAATCGACCTAGAAGCCAGACTTGACAATTTTGGTAACATTTTGCCAGCACTAAGGAACACCTAGACAGATAGAATGCAAACTAGCAGTCCAAACTGTTAAAGGGGTCATGTCAGCCCTTTACTGTTGAAGACTCCGAAACCAACAGGAACCATGAAATACCTACTGGAAACATGAAATAACCCCCAAGCTTGGATTCACTTGTGCATGTGGTGCCCTTTACACCCAATGACACCTACTGGCCAATTTTGGCATTTCAAGGGGTAACATCCCTCTCTAGGAAAATACAAGAGAAAACAAACCGAATATATACATTTAGGTTTGAATCCAAAAGCAGCTAGAGGAAGTACAGCTATTAGAACCCTGCTGCAGCTATGCTCGACTACTGAGAACCAGGTGTTATTCTATCAGCGATGAGAACGCTTAATCATCTGTTCATGTTCGGTAAAGCAATTGAACGCAACCAAGTGTGCACCCCCATGATATAGTGCCCCTGAGGGCTTGCCTCAAGTGTAAGACGGTCCACATAAGCTGTGTCTTTAATGTCAATGGCGACTTTACAATTCCGTTCACTATCTGACTTATACTATTTTCCTATACTGTCTTAAAAACCTGAGGCCCAATACATATTCAAGTTCAGTCAATGATTCCCCTCACTTACCACACTCCCTTCACCCCAGAGAAGACATAAACCCAGCATTTGCTGAATCAAACGGAAGGCCATCGGTTCTTTGTGGGAGTTAAGTATTCAATTCCTATCTATTTCAGTCGAGACTATTTGACCTCTAAGGAGTTCACTGTTGTTCACAGAGTGTGAATCTGGAGGAACTCTGATTCTAGGAGGGGCTTGCTCTTCTCATACTGGTTTCGTTGCATCTCAGGTACTGATCCTTCCAAATGGATGCCTGAGTGGAGGGGAGGGAAGAGCAAGTGCTTGCTAGGTAGGTCCCAACCTGGGAAAAGGCTTACCTGGGCTTGGTGCATTTTGGTCTGAATGGCTTGGAAATGCCCCTTGGGACGCGTGGATTCTCACGACCTCTTCCAAGAATATGAGCGTTTTGATCATCTCTGCCATCTCTTTTCTTTAGACGTCAGGGATCTTGGACCCGTTCTTGGAGCAGAGAATGGAGGAACTTCCTCAAGTCCACGTTGGCACTCCGTATGTACCTGCCAGGATCAGCGAGGTTCAATATGTCTCATGAATGTCTTTCGAGCCTGGAATCCTCTACAGCTGTCTCCAGGCCAGTATTCTCCATTGTAGCAGAACATCTCTCATCAATGTGTTCGCATCTCTCCTCAATCCGTGCAGCCAGCTTTTCGGCCTGCTTCTCTTCGTGTCTCCCATAAAGTCGACTTCAACAGGACTGGGCAAGTCAGAAAGTACCTCGGAGCCTCACCAGTAAGCTGATGACAGGCAGATCTTCCACTGTCTGCCCTTTCAGGTTCTGGAAACTGACCCGTGAACTCAGGTCTTTGGGCAGCAGCAGTATCTCGAACTGACACAGCTTCCCGGACCAAAGAGCAAAGGCAAGCTCCACAGAGGGCGGCAGCCCCTCCATCACACTGATCCACCCACAGAACTCTGCCCGGTTACCTAGGATCCACCAGCCACAACAAGCCTCGCGGTACACACCAACATTCCACCTGGAATCCAACCGGTAACTGCCATCCCCAATGGCGGCTGCATCTTGTCAGTGTTGGGGGAGGGGCTGCCTCCAACGAGAGATTCCTAAGGTATATGTGATTCTACACACTAGCGTCCCATGGGCCTTTTTCCTTCCCTCTTTCCTTGTGTTCAGATCTGTATGCACAGTACCAACGGAGGGAAGCGTGTCCGTTTTCAGTTAATGGTTTCACACGTCTTTCAACTTTCTAACAGTTCACAGAACACAGAGACCCACAAAAGGAAGCTTATGTTCCTGTGATATCCGTACACCCGGAATTCATACCCATCGTTTGATTTCTGCTGAAACGCCCTCACTCTCAGGACATGGATCCATTGGTTTCATGGGGGCTGAAATTCCTAGAAATGAAACCAACCCCAATGTGCACTTTACTGTCTGTCTCTTTTGCTCTTAGTACACTTTTGCAGAGCTACTTGTCTTTGTTATAGGCTTATGCTATTTCTTCTCTACGTAGGGTAGAATATGGCATTCATTCTTCCTGTTGGAAGACATGCAAGTCTATATCACCGGCCAGGAATCCATTTGATTCCAAATCGGCATTTGGGTTAGGTCACGATATGCTTTTATGAATCAATATTTACGAATATAAATGCAGGCCTCTGATTTCCGAATACAAGTGTGCTGAGTACATGTAAGCCGCCATACTGGGTCGATGCGTGCTGAATGATCCTTGACATCACCTTGAGTATTTTCTTTTGAATAATCATGGTTCCCTTGGTATATGTCAGCCATCCGTACCCTTTTGTTGCTTGTTTGTTGGCTTGATTCTTTGTTGGTCTGCTTCTCGTTTGTTTTGCAAACACGTCAGGCCATGCATCGCTCCGTTAGCTTCCAACAGAGAGTCATATAAGCTGATTCACTTAAGAGAGTGCTTCCAATCACCTATGATTTCCTGCTTCCCTCTCCCATCTTCAGGCTTTTGATGTCCTCCTTGCCTTCTTCTTCTTTGCCACTCATACTCTTCTTGCATTTCCAATAATGGTTTTCTTCTTTCCATTTCATCTTGCTGCTTTTCTATTCAGGGGAGAATTCTCTACCTGTCTTTTAGGATAAGTTTCGAACTGCTGAATTCTTTTAAGATTGGCCGCTCTGTGGAATTCTCTAGCTCTGCCGTTATGAGAAATGGCGGTCATGTGACCTAGGCTACCCTAGATGGCAGCATTTGGCCATTCAGGATGTGGTCTATGTCCTGGCACTCCTCCCTGTCCTGTAATATTGCTGCCGAGATATCAGCTGAAACCCCTCTGGAGGTTCTCTTGTGACTATGTTGCTTTCCTCCAGGCGCATTTTAAATCACTGGGATGCTCATGAACTTTGTTGATTTGAATCCTACAGCTGCTGGTTGGTCTATTGGGATTCCACCTGCTTTGGGCGCTGTGTACTTCCTGAATTCGCATAGATGATTCTTTCTTGGCTTTCAGCAAGTTTCAGTCTGATTTTTCGACAGATACATTTTCAGACATTCTCTGTTTCTTTATCTCTTGCTTGTCCATCTGGGACTCTTATGAATCCTAGTCTTTCATGCCTTCTCTTACCCCAGGATTCAACATCAATGTTTTCATTGGTTTGCACTTGCTTTCCTGTGTCTGCTTCTGACCGAGGGATTTCTGTTCCCCTGTCTTCACAGTCATTCACGCGTCCCTCTGCATTATCTAGTCTGCTTAGGACTGAATTTTAGCCCTGATATTATCTCATCCATTGAGTTTTCTGATATTATTTGGCTCGTCTTGAGACTTTCTCTGCCCCTTTTCTGGTATTCTGCCTTCTGTGATTCTGAGGCACTGTTGTTCTTCAGGGTTTCCGTAATCTCCGTTTTCAATACTTGCTCTGGATGGCGTTTTGCAGTCTAGTTGTTTGAAAGCTTATCTTTTGGGCCTTCAATCTCTTTAGAACTGAAAATGGTACTTCCTGTTTCTTTTACTGTACTTCTTCATCTCTACTGGTCAGGTAATATCAGGTATCTAATGCAGACTTCTAGGGCTTGGTTAAGTGAACAATTTAGACACTTGGCTCAACGCAATTCCATGGGATTTCTGTGAGGACACTTTCTCCTAGACATTGATGCCATGTCCTGTTCCTGTGTGTGTTGTCTGGTATATCTCCAATTGCTGGTGTTGCCTTTGTTGTGATGAACACCCCATACTATTTCGATTAGCATAACCTCATGTTGATTACGCTTATCTCATAATTCTGAAAGTACACAGGACACTTCCTCTTGTGGAAATGAAGCTTCTAAAGGTTCTCAGCTCTGCATTCTGCTCTATGTCACTTTGGAGTGTTTCCAAAGGAGCAAACTGAGAGTGCGCTTGTGCTTTGTAGTGCCACGGGAATGTCCCAATGAAACCAGTTCTTCCCAGAGCTTCTCTGTCTACAGAAACACCAGTGGAAGCATATCTATGGGTGTCACCCATCAGGGCCTGCTGGAATGATCCCGCAGACCGACCTTGGTGTCCTCGGTGCCGTACCGTGCCGGTGCCATCCAAAAGGTAGCATCCGCTTTTGGGAGATAATGCTGAAGGAAATGCTTCCCCTTCTCACGCTGTGGACTTGGACCACCCTTCCTTGTCCTCTCATCCTTGTGGCACGGGTGCACGAAGGCAACCACAGAGCTGTTGCGCACACTGTGCCTCGAACCAAACCATAATCCCAGCCCAGGTTATGAATGTAGCAGATCCTAAGGCTTTTCATTCTGATTTCAAACCCAAGGACCCCTGGATCCCTCAGACCAGATGCACGATATCTCTGATTCAGCCCCACACGTGCTCTAGTGGCAAAATGCCAAATTGGTCCCTGGTCCTGCAGATGCACTGGGTGTGGTCATGGGACATATCGATAAACTCAACCGCGCGCGCCAGTGTGGTTGCTTTCTCATTGGGGTCACAGTTCGGTTTGCTCTCTTGATAGGACCCACCACACCCCACAACGCACTCGAGATCCCTGAGACTCATCGTGTGCCGTCATCCGTAGCCCTATCCCTCACTGACCGCTGCCTCAGCTACCTCAAATTTGGCAGCTCGGATCTTGGCCTCAGAATCAACCGTGGGGATATTTGGCGCTGGTTTCTTTGAGTTCTGTCAGCCAAGCATCTGCGGTGCACTCTTCTAACACTCAGCGCATCACTGTCAATCCCATGTCTCCTGTCCACTTGAGAGTGTGCGTCCAAGTTAAAGAGAGTTTCACCTTTGCTGCTCCATCACCAGGGGTCAGACCCTGCACTGGTTTCCATTCCCTGCTTTGCCTTCTCCTGCTTCCAGGTGTTCAGAGGCCTCATCCTGTCTTTGGAAGTTACAGACCTGTCTTCGGCAAGTGTCCTGTGCCAAGGGCTGGGTGAGTGGATGTTTCCATTGCTGTGTACACGGGAGCGAGTGAGCGCAGGTTGCACAGCTTCTCTGCCAACTGGGCATAGATGAATCAACACTTTCCAGATACATTTCACAGAAATGTGATTTTTGTTTAGCTCTTGGTTTCTATACAGCCGTGGTGGGAGGGATTGTCCAAAGACTCCAGTTTTGACATTGTGTTGATATCTCATTTGCAGCCTTGAATAAGTTTAATGGAATTGATTTACATGTTTTGGGAGCTATACGAAAACGAAGTTCATTTTTGAAACATACTAAATCGACCTAGAAGCCAGACTTGACAATTTTGGTAACATTTTGCCAGCACTAAGGAACACCTAGACAGATAGAATGCAAACTAGCAGTCCAAACTGTTAAAGGGGTCATGTCAGCTCTTTACTGATGAAGACTCCGAAACCAACAGGAACCATGAAATACCTACTGGAAACATGAAATAACCCCCAAGCTTGGATTCACTTGTGCATGTGGTGCCCTTTACACCCAATGACACCTACTGGCCAATTTTGGCATTTCAAGGGGTAACATCCCTCTCTAGGAAAATACAAGAGAAAACAAACCGAATATATACATTTAGGTTTGAATACAAAAGCAGCTAGAGGAAGTACAGCTATTAGAACCCTGCTGCAGCTATGCTCGACTACTGAGAACCAGGTGTTATTCTATCAGCGATGAGAACGCTTAATCATCCGTTCATGTTGGGTAAAGCAATTGAACGCAACCAAGTGTGCACCCCCATGATATAGTGCCCCTGAGGGCTTGCCTCAAGTGTAAGACGGTCCACATAAGCTGTGTCTTTAATGTCAATGGCGACTTTACAATTCCGTTCACTATCTGACTTATACTATTTTCCTATACTGTCTTAAAAACCTGAGGCCCAATACATATTCAAGTTCAGTCAATGTTTCCCCTCACTTACCACACTCCCTTCACCCCAGAGAAGACATAAACCCAGCATTTGCTGAATCAAACGGAAGGCCATCGGTTCTTTGTGGGAGCTAAGTATTCAATTCCTATCTATTTCAGTCGAGACTATTTGACCTCTAAGGAGTTCACTGTTGTTCACAGAGTGTGAATCTGGAGGAACTCTGATTCTAGGAGGGGCTTGCTCTTCTCATACTGGTTTCATTGCATCTCAGGTACTCATCCTTCCAAATGGATGCCTGAGTGGAGGGGAGGGAAGAGCAAGTGCTTGCTAGGTAGGTCCCAACCTGGGAAAAGGCTTACCTGGGCTTGGTGCATTTTGGTCTGAATGGCTTGGAAATGCCCCTTGGGACGCGTGGATTCTCACGACCTCTTCCAAGAATATGAGCGTTTTGATCATCTCTGCCATCTCTTTTCTTTAGACGTCAGGGATCTTGGACCCGTTCTTGGAGCAGAGAATGGAGGAACTTCCTCAAGTCCACGTTGGCACTCCGTATGTACCTGCCAGGATCAGCGAGGTTCAATATGTCTCATGAATGTCTTTCGAGCCTGGTATCCTCTACAGCTGTCTCCAGGCCAGTATTCTCCATTGTAGCAGAACATCTCTCATCAATGTGTTCGCATCTCTCCTCAATCCGTGCAGCCAGCTTTTCGGCCTGCTTCTCTTCGTGTCTCCCATAAAGTCGACTTCAACAGGACTGGGCAAGTCAGAAAGTACCTCGGAGCCTCACCAGTAAGCTGATGACAGGCAGATCTTCCACTGTCTGCCCTTTCAGGTTCTGGAAACTGACCCGTGAACTCAGGTCTTTGGGCAGCAGCAGTATCTCGAACTGACACAGCTTCCCGGACCAAAGAGCAAAGGCAAGCTCCACAGAGGGCGGCAGCCCCTCCATCACACTGATCCACCCACAGAACTCTGCCTGGTTACCTAGGATCCACCAGCCACAACAAGCCTCGCGGTACACACCAACATTCCACCTGGAATCCAACCGGTAACTGCCATCCCCAATGGCGGCTGCATCTTGTCAGTGTTGGGGGAGGGGCTGCCTCCAACGAGAGATTCCTAAGGTAAATGTGATTCTACGCACTAGCGTCCCATGGGCCTTTTTCCTTCCCTCTTTCCTTGTGTTCAGATCTGTATGCACAGTACCAACGGAGGGAAGCGTGTCCGTTTTCAGTTAATGGTTTCACACGTCTTTCAACTTTCTAACAGTTCACAGAACACAGAGACCCACAAAAGGAAGCTTATGTTCCTGTGATATCCGTACACCCGGAATTCATACCCGTCGTTTGATTTCTGCTGAAACGCCCGCAATCTCAGGACATGGATCCATTGGTTTCATGGGGGCTGAAATTCCTAGAAATGAAACCAACCCCAATGTGCACTTTACTGTCTGTCTCTTTTGCTCTTAGTACACTTTTGCAGAGCTACTTGTCTTTGTTATAGGCTTATGCTATTTCTTCTCTACGTAGGGTAGAATATGGCATTCATTCTTCCTGTTGGAAGGCATGCAAGTCTATATCACCGGCCAGGAATCCATTTGATTCCAAATCGGCATTTGGGTTAGGTCACGATATGCTTTTATGAATCAATATTTACGAATATAAATGCAGGCCTCTGATTTCCGAATACAAGTGTGCTGAGTACATGTAAGCCGCCATACTGGGTCGATGCGTGCTGAATGATCCTTGACATCACCTTGAGTATTTTCTTTTGAATAATCATGGTTCCCTTGGTATATGTCAGCCATCCGTACCCTTTTGTTGCTTGTTTGTTGGCTTGATTCTTTGTTGGTCTGCTTCTCGTTTGTTTTGCAAACACGTCAGGCCATGCATCGCTCCGTTCGCTTCCAACAGAGAGTCATATAAGCTGATTCACTTAAGAGAGTGCTTCCAATCACCTATGATTTCCTGCTTCCCTCTCCCATCTTGAGGCTTTTGATGTCCTCCTTGCCTTCTTCTTCTTTGCCACTCATACTCTTCTTGCATTTCCAATAATGGTTTTCTTCTTTCCATTTCATCTTGCTGCTTTTCTATTCAGGGGAGAATTCTCTACCTGTCTTTTAGGATAAGTTTCGAACTGCTGAATTCTTTTAAGATTGGCCGCTCTGTGGAATTCTCTAGCTCTGCCGTTATGAGAAATGGCGGTCATGTGACCTAGGCTACCCTAGATGGCAGCATTTGGCCATTCAGGATGTGGTCTATGTCCTGGCACTCCTCCCTGTCCTGTAATATTGCTGCCGAGATATCAGCTGAAACCCCTCTGGAGGTTCTCTTGTGACTATGTTGCTTTCCTCCAGGCGCATTTTAAATCACTGGGATGCTCATGAACTTTGTTGATTTGAATCCTACAGCTGCTGGTTGGTCTATTGGGATTCCACCTGCTTTGGGCGCTGTGTACTTCCTGAATTCGCATAGATGAATCTTTCTTGGCTTTCAGCAAGTTTCAGTCTGATTTTTCGACAGATACATTTTCAGACATTCTCTGTTTCTTTATCTCTTGCTTGTCCATCTGGGACTCTTATGAATCCTAGTCTTTCATGCCTTCTCTTACCCCAGGATTCAACATCAATGTTTTCATTGGTTTGCACTTGCTTTCCTGTGTCTGCTTCTGACCGAGGGATTTCTGTTCCCCTGTCTTCACAGTCATTCACGCATCCCTCTGCATTATCTAGTCTGCTTAGGACTGAATTTTAGCCCTGATATTATCTCATCCATTGAGTTTTCTGATATTATTTGGCTCGTCTTGAGACTTTCTCTGCCCCTTTTCTGGTATTCTGCCTTCTGTGATTCTGAGGCACTGTTGTTCTTCAGGGTTTCCGTAATCTCCGTTTTCAATACTTGCTCTGGATGGCGTTTTGCAGTCTAGTTGTTTGAAAGCTTATCTTTTGGGCCTTCAATCTCTTTAGAACTGAAAATGGTACTTCCTGTTTCTTTTACTGTACTTCTTCATCTCTACTGGTCAGGTAATATCAGGTATCTAATGCAGACTTCTAGGGCTTGGTTAAGTGAACAATTTAGACACTTGGCTCAACGCAATTCCATGGGATTTCTGTGAGGACACTTTCTCCTAGACATTGATGCCATGTCCTGTTCCTGTGTGTGTTGTCTGGTATATCTCCAATTGCTGGTGTTGCCTTTGTTGTGATGAACACCCCATACTATTTCGATTAGCATAACCTCATGTTGATTACGCTTATCTCATAATTCTGAAAGTACACAGGACACTTCCTCTTGTGGAAATGAAGCTTCTAAAGGTTCTCAGCTCTGCATTCTGCTCTATGTCACTTTGGAGTGTTTCCAAAGGAGCAAACTGAGAGTGCGCTTGTGCTTTGTAGTGCCACGGGAATGTCCCAATGAAACCAGTTCTTCCCAGAGCTTCTCTGTCTACAGAAACACCAGTGGAAGCATATCTATGGGTGTCACCCATCAGGGCCTGCTGGAATGATCCCGCAGACCGACCTTGGTGTCCTCGGTGCCGTACCGTGCCGGTGCCATCCAAAAGGTAGCATCCGCTTTTGGGAGATAATGCTGAAGGAAATGCTTCCCCTTCTCACGCTGTGGACTTGGACCACCCTTCCTTGTCCTCTCATCCTTGTGGCACGGGTGCACGAAGGCAACCACAGAGCTGTTGCGCACACTGTGCCTCGAACCAAACCATAATCCCAGCCCAGGTTATGAATGTAGCAGATCCTAAGGCTTTTCATTCTGATTTCAAACCCAAGGACCCCTGGATCCCTCAGACCAGATGCACGATATCTCTGATTCAGCCCCACACGTGCTCTAGTGGCAAAATGCCAAATTGGTCCCTGGTCCTGCAGATGCACTGGGTGTGGTCATGGGACATATCGATAAACTCAACCGCGTGCGCCAGTGTGGTTGCTTTCTCATTGGGGTCACAGGTCGGTTTGCTCTCTTGATAGGACCCACCACACCCCACAACGCACTCGAGATCCCTGAGACTCATCGTGTGCCGTCATCCGTAGCCCTATCCCTCACTGACCGCTGCCTCAGCTCCCTCAAATTTGGCAGCTCGGATCTTGGCCTCAGAATCAACCGTGGGGATATTTGGCGCTGGTTTCTTTGAGTTCTGTCAGCCAAGCATCTGCGGTGCACTCTTCTAACACTCAGCGCATCACTGTCAATCCCATGTCTCCTGTCCACTTGAGAGTGTGCGTCCAAGTTAAAGAGAGTTTCACCTTTGCTGCTCCATCACCAGGGGTCAGACCCTGCACTGGTTTCCATTCCCTGCTTTGCCTTCTCCTGCTTCCAGGTGTTCTGAGGCCTCATCCTGTCTTTGGAAGTTACAGACCTGTCTTCGGCAAGTGTCCTGTGCCAAGGGCTGGGTGAGTGGATGTTTCCATTGCTGTGTACACGGGAGCGAGTGAGCGCAGGTTGCACAGCTTCTCTGCCAACTGGGCATAGATGAATCAACACTTTCCAGATACATTTCACAGAAATGTGATTTTTGTTTAGCTCTTGGTTTCTATACAGCCGTGGTGGGAGGGATTGTCCAAAGACTCCAGTTTTGACATTGTGTTGATATCTCATTTGCAGCCTTGAATAAGTTTAATGGAATTGATTTACATGTTTTGGGAGCTATACGAAAACGAAGTTCATTTTTGAAACATACTAAATCGACCTAGAAGCCAGACTTGACAATTTTGGTAACATTTTGCCAGCACTAAGGAACACCTAGACAGATAGAATGCAAACTAGCAGTCCAAACTGTTAAAGGGGTCATGTCAGCCCTTTACTGTTGAAGACTCCGAAACCAACAGGAACCATGAAATACCTACTGGAAACATGAAATAACCCCCAAGCTTGGATTCACTTGTGCATGTGGTGCCCTTTACACCCAATGACACCTACTGGCCAATTTTGGCATTTCAAGGGGTAACATCCCTCTCTAGGAAAATACAAGAGAAAACAAACCGAATATATACATTTAGGTTTGAATCCAAAAGCAGCTAGAGGAAGTACAGCTATTAGAACCCTGCTGCAGCTATGCTCGACTACTGAGAACCAGGTGTTATTCTATCAGCGATGAGAACGCTTAATCATCCGTTCATGTTGGGTAAAGCAATTGAACGCAACCAAGTGTGCACCCCCATGATATAGTGCCCCTGAGGGCTTGCCTCAAGTGTAAGACGGTCCACATAAGCTGTGTCTTTAATGTCAATGGCGACTTTACAATTCCGTTCACTATCTGACTTATACTATTTTCCTATACTGTCTTAAAAACCTGAGGCCCAATACATATTCAAGTTCAGTCAATGATTCCCCTCACTTACCACACTCCCTTCACCCCAGAGAAGACATAAACCCAGCATTTGCTGAATCAAACGGAAGGCCATCGGTTCTTTGTGGGAGCTAAGTATTCAATTCCTATCTATTTCAGTCGAGACTATTTGACCTCTAAGGAGTTCACTGTTGTTCACAGAGTGTGAATCTGGAGGAACTCTGATTCTAGGAGGGGCTTGCTCTTCTCATACTGGTTTCGTTGCATCTCAGGTACTGATCCTTCCAAATGGATGCCTGAGTGTAGGGGAGGGAAGAGCAAGTGCTTGCTAGGTAGGTCCCAACCTGGGAAAAGGCTTACCTGGGCTTGGTGCATTTTGGTCTGAATGGCTTGGAAATGCCCCTTGGGATGCGTGGATTCTCACGACCTCTTCCAAGAATATGAGCGTTTTGATCATCTCTGCCATCTCTTTTCTTTAGACGTCAGGGATCTTGGACCCGTTCTTGGAGCAGAGAATGGAGGAACTTCCTCAAGTCCACGTTGGCACTCCGTATGTACCTGCCAGGATCAGCGAGGTTCAATATGTCTCATGAATGTCTTTCGAGCCTGGTATCCTCTACAGCTGTCTCCAGGCCAGTATTCTCCATTGTAGCAGAACATCTCTCATCAATGTGTTCGCATCTCTCCTCAATCCGTGCAGCCAGCTTTTCGGCCTGCTTCTCTTCGTGTCTCCCATAAAGTCGACTTCAACAGGACTGGGCAAGTCAGAAAGTACCTCGGAGCCTCACCAGTAAGCTGATGACAGGCAGATCTTCCACTGTCTGCCCTTTCAGGTTCTGGAAACTGACCCGTGAACTCAGGTCTTTGGGCAGCAGCAGTATCTCGAACTGACACAGCTTCCCGGACCAAAGAGCAAAGGCAAGCTCCACAGAGGGCGGCAGCCCCTCCATCACACTGATCCACCCACAGAACTCTGCCCGGTTACCTAGGATCCACCAGCCACAACAAGCCTCGCGGTACACACCAACATTCCACCTGGAATCCAACCGGTAACTGCCATCCCCAATGGCGGCTGCATCTTGTCAGTGTTGGGGGAGGGGCTGCCTCCAACGAGAGATTCCTAAGGTAAATGTGATTCTACACACTAGCGTCCCATGGGCCTTTTTCCTTCCCTCTTTCCTTGTGTTCAGATCTGTATGCACAGTACCAACGGAGGGAAGCGTGTCCGTTTTCAGTTAATGGTTTCACACGTCTTTCAACTTTCTAACAGTTCACAGAACACAGAGACCCACAAAAGGAAGCTTATGTTCCTGTGATATCCGTACACCCGGAATTCATACCCGTCGTTTGATTTCTGCTGAAACGCCCGCACTCTCAGGACATGGATCCATTGGTTTCATGGGGGCTGAAATTCCTAGAAATGAAACCAACCCCAATGTGCACTTTACTGTCTGTCTCTTTTGCTCTTAGTACACTTTTGCAGAGCTACTTGTCTTTGTTATAGGCTTATGCTATTTCTTCTCTACGTAGGGTAGAATATGGCATTCATTCTTCCTGTTGGAAGACATGCAAGTCTATATCACCGGCCAGGAATCCATTTGATTCCAAATCGGCATTTGGGTTAGGTCACGATATGCTTTTATGAATCAATATTTACGAATATAAATGCAGGCCTCTGATTTCCGAATACAAGTGTGCTGAGTACATGTAAGCCGCCATACTGGGTCGATGCGTGCTGAATGATCCTTGACATCACCTTGAGTATTTTCTTTTGAATAATCATGGTTCCCTTGGTATATGTCAGCCATCCGTACCCTTTTGTTGCTTGTTTGTTGGCTTGATTCTTTGTTGGTCTGCTTCTCGTTTGTTTTGCAAACACGTCAGGCCATGCATCGCTCCGTTAGCTTCCAACAGAGAGTCATATAAGCTGATTCACTTAAGAGAGTGCTTCCAATCACCTATGATTTCCTGCTTCCCTCTCCCATCTTGAGGCTTTTGATGTCCTCCTTGCCTTCTTCTTCTTTGCCACTCATGCTCTTCTTGCATTTCCAATAATGGTTTTCTTCTTTCCATTTCATCTTGCTGCTTTTCTATTCAGGGGAGAATTCTCTACCTGTCTTTTAGGATAAGTTTCGAACTGCTGAATTCTTTTAAGATTGGCCGCTCTGTGGAATTCTCTAGCTCTGCCGTTATGAGAAATGGCGGTCATGTGACCTAGGCTACCCTAGATGGCAGCATTTGGCCATTCAGGATGTGGTCTATGTCCTGGCACTCCTCCCTGTCCTGTAATATTGCTGCCGAGATATCAGCTGAAACCCCTCTGGAGGTTCTCTTGTGACTATGTTGCTTTCCTCCAGGCGCATTTTAAATCACTGGGATGCTCATGAACTTTGTTGATTTGAATCCTACAGCTGCTGGTTGGTCTATTGGGATTCCACCTGCTTTGGGCGCTGTGTACTTCCTGAATTCGCATAGATGATTCTTTCTTGGCTTTCAGCAAGTTTCAGTCTGATTTTTCGACAGATACATTTTCAGACATTCTCTGTTTCTTTATCTCTTGCTTGTCCATCTGGGACTCTTATGAATCCTAGTCTTTCATGCCTTCTCTTACCCCAGGATTCAACATCAATGTTTTCATTGGTTTGCACTTGCTTTCCTGTGTCTGCTTCTGACCGAGGGATTTCTGTTCCCCTGTCTTCACAGTCATTCACGCGTCCCTCTGCATTATCTAGTCTGCTTAGGACTGAATTTTAGCCCTGATATTATCTCATCCATTGAGTTTTCTGATATTATTTGGCTCGTCTTGAGACTTTCTCTGCCCCTTTTCTGGTATTCTGCCTTCTGTGATTCTGAGGCACTGTTGTTCTTCAGGGTTTCCGTAATCTCCGTTTTCAATACTTGCTCTGGATGGCGTTTTGCAGTCTAGTTGTTTGAAAGCTTATCTTTTGGGCCTTCAATCTCTTTAGAACTGAAAATGGTACTTCCTGTTTCTTTTACTGTACTTCTTCATCTCTACTGGTCAGGTAATATCAGGTATCTAATGCAGACTTCTAGGGCTTGGTTAAGTGAACAATTTAGACACTTGGCTCAACGCAATTCCATGGGATTTCTGTGAGGACACTTTCTCCTAGACATTGATGCCATGTCCTGTTCCTGTGTGTGTTGTCTGGTATATCTCCAATTGCTGGTGTTGCCTTTGTTGTGATGAACACCCCATACTATTTCGATTAGCATAACCTCATGTTGATTACGCTTATCTCATAATTCTGAAAGTACACAGGACACTTCCTCTTGTGGAAATGAAGCTTCTAAAGGTTCTCAGCTCTGCATTCTGCTCTATGTCACTTTGGAGTGTTTCCAAAGGAGCAAACTGAGAGTGCGCTTGTGCTTTGTAGTGCCACGGGAATGTCCCAATGAAACCAGTTCTTCCCAGAGCTTCTCTGTCTACAGAAACACCAGTGGAAGCATATCTATGGGTGTCACCCATCAGGGCCTGCTGGAATGATCCCGCAGACCGACCTTGGTGTCCTCGGTGCCGTACCGTGCCGGTGCCATCCAAAAGGTAGCATCCGCTTTTGGGAGATAATGCTGAAGGAAATGCTTCCCCTTCTCACGCTGTGGACTTGGACCACCCTTCCTTGTCCTCTCATCCTTGTGGCACGGGTGCACGAAGGCAACCACAGAGCTGTTGCGCACACTGTGCCTCGAACCAAACCATAATCCCAGCCCAGGTTATGAATGTAGCAGATCCTAAGGCTTTTCATTCTGATTTCAAACCCAAGGACCCCTGGATCCCTCAGACCAGATGCACGATATCTCTGATTCAGCCCCACACGTGCTCTAGTGGCAAAATGCCAAATTGGTCCCTGGTCCTGCAGATGCACTGGGTGTGGTCATGGGACATATCGATAAACTCAACCGCGCGCGCCAGTGTGGTTGCTTTCTCATTGGGGTCACAGGTCGGTTTGCTCTCTTGATAGGACCCACCACACCCCACAACGCACTCGAGATCCCTGAGACTCATCGTGTGCCGTCATCCGTAGCCCTATCCCTCACTGACCGCTGCCTCAGCTACCTCAAATTTGGCAGCTCGGATCTTGGCCTCAGAATCAACCGTGGGGATATTTGGCGCTGGTTTCTTTGAGTTCTGTCAGCCAAGCATCTGCGGTGCACTCTTCTAACACTCAGCGCATCACTGTCAATCCCATGTCTCCTGTCCACTTGAGAGTGTGCGTCCAAGTTAAAGAGAGTTTCACCTTTGCTGCTCCATCACCAGGGGTCAGACCCTGCACTGGTTTCCATTCCCTGCTTTGCCTTCTCCTGCTTCCAGGTGTTCAGAGGCCTCATCCTGTCTTTGGAAGTTACAGACCTGTCTTCGGCAAGTGTCCTGTGCCAAGGGCTGGGTGAGTGGATGTTTCCATTGCTGTGTACACGGGAGCGAGTGAGCGCAGGTTGCACAGCTTCTCTGCCAACTGGGCATAGATGAATCAACACTTTCCAGATACATTTCACAGAAATGTGATTTTTGTTTAGCTCTTGGTTTCTATACAGCCATGGTGGGAGGGATTGTCCAAAGACTCCAGTTTTGACATTGTGTTGATATCTCATTTGCAGCCTTGAATAAGTTTAATGGAATTGATTTACATGTTTTGGGAGCTATACGAAAACGAAGTTCATTTTTGAAACATACTAAATCGACCTAGAAGCCAGACTTGACAATTTTGGTAACATTTTGCCAGCACTAAGGAACACCTAGACAGATAGAATGCAAACTAGCAGTCCAAACTGTTAAAGGGGTCATGTCAGCCCTTTACTGTTGAAGACTCCGAAACCAACAGGAACCATGAAATACCTACTGGAAACATGAAATAACCCCCAAGCTTGGATTCACTTGTGCATGTGGTGCCCTTTACACCCAATGACACCTACTGGCCAATTTTGGCATTTCAAGGGGTAACATCCCTCTCTAGGAAAATACAAGAGAAAACAAACCGAATATATACATTTAGGTTTGAATCCAAAAGCAGCTAGAGGAAGTACAGCTATTAGAACCCTGCTGCAGCTATGCTCGACTACTGAGAACCAGGTGTTATTCTATCAGCGATGAGAACGCTTAATCATCCGTTCATGTTGGGTAAAGCAATTGAACGCAACCAAGTGTGCACCCCCATGATATAGTGCCCCTGAGGGCTTGCCTCAAGTGTAAGACGGTCCACATAAGCTGTGTCTTTAATGTCAATGGCGACTTTACAATTCCGTTCACTATCTGACTTATACTATTTTCCTATACTGTCTTAAAAACCTGAGGCCCAATACATATTCAAGTTCAGTCAATGATTCCCCTCACTTACCACACTCCCTTCACCCCAGAGAAGACATAAACCCAGCATTTGCTGAATCAAACGGAAGGCCATCGGTTCTTTGTGGGAGCTAAGTATTCAATTCCTATCTATTTCAGTCGAGACTATTTGACCTCTAAGGAGTTCACTGTTGTTCACAGAGTGTGAATCTGGAGGAACTCTGATTCTAGGAGGGGCTTGCTCTTCTCATACTGGTTTCGTTGCATCTCAGGTACTGATCCTTCCAAATGGATGCCTGAGTGTAGGGGAGGGAAGAGCAAGTGCTTGCTAGGTAGGTCCCAACCTGGGAAAAGGCTTACCTGGGCTTGGTGCATTTTGGTCTGAATGGCTTGGAAATGCCCCTTGGGATGCGTGGATTCTCACGACCTCTTCCAAGAATATGAGCGTTTTGATCATCTCTGCCATCTCTTTTCTTTAGACGTCAGGGATCTTGGACCCGTTCTTGGAGCAGAGAATGGAGGAACTTCCTCAAGTCCACGTTGGCACTCCGTATGTACCTGCCAGGATCAGCGAGGTTCAATATGTCTCATGAATGTCTTTCGAGCCTGGTATCCTCTACAGCTGTCTCCAGGCCAGTATTCTCCATTGTAGCAGAACATCTCTCATCAATGTGTTCGCATCTCTCCTCAATCCGTGCAGCCAGCTTTTCGGCCTGCTTCTCTTCGTGTCTCCCATAAAGTCGACTTCAACAGGACTGGGCAAGTCAGAAAGTACCTCGGAGCCTCACCAGTAAGCTGATGACAGGCAGATCTTCCACTGTCTGCCCTTTCAGGTTCTGGAAACTGACCCGTGAACTCAGGTCTTTGGGCAGCAGCAGTATCTCGAACTGACACAGCTTCCCGGACCAAAGAGCAAAGGCAAGCTCCACAGAGGGCGGCAGCCCCTCCATCACACTGATCCACCCACAGAACTCTGCCCGGTTACCTAGGATCCACCAGCCACAACAAGCCTCGCGGTACACACCAACATTCCACCTGGAATCCAACCGGTAACTGCCATCCCCAATGGCGGCTGCATCTTGTCAGTGTTGGGGGAGGGGCTGCCTCCAACGAGAGATTCCTAAGGTAAATGTGATTCTACACACTAGCGTCCCATGGGCCTTTTTCCTTCCCTCTTTCCTTGTGTTCAGATCTGTATGCACAGTACCAACGGAGGGAAGCGTGTCCGTTTTCAGTTAATGGTTTCACACGTCTTTCAACTTTCTAACAGTTCACAGAACACAGAGACCCACAAAAGGAAACTTATGTTCCTGTGATATCCGTACACCCGGAATTCATACCCGTCGTTTGATTTCTGCTGAAACGCCCGCACTCTCAGGACATGGATCCATTGGTTTCATGGGGGCTGAAATTCCTAGAAATGAAACCAACCCCAATGTGCACTTTACTGTCTGTCTCTTTTGCTCTTAGTACACTTTTGCAGAGCTACTTGTCTTTGTTATAGGCTTATGCTATTTCTTCTCTACGTAGGGTAGAATATGGCATTCATTCTTCCTGTTGGAAGACATGCAAGTCTATATCACCGGCCAGGAATCCATTTGATTCCAAATCGGCATTTGGGTTAGGTCACGATATGCTTTTATGAATCAATATTTACGAATATAAATGCAGGCCTCTGATTTCCGAATACAAGTGTGCTGAGTACATGTAAGCCGCCATACTGGGTCGATGCGTGCTGAATGATCCTTGACATCACCTTGAGTATTTTCTTTTGAATAATCATGGTTCCCTTGGTATATGTCAGCCATCCGTACCCTTTTGTTGCTTGTTTGTTGGCTTGATTCTTTGTTGGTCTGCTTCTCGTTTGTTTTGCAAACACGTCAGGCCATGCATCGCTCCGTTCGCTTCCAACAGAGAGTCATATAAGCTGATTCACTTAAGAGAGTGCTTCCAATCACCTATGATTTCCTGCTTCCCTCTCCCATCTTGAGGCTTTTGATGTCCTCCTTGCCTTCTTCTTCTTTGCCACTCATGCTCTTCTTGCATTTCCAATAATGGTTTTCTTCTTTCCATTTCATCTTGCTGCTTTTCTATTCAGGGGAGAATTCTCTACCTGTCTTTTAGGATAAGTTTCGAACTGCTGAATTCTTTTAAGATTGGCCGCTCTGTGGAATTCTCTAGCTCTGCCGTTATGAGAAATGGCGGTCATGTGACCTAGGCTACCCTAGATGGCAGCATTTGGCCATTCAGGATGTGGTCTATGTCCTGGCACTCCTCCCTGTCCTGTAATATTGCTGCCGAGATATCAGCTGAAACCCCTCTGGAGGTTCTCTTGTGACTATGTTGCTTTCCTCCAGGCGCATTTTAAATCACTGGGATGCTCATGAACTTTGTTGATTTGAATCCTACAGCTGCTGGTTGGTCTATTGGGATTCCACCTGCTTTGGGCGCTGTGTACTTCCTGAATTCGCATAGATGATTCTTTCTTGGCTTTCAGCAAGTTTCAGTCTGATTTTTCGACAGATACATTTTCAGACATTCTCTGTTTCTTTATCTCTTGCTTGTCCATCTGGGACTCTTATGAATCCTAGTCTTTCATGCCTTCTCTTACCCCAGGATTCAACATCAATGTTTTCATTGGTTTGCACTTGCTTTCCTGTGTCTGCTTCTGACCGAGGGATTTCTGTTCCCCTGTCTTCACAGTCATTCACGCGTCCCTCTGCATTATCTAGTCTGCTTAGGACTGAATTTTAGCCCTGATATTATCTCATCCATTGAGTTTTCTGATATTATTTGGCTCGTCTTGAGACTTTCTCTGCCCCTTTTCTGGTATTCTGCCTTCTGTGATTCTGAGGCACTGTTGTTCTTCAGGGTTTCCGTAATCTCCGTTTTCAATACTTGCTCTGGATGGCGTTTTGCAGTCTAGTTGTTTGAAAGCTTATCTTTTGGGCCTTCAATCTCTTTAGAACTGAAAATGGTACTTCCTGTTTCTTTTACTGTACTTCTTCATCTCTACTGGTCAGGTAATATCAGGTATCTAATGCAGACTTCTAGGGCTTGGTTAAGTGAACAATTTAGACACTTGGCTCAACGCAATTCCATGGGATTTCTGTGAGGACACTTTCTCCTAGACATTGATGCCATGTCCTGTTCCTGTGTGTGTTGTCTGGTATATCTCCAATTGCTGGTGTTGCCTTTGTTGTGATGAACACCCCATACTATTTCGATTAGCATAACCTCATGTTGATTACGCTTATCTCATAATTCTGAAAGTACACAGGACACTTCCTCTTGTGGAAATGAAGCTTCTAAAGGTTCTCAGCTCTGCATTCTGCTCTATGTCACTTTGGAGTGTTTCCAAAGGAGCAAACTGAGAGTGCGCTTGTGCTTTGTAGTGCCACGGGAATGTCCCAATGAAACCAGTTCTTCCCAGAGCTTCTCTGTCTACAGAAACACCAGTGGAAGCATATCTATGGGTGTCACCCATCAGGGCCTGCTGGAATGATCCCGCAGACCGACCTTGGTGTCCTCGGTGCCGTACCGTGCCGGTGCCATCCAAAAGGTAGCATCCGCTTTTGGGAGATAATGCTGAAGGAAATGCTTCCCCTTCTCACGCTGTGGACTTGGACCACCCTTCCTTGTCCTCTCATCCTTGTGGCACGGGTGCACGAAGGCAACCACAGAGCTGTTGCGCACACTGTGCCTCGAACCAAACCATAATCCCAGCCCAGGTTATGAATGTAGCAGATCCTAAGGCTTTTCATTCTGATTTCAAACCCAAGGACCCCTGGATCCCTCAGACCAGATGCACGATATCTCTGATTCAGCCCCACACGTGCTCTAGTGGCAAAATGCCAAATTGGTCCCTGGTCCTGCAGATGCACTGGGTGTGGTCATGGGACATATCGATAAACTCAACCGCGCGCGCCAGTGTGGTTGCTTTCTCATTGGGGTCACAGGTCGGTTTGCTCTCTTGATAGGACCCACCACACCCCACAACGCACTCGAGATCCCTGAGACTCATCGTGTGCCGTCATCCGTAGCCCTATCCCTCACTGACCGCTGCCTCAGCTACCTCAAATTTGGCAGCTCGGATCTTGGCCTCAGAATCAACCGTGGGGATATTTGGCGCTGGTTTCTTTGAGTTCTGTCAGCCAAGCATCTGCGGTGCACTCTTCTAACACTCAGCGCATCACTGTCAATCCCATGTCTCCTGTCCACTTGAGAGTGTGCGTCCAAGTTAAAGAGAGTTTCACCTTTGCTGCTCCATCACCAGGGGTCAGACCCTGCACTGGTTTCCATTCCCTGCTTTGCCTTCTCCTGCTTCCAGGTGTTCTGAGGCCTCATCCTGTCTTTGGAAGTTACAGACCTGTCTTCGGCAAGTGTCCTGTGCCAAGGGCTGGGTGAGTGGATGTTTCCATTGCTGTGTACACGGGAGCGAGTGAGCGCAGGTTGCACAGCTTCTCTGCCAACTGGGCATAGATGAATCAACACTTTCCAGATACATTTCACAGAAATGTGATTTTTGTTTAGCTCTTGGTTTCTATACAGCCGTGGTGGGAGGGATTGTCCAAAGACTCCAGTTTTGACATTGTGTTGATATCTCATTTGCAGCCTTGAATAAGTTTAATGGAATTGATTTACATGTTTTGGGAGCTATACGAAAACGAAGTTCATTTTTGAAACATACTAAATCGACCTAGAAGCCAGACTTGACAATTTTGGTAACATTTTGCCAGCACTAAGGAACACCTAGACAGATAGAATGCAAACTAGCAGTCCAAACTGTTAAAGGGGTCATGTCAGCCCTTTACTGTTGAAGACTCCGAAACCAACAGGAACCATGAAATACCTACTGGAAACATGAAATAACCCCCAAGCTTGGATTCACTTGTGCATGTGGTGCCCTTTACACCCAATGACACCTACTGGCCAATTTTGGCATTTCAAGGGGTAACATCCCTCTCTAGGAAAATACAAGAGAAAACAAACCGAATATATACATTTAGGTTTGAATCCAAAAGCAGCTAGAGGAAGTACAGCTATTAGAACCCTGCTGCAGCTATGCTCGACTACTGAGAACCAGGTGTTATTCTATCAGCGATGAGAACGCTTAATCATCCGTTCATGTTGGGTAAAGCAATTGAACGCAACCAAGTGTGCACCCCCATGATATAGTGCCCCTGAGGGCTTGCCTCAAGTGTAAGACGGTCCACATAAGCTGTGTCTTTAATGTCAATGGCGACTTTACAATTCCGTTCACTATCTGACTTATACTATTTTCCTATACTGTCTTAAAAACCTGAGGCCCAATACATATTCAAGTTCAGTCAATGATTCCCCTCACTTACCACACTCCCTTCACCCCAGAGAAGACATAAACCCAGCATTTGCTGAATCAAACGGAAGGCCATCGGTTCTTTGTGGGAGCTAAGTATTCAATTCCTATCTATTTCAGTCGAGACTATTTGACCTCTAAGGAGTTCACTGTTGTTCACAGAGTGTGAATCTGGAGGAACTCTGATTCTAGGAGGGGCTTGCTCTTCTCATACTGGTTTCGTTGCATCTCAGGTACTGATCCTTCCAAATGGATGCCTGAGTGGAGGGGAGGGAAGAGCAAGTGCTTGCTAGGTAGGTCCCAACCTGGGAAAAGGCTTACCTGGGCTTGGTGCATTTTGGTCTGAATGGCTTGGAAATGCCCCTTGGGACGCGTGGATTCTCACGACCTCTTCCAAGAATATGAGCGTTTTGATCATCTCTGCCATCTCTTTTCTTTAGACGTCAGGGATCTTGGACCCGTTCTTGGAGCAGAGAATGGAGGAACTTCCTCAAGTCCACGTTGGCACTCCGTATGTACCTGCCAGGATCAGCGAGGTTCAATATGTCTCATGAATGTCTTTCGAGCCTGGTATCCTCTACAGCTGTCTCCAGGCCAGTATTCTCCATTGTAGCAGAACATCTCTCATCAATGTGTTCGCATCTCTCCTCAATCCGTGCAGCCAGCTTTTCGGCCTGCTTCTCTTCGTGTCTCCCATAAAGTCGACTTCAACAGGACTGGGCAAGTCAGAAAGTACCTCGGAGCCTCACCAGTAAGCTGATGACAGGCAGATCTTCCACTGTCTGCCCTTTCAGGTTCTGGAAACTGACCCGTGAACTCAGGTCTTTGGGCAGCAGCAGTATCTCGAACTGACACAGCTTCCCGGACCAAAGAGCAAAGGCAAGCTCCACAGAGGGCGGCAGCCCCTCCATCACACTGATCCACCCACAGAACTCTGCCCGGTTACCTAGGATCCACCAGCCACAACAAGCCTCGCGGTACACACCAACATTCCACCTGGAATCCAACCGGTAACTGCCATCCCCAATGGCGGCTGCATCTTGTCAGTGTTGGGGGAGGGGCTGCCTCCAACGAGAGATTCCTAAGGTAAATGTGATTCTACCCACTAGCGTCCCATGGGCCTTTTTCCTTCCCTCTTTCCTTGTGTTCAGATCTGTATGCACAGTACCAACGGAGGGAAGCGTGTCCGTTTTCAGTTAATGGTTTCACACGTCTTTCAACTTTCTAACAGTTCACAGAACACAGAGACCCACAAAAGGAAGCTTATGTTCCTGTGATATCCGTACACCCGGAATTCATACCCGTCGTTTGATTTCTGCTGAAACGCCCGCACTCTCAGGACATGGATCCATTGGTTTCATGGGGGCTGAAATTCCTAGAAATGAAACCAACCCCAATGTGCACTTTACTGTCTGTCTCTTTTGCTCTTAGTACACTTTTGCAGAGCTACTTGTCTTTGTTATAGGCTTATGCTATTTCTTCTCTACGTAGGGTAGAATATGGCATTCATTCTTCCTGTTGGAAGACATGCAAGTCTATATCACCGGCCAGGAATCCATTTGATTCCAAATCGGCATTTGGGTTAGGTCACGATATGCTTTTATGAATCAATATTTACGAATATAAATGCAGGCCTCTGATTTCCGAATACAAGTGTGCTGAGTACATGTAAGCTGCCATACTGGGTCGATGCGTGCTGAATGATACTTGACATCACCTTGAGTATTTTCTTTTGAATAATCATGGTTCCCTTGGTATATGTCAGCCATCCGTACCCTTTTGTTGCTTGTTTGTTGGCTTGATTCTTTGTTGGTCTGCTTCTCGTTTGTTTTGCAAACACGTCAGGCCATGCATCGCTCCGTTCGCTTCCAACAGAGAGTCATATAAGCTGATTCACTTAAGAGAGTGCTTCCAATCACCTATGATTTCCTGCTTCCCTCTCCCATCTTGAGGCTTTTGATGTCCTCCTTGCCTTCTTCCTCTTTGCCACTCATACTCTTCTTGCATTTCCAATAATGGTTTTCTTCTTTCCATTTCATCTTGCTGCTTTTCTATTCAGGGGAGAATTCTCTACCTGTCTTTTAGGATAAGTTTCGAACTGCTGAATTCTTTTAAGATTGGCCGCTCTGTGGAATTCTCTAGCTCTGCCGTTATGAGAAATGGCGGTCATGTGACCTAGGCTACCCTAGATGGCAGCATTTGGCCATTCAGGATGTGGTCTATGTCCTGGCACTCCTCCCTGTCCTGTAATATTGCTGCCGAGATATCAGCTGAAACCCCTCTGGAGGTTCTCTTGTGACTATGTTGCTTTCCTCCAGGCGCATTTTAAATCACTGGGATGCTCATGAACTTTGTTGATTTGAATCCTACAGCTGCTGGTTGGTCTATTGGGATTCCACCTGCTTTGGGCGCTGTGTACTTCCTGAATTCGCATAGATGATTCTTTCTTGGCTTTCAGCAAGTTTCAGTCTGATTTTTCGACAGATACATTTTCAGACATTCTCTGTTTCTTTATCTCTTGCTTGTCCATCTGGGACTCTTATGAATCCTAGTCTTTCATGCCTTCTCTTACCCCAGGATTCAACATCAATGTTTTCATTGGTTTACACTTGCTTTCCTGTGTCTGCTTCTGACCGAGGGATTTCTGTTCCCCTGTCTTCACAGTCATTCACGCGTCCCTCTGCATTATCTAGTCTGCTTAGGACTGAATTTTAGCCCTGATATTATCTCATCCATTGAGTTTTCTGATATTATTTGGCTCGTCTTGAGACTTTCTCTGCCCCTTTTCTGGTATTCTGCCTTCTGTGATTCTGAGGCACTGTTGTTCTTCAGGGTTTCCGTAATCTCCGTTTTCAATACTTGCTCTGGATGGCGTTTTGCAGTCTAGTTGTTTGAAAGCTTATCTTTTGGGCCTTCAATCTCTTTAGAACTGAAAATGGTACTTCCTGTTTCTTTTACTGTACTTCTTCATCTCTACTGGTCAGGTAATATCAGGTATCTAATGCAGACTTCTAGGGCTTGGTTAAGTGAACAATTTAGACACTTGGCTCAACGCAATTCCATGGGATTTCTGTGAGGACACTTTCTCCTAGGCATTGATGCCATGTCCTATTCCTGTGTGTGTTGTCTGGTATATCTCCAATTGCTGGTGTTGCCTTTGTTGTGATGAACACCCCATACTATTTCGATTAGCATAACCTCATGTTGATTACGCTTATCTCATAATTCTGAAAGTACACAGGACACTTCCTCTTGTGGAAATGAAGCTTCTAAAGGTTCTCAGCTCTGCATTCTGCTCTATGTCACTTTGGAGTGTTTCCAAAGGAGCAAACTGAGAGTGCGCTTGTGCTTTGTAGTGCCACGGGAATGTCCCAATGAAACCAGTTCTTCCCAGAGCTTCTCTGTCTACAGAAACACCAGTGGAAGCATATCTATGGGTGTCACCCATCAGGGCCTGCTGGAATGATCCCGCAGACCGACCTTGGTGTCCTCGGTGCCGTACCGTGCCGGTGCCATCCAAAAGGTAGCATCCGCTTTTGGGAGATAATGCTGAAGGAAATGCTTCCCCTTCTCACGCTGTGGACTTGGACCACCCTTCCTTGTCCTCTCATCCTTGTGGCACGGGTGCACGAAGGCAACCACAGAGCTGTTGCGCACACTGTGCCTCGAACCAAACCATAATCCCAGCCCAGGTTATGAATGTAGCAGATCCTAAGGCTTTTCATTCTGATTTCAAACCCAAGGACCCCTGGATCCCTCAGACCAGATGCACGATATCTCTGATTCAGCCCCACACGTGCTCTAGTGGCAAAATGCCAAATTGGTCCCTGGTCCTGCAGATGCACTGGGTGTGGTCATGGGACATATCGATAAACTCAACCGCGCGCGCCAGTGTGGTTGCTTTCTCATTGGGGTCACAGGTCGGTTTGCTCTCTTGATAGGACCCACCACACCCCACAACGCACTCGAGATCCCTGAGACTCATCGTGTGCCGTCATCCGTAGCCCTATCCCTCACTGACCGCTGCCTCAGCTCCCTCAAATTTGGCAGCTCGGATC
Source organism: Vicugna pacos (assembly GCF_048564905.1). NCBI lineage: Eukaryota > Metazoa > Chordata > Mammalia > Artiodactyla > Camelidae > Vicugna > Vicugna pacos. The sequence continues at coordinate 3,862,588 of NW_027328737.1, forward strand.
TTGGCCTCAGAATCAACCGTGGGGATATTTGGCGCTGGTTTCTTTGAGTTCTGTCAGCCAAGCATCTGCGGTGCACTCTTCTAACACTCAGCGCATCACTGTCAATCCCATGTCTCCTGTCCACTTGAGAGTGTGCGTCCAAGTTAAAGAGAGTTTCAACTTTGCTGCTCCATCACCAGGGGTCAGACCCTGCACTGGTTTCCATTCCCTGCTTTGCCTTCTCCTGCTTCCAGGTGTTCAGAGGCCTCATCCTGTCTTTGGAAGTTACAGACCTGTCTTCGGCAAGTGTCCTGTGCCAAGGGCTGGGTGAGTGGATGTTTCCATTGCTGTGTACACGGGAGCGAGTGAGCGCAGGTTGCACAGCTTCTCTGCCAACTGGGCATAGATGAATCAACACTTTCCAGATACATTTCACAGAAATGTGATTTTTGTTTAGCTCTTGGTTTCTATACAGCCGTGGTGGGAGGGATTGTCCAAAGACTCCAGTTTTGACATTGTGTTGATATCTCATTTGCAGCCTTGAATAAGTTTAATGGAATTGATTTACATGTTTTGGGAGCTATACGAAAACGAAGTTCATTTTTGAAACATACTAAATCGACCTAGAAGCCAGACTTGACAATTTTGGTAACATTTTGCCAGCACTAAGGAACACCTAGACAGATAGAATGCAAACTAGCAGTCCAAACTGTTAAAGGGGTCATGTCAGCCCTTTACTGTTGAAGACTCCGAAACCAACAGGAACCATGAAATACCTACTGGAAACATGAAATAACCCCCAAGCTTGGATTCACTTGTGCATGTGGTGCCCTTTACACCCAATGACACCTACTGGCCAATTTTGGCATTTCAAGGGGTAACATCCCTCTCTAGGAAAATACAAGAGAAAACAAACCGAATATATACATTTAGGTTTGAATCCAAAAGCAGCTAGAGGAAGTACAGCTATTAGAACCCTGCTGCAGCTATGCTCGACTACTGAGAACCAGGTGTTATTCTATCAGTGATGAGAACGCTTAATCATCCGTTCATGTTGGGTAAAGCAATTGAACGCAACCAAGTGTGCACCCCCATGATATAGTGCCCCTGAGGGCTTGCCTCAAGTGTAAGACGGTCCACATAAGCTGTGTCTTTAATGTCAATGGCGACTTTACAATTCCGTTCACTATCTGACTTATACTATTTTCCTATACTGTCTTAAAAACCTGAGGCCCAATACATATTCAAGTTCAGTCAATGATTCCCCTCACTTACCACACTCCCTTCACCCCAGAGAAGACATAAACCCAGCATTTGCTGAATCAAACGGAAGGCCATCGGTTCTTTGTGGGAGCTAAGTATTCAATTCCTATCTATTTCAGTCGAGACTATTTGACCTCTAAGGAGTTCACTGTTGTTCACAGAGTGTGAATCTGGAGGAACTCTGATTCTAGGAGGGGCTTGCTCTTCTCATACTGGTTTCGTTGCATCTCAGGTACTCATCCTTCCAAATGGATGCCTGAGTGGAGGGGAGGGAAGAGCAAGTGCTTGCTAGGTAGGTCCCAACCTGGGAAAAGGCTTACCGGGGCTTGGTGCATTTTGGTCTGAATGGCTTGGAAATGCCCCTTGGGACGCGTGGATTCTCACGACCTCTTCCAAGAATATGAGCGTTTTGATCATCTCTGCCATCTCTTTTCTTTAGACGTCAGGGATCTTGGACCCGTTCTTGGAGCAGAGAATGGAGGAACTTCCTCAAGTCCACGTTGGCACTCCGTATGTACCTGCCAGGATCAGCGAGGTTCAATATGTCTCATGAATGTCTTTCGAGCCTGGTATCCTCTACAGCTGTCTCCAGGCCAGTATTCTCCATTGTAGCAGAACATCTCTCATCAATGTGTTCGCATCTCTCCTCAATCCGTGCAGCCAGCTTTTCGGCCTGCTTCTCTTCGTGTCTCCCATAAAGTCGACTTCAACAGGACTGGGCAAGTCAGAAAGTACCTCGGAGCCTCACCAGTAAGATGATGACAGGCAGATCTTCCACTGTCTGCCCTTTCAGGTTCTGGAAACTGACCCGTGAACTCAGGTCTTTGGGCAGCAGCAGTATCTCGAACTGACACAGCTTCCCGGACCAAAGAGCAAAGGCAAGCTCCACAGAGGGCGGCAGCCCCTCCATCACACTGATCCACCCACAGAACTCTGCCCGGTTACCTAGGATCCACCAGCCACAACAAGCCTCGCGGTACACACCAACATTCCACCTGGAATCCAACCGGTAACTGCCATCCCCAATGGCGGCTGCATCTTGTCAGTGTTGGGGGAGGGGCTGCCTCCAACGAGAGATTCCTAAGGTAAATGTGATTCTACACACTAGCGTCCCATGGGCCTTTTTCCTTCCCTCTTTCCTTGTGTTCAGATCTGTATGCACAGTACCAACGGAGGGAAGCGTGTCCGTTTTCAGTTAATGGTTTCACACGTCTTTCAACTTTCTAACAGTTCACAGAACACAGAGACCCACAAAAGGAAGCTTATGTTCCTGTGATATCCGTACACCCGGAATTCATACCCGTCGTTTGATTTCTGCTGAAACGCCCGCACTCTCAGGACATGGATCCATTGGTTTCATGGGGGCTGAAATTCCTAGAAATGAAACCAACCCCAATGTGCACTTTACTGTCTGTCTCTTTTGCTCTTAGTACACTTTTGCAGAGCTACTTGTCTTTGTTATAGGCTTATGCTATTTCTTCTCTACGTAGGGTAGAATATGGCATTCATTCTTCCTGTTGGAAGACATGCAAGTCTATATCACCGGCCAGGAATCCATTTGATTCCAAATCGGCATTTGGGTTAGGTCACGATATGCTTTTATGAATCAATATTTACGAATATAAATGCAGGCCTCTGATTTCCGAATACAAGTGTGCTGAGTACATGTAAGCCGCCATACTGGGTCGATGCGTGCTGAATGATCCTTGACATCACCTTGAGTATTTTCTTTTGAATAATCATGGTTCCCTTGGTATATGTCAGCCATCCGTACCCTTTTGTTGCTTGTTTGTTGGCTTGATTCTTTGTTGGTCTGCTTCTCGTTTGTTTTGCAAACACGTCAGGCCATGCATCGCTCCGTTAGCTTCCAACAGAGAGTCATATAAGCTGATTCACTTAAGAGAGTGCTTCCAATCACCTATGATTTCCTGCTTCCCTCTCCCATCTTGAGGCTTTTGATGTCCTCCTTGCCTTCTTCTTCTTTGCCACTCATACTCTTCTTGCATTTCCAATAATGGTTTTCTTCTTTCCATTTCATCTTGCTGCTTTTCTATTCAGGGGAGAATTCTCTACCTGTCTTTTAGGATAAGTTTCGAACTGCTGAATTCTTTTAAGATTGGCCGCTCTGTGGAATTCTCTAGCTCTGCCGTTATGAGAAATGGCGGTCATGTGACCTAGGCTACCCTAGATGGCAGCATTTGGCCATTCAGGTTGTGGTCTATGTCCTGGCACTCCTCCCTGTCCTGTAATATTGCTGCCGAGATATCAGCTGAAACCCCTCTGGAGGTTCTCTTGTGACTATGTTGCTTTCCTCCAGGCGCATTTTAAATCACTGGGATGCTCATGAACTTTGTTGATTTGAATCCTACAGCTGCTGGTTGGTCTATTGGGATTCCACCTGCTTTGGGCGCTGTGTACTTCCTGAATTCGCATAGATGATTCTTTCTTGGCTTTCAGCAAGTTTCAGTCTGATTTTTCGACAGATACATTTTCAGACATTCTCTGTTTCTTTATCTCTTGCTTGTCCATCTGGGACTCTTATGAATCCTAGTCTTTCATGCCTTCTCTTACCCCAGGATTCAACATCAATGTTTTCATTGGTTTGCACTTGCTTTCCTGTGTCTGCTTCTGACCGAGGGATTTCTGTTCCCCTGTCTTCACAGTCATTCACGCGTCCCTCTGCATTATCTAGTCTGCTTAGGACTGAATTTTAGCCCTGATATTATCTCATCCATTGAGTTTTCTGATATTATTTGGCTCGTCTTGAGACTTTCTCTGCCCCTTTTCTGGTATTCTGCCTTCTGTGATTCTGAGGCACTGTTGTTCTTCAGGGTTTCCGTAATCTCCGTTTTCAATACTTGCTCTGGATGGCGTTTTGCAGTCTAGTTGTTTGAAAGCTTATCTTTTGGGCCTTCAATCTCTTTAGAACTGAAAATGGTACTTCCTGTTTCTTTTACTGTACTTCTTCATCTCTACTGGTCAGGTAATATCAGGTATCTAATGCAGACTTCTAGGGCTTGGTTAAGTGAACAATTTAGACACTTGGCTCAACGCAATTCCATGGGATTTCTGTGAGGACACTTTCTCCTAGACATTGATGCCATGTCCTGTTCCTGTGTGTGTTGTCTGGTATATCTCCAATTGCTGGTGTTGCCTTTGTTGTGATGAACACCCCATACTATTTCGATTAGCATAACCTCATGTTGATTACGCTTATCTCATAATTCTGAAAGTACACAGGACACTTCCTCTTGTGGAAATGAAGCTTCTAAAGGTTCTCAGCTCTGCATTCTGCTCTATGTCACTTTGGAGTGTTTCCAAAGGAGCAAACTGAGAGTGCGCTTGTGCTTTGTAGTGCCACGGGAATGTCCCAATGAAACCAGTTCTTCCCAGAGCTTCTCTGTCTACAGAAACACCAGTGGAAGCATATCTATGGGTGTCACCCATCAGGGCCTGCTGGAATGATCCCGCAGACCGACCTTGGTGTCCTCGGTGCCGTACCGTGCCGGTGCCATCCAAAAGGTAGCATCCGCTTTTGGGAGATAATGCTGAAGGAAATGCTTCCCCTTCTCACGCTGTGGACTTGGACCACCCTTCCTTGTCCTCTCATCCTTGTGGCACGGGTGCACGAAGGCAACCACAGAGCTGTTGCGCACACTGTGCCTCGAACCAAACCATAATCCCAGCCCAGGTTATGAATGTAGCAGATCCTAAGGCTTTTCATTCTGATTTCAAACCCAAGGACCCCTGGATCCCTCAGACCAGATGCACGATATCTCTGATTCAGCCCCACACGTGCTCTAGTGGCAAAATGCCAAATTGGTCCCTGGTCCTGCAGATGCACTGGGTGTGGTCATGGGACATATCGATAAACTCAACCGCGCGCGCCAGTGTGGTTGCTTTCTCATTGGGGTCACAGGTCGGTTTGCTCTCTTGATAGGACCCACCACACCCCACAACGCACTCGAGATCCCTGAGACTCATCGTGTGCCATCATCCGTAGCCCTATCCCTCACTGACCGCTGCCTCAGCTACCTCAAATTTGGCAGCTCGGATCTTGGCCTCAGAATCAACCGTGGGGATATTTGGCGCTGGTTTCTTTGAGTTCTGTCAGCCAAGCATCTGCGGTGCACTCTTCTAACACTCAGCGCATCACTGTCAATCCCATGTCTCCTGTCCACTTGAGAGTGTGCGTCCAAGTTAAAGAGAGTTTCACCTTTGCTGCTCCATCACCAGGGGTCAGACCCTGCACTGGTTTCCATTCCCTGCTTTGCCTTCTCCTGCTTCCAGGTGTTCAGAGGCCTCATCCTGTCTTTGGAAGTTACAGACCTGTCTTCGGCAAGTGTCCTGTGCCAAGGGCTGGGTGAGTGGATGTTTCCATTGCTGTGTACACGGGAGCGAGTGAGCGCAGGTTGCACAGCTTCTCTGCCAACTGGGCATAGATGAATCAACACTTTCCAGATACATTTCACAGAAATGTGATTTTTGTTTAGCTCTTGGTTTCTATACAGCCATGGTGGGAGGGATTGTCCAAAGACTCCAGTTTTGACATTGTGTTGATATCTCATTTGCAGCCTTGAATAAGTTTAATGGAATTGATTTACATGTTTTGGGAGCTATACGAAAACGAAGTTCATTTTTGAAACATACTAAATCGACCTAGAAGCCAGACTTGACAATTTTGGTAACATTTTGCCAGCACTAAGGAACACCTAGACAGATAGAATGCAAACTAGCAGTCCAAACTGTTAAAGGGGTCATGTCAGCCCTTTACTGTTGAAGACTCCGAAACCAACAGGAACCATGAAATACCTACTGGAAACATGAAATAACCCCCAAGCTTGGATTCACTTGTGCATGTGGTGCCCTTTACACCCAATGACACCTACTGGCCAATTTTGGCATTTCAAGGGGTAACATCCCTCTCTAGGAAAATACAAGAGAAAACAAACCGAATATATACATTTAGGTTTGAATCCAAAAGCAGCTAGAGGAAGTACAGCTATTAGAACCCTGCTGCAGCTATGCTCGACTACTGAGAACCAGGTGTTATTCTATCAGCGATGAGAACGCTTAATCATCCGTTCATGTTGGGTAAAGCAATTGAACGCAACCAAGTGTGCACCCCCATGATATAGTGCCCCTGAGGGCTTGCCTCAAGTGTAAGACGGTCCACATAAGCTGTGTCTTTAATGTCAATGGCGACTTTACAATTCCGTTCACTATCTGACTTATACTATTTTCCTATACTGTCTTAAAAACCTGAGGCCCAATACATATTCAAGTTCAGTCAATGATTCCCCTCACTTACCACACTCCCTTCACCCCAGAGAAGACATAAACCCAGCATTTGCTGAATCAAACGGAAGGCCATCGGTTCTTTGTGGGAGCTAAGTATTCAATTCCTATCTATTTCAGTCGAGACTATTTGACCTCTAAGGAGTTCACTGTTGTTCACAGAGTGTGAATCTGGAGGAACTCTGATTCTAGGAGGGGCTTGCTCTTCTCATACTGGTTTCGTTGCATCTCAGGTACTGATCCTTCCAAATGGATGCCTGAGTGGAGGGGAGGGAAGAGCAAGTGCTTGCTAGGTAGGTCCCAACCTGGGAAAAGGCTTACCGGGGCTTGGTGCATTTTGGTCTGAATGGCTTGGAAATGCCCCTTGGGACGCGTGGATTCTCACGACCTCTTCCAAGAATATGAGCGTTTTGATCATCTCTGCCATCTCTTTTCTTTAGACGTCAGGGATCTTGGACCCGTTCTTGGAGCAGAGAATGGAGGAACTTCCTCAAGTCCACGTTGGCACTCCGTATGTACCTGCCAGGATCAGCGAGGTTCAATATGTCTCATGAATGTCTTTCGAGCCTGGTATCCTCTACAGCTGTCTCCAGGCCAGTATTCTCCATTGTAGCAGAACATCTCTCATCAATGTGTTCGCATCTCTCCTCAATCCGTGCAGCCAGCTTTTCGGCCTGCTTCTCTTCGTGTCTCCCATAAAGTCGACTTCAACAGGACTGGGCAAGTCAGAAAGTACCTCGGAGCCTCACCAGTAAGCTGATGACAGGCAGATCTTCCACTGTCTGCCCTTTCAGGTTCTGGAAACTGACCCGTGAACTCAGGTCTTTGGGCAGCAGCAGTATCTCGAACTGACACAGCTTCCCGGACCAAAGAGCAAAGGCAAGCTCCACAGAGGGCGGCAGCCCCTCCATCACACTGATCCACCCACAGAACTCTGCCCGGTTACCTAGGATCCACCAGCCACAACAAGCCTCGCGGTACACACCAACATTCCGCCTGGAATCCAACCGGTAACTGCCATCCCCAATGGCGGCTGCATCTTGTCAGTGTTGGGGGAGGGGCTGCCTCCAACGAGAGATTCCTAAGGTAAATGTGATTCTACCCACTAGCGTCCCATGGGCCTTTTTCCTTCCCTCTTTCCTTGTGTTCAGATCTGTATGCACAGTACCAACGGAGGGAAGCGTGTCCGTTTTCAGTTAATGGTTTCACACGTCTTTCAACTTTCTAACAGTTCACAGAACACAGAGACCCACAAAAGGAAGCTTATGTTCCTGTGATATCCGTACACCCGGAATTCATACCCGTCGTTTGATTTCTGCTGAAACGCCCGCACTCTCAGGACATGGATCCATTGGTTTCATGGGGGCTGAAATTCCTAGAAATGAAACCAACCCCAATGTGCACTTTACTGTCTGTCTCTTTTGCTCTTAGTACACTTTTGCAGAGCTACTTGTCTTTGTTATAGGCTTATGCTATTTCTTCTCTACGTAGGGTAGAATATGGCATTCATTCTTCCTGTTGGAAGACATGCAAGTCTATATCACCGGCCAGGAATCCATTTGATTCCAAATCGGCATTTGGGTTAGGTCACGATATGCTTTTATGAATCAATATTTACGAATATAAATGCAGGCCTCTGATTTCCGAATACAAGTGTGCTGAGTACATGTAAGCCGCCATACTGGGTCGATGCGTGCTGAATGATCCTTGACATCACCTTGAGTATTTTCTTTTGAATAATCATGGTTCCCTTGGTATATGTCAGCCATCCGTACCCTTTTGTTGCTTGTTTGTTGGCTTGATTCTTTGTTGGTCTGCTTCTCGTTTGTTTTGCAAACACGTCAGGCCATGCATCGCTCCGTTCGCTTCCAACAGAGAGTCATATAAGCTGATTCACTTAAGAGAGTGCTTCCAATCACCTATGATTTCCTGCTTCCCTCTCCCATCTTGAGGCTTTTGATGTCCTCCTTGCCTTCTTCTTCTTTGCCACTCATACTCTTCTTGCATTTCCAATAATGGTTTTCTTCTTTCCATTTCATCTTGCTGCTTTTCTATTCAGGGGAGAATTCTCTACCTGTCTTTTAGGATAAGTTTCGAACTGCTGAATTCTTTTAAGATTGGCCGCTCTGTGGAATTCTCTAGCTCTGCCGTTATGAGAAATGGCGGTCATGTGACCTAGGCTACCCTAGATGGCAGCATTTGGCCATTCAGGATGTGGTCTATGTCCTGGCACTCCTCCCTGTCCTGTAATATTGCTGCCGAGATATCAGCTGAAACCCCTCTGGAGGTTCTCTTGTGACTATGTTGCTTTCCTCCAGGCGCATTTTAAATCACTGGGATGCTCATGAACTTTGTTGATTTGAATCCTACAGCTGCTGGTTGGTCTATTGGGATTCCACCTGCTTTGGGCGCTGTGTACTTCCTGAATTCGCATAGATGAATCTTTCTTGGCTTTCAGCAAGTTTCAGTCTGATTTTTCGACAGATACATTTTCAGACATTCTCTGTTTCTTTATCTCTTTCTTGTCCATCTGGGACTCTTATGAATCCTAGTCTTTCATGCCTTCTCTTACCCCAGGATTCAACATCAATGTTTTCATTGGTTTGCACTTGCTTTCCTGTGTCTGCTTCTGACCGAGGGATTTCTGTTCCCCTGTCTTCACAGTCATTCACGCATCCCTCTGCATTATCTAGTCTGCTTAGGACTGAATTTTAGCCCTGATATTATCTCATCCATTGAGTTTTCTGATATTATTTGGCTCGTCTTGAGACTTTCTCTGCCCCTTTTCTGGTATTCTGCCTTCTGTGATTCTGAGGCACTGTTGTTCTTCAGGGTTTCCGTAATCTCCGTTTTCAATACTTGCTCTGGATGGCGTTTTGCAGTCTAGTTGTTTGAAAGCTTATCTTTTGGGCCTTCAATCTCTTTAGAACTGAAAATGGTACTTCCTGTTTCTTTTACTGTACTTCTTCATCTCTACTGGTCAGGTAATATCAGGTATCTAATGCAGACTTCTAGGGCTTGGTTAAGTGAACAATTTAGACACTTGGCTCAACGCAATTCCATGGGATTTCTGTGAGGACACTTTCTCCTAGACATTGATGCCATGTCCTGTTCCTGTGTGTGTTGTCTGGTATATCTCCAATTGCTGGTGTTGCCTTTGTTGTGATGAACACCCCATACTATTTCGATTAGCATAACCTCATGTTGATTACGCTTATCTCATAATTCTGAAAGTACACAGGACACTTCCTCTTGTGGAAATGAAGCTTCTAAAGGTTCTCAGCTCTGCATTCTGCTCTATGTCACTTTGGAGTGTTTCCAAAGGAGCAAACTGAGAGTGCGCTTGTGCTTTGTAGTGCCACGGGAATGTCCCAATGAAACCAGTTCTTCCCAGAGCTTCTCTGTCTACAGAAACACCAGTGGAAGCATATCTATGGGTGTCACCCATCAGGGCCTGCTGGAATGATCCCGCAGACCGACCTTGGTGTCCTCGGTGCCGTACCGTGCCGGTGCCATCCAAAAGGTAGCATCCGCTTTTGGGAGATAATGCTGAAGGAAATGCTTCCCCTTCTCACGCTGTGGACTTGGACCACCCTTCCTTGTCCTCTCATCCTTGTGGCACGGGTGCACGAAGGCAACCACAGAGCTGTTGCGCACACTGTGCCTCGAACCAAACCATAATCCCAGCCCAGGTTATGAATGTAGCAGATCCTAAGGCTTTTCATTCTGATTTCAAACCCAAGGACCCCTGGATCCCTCAGACCAGATGCACGATATCTCTGATTCAGCCCCACACGTGCTCTAGTGGCAAAATGCCAAATTGGTCCCTGGTCCTGCAGATGCACTGGGTGTGGTCATGGGACATATCGATAAACTCAACCGCGCGCGCCAGTGTGGTTGCTTTCTCATTGGGGTCACAGGTCGGTTTGCTCTCTTGATAGGACCCACCACACCCCACAACGCACTCGAGATCCCTGAGACTCATCGTGTGCCGTCATCCGTAGCCCTATCCCTCACTGACCGCTGCCTCAGCTCCCTCAAATTTGGCAGCTCGGATCTTGGCCTCAGAATCAACCGTGGGGATATTTGGCGCTGGTTTCTTTGAGTTCTGTCAGCCAAGCATCTGCGGTGCACTCTTCTAACACTCAGCGCATCACCGTCAATCCCATGTCTCCTGTCCACTTGAGAGTGTGCGTCCAAGTTAAAGAGAGTTTCACCTTTGCTGCTCCATCACCAGGGGTCAGACCCTGCACTGGTTTCCATTCCCTGCTTTGCCTTCTCCTGCTTCCAGGTGTTCAGAGGCCTCATCCTGTCTTTGGAAGTTACAGACCTGTCTTCGGCAAGTGTCCTGTGCCAAGGGCTGGGTGAGTGGATGTTTCCATTGCTGTGTACACGGGAGCGAGTGAGCGCAGGTTGCACAGCTTCTCTGCCAACTGGGCATAGATGAATCAACACTTTCCAGATACATTTCACAGAAATGTGATTTTTGTTTAGCTCTTGGTTTCTATACAGCCATGGTGGGAGGGATTGTCCAAAGACTCCAGTTTTGACATTGTGTTGATATCTCATTTGCAGCCTTGAATAAGTTTAATGGAATTGATTTACATGTTTTGGGAGCTATACGAAAACGAAGTTCATTTTTGAAACATACTAAATCGACCTAGAAGCCAGACTTGACAATTTTGGTAACATTTTGCCAGCACTAAGGAACACCTAGACAGATAGAATGCAAACTAGCAGTCCAAACTGTTAAAGGGGTCATGTCAGCTCTTTACTGTTGAAGACTCCGAAACCAACAGGAACCATGAAATACCTACTGGAAACATGAAATAACCCCCAAGCTTGGATTCACTTGTGCATGTGGTGCCCTTTACACCCAATGACACCTACTGGCCAATTTTGGCATTTCAAGGGGTAACATCCCTCTCTAGGAAAATACAAGAGGAAACAAACCGAATATATACATTTAGGTTTGAATCCAAAAGCAGCTAGAGGAAGTACAGCTATTAGAACCCTGCTGCAGCTATGCTCGACTACTGAGAACCAGGTGTTATTCTATCAGCGATGAGAACGCTTAATCATCCGTTCATGTTGGGTAAAGCAATTGAACGCAACCAAGTGTGCACCCCCATGATATAGTGCCCCTGAGGGCTTGCCTCAAGTGTAAGACGGTCCACATAAGCTGTGTCTTTAATGTCAATGGCGACTTTACAATTCCTTTCACTATCTGACTTATACTATTTTCCTATACTGTCTTAAAAACCTGAGGCCCAATACATATTCAAGTTCAGTCAATGATTCCCCTCACTTACCACACTCCCTTCACCCCAGAGAAGACATAAACCCAGCATTTGCTGAATCAAACGGAAGGCCATCGGTTCTTTGTGGGAGCTAAGTATTCAATTCCTATCTATTTCAGTCGAGACTATTTGACCTCTAAGGAGTTCACTGTTGTTCACAGAGTGTGAATCTGGAGGAACTCTGATTCTAGGAGGGGCTTGCTCTTCTCATACTGGTTTCGTTGCATCTCAGGTACTGATCCTTCCAAATGGATGCCTGAGTGGAGGGGAGGGAAGAGCAAGTGCTTGCTAGGTAGGTCCCAACCTGGGAAAAGGCTTACCGGGGCTTGGTGCATTTTGGTCTGAATGGCTTGGAAATGCCCCTTGGGACGCGTGGATTCTCACGACCTCTTCCAAGAATATGAGCGTTTTGATCATCTCTGCCATCTCTTTTCTTTAGACGTCAGGGATCTTGGACCCGTTCTTGGAGCAGAGAATGGAGGAACTTCCTCAAGTCCACGTTGGCACTCCGTATGTACCTGCCAGGATCAGCGAGGTTCAATATGTCTCATGAATGTCTTTCGAGCCTGGTATCCTCTACAGCTGTCTCCAGGCCAGTATTCTCCATTGTAGCAGAACATCTCTCATCAATGTGTTCGCATCTCTCCTCAATCCGTGCAGCCAGCTTTTCGGCCTGCTTCTCTTCGTGTCTCCCATAAAGTCGACTTCAACAGGACTGGGCAAGTCAGAAAGTACCTCGGAGCCTCACCAGTAAGCTGATGACAGGCAGATCTTCCACTGTCTGCCCTTTCAGGTTCTGGAAACTGACCCGTGAACTCAGGTCTTTGGGCAGCAGCAGTATCTCGAACTGACACAGCTTCCCGGACCAAAGAGCAAAGGCAAGCTCCACAGAGGGCGGCAGCCCCTCCATCACACTGATCCACCCACAGAACTCTGCCCGGTTACCTAGGATCCACCAGCCACAACAAGCCTCGCGGTACACACCAACATTCCGCCTGGAATCCAACCGGTAACTGCCATCCCCAATGGCGGCTGCATCTTGTCAGTGTTGGGGGAGGGGCTGCCTCCAACGAGAGATTCCTAAGGTAAATGTGATTCTACCCACTAGCGTCCCATGGGCCTTTTTCCTTCCCTCTTTCCTTGTGTTCAGATCTGTATGCACAGTACCAACGGAGGGAAGCGTGTCCGTTTTCAGTTAATGGTTTCACACGTCTTTCAACTTTCTAACAGTTCACAGAACACAGAGACCCACAAAAGGAAGCTTATGTTCCTGTGATATCCGTACACCCGGAATTCATACCCGTCGTTTGATTTCTGCTGAAACGCCCGCACTCTCAGGACATGGATCCATTGGTTTCATGGGGGCTGAAATTCCTAGAAATGAAACCAACCCCAATGTGCACTTTACTGTCTGTCTCTTTTGCTCTTAGTACACTTTTGCAGAGCTACTTGTCTTTGTTATAGGCTTATGCTATTTCTTCTCTACGTAGGGTAGAATATGGCATTCATTCTTCCTGTTGGAAGACATGCAAGTCTATATCACCGGCCAGGAATCCATTTGATTCCAAATCGGCATTTGGGTTAGGTCACGATATGCTTTTATGAATCAATATTTACGAATATAAATGCAGGCCTCTGATTTCCGAATACAAGTGTGCTGAGTATATGTAAGCCGCCATACTGGGTCGATGCGTGCTGAATGATCCTTGACATCACCTTGAGTATTTTCTTTTGAATAATCATGGTTCCCTTGGTATATGTCAGCCATCCGTACCCTTTTGTTGCTTGTTTGTTGGCTTGATTCTTTGTTGGTCTGCTTCTCGTTTGTTTTGCAAACACGTCAGGCCATGCATCGCTCCGTTCGCTTCCAACAGAGAGTCATATAAGCTGATTCACTTAAGAGAGTGCTTCCAATCACCTATGATTTCCTGCTTCCCTCTCCCATCTTGAGGCTTTTGATGTCCTCCTTGCCTTCTTCTTCTTTGCCACTCATACTCTTCTTGCATTTCCAATAATGGTTTTCTTCTTTCCATTTCATCTTGCTGCTTTTCTATTCAGGGGAGAATTCTCTACCTGTCTTTTAGGATAAGTTTCGAACTGCTGAATTCTTTTAAGATTGGCCGCTCTGTGGAATTCTCTAGCTCTGCCGTTATGAGAAATGGCGGTCATGTGACCTAGGCTACCCTAGATGGCAGCATTTGGCCATTCAGGATGTGGTCTATGTCCTGGCACTCCTCCCTGTCCTGTAATATTGCTGCCGAGATATCAGCTGAAACCCCTCTGGAGGTTCTCTTGTGACTATGTTGCTTTCCTCCAGGCGCATTTTAAATCACTGGGATGCTCATGAACTTTGTTGATTTGAATCCTACAGCTGCTGGTTGGTCTATTGGGATTCCACCTGCTTTGGGCGCTGTGTACTTCCTGAATTCGCATAGATGATTCTTTCTTGGCTTTCAGCAAGTTTCAGTCTGATTTTTCGACAGATACATTTTCAGACATTCTCTGTTTCTTTATCTCTTGCTTGTCCATCTGGGACTCTTATGAATCCTAGTCTTTCATGCCTTCTCTTACCCCAGGATTCAACATCAATGTTTTCATTGGTTTGCACTTGCTTTCCTGTGTCTGCTTCTGACCGAGGGATTTCTGTTCCCCTGTCTTCACAGTCATTCACGCATCCCTCTGCATTATCTAGTCTGCTTAGGACTGAATTTTAGCCCTGATATTATCTCATCCATTGAGTTTTCTGATATTATTTGGCTCGTCTTGAGACTTTCTCTGCCCCTTTTCTGGTATTCTGCCTTCTGTGATTCTGAGGCACTGTTGTTCTTCAGGGTTTCCGTAATCTCCGTTTTCAATACTTGCTCTGGATGGCGTTTTGCAGTCTAGTTGTTTGAAAGCTTATCTTTTGGGCCTTCAATCTCTTTAGAACTGAAAATGGTACTTCCTGTTTCTTTTACTGTACTTCTTCATCTCTACTGGTCAGGTAATATCAGGTATCTAATGCAGACTTCTAGGGCTTGGTTAAGTGAACAATTTAGACACTTGGCTCAACGCAATTCCATGGGATTTCTGTGAGGACACTTTCTCCTAGACATTGATGCCATGTCCTGTTCCTGTGTGTGTTGTCTGGTATATCTCCAATTGCTGGTGTTGCCTTTGTTGTGATGAACACCCCATACTATTTCGATTAGCATAACCTCATGTTGATTACGCTTATCTCATAATTCTGAAAGTACACAGGACACTTCCTCTTGTGGAAATGAAGCTTCTAAAGGTTCTCAGCTCTGCATTCTGCTCTATGTCACTTTGGAGTGTTTCCAAAGGAGCAAACTGAGAGTGCGCTTGTGCTTTGTAGTGCCACGGGAATGTCCCAATGAAACCAGTTCTTCCCAGAGCTTCTCTGTCTACAGAAACACCAGTGGAAGCATATCTATGGGTGTCACCCATCAGGGCCTGCTGGAATGATCCCGCAGACCGACCTTGGTGTCCTCGGTGCCGTACCGTGCCGGTGCCATCCAAAAGGTAGCATCCGCTTTTGGGAGATAATGCTGAAGGAAATGCTTCCCCTTCTCACGCTGTGGACTTGGACCACCCTTCCTTGTCCTCTCATCCTTGTGGCACGGGTGCACGAAGGCAACCACAGAGCTGTTGCGCACACTGTGCCTCGAACCAAACCATAATCCCAGCCCAGGTTATGAATGTAGCAGATCCTAAGGCTTTTCATTCTGATTTCAAACCCAAGGACCCCTGGATCCCTCAGACCAGATGCACGATATCTCTGATTCAGCCCCACACGTGCTCTAGTGGCAAAATGCCAAATTGGTCCCTGGTCCTGCAGATGCACTGGGTGTGGTCATGGGACATATCGATAAACTCAACCGCGCGCGCCAGTGTGGTTGCTTTCTCATTGGGGTCACAGGTCGGTTTGCTCTCTTGATAGGACCCACCACACCCCACAACGCACTCGAGATCCCTGAGACTCATCGTGTGCCATCATCCGTAGCCCTATCCCTCACTGACCGCTGCCTCAGCTACCTCAAATTTGGCAGCTCGGATCTTGGCCTCAGAATCAACCGTGGGGATATTTGGCGCTGGTTTCTTTGAGTTCTGTCAGCCAAGCATCTGCGGTGCACTCTTCTAACACTCAGCGCATCACTGTCAATCCCATGTCTCCTGTCCACTTGAGAGTGTGCGTCCAAGTTAAAGAGAGTTTCACCTTTGCTGCTCCATCACCAGGGGTCAGACCCTGCACTGGTTTCCATTCCCTGCTTTGCCTTCTCCTGCTTCCAGGTGTTCAGAGGCCTCATCCTGTCTTTGGAAGTTACAGACCTGTCTTCGGCAAGTGTCCTGTGCCAAGGGCTGGGTGAGTGGATGTTTCCATTGCTGTGTACACGGGAGCGAGTGAGCGCAGGTTGCACAGCTTCTCTGCCAACTGGGCATAGATGAATCAACACTTTCCAGATACATTTCACAGAAATGTGATTTTTGTTTAGCTCTTGGTTTCTATACAGCCATGGTGGGAGGGATTGTCCAAAGACTCCAGTTTTGACATTGTGTTGATATCTCATTTGCAGCCTTGAATAAGTTTAATGGAATTGATTTACATGTTTTGGGAGCTATACGAAAACGAAGTTCATTTTTGAAACATACTAAATCGACCTAGAAGCCAGACTTGACAATTTTGGTAACATTTTGCCAGCACTAAGGAACACCTAGACAGATAGAATGCAAACTAGCAGTCCAAACTGTTAAAGGGGTCATGTCAGCCCTTTACTGTTGAAGACTCCGAAACCAACAGGAACCATGAAATACCTACTGGAAACATGAAATAACCCCCAAGCTTGGATTCACTTGTGCATGTGGTGCCCTTTACACCCAATGACACCTACTGGCCAATTTTGGCATTTCAAGGGGTAACATCCCTCTCTAGGAAAATACAAGAGAAAACAAACCGAATATATACATTTAGGTTTGAATCCAAAAGCAGCTAGAGGAAGTACAGCTATTAGAACCCTGCTGCAGCTATGCTCGACTACTGAGAACCAGGTGTTATTCTATCAGCGATGAGAACGCTTAATCATCCGTTCATGTTGGGTAAAGCAATTGAACGCAACCAAGTGTGCACCCCCATGATATAGTGCCCCTGAGGGCTTGCCTCAAGTGTAAGACGGTCCACATAAGCTGTGTCTTTAATGTCAATGGCGACTTTACAATTCCGTTCACTATCTGACTTATACTATTTTCCTATACTGTCTTAAAAACCTGAGGCCCAATACATATTCAAGTTCAGTCAATGATTCCCCTCACTTACCACACTCCCTTCACCCCAGAGAAGACATAAACCCAGCATTTGCTGAATCAAACGGAAGGCCATCGGTTCTTTGTGGGAGCTAAGTATTCAATTCCTATCTATTTCAGTCGAGACTATTTGACCTCTAAGGAGTTCACTGTTGTTCACAGAGTGTGAATCTGGAGGAACTCTGATTCTAGGAGGGGCTTGCTCTTCTCATACTGGTTTCGTTGCATCTCAGGTACTGATCCTTCCAAATGGATGCCTGAGTGTAGGGGAGGGAAGAGCAAGTGCTTGCTAGGTAGGTCCCAACCTGGGAAAAGGCTTACCTGGGCTTGGTGCATTTTGGTCTGAATGGCTTGGAAATGCCCCTTGGGATGCGTGGATTCTCACGACCTCTTCCAAGAATATGAGCGTTTTGATCATCTCTGCCATCTCTTTTCTTTAGACGTCAGGGATCTTGGACCCGTTCTTGGAGCAGAGAATGGAGGAACTTCCTCAAGTCCACGTTGGCACTCCGTATGTACCTGCCAGGATCAGCGAGGTTCAATATGTCTCATGAATGTCTTTCGAGCCTGGTATCCTCTACAGCTGTCTCCAGGCCAGTATTCTCCATTGTAGCAGAACATCTCTCATCAATGTGTTCGCATCTCTCCTCAATCCGTGCAGCCAGCTTTTCGGCCTGCTTCTCTTCGTGTCTCCCATAAAGTCGACTTCAACAGGACTGGGCAAGTCAGAAAGTACCTCGGAGCCTCACCAGTAAGCTGATGACAGGCAGATCTTCCACTGTCTGCCCTTTCAGGTTCTGGAAACTGACCCGTGAACTCAGGTCTTTGGGCAGCAGCAGTATCTCGAACTGACACAGCTTCCCGGACCAAAGAGCAAAGGCAAGCTCCACAGAGGGCGGCAGCCCCTCCATCACACTGATCCACCCACAGAACTCTGCCCGGTTACCTAGGATCCACCAGCCACAACAAGCCTCGCGGTACACACCAACATTCCACCTGGAATCCAACCGGTAACTGCCATCCCCAATGGCGGCTGCATCTTGTCAGTGTTGGGGGAGGGGCTGCCTCCAACGAGAGATTCCTAAGGTAAATGTGATTCTACACACTAGCGTCCCATGGGCCTTTTTCCTTCCCTCTTTCCTTGTGTTCAGATCTGTATGCACAGTACCAACGGAGGGAAGCGTGTCCGTTTTCAGTTAATGGTTTCACACGTCTTTCAACTTTCTAACAGTTCACAGAACACAGAGACCCACAAAAGGAAGCTTATGTTCCTGTGATATCCGTACACCCGGAATTCATACCCGTCGTTTGATTTCTGCTGAAACGCCCGCACTCTCAGGACATGGATCCATTGGTTTCATGGGGGCTGAAATTCCTAGAAATGAAACCAACCCCAATGTGCACTTTACTGTCTGTCTCTTTTGCTCTTAGTACACTTTTGCAGAGCTACTTGTCTTTGTTATAGGCTTATGCTATTTCTTCTCTACGTAGGGTAGAATATGGCATTCATTCTTCCTGTTGGAAGACATGCAAGTCTATATCACCGGCCAGGAATCCATTTGATTCCAAATCGGCATTTGGGTTAGGTCACGATATGCTTTTATGAATCAATATTTACGAATATAAATGCAGGCCTCTGATTTCCGAATACAAGTGTGCTGAGTACATGTAAGCCGCCATACTGGGTCGATGCGTGCTGAATGATCCTTGACATCACCTTGAGTATTTTCTTTTGAATAATCATGGTTCCCTTGGTATATGTCAGCCATCCGTACCCTTTTGTTGCTTGTTTGTTGGCTTGATTCTTTGTTGGTCTGCTTCTCGTTTGTTTTGCAAACACGTCAGGCCATGCATCGCTCCGTTCGCTTCCAACAGAGAGTCATATAAGCTGATTCACTTAAGAGAGTGCTTCCAATCACCTATGATTTCCTGCTTCCCTCTCCCATCTTGAGGCTTTTGATGTCCTCCTTGCCTTCTTCTTCTTTGCCACTCATGCTCTTCTTGCATTTCCAATAATGGTTTTCTTCTTTCCATTTCATCTTGCTGCTTTTCTATTCAGGGGAGAATTCTCTACCTGTCTTTTAGGATAAGTTTCGAACTGCTGAATTCTTTTAAGATTGGCCGCTCTGTGGAATTCTCTAGCTCTGCCGTTATGAGAAATGGCGGTCATGTGACCTAGGCTACCCTAGATGGCAGCATTTGGCCATTCAGGATGTGGTCTATGTCCTGGCACTCCTCCCTGTCCTGTAATATTGCTGCCGAGATATCAGCTGAAACCCCTCTGGAGGTTCTCTTGTGACTATGTTGCTTTCCTCCAGGCGCATTTTAAATCACTGGGATGCTCATGAACTTTGTTGATTTGAATCCTACAGCTGCTGGTTGGTCTATTGGGATTCCACCTGCTTTGGGCGCTGTGTACTTCCTGAATTCGCATAGATGATTCTTTCTTGGCTTTCAGCA
The DNA here is from genome assembly GCF_048564905.1 of Vicugna pacos. NCBI lineage: Eukaryota > Metazoa > Chordata > Mammalia > Artiodactyla > Camelidae > Vicugna > Vicugna pacos. Next base: position 3,882,186 of record NW_027328737.1, read on the forward strand.
AGTTTCAGTCTGATTTTTCGACAGATACATTTTCAGACATTCTCTGTTTCTTTATCTCTTGCTTGTCCATCTGGGACTCTTATGAATCCTAGTCTTTCATGCCTTCTCTTACCCCAGGATTCAACATCAATGTTTTCATTGGTTTGCACTTGCTTTCCTGTGTCTGCTTCTGACCGAGGGATTTCTGTTCCCCTGTCTTCACAGTCATTCACGCGTCCCTCTGCATTATCTAGTCTGCTTAGGACTGAATTTTAGCCCTGATATTATCTCATCCATTGAGTTTTCTGATATTATTTGGCTCGTCTTGAGACTTTCTCTGCCCCTTTTCTGGTATTCTGCCTTCTGTGATTCTGAGGCACTGTTGTTCTTCAGGGTTTCCGTAATCTCCGTTTTCAATACTTGCTCTGGATGGCGTTTTGCAGTCTAGTTGTTTGAAAGCTTATCTTTTGGGCCTTCAATCTCTTTAGAACTGAAAATGGTACTTCCTGTTTCTTTTACTGTACTTCTTCATCTCTACTGGTCAGGTAATATCAGGTATCTAATGCAGACTTCTAGGGCTTGGTTAAGTGAACAATTTAGACACTTGGCTCAACGCAATTCCATGGGATTTCTGTGAGGACACTTTCTCCTAGACATTGATGCCATGTCCTGTTCCTGTGTGTGTTGTCTGGTATATCTCCAATTGCTGGTGTTGCCTTTGTTGTGATGAACACCCCATACTATTTCGATTAGCATAACCTCATGTTGATTACGCTTATCTCATAATTCTGAAAGTACACAGGACACTTCCTCTTGTGGAAATGAAGCTTCTAAAGGTTCTCAGCTCTGCATTCTGCTCTATGTCACTTTGGAGTGTTTCCAAAGGAGCAAACTGAGAGTGCGCTTGTGCTTTGTAGTGCCACGGGAATGTCCCAATGAAACCAGTTCTTCCCAGAGCTTCTCTGTCTACAGAAACACCAGTGGAAGCATATCTATGGGTGTCACCCATCAGGGCCTGCTGGAATGATCCCGCAGACCGACCTTGGTGTCCTCGGTGCCGTACCGTGCCGGTGCCATCCAAAAGGTAGCATCCGCTTTTGGGAGATAATGCTGAAGGAAATGCTTCCCCTTCTCACGCTGTGGACTTGGACCACCCTTCCTTGTCCTCTCATCCTTGTGGCACGGGTGCACGAAGGCAACCACAGAGCTGTTGCGCACACTGTGCCTCGAACCAAACCATAATCCCAGCCCAGGTTATGAATGTAGCAGATCCTAAGGCTTTTCATTCTGATTTCAAACCCAAGGACCCCTGGATCCCTCAGACCAGATGCACGATATCTCTGATTCAGCCTCACACGTGCTCTAGTGGCAAAATGCCAAATTGGTCCCTGGTCCTGCAGATGCACTGGGTGTGGTCATGGGACATATCGATAAACTCAACCGCGCGCGCCAGTGTGGTTGCTTTCTCATTGGGGTCACAGGTCGGTTTGCTCTCTTGATAGGACCCACCACACCCCACAACGCACTCGAGATCCCTGAGACTCATCGTGTGCCGTCATCCGTAGCCCTATCCCTCACTGACCGCTGCCACAGCTACCTCAAATTTGGCAGCTCGGATCTTGGCCTCAGAATCAACCGTGGGGATATTTGGCGCTGGTTTCTTTGAGTTCTGTCAGCCAAGCATCTGCGGTGCACTCTTCTAACACTCAGCGCATCACCGTCAATCCCATGTCTCCTGTCCACTTGAGAGTGTGCGTCCAAGTTAAAGAGAGTTTCACCTTTGCTGCTCCATCACCAGGGGTCAGACCCTGCACTGGTTTCCATTCCCTGCTTTGCCTTCTCCTGCTTCCAGGTGTTCAGAGGCCTCATCCTGTCTTTGGAAGTTACAGACCTGTCTTCGGCAAGTGTCCTGTGCCAAGGGCTGGGTGAGTGGATGTTTCCATTGCTGTGTACACGGGAGCGAGTGAGCGCAGGTTGCACAGCTTCTCTGCCAACTGGGCATAGATGAATCAACACTTTCCAGATACATTTCACAGAAATGTGATTTTTGTTTAGCTCTTGGTTTCTATACAGCCGTGGTGGGAGGGATTGTCCAAAGACCCAAGTTTTGACATTGTGTTGATATCTCATTTGCAGCCTTGAATAAGTTTAATGGAATTGATTTACATGTTTTGGGAGCTATACGAAAACGAAGTTCATTTTTGAAACATACTAAATCGACCTAGAAGCCAGACTTGACAATTTTGGTAACATTTTGCCAGCACTAAGGAACACCTAGACAGATAGAATGCAAACTAGCAGTCCAAACTGTTAAAGGGGTCATGTCAGCCCTTTACTGTTGAAGACTCCGAAACCAACAGGAACCATGAAATACCTACTGGAAACATGAAATAACCCCCAAGCTTGGATTCACTTGTGCATGTGGTGCCCTTTACACCCAATGAAACCTACTGGCCAATTTTGGCATTTCAAGGGGTAACATCCCTCTCTAGGAAAATACAAGAGAAAACAAACCGAATATATACATTTAGGTTTGAATCCAAAAGCAGCTAGAGGAAGTACAGCTATTAGAACCCTGCTGCAGCTATGCTCGACTACTGAGAACCAGGTGTTATTCTATCAGCGATGAGAACGCTTAATCATCCGTTCATGTTGGGTAAAGCAATTGAACGCAACCAAGTGTGCACCCCCATGATATAGTGCCCCTGAGGGCTTGCCTCAAGTGTAAGACGGTCCACATAAGCTGTGTCTTTAATGTCAATGGCGACTTTACAATTCCGTTCACTATCTGACTTATACTAATTTCCTATACTGTCTTAAAAACCTGAGGCCCAGTACATATTCAAGTTCAGTCAATGATTCCACTCACTTACCACACTCCCTTCACCCCAGAGAAGACATAAACCCAGCATTTGCTGAATCAAACGGAAGGCCATCGGTTCTTTGTGGGAGCTAAGTATTCAATTCCTATCTATTTCAGTCGAGACTATTTGACCTCTAAGGAGTTCACTGTTGTTCACAGAGTGTGAATCTGGAGGAACTCTGATTCTAGGAGGGGCTTGCTCTTCTCATACTGGTTTCGTTGCATCTCAGGTACTGATCCTTCCAAATGGATGCCTGAGTGTAGGGGAGGGAAGAGCAAGTGCTTGCTAGGTAGGTCCCAACCTGGGAAAAGGCTTACCTGGGCTTGGTGCATTTTGGTCTGAATGGCTTGGAAATGCCCCTTGGGACGCGTGGATTCTCACGACCTCTTCCAAGAATATGAGCGTTTTGATCACCTCTGCCATCTCTTTTCTTTAGACGTCAGGGATCTTGGACCCGTTCTTGGAGCAGAGAATGGAGGAACTTCCTCAAGTCCACGTTGGCACTCCGTATGTACCTGCCAGGATCAGCGAGGTTCAATATGTCTCATGAATGTCTTTCGAGCCTGGTATCCTCTACAGCTGTCTCCAGGCCAGTATTCTCCATTGTAGCAGAACATCTCTCATCAATGTGTTCGCATCTCTCCTCAATCCGTGCAGCCAGCTTTTCGGCCTGCTTCTCTTCGTGTCTCCCATAAAGTCGACTTCAACAGGACTGGGCAAGTCAGAAAGTACCTCAGAGCCTCACCAGTAAGCTGATGACAGGCAGATCTTCCACTGTCTGCCCTTTCAGGTTCTGGAAACTGACCCGTGAACTCAGGTCTTTGGGCAGCAGCAGTATCTCGAACTGACACAGCTTCCCGGACCAAAGAGCAAAGGCAAGCTCCACAGAGGGCGGCAGCCCCTCCATCACACTGATCCACCCACAGAACTCTGCCCGGTTACCTAGGATCCACCAGCCACAACAAGCCTCGCGGTACACACCAACATTCCACCTGGAATCCAACCGGTAACTGCCATCCCCAATGGCGGCTGCATCTTGTCAGTGTTGGGGGAGGGGCTGCCTCCAACGAGAGATTCCTAAGGTAAATGTGATTCTACCCACTAGCGTCCCATGGGCCTTTTTCCTTCCCTCTTTCCTTGTGTTCAGATCTGTATGCACAGTACCAACGGAGGGAAGCGTGTCCGTTTTCAGTTAATGGTTTCACACGTCTTTCAACTTTCTAACAGTTCACAGAACACAGAGACCCACAAAAGGAAGCTTATGTTCCTGTGATATCCGTACACCCGGAATTCATACCCGTCGTTTGATTTCTGCTGAAACGCCCGCACTCTCAGGACATGGATCCATTGGTTTCATGGGGTCTGAAATTCCTAGAAATGAAACCAACCCCAATGTGCACTTTACTGTCTGTCTCTTTTGCTCTTAGTACACTTTTGCAGAGCTACTTGTCTTTGTTATAGTCTTATGCTATTTCTTCTCTACGTAGGGTAGAATATGGCATTCATTCTTCCTGTTGGAAGACATGCAAGTCTATATCACCGGCCAGGAAACCATTTGATTCCAAATCGGCATTTGGGTTAGGTCACGATATGCTTTTATGAATCAATATTTACGAATATAAATGCAGGCCTCTGATTTCCGAATACAAGTGTGCTGAGTACATGTAAGCCGCCATACTGGGTCGATGCGTGCTGAATGATCCTTGACATCACCTTGAGTATTTTCTTTTGAATAATCATGGTTCCCTTGGTATATGTCAGCCATCCGTACCCTTTTGTTGCTTGTTTGTTGGCTTGATTCTTTGTTGGTCTGCTTCTCGTTTGTTTTGCAAACACGTCAGGCCATGCATCGCTCCGTTCGCTTCCAACAGAGAGTCATATAAGCTGATTCACTTAAGAGAGTGCTTCCAATCACCTATGATTTCCTGCTTCCCTCTCCCATCTTGAGGCTTTTGATGTCCTCCTTGCCTTCTTCTTCTTTGCCACTCATGCTCTTCTTGCATTTCCAATAATGGTTTTCTTCTTTCCATTTCATCTTGCTGCTTTTCTATTCAGGGGAGAATTCTCTACCTGTCTTTTAGGATAAGTTTCGAACTGCTGAATTCTTTTAAGATTGGCCGCTCTGTGGAATTCTCTAGCTCTGCCGTTATGAGAAATGGCGGTCATGTGACCTAGGCTACCCTAGATGGCAGCATTTGGCCATTCAGGATGTGGTCTATGTCCTGGCACTCCTCCCTGTCCTGTAATATTGCTGCCGAGATATCAGCTGAAACCCCTCTGGAGGTTCTCTTGTGACTATGTTGCTTTCCTCCAGGCGCATTTTAAATCACTGGGATGCTCATGAACTTTGTTGATTTGAATCCTACAGCTGCTGGTTGGTCTATTGGGATTCCACCTGCTTTGGGCGCTGTGTACTTCCTGAATTCGCATAGATGATTCTTTCTTGGCTTTCAGCAAGTTTCAGTCTGATTTTTCGACAGATACATTTTCAGACATTCTCTGTTTCTTTATCTCTTGCTTGTCCATCTGGGACTCTTATGAATCCTAGTCTTTCATGCCTTCTCTTACCCCAGGATTCAACATCAATGTTTTCATTGGTTTGCACTTGCTTTCCTGTGTCTGCTTCTGACCGAGGGATTTCTGTTCCCCTGTCTTCACAGTCATTCACGCGTCCCTCTGCATTATCTAGTCTGCTTAGGACTGAATTTTAGCCCTGATATTATCTCATCCATTGAGTTTTCTGATATTATTTGTCTCGTCTTGAGACTTTCTCTGCCCCTTTTCTGGTATTCTGCCTTCTGTGATTCTGAGGCACTGTTGTTCTTCAGGGTTTCCGTAATCTCCGTTTTCAATACTTGCTCTGGATGGCGTTTTGCAGTCTAGTTGTTTGAAAGCTTATCTTTTGGGCCTTCAATCTCTTTAGAACTGAAAGTGGTACTTCCTGTTTCTTTTACTGTACTTCTTCATCTCTACTGGTCAGGTAATATCAGGTATCTAATGCAGACTTCTAGGGCTTGGTTAAGTGAACAATTTAGACACTTGGCTCAACGCAATTCCATGGGATTTCTGTGAGGACACTTTCTCCTAGACATTGATGCCATGTCCTGTTCCTGTGTGTGTTGTCTGGTATATCTCCAATTGCTGGTGTTGCCTTTGTTGTGATGAACACCCCATACTATTTCGATTAGCATAACCTCATGTTGATTACGCTTATCTCATAATTCTGAAAGTACACAGGACACTTCCTCTTGTGGAAATGAAGCTTCTAAAGGTTCTCAGCTCTGCATTCTGCTCTATGTCACTTTGGAGTGTTTCCAAAGGAGCAAACTGAGAGTGCGCTTGTGCTTTGTAGTGCCACGGGAATGTCCCAATGAAACCAGTTCTTCCCAGAGCTTCTCTGTCTACAGAAACACCAGTGGAAGCATATCTATGGGTGTCACCCATCAGGGCCTGCTGGAATGATCCCGCAGACCGACCTTGGTGTCCTCGGTGCCGTACCGTGCCGGTGCCATCCAAAAGGTAGCATCCGCTTTTGGGAGATAATGCTGAAGGAAATGCTTCCCCTTCTCACGCTGTGGACTTGGACCACCCTTCCTTGTCCTCTCATCCTTGTGGCACGGGTGCACGAAGGCAACCACAGAGCTGTTGCGCACACTGTGCCTCGAACCAAACCATAATCCCAGCCCAGGTTATGAATGTAGCAGATCCTAAGGCTTTTCATTCTGATTTCAAACCCAAGGACCCCTGGATCCCTCAGACCAGATGCACGATATCTCTGATTCAGCCCCACACGTGCTCTAGTGGCAAAATGCCAAATTGGTCCCTGGTCCTGCAGATGCACTGGGTGTGGTCATGGGACATATCGATAAACTCAACCGCGCGCGCCAGTGTGGTTGCTTTCTCATTGGGGTCACAGGTCGGTTTGCTCTCTTGATAGGACCCACCACACCCCACAACGCACTCGAGATCCCTGAGACTCATCGTGTGCCGTCATCCGTAGCCCTATCCCTCACTGACCGCTGCCTCAGCTACCTCAAATTTGGCAGCTCGGATCTTGGCCTCAGAATCAACCGTGGGGATATTTGGCGCTGGTTTCTTTGAGTTCTGTCAGCCAAGCATCTGCGGTGCACTCTTCTAACACTCAGCGCATCACTGTCAATCCCATGTCTCCTGTCCACTTGAGAGTGTGCGTCCAAGTTAAAGAGAGTTTCACCTTTGCTGCTCCATCACCAGGGGTCAGACCCTGCACTGGTTTCCATTCCCTGCTTTGCCTTCTCCTGCTTCCAGGTGTTCAGAGGCCTCATCCTGTCTTTGGAAGTTACAGACCTGTCTTCGGCAAGTGTCCTGTGCCAAGGGCTGGGTGAGTGGATGTTTCCATTGCTGTGTACACGGGAGCGAGTGAGCGCAGGTTGCACAGCTTCTCTGCCAACTGGGCATAGATGAATCAACACTTTCCAGATACATTTCACAGAAATGTGATTTTTGTTTAGCTCTTGGTTTCTATACAGCCGTGGTGGGAGGGATTGTCCAAAGACCCAAGTTTTGACATTGTGTTGATATCTCATTTGCAGCCTTGAATAAGTTTAATGGAATTGATTTACATGTTTTGGGAGCTATACGAAAACGAAGTTCATTTTTGAAACATACTAAATCGACCTAGAAGCCAGACTTGACAATTTTGGTAACATTTTGCCAGCACTAAGGAACACCTTGACAGATAGAATGCAAACTAGCAGTCCAAACTGTTACAGGGGTCATGTCAGCTCTTTACTGTTGAAGACTCCGAAACCAACAGGAACCATGAAATACCTACTGGAAACATGAAATAACCCCCAAGCTTGGATTCACTTGTGCATGTGGTGCCCTTTACACCCAATGACACCTACTGGCCAATTTTGGCATTTCAAGGGGTAACATCCCTCTCTAGGAAAATACAAGAGGAAACAAACCGAATATATACATTTAGGTTTGAATCCAAAAGCAGCTAGAGGAAGTACAGCTATTAGAACCCTGCTGCAGCTATGCTCGACTACTGAGAACCAGGTGTTATTCTATCAGCGATGAGAACGCTTAATCATCCGTTCATGTTGGGTAAAGCAATTGAACGCAACCAAGTGTGCACCCCCATGATATAGTGCCCCTGAGGGCTTGCCTCAAGTGTAAGACGGTCCACATAAGCTGTGTCTTTAATGTCAATGGCGACTTTACAATTCCGTTCACTATCTGACTTATACTATTTTCCTATACTGTCTTAAAAACCTGAGGCCCAATACATATTCAAGTTCAGTCAATGATTCCCCTCACTTACCACACTCCCTTCACCCCAGAGAAGACATAAACCCAGCATTTGCTGAATCAAACGGAAGGCCATCGGTTCTTTGTGGGAGCTAAGTATTCAATTCCTATCTATTTCAGTCGAGACTATTTGACCTCTAAGGAGTTCACTGTTGTTCACAGAGTGTGAATCTGGAGGAACTCTGATTCTAGGAGGGGCTTGCTCTTCTCATACTGGTTTCGTTGCATCTCAGGTACTGATCCTTCCAAATGGATGCCTGAGTGTAGGGGAGGGAAGAGCAAGTGCTTGCTAGGTAGGTCCCAACCTGGGAAAAGGCTTACCTGGGCTTGGTGCATTTTGGTCTGAATGGCTTGGAAATGCCCCTTGGGACGCGTGGATTCTCACGACCTCTTCCAAGAATATGAGCGTTTTGATCACCTCTGCCATCTCTTTTCTTTAGACGTCAGGGATCTTGGACCCGTTCTTGGAGCAGAGAATGGAGGAACTTCCTCAAGTCCACGTTGGCACTCCGTATGTACCTGCCAGGATCAGCGAGGTTCAATATGTCTCATGAATGTCTTTCGAGCCTGGTATCCTCTACAGCTGTCTCCAGGCCAGTATTCTCCATTGTAGCAGAACATCTCTCATCAATGTGTTCGCATCTCTCCTCAATCCGTGCAGCCAGCTTTTCGGCCTGCTTCTCTTCGTGTCTCCCATAAAGTCGACTTCAACAGGACTGGGCAAGTCAGAAAGTACCTCAGAGCCTCACCAGTAAGCTGATGACAGGCAGATCTTCCACTGTCTGCCCTTTCAGGTTCTGGAAACTGACCCGTGAACTCAGGTCTTTGGGCAGCAGCAGTATCTCGAACTGACACAGCTTCCCGGACCAAAGAGCAAAGGCAAGCTCCACAGAGGGCGGCAGCCCCTCCATCACACTGATCCACCCACAGAACTCTGCCCGGTTACCTAGGATCCACCAGCCACAACAAGCCTCGCGGTACACACCAACATTCCACCTGGAATCCAACCGGTAACTGCCATCCCCAATGGCGGCTGCATCTTGTCAGTGTTGGGGGAGGGGCTGCCTCCAACGAGAGATTCCTAAGGTAAATGTGATTCTACCCACTAGCGTCCCATGGGCCTTTTTCCTTCCCTCTTTCCTTGTGTTCAGATCTGTATGCACAGTACCAACGGAGGGAAGCGTGTCCGTTTTCAGTTAATGGTTTCACACGTCTTTCAACTTTCTAACAGTTCACAGAACACAGAGACCCACAAAAGGAAGCTTATGTTCCTGTGATATCCATACACCCGGAATTCATACCCGTCGTTTGATTTCTGCTGAAATGCCCGCACTCTCAGGACATGGATCCATTGGTTTCATGGGGTCTGAAATTCCTAGAAATGAAACCAACCCCAATGTGCACTTTACTGTCTGTCTCTTTTGCTCTTAGTACACTTTTGCAGAGCTACTTGTCTTTGTTATAGGCTTATGCTATTTCTTCTCTACGTAGGGTAGAATATGGCATTCATTCTTCCTGTTGGAAGACATGCAAGTCTATATCACCGGCCAGGAAACCATTTGATTCCAAATCGGCATTTGGGTTAGGTCACGATATGCTTTTATGAATCAATATTTACGAAAATAAATGCAGGCCTCTGATTTCCGAATACAAGTGTGCTGAGTACATGTAAGCCGCCATACTGGGTCGATGCGTGCTGAATGATCCTTGACATCACCTTGAGTATTTTCTTTTGAATAATCATGGTTCCCTTGGTATATGTCAGCCATCCGTACCCTTTTGTTGCTTGTTTGTTGGCTTGATTCTTTGTTGGTCTGCTTCTCGTTTGTTTTGCAAACACGTCAGGCCATGCATCGCTCCGTTAGCTTCCAACAGAGAGTCATATAAGCTGATTCACTTAAGAGAGTGCTTCCAATCACCTATGATTTCCTGCTTCCCTCTCCCATCTTGAGGCTTTTGATGTCCTCCTTGCCTTCTTCTTCTTTGCCACTCATGCTCTTCTTGCATTTCCAATAATGGTTTTCTTCTTTCCATTTCATCTTGCTGCTTTTCTATTCAGGGGAGAATTCTCTACCTGTCTTTTAGGATAAGTTTCGAACTGCTGAATTCTTTTAAGATTGGCCGCTCTGTGGAATTCTCTAGCTCTGCCGTTATGAGAAATGGCGGTCATGTGACCTAGGCTACCCTAGATGGCAGCATTTGGCCATTCAGGATGTGGTCTATGTCCTGGCACTCCTCCCTGTCCTGTAATATTGCTGCCGAGATATCAGCTGAAACCCCTCTGGAGGTTCTCTTGTGACTATGTTGCTTTCCTCCAGGCGCATTTTAAATCACTGGGATGCTCATGAACTTTGTTGATTTGAATCCTACAGCTGCTGGTTGGTCTATTGGGATTCCACCTGCTTTGGGCGCTGTGTACTTCCTGAATTCGCATAGATGATTCTTTCTTGGCTTTCAGCAAGTTTCAGTCTGATTTTTCGACAGATACATTTTCAGACATTCTCTGTTTCTTTATCTCTTGCTTGTCCATCTGGGACTCTTATGATTCCTAGTCTTTCATGCCTTCTCTTACCCCAGGATTCAACATCAATGTTTTCATTGGTTTGCACTTGCTTTCCTGTGTCTGCTTCTGACCGAGGGATTTCTGTTCCCCTGTCTTCACAGTCATTCACGCGTCCCTCTGCATTATCTAGTCTGCTTAGGACTGAATTTTAGCCCTGATATTATCTCATCCATTGAGTTTTCTGATATTATTTGTCTCGTCTTGAGACTTTCTCTGCCCCTTTTCTGGTATTCTGCCTTCTGTGATTCTGAGGCACTGTTGTTCTTCAGGGTTTCCGTAATCTCCGTTTTCAATACTTGCTCTGGATGGCGTTTTGCAGTCTAGTTGTTTGAAAGCTTATCTTTTGGGCCTTCAATCTCTTTAGAACTGAAAATGGTACTTCCTGTTTCTTTTACTGTACTTCTTCATCTCTACTGGTCAGGTAATATCAGGTATCTAATGCAGACTTCTAGGGCTTGGTTAAGTGAACAATTTAGACACTTGGCTCAACGCAATTCCATGGGATTTCTGTGAGGACACTTTCTCCTAGACATTGATGCCATGTCCTGTTCCTGTGTGTGTTGTCTGGTATATCTCCAATTGCTGGTGTTGCCTTTGTTGTGATGAACACCCCATACTATTTCGATTAGCATAACCTCATGTTGATTACGCTTATCTCATAATTCTGAAAGTACACAGGACACTTCCTCTTGTGGAAATGAAGCTTCTAAAGGTTCTCAGCTCTGCATTCTGCTCTATGTCACTTTGGAGTGTTTCCAAAGGAGCAAACTGAGAGTGCGCTTGTGCTTTGTAGTGCCACGGGAATGTCCCAATGAAACCAGTTCTTCCCAGAGCTTCTCTGTCTACAGAAACACCAGTGGAAGCATATCTATGGGTGTCACCCATCAGGGCCTGCTGGAATGATCCCGCAGACCGACCTTGGTGTCCTCGGTGCCGTACCGTGCCGGTGCCATCCAAAAGGTAGCATCCGCTTTTGGGAGATAATGCTGAAGGAAATGCTTCCCCTTCTCACGCTGTGGACTTGGACCACCCTTCCTTGTCCTCTCATCCTTGTGGCACGGGTGCACGAAGGCAACCACAGAGCTGTTGCGCACACTGGCTCGAACCAAACCATAATCCCAGCCCAGGTTATGAATGTAGCAGATCCTAAGGCTTTTCATTCTGATTTCAAACCCAAGGACCCCTGGATCCCTCAGACCAGATGCACGATATCTCTGATTCAGCCCCACACGTGCTCTAGTGGCAAAATGCCAAATTGGTCCCTGGTCCTGCAGATGCACTGGGTGTGGTCATGGGACATATCGATAAACTCAACCGCGCGCGCCAGTGTGGTTGCTTTCTCATTGGGGTCACAGGTCGGTTTGCTCTCTTGATAGGACCCACCACACCCCACAACGCACTCGAGATCCCTGAGACTCATCGTGTGCCGTCATCCGTAGCCCTATCCCTCACTGACCGCTGCCTCAGCTACCTCAAATTTGGCAGCTCGGATCTTGGCCTCAGAATCAACCGTGGGGATATTTGGCGCTGGTTTCTTTGAGTTCTGTCAGCCAAGCATCTGCGGTGCACTCTTCTAACACTCAGCGCATCACCGTCAATCCCATGTCTCCTGTCCACTTGAGAGTGTGCGTCCAAGTTAAAGAGAGTTTCACCTTTGCTGCTCCATCACCAGGGGTCAGACCCTGCACTGGTTTCCATTCCCTGCTTTGCCTTCTCCTGCTTCCAGGTGTTCAGAGGCCTCATCCTGTCTTTGGAAGTTACAGACCTGTCTTCGGCAAGTGTCCTGTGCCAAGGGCTGGGTGAGTGGATGTTTCCATTGCTGTGTACACGGGAGCGAGTGAGCGCAGGTTGCACAGCTTCTCTGCCAACTGGGCATAGATGAATCAACACTTTCCAGATACATTTCACAGAAATGTGATTTTTGTTTAGCTCTTGGTTTCTATACAGCCGTGGTGGGAGGGATTGTCCAAAGACCCAAGTTTTGACATTGTGTTGATATCTCATTTGCAGCCTTGAATAAGTTTAATGGAATTGATTTACATGTTTTGGGAGCTATACGAAAACGAAGTTCATTTTTGAAACATACTAAATCGACCTAGAAGCCAGACTTGACAATTTTGGTAACATTTTGCCAGCACTAAGGAACACCTAGACAGATAGAATGCAAACTAGCAGTCCAAACTGTTAAAGGGGTCATGTCAGCTCTTTACTGTTGAAGACTCCGAAACCAACAGGAACCATGAAATACCTACTGGAAACATGAAATAACCCCCAAGCTTGGATTCACTTGTGCATGTGGTGCCCTTTACACCCAATGAAACCTACTGGCCAATTTTGGCATTTCAAGGGGTAACATCCCTCTCTAGGAAAACACAAGAGAAAACAAACCGAATATATACATTTAGGTTTGAATCCAAAAGCAGCTAGAGGAAGTACAGCTATTAGAACCCTGCTGCAGCTATGCTCGACTACTGAGAACCAGGTGTTATTCTATCAGCGATGAGAACGCTTAATCATCCGTTCATGTTGGGTAAAGCAATTGAACGCAACCAAGTGTGCACCCCCATGATATAGTGCCCCTGAGGGCTTGCCTCAAGTGTAAGACGGTCCACATAAGCTGTGTCTTTAATGTCAATGGCGACTTTACAATTCCGTTCACTATCTGACTTATACTATTTTCCTATACTGTCTTAAAAACCTGAGGCCCAATACATATTCAAGTTCAGTCAATGATTCCCCTCACTTACCACACTCCCTTCACCCCAGAGAAGACATAAACCCAGCATTTGCTGAATCAAACGGAAGGCCATCGGTTCTTTGTGGGAGCTAAGTATTCAAATCCTATCTATTTCAGTCGAGACTATTTGACCTCTAAGGAGTTCACTGTTGTTCACAGAGTGTGAATCTGGAGGAACTCTGATTCTAGGAGGGGCTTGCTCTTCTCATACTGGTTTCGTTGCATCTCAGGTACTGATCCTTCCAAATGGATGCCTGAGTGGAGGGGAGGGAAGAGCAAGTCCTTGCTAGGTAGGTCCCAACCTGGGAAAAGGCTTACCTGGGCTTGGTGCATTTTGGTCTCAATGGCTTAGAAATGCCCCTTGGGATGCGTGGATTCTCACGACCTCTTCCAAGAATATGAGCGTTTTGATCATCTCTGCCATCTCTTTTCTTTAGACGTCAGGGATCTTGGACCCGTTCTTGGAGCAGAGAATGGAGGAACTTCCTCAAGTCCACGTTGGCACTCCGTATGTACCTGCCAGGATCAGCGAGGTTCAATATGTCTCATGAATGTCTTTCGAGCCTGGTATCCTCTACAGCTGTCTCCAGGCCAGTATTCTCATTTGTAGCAGAACATCTCTCATCAATGTGTTCGCATCTCTCCTCAATCCGTGCAGCCAGCTTTTCGGCCTGCTTCTCTTCGTGTCTCCCATAAAGTCGACTTCAACAGGACTGGGCAAGTCAGAAAGTACCTCGGAGCCTCACCAGTAAGTTGATCACAGGCAGATCTTCCACTGTCTGCCCTTTCAGGTTCTGGAAACTGACCCGTGAACTCAGGTCTTTGGGCAGCAGCAGTATCTCGAACTGACACAGCTTCCCGGACCAAAGAGCAAAGGCAAGCTCCACAGAGGGCGGCAGCCCCTCCATCACACTGATCCACCCACAGAACTCTGCCCGGTTACCTAGGATCCACCAGCCACAACAAGCCTCGCGGTACACACCAACATTCCACCTGGAATCCAACCGGTAACTGCCATCCCCAATAGGGGCTGCATCTTGTCAGTGTGGGGGAGGGGCTGCTTCCAACGAGAGATTCCTTAGGTAAATGTGATTCTACCCACTAGCGTCCCATGGGCCTTTTTCCTTCCCTCTTTCCTTGTGTTCAGATCTGTATGCACAATACCAACGGAGGGAAGCGTGTCCGTTTTCAGTTAATGGTTTCACACATCTTTCAACTTTCTAACAGTTCACAGAACACAGAGACCCACAAAAGGAAGCTTATGTTCCTGTGATATCCGTACACCCGGAATTCATACCCGTCGTTTGATTTCTGCTGAAACGCCCGCACTCTCAGGACATGGATCCATTGGTTTCATGGGGTCTGAAATTCCTAGAAATGAAACCAACCCCAATGGGCACTTTACTGTCTGTCTCTTTTGCTCTTAGTACACTTTTGCAGAGCTACTTGTCTTTGTTATAGGCTTATGCCATTTCTTCTCAACGTAGGGTAGAAGATGGCATTAATTCTTCCTGTTGGAAGACATGCAAGTCTATATCACCGGCCAGGAATCCATTTGATTCCAAATCGGCATTTGGGTTAGGTCACGATATGCTTTTATGAATCAATATTTACGAATATAAATGCACGCCTCTGATTTCCGAATACAAGTGTGCTGAGTACATGTAAGCCACCATACTGGGTCGATGCGTGCTGAATGATCCTTGACATCACCTTGAGTATTTTCTTTTGAATAATCATGGTTCCCTTGGTATATGTCAGCCATCCGTACCCTTTTGTTGCTTGTTTGTTGGCTTGATTCTTTGTTGGTCTGCTTCTCGTTTGTTTTGCAAACACGTCAGGCCATGCATCGCTCCGTTAGCTTCCAACAGAGAGTCATATAAGCTGATTCACTTAAGAGAGTGCTTCCAATCACCTATGATTTCCTGCTTCCCTCTCCCATCTTGAGGCTTTTGATGTCCTCCTTGCCTTCTTCTTCTTTGCCACTCATGCTCTTCTTGCATTTCCAATAATGGTTTTCTTCTTTCCATTTCATCTTGCTGCTTTTCTATTCAGGGGAGAATTCTCTACCTGTCTTTTAGGATAAGTTTCGAACTGCTGAATTCTTTTAAGATTGGCCGCTCTGTGGAATTCTCTAGCTCTGCCGTTATGAGAAATGGCGGTCATGTGACCTAGGCTACCCTAGATGGCAGCATTTGGCCATTCAGGATGTGGTCTATGTCCTGGCACTCCTCCCTGTCCTGTAATATTGCTGCCGAGATATCAGCTGAAACCCCTCTGGAGGTTCTCTTGTGACTATGTTGCTTTCCTCCAGGCGCATTTTAAATCACTGGGATGCTCATGAACTTTGTTGATTTGAATCCTACAGCTGCTGGTTGGTCTATTGGGATTCCACCTGCTTTGGGCGCTGTGTACTTCCTGAATTCGCATAGATGATTCTTTCTTGGCTTTCAGCAAGTTTCAGTCTGATTTTTCGACAGATACATTTTCAGACATTCTCTGTTTCTTTATCTCTTGCTTGTCCATCTGGGACTCTTATGAATCCTAGTCTTTCATGCCTTCTCTTACCCCAGGATTCAACATCAATGTTTTCATTGGTTTGCACTTGCTTTCCTGTGTCTGCTTCTGACCGAGGGATTTCTGTTCCCCTGTCTTCACAGTCATTCACGCGTCCCTCTGCATTATCTAGTCTGCTTAGGACTGAATTTTAGCCCTGATATTATCTCATCCATTGAGTTTTCTGATATTATTTGTCTCGTCTTGAGACTTTCTCTGCCCCTTTTCTGGTATTCTGCCTTCTGTGATTCTGAGGCACTGTTGTTCTTCAGGGTTTCCGTAATCTCCGTTTTCAATACTTGCTCTGGATGGCGTTTTGCAGTCTAGTTGTTTGAAAGCTTATCTTTTGGGCCTTCAATCTCTTTAGAACTGAAAATGGTACTTCCTGTTTCTTTTACTGTACTTCTTCATCTCTACTGGTCAGGTAATATCAGGTATCTAATGCAGACTTCTAGGGCTTGGTTAAGTGAACAATTTAGACACTTGGCTCAACGCAATTCCATGGGATTTCTGTGAGGACACTTTCTCCTAGACATTGATGCCATGTCCTGTTCCTGTGTGTGTTGTCTGGTATATCTCCAATTGCTGGTGTTGCCTTTGTTGTGATGAACACCCCATACTATTTCGATTAGCATAACCTCATGTTGATTACGCTTATCTCATAATTCTGAAAGTACACAGGACACTTCCTCTTGTGGAAATGAAGCTTCTAAAGGTTCTCAGCTCTGCATTCTGCTCTATGTCACTTTGGAGTGTTTCCAAAGGAGCAAACTGAGAGTGCGCTTGTGCTTTGTAGTGCCACGGGAATGTCCCAATGAAACCAGTTCTTCCCAGAGCTTCTCTGTCTACAGAAACACCAGTGGAAGCATATCTATGGGTGTCACCCATCAGGGCCTGCTGGAATGATCCCGCAGACCGACCTTGGTGTCTTCGGTGCCGTACCGTGCCGGTGCCATCCAAAAGGTAGCATCCGCTTTTGGGAGATAATGCTGAAGGAAATGCTTCCCCTTCTCATGCTGTGGACTTGGACCACCCTTCCTTGTCCTCTCATCCTTGTGGCACGGGTGCACGAAGGCAACCACAGAGCTGTTGCGCACACTGTGCCTCGAACCAAACCATAATCCCAGCCCAGGTTATGAATGTAGCAGATCCTAAGGCTTTTCATTCTGATTTCAAACCCAAGGACCCCTGGATCCCTCAGACCAGATGCACGATATCTCTGATTCAGCCCCGCACGTGCTCTAGTGGCAAAATGCCAAATTGGTCCCTGGTCCTGCAGATGCACTGGGTGTGGTCATGGGACATATCGATAAACTCAACCGCGCGCGCCAGTGTGGTTGCTTTCTCATTGGGGTCACAGGTCGGTTTGCTCTCTTGATAGGACCCACCACACCCCACAACGCACTCGAGATCCCTGAGACTCATCGTGTGCCGTCATCCGTAGCCCTATCCCTCACTGACCGCTGCCTCAGCTACCTCAAATTTGGCAGCTCGGATCTTGGCCTCAGAATCAACCGTGGGGATATTTGGCGCTGGTTTCTTTGAGTTCTGTCAGCCAAGCATCTGCGGTGCACTCTTCTAACACTCAGCGCATCACCGTCAATCCCATGTCTCCTGTCCACTTGAGAGTGTGCGTCCAAGTTAAAGAGAGTTTCACCTTTGCTGCTCCATCACCAGGGGTCAGACCCTGCACTGGTTTCCATTCCCTGCTTTGCCTTCTCCTGCTTCCAGGTGTTCAGAGGCCTCATCCTGTCTTTGGAAGTTACAGACCTGTCTTCGGCAAGTGTCCTGTGCCAAGGGCTGGGTGAGTGGATGTTTCCATTGCTGTGTACACGGGAGCGAGTGAGCGCAGGTTGCACAGCTTCTCTGCCAACTGGGCATAGATGAATCAACACTTTCCAGATACATTTCACAGAAATGTGATTTTTGTTTAGCTCTTGGTTTCTATACAGCCGTGGTGGGAGGGATTGTCCAAAGACTCCAGTTTTGACATTGTGTTGATATCTCATTTGCAGCCTTGAATAAGTTTAATGGAATTGATTTACATGTTTTGGGAGCTATACGAAAACGAAGTTCATTTTTGAAACATACTAAATCGACCTAGAAGCCAGACTTGACAATTTTGGTAACATTTTGCCAGCACTAAGGAACACCTAGACAGATAGAATGCAAACTAGCAGTCCAAACTGTTAAAGGGGTCATGTCAGCCCTTTACTGTTGAAGACTCCGAAACCAACAGGAACCATGAAATACCTACTGGAAACATGAAATAACCCCCAAGCTTGGATTCACTTGTGCATGTGGTGCCCTTTACACCCAATGACACCTACTGGCCAATTTTGGCATTTCAAGGGGTAACATCCCTCTCTAGGAAAATACAAGAGAAAACAAACCGAATATATACATTTAGGTTTGAATCCAAAAGCAGCTAGAGGAAGTACAGCTATTAGAACCCTGCTGCAGCTATGCTCGACTACTGAGAACCAGGTGTTATTCTATCAGCGATGAGAACGCTTAATCATCCGTTCATGTTGGGTAAAGCAATTGAACGCAACCAAGTGTGCACCCCCATGATATAGTGCCCCTGAGGGCTTGCCTCAAGTGTAAGACGGTCCACATAAGCTGTGTCTTTAATGTCAATGGCGACTTTACAATTCCGTTCACTATCTGACTTATACTATTTTCCTATACTGTCTTAAAAACCTGAGGCCCAATACATATTCAAGTTCAGTCAATGATTCCCCTCACTTACCACACTCCCTTCACCCCAGAGAAGACATAAACCCAGCATTTGCTGAATCAAACGGAAGGCCATCGGTTCTTTGTGGGAGCTAAGTATTCAATTCCTATCTATTTCAGTCGAGACTATTTGACCTCTAAGGAGTTCACTGTTGTTCACAGAGTGTGAATCTGGAGGAACTCTGATTCTAGGAGGGGCTTGCTCTTCTCATACTGGTTTCGTTGCATCTCAGGTACTGATCCTTCCAAATGGATGCCTGAGTGTAGGGGAGGGAAGAGCAAGTGCTTGCTAGGTAGGTCCCAACCTGGGAAAAGGCTTACCTGGGCTTGGTGCATTTTGGTCTGAATGGCTTGGAAATGCCCCTTGGGACGCGTGGATTCTCACGACCTCTTCCAAGAATATGAGCGTTTTGATCATCTCTGCCATCTCTTTTCTTTAGACGTCAGGGATCTTGGACCCGTTCTTGGAGCAGAGAATGGAGGAACTTCCTCAAGTCCACGTTGGCACTCCGTATGTACCTGCCAGGATCAGCGAGGTTCAATATGTCTCATGAATGTCTTTCGAGCCTGGTATCCTCTACAGCTGTCTCCAGGCCAGTATTCTCATTTGTAGCAGAACATCTCTCATCAATGTGTTCGCATCTCTCCTCAATCCGTGCAGCCAGATTTTCGGCCTGCTTCTCTTCGTGTCTCCCATAAAGTCGACTTCAACAGGACTGGGCAAGTCAGAAAGTACCTCAGAGCCTCACCAGTAAGCTGATGACAGGCAGATCTTCCACTGTCTGCCCTTTCAGGTTCTGGAAACTGACCCGTGAACTCAGGTCTTTGGGCAGCAGCAGTATCTCGAACTGACACAGCTTCCCGGACCAAAGAGCAAAGGCAAGCTCCACAGAGGGCGGCAGCCCCTCCATCACACTGATCCACCCACAGAACTCTGCCCGGTTACCTAGGATCCACCAGCCACAACAAGCCTCGCGGTACACACCAACATTCCACCTGGAATCCAACCGGTAACTGCCATCCCCAATAGGGGCTGCATCTTGTCAGTGTGGGGGAGGGGCTGCTTCCAACGAGAGATTCCTTAGGTAAATGTGATTCTACCCACTAGCGTCCCATGGGCCTTTTTCCTTCCCTCTTTCCTTGTGTTCAGATCTGTATGCACAATACCAATGGAGGGAAGCGTGTCCGTTTTCAGTTAATGGTTTCACACGTCTTTCAACTTTCTAACAGTTCACAGAACACAGAGACCCACAAAAGGAAGCTTATGTTCCTGTGATATCCGTACACCCGGAATTCATACCCGTCGTTTGATTTCTGCTGAAACGCCCGCACTCTCAGGACATGGATCCATTGGTTTCATGGGGTCTGAAATTCCTAGAAATGAAACCAACCCCAATGGGCACTTTACTGTCTGTCTCTTTTGCTCTTAGTACACTTTTGCAGAGCTACTTGTCTTTGTTATAGGCTTATGCCATTTCTTCTCAACGTAGGGTAGAAGATGGCATTAATTCTTCCTGTTGGAAGACATGCAAGTCTATATCACCGGCCAGGAATCCATTTGATTCCAAATCGGCATTTGGGTTAGGTCACGATATGCTTTTATGAATCAATATTTACGAATATAAATGCACGCCTCTGATTTCCGAATACAAGTGTGCTGAGTACATGTAAGCCACCATACTGGGTCGATGCGTGCTGAATGATCCTTGACATCACCTTGAGTATTTTCTTTTGAATAATCATGGTTCCCTTGGTATATGTCAGCCATCCGTACCCTTTTGTTGCTTGTTTGTTGGCTTGATTCTTTGTTGGTCTGCTTCTCGTTTGTTTTGCAAACACGTCAGGCCATGCATCGCTCCGTTCGCTTCCAACAGAGAGTCATATAAGCTGATTCACTTAAGAGAGTGCTTCCAATCACCTATGATTTCCTGCTTCCCTCTCCCATCTTGAGGCTTTTGATGTCCTCCTTGCCTTCTTCTTCTTTGCCACTCATGCTCTTCTTGCATTTCCAATAATGGTTTTCTTCTTTCCATTTCATCTTGCTGCTTTTCTATTCAGGGGAGAATTCTCTACCTGTCTTTTAGGATAAGTTTCGAACTGCTGAATTCTTTTAAGATTGGCCGCTCTGTGGAATTCTCTAGCTCTGCCGTTATGAGAAATGGCGGTCATGTGACCTAGGCTACCCTAGATGGCAGCATTTGGCCATTCAGGTTGTGGTCTATGTCCTGGCACTCCTCCCTGTCCTGTAATATTGCTGCCGAGATATCAGCTGAAACCCCTCTGGAGGTTCTCTTGTGACTATGTTGCTTTCCTCCAGGCGCATTTTAAATCACTGGGATGCTCATGAACTTTGTTGATTTGAATCCTACAGCTGCTGGTTGGTCTATTGGGATTCCACCTGCTTTGGGCGCTGTGTACTTCCTGAATTCGCATAGATGATACTTTCTTGGCTTTCAGCAAGTTTCAGTCTGATTTTTCGACAGATACATTTTCAGACATTCTCTGTTTCTTTATCTCTTGCTTGTCCATCTGGGACTCTTATGAATCCTAGTCTTTCATGCCTTCTCTTACCCCAGGATTCAACATCAATGTTTTCATTGGTTTGCACTTGCTTTCCTGTGTCTGCTTCTGACCGAGGGATTTCTGTTCCCCTGTCTTCACAGTCATTCACGCGTCCCTCTGCATTATCTAGTCTGCTTAGGACTGAATTTTAGCCCTGATATTATCTCATCCATTGAGTTTTCTGATATTATTTGGCTCGTCTTGAGACTTTCTCTGCCCCTTTTCTGGTATTCTGCCTTCTGTGATTCTGAGGCACTGTTGTTCTTCAGGGTTTCCGTAATCTCCGTTTTCAATACTTGCTCTGGATGGCGTTTTGCAGTCTAGTTGTTTGAAAGCTTATCTTTTGGGCCTTCAATCTCTTTAGAACTGAAAGTGGTACTTCCTGTTTCTCTTACTGTACTTCTTCATCTCTACTGGTCAGGTAATATCAGGTATCTAATGCAGACTTCTAGGGCTTGGTTAAGTGAACAATTTAGACACTTGGCTCAACGCAATTCCATGGGATTTCTGTGAGGACACTTTCTCCTAGACATTGATGCCATGTCCTGTTCCTGTGTGTGTTGTCTGGTATATCTCCAATTGCTGGTGTTGCCTTTGTTGTGATGAACACCCCATACTATTTCGATTAGCATAACCTCATGTTGATTACGCTTATCTCATAATTCTGAAAGTACACAGGACACTTCCTCTTGTGGAAATGAAGCTTCTAAAGGTTCTCAGCTCTGCATTCTGCTCTATGTCACTTTGGAGTGTTTCCAAAGGAGCAAACTGAGAGTGCGCTTGTGCTTTGTAGTGCCACGGGAATGTCCCAATGAAACCAGTTCTTCCCAGAGCTTCTCTGTCTACAGAAACACCAGTGGAAGCATATCTATGGGTGTCACCCATCAGGGCCTGCTGGAATGATCCCGCAGACCGACCTTGGTGTCCTCGGTGCCGTACCGTGCCGGTGCCATCCAAAAGGTAGCATCCGCTTTTGGGAGATAATGCTGAAGGAAATGCTTCCCCTTCTCACGCTGTGGACTTGGACCACCCTTCCTTGTCCTCCCATCCTTGTGGCACGGGTGCACGAAGGCAACCACAGAGCTGTTGCGCACACTGTGCCTCGAACCAAACCATAATCCCAGCCCAGGTTATGAATGTAGCAGATCCTAAGGCTTTTCATTCTGATTTCAAACCCAAGGACCCCTGGATCCCTCAGACCAGATGCACGATATCTCTGATTCAGCCCCACACGTGCTCTAGTGGCAAAATGCCAAATTGGTCCCTGGTCCTGCAGATGCACTGGGTGTGGTCATGGGACATATCGATAAACTCAACCGCGCGCGCCAGTGTGGTTGCTTTCTCATTGGGGTCACAGGTCGGTTTGCTCTCTTGATAGGACCCACCACACCCCACAACGCACTCGAGATCCCTGAGACTCATCGTGTGCCGTCATCCGTAGCCCTATCCCTCACTGACCGCTGCCTCAGCTACCTCAAATTTGGCAGCTCGGATCTTGGCCTCAGAATCAACCGTGGGGATATTTGGCGCTGGTTTCTTTGAGTTCTGTCAGCCAAGCATCTGCGGTGCACTCTTCTAACACTCAGCGCATCACCGTCAATCCCATGTCTCCTGTCCACTTGAGAGTGTGCGTCCAAGTTAAAGAGAGTTTCACCTTTGCTGCTCCATCACCAGGGGTCAGACCCTGCACTGGTTTCCATTCCCTGCTTTGCCTTCTCCTGCTTCCAGGTGTTCAGAGGCCTCATCCTGTCTTTGGAAGTTACAGACCTGTCTTCGGCAAGTGTCCTGTGCCAAGGGCTGGGTGAGTGGATGTTTCCATTGCTGTGTACACGGGAGCGAGTGAGCGCA
Source organism: Vicugna pacos (assembly GCF_048564905.1). Classification (NCBI taxonomy): domain Eukaryota; kingdom Metazoa; phylum Chordata; class Mammalia; order Artiodactyla; family Camelidae; genus Vicugna; species Vicugna pacos. Next base: position 3,905,329 of record NW_027328737.1, read on the forward strand.
GGTTGCACAGCTTCTCTGCCAACTGGGCATAGATGAATCAACACTTTCCAGATACATTTCACAGAAATGTGATTTTTGTTTAGCTCTTGGTTTCTATACAGCCGTGGTGGGAGGGATTGTCCAAAGACTCCAGTTTTGACATTGTGTTGATATCTCATTTGCAGCCTTGAATAAGTTTAATGGAATTGATTTACATGTTTTGGGAGCTATACGAAAACGAAGTTCATTTTTGAAACATACTAAATCGACCTAGAAGCCAGACTTGACAATTTTGGTAACATTTTGCCAGCACTAAGGAACACCTAGACAGATAGAATGCAAACTAGCAGTCCAAACTGTTAAAGGGGTCATGTCAGCCCTTTACTGTTGAAGACTCCGAAACCAACAGGAACCATGAAATACCTACTGGAAACATGAAATAACCCCCAAGCTTGGATTCACTTGTGCATGTGGTGCCCTTTACACCCAATGACACCTACTGGCCAATTTTGGCATTTCAAGGGGTAACATCCCTCTCTAGGAAAATACAAGAGAAAACAAACCGAATATATACATTTAGGTTTGAATCCAAAAGCAGCTAGAGGAAGTACAGCTATTAGAACCCTGCTGCAGCTATGCTCGACTACTGAGAACCAGGTGTTATTCTATCAGCGATGAGAACGCTTAATCATCCGTTCATGTTGGGTAAAGCAATTGAACGCAACCAAGTGTGCACCCCCATGATATAGTGCCCCTGAGGGCTTGCCTCAAGTGTAAGACGGTCCACATAAGCTGTGTCTTTAATGTCAATGGCGACTTTACAATTCCGTTCACTATCTGACTTATACTATTTTCCTATACTGTCTTAAAAACCTGAGGCCCAATACATATTCAAGTTCAGTCAATGATTCCCCTCACTTACCACACTCCCTTCACCCCAGAGAAGACATAAACCCAGCATTTGCTGAATCAAACGGAAGGCCATCGGTTCTTTGTGGGAGCTAAGTATTCAATTCCTATCTATTTCAGTCGAGACTATTTGACCTCTAAGGAGTTCACTGTTGTTCACAGAGTGTGAATCTGGAGGAACTCTGATTCTAGGAGGGGCTTGCTCTTCTCATACTGGTTTCGTTGCATCTCAGGTACTGATCCTTCCAAATGGATGCCTGAGTGTAGGGGAGGGAAGAGCAAGTGCTTGCTAGGTAGGTCCCAACCTGGGAAAAGGCTTACCTGGGCTTGGTGCATTTTGGTCTGAATGGCTTGGAAATGCCCCTTGGGACGCGTGGATTCTCACGACCTCTTCCAAGAATATGAGCGTTTTGATCATCTCTGCCATCTCTTTTCTTTAGACGTCAGGGATCTTGGACCCGTTCTTGGAGCAGAGAATGGAGGAACTTCCTCAAGTCCACGTTGGCACTCCGTATGTACCTGCCAGGATCAGCGAGGTTCAATATGTCTCATGAATGTCTTTCGAGCCTGGTATCCTCTACAGCTGTCTCCAGGCCAGTATTCTCATTTGTAGCAGAACATCTCTCATCAATGTGTTCGCATCTCTCCTCAATCCGTGCAGCCAGATTTTCGGCCTGCTTCTCTTCGTGTCTCCCATAAAGTCGACTTCAACAGGACTGGGCAAGTCAGAAAGTACCTCAGAGCCTCACCAGTAAGCTGATGACAGGCAGATCTTCCACTGTCTGCCCTTTCAGGTTCTGGAAACTGACCCGTGAACTCAGGTCTTTGGGCAGCAGCAGTATCTCGAACTGACACAGCTTCCCGGACCAAAGAGCAAAGGCAAGCTCCACAGAGGGCGGCAGCCCCTCCATCACACTGATCCACCCACAGAACTCTGCCCGGTTACCTAGGATCCACCAGCCACAACAAGCCTCGCGGTACACACCAACATTCCACCTGGAATCCAACCGGTAACTGCCATCCCCAATAGGGGCTGCATCTTGTCAGTGTGGGGGAGGGGCTGCTTCCAACGAGAGATTCCTTAGGTAAATGTGATTCTACCCACTAGCGTCCCATGGGCCTTTTTCCTTCCCTCTTTCCTTGTGTTCAGATCTGTATGCACAATACCAATGGAGGGAAGCGTGTCCGTTTTCAGTTAATGGTTTCACACGTCTTTCAACTTTCTAACAGTTCACAGAACACAGAGACCCACAAAAGGAAGCTTATGTTCCTGTGATATCCGTACACCCGGAATTCATACCCGTCGTTTGATTTCTGCTGAAACGCCCGCACTCTCAGGACATGGATCCATTGGTTTCATGGGGTCTGAAATTCCTAGAAATGAAACCAACCCCAATGGGCACTTTACTGTCTGTCTCTTTTGCTCTTAGTACACTTTTGCAGAGCTACTTGTCTTTGTTATAGGCTTATGCCATTTCTTCTCAACGTAGGGTAGAAGATGGCATTAATTCTTCCTGTTGGAAGACATGCAAGTCTATATCACCGGCCAGGAATCCATTTGATTCCAAATCGGCATTTGGGTTAGGTCACGATATGCTTTTATGAATCAATATTTACGAATATAAATGCACGCCTCTGATTTCCGAATACAAGTGTGCTGAGTACATGTAAGCCACCATACTGGGTCGATGCGTGCTGAATGATCCTTGACATCACCTTGAGTATTTTCTTTTGAATAATCATGGTTCCCTTGGTATATGTCAGCCATCCGTACCCTTTTGTTGCTTGTTTGTTGGCTTGATTCTTTGTTGGTCTGCTTCTCGTTTGTTTTGCAAACACGTCAGGCCATGCATCGCTCCGTTCGCTTCCAACAGAGAGTCATATAAGCTGATTCACTTAAGAGAGTGCTTCCAATCACCTATGATTTCCTGCTTCCCTCTCCCATCTTGAGGCTTTTGATGTCCTCCTTGCCTTCTTCTTCTTTGCCACTCATGCTCTTCTTGCATTTCCAATAATGGTTTTCTTCTTTCCATTTCATCTTGCTGCTTTTCTATTCAGGGGAGAATTCTCTACCTGTCTTTTAGGATAAGTTTCGAACTGCTGAATTCTTTTAAGATTGGCCGCTCTGTGGAATTCTCTAGCTCTGCCGTTATGAGAAATGGCGGTCATGTGACCTAGGCTACCCTAGATGGCAGCATTTGGCCATTCAGGTTGTGGTCTATGTCCTGGCACTCCTCCCTGTCCTGTAATATTGCTGCCGAGATATCAGCTGAAACCCCTCTGGAGGTTCTCTTGTGACTATGTTGCTTTCCTCCAGGCGCATTTTAAATCACTGGGATGCTCATGAACTTTGTTGATTTGAATCCTACAGCTGCTGGTTGGTCTATTGGGATTCCACCTGCTTTGGGCGCTGTGTACTTCCTGAATTCGCATAGATGATACTTTCTTGGCTTTCAGCAAGTTTCAGTCTGATTTTTCGACAGATACATTTTCAGACATTCTCTGTTTCTTTATCTCTTGCTTGTCCATCTGGGACTCTTATGAATCCTAGTCTTTCATGCCTTCTCTTACCCCAGGATTCAACATCAATGTTTTCATTGGTTTGCACTTGCTTTCCTGTGTCTGCTTCTGACCGAGGGATTTCTGTTCCCCTGTCTTCACAGTCATTCACGCGTCCCTCTGCATTATCTAGTCTGCTTAGGACTGAATTTTAGCCCTGATATTATCTCATCCATTGAGTTTTCTGATATTATTTGGCTCGTCTTGAGACTTTCTCTGCCCCTTTTCTGGTATTCTGCCTTCTGTGATTCTGAGGCACTGTTGTTCTTCAGGGTTTCCGTAATCTCCGTTTTCAATACTTGCTCTGGATGGCGTTTTGCAGTCTAGTTGTTTGAAAGCTTATCTTTTGGGCCTTCAATCTCTTTAGAACTGAAAGTGGTACTTCCTGTTTCTCTTACTGTACTTCTTCATCTCTACTGGTCAGGTAATATCAGGTATCTAATGCAGACTTCTAGGGCTTGGTTAAGTGAACAATTTAGACACTTGGCTCAACGCAATTCCATGGGATTTCTGTGAGGACACTTTCTCCTAGACATTGATGCCATGTCCTGTTCCTGTGTGTGTTGTCTGGTATATCTCCAATTGCTGGTGTTGCCTTTGTTGTGATGAACACCCCATACTATTTCGATTAGCATAACCTCATGTTGATTACGCTTATCTCATAATTCTGAAAGTACACAGGACACTTCCTCTTGTGGAAATGAAGCTTCTAAAGGTTCTCAGCTCTGCATTCTGCTCTATGTCACTTTGGAGTGTTTCCAAAGGAGCAAACTGAGAGTGCGCTTGTGCTTTGTAGTGCCACGGGAATGTCCCAATGAAACCAGTTCTTCCCAGAGCTTCTCTGTCTACAGAAACACCAGTGGAAGCATATCTATGGGTGTCACCCATCAGGGCCTGCTGGAATGATCCCGCAGACCGACCTTGGTGTCCTCGGTGCCGTACCGTGCCGGTGCCATCCAAAAGGTAGCATCCGCTTTTGGGAGATAATGCTGAAGGAAATGCTTCCCCTTCTCACGCTGTGGACTTGGACCACCCTTCCTTGTCCTCCCATCCTTGTGGCACGGGTGCACGAAGGCAACCACAGAGCTGTTGCGCACACTGTGCCTCGAACCAAACCATAATCCCAGCCCAGGTTATGAATGTAGCAGATCCTAAGGCTTTTCATTCTGATTTCAAACCCAAGGACCCCTGGATCCCTCAGACCAGATGCACGATATCTCTGATTCAGCCCCACACGTGCTCTAGTGGCAAAATGCCAAATTGGTCCCTGGTCCTGCAGATGCACTGGGTGTGGTCATGGGACATATCGATAAACTCAACCGCGCGCGCCAGTGTGGTTGCTTTCTCATTGGGGTCACAGGTCGGTTTGCTCTCTTGATAGGACCCACCACACCCCACAACGCACTCGAGATCCCTGAGACTCATCGTGTGCCGTCATCCGTAGCCCTATCCCTCACTGACCGCTGCCTCAGCTACCTCAAATTTGGCAGCTCGGATCTTGGCCTCAGAATCAACCGTGGGGATATTTGGCGCTGGTTTCTTTGAGTTCTGTCAGCCAAGCATCTGCGGTGCACTCTTCTAACACTCAGCGCATCACCGTCAATCCCATGTCTCCTGTCCACTTGAGAGTGTGCGTCCAAGTTAAAGAGAGTTTCACCTTTGCTGCTCCATCACCAGGGGTCAGACCCTGCACTGGTTTCCATTCCCTGCTTTGCCTTCTCCTGCTTCCAGGTGTTCAGAGGCCTCATCCTGTCTTTGGAAGTTACAGACCTGTCTTCGGCAAGTGTCCTGTGCCAAGGGCTGGGTGAGTGGATGTTTCCATTGCTGTGTACACGGGAGCGAGTGAGCGCAGGTTGCACAGCTTCTCTGCCAACTGGGCATAGATGAATCAACACTTTCCAGATACATTTCACAGAAATGTGATTTTTGTTTAGCTCTTGGTTTCTATACAGCCGTGGTGGGAGGGATTGTCCAAAGACTCCAGTTTTGACATTGTGTTGATATCTCATTTGCAGCCTTGAATAAGTTTAATGGAATTGATTTACATGTTTTGGGAGCTATACGAAAACGAAGTTCATTTTTGAAACATACTAAATCGACCTAGAAGCCAGACTTGACAATTTTGGTAACATTTTGCCAGCACTAAGGAACACCTAGACAGATAGAATGCAAACTAGCAGTCCAAACTGTTAAAGGGGTCATGTCAGCCCTTTACTGTTGAAGACTCCGAAACCAACAGGAACCATGAAATACCTACTGGAAACATGAAATAACCCCCAAGCTTGGATTCACTTGTGCATGTGGTGCCCTTTACACCCAATGACACCTACTGGCCAATTTTGGCATTTCAAGGGGTAACATCCCTCTCTAGGAAAATACAAGAGAAAACAAACCGAATATATACATTTAGGTTTGAATCCAAAAGCAGCTAGAGGAAGTACAGCTATTAGAACCCTGCTGCAGCTATGCTCGACTACTGAGAACCAGGTGTTATTCTATCAGCGATGAGAACGCTTAATCATCCGTTCATGTTGGGTAAAGCAATTGAACGCAACCAAGTGTGCACCCCCATGATATAGTGCCCCTGAGGGCTTGCCTCAAGTGTAAGACGGTCCACATAAGCTGTGTCTTTAATGTCAATGGCGACTTTACAATTCCGTTCACTATCTGACTTATACTATTTTCCTATACTGTCTTAAAAACCTGAGGCCCAATACATATTCAAGTTCAGTCAAAGATTCCCCTCACTTACCACACTCCCTTCACCCCAGAGAAGACATAAACCCAGCATTTGCTGAATCAAACGGAAGGCCATCGGTTCTTTGTGGGAGCTAAGTATTCAATTCCTATCTATTTCAGTCGAGACTATTTGACCTCTAAGGAGTTCACTGTTGTTCACAGAGTGTGAATCTGGAGGAACTCTGATTCTAGGAGGGGCTTGCTCTTCTCATACTGGTTTCGTTGCATCTCAGGTACTGATCCTTCCAAATGGATGCCTGAGTGGAGGGGAGGGAAGAGCAAGTGCTTGCTAGGTAGGTCCCAACCTGGGAAAAGGCTTACCTGGGCTTGGTGCATTTTGGTCTGAATGGCTTGGAAATGCCCCTTGGGACGCGTGGATTCTCACGACCTCTTCCAAGAATATGAGCGTTTTGATCATCTCTGCCATCTCTTTTCTTTAGACGTCAGGGATCTTGGACCCGTTCTTGGAGCAGAGAATGGAGGAACTTCCTCAAGTCCACGTTGGCACTCCGTATGTACCTGCCAGGATCAGCGAGGTTCAATATGTCTCATGAATGTCTTTCGAGCCTGGTATCCTCTACAGCTGTCTCCAGGCCAGTATTCTCCATTGTAGCAGAACATCTCTCATCAATGTGTTCGCATCACTCCTCAATTCGTGCAGCCAGCTTTTCGGCCTGCTTCTCTTCGTGTCTCCCATAAAGTCGACTTCAACAGGACTGGGCAAGTCAGAAAGTACCTCGGAGCCTCACCAGTAAGCTGATGACAGGCAGATCTTCCACTGTCTGCCCTTTCAGGTTCTGGAAACTGACCCGTGAACTCAGGTCTTTGGGCAGCAGCAGTATCTCGAACTGACACAGCTTCCCGGACCAAAGAGCAAAGGCAAGCTCCACAGAGGGCGGCAGCCCCTCCATCACACTGATCCACCCACAGAACTCTGCCCGGTTACCTAGGATCCACCAGCCACAACAAGCCTCGCGGTACACACCAACATTCCACCTGGAATCCAACCGGTAACTGCCATCCCCAATAGGGGCTGCATCTTGTCAGTGTGGGGGAGGGGCTGCTTCCAACGAGAGATTCCTTAGGTAAATGTGATTCTACCCACTAGCGTCCCATGGGCCTTTTTCCTTCCCTCTTTCCTTGTGTTCAGATCTGTATGCACAATACCAACGGAGGGAAGCGTGTCCGTTTTCAGTTAATGGTTTCACACGTCTTTCAACTTTCTAACAGTTCACAGAACACAGAGACCCACAAAAGGAAGCTTATGTTCCTGTGATATCCGTACACCCGGAATTCATACCCGTCGTTTGATTTCTGCTGAAACGCCCGCACTCTCAGGACATGGATCCATTGGTTTCATGGGGTCTGAAATTCCTAGAAATGAAACCAACCCCAATGGGCACTTTACTGTCTGTCTCTTTTGCTCTTAGTACACTTTTGCAGAGCTACTTGTCTTTGTTATAGGCTTATGCCATTTCTTCTCTACGTAGGGTAGAATATGGCATTCAATCTTCCTGTTGGAAGACATGCAAGTCTATATCACCGGCCAGGAATCCATTTGATTCCAAATCGGCATTTGGGTTAGGTCACGATATGCTTTTATGAATCAATATTTACGAATATAAATGCACGCCTCTGATTTCCGAATACAAGTGTGCTGAGTACATGTAAGCCACCATACTGGGTCGATGCGTGCTGAATGATCCTTGACATCACCTTGAGTATTTTCTTTTGAATAATCATGGTTCCCTTGGTATATGTCAGCCATCCGTACCCTTTTGTTGCTTGTTTGTTGGCTTGATTCTTTGTTGGTCTGCTTCTCGTTTGTTTTGCAAACACGTCAGGCCATGCATCGCTCCGTTCGCTTCCAACAGAGAGTCATATAAGCTGATTCACTTAAGAGAGTGCTTCCAATCACCTATGATTTCCTGCTTCCCTCTCCCATCGTGAGGCTTTTGATGTCCTCCTTGCCTTCTTCTTCTTTGCCACTCATGCTCTTCTTGCATTTCCAATAATGGTTTTCTTCTTTCCATTTCATCTTGCTGCTTTTCTATTCAGGGGAGAATTCTCTACCTGTCTTTTAGGATAAGTTTCGAACTGCTGAATTCTTTTAAGATTGGCCGCTCTGTGGAATTCTGTAGCTCTGCCGTTATGAGAAATGGCGGTCATGTGACCTAGGCTACCCTAGATGGCAGCATTTGGCCATTCAGGTTGTGGTCTATGTCCTGGCACTCCTCCCTGTCCTGTAATATTGCTGCCGAGATATCAGCTGAAACCCCTCTGGAGGTTCTCTTGTGACTATGTTGCTTTCCTCCAGGCGCATTTTAAATCACTGGGATGCTCATGAACTTTGTTGATTTGAATCCTACAGCTGCTGGTTGGTCTATTGGGATTCCACCTGCTTTGGGCGCTGTGTACTTCCTGAATTCGCATAGATGATACTTTCTTGGCTTTCAGCAAGTTTCAGTCTGATTTTTCGACAGATACATTTTCAGACATTCTCTGTTTCTTTATCTCTTGCTTGTCCATCTGGGACTCTTATGAATCCTAGTCTTTCATGCCTTCTCTTACCCCAGGATTCAACATCAATGTTTTCATTGGTTTGCACTTGCTTTCCTGTGTCTGCTTCTGACCGAGGGATTTCTGTTCCCCTGTCTTCACAGTCATTCACGCGTCCCTCTGCATTATCTAGTCTGCTTAGGACTGAATTTTAGCCCTGATATTATCTCATCCATTGAGTTTTCTGATATTATTTGGCTCGTCTTGAGACTTTCTCTGCCCCTTTTCTGGTATTCTGCCTTCTGTGATTCTGAGGCACTGTTGTTCTTCAGGGTTTCCGTAATCTCCGTTTTCAATACTTGCTCTGGATGGCGTTTTGCAGTCTAGTTGTTTGAAAGCTTATCTTTTGGGCCTTCAATCTCTTTAGAACTGAAAGTGGTACTTCCTGTTTCTCTTACTGTACTTCTTCCTCTCTACTGGTCAGGTAATATCAGGTATCTAATGCAGACTTCTAGGGCTTGGTTAAGTGAACAATTTAGACACTTGGCTCAACGCAATTCCATGGGATTTCTGTGAGGACACTTTCTCCTAGACATTGATGCCATGTCCTGTTCCTGTGTGTGTTGTCTGGTATATCTCCAATTGCTGGTGTTGCCTTTGTTGTGATGAACACCCCATACTATTTCGATTAGCATAACCTCATGTTGATTACGCTTATCTCATAATTCTGAAAGTACACAGGACACTTCCTCTTGTGGAAATGAAGCTTCTAAAGGTTCTCAGCTCTGCATTCTGCTCTATGTCACTTTGGAGTGTTTCCAAAGGAGCAAACTGAGAGTGCGCTTGTGCTTTGTAGTGCCACGGGAATGTCCCAATGAAACCAGTTCTTCCCAGAGCTTCTCTGTCTACAGAAACACCAGTGGAAGCATATCTATGGGTGTCACCCATCAGGGCCTGCTGGAATGATCCCGCAGACCGACCTTGGTGTCCTCGGTGCCGTACCGTGCCGGTGCCATCCAAAAGGTAGCATCCGCTTTTGGGAGATAATGCTGAAGGAAATGCTTCCCCTTCTCACGCTGTGGACTTGGACCACCCTTCCTTGTCCTCCCATCCTTGTGGCACGGGTGCACGAAGGCAACCACAGAGCTGTTGCGCACACTGTGCCTCGAACCAAACCATAATCCCAGCCCAGGTTATGAATGTAGCAGATCCTAAGGCTTTTCATTCTGATTTCAAACCCAAGGACCCCTGGATCCCTCAGACCAGATGCACGATATCTCTGATTCAGCCCCACACGTGCTCTAGTGGCAAAATGCCAAACTGATCCCTGGTCCTGCAGATGCACTGGGTGTGGTCATGGGACATATCGATAAACTCAACCGCGCGCGCCAGTGTGGTTGCTTTCTCATTGGGGTCACAGGTCGGTTTGCTCTCTTGATAGGACCCACCACACCCCACAACGCACTCGAGATCCCTGAGACTCATCGTGTGCCGTCATCCGTAGCCCTATCCCTCACTGACCGCTGCCTCAGCTACCTCAAATTTGGCAGCTCGGATCTTGGCCTCAGAATCAACCGTGGGGATATTTGGCGCTGGTTTCTTTGAGTTCTGTCAGCCAAGCATCTGCGGTGCACTCTTCTAACACTCAGCGCATCACCGTCAATCCCATGTCTCCTGTCCACTTGAGAGTGTGCGTCCAAGTTAAAGAGAGTTTCACCTTTGCTGCTCCATCACCAGGGGTCAGACCCTGCACTGGTTTCCATTCCCTGCTTTGCCTTCTCCTGCTTCCAGGTGTTCAGAGGCCTCATCCTGTCTTTGGAAGTTACAGACCTGTCTTCGGCAAGTGTCCTGTGCCAAGGGCTGGGTGAGTGGATGTTTCCATTGCTGTGTACACGGGAGCGAGTGAGCGCAGGTTGCACAGCTTCTCTGCCAACTGGGCATAGATGAATCAACACTTTCCAGATACATTTCACAGAAATGTGATTTTTGTTTAGCTCTTGGTTTCTATACAGCCGTGGTGGGAGGGATTGTCCAAAGACTCCAGTTTTGACATTGTGTTGATATCTCATTTGCAGCCTTGAATAAGTTTAATGGAATTGATTTACATGTTTTGGGAGCTATACGAAAACGAAGTTCATTTTTGAAACATACTAAATCGACCTAGAAGCCAGACTTGACAATTTTGGTAACATTTTGCCAGCACTAAGGAACACCTAGACAGATAGAATGCAAACTAGCAGTCCAAACTGTTAAAGGGGTCATGTCAGCTCTTTACTGTTGAAGACTCCGAAACCAACAGGAACCATGAAATACCTACTGGAAACATGAAATAACCCCCAAGCTTGGATTCACTTGTGCATGTGGTGCCCTTTACACCCAATGACACCTACTGGCCAATTTTGGCATTTCAAGGGGTAACATCCCTCTCTAGGAAAATACAAGAGAAAACAAACCGAATATATACATTTAGGTTTGAATCCAAAAGCAGCTAGAGGAAGTACAGCTATTAGAACCCTGCTGCAGCTATGCTCGACTACTGAGAACCAGGTGTTATTCTATCAGCGATGAGAACGCTTAATCATCCGTTCATGTTGGGTAAAGCAATTGAACGCAACCAAGTGTGCACCCCCATGATATAGTGCCCCTGAGGGCTTGCCTCAAGTGTAAGACGGTCCACATAAGCTGTGTCTTTAATGTCAATGGCGACTTTACAATTCCGTTCACTATCTGACTTATACTATTTTCCTATACTGTCTTAAAAACCTGAGGCCCAATACATATTCAAGTTCAGTCAAAGATTCCCCTCACTTACCACACTCCCTTCACCCCAGAGAAGACATAAACCCAGCATTTGCTGAATCAAACGGAAGGCCATCGGTTCTTTGTGGGAGCTAAGTATTCAATTCCTATCTATTTCAGTCGAGACTATTTGACCTCTAAGGAGTTCACTGTTGTTCACAGAGTGTGAATCTGGAGGAACTCTGATTCTAGGAGGGGCTTGCTCTTCTCATACTGGTTTCGTTGCATCTCAGGTACTGATCCTTCCAAATGGATGCCTGAGGGGAGGGGAGGGAAGAGCAAGTGCTTGCTAGGTAGGTCCCAACCTGGGAAAAGGCTTACCTGGGCTTGGTGCATTTTGGTCTGAATGGCTTGGAAATGCCCCTTGGGACGCGTGGATTCTCACGACCTCTTCCAAGAATATGAGCGTTTTGATCATCTCTGCCATCTCTTTTCTTTAGACGTCAGGGATCTTGGACCCGTTCTTGGAGCAGAGAATGGAGGAACTTCCTCAAGTCCACGTTGGCACTCCGTATGTACCTGCCAGGATCAGCGAGGTTCAATATGTCTCATGAATGTCTTTCGAGCCTGGTATCCTCTACAGCTGTCTCCAGGCCAGTATTCTCCATTGTAGCAGAACATCTCTCATCAATGTGTTCGCATCACTCCTCAATTCGTGCAGCCAGCTTTTCGGCCTGCTTCTCTTCGTGTCTCCCATAAAGTCGACTTCAACAGGACTGGGCAAGTCAGAAAGTACCTCGGAGCCTCACCAGTAAGCTGATGACAGGCAGATCTTCCACTGTCTGCCCTTTCAGGTTCTGGAAACTGACCCGTGAACTCAGGTCTTTGGGCAGCAGCAGTATCTCGAACTGACACAGCTTCCCGGACCAAAGAGCAAAGGCAAGCTCCACAGAGGGCGGCAGCCCCTCCATCACACTGATCCACCCACAGAACTCTGCCCGGTTACCTAGGATCCACCAGCCACAACAAGCCTCGCGGTACACACCAACATTCCACCTGGAATCCAACCGGTAACTGCCATCCCCAATAGGGGCTGCATCTTGTCAGTGTGGGGGAGGGGCTGCTTCCAACGAGAGATTCCTTAGGTAAATGTGATTCTACCCACTAGCGTCCCATGGGCCTTTTTCCTTCCCTCTTTCCTTGTGTTCAGATCTGTATGCACAATACCAACGGAGGGAAGCGTGTCCGTTTTCAGTTAATGGTTTCACACGTCTTTCAACTTTCTAACAGTTCACAGAACACAGAGACCCACAAAAGGAAGCTTATGTTCCTGTGATATCCGTACACCCGGAATTCATACCCGTCGTTTGATTTCTGCTGAAACGCCCGCACTCTCAGGACATGGATCCATTGGTTTCATGGGGTCTGAAATTCCTAGAAATGAAACCAACCCCAATGGGCACTTTACTGTCTGTCTCTTTTGCTCTTAGTACACTTTTGCAGAGCTACTTGTCTTTGTTATAGGCTTATGCCATTTCTTCTCAACGTAGGGTAGAAGATGGCATTAATTCTTCCTGTTGGAAGACATGCAAGTCTATATCACCGGCCAGGAATCCATTTGATTCCAAATCGGCATTTGGGTTAGGTCACGATATGCTTTTATGAATCAATATTTACGAATATAAATGCACGCCTCTGATTTCCGAATACAAGTGTGCTGAGTACATGTAAGCCACCATACTGGGTCGATGCGTGCTGAATGATCCTTGACATCACCTTGAGTATTTTCTTTTGAATAATCATGATTCCCTTGGTATATGTCAGCCATCCGTACCCTTTTGTTGCTTGTTTGTTGGCTTGATTCTTTGTTGGTCTGCTTCTCGTTTGTTTTGCAAACACGTCAGGCCATGCATCGCTCCGTTAGCTTCCAACAGACAGTCATATAAGCTGATTCACTTAAGAGAGTGCTTCCAATCACCTATGATTTCCTGCTTCCCTCTCCCATCTTGAGGCTTTTGATGTCCTCCTTGCCTTCTTCTTTGCCACTCATGCTCTTCTTGCATTTCCAATAATGGTTTTCTTCTTTCCATTTCATCTTGCTGCTTTTCTATTCAGGGGAGAATTCTCTACCTGTCTTTTCGGATAAGTTTCGAACTGCTGAATTCTTTTAAGATTGGCCGCTCTGTGGAATTCTCTAGCTCTGCCGTTATGAGAAATGGCGGTCATGTGACCTAGGCTACCCTAGATGGCAGCATTTGGCCATTCAGGTTGTGGTCTATGTCCTGGCACTCCTCCCTGTCCTGTAATATTGCTGCCGAGATATCAGCTGAAACCCCTCTGGAGGTTCTCTTGTGACTATGTTGCTTTCCTCCAGGCGCATTTTAAATCACTGGGATGCTCATGAACTTTGTTGATTTGAATCCTACAGCTGCTGGTTGGTCTATTGGGATTCCACCTGCTTTGGGCGCTGTGTACTTCCTGAATTCGCATAGATGATACTTTCTTGGCTTTCAGCAAGTTTCAGTCTGATTTTTCGACAGATACATTTTCAGACATTCTCTGTTTCTTTATCTCTTGCTTGTCCATCTGGGACTCTTATGAATCCTAGTCTTTCATGCCTTCTCTTACCCCAGGATTCAACATCAATGTTTTCATTGGTTTGCACTTGCTTTCCTGTGTCTGCTTCTGACCGAGGGATTTCTGTTCCCCTGTCTTCACAGTCATTCACGCGTCCCTCTGCATTATCTAGTCTGCTTAGGACTGAATTTTAGCCCTGATATTATCTCATCCATTGAGTTTTCTGATATTATTTGGCTCGTCTTGAGACTTTCTCTGCCCCTTTTCTGGTATTCTGCCTTCTGTGATTCTGAGGCACTGTTGTTCTTCAGGGTTTCCGTAATCTCCGTTTTCAATACTTGCTCTGGATGGCGTTTTGCAGTCTAGTTGTTTGAAAGCTTATCTTTTGGGCCTTCAATCTCTTTAGAACTGAAAGTGGTACTTCCTGTTTCTCTTACTGTACTTCTTCCTCTCTACTGGTCAGGTAATATCAGGTATCTAATGCAGACTTCTAGGGCTTGGTTAAGTGAACAATTTAGACACTTGGCTCAACGCAATTCCATGGGATTTCTGTGAGGACACTTTCTCCTAGACATTGATGCCATGTCCTGTTCCTGTGTGTGTTGTCTGGTATATCTCCAATTGCTGGTGTTGCCTTTGTTGTGATGAACACCCCATACTATTTCGATTAGCATAACCTCATGTTGATTACGCTTATCTCATAATTCTGAAAGTACACAGGACACTTCCTCTTGTGGAAATGAAGCTTCTAAAGGTTCTCAGCTCTGCATTCTGCTCTATGTCACTTTGGAGTGTTTCCAAAGGAGCAAACTGAGAGTGCGCTTGTGCTTTGTAGTGCCACGGGAATGTCCCAATGAAACCAGTTCTTCCCAGAGCTTCTCTGTCTACAGAAACACCAGTGGAAGCATATCTATGGGTGTCACCCATCAGGGCCTGCTGGAATGATCCCGCAGACCGACCTTGGTGTCCTCGGTGCCGTACCGTGCCGGTGCCATCCAAAAGGTAGCATCCGCTTTTGGGAGATAATGCTGAAGGAAATGCTTCCCCTTCTCACGCTGTGGACTTGGACCACCCTTCCTTGTCCTCTCATCCTTGTGGCACGGGTGCACGAAGGCAACCACAGAGCTGTTGCGCACACTGTGCCTCGAACCAAACCATAATCCCAGCCCACGTTATGAATGTAGCAGATCCTAAGGCTTTTCATTCTGATTTCAAACCCAAGGACCCCTGGATCCCTCAGACCAGATGCACGATATCTCTGATTCAGCCCCGCACGTGCTCTAGTGGCAAAATGCCAAATTGGTCCCTGGTCCTGCAGATGCACTGGGTGTGGTCATGGGACATATCGATAAACTCAACCGCGCGCGCCAGTGTGGTTGCTTTCTCATTGGGGTCACAGGTCGGTTTGCTCTCTTGATAGGACCCACCACACCCCACAACGCACTCGAGATCCCTGAGACTCATCGTGTGCCGTCATCCGTAGCCCTATCCCTCACTGACCGCTGCCTCAGCTACCTCAAATTTGGCAGCTCGGATCTTGGCCTCAGAATCAACCGTGGGGATATTTGGTGCTGGTTTCTTTGAGTTCTGTCAGCCAAGCATCTGCGGTGCACTCTTCTAACACTCAGCGCATCACCGTCAATCCCATGTCTCCTGTCCACTTGAGAGTGTGCGTCCAAGTTAAAGAGAGTTTCACCTTTGCTGCTCCATCACCAGGGGTCAGACCCTGCA
Organism: Vicugna pacos; assembly: GCF_048564905.1. Classification (NCBI taxonomy): domain Eukaryota; kingdom Metazoa; phylum Chordata; class Mammalia; order Artiodactyla; family Camelidae; genus Vicugna; species Vicugna pacos. The sequence goes on from NW_027328737.1 coordinate 3,921,061, forward strand.
CTGGTTTCCATTCCCTGCTTTGCCTTCTCCTGCTTCCAGGTGTTCTGAGGCCTCATCCTGTCCTTGAAAGTTACACACCTGTCTTCGGCAAGTGTCCTGTGCCAAGGGCTGGGTGAGTGGATGTTTCCATTGCTGTGTACACGGGAGCGAGTGAGCGCAGGTTGCACAGCTTCTCTGCCAACTGGGCATAGATGAATCAACACTTTCCAGATACATTTCACAGAAATGTGATTTTTGTTTAGCTCTTGGTTTCTATACAGCCATGGTGGGAGGGATTGCCCAAAGACTTCAGTTTTGACATTGTGTTGATATCTCATTTGCAGCCTTGAATAAGTTTAATGGAATTGATTTACATGTTTTGGGAGCTATACGAAAACGAAGTTCATTTTTGAAACACACTAAATCGACCTAGAAGCCAGACTTGACAATTTTGGTAACATTTTGCCAGCACTAAGGAACACCTAGACAGATAGAATGCAAACTAGCAGTCCAAACTGTTAAAGGGGTCATGTCAGCTCTTTACTGTTGAAGACTCCGAAACCAACAGGAACCATGAAATACCTACTGGAAACATGAAATAACCCCCAAGCTTGGATTCACTTGTGCATGTGGTGCCCTTTACACCCAATGACACCTACTGGCCAATTTTGGCATTTCAAGGGGTAACATCCCTCTCTAGGAAAATACAAGAGAAAACAAACCGAATATATACATTTAGGTTTGAATCCAAAAGCAGCTAGAGGAAGTACAGCTATTAGAACCCTGCTGCATCTATGCTCGACTACTGAGAACCAGGTGTTATTCTATCAGCGATGAGAACGCTTAATCATCCGTTCATCTTGGGTAAAGCAATTGAACGCAACCAAGTGTGCACCCCCATGATATAGTGCCCCTGAGGGCTTGCCTCAAGTGTAAGACGGTCCACATAAGTTGTGTCTTTAATGTCAATGGCGACTTTACAATTCCGTTCACTATCTGACTTATACTATTTTCCTATACTGTCTTAAAAACCTGAGGCCCAATACATATTCAAGGTCAGTCAATGATTCCCCTCACTTACCACACTCCCTTCACCCCAGAGAAGACATAAACCCAGCATTTGCTGAATCAAACGGAAGGCCATCGGTTCTTTGTGGGAGCTAAGTATTCAATTCCTATCTATTTCAGTCGAGACTATTTGACCTCTAAGGAGTTCACTGTTGTTCACAGAGTGTGAATCTGGAGGAACTCTGATTCTAGGAGGGGCTTGCTCTTCTCATACTGGTTTCGTTGCATCTCAGGTACTGATCCTTCCAAATGGATGCCTGAGTGGAGGGGAGGGAAGAGCAAGTGCTTGCTAGGTAGGTCCCAACCTGGGAAAAGGCTTACCTGGGCTTGGTGCATTTTGGTCTGAATGGCTTGGAAATGCCCCTTGGGACGCGTGGATTCTCACGACCTCTTCCAAGAATATGAGCGTTTTGATCATCTCTGCCATCTCTTTTCTTTAGACGTCAGGGATCTTGGACCCATTCTTGGAGCAGAGAATGGAGGAACTTCCTCAAGTCCACGTTGGCACTCCGTATGTACCTGCCAGGATCAGCGAGGTTCAATATGTCTCATGAATGTCTTTCGAGCCTGGTATCCTCTACAGCTGTCTCCAGGCCAGTATTCTCCATTGTAGCAGAACATCTCTCATCAATGTGTTCGCATCTCTCCTCAATCCGTGCAGCCAGCTTTTCGGCCTGCTTCTCTTCGTGTCTCCCATAAAGTCGACTTCAACAGGACTGGGCAAGTCAGAAAGTACCTTTGAGCCTCACCAGTAAGCTGATGACAGGCAGATCTTCCACTGTCTGCCCTTTCAGGTTCTGGAAACTGACCCGTGAACTCAGGTCTTTGGGCAGCAGCAGTATCTCGAACTGACACAGCTTCCCGGACCAAAGAGCAAAGGCAAGCTCCACAGAGGGCGGCAGCCCCTCCATCACACTGATCCACCCACAGAACTCTGCCCGGTTACCTAGGATCCACCAGCCACAACAAGCCTCGCGGTACACACCAACATTCCACCTGGAATCCAACCGGTAACTGCCATCCCCAATGGGGGCTGCATCTTGTCAGTGTGGGGGAGGGGCTGCTTCCAACGAGAGATTCCTTAGGTAAATGTGATTCTACCCACTAGCGTCCCATGGGCCTTTTTCCTTCCCTCTTTCCTTGTGTTCAGATCTGTATGCACAGTACCAACGGAGGGAAGCGTGTCCGTTTTCAGTTAATGGTTTCACACGTCTTTCAACTTTCTAACAGTTCACAGAACACAGAGACCCACAAAAGGAAGCTTATGTTCCTGTGATATCCGTACACCCGGAATTCATACCCGTCGTTTGATTTCTGCTGAAACGCCCGCACTCTCAGGACATTTATCCATTGGTTTCATGGGGTCTTAAATTCGTAGAAATGAAACCAACCCCAATGTGCACTTTACTGTCTGTCTCTTTTGCTCTTAGTACACTTTTGCAGAGCTACTTGTCTTTGTTATAGGCTTATGCCATTTCTTCTCAACGTAGGGTAGAATATGGCATTAATTCTTCCTGTTGGAAGACATGCAAGTCTGTATCACCGGCCAGGAATCCATTTGATTCCAAATCGGCATTTGGGTTAGGTCACGATATGCTTTTATGAATCAATATTTACGAATATAAATGCACGCCTCTGATTTCTGAATACAAGTGTGCTGAGTACATGTAAGCCACCATACTGGGTCGATGCGTGCTGAATGATCCTTGACATCACCTTGAGTATTTTCTTTTGAATAATCATGGTTCCCTTGGTATATGTCAGCCATCCGTACCATTTTGTTGCTTGTTTGTTGGCTTGATTCTTTGTTGGTCAGCTTCTCGTTTATTTTGCAAACACGTCAGGCCATGCATCGCTCCGTTCGCTTCCAACAGAGAGTCATATAAGCTGATTCACTTAAGAGAGTGCTTCCAATCACCTATGATTTCCTGCTTCCCTCTCCCATCTTGAGGCTTTTGATGTCCTCCTTGCCTTCTTCTTCTTTGCCACTCATGCTCTTCTTGCATTTCCAATAATGGTTTTCTTCTTTCCATTTCATCTTGCTGCTTTTCTATTCAGGGGAGAATTCTCTACCTGTCTTTTAGGATAAGTTTCGAACTGCTGAATTCTTTTAAGATTGGCCGCTCTGTGGAATTCTCTAGCTCTGCCGTTATGAGAAATGGCGGTCATGTGACCTAGGCTACCCTAGATGGCAGCATTTGGCCATTCAGGTTGTGGTCTATGTCCTGGCACTCCTCCCTGTCCTGTAATATTGCTGCCGAGATATCAGCTGAAACCCCTCTGGAGGTTCTCTTGTGACTATGTTGCTTTCCTCCAGGCGCATTTTAAATCACTGGGATGCTCATGAACTTTGTTGATTTGAATCCTACAGCTGCTGGTTGGTCTATTGGGATTCCACCTGCTTTGGGCGCTGTGTACTTCCTGAATTCGCATAGATGATTCTTTCTTGGCTTTCAGCAAGTTTCAGTCTGATTTTTCGACAGATACATTTTCAGACATTCTCTGTTTCTTTATCTCTTGCTTGTCCATCTGGGACTCTTATGAATCCTAGTCTTTCATGCCTTCTCTTACCCCAAGATTCAACATCAATGTTTTCATTGGTTTGCACTTGCTTTCCTGTGTCTGCTTCTGACCGAGGGATTTCTGTTCCCCTGTCTTCACAGTCATTCACGCGTCCCTCTGCATTATCTAGTCTGCTTAGGACTGAATTTTAGCCCTGATATTATCTCATCCATTGAGTTTTCTGATATTATTTGTCTCGTCTTGAGACTTTCTCTGCCCCTTTTCTGGTATTCTGCCTTCTGTGATTCTGAGGCACTGTTGTTCTTCAGGGTTTCCGTAATCTCCGTTTTCAATACTTGCTCTGGATGGCGTTTTGCAGTCTAGTTGTTTGAAAGCTTATCTTTTGGGCCTTCAATCTCTTTAGAACTGAAAATGGTACTTCCTGTTTCTTTTACTGTACTTCTTCATCTCTACTGGTCAGGTAATATCAGGTATCTAATGCAGACTTCTAGGGCTTGGTTAAGTGAACAATTTAGACACTTGGCTCAACGCAATTCCATGGGATTTCTGTGAGGACACTTTCTCCTAGACATTGATGCCATGTCCTGTTCCTGTGTGTGTTGTCTGGTATATCTCCAATTGCTGGTGTTGCCTTTGTTGTGATGAACACCCCATACTATTTCGATTAGCATAACCTCATGTTGATTACGCTTATCTCATAATTCTGAAAGTACACAGGACACTTCCTCTTGTGGAAATGAAGCTTCTAAAGGTTCTCAGCTCTGCATTCTGCTCTATGTCACTTTGGAGTGTTTCCAAAGGAGCAAACTGAGAGTGCGCTTGTGCTTTGTAGTGCCACGGGAATGTCCCAATGAAACCAGTTCTTCCCAGAGCTTCTCTGTCTACAGAAACACCAGTGGAAGCATATCTATGGGTGTCACCCATCAGGGCCTGCTGGAATGATCCCGCAGACCGACCTTGGTGTCCTCGGTGCCGTACCGTGCCGGTGCCATCCAAAAGGTAGCATCCGCTTTTGGGAGATAATGCTGAAGGAAATGCTTCCCCTTCTCATGCTGTGGACTTGGACCACCCTTCCTTGTCCTCTCATCCTTGTGGCACGGGTGCACGAAGGCAACCACAGAGCTGTTGCGCACACTGTGCCTCGAACCAAACCATAATCCCAGCCCAGGTTATGAATGTAGCAGATCCTAAGGCTTTTCATTCTGATTTCAAACCCAAGGACCCCTGGATCCCTCAGACCAGATGCACGATATCTCTGATTCAGCCCCACACGTGCTCTAGTGGCAAAATGCCAAATTGGTCCCTGGTCCTGCAGATGCACTGGGTGTGGTCATGGGACATATCGATAAACTCAACCGCGCGCGCCAGTGTGGTTGCTTTCTCATTGGGGTCACAGGTCGGTTTGCTCTCTTGATAGGACCCACCACACCCCACAACGCACTCGAGATCCCTGAGACTCATCGTGTGCCGTCATCCGTAGCCCTATCCCTCACTGACCGCTGCCTCAGCTACCTCAAATTTGGCAGCTCGGATCTTGGCCTCAGAATCAACCGTGGGGATATTTGGCGCTGGTTTCTTTGAGTTCTGTCAGCCAAGCATCTGCGGTGCACTCTTCTAACACTCAGCGCATCACAGTCAATCCCATGTCTCCTGTCCACTTGAGAGTGTGCGTCCAAGTTAAAGAGAGTTTCACCTTTGCTGCTCCATCACCAGGGGTCAGACCCTGCACTGGTTTCCATTCCCTGCTTTGCCTTCTCCTGCTTCCAGGTGTTCAGAGGCCTCATCCTGTCTTTGGAAGTTACAGACCTGTCTTCGGCAAGTGTCCTGTGCCAAGGGCTGGGTGAGTGGATGTTTCCATTGCTGTGTACACGGGAGCGAGTGAGCGCAGGTGGCACAGCTTCTCTGCCAACTGGGCATAGATGAATCAACACTTTCCAAATATATTTCACAGAAATGTGATTTTTGTTTAGTTCTTGGTTTCTATACAGCCGTGGTGGGAGGGATTGTCCAAAGACTCCAGTTTTGACATTGTGTTGATATCTCATTTGCAGCCTTGAATAAGTTTAATGGAATTGATTTACATGTTTTGGGAGCTATACGAAAACGAAGTTCATTTTTGAAACACACTAAATCGACCTAGAAGCCAGACTTGACAATTTTGGTAACATTTTGCCAGCACTAAGGAACACCTAGACAGATAGAATGCAAACTAGCAGTCCAAACTTTTAAAGGGGTCATGTCAGCTCTTTACTGTTGAAGACTCCGAAACCAACAGGAACCATGAAATACCTACTGGAAACATGAAATAACCCCCAAGCTTGGATTCACTTGTGTATGTGTTGCCCATTACTCCCAATGACACCTACTGGCCAATTTTGGCATTTCAAGGGGTAACATCCCTCTCTAGGAAAATACAAGAGAAAAGAAACCGAATATATACATTTAGGTTTGAATCCAAAAGCAGCTAGAAGAAGTACAGCTATGGGAACCCTGCTGCAGCTATGCTCGACTACTGAGAACCAGGTGTTATTCTATCAGCGATGAGAACGCTTAATCATCCGTTCATGTTGGGTAAAGCAATTGAACGCAACCAAGTGTGCACCCCCATGATATAGTGCCCCTGAGGGCTTGCCTCAAGTGTAAGACGGTCCACATAAGTTGTGTCTTTAATGTCAATGGCGACTTTACAATTCCGTTCACTATCTGACTTATACTATTTTCCTATACTGTCTTAAAAACCTGAGGCCCAATACATATTCAAGGTCAGTCAATGATTCCCCTCACTTACCACACTCCCTTCACCCCAGAGAAGACATAAACCCAGCATTTGCTGAATCAAACGGAAGGCCATCGGTTCTTTGTGGGAGCTAAGTATTCAATTCCTATCTATTTCAGTCGAGACTATTTGACCTCTAAGGAGTTCACTGTTGTTCACAGAGTGTGAATCTGGAGGAACTCTGATTCTAGGAGGGGCTTGCTCTTCTCATACTGGTTTCGTTGCATCTCAGGTACTGATCCTTCCAAATGGATGCCTGAGTGGAGGGGAGGGAAGAGCAAGTGCTTGCTAGGTAGGTCCCAACCTGGGAAAAGGCTTACCTGGGCTTGGTGCATTTTGGTCTGAATGGCTTGGAAATGCCCCTTGGGACGCGTGGATTCTCACGACCTCTTCCAAGAATATGAGCGTTTTGATCATCTCTGCCATCTCTTTTCTTTAGACGTCAGGGATCTTGGACCCATTCTTGGAGCAGAGAATGGAGGAACTTCCTCAAGTCCACGTTGGCACTCCGTATGTACCTGCCAGGATCAGCGAGGTTCAATATGTCTCATGAATGTCTTTCGAGCCTGGTATCCTCTACAGCTGTCTCCAGGCCAGTATTCTCCATTGTAGCAGAACATCTCTCATCAATGTGTTCGCATCTCTCCTCAATCCGTGCAGCCAGCTTTTCGGCCTGCTTCTCTTCGTGTCTCCCATAAAGTCGACTTCAACAGGACTGGGCAAGTCAGAAAGTACCTCGGAGCCTCACCAGTAAGCTGATGACAGGCAGATCTTCCACTGTCTGCCCTTTCAGGTTCTGGAAACTGACCCGTGAACTCAGGTCTTTGGGCAGCAGCAGTATCTCGAACTGACACAGCTTCCCGGACCAAAGAGCAAAGGCAAGCTCCACAGAGGGCGGCAGCCCCTCCATCACACTGATCCACCCACAGAACTCTGCCCGGTTACCTAGGATCCACCAGCCACAACAAGCCTCGCGGTACACACCAACATTCCACCTGGAATCCAACCGGTAACTGCCATCCCCAATGGGGGCTGCATCTTGTCAGTGTGGGGGAGGGGCTGCTTCCAACGAGAGATTCCTTAGGTAAATGTGATTCTACCCACTAGCGTCCCATGGGCCTTTTTCCTTCCCTCTTTCCTTGTGTTCAGATCTGTATGCACAGTACCAACGGAGGGAAGCGTGTCCGTTTTCAGTTAATGGTTTCACACGTCTTTCAACTTTCTAACAGTTCACAGAACACAGAGACCCACAAAAGGAAGCTTATGTTCCTGTGATATCCGTACACCCGGAATTCATACCCGTCGTTTGATTTCTGCTGAAACGCCCGCACTCTCAGGACATTTATCCATTGGTTTCATGGGGTCTTAAATTCGTAGAAATGAAACCAACCCCAATGTGCACTTTACTGTCTGTCTCTTTTGCTCTTAGTACACTTTTGCAGAGCTACTTGTCTTTGTTATAGGCTTATGCCATTTCTTCTCAACGTAGGGTAGAATATGGCATTAATTCTTCCTGTTGGAAGACATGCAAGTCTGTATCACCGGCCAGGAATCCATTTGATTCCAAATCGGCATTTGGGTTAGGTCACGATATGCTTTTATGAATCAATATTTACGAATATAAATGCACGCCTCTGATTTCTGAATACAAGTGTGCTGAGTACATGTAAGCCACCATACTGGGTCGATGCGTGCTGAATGATCCTTGACATCACCTTGAGTATTTTCTTTTGAATAATCATGGTTCCCTTGGTATATGTCAGCCATCCGTACCATTTTGTTGCTTGTTTGTTGGCTTGATTCTTTGTTGGTCAGCTTCTCGTTTATTTTGCAAACACGTCAGGCCATGCATCGCTCCGTTCGCTTCCAACAGAGAGTCATATAAGCTGATTCACTTAAGAGAGTGCTTCCAATCACCTATGATTTCCTGCTTCCCTCTCCCATCTTGAGGCTTTTGATGTCCTCCTTGCCTTCTTCTTCTTTGCCACTCATGCTCTTCTTGCATTTCCAATAATGGTTTTCTTCTTTCCATTTCATCTTGCTGCTTTTCTATTCAGGGGAGAATTCTCTACCTGTCTTTTAGGATAAGTTTCGAACTGCTGAATTCTTTTAAGATTGGCCGCTCTGTGGAATTCTCTAGCTCTGCCGTTATGAGAAATGGCGGTCATGTGACCTAGGCTACCCTAGATGGCAGCATTTGGCCATTCAGGTTGTGGTCTATGTCCTGGCACTCCTCCCTGTCCTGTAATATTGCTGCCGAGATATCAGCTGAAACCCCTCTGGAGGTTCTCTTGTGACTATGTTGCTTTCCTCCAGGCGCATTTTAAATCACTGGGATGCTCATGAACTTTGTTGATTTGAATCCTACAGCTGCTGGTTGGTCTATTGGGATTCCACCTGCTTTGGGCGCTGTGTACTTCCTGAATTCGCATAGATGATTCTTTCTTGGCTTTCAGCAAGTTTCAGTCTGATTTTTCGACAGATACATTTTCAGACATTCTCTGTTTCTTTATCTCTTGCTTGTCCATCTGGGACTCTTATGAATCCTAGTCTTTCATGCCTTCTCTTACCCCAAGATTCAACATCAATGTTTTCATTGGTTTGCACTTGCTTTCCTGTGTCTGCTTCTGACCGAGGGATTTCTGTTCCCCTGTCTTCACAGTCATTCACGCGTCCCTCTGCATTATCTAGTCTGCTTAGGACTGAATTTTAGCCCTGATATTATCTCATCCATTGAGTTTTCTGATATTATTTGTCTCGTCTTGAGACTTTCTCTGCCCCTTTTCTGGTATTCTGCCTTCTGTGATTCTGAGGCACTGTTGTTCTTCAGGGTTTCCGTAATCTCCGTTTTCAATACTTGCTCTGGATGGCGTTTTGCAGTCTAGTTGTTTGAAAGCTTATCTTTTGGGCCTTCAATCTCTTTAGAACTGAAAATGGTACTTCCTGTTTCTTTTACTGTACTTCTTCATCTCTACTGGTCAGGTAATATCAGGTATCTAATGCAGACTTCTAGGGCTTGGTTAAGTGAACAATTTAGACACTTGGCTCAACGCAATTCCATGGGATTTCTGTGAGGACACTTTCTCCTAGACATTGATGCCATGTCCTGTTCCTGTGTGTGTTGTCTGGTATATCTCCAATTGCTGGTGTTGCCTTTGTTGTGATGAACACCCCATACTATTTCGATTAGCATAACCTCATGTTGATTACGCTTATCTCATAATTCTGAAAGTACACAGGACACTTCCTCTTGTGGAAATGAAGCTTCTAAAGGTTCTCAGCTCTGCATTCTGCTCTATGTCACTTTGGAGTGTTTCCAAAGGAGCAAACTGAGAGTGCGCTTGTGCTTTGTAGTGCCACGGGAATGTCCCAATGAAACCAGTTCTTCCCAGAGCTTCTCTGTCTACAGAAACACCAGTGGAAGCATATCTATGGGTGTCACCCATCAGGGCCTGCTGGAATGATCCCGCAGACCGACCTTGGTGTCCTCGGTGCCGTACCGTGCCGGTGCCATCCAAAAGGTAGCATCCGCTTTTGGGAGATAATGCTGAAGGAAATGCTTCCCCTTCTCATGCTGTGGACTTGGACCACCCTTCCTTGTCCTCTCATCCTTGTGGCACGGGTGCACGAAGGCAACCACAGAGCTGTTGCGCACACTGTGCCTCGAACCAAACCATAATCCCAGCCCAGGTTATGAATGTAGCAGATCCTAAGGCTTTTCATTCTGATTTCAAACCCAAGGACCCCTGGATCCCTCAGACCAGATGCACGATATCTCTGATTCAGCCCCACACGTGCTCTAGTGGCAAAATGCCAAATTGGTCCCTGGTCCTGCAGATGCACTGGGTGTGGTCATGGGACATATCGATAAACTCAACCGCGCGCGCCAGTGTGGTTGCTTTCTCATTGGGGTCACAGGTCGGTTTGCTCTCTTGATAGGACCCACCACACCCCACAACGCACTCGAGATCCCTGAGACTCATCGTGTGCCGTCATCCGTAGCCCTATCCCTCACTGACCGCTGCCTCAGCTACCTCAAATTTGGCAGCTCGGATCTTGGCCTCAGAATCAACCGTGGGGATATTTGGCGCTGGTTTCTTTGAGTTCTGTCAGCCAAGCATCTGCGGTGCACTCTTCTAACACTCAGCGCATCACAGTCAATCCCATGTCTCCTGTCCACTTGAGAGTGTGCGTCCAAGTTAAAGAGAGTTTCACCTTTGCTGCTCCATCACCAGGGGTCAGACCCTGCACTGGTTTCCATTCCCTGCTTTGCCTTCTCCTGCTTCCAGGTGTTCAGAGGCCTCATCCTGTCTTTGGAAGTTACAGACCTGTCTTCGGCAAGTGTCCTGTGCCAAGGGCTGGGTGAGTGGATGTTTCCATTGCTGTGTACACGGGAGCGAGTGAGCGCAGGTGGCACAGCTTCTCTGCCAACTGGGCATAGATGAATCAACACTTTCCAGATACATTTCACAGAAATGTGATTTTTGTTTAGTTCTTGGTTTCTATACAGCCGTGGTGGGAGGGATTGTCCAAAGACTCCAGTTTTGACATTGTGTTGATATCTCATTTGCAGCCTTGAATAAGTTTAATGGAATTGATTTACATGTTTTGGGAGCTATACGAAAACGAAGTTCATTTTTGAAACACACTAAATCGACCTAGAAGCCAGACTTGACAATTTTGGTAACATTTTGCCAGCACTAAGGAACACCTAGACAGATAGAATGCAAACTAGCAGTCCAAACTGTTAAAGGGGTCATGTCAGCTCTTTACTGTTGAAGACTCCGAAACCAACAGGAACCATGAAATACCTACTGGAAACATGAAATAACCCCCAAGCTTGGATTCACTTGTGTATGTGTTGCCCATTACTCCCAATGACACCTACTGGCCAATTTTGGCATTTCAAGGGGTAACATCCCTCTCTAGGAAAATACAAGAGAAAAGAAACCGAATATATACATTTAGGTTTGAATCCAAAAGCAGCTAGAAGAAGTACAGCTATGGGAACCCTGCTGCAGCTATGCTCGACTACTGAGAACCAGGTGTTATTCTATCAGCGATGAGAACGCTTAATCATCCGTTCATGTTGGGTAAAGCAATTGAACGCAACCAAGTGTGCACCCCCATGATATAGTGCCCCTGAGGGCTTGCCTCAAGTGTAAGACGGTCCACATAAGCTGTGTCTTTAATGTCAATGGCGACTTTAACAGTTCCGTTCACTATTTGACTTACACTGTTTTCCTATACTGTGTTGAAAACCTGAGGCCCAATACATATTCAAGGTCAGTCAATGATTCCCCTCACTTACCACCCTCCCTTCACCCCAGAGAAGACATAAACCCAGCAATTGCTGAATCTAGCGGAAGGCCATCGTTTCTTTGTGGGAGCTAAGTATTCAATTCCTATCTATTTCAGTCGAGACTATTTGACCTCTAAGGAGTTCACTGTTGTTCACAGAGTGTGAATCTGGAGGAACTCTGATTCTAGGAGGGGCTTGCTCTTCTCATACTGGTTTCGTTGCATCTCAGGTACTGATCCTTCCAAATGGATGCCTGAGTGGAGGGGAGGGAAGTGCATGTGCTTGCTAGGTAGGTCCCAACCTGGGAAAAGGCTTACCTGGGCTTGGTGCATTTTGGTCTGAATGGCTTGGAAATGCCCCTTGGGACGCGTGGATTCTCACGACCTCTTCCAGGAACATGAGCGTTTTGATCATCTCTGCCATCCCTTCTCTTTTAGACGTCAGGGATCTTGGCCCCTTTCTTGGATCAGAGAATAGAGGAACTTCCTCAAGTCCACGTTGGCACTCCGTATTTTTCTGCCAGGATCAGCGAAGTTCAATATGTCTCATGAATATCTTTCGAGCCTGTTATCCTCTACTGGGGTCTCCAGGCCAGTATTCTCCACTGTAGCAGAACATCTCTCATCAATGTGTTCGCATCTCTCCTCAATCCGTGCAGCCAGCTTTTCGGCCTGCTTCTCTTCGTGTCTCCCATAAAGTCGACTTCATCTGGACTGGGCAATTCTGACAGTACCTCGGAGCTTCTCCAGTAAGCTGATGACAGGCAGATCTTCCACTGTCTGCCCTTTCAGGTTCTGGAAACTGACCCGTGAACTCAGGTCGTTGGGCAGCAACAGTATCTCGAACTGACCCAGCTTCCCGGACCAGAGACCTAAGCCAAGCTACACAGAGGGCGGCAGCCCCTCCATCACACTGATCCACCCACAGAACTCTGCCCGGTTACCTAGGATCCACCAGCCACAACAAGCCTCGCGGTACACACCAACATTCCACCTGGAATCCAACCGGTAACTGCCATCCCCAATATCGGCTGCATCTTGTCAGTGTTGGGGAATGGCTGCCTCCAACGAGAGGTTCCTAAGGTAAATGTGATTCTACCCACTAACGTCCCCTGGGGCTTTGTTCTTCCCTCTTCCCTTTTGTTTAGTTCTGTATGCGCAGTACCAATGGGGGAAGTGTGTCCATTTTCAGTTGATGTTTTCACACTTATTTAAACTTTCTAACAGTACACAGTACTCAGAGATTCACTACAGGAAACTATTGTTCCTGTAATATCCGGACACCCGGAATACATATCCGTTGGCTGATTTCTACTGAAACCCCGCACTCTCAGGACATGGATCCATTGGTTTCATGGGGTCTGAAATTCCTAGAAATGAAACCAACCCCAATGTGCACTTTTCTGTCTGTCTCTTTTGCTCTTAGTACACTTTTGCAGAGCTACTTGTCTTTGTTATAGGCTTATGCCATTTCTTCTCTACGTAAGGTAGAATATGGCATTCATTCATTCTGTTGGAAGAATTGCAAGTCTCTATCACATACTAGGAATCCATTTGACTCCTAATCGTCATTTGGGTTAGGTCATGATATGCTCTTATGAATCAATATTTACAAATATAAATGCACATCTCTGATTACCGAATACAAGTGTGCTGACTAAATGCCAGCTGTGATACTGGGTCGATGCGTACTGAATGACTTTTGACACCATCTTGAGTATTTTCTTTTGAATAATCATGTTTCCCTTGTTATATGTCAGCCAACCATAACATTTGGGTTCTTTTTTGTTGGATTGATTCTTTGTTGGTCTGCTTCTCGTTTGTTTTGCAAACACATCAGGCCATGCATCTCTCCGTTCACTTCCTACAGATAGTCATATAAGCTGATTCACTTAAGATAGTGCTTCCAGTCACCTATGATTTCCTGCTTCCCTCTCCTATCTTTAGGGTTTTGATTTCCTCCTTGCCTTCTTCTTGTTTCTTCTTTGCCACTCATGCTCTTCTTGAATTTCCAATAATGATTTTCTTCTTTCCATTTCATCTTGCTGCTTTTCTAATTCGCATAGATGCTTCTCTATTGTCTTTCAGCAAGTTTCAGTCTGATTTTTCTACAGATCACTTTTCAGACATTTTGTGTTTCTTTCTCTCTTGCTTTTCCATCTGGGACTCTTATGAATCCTAGTCTTTCATGCCTTCTCTTACGCCAGGATTCAACATCAATGTTTTCATTGGTTTGCACTTGCTTTCCTATGTCTGCTTCTGACCGAGGGTTATCTGTTCCCCCGTCTTCACAGTCATTCACGCGTCCCTCTGCATTACCTAGTCTGCTTAGGACTGAATTTTAGCCCTGATATTATCTCATCCATTGAGTTTTCTGATATTATTTGGCTCGTCTTTAGACATTCTCTTCCCCTTTTCTGGTATTCTGCCTTCTGTGATTCTGAGACACTGTTGTTCTTCAGTGTTTCCCTCACCTACGTTTTCAAAACTTGCTCTGGAGAGCGTCTAGTTAATATAATATATATATTTATATTATATATATATATATATGCATATATATATATGCATATATATATATGCATTTATATATATTGTGTGTATACATATATATATATAAATACAGATAAATCTGTAGTTTTGATGTGTAGATATATATACTATAAACACACATTTTCTTCATCCATCATCTATTGTTGGGCAATTAATTTGCTTCTATATTATGTCTATTGTGAATAATGCAGCAGTGAATATAGGGTTGAATTTATCTTTTCTTATAAGTGTTTTTATTTCCTTGGAATAATTATCCAGGTATGGAAATGTTGGATTATATTTCGTTTTTAATTTTTAGATAAAGCTCCATGTTGATTTCTACAGTTGCATCCCATAATTGCATTCACTCCAGCAGTGCATCAGAGTTGTTTCTCTTTCATCCTCACCAACACTTATTTTTGTTATCTTTTTGATAATAGTCATTCTGACAGGAGTGACATAAAATCTCATTGTGTTATGGACTTGCATTTTTCTGATGGTTAGTGATGTTGATCAGTTTCATGTGCCTGTTGGTTACCTTTCCCCCACTTTATATTCATTTTTTTGTAATGGGCTCAATGACCATAACTGTCTGACTTCATTTTCAGGCATTCTGTTGTGTTCCATTATTCTGTTTCTTGTTGCCACTACCGTATTCTTTTTAATACTGTAGCTTTATATTTTAGTTATAATCAGGGACAGTGATACATCCTCTTTGTTCTTTGTTAAAGTTGTTTGTGTTTTTAGTTTGTTTGTTTTCTTTTCTTTTTTTTTTTTAGTGATTTCATCTCTTTTGTGTTTACATGTAAATTTTACAATTATTTTTGTACGGGTTCAAAAATGACCTTGGTATTTTGATAGGCATTGAATTTAATTTGTGTATTTTGTTGGCTAATGCTGTCATTTAAACAATATTTTTTTTCATCTATGAAAACAGTATATCCTTTCATGTGTTTGCATTATCTTCAATTTCTGTTATAAATATTGTATAGTTTTCTGAGTACAGGTATTTTACCTCCTTGGTTGTATACATTTCTTGATTTTTTTTTAATGAAACTCTAAATGTGACAGTTCCCTCACTTTCTCTATCTGTTACTTTGTTGTTAGTGTGTAGAAATGCAAGATTTCTGTATGTTAATTTTACATTCGGAAATTTTACAAATGCATTGATAAGCCCTAGTAGTTTTGTGGCATCTTCTTTAGGATTTCTGTTTAAAATATGTCATATGCAAACAGATAATTTTACTCCTAATCTTAATTAGCTATATTTTACTTACTTTTATTTTGGATAGCTATGGCTAGAATTTCCAATATTATACTGAATAAAAGTGGTAAGAGGGAGCATTTTTGTCTTCTTCCTGCTCTTACAGGAGATGCTTTCAGCTTTTAATCTTGAGTGTCATGTTAGCTGAGTTTTTGTCATATACGACCTAAACTGTGTTGGGGTATGTTTACTCATGCCCACTTTGAGGAGAAATATATTCATAAATAGATACTAAATTTGTCAAAATATTTTATGACTCTATTGAGGTGACCATATATATTTTATTCTTCAGGTTTTTAGAGTGGTGTATCATACTGATTAATTTGTGGGTATTGAATCACTTATGCATCCCTGGAATAAAATGGACTTAATCAAAATGTATAATCCTCTTAATGTATTGTTTGATTGGCTAACAATTTAGTGGTGATTTTTGCAAATTTGCTTAACAGTAGTATCTAACCTGTAATTTTTTGAGGTATTTCTTCCAGTTTTAGTAGTAGTGTGATAAAGAAATTTGGGGTAGGAAGCCTCCACTCCTCTCAAAATTTTTGGAATACGCTGAGAATTATAGATGATAGCTCTTCTCTAAATGTTTGGCAGAAATAACCTGTAAAGCTGTCTAGGCCTGGAAATTTTTTTCTTGGGAGATTTTGTTTAATTACTGATTCAATTTCATTAGTCATAATCTGTTCGTATTTTCTTACTCATTCCATTCTGAAGATAAGTTCTTTCTTAGAAATTGTACATTTCTTCTGGTTTTTCCACTTTATTAGCATATAATTTGTTGTATCTTCATATGATGCTTTGTATTTCTTTTATATAAGCTGTAACTTCTAATTTATTTCAGGCTTATTAATCTGTACTCTCTTTTTTGCTCATGTGTCTGGTTAAAGTTTATCAACATTATTTATCTATCAAAAGCCATTATTTAGTTTGATTAAATATTTCTGTTTTTAATCTTTATTTTATTTAATTATGTTCTGACCTTTCATCTGTCTTTATTTCTACTAACAAGTTTGTTTATTATTTTGCTACATCTTTTGCTTGTAAGATTATGTTATAAGAGAGAGATGTTTCTTATTTGTATAAGTGGGATTGTTTTGCTATAAGCTTCCCTATTAATACTGCTTTTGCTATAACACATGGACTTTGTATTTGTTGTTATATTTCTTTATGTGTTTTTTCTTTGATTTATGCAGCAATCCATTGGTTGTTTAATATTTTATGATATATCCTCCACACTTTACAATTTTTCTCAGGTTTTCTACTTTTAGTAAATTTCTATTCTCACAGAATCCATATGTTTCTTCACAAAACAAGGAGAAAAATAATAAAATTTATACAAAAATCTGAAAGACCCAAATTTTCTGAAATTATTTTGAAAAATGAACAAAGCTGTGGGTATTATCCTCCCTGACTTTAGAAAGTAGTACAAAGTTACAGTAATCAAAACATCAAAATATATCACTAAAAGAGACACACAGATCAATGGAACAAAATAAAGAGTCCGAAAATAAACCCACACACATATGGTCAATTTGTCTACCATGGGGTTGCAAGAGTATACAATGGAAAAAAGGCAGTCTCTTCAATATGTAGTTCTGAGAAAACTGGACAATACATGTTAAAGGAAGATGTAAGAGCACTTCTTTACATAGTATAAAACATAAGATAAAGATGGATTGATTTCCTAAATGTAAAGCCCGAAACTATACAATTTCTGACAAAGAACAGGAGCAGAACTGACTTTGAGATAAATCATAGCAATGTTTATTTCTGATCGGTCGCCAAATTAAAAAAAAAGGGAAACTTACAATTACAGTTTTTAGTTTACTGAGGAAAAAATAGATGTACTATGCGATACAGGGATTCTATTTCTTGTATAAGTGTGAAGTTCAAAACCTTTTGCAGAGCAAAGGAAACCTTCACCAAGACATATGATAACAGACAGAATAGAAGGAAAATTTTTAGACAATGAGACCAACAAGAAGTAAATATCCATAATATATATAGCATATTAGACTCAATATTTAAAAACTAAAGACCTCAACTTAAAAACAGTTGAACAATCTTCATGAAAACTTTTCAAAAACAGACATGTGGATGACTTTCATGCACATAAAAAAAACATAACGTTGCTATTCATTAGGAAAACATAAATCAAAACCAGAATTATATATAATCTTACAGCAACCAAAATGGCTATTAACAAAATGTCTACAAATGACAAACATTAATAAGAATGTTGATAAGAGGGGACCCAGGTACACTGTTGGTGGAAATATAAATTGATGTATCCACTATTGTAAAAGTGTGGACAGTGCTCAGAAAACTAGAAATAGAAGCATTATATGTTGCAGCAATTCCAGTTTTTGATATAAATCTGAAAAAAATTAAAAGATTAACTTAAGGGATTTATTACTGCCAATGTTCTTAACACCATAATTTATAGTAGCCAAGGGTAGAAGCATAACTCAACTGCCCATCAAGAGATGATTGGCTGAAATAGATGTGAGATATAGATAACATAATAAATACTTAGTCATTGTATATTAAAAAGTAAATATCTGTTATTTGGAACAGTGTGACTGGACCCAGAGGGTGTTGCACATAGGAAAATAAGTCATACAGGGAAAAACACTCTACATTGTCACTTAAATGAGGAAAATAAAGATATAAGAGAAACAATCATAAGAAAACAAAGAAAGAATCACATATATATGTGTAGTGTTCCAGGTAGTGGTTTCCTGTGGGGAAAGGGAAGAAGGACAGAAAAGACAGAAATATGCAAGCTACTAGTTATAAATTAGAGAACCAACAGCATTAATTTTCCAGCACAGAGAAGTATTTTAATAATTTAATTGATTTTAAAGAGATTATAGGCATATATTATAGTAAAATGTGCATGAAAGTAGGAAAAACATTGATGTAAAGAACCCAGGAAAATCAAAATATTTTGTTGTAGTATGATATTAAGGGAGGCGATTTGTTCACTTTCTTTAGTGTTCTTATAATGCCCTTAGTAGAATTTAAGCTTTTAATTGAAAAAGTATATACTTTTAAAAGTTATATAAGTTTAAACTATTTTTGTCTCTCCCTTACATCTACAGTCAGTAAAACATTCACATCTCAACAAAAATAACTACAACACAAAACAATACTCCAGAACGCATGTGAGCAGGTGAAGTTTGGTGGACTAAAACACACAAAGGAGGCTGAAGTGAGGGAAGAGCAGAATTGGTGTCTGCAACCAAGACCCCCTGACTAGGATATCTGAGTGCACAAGTTCAGAGAACCCAGTAGAAACAGGGTCTCATTGGTTCACACATCTTCAGCCTCCAGTTGCACCAGTACTCATGGTCACATTTAACTAGGAGGGAGCCACAGTGGAGGCAGATATTCCATCCTTCTTACACTCAGACATTCATGCCACTGTCCCTACTCCCCATTCACAGTGGTGGAGACAAGTTACCTTGCAACACTGGACATAGCAAAGGCACTTGCCTGATTCCAAATACCCACCTGTCTTTACAAGTTTCCTCAATGTGTACACTGAATCTCAAGGGATATCAGATTAAAGGAAGGGTTCGTCGTCCCAGTGACAACAGTGGCATTAACTACCAGAGAAGTCTAAGAAGTGACAATGAAAGCAAATCTTTTATCCAGACAGTAGCGACTGGAAAGTGCCATTTTGAAATATTATCAGAGGTAGCTTAGGTAAGTAAAACCAAAAATTGTGCAATATTGCAAACTACCAGAAAACAAAAGCAAGGACTCCAACTCCCAATCTGTTATTTAGTGTCATCAGAGCAATAATTTATCAAGATCATGACCAATCACAGTAACAATATAGGGCATAGACACACACAAATACAAAGACACAGACACTGACTCAGACACAGACGCAGATGCACACATACCTGCGCACACACACACACACACACACAATGTCAACCCTGCAGCAAACAAACTTAAAGTCATGGTATATTGCCATATAACTAATAGAGAATCCATATAGGTGTCATACAGAAACTCAATACAAAAAACAAAACTAAGAAAGCAGTTTAGTGAGCTCAGGAATAAATTAAATGATGATAAGGTGTACATTACCAAAGAGACTGAAACTATAAAATAACCAAACATTATTGGAGGACCAGATGAACTTAGTAAATGAGATGAAGAATGCAACAGGAAGCATTGGAAGAAGACTGTCTTTGTGAAAGAGAGATTAGCAAACTCCCCAATACAAAACTATAAATGATAGGAGATGGCAGAGATACAAGATATTAAAAAGTGAGGAAATTCTACAATAGCCATCAGACTTCTTCAGGATGTGCACATTAGAATGAAATCCTGGATGGAGAAGAAAGTTAGAAGGCAGCTGATGGTTTATTTAAAGAAGTAATAGTTGATAATTTCCCGAACCTAGGTAAGGAACTGATATACAAGTCTGTGAGCCAAGAAAACACCAATAGGTTTAAGACAAAGAGACCTGCTTCAAGATACGTCATATGTAAATTGGCAAATCAATGACAGAGTAAAATTTTAAAGGCAGCCAAAAAAAGTTATGATAATCAACAAAGGAACTCCCATTAGACTTTCAGCAGATTTCTCAGCAGAAAACATACGCCAAGGTAAATGAAATGACATTTTCAAACTACTGAATAAAGAAATCTCTCACCTATGAATTCTCTACCTTGCACAGTTATCGCTTAGGTATAAAGTGAAAATAAAGATTTTACCAGACAAACAAAACCTGAATGAGATAAAAAAAAAACCGAGACACCTTAGAAGAGGTGCAGAAAAGAGCTATTCTTAGAAAAATAAAATGGCAAAAATACGCAAAACATTGAACAAAGTACTAAGCAGGAACCACGAGAAATTTACAAGTTTCTTTGGGTATGTTTTTAAATGCTAGTTTTCTATATGGATTAAAGAGAAATCAGTTGCAATAAATATAGATACATCAATCTGGTAAGATGTTCACAACAGTCAAAGAAATAATTTGTGTCAGTATTCATATAAGGTAAACAGTAAAAATAAAACAATAATAAAGGAAGATGCTATCAGCGGAAAAAGAATTAAATTATACATGAGATGCTTTATTTTTAATTGAAGTACAGTAGATGTACTATTTTGTGTAGTTTTAGATGTACAGCATAGTGATACCAACGACTTGGTAGATTATATTGCATTATAAATTATTACAATAATTGTAACATACAGTTATTATATGTTATTGTGTTTAATTCCCTTATGTATACAGATTATCCTTGTTGTTTATCTTCTTTATGTATACTACTTGTATCTGTCAATGTCCTACCATTAAATTGTCTTTCCCTTCCACTTTGGTAAACATAAATTATTTCCCGGATCTTTCAGTCTACTTCACCCTTGTCTATCAAATCTCTCTATCTCTCTACCATGTCTCTCTCTCTCTCTCTCTCTCTCTATCTATCTATCTATCTATCCATCTATCATGTATGTATGTATCTATCCTTCTATCTATTTATTTGTCTTCTATCAATAGATAGCTATAGATAGATGCACACAGATATTTGTTATTCTTTACGTTCCACATATAAATTATATTATATACTTTTGTCTTGGTCTAAGTTACTTCACTAAGCACAATATTTACTAGGTCCATTCATGATGCTGAAATAGCAATGTGTTATACTTTTTCATGGCTGAGTAATATTCCATTGCATATTTATAGAAACATCATATCTTCTTAAGTCCATAGTCTACTGTGGACTCTTGGATTGCTTCCCTGTCTTGCATATTATAAACAATGCTGTTGTGAACATTGGTTCTTCTCAATTTAGTATTTTTCCCCAGATTTTTCCTAGGAGAGTTATTACTGGGTCATATGGTAGTTCTCTTTTTACTTTTTAAAATATCTGAATACTCTTTTCCATAGCAGTTGTACCAATTTACATTCCTACCAAAGTATACAAGAGATTTGTTTCCTCCACATCATCTCCAACAATTTCTATTTGTAGACTTTTTGATAATAGCCATATGAACAGTGTGAAGTGATACCTCATTGTGGCTTTGATTTGCAAATACCAATAATTATTAATGTTGAGTATTTTTATCACTTGCCTGTTACTCATCTGTATGTTTTCTTTGGAAAAATATAATCTCAGGTACCCTGCTCTTTTGTTTGATTGGGTTTTTGTTTTTCACATTGAGTTGTGTAACCTAAATCCATGTTACATCTATTAACCTTCATCTATTAACCCCTGGTCACTTGCATTATTTGCAAATAAGTTCTCCAATTGCACAGGCAATGTTTTCATTTTATTGATAGTGTCCTTAGCTGTGCAGAAGTTTTCTAGCTTGTTTAGGTCCCATTTGCTTATCCTTGCTTTTATTTCTTTTGCCTTAGGAGACTGATATAAGAAAATATTCCCATGAGATATATAGAATAGGTTATCACCTATATCCCCTTCTAGCAGTTTTATAGTATCAGGTCTTACATTTAGGTCCTTAATACATTTTGAGTTTATTTTTGTATATGATGTCAGGGAATGCTCTAATTTCACTGTTTTACATGAAGACATCCAGCTTTCCAAACACCATCCATTGATGAGACTGTCTTTTCTCCATTCTGTACTTTTTCCCCTTTTATCATTGATTCATTATTCATAGGTTTGTGGAATTATTTCTAGGCTCTCTATCTGTTTTTACTGATTATATCTGTGTGTCAATGCCATACTGTTTTTATTACTGTAGGGTTGTAGTATAGTAAGGTGTCCGGGAGGGTTATACCTCCAGATTTGTTGTTTTTTCTCAAGATCATTTTGGCAATTTTTAATGGTTTCATGTAAAACTTAGAATTATTTATTTTCTGGTTCTGTGGGAAATACTACAGATTCATCACAGGAATTACACTACATCTGTAGGTTTCTGTGTGGAGTACGGCCATGTTAACTATATTAACTCCTTCAATCCAAGAGCACAAGACATCTTTCCATTTCTTTGAATAATTATTAATTTCTTTGTCAATAGTTTTTAATTTTCAGTGTGTAGATCTTTCATATATGTAGTTACATTTATTCCATGATATTCGGGGGGATGTGATTTTAAATAGTATTGCTTTCAACGTCCAATTCATGGTATCTCATGATTAATGTGTAGAAATGCAAGAGACTTATTTACATTAATCTTGTACGCTGCTCCCTTGCTGAAATTATTTATTGTTCATAATAGTCTGTGTGGAGCCCTTAGGACTCTATGTAGATTGTTATGTCATCAGTACTGGTGACAATTTTGCCTCTCTCTTTCCATTTTGCATTTCTTTTAATTCTTTTTCTTTCCTTTTCCTTTCTTCTTTTACTATGGAACAGAAGTGCTGAGAGTAGAAATCCTTGTGTTGTTTCTGAATTTACCCAGAAGGCTTTCAGCCTTTCCCCTGAGTATTATAAATTGTTATAAATGGCCTTTAGTATGTTGAGAGATGTTCCCAATGTACTCCCTTTCATGAGAGATCTGAACATGAATGTATGTTGAATTTTGTCTAATGCTTTTTCGGTGTGTATTGACATGGTCCTGTGAATTTTGTCCTTCCTTTATTCAATATGTGTCATGCTGATTGACTTGTGTATGTTGAACCATCCTTGTGACTCTGGAAGGAATCCAACTGATCATCGTTTATTATCCTTTCTATGAACTGCTAGATTAGTTTGTTGATGTTTTATGAGGATTTTTGAATTTATATTCATCAAGGATATTCGCTTTACATATTCATTTCTTTTTTTGATAGTGTCTTTGACTGGTTTTGATATCATGGTATTGTTGGCCTCAGAGAATAACTTTGGGAATTTTCTTTCCTCCTTCATTTTTTGAGATAGTTCGAAGGAAAGCAGTTTTACAGAAGGCATCCAGGCATTTTGTTCAAGGGGTGTTTTTAAAATGATAGGTTTTATTTAACTTATACTGATTGCTCTTTTCAAGTTTTCAGTTTTTGCTTTATTCAGCGTTGGCAGGCTGTACGTTTCAAGAAATTTGTCCATTTATTTAAGTTCGTACAGTTGGTTGTCACGTAACTGCTCAGAGTGCTTTCATAAATTTTGTTTGTATTTCTGTAATATCAGATGTTATTTCTACTGTTTCATTTATTATTTTGTTTGGGTCCACTCTCTGTATTTCTTGATAAGCCTGGCTAAAAATGCTTATCAGTTTGTTAATATTGTTAAGAAAATAAAAGCTGTTGATTTTATGATTTTTAATTTATTTTTTAATTTTTATTGTACTTATTTTCAACCTAATCATTAAAGATTTCTTGTCCTGCTGTCTTTGGATTTTGTTTGTTCTTATTTCTAGTTATTTTGGGTGGTTAGCTTGGTCCTTTGTGTGAGGTTTTCCTTTTTCCTTGTAGAAGGCCTGAATTTTTCTAAACTTCCCTCTTAGATTTGCCTTTTCTGCATCCCATACATTTTATGAAGCTGTGTATTCATTGTAATTTGTTTACAGGTATGATTTTATTACCTCTTTGATTTCATCATTGACCTTGTTTTATTTTATTTTTTTAAAGGATGAGGTTTAATCTCATGTTTGTGCTTTTCCTGTTCTTCTTTCTAGAGTTGATGCATAGTTTTATAATTTTGAGTATGGAAAAATACTTGCTGTAAACTATATTAGCTTAAAGTTCCTGAGGCTCATTTCATGACATAATATGTGGCTAATCCCTTAGAAAACATCCTGTGCACACTTGGGAAGCTAATGTGTTCTCCTTTTCTGATGCAGTGTCCAATAGCCCTTTTAGGTTCAAATGATCTAATATGTCATTAAGACCTCTGTTTCCTTACACATATTCTTTCTGTATGATATGGCCATCAGAATAGTGAGGTGTTAAACTCATCTACTATTATTGTTTTATAATGAATTAATTCCTTCATGTCTACTAAAATTTCATTTTATACTTAGGATCTATGGTGCTGGGTCCATATAAAAATTAATTAGTGTAATACTCTATTTTTGTTTTGATCTCTTTTTCTTTATGTAATCTCATATTTATCTTTTATTGTGAACCTTATTTTAAAATGTAATTTGTATAATTTGAGCATTGCAATGTGCACTTTCTTGTAATTTCCATGAAATAACTTTTCCATCTATTTCCTGGCTGAATTTATTTTCCACCATAAAGTGAAACATTTTTTGGGTGGAGGCCATGATGGTGGAGGAGAAGGTTGCTCATAGCTCACCCTTTCCCACAACTGCACCAAGACTCATCCACAGACCCACTCAGCTAACTAGAGAACTTGCAGAACTCTGATAGAACATTGTCCTCTTCAAAGGATAAAGATGTAAAAAATCTGATAGGAGAACAGGACGAAAGAAAGAAGAAAAGGCAAAACAGATTGGGACAGGTCTCAGAGGGAGGGAGCAACTAAGAAGGACTGGCACTCATTCTCTAGGTCTCCCCCCTCCAACTGAGAGGTCGGCAGGATGGATGGGGAACCTCCAAGGATTGGATCTCTACAGAGTATATGTTGACTGACAGAACTAAGTTAAACAAGCACAGAGGATCCCTGTGACACCAAGCCCAAGATGCACCCTGGCAGCTGAGGGCAGGGCCATGCTGTATGAGCTGGGTGGAAAATGGGGATGGCTGCACTGAGGCAGCCAGTGGGAATGCAGGTGTCTGTGTGCCATTGCTGTGGGTGCACAGGGCAGAACAAGCTTGGCCCTCCATAAAACAACAGGGCAGACATGACCTGGGAAGGGAAAGGTGCATTCCCCATTTCTGAAAATACACAAAAGTTTCTAGGTGAAGAGAGCTGGGGCTCAGACACAGCCACCATGCCCTCTGGTGCTTTACACCCAGGTGGCAGCAGGGGCAAAACCTGCATCCACTCCTAAGGACTTAGCAGCCTCAAGCACCAGATGGGACTTGTCTAAAGTCTGGGGCAGATAGGATACTTCAGTCCTATTTCCTCAGAGATCTTGCTCTGCCAAGACAAACAAGGAGCTGAGTTATGGCCCAAACAGAGACAGGTCTGTTCCTCAGTCTACCCTGAGCCCAATTCCGGTGTGCAAACCTGAGGCAGAGTGTACAGTGGCACAGAGCAGTGGAGAGGATGGCACACTGAGAGGGCTGGTGGCCCCCCACCTTTTGGGCTGGAATGCAGCCCCTGACCATGTGACTGGGAGAGGGCATGATGCCCACTCTTGCCTGGTCAGTCTGAAACATCTGACTGCAGCATCGGGCAGGGCAGTGACAAGCCAACCCACAGTAAAGAGCGCTGCTCCGGAACCAGTGTTGGGAGTAGGAGCGATCTGCTTGCTGACAGGCCCTGGGAGCAGCACAGATGAGGGCTCCAATGGAGGCCGTCTGGAAAAAGCAAACTGAGCTTCCAAAACAGGATGAATACAGAAAGACATCACATTAGAAGTACACAGTCTCCAGGAGGACACAGACCACCCCTTGTTTTAATCTATTTTTACCTGTTCCATTTTCTATTACCCTCTTAATTTTTACTACTTAAGCTATTATATATACCACCATTTTAAACCCTTTGAAATTTTTAAAAATATTTTTATTATTATTATTTTTCAAAACTCTGCTTCAAATTGTTTTTATATTATTCATTATACAATGTCTTCAAACCTTTATTTCTTCCTTCTTTAAAATTCTTTATCTCTCTCTCTCTCTCTCTTTTTCTCTTTTCTAAGTTGTATTACTACATAGGCATTAGGTAGATAAATACCTTTAGGACCAGAGCAGATAACTGATACTCCATAAACCACAGTGAAAGAGAGCTAGGAGCAAGTAGAAGAAGCAGAGAAACCATTCCCAATTAAAAGAACAAGAGAAATTCCCTGAAAGTACGATCAGTGAAATAGACATCGATAGCCTACTAGATCAAGATTTCAAAAAAGGAGTGATCAAATTACTGAAGGAAATAAAAGATAGTGTTTAAAGGTATAAAACATGTTAAAAATGAAATGGAAGCTATAAAGAAGAGCCGAGTAGAATAGGTAAACCTGTTGACTGAGATGAGGAATAATCTAAAGGTGTCACTGCTGACTAGATAATGCAGAGGAACGAATTTGTGACTTAGAAGACAGGACAATAGAAAGCATCCAATCATAAGAGCTACAAGAGAAACAACAAGAAAGAAATGAAAAAAGCATATGAGACCTATGGGATAATAGAAAGCATGCCAATCTTGGCATGATAGAAGTCCCAGAAGGGGAGGAAAGATCAAAGGGGATTGCAATGGTGTTTGAAGAAATCATGACTGAGAACTTCCCAAACATAAAGAAAGAATCAGATCTCCAAGTACAGGAAGCTCAGAGTGTCCCAAACAGGAAGAACCCAAATACACCCACACCAAGACATATAAGTAAGAAGGCCAAAGGCAAGGATAAAGAAATTATCCTAAAGGCAGCAAGAGAATAGCAAAGAGTGAGTTACAAGGGAATCCCCATAAGGTTCCTAGCTGATTTCATTACACAAATACTACAGGCCTGAAGGGAGTGGAAAGATATATTCAAAGTCCTGACTGAAAAAAAGATATACCTTAGGATACTTTAAACAGCAAGTCTCTCCTTTATGGTAGAAGGAGACATAAAGAATTTCACAGACAAGAAAATGCTACAAGAGTTTAGCAACACTAGACCCATGCTAGAAGAAATATTGAAAGGTCTACTCTAAATAGAAAAGCAGCAGGATGCTTCAGAAATGTGAACCTCACAGCTGTAAACGTGCTAACTCATGAATTACAAATAAAATACACACAAAATTTTAAAACAAGACATAGAAATCATTGAGAGTGGGAGAGGAAGGCAGGAAAATAGAGAATTTTTTTTTTTTTTGGTCTTTAAAAAGTATTTGTTCTTGGTAGGATGTGTTTGAGATCATGCTACTATCAGTTTAAAAAAAGCAGTTATAATAATGGTCTAAAAGACTTATAAAAAAGGGTAAGAAGAAGACAAAAACTTATCAGAGAGTCACTAAAACTAAATAAAATTCATGATAATACAAAGGAAAATGAGCAAACCAAAAAAGAAAGATGAAAGGAACAAAGAGGAAATACCTAAAGAACTGCAAAGAAATGGTCAAAATGGCAATAAACACAAACCTATCATCGATTATTTTAAATGTTAATGGACTAAATGCTCCAGTTGAAAGTCATAGAGTGGCATGCTAGATAATAAAGCAAGAACCTACAATATGCTGCATACAAGAGACCCAATTGAGACAGAAGAACACATATAGCTTGAGAGTGAAAGGATGGAAAAGGTTATTCCATACAAATGGAAAAGCCAAAAAAGCAGAAGTTGCAGTACAGATTTCAGACAAAATACACTTTAAAACATAGGCCATAAAGAAAGATAAAGAAGGAAATTTTATAAAGATTGAAGGAGTGATACAAGATGAGGATAGCATATTCCTTACTACATATGAACCAAATAGAGGAGCACCGAAGTACATAAAATAATTACTAACAGATATAAAGGGGGATAGTGATGGGAATCAAATCATAGTTGGAGATTTCAACATGGCATTAACATCACTGGACAGATCATCAAGACAGAAAATAAATTAGGCAACAGAGATGTTAAATAATACAATAGAAATATTACACTTGGTGGATATTTTCAGAGCATTGCACCCCCAACAAAATAGTATATACATTCTTTTCAAGTGCACAAGGGAATTTTTAGGATTCATGTTATACTTGGGCAGAAGGAAACCTCAGGATTTTTAAGAAGGTAGAAATTATCCCAAGCATCTCTACTGACCACAATGCCATGAAATTAGAAATCAACAACAGAGAAACAAAGGAGAAAAAAAGGAAAACATGCAGATTTAATAATATGTTATTAAAAATCAATGGGTCAATGAAGAAATCAAAGGTGAAATGAAAAAGTACCTTGAGACAAAAGAAAATGAAAGAAAAACCACACAAAATTTACGGGACACAGCAGAAGCAGTGCTGAGAGGGGAGTTTATAAAGATACAGTCCTTCCTCAAACAGAAGAACAATCACAAATAAACAATTTAACCCATCAGCAGAATGAACTAGAAAAAGAAGAACAAAAAACACCAAAAGTCAGCAGAAGGAAGGAAATCATAAATATTGGGGAGGATATAAATAAAATAGAGTTTAAAAAGACCATAGGAAAAAAAATGAACCAAACCAAAAGCTGGTTTTTCCAAAAAGTAAGTAAAATCGACAAACCTCTGTCCAAACTCAAATAGAAGAAAAGAGAGAGAGCACAAATTAAGAAAATAAGGATGGAGAATGGAGAAATTACAACAAATAAAAAAATACAGAATATCTTATGAAAATATTATTAAATATATGTGGAAAAAACTGGATCACCTAGAGGAGATGGACAAGTTTCTGGAAATATTCTGTCCATCAAGGCTGAATCAAGAAAACACTTACCCCTTGAACATGCAGAGCACTAGAAATGAAATCAAAATAGCAATATAAATACTCCCTACAAATAACAGTCCAGGACCGGACGGCTTCACTGAGGAATTCTAATAAACATACAAAGAAGAACTCATACTAGTCTTCTCAAACTTTTCCAGAAGATTGAAAAGGAAGGACTACTCCCAAATTCATTGTATGAAGCCAAAATCACCCTGATACCACAACCAAGCAAAGACAATACCAAAAAAGAGGATTATAGGCCAATATAACTGATGAACACTGATGCCAAAATCCTCACCAAAATAGTAGCAAATAGAATCCAACAACACAGATAAAAGATTATACATCATGACCGAGTAGGGATCATGCCAGGAACAAAGGGGTGGTTCAACATATGGAAATCAATCAGTGTAATACAAGATATCAAGAAGAGAAAGGACCAAAACCGCATTATAATCTCAATAGATGCAGGAAAAGCATTTGATAAAATTCAACACCCACGTATGATAAAAATTATTGCCAAAGTGGGCATACAGGGAACATATCTCAGCATCATGAAAGCTATATATAACAAACCTATAGCCAGCATAGTACTCAATGGTGAGAAAGTTAAAATTTTCCCACAAAAATCTGGGAAAAAACAAGGATGCACACTATCACCACTCCAACTCTATATAATTTTGGAAGTCCTAGCCACAGCAATCAAACAACAGAGAGAAGTAAAAGGGATGCAAATAGAAAAGGAAGAGGTTAAAGTCTCACTATATGCAGATAATATGTTACTATATATAGAAAACCCTGCAAGATCCAGATAAAATTTACTACAGCTGATCAAAAAATTCAGCAAGGTAGCAGGTTACAAGATTAAGGTTCAAAAATCAGTGGTATTTCCTTACACTAATGATTCAGATACTACTATAGAGCTACAGTCAACATGACAGCACTGGATTGTTAGGAAAACAGACATATAGGCCAATGGAACAGAATAGAGAGCCCAGAAATTAACCCACAAGTTTTTGGTCAAGTAATCTTCGACAAAGGAGGCAAGAAATTACAATGGAATAGAGACAGACACTTCAGCAAACAGTGTTTTGAAAACTGGACAGCAGCATGTAAATCAATGAAGCTAGAACACTCCCAATGAAGCTAGAACACCATACACAAAAATAAACTCAGAATGGATCAATGACTTAAACATAAGACAAGATACAATAAACCTCCTAGAGGAAAATATAGGCAAAACATTAACTGAAATGTCTCGAAATTTTCTCGTAGAAGAAATAAAAGCAAGAATAAACAAAGAGACCTAATTAAACTTATAAGTTTCTGCACAGTAAAGACACTGGAAGTAAAACAAAAATAAACCCTACGGAATGGGAAAAAATTTGCATGTGAAACTGACAAAGGCTTTATCTTCAGAGTATATAAGCAGCTCATTCAACTGAATAAGAAAAAATAAACAACCCAATCCAAAAATGGGCAGAAAACCTAAACAAGTGATTCTCCAAGGAAGACAAACAAATGATTAATAGGCACATCAGAAAATGCTCAATATCACTGATTATCAGAGAAATGCAAATCAAAACTACAGTGACGTATCACCTCACACCAGTCAGAATGGCCATCATACAAAAATCCACAAGTGACAAATGCTGGACAGGCTGTGGAGAAAAGGTAACCGTTCTTCACTGCTGGTGGCAATGAAGTTTGGTGCAGCCAATGTGGAAAACAGGATTCAGAATCCTCAAAAGCCTTGGAATCGACTAACCAAATGTCATAGGAATCCAGCTTCTGGGCATAAATCCAGAAGGAATCACATTTCAGAATGACACCTACACCCTAATGTTCATAGCCAGCAATATTTACAATAGCAAAGACATGGAAACAGCCTAAATGTCCATCGACAGTTGACTGGATAAAGAAGAGGTGGTATATTTATACAATGGAATACTAGTCAGCCATATAAACCAAAAATATAACGCCATTTTCAGCAACATGGATGCTCCTGGAGAAATTCAGTCTAAGTGAAGTAAGCCAGAAAGAGAAAGAAAAATAACATATGAGATGGCTCATCAGTGGAATCTAAAAACAAAACAAAACAAAACAAAAAAATCCCAAATACAAAACAGAAATAGACTCGCAGACATAGAATACAATGTATTGTTTGCAATGCGGCGGTGATTGTGAAGATAGACTAGGAGGTCAAAATTGTAGAATAGATAAACAGGATTGTACTGTATAGCACAGGGAAATGTATAAAAGACCTTAAGGCAGCTCAAAGAGGAAAAAATGGGACAACAAATGTATGTATGTTCATTGTAACTGAAAAATTGTGCTCTAGGCTGGAATTTGAGACAACTTCGTAAAATGACTGTAAATCAATAAAAAAAAGTTAAAAAAAAGAAAAAAACATTATCCTAAATATCACATTTGTAAATATAAATTATAGACAAAAGAAAACTATGCAAAAGGGAGTAAAACCAAAGATTTTGTGTTATGTTTTCTTTTTAAGAAAAGCAAATCAAAAAACCTCTAGCCAGGTGCATCATGAAGAAAAGAGTGATGCTCCAAAGAAATAGAGTAAGAAATATAAGAAGAGAAATAACAATTGTTACCTCAGATATACAAAAAAGGGATCATTTTGTCAAGACTTACATGCCAATAAACTGGACAACTTAGAAGAAATAGACAAATGTTTAGAAAGAGACAGAGATAAGGAGAAACAAATAATTTGAACAAACTGATTAGTAGAAGAAAGATAGAATCTGCATTTAAAAAAATCGTTACATACAAGTGAAGATTTAAACAGCTCCCGTGGAGAACTGTACAAAAATACAAAGCAGAACTTATACTCTTCAAACTATTCAAACATAGTGAAGATGTGGGAAACTCCCAATTTAATTCTGTGAAGCTTTCATCACCTTGATAGCAAAGCCAAAGAACATACTACGGGCAAAGGGAACTTCAAGTCAATATATTTGATAGATTTAGATACAGAAATTCTTCAAAATATTATTAGCAAACTAAATCCAGCAATACCTAAAATGAATCATACACCATGACCAACTTGGTTTAATTGCAGGGTCACAAGAGAGGTTCAACATACACAAATGAATCAGTTTGATACACCATATTAACAAAAGAAAAAGAGAAAACGACCTGGTCATCCCAATATATCCATAAAAAGCATTTCATAAAATTCAACATTTATTCATTAAAACAGCAACAGCAGCAAAAACAACAACAAAAACAATAGCAACAACAACAATAGAAAACTCTTACCAAAGTAGGATTCAGGAAATATATCTCAAAATAACTAAAGTCATTAATTACAGACCCGAAGACAACATGATATGCAAAAGTGAAAAACTGATAGCCAAATTAAGGAATAAGACAAGGATGCCCACTCTCATCATTTCTATTAAACACAGTATGGGATGTCCTAGCAAAAGCAATCAGACAAGAAATAAAGTTATTCAAGTTGGATTGAATGAAGTAAAACTGTTATTATATTTGATGACATGATAATTTATATAGAGAACCCTAAAGATTCTCCAAACCAAAACAACTAAATCTAATAAAGCCATTTAGCAAAGTAGCATGATTCATGATTAATATACAAAACTGTCACATTTCTTTACACGAACAATGAAATATTCCATAATTTTTAAAAAAATCCATGTGAAATCAGATCAAAAAATGATAAACGTATAAAAAAACAAGACAAAACCCTCAATAGGACACTGATAAATTTGAAGATGATGTAAAGAAATGGAAAGAAATCACAAGGTCTTAGTTTAGAGCAATTAATATTGCTAAAATCTGCATGCTAAAAAATTGTCTACAGATATAAAGTGATTCAGATCAAAATAAATGTTATTCTCAACAGAACTAAAAACAGTCCTATGATTTGTATGGAACTACAAAAGAACACGAACTGCAAAAGAAACAATCAGGAAAAAGAACAAGTTGGAGACATAACCCATAACCCTACCAGATCTCAGACTATATTACAAAAATACAGTAATCAAACACACAATGCTGGAAAACAAACAAACATCTATATCACTGGAACAGAACACAGAGGCAGAAATAAAACATCACACCTATGGTCAACTAAACTATGACAAAGGAAAGAAAACATACAATGCCTTAAAGACAGTCTTCAGCAAGTGATGTTGAGAATGGTAGACAGGTACATGTAAATCAATGAAATTAGAACACTCCCTCACACTGTACATAAATAAACTCAAAATAATTTAAATATCTGAATCTAATACATGACACAATAAAACTCCTGGAAACTAACATAGGCAAAGCAATACCTAAATTATAGCAAAATTTTCTTATGTCACACTCCCAAGCTGAAAACAATTAAAGCAAAATAAATTAAATGTCCTAATTAAACTTAAAAGCTTCTACACAGGAAAATAAACAAAATGAAAAGATGAACTTCCAAATGGAAGACAACTTTAGGAAACAATGCAATCAACAAGAGGCTAATTTCCAAAATACACACATCGTTCATACAAATCCACTTCAAAAATCTTCAAACAACTCAGTGAGAAAATGAGCAGGAGACAATTCTCTAAAGAAGACACACAGATGACAAACAGGAACATAAGAACAGGCTCACATTACTAATCATTTTACAAAGGCAAGACAAAAATAAAATAACGTTTTACCTCACACTATTGAGAAAGGATGTCATCCAAATGTTTACAAATAATAAAGATTGGGGTGGTTGTGGAGAAAAAGGGACGCTCAACGCTGTTGGTGGGAATGAAAATTGGTGCAACCACTTTGGAAACTGTATGGAAGTTTCTTTAAGAAATAAAAATAGACCTACCATATGACACAGCAATCCCACTCCAGAGCATATAAAACATACACCCTGAAAATAAAGGATCCTAGGGTAAAACATAAGAAGTACACTCTGACATTGGACTTAATTTGATTCTATGTATCTCTCCTCTGGCAAGGGAAGCAGAAGAAAAACTAACAAAATATGATTGTATAACATTAAACAGATTTGCACTGTAGAAAATATGATCAATAAAGTGAAAAGTCAACCAACACAATGGGAGAATATATTTGCAAGTGATATTTTCCAATCAAGTGGTAATATTCAAACTATATGGCAAACTCTCACCCCACAACAACAACAAAAAAACCAAAAAATCGAATTGAAAAAAAGTCCATAGGAACTGAATAGATAGATCTGAATCTATTTTCTGTCGAAAACATACAGTTGGCTAAATGACACATGAAAATATATTCAGAGTTATAAATTATTACAAAAGACATAAACCAAGAATGAGACAAGACCTCACACTTGTCAGAAGGCTCTCATCAAAAAGAAAAGAAATTGATGTTTGTGAGATTGTGGAGATAAAGGAACACCATGGACTCTGTTGATAGGAATGCAAAGTATTGATTCCATTGCATATATACATCAAATTTTTTCATCCATTTTTCTGTCAAGGGATGTTGGGTTGGTAGGCCCCTGTCTGAAGGCTCTAGAGAATAAGCCCATGGGCTGAACTGATAAACAAGCTGTGAGGAATGTCACATATCCGGGCTGGATAAGAAATGGCCTACTCAATGTATCTAGTATGTATGGCTGGATAGTCTATGTTGGGTAAGATCCTCGGAGGAGGGCATCCTAAGACAGGCACAGCCAGCTGGATAAGAGATGGCCAACTTAATGAAGTTCTTTGATGAACTTTAAAAAAATCCTTGATCATTTAACATCCTGGGCTTACTGTAGGAGCATGGGGACATAAATAGCTTAAGATTATTAACATTGTTATAACTTAGATGATATGTGAGGCATTGTGCATGTCCTTTATAAACCCTTCTTCTAAGAATCAATAAAGAGAGAACTGCTTTGCTTCTCTTCACACAGTCTTTGTGTGTATATGATATCGTGCCGCTGACAGGGTTAATTTAATTTGATGGGAGTATCTTAAAAGGATGTTGCATTATATACAATGCTTTTTCTGCACCTATTGAGATGATTATGTGAGTTTTATTTCTCATTATATTAGTGTGGCATGTCACCTTTATTGATTTGAATATTTTGAAGTATGCTTAAACCCAGGGATAAATCCCTTTACTCATGTATGTGTATGATACATTAAATGTGATTTTGAACTCATTTTGCTTGTGTTTTGTTGAGAATTTTGGCACATATCTTCATCAGGGATAATATTCTATATTTTGCATATAATGTCCTTTCCAGAATTGTAATGCAAATAAAGCTGGTATCATAAAACACGTTTGGAAACTTTCACCCTCTTCAAATTCTTGGAAGATTTGGGGAAGAATTGGTGAAAAATTGTCTTCAAATGTAGGACAGAATTCACCAGTAAAGTCATCTTGTAAATATTTTCTGGTTTGGTAGGTTTGGATTACTGATTTACTCATACACACTTCTGCTTTATTTAACATTCTAATTTGTTCTTGATTCAGTATTGGAAGACATATGTTTCTGGGAATTTGTCTTTTGTTCTAGGTCATTCAAATGGTTGGCTAGTGGTAGTTTCTTATGATGCTTTGCATCTCTACAACTTCAGTGGTAATATCTTCTCTTGTATTTCTAATTTAATTTGAGTCTTTATTTTCTTAGCCAACCTAAACGTTTGTCCACTTTATGTTTAATAGAAACAGACTTAGGATTTTTTTTATCTTTTCAATTGTTTCTCTTCTTATTTGCCTTACTCTCATTCATTCAATTTTCTTCTTTATTCTTTCTGTTTTCTCCTATATTCTTGAAGTGTAAATTTAAGTAGTGTGAATCTTTGTATTTAATTTATAATTAAATATTTTTTATTTAGTTATTATTTATTTATTTATTTATTTATCTATTTACATATTTATTCATTTATTTATCATTGAAGTACTGCCATTTACAATGTGTTAATCTGTGGTGCTTAGCACAGTGTTCCGGTACATGCATATATTTGTGTGCCTATTAAATGTTACTTCACGATATTTAACTTACTGCCCTGTGTCACACAAAAGAAGTTTTGAAAAAATCTATTTTTATATATAGTGGATAACATTTATAAATCTACAGCTCCCAAATATATCCTCTCACAGCCCCTTTCCACAGTAATCATAAAATTGTTTAGTAGATCTGCGAGTGTGTTTCAATTTTGTAGATGAAATATAGTGTTCTCATCCAAAATTTTTTTTAAGGTTCCACATATGTCATATCATGTATTATTTTTCTTTCTCTTTTTGGTTTACTTCAATTAGAATGACTCTTTTTGGGGACATCCATTTTGCTGCAAATGTTATTGCTTTAGTTTTATTGCAGTATATTATTCCATTGTGTAAATATGGCATAACTTCTGAATACTGTCATTTATTGTTGGAAAGTTAGGTTGCTTCCATGTCATGGATGTTGTATATAGCACTGCTAAGAACATTGGGGATCAGATGTCTTTTTGAATTAGAGTTCCTTTTGTTATGTACCCAGAAGTGGGATTGCTGGGTTGTATGTTAAGTCTATTTTTATTCTTTTGAGGAAATCCTACCCTGGTTTCCACAATACTGCACCAAACTTCATTCCTTCCAACAGTGTAGGAAGGTTCCCTTTCTCCAAAGCTTCCCCAGCATTTATTGTTTGTGGACTTTTGAATGATGGCCATTGTGACTATTTTGAGCTGATACTTCATGATAGTTTTGAATTGCCCTTCTCTGATAATAATAGTGAGCAATTTTGTTTTTTTTTTCATATATCTATGTGCCATTTGTATGTCTTTATTGGAGAATTGCTTGTTTAGGGCTTCTGCCCATTTTCAGATTGTTGTTCTTTTTTTTATTATTATTAGGTTGTATGAAGTCTTTATATTTTGGAAATTAAGACTTTGTCAGTTGCATCACTTCTAAATATTTTCTTTAATCCTGTAGGTTGTCATTTTGCTTTCTTTATGGTTCCCTTTGCTGTGCAAAAGATTATAGGTTTAATTAGGTACCATTTATTAATTTTGCTCTTACATCCATTACCTGAGTAGGCTGTTCTAGGAGATCATTGCTGAGATTTATCTCAGAGTGTTTGCCTTTGTTTTCTTCTAGGAGATTTACTGTGTCTTGCATTACATTTAAGTCTTCAAGCCATTTTGAGTTTATTCTTGTGTATGGAGTGAAGTAGTGTTCTATCTCCTTTGCTCTGCATGCTGCTATCCAGGTTTCCCAACACCAGTTGGTGAAGTGATGGTCTTTTCTGTGTCATATTCTTGGCTACTCTGTTAAAGGTTAATTGAACATAGGCCTGTAGATTTATTTCTAGGCCCTATATTCTGTTCCATTTGTCAATATGCCTGTTTCTGTACCAATATTATGTCATTTTGATTATTGTAGCACTGCAATAGTGTATGGAGACCTGGCGGTTTATTCCTCCAGCCTCTTTCTTTTTCTTGAAAATTGCTTTGGAAATTATGGATCTTTTATGATTCTGTGTAAATCTTAGGATCATTTGTTTCAGTCATAAAAAGAAATGTTTTTCATAGTATGTTAGTAAATCACAATAAGTCTGTGGATTGCCTTGGGCATTATGCCCATTTTAACCATATTGTTTCTTTCATTTCAAGTCCATTGTGTATCTTTTCAATACTTCAAATCTTTTTTGATTTCCTCAATCAATGTTTTCTTGTTCTCCATGTATAAGTCATTCACCTCCTTGGTCAGATTTATTCTTTAGCATTTTATAGTTTTGGGTGCAGATATAAAAGTGGTTCTTTCTATACTTTGTTTTCCTGTTGATTGAATGGCAGTGTAAAGGAATGCAATGGGTTTTTGTACATTATTCTGGGTACCTTGCCCAGTTGATTTTTAGCCTAAGTATTTATTTGTGAAGCTTTAACAGTTTTCTGTATATAGGGTCATGTCTGCATATCGTGGCAATTTTACCCCTTCTTTTCCAGTCTGGATCATTTTATTTCTTTTTCTTGCCTGATCGTTGTGGCTAGGACTTCCAAGACTATATTCAATTGAAATTGTGAGAATGGGCAACCATTTCCTGTCTCAGGTTTTTGTGAGAAGTGTTTCAGTTTTTCAACATTGAGTATATTGCTGATATATGTTTGTCATAAATAGCTTTCATTATGTTGATATTTGGTCCCCCTATGCACACTGTGATAAGAACTTTTATTGAAAATAGGTGCTAAATTTTATCAAATGCTTTTTCTGTATCTACTGACATGATCATTTGGTTTTGTCCTCTCTGTTGTTGATATGGTTTATCACAATTGATTGATTGATTTGTGTATATTCAACCATTCTTGTGTTCCTGGTATGAACCTAACTTGACCATGGTGTATGATCTTTTTTACATGCTGTTGGATTCTGTTTGTTAATAATTTCTTAAAGACTTTTACAATTATGTTTATCAATGATATTGGCCTATAGATTTCTTTTGAGATAGTGTCTTTGTCTGGTTTTGGTATCAGGTTGATGTTGGCCTTATGGTGTGAGTTTGGGTGTACTCTCTCCATATCAATCTTTTGGAAGAATTTTAGTGGGACTCGTATGGATATTTCTTTGTATGTTTGGTCAAATTCCCCATTGAAGCTATTTGGGTCTGAATATTTGATGCAGAGATTTTTTATTTTATTGATAATTCTATTACATTTCTTGTGATCTGTCTGTTCAAATGGTCAATTTCTTCTTAATGCAAACATGGTGGGCTGAGTGTTTCCAGAAACTCCTCCATTTCTTCCTGGTTATCCAGTTTGTTTCCATGCAGTTGCTCATGGTATTCCCTTATGATATTTTGCAAATTTGTTGTACTATTTGTAGTTTCTCCATTGTGTTTTCTTATATTGTTTGTGTTCTAACTCAATTCTTGTTGATGAGTCTGTCCAGAGTTTTGTCAATTTTGTCTACTATTTTTAAAAACAGTTTGATTGATTTGTTGCTATTTTTTAATCTCTATTTCATTTTTTCTTCCTTGATCATTATTATGTCCCTCTTTCTGTAGACTTTTGGTTTTGTTTGCTCTTCTTTTCATGATTAGTTTACATGGAACGTTAGATTATTAATTTGAAATTGCTCTTCTACTTTGAGAAGGGCCTTGTCAATTTGAACTTCCCTCTTAAGCCAGCTTTAACTGTATTCCATAAGCTTTGAATAGTGTTTTGTCATATTTCTCAAGATATTTTTTAATTTCTTATTTTACTTCATCAACTCCCCAACTTGTTTTAGTACCATGTTGTTTAATGTACATGCTCTCATCTCTTCTCCCTGTTTTTCTGTGATTGACTTCTAGTTTCATGGTATTATACTCAGAAAAGACGCTTGAAATAATTTTTATCTTCTTAAATTTTTTGAGGCTTCCTCTGTGCCTGAGTACATAATCTTTCCGAGAAAATATTCCATGTGAACTGGAGAAGATGTATATTCTGTTTGGGGAGGAGTACTGTTTTGAAAATATCAACCAACTCCAATTATTTTATCGTAACTTTTTGTATCTTTGTTCCCTTATTAATTTTCTGTCTGAAACACCAGTCTAGTGATGGAAATGGGGAGTTATAGTCTCCTACCGTGATTGTGTTCCCATCCATTTCTCCCTTTTCATCTATTAGTATTTGCTTTATGTATTTATGTGCTCCTTTAATGGGTGCACATATATTAATGAGGTTAATACCCTTATTTTTTGTTGCTCTTTTAATCATTATATCATGTCCTTGTTTATCTTTCTTTATGGCCTTTGTTGTAAAGTCTAATTTGTGTGAAGTCAGTACTGCTAGTCCTGCTTTCTTGTCATGTGCATTTGCATGGAATATATTTTTCCATCTTCTGACTTTGAATTGATGTGTGTTCCTCTTACTAAAGTGGGCTTCTTGTATGCTTCATAATGTAGGGTCTTATTATTTTATCCCATCTGACAATATATATCTTTTGATTGGAGCACTTAGTCTATTAACAATTGTGATAATTATTGACAGACTGGTGTTTATTTCCATTTTGAACTTCATTTCCCAGTTGATTATGAATTTCCTTTTTGTTCACTTTTTTTTCTTTTTGTGGCTTGATAAGTTTTCTTTTTTATTATCTTGGTTTCTTTTTTGACTTGTGACTTCATTGTAAGGTTTTGACTTATGTTTACCCTGTTTTGTATGTATATTGACCCATTACTATATCTGTTTATTTTAACTGATAGGAATACAAACTCTAGCCCATCCTAAAGAGAACAGAAACAAGAAGAAAATACTCTGTATTATCCTGTTTCACTCTATGAACCTTAGAAATTTTGATGTCCTGTTTTACAACATCATGTTTATTCTATTGAAAGTAATTGTAGCTATTACCTATCTAATAATGTCTTTCTCCTTTCTATAGCATCCTGCTTCTTATTTTTTAGAGTAGATATTTCATTATTTGTTTTTCTGTTGCTAAATTGTTTTAGTATTTGCTTTTGTGGAAGTTATTTATCTCTCCTTCTATTCTAAAGGATAGCATTGCTTGATATATTATCTTAGAATACAGCTTTTTTTCATTCAGGACTTTGAATATGTCTTGCCATTGCCTTCTGCCTGTTGTATTTGTGTAGGAAACGTGTTTACAAATATAATGTATATAATTTTATATATATGTAAAAAATACCTAGAAATGAAGCTAACAAATAAGATGAAAACCTATATGTTAAAAAATGGATAAAATGGATGAAGGAAATTAAAACTGATCCAAAGAAATGAAAAGGTCTCTTATGTTAATGATGTGAAACTATGTGGTTGAAACAACCATACTACGCAAAGCAATCTATATTTAGTGTGATTCATGTCAAAATACCCATGAGATTTTTCCATTAAATAGAACAAATAATTTCAAAATTTATATGTAACCACAAAGATCATGAGTTGCCAAAATAATCTTGAAAAAGTGTATTAAATATAATAGTGTAAATTTCTCTGTTGTTAAACATTCCTACAAAGCTTTAGTAATTAAAACAACATGATACTGGCTCAAAAACAGACACCAATGTATAGAAGAAAATAGAGCAACCAGATATAATCCCTCACATCTATGATCAATTAATCCATGAAAAAGGAAGCAAGAGTATAAAATGAAGAAAAGACATTCTTCTCAATATTTAGTGCTGGGGAGATTGAACATGTGAAAAATAGATTAGAGTATTTCCTCACATTGTATACAATCCCTGAGCACAGAATATCTTTATTTATTTTCTTTACTTATATTTCTTACACCTTTAATTTATAGACCTATGTTTAGATCTTTTATTTCACTTATCAAATCTATTCCTATTTTATTCTTTTTGGCATAAATGTACACAAAATTGTTTTTCTAATTTCTCTTTCTGATAATGCGTTTTTACTATATAAAAATGCAATGGATATTTGTATATTGATTTTGTATTCTGGAAGTTTACTAAGTTTGTTTATTATTTCTAACAGTCACTGGAGGACTGTATTTAGTTTTCCATCTATGTATAATTATGTTGTCTGTGAAAATTTTACTGCTTGTTTACAAGTTGAATGCCTTTTATATTTTTTCTTGACTAGTTGTTCTGGCTAGAAATTCTAGTAGTGCAATTTTGGAGTTGTGAAAATGAGCTATTTTTTCTTATTATTGGACTAGAGGAAATCCTTCCTGTATGTTAACATTGAACTTGATGTTAGTCATGTGTTTTTCAAATATGGCTTTTGTTATGTTTAGTTACATTCTAGTTAAAGTGAATTTGTTAAGATTAGTTTTACCGAAAACTTAAGTGCAGATCTGTCAATAAATTTCCTACGTATTTTGAGATTGTTATTTTTGAATTCTGTGTTTTTTAAGGGATGGTATCACATATATTCATTTGTGTATGTTAAATAATATTTATGAAACAGGACTAAAACCCTCTTAACTATAGTTTATAATACTTATTATATGCAATGAATTCAGGTTGGTAATGCTTATTTAGAATGAAATATACACATACTGAAGGAACAATTTACATTGTAGTTTTAGTGTACATTTATTTATTTAAAAATTTTATCTCTCATTTTGAATTTGGCTTATGTTTAAGGGAATTCATTTCTTAATAAATAATATAACTTTTTGTTGAACTGGATTTGCTACAGTTTACTGACTAAGAACATAGCTATTATTTACAATTAGTGAACAAAACACTTGCCTTAAAATGCCGTATTTTACTAACAATGCCAACTGTTTCAGCACTGAGAAACATATTGCTTCCTAAAATGCATTACCTGGTCTTTTCCACACCCACCCACATATTCAGTTATTTCTTTGTATTTTGACTGTTTATTTGTTTGCCCCTTAATGGAGGCACTGCTTATTGAACCCAGGATCTTGTGCATAAGTGTATTTATCAACATCATTTTGGAACATTTGACAGAAGCCACAAGAGTATGGATTATAAATATGACAAGAAGATGTATTCCTTCTAGGGACTGAAAACCTCTGAGTGAAAGAATGGCAAAAATAAACTTTTTTATGTATACTATAAGATATTCTCTTGTGAAATTTTAAAGTTGAATATTAAATTACATTTGTTTTACTTATAGCACTGAAATAAAATTTAAAACAAAAATTCCTCACTTTGGGATATCTTAAATTTGATTCATTATTTTAATTTAATTTTATTTCATAAATATTTACCATTTATTTATAAACATATCAAATAAACTGATATTTATTCTGCTCATGTTTTGAATATAGAGCTTCTTATTGTAAAGTACACAGATAAATATTTACTTCAATTTCCAAATCAAAATAAGTTTCACTTTAATTACAAAGGATTATGAAATAGTTATACATTTCCTGTACAGGTTTTACACAAATTTCATTTCAAATTCCAAAACTTAAAAATTATTTTATATATTTTTTGCACTATTAATTCTCTCTTCACCAATCCAGCATAAAATTTTGTACAAAAGAATGGAGATTTATTTTATATCATAGTCCCCAAAATTAAATTATTTAAAAAGATTTTGTGGGATAAAATTTGCAGATCACAGTATAAAAATAAGCATCCTATATGTTTCATTTTAATTGGATGAATGAGAATTAAACACTGGCTGAATGTTACTTTTGAGTTGCTAGGAGACCAGTCGTTTTGTGATGTCACAACTACTCAACTTGACAACCATTGTGATGGCCTAGCTGTTTATCTCTGCAGGCCTGCCAAAGCAGCATTTGAAGCTACAGTGCTCAAAATCATGCAGATTAGAAAGTTAGCTGTAGAAAAAGTTATTTGAGATGGTACATGTTTCTTCAGAAATTCAAGATGTGTCTCCTAATGATAGACCAACAGGTTCAGGAATGTCTAGTACATCTCTATTGTATGATCAAATATTCTCTGGGGACTTAGAATTGAGGTCTTTGATTGAAGAAAATGTTTTTCAGACTTTCTCTGTAGAATCCTGGATAAAAAGACCATGTTGCACACATTGTGTCTCTGAACCAGATAAAGATAATTATTTTCATTCTCTGACATTTCCAAGAAAACTCTGGAAAATGGCTGGGAGTGATCAATTTAAATCCATGTGGTGGGATGATAATGGAACTTCCATAGTGATTGATGAAGATGTCTTTAACAAGGAGGTTTTGGAAAGAAAGACCCCTTTCAGAATATTTGAAACTGGAAGTATGAAAACTTTAGTTAGACATCTTTACCTTTATGGATTTAGTAAAGGGTGGCAGAATTTTCAAAGATCTGCTTGTCTAGCTGACTTTCTGGCAGAAGAAAAAGAAATCTATTTTTTAAGCAAGGTATTCAGAAATTTTAGTTACGACTTGGTAACTTATATATATTAAATTTTATTTTCTACATCAATCTATGGTAATATAAATATAAAGCAAGATTTTGAATATTGTATAAAACTACTAATGCTAAAATCCTTTATTTTCTCTAGAAATGAAGACAGTGCCTTCTGTAGTCAAGATCATGAGAATCTTTGCTTGCAACTATGAATCTTACCAGAAATCTAAAGAAAGGTATTAAAGCTGCTTTTAAAAAGTGGCATTCACCATCACTGCAAATGCTAAATTTTTAATTTGATGACTATACTATTTAAATGTGTATTTTCCAAAAAAGGAACTTCAAAATATAGTCAGCAATATTCATATTTTGATGATATTATCTTTGCATAGTAAACGTGAAATCTGAGGTTTTATAGGTTAGGCTTATTGTATTCTTGCATTTTGATTTAAAATATTACAAAAATCTTTCCCCTTTGGTTGTAGCAGCAGTTCTATCAGAATCCAAATTTTAAATGAGGCTCTCCCCAGCTTTTAGTGAGAATAAAAAGAGTTGGGACTAAACATGCCTCTCTGATATCTTCATTGGCTGAAGATTTCAAGAAGAAGCACTTTAAAGCAGTGTGTAATGTGGATAATCATAATTCTGGTTTTGTGGCTGACACTAGTGGAGAAAGTGCATTTTTACCTTCTGCAAATTTAAACATGCCTCTAATAAGAAAGCCCTCTACTAGCCACATAATTGGTGATACAA
The DNA here is from genome assembly GCF_048564905.1 of Vicugna pacos. Classification (NCBI taxonomy): domain Eukaryota; kingdom Metazoa; phylum Chordata; class Mammalia; order Artiodactyla; family Camelidae; genus Vicugna; species Vicugna pacos. The sequence goes on from NW_027328737.1 coordinate 3,965,388, forward strand.
ATACCCTGATCAGAGGTAATTTTTCTCCTCCATCATCAATGTCACTTTGACCACCAGAAAAAATTCCAGTGGATCAACGTGCTGTTTTAAATCAGTTGACCACTGTCCACGGGCACTCTCAAAGCAGCTGAAGCAAATCGCTGTGTTGTGAACTTCATTACAACTAAAACTTCTTCTCAGTACAGCACCTGTCTCGCATACAGAGCAATTATTTTGGACTGATGGTGGAGACTTCTACTTTTCCAAAAAGATATCACAACATATCTTCCAATGAAGGTCGTTTATCTAAACTTCAACCAGGGATCAACCCACGGTTTTCAGTGCCAGTGATAGCTGATTCATCAGCTAACACTGTTTGAAGGCCAACTCATCCGCCATCTTCAGTTAATGAAAGTCATCCTAATTACAACTGATCTACCAGAGGACTACCAGATTATGCAGGATAACAAAGATTAAAATTGATGTTGGCAAATGTTGACAAATACCAGCAATTTTCTTATTTGAACAATAAACATAGATGTGTACCTGTATTTTCCTTATTTTTTTTAAATAGAGTTGAGTTAAATGGGAGACTATGTTACCATTTATAGAAAAAAAGAGATATTTGATTGATATGATCATTTGATGGAAAAATATGGGAGTGAATTTAAGTAATATCTTTTAAGGGAGAAGAGAAAATGGAAGAGTTTGGAAAAAGACTAAAACATGGAGAGAGGGAAAAGTACTAAGTGGTTTCTGGTTCATCCTGGAAAGTATTAAAAGTGTTAAGTTAGGATAGTTTGGAACAGGAGATAAATGCAGGAACCGGCCCAGGGATCATGGTCTCTATTATGTCATCCCTGGAATCATAAAGGTCACATGATGTAGTCTCAGATGGCACATTCAGCATGTGGTAGAATTTAAGAAGTAATTTTATCTATGGTCTTCTTTGTGCTGTTCGCTAAGCATTCCAATTGGTGCTTTCATTTCCTGCCCTCAAGAGTCTACACTATATTTTCTAGTCAATAGTTTATGTTGTATTTATGTTCCAGCCAAAGACAAGCTTACGTTCTCAGTGTGGCACTTAATGCCTCTCCAACTCTAAGCCCACAACCTCAACTTAGTTTTGTCATTTCTTTATAAGTCTGACATCTGACTACCTTGGCATATCTTTATGTTTCACTGTAACTGGAGATACATCCAGGGAAATGCTTGTCAACTATGTTAGCTGCAACCTCACCACTTTTGCTCCCACTCATCCTTGGACTTTGGGTGTCCTCCTTTTACAAACTTACACTTTCCCAGTCTCAGCACAGAAACCAACTCCAGCAGATGTTTTCTGACTATCCCCCTTTCCTTGTCTAACTTGGCTATCAGCACAGTAAACACAGCACATGCCACAGGATGCATTTTAGTATTTAGAGAATGAAAAAAAATGTTGACTTTAAGCAAAATCTACTTTCCTGAAACAACAAAACTTTCATGGTTTTCAAACTATTCCATTATGGTATTTACTCTTCACCAAAAACTAGCTCTTTTCATAGCCCAAGGACTAGTCACTCAAGAGAGTAATTGGAGGTAGGTACAGGAGACAAAGTATTATTCTCTTTTTAATTCATGCCTTCAGTGGCCTAAATCATTCCATTCCCATTTGTCGGATTTTTTCTTGTCTCTTCATCACCCACCCACCCCAAGATATCTGATACTCTTCCCCATATCAATAACTATACTGACTTCTAATAAATTTACTTCTTAGAATCAGAACTTTGTCCAGAAGAGACAGTGCCATTGCAAACACTTAATTTAGGTTTATACACCCACATAACTTGTGCCCTTTCTAACCTTCACACAGGCAGTATCTATGAGATACCATGCCCTTGGTTTGGGTGGTCATATTCAGTAACCAAGTAGCAATTTAAAACGTGTGGACTAGATGGAGTTGAGGGTGGGTGAATTAAAATTTTTCCAACTGCAAGAATACCAAATATCTGCAGATGTTAAAAAATATACAATATTCATGGAAGACTTTGACTGTTTCCCATTTATTTAAAACAAATTGTGAAGCATTTTCAGAATGTGAAATGCCCTGGAATCCTGGAAAAATTGTAGGTAAGGTCAGGGAGCCTAAGGCTTCTTGCTCACAATCATGCAGCCAGTGTCAGCTGATAAGGCTGAAATGGCAACATTGAGCCCGGAAAATATGTCACCAGTTGTGAAGGAAGCCTGTGATAATCTGGGGAACGGGCAAATAGGCCAGCTCTAGCAATATCCCACCAATATGAAATTTACCAACATAAGAAAAGAGCCCAATTGCATCAGGAGAACAGTGTCTGGTCAGCAGTGGTTGTTCCTACAACAGAAACATCAATCTTTAAGTATGTCAGCTCAACTCTGATGGTGGCTATGTTTTTGCTTTCTTTAGCAGTCTGGGGTAGAAATGGGCTGGTTCAGCAGCTAGTTTCCAACTCCCTTATCAGACAGTAGGTCTTACCATGATCATAAGAAGTTTCAAAACTGATATGTCAAAAGCTACAGTTTACTTTCAAAATTAGAAATCCTAAAGAAGAATATTGTTTGTCCATCTGTAGTTTTCTACCTGGGAAAATCTAGACTATTGGCAAAAGTACAAAAGTTGGCTGGTGCTTTGAAAACTATTCTCTGAGCTCTGACCACTGAATTCTTCCCACTAAATACTACAAATCTGTCTACCACTGTGTGTGTGTGTGAAGATGGATTGTTAAGCAGTAACTAAGTTTGTCTTAGTTGGGTCATCAGTGAATTATTCCTCTGCATCTGGCAGAATCTCTATGAATTAAAAATTTCATTGAGCCACCAGATTTTCTTCTGATCAGGGAGAAGTAGATTATATTTCTCACAGTATACTAATTGTTACCTGTTCATTGAATACCAAGCTGATGCAGGGGCCAAGCCACTGAACCCTTGAATTGGACTGAGGCATATACATTCTCCAGTCCCCAGAGCACAGCACAGGACTGTGTCTCCTTTTAAATTTATGCTTATGTCTATTTTTTTCTTTTAATTCTCATTGTTGACACAACTTATTTTGGCTTTGAACACCCTTTGACTTATTGAAAGAGACTTAACCACTGACTTATTCCCATTCATCAAGAAATTTCAATAACCTTTCTTTCCTAGGACTACGTGGAATAGAGTGAGCACAGTCATCATTTTGAAAGCAGTCCTCAGTGCTAATAATGCAGAACCATTACAGTTCTTTGCACAGCACTTGAGCAAGAATTTTTGTTGTGGATCTCAGGGATTATCCTCACACCCCCTAATGCAACCATGAGAAAACACCACATTGTTATCCAAAATCAAGTCTTTGTCAGTATTGCATTCCCATTTCAAAACAGTTAAGAATTGTAGGAGTTCTGAGATTTTACCATGCTGAGGGTTTTAGCAACCTAACATGTTCATTTCTTAAGGATGCTGTCCGGGAGATGAGACCATGGGTCAGAGACAGTGAACTTTATCACTCACAGCAAGTGCAGCCAGGGTTAAATTTCTATCCATTCCCTAATCTCAGATGAATACACAGAGTGAAATTTTGTTCCCTACAGAAGCAGTGGGCTGTTAACATGAAGAAAGTTTAAGGCATGATAAAACACTAATTTTATTAGTATCTTTATGTATAATTTACTAGAATCACCTATTTATTAGTATCTTTACCTTGGATAAGTATATCATGACTCAAGTCTGCTTTCTGCAAAAACAATCATGAGAAATGACATGGGAAAAAATGACCATTGCCTTTCCATTTTTTCTTCCTCTTTCATTGAGATATAATTGGCATAAAACATTGTGCAAATTTAGGGGCACAGGATAGTGATTTGATTTACAAGTATCATGAAATAAATATCATAGCAACTTTAGGGATAATTCATTATATCATTTAGATACAATTTTAAAGAAATACAATTTGTCTTTTGGTTGTGATGAGAAACCTTATGGTCTACTCTCTTAACAACTTTCATATAGAACATCAAGCAGTATTTATTTTAATTTTCATGTTATTATGGGGCATCCCTTTAAAACGTTTATTTTACGGCTGGAGATCTGTATCTTTTGAGTACATTTGTCAAATTCTCCTTTCCCAACCCATGCCTCTGTTAACTACAAATCTATGTTTTTTTTCTATAAGAATGTTTGTTTGTTTTTGAAGTGTACTTTAATCTATAACAGTGTGTTAGTATCTCTTACACAACATACTGTTTGCTATTTTTAATACATTTCAATCTGATCACCAGAATATATCTAGTTATGATATGTTGCTATTTAAAGATATTTGAAAGTTAATAACTATTCCCCATACAGTACATTTTTTCTCCATGACTCATTTAATTTGCAACTAGAAAATTTTCTCTCTTAATTTTCCTCAACTTTTTATTTTCCTCACCTCATTTCCCTCCTTCTTGTGAACAACCTGTTACTTTCTATATCTATAACTCCTTTTCTGTGTTATGTTCATTTTTCTAAAATTCCAAATTTGAGTAAAATCATTCAGCATTAGTCATTCACTTTCTGAAATATTTCACTTAGCATATTACCCTCTTTTTCTACCCATTTGTTGCAAATGACATGAACTTATTCTTTTCAGAGCTAATAACCCATTGTATTTTTATGTGTGTGTGTGCATCTATCTATCTATCTATATATATACACATAATGCATATATATATAGTGTGTGTATATATATATATAAATATTGATAAATCTGTAGTTAAGATGGGTAGATATATATACTATAAACACACATCTTCTTTATCCATCATCAATTGATGGGCAATTAATTTGTTCTTTATCCTGTCTATTGTGAATAATGCTGCAGTGAATATAGGGGTGAATTTATCTTTTCTAATTAGTGTTTTTATTTTCTTGGAATAAGTATCCACATATGGAAATGTTGGATTATATATCATTTTTAATTTTTAGATTAAGTTGCATGTTGTTTTCCACTGTTGCAGCACATATTTGCATTCACTCCAGCAATGCATCAGGGTTGTTTTTCTTACATCCTCACCACACTTATGTTTGTTATCTGTTTAATAATAGTCATTCTGACAGGAGTGACATAAAATCTCATTGTGTTTTGGTCTTGCATTTTTCTGATGGTTAGTGATCTTGATCGGATTCATGTGCCTTTTGGTTACCTTTCCTCCACTGTATATTCATTTTTTTAATGGGCTAAATGACCATAACTGTCTGATTTCATTTTCAGGCATTCTTTGTGTTCCATTATTTTGTTTGTTCTGTGCCACTACCATATTCTTTTTATTACCGTAGCTTTGTATTATAGTTTAAAATCAGGGACAGTGATAAATCCTCTTTGTTCTTTGTCAAAGTTGTTTGTGTTTTTAGTTTGTTTTGTTTCCTTCTTTTTTTTTAAGTGATTTCATCTCTTTTGTGTTTACATGTAAATATTATAATTATTTGTTGTAAGTGACTGAAAATGCCCTTGGTATTTTGATAGGCACTGAATTTAATTTGTGTATTTTCTTGACTAATACTGTCATTTAAACAATATTTTTTTCCTCATCTACGTACACAGAATACCCTTTCATTTATTTGCATTATCTTCAATTTCTGTTATAAATATTTTATAGCTTTCTGAGTACAGGTGTTTTACCACCTTTGTTGGATACATTTCTTGATTTTTTTTTGTATTGCAACTGTAAATAAGACAGTTCCCTCACTTTCTGCATCTGTTAGCTTTATGTTAGTGTGTAGAAATGCAAGATTTCTTAATGTTTATTTGAAATTCTGAAATTTTATGAAGTGCACTGATAAGCCCTTGTAGGATTGTGGCACCATTTTTAGGATTTCTGTTTAAAGTATGTCATCTGCAGATTCTTTTACTCCTTTTCTGAAATAGCTATATTTTATTTACTTGTGCTTTGGATAGCTATGGCTAGAATTTCCAATACTATACTGAATAAAAGTGGTAAGAGTGAGCATTCTTGTCTTCTTCCTGCTCTTATTGGAGAAGCTTTCAGCTTTTAATCAGTGAGTGTTATGTTAGCTGAGTTCTTGTCATTTATGACCTTAACTGTGTTGAGGTATGTTTACTCATGCCCACTTTGAGGACAAATATTTTCATAAATAGATACTGAATTTGTCAAAATATTTTATGACTCTATTGAGGTGACGATATAATTTTTATTCTTCAGGTTGTTAGTGTGGTGTATCATACTGATTAATTTGTGGGTATTGAATCACTTTTGCATCCCTGGAATAAAATGGACTTTATCAGAATGTACAATACTCTTAAAGTATTGTTTGATTTGCTAACAATTTAGTGATGATTTTTGCATCTATGCTTATCAGTAGTATTAAACCTGTAATTTTTTGAGGTATTTGTTCCAGTTTTAGTAGTAGTGTCATACAGAAATTTGGGGTAGTAAGCCTTCCTCCCTCTGCAAACTTTTGGAATTCTCTGAGAAGTATAGGTGATAGCTCTTCTCTAAATGTTTGGCCAAAATCACCTGTGAAGCTGTCTAGGCCTGGGATTTTGTTTCTTGGGAGAATTTGTTTAATTACTTATTCAATTACATTAGTGATAATCTGTCCATATTTTTTTCTCATTCCATTCTGGAGATTAGGTCTTTCTATGAAATTGCCCATTTCTTCTAGGGTTTCCATTTTATTGGCATATAATTTATTGTATTATCTTATGATGCTTTGCATTTCTTTGATATAAGCTCTAACTTCTCATTTATTTCTGAGCTTATTAATCTGTACTCTCTTTTTTGCTCATGCATCTGGTTAAAGTTTATCAATTTTATTTATCTTTCAAAAGCCATTATTTAGTTTGATTAAATGTTTCTGTTTTTAATCTTTATTTTATTTAATTATGTTCTGTCCTTTCAGCTGTCTTTTCTTCTCCTAACAAGTTTGTTTATTATTTTGCTACAACTTTTGGTTGTAAGCATATGTTATAAGAGAGAGATGTTTTTTATTTATATAAGTGGGACTAGTTTGCTATAAGCATCCCTATTAATACTGCTTTTATTACACCCCATGGATTTTGTTTTTGTTCTCATATATCTTTATATATATTTTTTTGATTTATATAACAATCCATATGTTGTTAATATTGTATGATTAATCCTCCACAGTTTAGTATTTTTCTCAGGTTTTTTCATTTTGTAAATTTCTATTCTCACAGAATCCATGTTTCTTCACAAAACAAGGAGAAATTTAACAAAATTTATGCAAACATCTGAAAGTCCAAAATTTTCTAAAATTATTTTGAAAAATGAACAAAGCTGTGGATATTACCCTCCCTGACTTTATAACATACTACAAAGCTACAGTAATCTATACATAAAAATATGGCTCTTAAAGAAACACATAGATCAATGGAACAAAATAAATTGTCCAAAAATAAACCCACACACATATCGTCAATTAGTCTACAATGAAGGAGGCAAGAGTATACAATGGAAAAAAGGCAGTCTCTTCAACAAGTAGTTCTGAGAAAACTGGACAGTACTTGCAAAAGGAAGATGTAAGAGCACTCCTTTCCACAGTATACAACATAAGGCAAAAATGGATAAATTTCCTAAATATAGACCCCAAAATTATACAATTTCTGACCAAGAACAGGAGCAGAAATGACTTTGAGATAAACCATAGCAATGTTTATCTTTGATCTGTCTCCAAATTAAAATAAAAAGGAAAACTAAAAATTACACTTTTTAGTTTACTGACGAAAAAATAGATTTACTATGCAATACTGGGGTTCTACTTCTTGTATAAGTGTGAAGTGCAAAACCTTTTCCAGAGCAAAAGAAAACTTCAACAAGACATATGATAACAGACAGAATAGAAGGTAAAATTTCAGACAATGAGAACAACAAGATGTTAATATCCTTAAAAAATATATAGCATATTAGGCTCAATATTTAAAAAACTAGGACCCCAACTTAAAATCAGTTCAAGGATTTTCATGGAAACTTTTCAGAAACAGACATGTGGATGACTTTCATGCACATAAAAAGAAAGTTAACGTTGCTATTCATTAGGAAAACATAAATCAAAACCAGAATGAAATATAATCTCACAGCAACCAAAATTGCTATTAACAAAATTTCTACAAATGATAAACATTAATGAGAATGTCGATAAGAAGGAACCCAGGTACAGTGTTGGTGGAAGTATAAATTGATGCATCCACTATTATAAAAGTGTGGACAGTGCTCAGAAAACAAGAAATAGAAGCATTATATGTTGCAGCAATTCCAGTTTTTGGTATAAATCTGAAAAAAAAAATGTAAACGTTAACTTAAAGGATATATTACCCCCAATGATCTTAACATCATCATTTATAGTAGAAAAGGATTGAAGCACAACTTAACTGCCCATCAACAGATGATTGGCTGAAGCAGATGTGAGATATAGATAACATAATAAATACATCATTGTCATATTAAAAAATAAAATTCTGCCATTTGGAACAATGTGACTGGACCCAGAAGGTGTTGCACATAGGAGAATAAGTCATACGGAGAAAAACACTCTACATTGTCACTTCAATGAGGAAAATAAAGATATAAGAGAAATAATCATAAAAAAACAGAAACAGAATCCCATATATATGTGTAGTGTACAAAGTAGTGGTTTCTTGTGGGGACAGGGAATAAGGATAAAGAAGACAGAAATGTGCAAGCTACTAGTAATAAATTAGAGAACCAATAGGGCTATATTTACAGCACAGAGAAATATTTTAATAATTTAATTGATTTTAAAGAGATTATAGGCATGTATTATAGTAAAATGTATATGTAGGTGGGAAAAACATTGAAGAAAAAACCCAGGAAAACCAAAATATTTTGTAGTACTATGACATTAAGGAAGGTGAATTGTTCACTTTCTTTAGTGTTCTTATAATGTCCTTAATAGAATTTAAGCTTTTAATTGAAAAAGTATATACTTTAAAAGTGACATAAGTTTAAACTATTTCTGTCTCTCCCCTTACATCTACTGTCAGTAAAATTCAACAAAAATAACTACAACACAAAACAATACTCCAGAACACATGTGAACAGTTGAAGTTTGGTAGACTTAAACACACCAAGGAGGCTGAACTGAGGGAAGAGCTGATTTGGTGTCTGCACCCAAGTCCCACTGACTCGGTTATCTGAGTCCACAAGTTCAGAGATCACAGTAGAAACAGGGTCTCAGTGGTTAACACAGCTTCAGCCTCCAACTGCACCAGTACTCATGGTCACATCTAACTAGGAGGGAGCCACAATGGAGACAGAAATTCCATCCTGCACACTCAGATATTCATGGCACTGTCCTAACTACCCATTCACAGTGGTGGAGACAAGTTACCTTGCAACACTGGACATGGCAAAGGCACTTGCCTGATTCCAAATACCACCTGTCTTTACACGTTTCCTCATTGTGTACATTGAGTCTCAAGGGATATCAAATAAAAGGAAGGGTTCGCTGTCCCAGTGACAACAGTGGCATTAACTACCAGAGAAGTCTAAGAAGTGACAATGAAAGCAAATCTTTTATCCAGACAGTAGCGACTGGAAAGTGCCAGTTTGAAATATTAACAGAGGTAGCTCAGGTAAGTAAAACCAAAAATTGTGCAATATTGCAAACTACCAGAAAACTAAAACAAGGGCTCCAACTCCCAATCTGTTATTTAGTGTCATCAGAGCAATAATTTATCAAGATCATGACCAATCACAGTAACATTATAGGGAACACACACACACATACACAGACACAGACAAAGACACACATGCACACACACAATATCAACCCTGCAGCAAACAAACTTAAAGTCATGGTATATTATATAACTAATAGAGAATCCAAACAGGTGTCATACAGAAACTCAATACAAAAAAAACAAAACTAAGAAAGCAGTTTAGTGAGCTCAGGAATAAATTAAATGATGATAAGGAATACATTATGAATGAGACTGAAATTATAAAATAACCAAACATTATTGGAGGACCAGGAGAACTTAATGAATGAGATGAAGAATGCAACAGAAAGCATTGGAAGTAGACTGTCTTTGTGGAATACAGGTTAGCAAACTCACCAATACAAAAGTAGAAATGATAGGAGATGGCAGAGATACAAGATAATAAAAAGTGAGGAAATTCTACAATAGCCATCAGACTTCCTCAGAAAGTGCACATTAGAGTGGAATCCTGGAGGGAGAAGAAAGTTAGAAGGCAGCTGATGGTTTATTTAAAGTAGTAATAGTTGATAATTTCCTGAACCTAGGTAAGGAACTGACATACAAGTCTGTGAGCCAAGAAAACACCAATAGGTTTAAGACAAAGTGACCTGCTTCAAGATACGTCATATGCAAATTGGCACGTCAATGACAGAGTAAAATTTTAAAGGCAGCCAGTAAAAGTTATAATCTACAAAGGAACCCCCATTAGGCTTTCAGCAGATTGCTGAGCAGAAAACATAGGCCAAGGGTAAATAAAATTACACTTTCAAACTACTGAAATAAGAAATCTCTCACCCAATAATACTTACACAGTTATCACTTAGATATAAAGTGAAAATAAAGACTTTACCAGGCAAACAAAACCTGAATGGGATGAAAATAAAACCAAGACACCTTATAAGAGGTGTAGAAAAGAAGACTTCTAAGAAATATAAAATGGCAAAAATATGCAAAACATTGACCAAAATGCTAAGGAGAGACACGAGAAAGTTGCAACTGTTTCTTTGGGTATGTTTTTAAATGCTACTATACTATATGGATAAAAGAGGGAAAAATAGGAAATCAGGGGCAATACATAAAGATAATTCAAACTGGCAACATGTTCACAACAGTAAAAGAAATAATTTGAAACGGTAATTGTAAAAGGCAAAGAGTAAAAATAAAACAATATTAAAGGAAGATGCTATCAGCGGAAAAAGGACTAAATTATACATGAGATGTTTTATTTTTAATTGAAGTACAGTAGGTGTACAATATTGTGTAGTTTCAGATGTACAGCATAATTATACGAACCATTTTGTTGATTATATTGCATAATGAATTATTACAATAATTGTAACATATAATTATTTTAAGCTGTTGTGTATAATTCCCTGATCTATACAGATAATCCTTGTTGCCTCTCTCCTTTATGTATACTACTTTGTATATGTCAATGTCCTACCATTAAATTCTCTTTCCCTTCCCCTTTGGTAAACATGAATTTTTTCCCATATATTTGAGTCTGCTTAAGTCTTGTCTGTCTAATCTTTTACCTCTCCATCATGTCTCTCTCTATCAATATATCTATGTATCTTTCTATGTATCTATCTATGTATCTATCAATCTATCAATCAATCTATCTATCATATATGTATGCATCTATCCTTCTATTTGTCTGTCATTTATCAATGGATAGCTATAGATAAATGTACACAAATATTATACTTTAGATTCCACATATAAATTATATTATATAATTTTGTCTTTGTCTAAGTTACTTCACTAAGCTCGATACTTATTAGGTACATTCATGATGCTGAAATATCAATTTGTTATACTTTTATGGCTGAGTAATATTCCATTGCATATTTATAGAAGCATCATATCTTCTTAAGTCCATACTCTTCTGTGGACTCTTGGTTTGCTTCCCTGTCTTGCATATTATAAACAGTGCTCTTGTGAACATTTGTTCTTCTCAATTTAGGGTGTTTTCCCCAGAGTTTTCATAGGAGAGGTATTACTGTGTCGTATGGTAGTTGACTTTTTAGTTTTTAAACAAATCTGAATACTGTTTTCCATACAAGTTGTACCAGTTTATATTCCTACCAAGAGTTTACAAGAGATTTGTTACCTCCACATCGTTTCCAACACTTATTTGTAGACGTTTTGATAATAGCCGTTTGACTAGTGTGAAGTGATACCTCATTGTGGTTTTGATTTGCAATTACATAATAATTAGTAATGTTGAACAATTTTATCACTTGCTTGTTACTCATCTATATGTTTTCTTTGGAAAAATATTAACTCAGGTACTCTGCTCTTGTTCTTGATTGGGTTTTTGTTTTTCACCTTGAGTTGTGTAACCTAAATCCATGTTACATCTATAAACCTTCATCTATTAACCCCTGGTCACTTGCATTGTTTGCAAATATGTTCTCCAATTACACAGGCAGTGTTTTCATTTCATTGATAGTGTCCTTAGCTGTGCAGAAATTTTCAAGTTTGTTTAGGTACCACTTGCTTATTTTTGCTTTTATTTTTTTTGCCTTTGGAGATTGATATTAGAAAATATTCCTATGAAATGTATACAATACTGTATCACGTATATTCCCTTCTAGCAGTTTTATAGTATCAGGTCTTACATTTAGGTCCTTAATACACTTGGAGTTTATTTTTGTATATGATGTCAGGGAATGCTCTAATTTCACTGTTTGACATGTAGATGTCCAGCTTTCAGAAAACCAACCATTGAGGAGACTGTCTTTTCTCCATTGTGTTCTGTTGCCTCTTTTATCATAGATTCATTTCTCATAGGTGTGTGTAATTATTTCTAGGCTCTCTGTCTGATTTATTGATTATATCTCTGTGTCAATGCCATACTGTTTTTATTACTCTAGATTTGTTGTATAGTAAGGTATCTGGGAGGGTTATACCTCCAGATGTGTTGTTTCTCCCAAAGATAATTTTGACAATTTTTAATGGTTTCATGTAAAATTTAGAGTTATTTATTTTCTGGTTCTGTGGGAAATACTACAGTTTCATAAAAGGAATTGCACTAAATGTGTAGATTTCTTTGTGTAGTATGGACATGTTAACAATATTAACTCTTTCAATCCAAGAGCAGAAGACATTTTTCCATTTCTTTGAATCATTTTTAAATCCTTGGTCAATGTTTTATAAATTTCTGTGTTTAAATTTTCACATATGTGGTTACATTTATTCCAAGGTATTTGGGGGAATGGGGTTTTAAACAGTATTGCTTTCAACGTCCATTTTATGGTATCTCATGATTAATGTGGAGAAATGCAAGAGACTTCTTTACATTAATCTTGTACCCTGCTCCCTTGATGAAATTATTTATTGTTCATAATAGTCAGTTTGGAGCCCTTAGGACTCTCTATGTAGATTGTTATGTCATCAGTACTGGTGACATTTTTGCGTCTTTCTTTCCATTTTGCTTTTCTTTTCTTCTTTTCCTTTTCCTTTTCCTTTCTTCTATTACTATTGAACGGAAGTGGTGAGAGTAGGAATCCTTGTGTTTTTTCCAAATTTTTACCCAGAATGCTTTTAGCCTTTCCCCTGAGTATTATAAATTGTTATAAATGGCCTTTAGTATGTTGAGATATGTTCCCATTGTACTCACATTCATTAGAGTTCTGATAATGAATATATGTTGAATTTTTGAAAGGATTTTTCTTTGTGTATTGACATGGTCTTGTTAATTTTTTCCTTCATTTATTAGATATGTGTCATGCTGCTTAACTTGTGTATGTTGAACCATCCTTGTGACTCTGGAAGGAATCCAACTGATCATCGTGTATAATCCTTTCTGTGTATTGCTGGATTAATTTGTTGATGTTTTTCGAGGATTTTTGAATGTATATTCATCAAAGATATTGGATTGTCATTTTCTTTTTTTTTTTTTTTGCTAGTGTCTTTGACTATTTTTGTTATCAGGGTAATGGTGGCCTCATAGAATAACTTTGGGAATTTTCCTTCCTCCATTTTTTAAAATAGTTGGGGAGAAAGAGGTTTTAGTGAAGGCATCCAGGCATTTTGTTCAAGGGGTGTTTTTGAAATTATAGATTTTATTTAACTTATACTGATTGCTCTATTCAAGTTCTCAGTTTTCTCTTTATTCAGTGTTGGCAGGCTGTACGTTTCTAGAAACTTGTCCATTTCTTTTAGGTCGTCCAGTTTGTTGTCATGTGACAGCTCATAGTGTTTCCATAATCTTGTTTTGTATTTCTGTAATAGCAGATGTTATTTCTACTGTTTCATTTCTTATTTTGTTTAGGTGCAGTCTCTGTATTTGTTGATAAGCCTGGCTAAATGCTTACCTGATTGTTAATATTTTTAAGAAAAATTAAAGCTGTTGATTTTATGATTTGTAATTTATTTTTCAACTTTTATTTCATTTATTTTCAAACTAATCATTAAAGATTTCTCATTATACTGCTTTTGGATTTTGTTTGTTCTTATTTCTAGTTATTTTGGGTGGTATGCTTGGTCCTTTGTATGAGGTTTTTGTTTTTCCTTATAGAAGGCCTGATTTGTTCTCAAATTCCCTCGTAGATTTGCCTTTGCTGCATCCCATACGTTTTATGAAGCTGTGTTTTCATTGTAAACTGACTCTAGTATGATTTTATTACCTCTTTGATTTCATCATTGACCCTGTTTTATTTTATTTTTTTAAAGGATTTGGGATGATCTCATGTTTGTGCTTTTCCTAGTCTTCTTTCTAGAGTTGATGCATTGTTTCATACCTTTGTGTATGGAAAAATACTTGCTGTAACCTGTATTTGCTTAAAGTTCCTGAGGTTCATTTCATGGCATAATGTGTAGTTAATTCCTTAGATAACATCCTGTGCACACTGAAAAGTTTTTGTGTTCTGATTTTCTGATGCAGTGTCCAATAGCTCACTTAGGTTCAAATTATCTAATATGCTATTAAGACCTCTTTTTCCTTACAGATATTCTTTCTGGATGATATGGCCATCAGAATAGTGAGGTGTTAAATTCATCTGCTATTATTGTTGCATAATGAATTAATTCCTTCATGTCTTCTAAAATTTCTTTTTATATTTCGGATATATGGTGTTGGTTCCATATATATTTTAATGAGTGTAATACCCTATTTTTTTATTGATCTATTTTTCTTTATAAAATCTCATATTTCTTTCATTTTGGTCCTTATTTTAAAACGTATTTTGTATGAGTTGAGCATTGCCTTCTGCACTTTCTTGTCATTTCCATGGAATATCTTTTCCATTTATTTCCAGACTATGTTTATCTTCCAATGTAAAGTGAGACTTTTGGGGGGAGGCAAAGATGGTGGAGCAGAAGGATTCTCATTGCTCACCCTTTCCCACAAATGCACCAAGACTTACATCCACAGACCCACTCAGCTAACAAGAGAACTTGCAGAACTATGATAGAACATTGTCCTCTTCAATAGATAAAGATGCAGAAAATCTGGTAGGAGAAAAGTGAGAAAGAAAGAAGAAAAGGCAAAACAGAGTGGGACAGGTCCCATGGGGAGGGAACAGTTAAGAAGGACTGGTGCTCATTCACTGTGTCTCCCCTCTCCAACTGAGAGTTTGGCAGGACAGAGGGGGAGCCTCCAAGTCTTGGACCAGTAAAAAGTGTAAGTTGACTGACAGAACTTAGTTAAACAGGCACAGAGGATCCCAGTTACACCCAGCCGAAGTTGCATCCCAGACACTCGGGTAAGGGCCATGCTGCCCAAGCTGGGTGGTAGATGCAGTTGGCTGCACTGTGGCATCCCATGGGAATGGAAAGGGCTTTGTGCCATTGCTGTGGGTGAACAGGGGAGAAAAATCTGGGCCCTCCATAAAACAACTGGGCAGATGCGCCCTGTGGGGAGAAAGGTGCATTCTCCATATCTGAAAATCCACAAAACTTTCTAGGTGAAGAGACCTGGGGATAAGACACAGCCACCATACCCTCTGGTGCTTTGCATCCAGGTGGCAGTGGGGGCAAAACCTGCATCTACACCTAAGGACTTAGCAGCCTCAAGGACCAGACTGAGTCTTGTCTACACCCTGAGGCAGATAGGATCCTACTGTCATGTTTCCTCAGAGATCTTGTCCACCAAGACAAACAAGGAGCTGGATTTTGGCCCAGATGAGGGACAGGGCTGTTCCTCAGTCTTCATGAGCCCACTTCCAGTGTGCAAACATGAGGTAGTGCATTCGGTGGCATAGATCAGCAGAGTGATCGGCACCCTGAGGGGGCATGTGCCCCCCACATTTTGGGATGGAATGCAGCCCCTGACCATGGTGCTGGGAGAGGGTGTGATGCCCATTCCTGCCTGGTCTGTCAGCAACATCTGACTGCAGCATCGGGCAGGGCAGTTACAAGCAAGCCCAGGGTAAAGTGTGCTGCAACTGACCCTGTGTTGGGTGTAGGAGCAATCTGCTTGCCGACATGCCCTGGGAGCAGCACAGATGAGGGCTCCAATGGAGGGCATCTGGAAACAGCAAGTTGAGCTTCCAAAACAGGATGAATACAGAAAGACTTCACATTATATTGCACAGTCTCCAGGAGGACACTGACCACTCCCTTGTTTTAATCTGTTTTTACCTGTTCCATTTTCTATTACCTTCTTGATTTTTATTTCTTAGGCAATTATATATACCCCCATTTTAATCCCTTTTAAATCCTTAAAAATATTTTTATTATTAATGCTTTTCAAATCTCTGCTTCAACTTACTTTTCTATTATTCATTATAAAATGTCTTCAAAACTTTTTATCCCCTCTTTAAAATTCTTTATCTCTCTCTCTCTTTTTTCTCTTTTCTTTGTTGTATTACTACATAGGCATTAGTTAGATAAACTCCTTTAGGACCACAGTAGATAACTGATACTCCATAAACCACAGTGTCAGAGAGGTAGGAGCAAAATGAAGAAGCAGAGGAACCATTCCCAACTGAAAGAACAAGAGAAATCCCCTGAAAGAATGATCAGTGAAATAAACATCGATATCCTACTACATGAAGATTTCAAAAAAGGAGTGATCAAAATACTGAAGGAAATAAAAGAGATAGTGTTTAGAGATATAAAATATGTTAAAAATGAAATGGAAGCTATAAAGAAGAGCCGAGTAGAATAGGTAAACTCGTTCACTGAGTTGAGAAATTATCTAAAGGTGTTGCAAAGCTGACTAGATAATGCAGAGGAATGAATTAGTGACCTAGAAGTCAGGAAAATAGAAAGCACCCAATCAGAAGAGCTACAAGAGTAACAATGAGAAACAAATGAAAAAAAGCATAAGGGACCTATGGGATAGTAGAAAGCATGCCAATCTTGGCATGATAGAAATCCCAGATGGGGAAGAAAGATCAAAGTGGATTGCAAAGGTGTTTGAAGAAATTATGACTGAGAACTTCCCTAACATAAAGAAGGATTCAGATATCCAAGTATAGGAAGCTCAGAGTGTCCCAAACAGGAAGAACACATATACACCCACACCAAGACATATAATTAAGATGGCCAGAGTCAAGGATAAAGAAATGATCCTAAAGGCAGCAAGAGAATAGGAAAGTGTGAGTTACAAGGGAATCCTCATAAGGCTCCCAGCTAATGTCACTATACAAATACTACAGGCCAGAAGGGAGTGGCAAGATATATTCAAAGCCCTGAATGAAAAAATGATATACCTTAGGATACTTTGACCAGCAAGGATATCCTTTATGGTAGAAGGAGACATAAGGAATTTCACAGACAATAAGCAGATGTAAAAGTTTTGCAACACTACACCCATGCTGAAAGAAATATTGAAAGGCTTTCTCTAAACAGAAAAGCAGCATGATTCTTCAGAAATGTGAAACTCACAGCTGGAAAGGTGATAACCCATGAATTACAAATAAAATAATCACAAAATTTTAAAAAATGAGATACAAATCATTGAGAGTGGGAGAGGGAGGTAGAGAAATAGAGAATTTCTTTTTTGGTCTTTCTTTTTAAAATTTTTTGTTCTCTGTAGGATGGGTTTGAGATATTGTTACTATCCATTTAATAAAAGCAGTTATAGTAATGGTCTAAAAGACTTATAAAAAAGGGTAACAAGAAGACAAAAACTTATCAGGGCTTCACTAAAACTAAATAAATTTCATGATAATACAAAGGAAAATTACCAAACCACCAAAGGAAGATGAAAGGAACAAAGAGGAAATACCAAATGAACTGCAAAGATAAGGTCAAAATGGCAATAAACACAAACCAACGATCAATTATTTTAAAAGTTAATGGACTAAATGCTCCAGTAGAAAGTCATAGAATGGCAGACTGGATAATAAAGCAAGAACCTTCAATATGCTGCGTACAAGAGACCCCCTTCAGAGAGAAGGACACATATAGATTGAGAGTGAAAGGATGGAAAAGCGTATTTCATATAAATGGAAAAGCCAAAAAGCAGGTGTTGCAGTACTGACTTAAGACAAAATAGTCTTTAAAACAAAGGCCATAAAGAAAGATAAAGAAGAACAGTTTATAATGTTTGAAGGAATGATATAATACGAGGATAGCAACTCGTTAATACATATGCACCAAATACAGGCGCACCTAAGTGCATAAAATAATTACTAATAGATATAATGGGGGGTAGTGATGCAAATCTAATCATAGTTGGAGTTTTCAACAGTGCATTAACATCACTTGACAGATCACCGAGACAGAATATAAATTAGGCAACAGAAAATTTAAACAATATAATAGAAATATTACACTTGGTGGATAAATTCAGAGCATTGCACCCCGCACAAATAATTTATACATTCTTTTCAAGTGCACATGGGACATTTTCCAGGATTCATGATGCATTTGGGCACAAAAGAAACCTCAGCAATTTTAAGAATATAGAAATTACCACAAGCATCTTTACTGACCACAATGCCATAAAGCTAGAAATCCACAACAGAGAAACAAAGGTGAACAATAGGAAAACATGGAGATGAAACAATACGTTATTAAAAATCCAATGGGTCGATGAAGAAATCAAATCTAAAATGAAAAAGTACCTTGAGACAAAAGACAATTAAAGCAAAACCACACAAAATTTATGGGACACAGCAAAAGCAGTGTTGAGAGGGGAGTTTATAGTGATACAGGCCTTCCTCAAAAAGAAGAACAATCATAAATAAACAATTTAACCCACCAGTAGAATGAAATAGAAAAAGAAGAGCAAAAAACCCCAAAAGGCAGCAGAAGGAAGGAAATCATAAATATTGGGGAGGAAATAAATAAAACAGACATTGAAAAAAACCATAGGAAAAAAATCATCCAATCCAAATCAGGTTTTTCGAAAAAGTAAGAAAAATCAACAAACCTCTGTACAATCCCAAATAGAAGAAAAGAGAGAGAGCACAAATTAACCAAATAAGAAAGGAGAATGGAGAAATTACAACAAATAAAAAAGAAATATAGAATATAATATGAAAATATTATTAAAAGTATATGGAAACAAATTGGATAACCTAGAGGTGACGGACAAGTTTCTGGAAACATACTGTCCACCAAGACTGAATCAAGAAGAAACTGACCCCTTGAACAAGCAGAGCACTAGAAATGAAATTAAAATAGCAATATAAAACCTCCCTACAAATAACAGTCCGGGAACGGATGGCTTCACTGAGGAATTCTAACAAACATGCATAGAAGAACTCATACCACTCCTTCTCAAACTCTTCAAGAAGATTGAAAATGAAGGAATAATCCCAACATCATTCTATGAAGCCACAATCACACTGATACCACAACCAGGCAAAGACACGACCAAAAAAGTGGAATATAGGCCAATATCACTGATGAATACAGACGCCAAAATCCTCACCAAAATAGTAACAAATAGAATCCAACAACACAGAAAAAAGATTATACATCATGACCAAGGGGGATCATGCCAGGGACACAGGGGTGGTTCAACATATGCAAATCAATCAATGTAATACAGCACATCGACAAGAGAAAGGATCAAAACCGCATGATCATCTCAATAGATGCAGGAAAATCATTTGATAAATATCAAAACCCATGTATGATAAAAACTCTCACCAGAGTGGGCATAGAGGGAACATATTTCAGCATCATGAAAACCATAGATAGCAAATCTACAGCCAGCATAATACTCAATGATGAGAAAGTTAAAACCTTCCCACTAAAATCTGGGACAAGACAAGGATGCACACTATCACCACTCCAACTCAATATAATCTTGGAAGTCCTAACCACAGCAATCAAATAAGAGAGAGAAGTAAAAGGGATGAAATTGGAAAGGAAGAGGTAAAACTCTCACTATATGCAGATAATATGTTACTATATATAGAAAACCCTACAAGATCCAGACAAAATTAACTACAGCTGATCAAAGAATTCAGCAAGGAAGCAGGTTACAAGATTAATGTACAAAAATCAGTGGCATTTTTTTACGCTAATGATTCAGATAATACTATAGAGCTACAGTCAACATGACAGAACTGTATTGGGTGGAAAACAGACATATAGGCCAATGGAACAGAATAGAGAGCCCAGAAATGAACCCATAATATTTTGGTCAGTTAATCTTCTACAAAGGAGGCAAGAAAATACAATGGAATTGAGACAGTCCCTTCAGCAAATGGTGTTGGGAAAACTGGGCAGCAGCATGTAAATCAATGAAGCTAGAACACTCCCAATGAAGCTAGAACACCATACACAAAAATAAACTCAGAATGGATCAAAGACTTAAACATAAGATAAGATATATTAAACCTCCAAGAGGAAAATTTTGTCAAAATATTATCTGACATATGTCTCAAAAATATTCTCTTAGAAAAAATAAAAGCAAGACTAAACAAATGAGACCTAATGAAACTTACAAGCTTCTGCACAGTAAAGATACCGGAAGTGAAACAAAAAGACAACCTACGGAATAGGAAAAAAAATTTCATATGAAACCGACAAAGGCTTGATCTCCAGAGTATATAAGCAGCTCATTCAACTGAATAAGAAGAAATAAACAATCCAATACAAAAATGGGCAGAAAACCTAAACAAGCGATTCTCCATGGAAGACATACAAATGACCAAAAGACACATCAGAAAATGCTCAATATCACTGATTATCAGAGAAATGCAAATCAAAACTACAGTGAGGTATCACCTCACACTAGTCAGAACGGCCATCATTCAAAAATCCACAAATGACAAATGCTGGATGGGCTGTGGAGAAAGGGAACCGTCTTTCACTGCTGGTGGCAATGCAGTTTGGTGCAGCCACTGTGGAAAGCAGGATGGAGATTCCTGAAAAGCCAAGGAATCGACTTACCATATGACCCAGGAATCCCGCTCCTGGGCATAAATCCAGAAGGAACCTTACTTCAGGATGACACTTGGACACCAATGTTCATTGCCAGCACAATTTTCAATAGCCAAGAAATGGAAACAGCCTAAATATCCATCTACAGTTGACTGGACAAAGAAGAGGTGTTATATTTATACAATGGAAAACTAGTCAGCCATATAAACTGACAACCTAACGTCATTTTCAGCAACATGGATGGTCCTGGTGAAAAGTAGTCTAAGTGAAGTAAGCCAGAAAGAGATATAAAAATACCATAAAAAATGACTCAACAGTGGAATCTAAAAACAAAACAAAACCAAAGAAAAATGCACAAATTCAAAATAGAAATAGACTGAAAGACATAGAATACAAAGTTTTGGTTGCCAAGGGGGCGGGGGGCGGGGAGAGATAGACTGGGAGGTCAAAATTGTAGAATAGATAAACAGATTGTACTGTATAACACAGGGAAATATATAAAAATCTTACGGCAGCTCACAGAGGAAAAATGTAACAAAAAATGTATATATGTTCATTGTAACTGAAAAATTGTGCTCTTGGCTGGAATTAGAGAGAACTTTGTAAAATGACTGTAAACAATTAGAAAAAGTTAAAAAAAGGAAAAAACATGATCCTTAATATTACGGGTGTAAATATAAACTAGAAAGAAAAAAAAAACTTTGCAAAAGAGTAGTAAAACAAAGCATTTTGTTTATGTTTTCTTTTTAAGGTAAGCAACATCAAATAACCTCTAGACAGGTGCATCATGAAGAAAAGAGAGATGCTCCAAAGAAATAAAGTAAGAAATAAAAGAAGAGAAATAACAATTGTTACTTCAGTTATAAAAAAAAGGGATCATTTTGTCAACAGTTACATGCCAATAAACTGGACAACGTAGAAGAAATAGACAAATGCATAGAAAGAGACAGGGATAAGGAGAAACAAATAATTTGAACAAACTTATTAGTAGAAGATAGAATCTGCACTTGAAAAAATGTTTATACATTAGTGCAGATTTAAACAGCTCCCTTGGAGAACTGTACAAAAATACAAAGCAGGGCTTATACTCTTCAAACTATTCAAAAATAGTGTAGATGGGGGAAACTCTCAAATTAATTCTATGAAGACTTCATAACCATTATAGCAAAGCCAACAAACAAAGTACGGACAAAGAGAATTTCAAACCATCATATTTCATTGATTTAGATGCAAAAATTCAACAATATATTATTAACAAACTAAATCCAGCAATACCTAAAATGAATCATACACCATGATCAACTTGTATTCATTGCAGGGTCACAAGAATGTTTCAACATACACAAATCAATCTGTTTGATACACCGCATTACAAAAGTAAAAGAAAAAATGACGTGTTTATCCCAATAATTCCATCAAAAGCATTTCGAAAAAATCAATATTTATTCACTAGAACAGCAACAACAGCAACAACAGCAACAACAACAACAACAGCAACAACAGAAACAACAACAGCATAAACAACAACAATAGCAAAAACAACAACAACAGCAACAATGACAAAAATCTCTTAGCAAAGTAAGATTCAGGAAATATATCTCAACATAAATAAAGTCATTAATTACAGACCCACAGACAACATAATATGAAAAAGTGAAAACCTGAAAGCCAAATTAAGGAATAAGACAAGGGTGCCCACTTTCACCATTTTTATTAAACACAGCATGGGAAGTCCTACCAACGGCAATCGGACTAGAAAAAAATTTATTCAAGTTGGATTGAATGAAGTAAAACTGGTATTATTTTACATGACATAATACTGTATATAGAGAACCCTAAAGATTCTCCACAACAGAACAACTAAAACTAATAAAGACATTTAGCAAAGTTGCATGATTCATGATTAATATACAAAAACTTTCACATTTCTTTACATGAACAATTAAATATTCCATAATTTTAAAAAATCCATATGAAATCAGATGAAAAAATGAAAAACCTATGAAAAAACCAAGATAATAAAATCAATAGGGCACTGATAAAGAAATTTGAAGATGATACAAAGAAATGGAAAGAAATATCTAGGTATTAGTTTAGAGGAAATAATATTGTTAAAATATACATACTAAAAAAGATATCTACAGATATAAAGTCATTCAGATCGAACTACATGATATTTTACACAGAAATTAAAACAGTCCTAAAATTTGTAAGGATCTGCAAAAGAACCAGAACTACAGAAGAAACAATCAGGAAAAAGAACAAAGTTGGAGGCATAACCCATAACCCTCCCAGATATCAGACTATATTAAAAAAATACAGTAATCAAAACAGTACAGTACTGGAAAACAAACAAACGTCTGTATCACTGGAACAGAACACAGAGGCAGAAATAAAACATCACACCTATGGTCAACTAAACTTTTACAAAGGAAACAGAAATATACATTGCCTAAAGACAGTCTTCAGCAAGTGATGTTGAGAAAACTAGACAGCTATATGTAAATCAATGAAATTAGAACACTCCCTCAGACTGCAGAAAAATAAACTCAAAATGTTTTAAATATCTAAATCTAATACATGACACAATAAAACTCCTGAAAACTAACATAGGCTAAACAAGAGATAAATTGTAGTACAATTTTCTTATGTCACTCTCCCAAGCTGAAAACATTAAAAGCAAAATAATCAAATAGGTCCTAATTAAACTTAAAAGATTCTACACAGCAAATTAAACAGAATGAAAAGATGAACTTCCAAATGGGAGAAAACATTAGGAAACATGCAATCAACAAGTGGCTAATTTCTAATATACACACATCATTCATACAACTCCATTTCAAAAATCTTCAAACAACTCAGCCAGAAAATGAGCAGAAGAAAATTCTCTAAAAAAGAGACAGAGATGACAAAGAGGAACATAAAAACATGCTCACATTGCTAATCATTTTACAAAGGCAAGACAAAAATAAAATAATGTTTTTCCTCACTCTATTGAGAAGGGCTGTCATCAAAATGTTTACAAATAATAAAGACTGTGGAGGTTGCAGAGAAAAAGGGACTCTCCAACGCTGTTGGTGGGATTGAAAATTGTTGCAACCACTTTGGAAACTGTATGGAAGTTCCATTAAATAATAAAAATAGATCTATCATATGACCCAGAAATCCCACTCCTTGGCATATAAAACATAAAACATGAAAACCAAGGATCCTTGGGTAAAACACAAGTAGACTTGACTTAATTTGATTCTTCATATATCTTCTCTGGTAAGGGAAGCAGAAGCAAAACTAACAAAAGATGATTGTATTAGCCTAAACAGATTTACACTGCAGAAGAAATGATCAATAAAATGAAAAGTCAACCAACACAATGGGAGAATATACTTGCAAGTGATATTTTCCAATCAAGTGTTAATATCCAAAATATATGGCAAACTCATACACAACCACAACAAAAAAGACCAAACTATCCAAGTGAAAAAAAGTCCATAGGAACTGAATAGATAGATCTGAATCTATTTTCTGTCAAAAACATACAGTTGGCTAAATGACACATGAAAATATGTTCAGAGTTATAAATTATTAGGAAAGTCTTAAACCAAAAATGAGACAAGACCTCACACTTGTCAGAAGGCTCTCATCAAAAAGAAAAGAAATGGATGTTGGTGAGATTGTGAAGAAAAAGGAACACCGTGAACACTCTTGATAGGAATGCAAAGTATTGATTCCATTGCATATATACATCAAATTTTCTTCATCCAGTTTTCTGTCAAGGGATGTTGGGTTTGCAGGCCCCTGTCTGAAGTCTCTAGGGAATAAGCCCATGGGCTGAACTGATAAGCTGTGAGGAATGTCACATATCCAGGCTGGATAAGAAATGGCCTACTCAATGTATCCAGTATGTATGGCTGGATATCCTATGCTGGGTAAGATCCTCAGAGGAGGACAACCTAAAACAGGCACAGCTGGCTGGATAAGAGATGGCCTACTTAATGAAGTTCCGTGATGAACTTTAAAACAATCCTTGATCATTTAACATCCTGTGCTTACTGCAGGAGCATGGGGACATAAATAGCTTAAGATTATTAACATTGTTATAACTTAGATGATATGTGAAGCATTGTGCATGTCCTATATAAACCCTTCTTCTAAGAATCAGTAAACAGAACTGCTTCACTTCTCTCCACATAGTGTTTGTGTGTATATGATATTGTGTCACTGACAGGGATAATTTAATTTGTTGGGAGTATCTTAAAATGATGTTTCATGATATACAATTCTCTTTCTGCATCTAATGAGATGATTATGTGAGTTTTATTTTTCATTCTATTAGTATGGCATGTCACCTTTATTGATTTGAATATTTTGAAGTATCCTTAAAGCCAGGGATAAATCCCTTTACCCATGTATGTTTATGATATATTAAATGTGTTGTTGAATTCATTTTGCTTGTGTTTTTTTGAGAATTTTGGCACATATGTTCATCAGGGAGAATACTCTATATTTTGCATATAATGTCCTTTCTAGCATTTTTATGAAAATAAAGCTGGCACCATGAAACAAGTTTGGAAACTTACTCCCTTTTCAAATTCTTGGAAGTTTTGGGGAACAATTGGTGAAAAATTGTCTTCAAATGTAGGACAGAATTCACCAGTAAAGTCATCTTGTAAATATTTTCTGGTTTGGGAGGTTTGGATTACTGATTTACTCATACACAATTTTGCTCTATTTAACTTTCTAATTTCTTCTTGGTTCAGTATTGGAAGACATGTTTCTGGGAATTTGTCTTTTGTTCTAGTTCATTCAAATTGTTGGCTAGTGATAATTTCTTATGACGCTATGCATCTCTACAACATCATTGGCAATATCTTACCTTTTATTTCTCATTTTATTTGAGGCTTTATTTTCTTAGACAACCTAAATGTTTGTCCACATTATGTTTAAAAGAAAGAGACTTAGGTATTTTTTTTTTATCTTTTCAATTGTGTCTCTTCTTATTTACCTTCCTCTCATTCATTCAAATATCTTCTTTATTCTTTCTGTTTTCTCCTAGACTATTGTTGTTTAAAGTTAAATAGTGTGAATCTTTGTATTTCTTTTATTATTAAATATTATTTTTATTTATTTATTTATTTATTTATTTATTACTTATTTACTTATTTACTTTTTTATTCATTTATTTATCATTGAAGTTCTGTCATTTACAATGTGTCTATCTGTGGTGTATATCTCAGTGTCCCACTTCATGCATATATATGTGTGCCTATTAAATTTAACTTGACTCTATTTAACATACTGCCCTGTGTCATACAATAGACATTTTGAAAAAATCTATTTTTATATACAGTGGATAACATTTATAACTCTACAGATCCTAAATATAGCCTCTCCTAGCCCCTTTCTTCAGTAACAATAAGATTATAAAGTAGATCTGCAAGTGTGTTTCATTTTGGTAGATGAAATCATAGTGTTCTCAACCAAATTTTTTTTAAGGTTCTACATATGTCATGTCATGTGTTATTTTTTTCTCTTTCTTGCTTACTTCAATTAGAATGACACTTTTTGGGGACATTCACTTTGCTGCAAATGTCATTGTTTTATCATTTTTTATGGCAGAATATTATTCCATTGTGTAAATATGGCATAAATTCTGTATACTCTCATCTGTTGATTTACAATTAGGGTGCTTCCATGTCGTGGCTGTTGTATATAGCACTGCTAAGAACATTGGGGTGCAGGTGACTTTTTGAATTACGGTTCTCTTTGATATATACCCAGAAGTGGGATTGCTGGATCATATGTTAAGTCTACTTTTATTCTTTTGTTGAATACGCATCCTGTTTTCCACAACGACTGCACCAAACTGCATTCCTACCAACAGTGTAGGATGTTTCCCTTCTTTTCTGTGTCATATTCTTGGCTACTCTGTAAAATATTAATTGAGCATAGGCCTGTAGATTTATTCCTAGGCTCCCTTTTCTGTTCCATTGGTCCATATGCCTGGTCCACAGCTTACCCAGCATTTATTGTCTGTGGACTTTTGAATGATGGCCATTGTGACTATTGTGAGGTGATACTTCATTATAATTTTGAATTGCCCTTCTCTGATAATGATAGTGAGTAATTTTTTTTCATATTTCTAAGTGGCATTTGTATGTCTCTAATGGAGAATTGGTTGTTTAGGGCTTCTGCCCATTTTCATATTGGGTTTCTTGTTTTTTTTTAAGTATTATTATTAGGTTGTATGAACTCTTTATATTTTGGAAATTTAGCCTTTGTCAGTTGCATCACTTCTAAATATTTTCTTTAATACTTTAGTTTGTCATCTTGCTTTGTTGATGGCTCCCTTTGCTGTACAAAAGCTTATAAGTTTAATTAGGTCCTATTTATTAATTTTGCTCTTACATCCATTACCTGCATAGGCTGTTCTAGGAGATCATTGCTACGATTTATCTCAGAGTGTTTTGCATATGTTTTCTTCTAGGAGATTTACTGTGTCTTGCCTTACATTTAAACCTTCAAGTCATTTTGAGTTTATTCTTGTGTATGGAGTGAAAGAGAGTTCTAACTCCATTGTTCTGATGCTGCTATTCAGTTTTCCCAACACCAGTTGATGTAGACATGGTCTTTTCTGTGTCATATTCTTGGCTACTCTGTAAAATATTAATTGAGCATAGGCCTGTAGATTTATTCCTAGGCTCCCTTTTCTGTTCCATTGGTCCATATGCCTGTTTCTGTACCAATATCATGATGTTTTGATTATTGTAGCTCTTCCATAGTGTATGGAGACCAGGCAGGTTATTCCTCCAGCCTCTTTCTTTGTCTTCAATTTTGTTTTGGAAATTATGGATCTTTATTGTATCTATATAAATCATATGATCATTTGTTTCAGTCCTAAAAAGAAATGTTTTGAATAATATGATAGGAACTCAGATAAAGTCTGTGGATTGCCTTGGGTAGTATGGCCATTTTAACAAAATTATTTCTTCCATTACGAGACCATTGGTTATCTTTTCAATTCTTCAAATCTTTCTTGATTTCCTCAATCAATGTGTTCTTGTTCTCCAACTATAAGTCATTCACCAACTTGGTCAGAGTTATTCTTAAGCGTTTTATAATTTTTGGTGCAGTTATAAAAGAGGTTGTTTCTATACTTGGTTTTCCTGTTGATTCAATGGTAGTGTAAAGAAATGTAATTGTTTTTTGTACATTACTCTGGCTACATTGCCCAGTTCCTGTTTTAGCCTAAGTAATTTTTTGTGAAGCTTTTACAGTTTTCTATATATACTGTCATGTCTGCATATCATGGCAATTTTACATCTTCTTTTCCAGTCTGAATAATTTTATTTCTTTTTCTTGCCTGATCATTGTGGCTAGGAATTCTAAGACTAAATTGATTTGAAATTGTGAGAATGGGCTTCCTTGTCTTGTCTCAGGTTTTTGTGGGAAGGGTTCCAGTTTTTCACCACTGAGCATTAAGATGACTATATGTTTGTTATAAATAGCTTTCATTATATTGAGATATGGTCCCTCTATGACCACTGTGATAAGAACTTTTATTGCAAGTAGGTGTTAAATTTTATTAAATGCTTTTTCTGCATCTATTGAGATGATCATATCATTTTTGTCTTCTCTTTTGTTGATATGGTGTATCACAATTGATTGATTAATTTGCATATGTTCAACCATCCTTGTGTTCCTGGGATGAACCTAACTTGACCATGGTGCATGATCTTTTTTTACATGATTTTGGATTGTGTTTGTTAATTATTTCTCAAGAACATTTACTTCTATGTTTATCAATGATATTGGCATATAGTTTTCTTTTTGGGGTAGTGTCTTTGTGAGGTTTTGGTATCAGGTTGATGTTGGCCGTATGGTGTGTGATTGGGAGTACTCCCTCCATATCAATCTTTTGGAAGAGTTTGAGGAGAACTGGTTTGGATTTTTCTTTGTATGTGTGGTCAAATTCCCCAGTGAAACTATTTGGGTTTGAATTTTGTTTGCAGAGATTTTTTATTTTATTGATAATTCTATTCCATTTCTGGTGATCTGTCTTTTCAAATGGCTAACTTCTCCTTGATGCAATCTTTGTGGGCTGAATCTTTCCAAAAACTTCTCCATTTCTTCCTGGTTATCAAGTTTATTTCCACACAGTTGCTCATGGTATTCCCTTATGATATTTTGTAAATTTGTTGTTCTATTTGTAGTTTCTACTTTTTCATTTCTTATATTGTTTGTGTTCTCTCTCTTTTCTTGTTGGTGAGTCTGTTCAGAGATTTGTCAATTTTGTTTACTATTTCAAAAAAAGTTTGATTGATTTTTCTATTTTTTAATCTCTATTTCAATTATTTCTTCCTTGATCTTTATTTTTTCCTTCTTTCTTTTGACTTTTGATTTTGTTTGTTCTTCTTTTCCTGATTTGTTTACATAGAACGTTTGATTATATATTTGAAATTGTTCTTCTAATTTGAGGATGGCCTTGTCACTATGAACTTCACTCTTAAGCCTGCTTTAACAGTATTCCATAGACTTTGTGTAGTGTATGTCATATTTCTCAAGATATTTTTTAATTTCTTCTTTTACTTCAGCACCTGACCCCCTTGTTTAAGTACCATGTTTTTTCATCTGGATGCTGTTATTTTTTCTCCCTGCTTTTCTGTGATTGTTTTCTAGTTTCATGGTATTATACTCAGAAAAGATGCTTAAATTAATTTTTATCTAATTAAATTTTTTGAGGCTTCTTGAGTGCCTGAGTATGTAATCTTTCATAGAAAATATTCCTTGTGCACAGGAAAAAAAAGTATATTCAGTTTTGGGGAGATGAACTGGTTTGAAAATATCAAGCATCTTCAAATATTTTATTATGTATTTTAGTCTCTTTGTTCCCTTACTAATTTTCTGTGTGAGAGACCAGTCCAGTGATGATAATGGGGAGTTATAATCTCCTACATTGATTCTGTTCCCAGAGATTTCTCTATTTTATTTATTAGTGTTTCTTTTATGTATTTAGGTGCTCCTATACTGAGTGCATATATCTTAATGAGTATAATATCCCCATTTTAATTTGCTCCTTTAATCATTATATCATGTCCTTTTTTATCTTTCTCTATGGCCTTTTTTGTAAAGTCTCATTGTGTGAAGTCAGTACTGCTTGTCCTGTTTCTTGTCATGTGCATTTTCATGGAATATATTTTTCCACCTTCTGACCTTCAATTGATGTGTGTTCCTCTTACTATAGTGGGTATCCTCTATGCTTCATAATGTAGGGTCTTGTTATATTATCCCTTCTGACAATAAATATCTTTTGATTGAAGCACTAAGTCCATTAACATTTGTGATAATTATTGATAGAAATGTTTATTTCCATACTGAAATTCATTCTCTAGTTGATTTGGTATTTTCTTTTTGTTCATTTTTTTTGTGGCTTGATAAGTTTTCTTTTATAATCTTGGGTTCTTTTTGGCTTTGTGACTTCATTGTATGCTTTTGACTTATGGTTATCTTGTTTTGTATGCATATTGACCCGTAATATATTTGTTTAATTTAACTGATAAGAATACAAATTCAAACCCATACAACAGAAAACAGAAACAAGAAAACACTCTTTATTTTCCTGTTTCATTCTGTGACCCTTAAAAATTTTGATCTCTTCTTTTACAACATCATATTTATTGTGTTGTAAGTCATTATAGATATTACCTTTATAATTATGACTTCCTCTTTTCTATAGCATCCTGCTTCTTTTTTATTTAGAGTAGATCTTTCTTATTTCTTTTTCTCTTGTAAATTCTTTAAGTATTTGCTTGTGTGGAAGTTATTTATCTCTCCTTCTTCTAAAAGATAGCCTTGCTTGATAAAGTATCTTAGATTACAGCTTTCTTTCATTCAGGACTTTGAATCTTTCTTGCCACTGCCTTCTGCCTGCTGTGTTTGTGTAGGAAACGAGGTTACAAATATTATGTATATAATAATATATATATGTAAAGAACACATATAAATGAAGTTAACAAATATGTGAAAACCTATACGTTAAAAATCAGAAAACATTGATAAAGGAACTTAAAACAGATCCAAAGGAATGAAATGATCTCTTATGTTAATGATGTGAAACAATGTGTTTGAAACAACCATGCTACCCAAAGGAATCTACATTTTGTGTGATTCATGTGAAAATACCAATGAGATTTTTCCAATAAATTGAACAAATAATTTTAAAATTTATATGTAACCACAAAGATCTTGAGTTGTCAAAATAATCCTGAAAATGGGTATTAAATCTAATGGTGTAAGATTCTCTGATGTTAAACAGTCCTACAAAACTTTAGTAATTAAAACAAAATGATACTGGCTCAAAAACAGACACCAATCAATAGAAGAGAATCAAGCAACCAGATATAATCCCTCACACCTATGATCAATTAACCCATGAAAAAGGAAGCAAGAGTATAAAATTAAGAAATGACATTCTCCTCAATAATTACTGATGGGGAGATTGAACATGTAAAAGATTGATTAAAATATTTCCTCACATTGTATACAATCCATGAGCACACAATATCTTTCTATTTATTTTGTTTACTTATATTTCTTGTACCTGTAATATATAGATCTTTGTTTAGAACTTTTATTTCATTTATCAAATTTATTCTTATTTTATTCTTTTTGGTATTAATTTACACACAATATTTTTCCTAATTTCTATTTCTGATAATGTTATGTTACTATACAAATATGCAACAGATATTTTTATATTGATTTTGTATTCTGCAAGTTTACTAAGTTTGTTCATTATTTCTAACAGTCACTGGAGGAGTCTACGGAGTTTTCTATGTATGCATAATTATGTCATCTGTAAAAACTTCACTCTTTTATTACAAGTTGAATTAATTTTATATTTTTTCTTGACTAGTAAGTCTTCCGAGGACTTCTAGTAGTGTAATTTAGGACTTGTGAAAATGAGCTACTTTTTCTTATTACTGGACCAGAGGAAAAGATTCCTGTATGTTAACATTGAATTTGATTTAAGTCATGGGTATTTCATGTATGGCTTTTATTATGCTTAGTTATATTCTATCTAAATCAAATTAAATAATATTTTTATAAAAATTTAAAGATCAGATCTGTCAATAATTTTCCTATATATTTTGTGATTGTTATATTTGAATTCTTTGTTTTTTAAAAGGATAGTATCACATATGTAAATTCGTGTATGTTAAATAATATTTATGGATCTGGACAAAATCCAACTTAACTATAGTTTATAATACTTATTATATGCCATGTATTCAGGTTGCTAATATTTATTTAGAATGGGATTTACAGACACTGAATGAAAAAATTTACATTGTAGCTTTAGGGTACATTTATTTATTTAAATATTTTATCTCTCATTTTGAACTTGGCTTATGTTTAATGGAATTTATTTCTAAATAAAGAATATAACTTTTGGTAGAACTGGATTTACTACAGTTTTTTGATACAGAACATAGCTATTATTCACAATTAGTGCAAAAGACACTCGCCTTAAAATGCCGTAAAATAATATAAATGCCAACTGTTTCAGGACTGAGAAACATATTGCTTCCTAAAATGAATTACCTGGTCTTTTACACCCCAACCGACACATAGGATTATATCTTTGTTTTTTGATTGTTTGTTTGTTTGCCCCTTAATGGAGGCAATGTTTATTGAACCCAGGATCTTGTGCATAAGTTTATTTATCAACATCATTTTGGAACAATTAACAGAAGCCACAAGAGTATGGATTATAAAGAAGACAAGAAAATTTATTACTTCTAGGGACTGATAAACCTCAGAGTGACAGAATGGCAAAAATAAACATTTGTAAATTTACAATAAGATTCTCTCTTTTGAAATAATATTGTAGAATATTAAATTACTTTTGCTTCAATTAAACCATTGAATTACAATTTAAAACAAAAGTTCCCCCTTTGGGATTTCTTAAATTAGATTGATTATTTTAATATTTTATTTCATAAATATTAACCATTTTTATATACATACCATATAAAAACATATTTATTCTTCTCATGTTTTGAATATAGAGGTACATATTCTAAAGTACACAGATAAATACCTGCTTCCAATACCAAATCAAATTATGTTTCACTTTAATTACAAATGATATTGAAATCGTTATACATTTTCTGTACATGTTTTAGGCAAATTTCAGTTAAAATTTCTAAATTTAAAATTATTTTATATATTTTCTGCATTATTTATACACTGTTCACTAATCTGTTATAAATTTGTGTACAAAAGGAAGGAGATTGGTTTTATTTAATAAACCCCAAAATTAAATTTTATAAAAAGATTTTGTTGAGATAATATTTGCAGATCACTCTATAAAAATAAGCGTCTTATATGTTTCATTTTAACTGGATGAGTGAGAAGTAAACACTGGCTGAATGTTACACTTGAGTTGCTAGGAGACCAGTCATTTTGTGATATCACAACTACTCAGGTTGAGAACCACTCTGATGGCCTAACAGTTTATCTGTGTAGGCCTGCCGAAGCAGCATTTGAAGCTGCAGTGTTCAAAATCATTCAGATTAGAAAAGTACCTGTAGAAAAAGTTATATGAAATGGCACATGTTTCTTCAGAAATTCAAGACGTGTCTCATAAAGTTGGGCCAACTGGTTAAGGAAACTCCGGTAGATTTTTATTGTGTTATCAAACATTCTCTGGGGATTTGGACTTGAGGTCTATGATTGAAAAAAATGCTTTTTAGACTTTGTCTGAAGAATCCTTGATTAAAAGGCCATGTTACATACATTGTGTCTCTGAACCAGATGAAGATAATGATTTTCATTCTCTGACATTTCCAAGAAAACTCTGGAAAATGGCTGGAAGTGACCAATATAAACCCATCTGGAGGGATGATAATGGAACTTCCATAGTGATTGATGAAGATGTCTTTAAGAAGGAAGTTTTGGAAAGAAAGGCCTCTTTCAGAATATTTGAAACTGTAAGTATGAAAAGTTTACTTAGACAGCTTAACCTTTATGGGTTTAGTAAAGTGTGGCAGAATTTATAAAGATCGGTATTTCTAGCAGACTTTCTGGCAGAAGAAAAAGAAGTCTCTGTTTTAAGCAAGGTATTCAGTAACTTTAGTTACCACTTCGTAACTTATATATAAAATTTTATTTTGTACATCAATCTATGGTAATATAAATGTAAAGCTAGATTTTGAAAATTGTAGAAAACTACTA
This sequence comes from Vicugna pacos, assembly GCF_048564905.1. NCBI lineage: Eukaryota > Metazoa > Chordata > Mammalia > Artiodactyla > Camelidae > Vicugna > Vicugna pacos. Next base: position 3,999,628 of record NW_027328737.1, read on the forward strand.
AGGCTAAAATCCTTTATTTATTCTAAAAAATGAGGACAGTGACTTAAGCATTCACATTATAAGAAACTTTGCTTGCAACTATGAATTTTATCAGAAATCTAAATAAAGGTATTAAAGATGCTTTTCAAAAGTGGCATTCACCATTACTGCAAAAGCTTGTTTCTTAAATTTGATGAGTATACTATTTAAATGTGTATTTTCCAAATAAGGAACTTCAAAATATTGTCAGCAATGTTCATATTTTGATGATATTATCTTTGCATAGTAAATGTGAAATCAGATTTTATAGGTTAGGCTTATTATACTGATGTATTTTGGTATAAATTATTACTGAAATCTTTCAACTTTGGTTGTAGCTGCAGTTCTATCATAATCCAAATGTTAAACGAGGCTGTCCCCAGGTTTTAGTGAGAATAAAAAGAAGAGTTGTGATTAAAAGTGCCTCTCTGATATCTTCATTGGCTGAAGATTTCAACAATAAACACTATAAAGCAGTGGGTAATGTGGATAAACATAATTCTGATTTTGTGGGTGACACTAGTGGAGACAGTAAATTTTTACCTTCTGTAAATTTAAACATGCCTCTAATAAGAAAGCCCTCTACCAGCCACATAATTGGTGACACAACTACCCCGATCAGAGGTGATTTTTCTCCTCCATCATCAATATCATTTAGACCACCAGAACAAATTGCAGTGAATCAATGTGCTATTTTAAATCAGTTGATCACTGTCCACGGGCACTCTCAAAGCAGCTACATTGAAGCAAATAGCCGTGTTGTGAACTTCATTACAACTACAACTACTACTTCTCAGTACAGCATCTTTTATCCCATACAGAGGAATTATTTTGGACAGATGATGGAACCTTCTATTTTTCCAAATAGATATCACAATATATCTGCCAATGAAGGTCGTTTTTCTAAACTTCAACCAGGGAGCAACTCACGGTTTCCAGTGCCATTGATTGCTGATACATCAGCAAACTCTCTTTCAAGGCCAACTCATCAGACAACTTCAGTTTATGAACGTCATCCTAGTCACAACTGATCTACCAAAGGACTATCAGATTATTAAGGATAACAAAGATTAAAATTGATGTTGGACAAATATCTGCAATTTTATTATTTGAACAATAAACATAGATGTCTACCTCTAATTATCTTATTTTTTTAAATAGTGTTAAGAGATAAAAGGGAGACTAAGCTACAATTTAAAGATAAAAAGAGATACTTGATTGATATGATCATTTAATGGAACAATATAGTAGTTAATTTAAAAAATTTCTTGTAAGGAAGAAGAGAAAATGGAAGAATTTGGAGGAAGACTATAACATGGAGAGAGGGAAAAGTACTAAGTGGCTTCTGGTTCATCCTGGAAAGTATTAAAAGTGTTAAGTTAGGATTGGGTGGAAGGAGATAAATTCAGAAACCAGCCCAGTGATCATGGTCTCTATTATGTCATCCCTGGAATCATTAATGTCACATGATGTAGTCTCAGTTGGCACATTCAGCATGTGGTTGAATTTAAGATGAAATTTTATCTATTGTCTTCTTTGTTCTGTTCTCAAAGCATTCCAATTGTTGCTTTCATTTCCTGCCTTCAAGAGTCTACAGTATATTTTCAGTCGATACTTTATTTTGTTTTTATGTTCCATCCAAAGACAAGCTTATGTCCTCAGGGTGGCTCTTAATGCCTTTCCAACTCCACACACGAACTGAACTTAGTTTAGTCATTCCTTTATAAATCTGGCATCTGACTACCTTGGCATATCTTTATGTTTCACTGTATCTGGAGATACATCCAGGCAAACGCTTGTCAAGTATGTTAGCTGCAACCTCACCACTTTTGCTCCAGTTCATCCTTGGACTTTGGATGTCCTCCTTTTACCTACTTAGACTTTCCCAGTCTCAGTACAGAAACTACCTTCAGAAGATTTCTGTCTATCCCCCTTTCCTTGTCTAAGTGGGATACCAGCACAGTAAGCACAGCATTTGCCACAGGATGCATTTTAGTATTTAGTGAATGAAAAATACATGTTGACTTTAAGCAAAATCTACTTTCCTGAAACAACAAATCTCTCATGGTTTCCACAATATTTCGCTGTGGTCTTTACTCTTCACCACAAACTAGCTCTTTCCATAGACCATGGACTAGTCACTCAAAACAGTAAGTGGAGGTAGCTACAGGAAACAAAGTATTATTTTCTTCTTAATTCATGCCTCCTGAGGCCTAAAGCATTCCATTCCCATTTGCTGGATTTTTTCCTGACTCTTCATCACCCACCCACCCCAAAATAGCTGATTCTCTTCATCATTTTAATAACTATGTTGACTTCTAATTAATTTACTTCTTAGAATCAGAGCTTTGCCCAGAAGAGACAGTGCTAATGTAAAGTTTTAATGTAGGTTTATGCACCCCACATAACTTGTGCCCCTCCTAACCTTCACACAGGAAGTATCAAATAGGTACTAGAACCTTGGTTGAGGTGGTCATATTCAGTAACCAAATTGCAACCTAAAATGTGTGGACTAGAAGGAGGTGAGGGTGGTGGATTTAAAAATTTGTCCAACTGCATGAGTACCAATTTTCTGTAGATATTAGGAAATATAAACTATTCATGGAAGAATTTGTCTATTTCCTATTAATTTAAAATAAAAGGTGAAGGATTTATAGAATGTGAAATGCCCTGAAATGCTGGAAAAATTGTAGGCAATGTCAGGGTGTCTAAGTTTTCTGCTCATAATCATGCAGCCAGTGTCAACTGATAAGACTGGAATGGCAATATTGAGTCCTGAAAATATATCACCATTTGTGAAGAAAGCCTTTGATAATCTGGAGAAAAGGCAAATGGCCAGAGTAACCTCTTGCAACATCCCACCAATATGACCTTTTCCAGGAGAAGAAAAGAGACCACTTGCAGCAGAAGATCTGTGTCTGTACAGCAGTGGTTTTTCCTACAACAGAATCATCAAGCTTTTAAATTTGTCAGCACATCTCTGACTGTGGCTATGTTGTTGCTTACATTAGACGGCTGGGGTTCAGATGGACTGTTTCAGCAGCTATTTTCCACCTCTCTTATCAGACAGTGGGTCTTACAATGATCATCTTAACAAGGTTCTATACTGATAAGTCAAAAGCTACAGTTTACTTTTAAAATTAGATCCTAAAGAAGAATATTGTTGTTTTCTCCATCTATAGTTTTCTACCTTGGAAAAGCTAGACTATTGGCAAAAGTAGAAATGTTGTCTGGTCTTTGAAATCTATCCTCTGAGCTTTGCCCACAGAATTCTTACCTCTAAATACTACAAATCTGTCTGCCACTGTGTGTGTGTGTGAAGATGGATTGTTAAGCAGTAACTAAGTTTGTCTTAGATAGGTCATCAGTAAATTATTATTCTGCAGCTTGCAGAATTTCTGTGAAGTAATAGTTTCATTGAGCCACCAGATTTTCTTCTGATCAGTGAGAGGTAGATGATAATTCACTCAATATACTAATTGTTACCTGTTTATTGAATCCCGAGCTAATGCTAGGGCCAAGCCACTGAACCCTTGAATGGGACTGAGGCAAATATATTCTCCAGTCCCCAGAGCCCAGCACAGGACTGTGTCTCCTTTTTAATTTATGCTTATGTCTAATTTCTTTGTTCTTCTAATTCTCATAGTTGACACAACTTATTTTGGCTTTGATCACCCCTTGAATAATTTATAGAGACTGAACCACTGACTTATACCCGTTCACCTAGAATTTGTAATAACCTTTCTTTCCTTGGACTACCTGGAATAAAGTGAGCATAGTCATCATTTTGAAAGCAGTCCTCAGTCCTAATAATGCAGAACCTTTACACTTCTTTGCCCAGAACTTGAGCAAGAATCTTTGTTGTGGATGGCAGGGATTATCCTCACATCCCCTAATGCAACCATGAGAAAACACCACATTGTTATCCAAAATCAAGGCTTTGTCAGTATTGCATTCCAATTGCAAAACAGTTAAGAATTGTAGGAGTTCTGAGATTTTACCATGCTGAGATTTTTAGCAACCTAGCATGTTCATTTCTTACAGGTGCTGTCGGGAGATGAGACCATCGGTCAGAGGCAGTGAACTATATCACTCACAGCAAGAGCAGCCAGTTTTAAATTTGTATCCATTCCCTAATCTCAGATGAATACACTGAGTGAAATTTTGATACCTGCAGAAGCAGTGGGCTGTTAACATGAAGAAAGTTTAAGGCATGGTAAAACACAAATTTTATTAGTATCTTTATGTATTATTTATTAGAATCACTTATTTATTAGTATCTGTACCTACGATAAGTATATCATGACTCAGGTTTACTTGCTGCAGAAACAATTATATGAAATAACATGAGAATAATTGAATATTGACTTTCCATTTTTCTTTACACTTCAATTGAGATATAATTGGTGAGGAATATTGTGTAAGTTTAGGTGCACATGATAGTGATTTGATTTACAAGTATCATGAAATAAATATCATAGGAACTTTAGGGAGAATTCATTATCTCATTTAGATACAATATTAAAGAGATACAATTTGCCTTTTGTTGTGATGAGAAAACTAAGGGTCTACTCCCTTAACAACATTCATATATAACATAAAGCATTATTAATTTTAGTTTTCATGTTCTTATGGGGCATCCCGAAGACACATTTATTTTACGGCTGGAGATTTGTAGCTTTTGAGTTCATTAATGAAATCCTCCTTTCCCAACCCCTGCCTCTGTTAACTACAAGTCTAATTTTTTTTCTATAAGTATGCTTGTCTTTGAAGTGTACTTTTATCTATAAACTGTGTTAGTTCCTCTTACATAACGTACTGTTTGCTATTTTTAGTACATTTCAAACTGATCACCAGAATATATCTAGTTATGATATGTTGCTATTTAAAGATATTTCACAGTTATTTACTATTCCCCATACAGCACATTTCTTGCCCCTGACTCATTTAATTTGCAACTGGAAAAGTTTCTCTTAATTTTCGTCAAATGTTTCTTTTTCCTCACACCTTTTCCCTCCTTCTTGTGAACAACCTGTTTCTTTGTATATCTATATCTCCTTTTCTGTTGTGGTATGTTCATTTCTTTTAAATTCCAAATATGAATAAAATCATACAGCTTTTGTCATTCTCTTTCTGACTTATATCACTTAGCATATTACCCTCTTGGTCTATACCCAATTATTGCAAATGAAGAACTTATTCTTTTTATTGCTGTTTAATAACTCATTTTATTTTTATCTGTGTGTGTGTACATATATATAATGCTGCAGTGAATATATGTTTGAATTTATCCTTTCTCACTTGTGTTTTTATTTTCTTGGAATAAGTATCCAGATATGGAAATGTTGGATTATTTATCATTTTTAATTTTTAGATAAAACTGCATAATGTTTTCCACAGTGGCAGCACAAATTTACATTCACTCCAGCAGTGCATCAGGTTTGTTTTTCTTACATCCTCACCAACAGTTATATTAGATATCTTTTTGGTAATATTCATTCTGACAGGACTGACAGAAACTCTTATTGTGTTTTGGACTTGCATTTTTCTGATGGTTAGTGATGTTGACTAATTTCATATGCCTGATGATTACTTTTCCCCGCTGTATATTCATTTTTTGTAATGGGCTAAATGTCCATAACTGTCTGATTTCATTTTCAGGCTTTCTTTGTGTTCCATTATTTTCTTTGTTCTCTGCCACTACCATATTATTTTTATTACTGTAGCTTTGTATTATAGTTTTAAATCAGGGAAAGTGATACATCCTCTTTGTTCTTTGTCAGATATATTTGTGTTTATTGTTTGTTTTGTTTTCTTTTCTTTTTTTTGTGATTTCAACACTTTTGTGTATACATGTAAATTTTTTTATTATTTAGTGTAAATTCTGAAAATGCCCTTGGTATTTTGATATGCACTGAATATAATTAATGTATTTTCTTGGCTAGTACTGTCATTTAAACAATATTATTTTCCTCATCAATGAACACAGTATATCCTTTCATCTGTTTGCATTATCTTCAATTTCTGTTATAAATATTTTATAGTTTTCTGTGTACAGTTCTTTTACCTCCTTGTTTGGATATATTTGAAGATATTTGTTTTGCAATGTAACTGTAAATGAGACAGTTCCTTCACTTTCTCTATCTGTTAGCTTGTTGTTAGTGTGCAGAAATGCAAGATTTGTGTATGTTAATATTACATTCTGAAATTTTAACATATGCACTGATAAGTCCTAGCAGTTTTGAGGTGCCATCTATAGGATTTCTGTTTAAAGTATGTCATCTGCAAACAGATACTTTTACTCCTATTCTTAATTAGCTGTATTATATTTCCATTAATTTTGGATAGCTATGGCTAGAATTTCCAATACTATACTGAATATCAGTGGTAAGAGTTAGCATTCTCGCCTTCTTCCTGCTCTTACAGGAGATGCTTTCAGCTCTTAATCAGTGAGTGTCATGTTAGTTGAGTTCTTGTCATATATGACCTTAACTGTGTTGAGGTATGTTTCCTCATGCTCAATTTGAGGAGAAATATAATCTTTAATAGTTAATGATTTTTCAAAACATTTTATGACTCTTTTGATGTGACTATATTATTTTTATTCTTTAATTTGTTAGTGTGGTGTATCATATTGATTAATTTGTAGGTAATGAATTACTTTTATATCCCTGGATTAAAATGGACTTAATCATAATATATAATACTGTTAATGTATTTTTTGCTTTGCTAACATTTCAGTGATGATTTTCACATCAATGCTTATCAGTAGTATTTAACCTGCAATTTTTTGTGGTATTTGTTCCACTTTTACTAGTAGTGTGATAAAGAAAGGTGGGGTAGGAAGCCTTCCATCCTCTTGAAATTTTTGGAAATCTCTGAGAATTATAGGTAATAGCTCTTCTCTAAATATTTGGCAGAATTCACATGTGAAGCTGTCTAGGCCTGGAACTGTGTTTCTTGGGAAATTTTGTTTAATGACTTATTCAAATTCATTAGTGGTTATCTGTTCATATTTTCTATTTCTCATTCCATCATGGAGATTATGTCTTTCTCAGACATTGTATATTTCTTCTAGGGTTTCCATTTTATTTACATGTAATTTGTTGCATCTTCTTATGATGCTTTGTATTTCTTTGATATAAACTGTAACTTCTCATTTATTTCTGAGCTTATTAATCTGTACTCTTTTTTCTCATGAGTCTGGTTAAATTTTATCAACTTTATTTATCTTTCAAAAACCATTATTTAGTTTGATTGAATGTTTCTATTTTTAATCATTATTTTATTTATTTATGTTCTGAACTTTCAGCTGTCTTTCTTTCTACTAACAATTTTTTTCTTATTTTGCTATAACTGTTGTTTGTAAGATTATGTTATGAGAGAGAGATGTTTCTTATTTGTATAAGTGGGATTATTTTTTATAAGCATCCCTATTAATACTGCTTTTGCTATACCCCATAGACTTTGTATTTGTTGTCATTTTCTCTATCTATATTTCCTTTGATTTTTATAGCAATCCATTGTTTGTTTAATATTGTATGATTTATCCTCTGCATTTTACTATTTTTCTTATGGATTTACATTTAATAAATTTCTATTCTCACAGAATCCATATGTTTCTTCCCAAACAGGGAAAAAGTAATAAAATTTATACAAAAATAGGAAAGAACCAAATTTTCTAAAATTATCTTTGAAAAATAAAAACTGTGGATATTATCCTCCCTGAATTTATAAAGTACTAGAAAGTGACAGTAATCAAAGCATCATAATTTATCACTAAATGAGACACATAGATCAATGGAACAAAATAAAGAGTCCGAAAATAAACCCACAAACATATGGTCAATTAGTCTACAATGAAGGAGGCAAAAATATACAATGGAAATAAGGCAGTCTCTTCAACAATAGTTCTGGGAAAACTGGACAGTACATGTAAAAGTAAGACGTATGATCACTTCCTTCCATAGAATACAAAATAAGATAAAAATTGATTAATTTCCTAAATGTAAAACCTGAAAATGTACAATTTCTGACCAAAAACATGAGGAGAACTTTCTTTGAGATAAATTGTAGCAATATTTATTGGTGATCTGTCTCCTAACTAAAAAAAAAGGAAAATTATCAACAATAGTTTTAAGTTTATGTAGAAAAATTTAGATGTACTACATGATACAGGGATTCCACTTCTTGTATAAGTGTGAAGTGCAAAACCTTTTGCATAGCAAAGGAAACATTCAGCAATACTTATGACAACACACAGAATAGAAGGAAGAGTTTCAGACAATGAAACCAACAAGTTATTAATATCCATAATGTATATATAGCATATTAGAATCAATATTTAAAAAACAAAGACCCCCAACATAAAAACAGTTGAATGATCTTCATTGAAACTTTTCAAAAACAGACATGTGGATGATTTTCATGCACATAAAAAGAAACATAACTTTGCTATTAATTAGGAAATCATAAATCAAAACCAGAATGAAATATAATCTCACAGCAATCAAAATGGCTATTAACAAAAAGTCTGCAAATGACCAACATTGATAAGAATGTCGATCAAAGGGAACCCAGGTACACTGTTGGTGAAAATATAAATTGGTGAATCCACTATTATAAAAGTTTGGACAGTGCTCAGAAAACTAGAAATAGAAGCATTATATGCTGCAGGAATTCCAGTTTTATCTATAAACCTCAAAAAAAATGAAAACATTAACTTTAAAGGATACATTACCCCCAATATACTTAACATCATCATTTATAGTACCCAAGGATATATGAACATCTCAACTGCCATCAACAGATGATTTGCTAAAGTAGATGTGAGATATAGATAAAATAATAAATACTTCATCATTGTCAAATTAAAAAATAAACTTCTGCCATTTGGAACAATGTGACTGGACCAAGAGAGCATTGCACATAGGAAAATAAGTCATACAGAGGAAAACACTCTATGTTGTCACTTAAATGGGGAAAATAAAGATATAAGAGAAATAATCATAAAAAAATGAAAAGAATCACATAGATATGTGTACTGTTCCAAGCAGTGGTTTCCTGTGGGGAAAGAGAAGAAGGATGGAGAAGACAGAAATGTGTAAGCTACTAGTAGTAAATTAGAGAATCAACAGGGCTATATTTACAGCACAGAGAAATATTTAAATAATTTAATTGATATTAAAGAGATTATAGGGATATATAATAGTAAAATGTGCATGTAGGTGGGAAAAACATTGAAGAAGAGAACCCAGGAAAATCAAAATATTTTGTAGTACTATGATATTAGGGGAGGTGATTTGTTCACTTTCTTTACTGTTCTTATATTGTACTTTGTAGAATTTAAGCTTTTAATTGAAAAAGTATATACGTTAAAAGTGACATAAGTTTAAACTATTTTTGTCTCTCCCCTTAAATCTACAGTCAGTAGAGCGTTCACATCTCAACAAAAATAACAACACAAAACAATACTCCAGAATACATGTGAACAGGTGAAGTTTGGTGGGCTAAAACACACAAAGGTGGCTGGAGTGAGGGAAGAGCAGATTTGGTATCTGCAACCGTGGCCCCCTGACTAGGATAACTGAGTCCACAAGTTCAGAGAACCCAGTAGAATCAGGGTCTCAGTAGTTCACACAGCTTCCGCCCCCAACTGCACTAGTACTCATGGTCACATGTTACTGGGAGGGAGCCACAATGGAGACAGAAATTCCATCTTTCAGACACTCAGACATTCATGACACTGTCCCTACTCCCCATTCATAGTGGTGGAGACAAGATACCTTGCAACACTGGACATAGCAAAGGCACTTGCCTGATTCCAAATACCCACCTGTCTTTACACCTTTCTTCAATGTGTAAACTGAGTCTCAAGGGATATCAAATAAAAGGAAGGGTTTGCCATCCCAGTGAGAACAGTGGCATTAACTACCAGAGAAGTCTAAGAAGTGACAATGAAAGCACATATTTTATGCAGACAGTAGCGACTGGAAAGTGCCATTTTGAAATATTATCAGAGGTAACTCAGGTAAATAAAACCAAAAATTGTGCAGTATTGCAAACTACCAGAACACAAAAGCAAGGACTCCAACTCCCAATCTGTTATTTAGTGTCATCAGAGCAATAAATTTTCAAGATCATGACCAATTACAGTAAAATTATAGGGCACGCACACACACAGATACACAGACACAGACACTGACACAAACACAGTCACACACGCACATGCACCTGTGCACACACACACACACACACACAATGTCAACCTTGCAGCAAACAAACTTAAAGTCATAGTATATTGCCATATAACTAATAGAGAATCCGAATAGGTGTCGTACAGAAAGTCAATACAAAAAAAAATACTAAGAAAGTAGTTTAGTGAGCTCAAGAATAAATGAAATGATGATAAGGAATATATTACCAAAGAGACTGAAACTATAAAATAACCAATTATTGTTTGAGGACCAGTAGAACTTAATAAATGAGTTGAAAAATGCAACAGAAAGCAGTGGAAGTAGACTGTCTTTGTGGAATAGAGATTAGCAAACTCACCAATACAAAACTATAAATGATAGGAGAGGGCTGAGATACAAGATATTAAAAAGTGAGGAAATTCAACAATAGCCATCAGACTTCCCCAGAAAGTGCACATTAGAATGGAATCCTGGAGGGAGAAGAAAGTTAGAAGGCAGCTGATGGTTTATTTAAAGAAGTAATGGTTGATAAATTCCTGAACCTGTGTAAGGAACTGATACACAATTCCGTGAGCCAACAAAACACCAGTAACTTTAAGAGAAAGGGACCTCCTTCAAGATATGTCATATGAAAATTGGAAAGTCAATGACAGAGAAAAAATTTTAAACACAGCCAAATATAGTTTGATAATCTACAAAGGAACCCCATTAGGCTATCAGCAGATTTCTGAGAAGGAAACATTGGCAAATGTTAAATAAAATTACATTTTTTATTACTGAAATAAGAAATAACTAACCCAATAATACTTACACCATTATCACTTAGATATAAAGTGAAAATAATGACTTTACCAGACAAACAAAATCTGAATGTGATGAAAAAAACAAAACCAAGACACCAAATAAAAGGTGTAGAAAAGAAATCTTCTAAGAAATATAAAATGGCAAATATATGCAAAACATTGAACAAAATGCTAAGGAGAAACCACGAGAAATTTGCAACTGTTTCTTTGGGTATGTTTTTAAATGCTACTGTACTATATGGATAAAAAGAGAGAAAAATAGGAAAACAGGGGCAATAAATATAGATACTTCAAACTGGTAACTTGTTTACAACAGTAAAAGAAATAATTTGAGTCAGTAATCATAAAAAGAATAGAGTAAAAATGAAACAATATTAAAGGAAGCTTTTATCAGCTGAAAAAGGACTTAATTATACATGAGATGTTTTATTTTAATTGAAGTACAGTAGATGTACTATATTGTGTTGTTTCAGATGTACAGCATAGTTATTCTAACCACTTGGTAGATCATATTGCATTATGTATTATTACAATTATTGTAACTTACAAGTATTTTAAGCTATTGTGTTTAATTTCATGATCTATACAGATTATCAATGTTTCTTCTCTGTTTATTTATACTACTTTCTATCTGTCAATTTTCTACCATTAAATTCTCTTTCCCTTCACTTTGTTAAACATAAATTTTTTCCCATATCTTTGAGTCTGCTTAAGTCTTGTCTGTCTAATCTCTTTACCTATCCATCATTTCTCTATCTATCAATCTATCTATCAATCTATCTATCTATCTATCTATCTATCTATCTATCTATCTATATATCTATCTATTTATTTATATATTTATCTGTTTATCTATTTATCTATCATGTATTATCCATCTATTTATCTGTCATCTTTCAATAGATAGCTATAGATAGATATACACAGATATTTGTTATACTTTAGATTCCACATATAAATTATATTATATAGTTTGGTCTTAGTCTAAGTTACTTCACTAAGCACAATATTTAGTAGGTCCTTTCATGATGCTGAAATAGCATTGTATTATACTTTTTCATGGCTGAGTATTATTCCATTGTATATTTATAGAAACATCATATATTCTTAAGTCCATAGTCTACTGTGGACATTTGGTTTGCTTCCATATATTGCATAGTATAAATAGTGCTTTTGTGAACATTGGTTCTTCTCAATTTAGGTTTATTTCTCCTGATTTTTTCTTGGAGAGTTATTACTGAGTCGTATGGTAGTAAACTTTTTAGTTTTTAAACAAATCTAAATACTGTTTTCCATACAAATTCCAACAATTTACATTCCTACAAAGAGTAAATAAGATATTTGTTATCTCCACATCGTCTCCAACACTTTCTATTTGTAGAATTTTTGATAATATCCATTTGACCAGTTTTCAGTGATACCTCATTTTGATTTTGATTTGCAATTATATAATAATTAGTAATGTTGAGCAATCTTATCAGTTGCCTGTTACTCATCTGTAAGTTTTCTTTGGAAAAATATTAACTCAGGTACTCTGCTCTAGTTTTTGATTGGTTTTTCTTTTTCACCTTGAGTTGTGTAACCTAAGTCCATGTTACATCTATTAACCTACATCTATTAACCCCTGGTCGCTTGCATTGTTTGCAAATATGTTCTCCAATTACACAGGCAGTGTTTTCATTTCATTTATAGTGTCATTAGCTGTGCAGAAATTTTCAAGTTTGTTTAGGTCCCACTTGCTTTTTTCCTTTTATTTCTTTTGCATTAGGAGACTGATATAAGAAAATATTCCTATGATATACATCCAAAAGGGTATCACCTATATTCCATTCTAGCAGTTTTATAGTATCAGGCCTTTCATTTAGGTCCTTAATAAACTTGGACTTTATTTTTGTATCTGATGTCAGGGAATGCTCTCATTTCACTCTTTTACATGTAGATGTCCAGCTTTTAGTACACCATCCATTGATGAGACTGTCTTTTCTCCATTGTGTACTCTTGCCTCTTTTATCATAGATTCATTTCTCATAGGTGTGTGGAGTTATATCTAGGCTATATTTTTGTTTGATTATATCTCTGTGCCAATGCCATGCTGTTTGTATTACTTTAGCTTTGTAGTATAGTAAGGTTTCTGAGAGGGTTATACCTCCAGATTTGTTGTTTTTTCTCAAGGTCATTTTAACAATTTCTAATGGTTTCATGTAAAACTTAGAGTTATTTATTTTCTGATTCTGTGGAAAATACTACAGCTTCATAACAGGAATTTCACTAAATCATTAGGTTTCTTTGTGTAGTACGGCCATGTTTGCAATATGAACTCTTTCAATCCAAGACCACATCTTTCCATTTGTTTGAATCATCTTTAATTTCTTTGTCAATGTTTTATTATTTTCAGTGTTTAGATCTTTCACATATGTGGTTACATTTATTCCAAGATATTCGGGGATATGGGGTTTTAATTATTATTGCTTTCAACGTCCATTTTATGGTATCTCATGATTAATGTGTAGAAATGCAAGAGACTTCTTTACATTTATCTTGTAACCTGCTCACTTGATGAAATTATTTGTTGTTCATAATAGTTAGTGTGGAGCCCTTAGGACTCTCTATGTAGATTGTTATGCCATTAGTTCTAGTGACAATTTTGCCTCTTTCTTTCCATTTTGCATTTCTTTTACTTCTTTTTCTTTTCCTTTTCCTTTCTTCTATTATTGTTGAACAGATGTGGTGAGAGAAGGAATCTTTGTTTTGGTCCTGAAATTACCCATAAGGCTTTCAGCCTATTCCCTGACTATTATAAATGGTTATAAATGGCCTTTAGTATGTTGAGAGATGTTTCCATTGTACTCACTTTCACGAGAGTTCTGATGATGTACGTATGTTAAAACTTGTCAAATGTTTTTTCTTTGTGTATTGACATGGTATTGTGTATTTTGTCCTTCCTTTATTAGAGATATGTCACGCTGATCGACTTGTGTATGTTGAACCATCCTTGTGACTCTGGAAGGAGTCCAACTTGTCATTGTGCATAATCTTTTCTATGTATTGCTGGACTCATTTGTTGCTGTTTTTTGAGGATTTTTGAATGTATATTCATCAAGGATATTAGATTTTCTTTTTTTTTTTGTTAGTGTCTTTGACTGGTCTTGTTATCAGGTTAATTGTGGCCTCATAGAAAAACTTTGGGAATTTTCCTTCCCCCTTCATTTTTTAAAATAGCTGGGGGGAAAGAAGTTTTACTGAAAGCATCTCGGCATGTTTTTCAAGGGGTGTTTTTAAATTGTAGATTTAATTTAACTTAAACTGATTACTCTTTTCAAGTTGTCAGTTTTCTTTTTATTCAGTGTTGTCAGGCTGTACATTTCTAGAAATTTGTCCATTTCTTTTCGGTCGTCCAGTTGGTTGTCATGTAACAGCTCATAGTGCTTTCATACTCATTTTTTGTATTTCTGTAATATCAGATATTATTTCTATTGTTTCATTTCTTATTTTGTTAGTGTGCAGTCTCTGTATTTCTTGATAAGGCTGGCTAAATGTTTAACTGTTTGTTAATATTTTTAAGAAAACTTAAAGCTGTTGATTTTATGATTTGTAATTTAATTTTCAACTATTTTTTTATTTATTTTCAACATAATCATTAAAGATTTCTCTTTCTACTGCCTTTGTGTTTTGTTTGTTCTTATTTCTTCCTATTGTGTGCAGTATGCTTCGTACTTTCTATGAGGTTTTTCTTGTTCCTTGTGGAAATCCTAATATGTTCTCAACATCCCTCTTAGACTTGTTTTTGATGCATCCCATACATTTTATGAAGCTGTGTTTTCATTGTAATTTGTCTCCAGGTATGATTATATAAACTCTTTGATTTCACTGCCTCTTTGATTTCATCATTGACCTTTCTTTATTTTTTTAAAGGATGTGGTTTGGCTTTATGTTTGTGCTTTTCCTATTCTTTCTAGTGTTGATGCACAGTATCATACTTTTGTGTATGGAAAACTACTTGCTGTAATCTATGTTTGCTGAAAGTCCCTGAGGCTCATTTCATGACATAATATGTGGTTAATTCCTTAGATAGCATCCTGTGCACACTTGAAAAGTTTATGTGTTCTGCTTTTCTGATGCAGTGTCCAATAGCTCACTTAGGTTCAAATGATCTAATATGCTATTAAGACCTCTGTTTCCTTACAAATGTTCTTTCTGAATGATCTGGCCATCAGAATAGTGAGGAGTTAAACTCATTTACTATTATTGTTTTTTAATGAATTAAATTTTTCTTGTCTACTAAAATTTCTTTTTATATCTAGGATCTACAGTGTTTGGTCCATATATAATTTCATGAGTGTAATACCCTATTTTTTAATTGATCTCTTTTTCTTTATATTATCTCATACTTTTTTCATTTTGGTCCTTGTTTTAAAACGTATTTTGTATGAGTTAAGCATTGCAATCTGCACTTTCTTGTCATTTCCATGGAATAACTCTTCCATTTTTTCCAGACTATGTTTATCTTCCACCATAAAGTGAGACTTTCTTTGGGGGAGGCAAAGATGGAGGAATAGAAAGATGCTCATAGCTCACCCTTTCCACAAATGCACTCATATCCACAGACCCACTCAGCTAACCAAAGAACCTGCAGAAATCTGACAGATCATTGTCCTCTTCAGTAGATAAAGATGTGAAAAATCGGTAGGGAAAAGGAAGAAAGAAAGAATAAAAGCAAATCAGAGTGGGACAGGTCCCATGGGGAGGGAGCAGCAAAGAAGGATTGGTGCTCATTCACTGTGTCTCCCCTCTCCAACTGAGAGTTCAGCAGGACGGAGGGGGAGCCTCCAAGGCTTGGCCCTGTACATAGTATAAGTTGAATGACAGAACTAAGTTTAACAGGCACAGAGAGTCCCTGTGGCACCCAGCTGAAGATGCAGCCCAGAAGCTGGGGGCAGGGCCATGCTGCCCGAGTTGGGTGGCAGATGGGAATGGCTGCACTGTGGTGGCCTGGGGGAATGGAGTGGGCTTGAGCCATTGCTATGGGTGCACAGGGCAGAACAACCTGGGTCCTCCGTAAAACAACAGGGCAGATGTGCCCAATTGTGGGAAGGGTGCAATCACCATCTATGAAAATCCACAAAAGTTTCTAGGTGAAGAGAGCTTGGGCTCAGACACAGCCACCATAGACTCTGGTGCTTTGCACCCAGGTGGCAGTGGGGGCAAAACCTGCATCTACACCTAGGAACTTAGCAGCATCAAGAGCCAGACTGAGACTTGTCGACAGCATGAGGCAAGTATGATACTACAGTCTCGTTCCTCAGAGAAATTGTCTGCCAAGACAAACAAGGAGCTGGATCTTGGCCCAGACCAGAGACAGGCATATTCCTCAGTCTTCACTGAGCCCACATCCAGTGTGCAAACCTGAGGCAGAGAATACAGAGGCACAGAGCAGAAGAGTGATTGGCAACCTGAGAGGGCGGGTGGCCCCTCAAATTTTGAGCTGGAATGCAGCCCCTGACCATGGTGCTGGGAAAGGACATGATGCCCAATCCTTCCTAGTCAGTCTGCAACATCTGACTGCAGCATCGGGCAGGGCAGTGACAAGCCAGCCCAAAGTAAATAGAGCTGCATCTGAACCAGTGTTTAGTGTAGAAGCGATCTGCTTGCCAAAATGCTCTGGGAGCAGCACAGATGAGGGCTCCAATGGAGGGCCTCTGGAAACAGCAAGCTGAACTTCCAAAACAGGATGAATACAGAAAGATTTCACATTAAAAGTACACAGTCCTCAGGAGTACCCAGACCACCCCCTTGTTTTAATCTGTTTTTACCAATTCCACTTTCTATTATCCTCTTAATTTTTACTTCTTATTCAATTATATATACCACCATTTTAATCCTTTTGAAATTTTTTGAAATATTTTTATTATTATTATTTTGCAAACTCTGCTTCAAATTGCTTTAATATTATTCATTATACAATGTCTTCAAAGCTTTATTTTTCCCGTCTTTAAAATTCCTTATCTCTCTCTCTCTTTTTTCTGTTTTCTAAGTTGTATTATTACATTGTCATTAGGTAGACATATTCCTTTAGGACCACTGTATATAACTGATACTTCATAAAAATCAGTGCCAGAGAGGTAGTAGAAAGATGAAGAAGCAGAGAAACCATTCCCAAATAAAAGAACAAGAGAAATCCCCTGAAAGAATGATCAGTGAAATAGACATCGATACCTACTAGATGAAGATTTCAAAAATGGAGTGATCTAAGTACTGAAGGAAATAAAAGAGTTAGTGTTTAGACATATAAAATATGTCAAAAATGAAATGGAAGCTATAAAGAAGAGCCGAGTAGAATAGGTAAACCTGTTGACTGAGATGAGGAATGATTTAAAGGCGTAGCAAAGCTGACTAGATAATGCAGAGGAACGAATTAGTGACTGAGAAGACAGGACAATAGAAAGCACCCAATCAGTAGAGCTACAAGAGAAACAATGGGAAAGTAATGAAAAAAGCATGAGGGACCTATGGGAAAATAGAAAGCATGCCAAATTTGGCATGATAAATGTCCCAGAAGGGGAAGAAAGATCAAAGGGGATTACAAAGGTTTTTGTAGAAATCATCACTGAGAACTTTCCAAACTTAAAGAAGGAATCAGATATCCAATACTGGAAGCTCAGAGTGTCCCAAACAGGAAGAACCCAAATACACCCAAATCAAGACATATAATTAAGATGGCCAGAGTCACGGATAAAAAATGATCCTAAAGACAGCAAGAGAAGAGCAAAGAGTGAGTTATAAGGGAATCCCCATTAGGCTCCCAGGTGATTTCACTACAAAATTACTACAGACCAGAAGGGAGTGGCAAGATATATTCAAAGTCCTGAATGAAAAAAAGTTATATCCTAGGATACTTTAATCAGCAAGGCTATCCTTTTTGGTAGAAGGAGACATAAAGAATTTCTAAGACTTGAAAAAGCTTCAAAAGTTCAGCAAACCTAGACCAAATCTAAAAGAATTATTGAAAGGTCTTCTCTAAAAAGAAAAGTAGCAGGATGCAACAGAAATGTGAAACTCACAGCTGGAAAGGTGATAACTCATGAATTACAAATAAAATAAACACAGAATTTTAAAACAAGACATACAAATCATTGAGAGTGGGAAAGGGAGACAGGAAAATAAAACATTTATTTTTTGGTCTTTTAAAATTTTTTATTCTCGGTAGGATGGGTTTGAGATCATGTTACTATCCGTTTAATAAAAACAGTTATATTAATGGTCTAATGGAATTATAAAAAAGGGTAATTAGAAGACAAAAACTTATCAGGGTGTCACTAAAACTAAAAAAAAAATTCATGATAATACAAAGCAAATTTACCAAACCATAAAAGGATGATGAAAGGAACAAAGAGTAAATACCAAATCAACTGCAAAGGAAAGTTCAAATTGTCAATAAACACAAGCCTATCATCAATTATTGTAAATGATATTGGACTAAATGCTCCAGTCGAAAGTCATAGAGTGGCAGGATGGATGATAAAGCAAGAATCTTCAAAATGCTGCATACAAGAGACCCACATTAGAGAGAAGGACACAAATAGACTGATAGTGAAAGGATGGAAAAAGGGAATTTCATATAATTGGAAAAACCAAAAAAGCAGGTGTTACAGTACTGACTTCAGACAAAATAGTTTTTAAAACAAAGGCCATAAAGAAAGAAAAAGAAGGACATTTTATAATGATTAAAGGAGTGATACAATATGAAGATAGCACACTCGTTAATACATATGCACCAAATATAGGAGCACCTAAGTACATAAAATAATTACTAACAGATATAAAGGGGGATTCATATTTGGAGATTTCAACACTGCATTAACATAACTAGACAGATCATTGAGACAGAAAATAAATTAGGCAACAGAGAATTTATATAATACAATAGAAATATAACTCTTGGTGAATATTTTCAGAGCATTGTACCCCCCACAAAATAGGATAAACATTCTTTTCAAGCACACGTGGAACATTTTCCAGGATTCATGATGTACTTGCGCATAAAAGAAACCTCTGCAATTTTAAGAAGTTAGAAATTACCTCAAGTATCTTTACTGACCACAATGCCATGAAGCTAGAAATCAACAACAGAGAAACAAAGGGGAAAAAATGAAAACATAGGGATTAAATAATATGTTATTAATAAACAAATGGGTCAATGAAGAAATCAAAGCTGAAATGAAAATGTATCTTGAGACAAAGAAAATGAAAGCAAAACCACACAGTATTTATGGGACACAACAAAAGCAGTGCTGAGAGGGGAGTTTATAGTGATTCAGGCCTTCCTCAAAAAAGAAGAACAACCGCAAATAAACAATTTAACCTACCAGCAGAATGAACTAGAAATAGAAGAAAAAAAATACCCAAAAGACAGTGGAAGGAAGGAAATCATAAATATAGGGTAGGAAATAAATAACACAGAGATCGAAAAGAACACAGGAAAAAATCAATCAATTCAAAAGCTGGTTTTTCCAAGAAGTAAGTAAAATCGACAAACCTGTGGCCAAAGTCAAAAAGAAGAAAAGAGAGAGAGTACAAATTACCAAATAAGAAATGAGAATGCAGAAATTACCACAAAATTTAGAAAAACAGAATATCATATGAGAATAGTATGAAAATATATTAAACCAAACGGTGTTACCTACAATAGCTGGACAAGTTTCTGTAATCATACTGTCCACCAAGACTGAATCAAGACGTAACTGACCCCTTGAAAAAGCAGAGCACCAGAAATGAAATCAAAATAGCAATATAAAACTTCCCTACAAATAGCAGTCCATGACCGGATGGATTCACTGAGGAATTCTACCAAACATAACAGAAGAACTCATACTAGTCCTTCTCAAACTCTTCCAGATGTTTGAAAAGAAAGGAATATTCCCAAAGTCATTCTATGAAACCACAATCACCCTGATACCACAACCAGGCAAAGACACTACCAAAAAAGAGTATTATAAACCAATATCATTGATGAACACAGACACCAAAATCCTCACCAAAATAGTAGCAAATATAATCCAACAACACAGAAAAAAGATTATACATCATGACCAATTGGGGATCATGCCAGGGACACAGGGGTGGTTCAACATATGCAAATCAATCAATGTAATAAAGCACATCAACCAGAGAAAGAACCAAAACCACATGATCATCTCAATAGATGCAGGAAAGCATTTGATAAAATTCAACACCCACGTATGGTAAAAATTCTCACCAAAGTGGGCATAGAGGGAATATATCTTAACATAATGAAAGCTATTGATAACAAACCTACGGCCAGCATAATACTCAATGGTGAGAAAGTGAAATTCTTCCCACTAAAATCTAGGACAGTAAAAGGGTGTACACTATCACGACTCCTACTCAAGAAAGTCTTGGAAGTCCTAGCCACAGCAATCAAACAAGAGAGAGAAGTAAAGTGGATGCAAATTGGAAAGGAAGAGGTAAAAGTCTCACTATATGCAGAGAATATGTTACAATATATAGAAAACCCTACAAGATCCAGACAAAATTTACTGCAGCTGATCAAAGGATTCAGCAAGGTAGCAGGATACAAGATTATGCTTCAAATATCAGTGGCATTTCTTTACGCTAACAATTCAGATAATACTATAGAGCTATAGTCAACATGACAACAGTGTATTGGTAGAAAAACAAACATATATGTCAATGGAACAGAAAAGAAATCCCAGAAATGAACCCACGAAAGTTTGGTAAATTTATCTTAGACAAAGGATGCAAGAAATTACAATGGAATAGAGATAGTGTCTTCAGCAACTCGTGTTGGGAAAACTGGACAGCAGCATGTAATTCAATGAAGCTAGAACACTCCCAAAGAAGCTAGAACACCATAGAAAAAAATAAGCTCAAAACAGATAAAACACTTAAACATAAGACAAGATACAATAAACCTCCAAGAGGAAAATATAGACAAAATGTTATCTGACATACGTCTCGAAAATTTTCTCGTAGAAGAAATAAAAGCAAGAATAAACAAATGAGAACTAATGAAACTTACAAGCTCCTGCACAGTAAAGACACCGGAAGTAAAACAACAAGACAACTTACGGAATGGGGAAAAAATTTGCATATGAAACCGTCAAAGGCTTGATCTCCCGAGTATATAAGCAGATCATCCAACTGAATAAGAAAAAATAAACAACCCAATCCAAAATTGGGCAGAAGACCTAAACAAGCAATTCTCCAAGGAAGACATACAAATGATCAAAAGGAACATCAGAAAATGCTCAATATCACTGATGATCAGAGAAATGCAAATCAAAACTGCAATGAGTTATCACCTCACACCAGTCAGAATGGCCATCATTCAAAAATCCACAAATGACAAATGCTGGAGAGCCTGTGGAATAAAGGGAACCGTCCTTCACTGCTGGGGGCAATGCAGG
This sequence comes from Vicugna pacos, assembly GCF_048564905.1. Taxonomy (NCBI): domain Eukaryota; kingdom Metazoa; phylum Chordata; class Mammalia; order Artiodactyla; family Camelidae; genus Vicugna; species Vicugna pacos. The sequence goes on from NW_027328737.1 coordinate 4,021,090, forward strand.
TTGGTGAAGCCACTGTGGAAAACAGGATGGAGATTCCTCAAAAGCTTTGGAATAGACTTACCATATGACCCAAGAATCCCGCTCATGGGCATAAATCCAGAAGGAACCCTACTTCAGGAAGACACCTGCACCCCAATGTTCATAGCCAGCACTATTTATAATAGCCAAGACATGGAAACAGCCTAAATATCCATCGACAGTTGACTGGATAAAGAAGAGGTGGTATATTTATACAATGGAATAGTAGTCATTCTTATAAACTGACAACATAATGCCATTTTCAGCAACATGGATGGTCCAGGAGAAAATCAGTCTAAGTGAAGTAAGCCAGAAAGAGAAAGAAATATACCATATGAGATGGCTCATGTGTGGAATCAAAAAACAAAACAAAACCAAGCAAAAAACGCATAAATACAAAACAGAAATATACTCGCAGGCAGAGAATACAAAGTGTTGGTTGCCAAGGGGTGGGGTGTGGGAAGAGATAGGCTGGGAGGTCAAAATTGTAAAATACATATACAGGATTGTACTCTATAGCACAGAGAAATATATAAAAGGTCTTAACGGCAGCTCACAGGGGAAAAAATGGGAGAAAAAATGTATATATATTCATTGTACCTAAAAAATTGTGCTCTAAAATGGACTATGAAACAACTTTGTAAAATGATTAAAAATCAATTTAAAAAAGTTAAAAAAAGAAAAAAACATGATCCTAAATATTACAGGTGTTAATATAAATTAGAGAGCAAAAACAACTATTCAAAAAGTAGTAAAACCAACGATTTTGTTTTTTGTTTTCTTTTTAAGATAAGCAAAATCAAAAAACCTCTATCCAGGTGCATCATGAAGAAAAGAGAGATGCTCCAAAGAAATAAATTCAGAAATAAAAGTGAAGAAATAACAATTGTTCCCTCAGATATACAGAAAAGGGAATATTTTGTCACCAATTACATGCCAATAAACTGGACAACTTAGAAGAAATAGACAAATGTCTAGAAATAGACCGAGATAAGGAGAAACAAATAATTTGAACAAACTGTTTACTAGAAGAAAGATAGAATTTGCATGTAAAAAAATCATTAAACATTGGTGCAGATTTAAACAGCTCCCGTGGAGAACTGCACAAAAATACAAAGCAGGACTTATACTCTTCAAACTATTCAAAAATAGTGAAGATGTAGGGAACTCCCATATTAATTCTATGAAGCTTTCATTACCCTGATAGCAAAGCCAACAAACAAAGTACAAGCAAAGAGAATTTCAAGCCAATAACTTTGATTGAAATAGATGCAAAATTCAAAAAATTATTATTAATAAACTAAATCCAGCAATACCTAAAATGAATCCTAGTGTAAAATATAAGAAGTACACTCTGACATTGGACTTAATTTGATTCTCAATATGTCTCCTCTGCCAAGGGAAGCAGATGGAAAACAAACAAAATATGATTGTATCACTCTAAACAGATTTACACTGCAGAAGAAATGATCAATAAAATGAAAAGTCAATGAACACAATGGGAGAATATATTTGCAAGTGATATTTTCCAAACAAGAGTTAATATGCAACTATATGGGAAATTCATACACCACAAAAACAAAAAAAGACCAAACAATCCAGTTAAAAAAAGTGTCCATAGGAACTGGATAGATAGATCTGAATCAATTTTCTGTCAAAAACATACAGTTGGCAAAATGACACATGAAAATATGTTCAGAGCTATAAATTATTGGGAAAGTCATAAACCAAAAATGAGACAAGACCTCACACTTGTCAGAAGGCTCTCATCAAAAAGAAAAGAAATAGATGTTGGTGAGATTGTGTACTAAAAGGAACACCATGGACAGTGTTGATAGGAATGCAAAGTATTGATTGCATTGCATATATACATCAAATTTTCTTCATTCATTTTTCTGTCAAAGGATGTTGGGTTTGTAGGCCCCTGTCTGGAGGCTCTAGAGAATAAGCCCATGGGCTGAACTGATAAACAAACTGTGAGGAATGTCACATATACAGGCTGGATAAGAAATGGCCTACTCAATATATCCAGTATGGAAGGCTGGATAGCCTATGATGGGTAAGATCGTCAGAGAAGGACAACCTAAGACAGGCAAAGCCGGCTTGATAAGAGATGACCTACTTAATGAAGTTCCGTGATGAACTTTAAAACAATCCTTGATCATTTAACATCCTGTTCTTACTGCAGGAGCGTGGGGACAAAAATAGTTTAACATTATTAACATTGTTATAACTTAGATGATATGTCAGGCATTGTGTATGTCCTATATAAGACCTTTTTTATGAATCAATAAACAGAGAACTGCTTCGCTTCTCTCCACACAGTGTTTGTGTGTGTATGAAATCTTGCCACTGAAGGGTTAATTTAATATGTTGGGAGTATCTTAAAAGGATGTTGCATTATATACAATGCTCTTTCTGCACCTATTGAGATGATTATGAGTTTCATTTCTCATTCTATTATTGTGACATGTCACCTTTATTGATTTGAATATTTTAAAGTATTCTTAAACCCAGTGGTATATCCCTTTACACATATATGTGTATGATATGTTAAATGTGTTGTTGAATTCATTTTGCTTGTGTTGAGAATTTTGGCACAAATATTCATCAGGGATAATGTTCTATATTTTGCATCTAATCTCCTTTTTAGCTTGGTTGTGCAATAAAGCTGGCATCAAAAAACATCTTTGGAATCTTTCACCCCCTTCAAATTCTTGAAAGTTTTGGGGAAGAATTGGTGAAAAATTGTCTTCAAATATATGACAGATTTCACCAGTAAAGTCATCTTGTAATTGTTTTCTGGTTTGGGAGGTTTGGATTACTGATTTACTCTTACACACTTTTGCTGTATTTAACTTTCTAATTTCTTCTTGATTCAGTATTGGAAGACATATGTTTCTGGGAATCTGTCTTTTGATCTAGGTCATTCAAATCGTTAGCTAGAGGTAATCTTTTATGATGCTATGCACCTCTACAACATCAGTGGTAATATCTGCTCTTTTATTTCTAATTTTATTTGAGTCATTATTTTCTTAACCAACCTAAACTTTTGTCTACTTTATGTTGAAAAGAAACAGACTTAGGTATAATTATTTTTTATCTTTTCAATTGTTTCTCTTGTTATTTGCCTTGCTCTCATTCATTCAATTTTCTTCTTTATTCTTACTATTTACTCCTAGAATCTTGATGTGTAAATATAAGAAGTGTGAATCTTTGTATTTCTTTTATTATTAAACATTATTTATTTATTTATCTATTTATTTATTTATTTACATATTTATTCATTTATATATCATTGAAGTATGCCATTTACAATGTGTCAATCTGTGGTGTATAGCACAGTGTTCCCATACATGCATATATTTCTGTGCCTATTAAACATTATTTCACGATATTTAACTTACCGCCCTGTATCATAGAAAAGAAATTTGGAAACATCTATTTTTATATATAATGGATAACATTTATAAATCTACATCTCCCAAATATATCGTCTACCAGTCCCTTTCTGCAGTAATCATAAGATTATTAAGTAGATCTGCTACTGTGTTTCAGTTTTGTAGATGAAACCACAGTGTTCAAAATTTTTTTTTAAGGTTCTACATACGTCATGTCATGTGTTATTTTTCTTTCTCTTTCTGGCTTACTTCAATTATGATGACACTTTTTGGGGACATCCATTTTGCTGCAAATGTTATTGTTTTATCATTTTTTATTGCAGAATATTATTCCATTGTGTAAATACAGCATAATTTCTGAATACTGTCATCTGTTGTTGGACAGTTAGGTTGCTTCCATTTCATGGCTGTTGTATATAGCACTGCTAAGAAATTTGGGGTGCAGTTGTCTTTTTGAAATATGGTTCCCATTGATGTATACCCAGAAGTGGGATTGCTGGATCATATGTTAAGTCTATTTTTATACTTTAGAGGAATCCCCATCCTGTTTTCCACAGTGACTGCACCAACTTCATTCCTACCAACAGTTTAGGAGGGTTCCCATTCTCCACAGCTTCCCCAGCATTTATTGTTTGTGGACTTTTGAATGATGGCCATTGTGACTATTGTGAAGTGATACTGCATTATAGTTTGAATTGCCCTTCTCTGATAATGATAGTGAGCAGTTATTTTCTTTTCATATATCTGTGTGGCATTTGTTTGTCTCTATTGGAGAATTGCTTGTTTAGGGCTTCTGCCCATTTTCAGATTGGGTTTCTTGTTTGTTTTATTATTATTAGATTGTATGAAGTCTTTATATTTTGGAAATTTAGCCTTTGTCAGTTGCATTATTTCTAAATATTTTCTTTAATCCTGTAGGTTGTCATTTTGCTTTGTTTATGGTTCCATTTTCTGTGTAAAAGCTTAGAAGTTTAATTAGGTCCCATTTATTAATTTTGTTCTTACACCCATTAACTGGATAGGCTGTTCTAGGAGATCATTGCTGAGATTTATCTCAGAGTGTTTTGCCTATATTTTCTTCTAGAGATATAGTGTGTCTTGCCTTACATTTCAGTCTTCAAGCCATTTTGAGCATATTCTTGTGTATGGATTGAAGGATTGTTCTAACTCCATTGCTCTGATGCTGCTATCCAGTTTTCCCAACACCAGTTGGTGAAGAGATGGCCTTTTCTCTGTCATATTCTTGGCTACTCTGTCAAATATTAATTGAACATAGGCCTTTAGATTTATTCCCAGGCTCTCTATTCTCTTCCATTGACCCATATGCCTGTTTCTGTACCAATATCATGTCGTTTTAATTATTGTAGCTCTGCAATAGTGTATGGAGACCAGTCGGGTTATTGCTCCAGCCTCTTTCTTTGTCTTTAATATTGTTATGGAAATTATGGATCATTTTGGATTCTATATAAATCTTCTGATCATTTGTTTCAGTCCTCAAAATAAATGTTTTGCATAATTTGATAGGAAACCAGTTTAAGTTTGTGGATTACCTTGGACATTATGGCCATTTTAACAGTATTATTGCTTCCATTACGAGACCATTGGGTATCTCTTCAATTCTTAAAATCTTTCTTGATTTCCTCAATCAATATTTCCTTGTTCTCCATGTATAAGACATTTGCCACCTTGGTCAGAGTTATTCTTAAGCATTTTATAGTTTTGGGTGCAGTTGTTAAAGTGATTGTTTCCATACTTTGTTTTCCTGATGATTCAATGGTAGTGTAAAGGAATGTAATTTTTTTTGTAGATTAATCTGACTACCTAGCCCAGTTCCTTTTTTAGCCTAAGTAATTTTTTGTGAAGCTTTTACAGTTTTCTATACACAGTGTCATGTCTGCATAACATGACAATTTTACCTCTTCTTTCCCAGTCTGAATAGTTTTGTTTATTTTCCTTGCCTGATCGTTGTGGCTAGGAATTCCAAGACTATATTGAATTGAAATTGTGAGAATGGGCATCCTTGTCTTGTCTCAGGTTTTTGTGGGAAGGGTTTCATTTTATCACCATTGAGTATTTTGCTGGCTATATACTTGTCATAAATAGCTTTCATTATGTTGAGATATGGCCCCTCTATGCCCACTGTGATAAGAACTTTTATGGCAAAAAGATGTTAAATTTTATCAAATGTTTTTTCTGCATCTGCTGAGATGATCATATCGTTTTTGTCTTCTCTTTTGTTGATATGGTGTATCACAATTGATTGATTGATTTGCATATGTTCAACCATCATTGTGTTCCTGGGATGAACCTAACTTGACCATGGTGCATGATGTTTTTTTTACATGATGTTTGATTCTGTTTGTTAATTATTTCTTAAGGACATTCACATCTATGTTTATCAATGATATTGGCCTATAGTTTTCTTTTTGGGGTAGTGTCTTTGTCTGGGTTGGTATCAGGTTGATGTTGGCCTTATGGTGTGAGTTTGGGAGTACTCTCCCCATATCAATCTTTTGGAAGAGTTTGAGGAGGACTGGTATGGATTTTTCTTTGTATGTTTGGTCAAATTCCCCAGTGAAGCTATTTGAGTCTGAATTTTGTTTGCAGATATTTTTTATTGTATTGATAATTGTATTCCATTTCTGGTGATCTGTCTGTTCAAATGGGTAATTTCTTCTTGATGCAATATTGGTGGGCTGAATGTTTCCAAAAACTTCTCAATTACTTCCTGGTTATCCAGTTTGTTTCCGTACAGTTGCTCTTGATATTTCCTTATGATATTTTGTAAATTTGTTGTGCTCTTTGTATTTTCTCCATTTTCATTTCTTATATTATTTGGGTTCTCTTTCTTTTCTTGTTGGTGATCCTGCCCAGAGATTTGTCAATTTTGTTTATAGTTTCAAAAAAAATTTGATTGTTTTTTTTCTATTTTTTAAACCCTATTTCAATTCTTTCCTCCTTGAGCTTTACTTTTTCCCCCTTTCTGCTGACTTTTGGTTTTGTTTGCTCTACTCTTCATGATTAGTTTACATAGAACGTCAGATTATTTATTTGAAACTGTACTTCTCCTTTGAGGAGGGCATTGTCACTATGAACTTCCCTCTTAAACCTGCTTTAACTGTATTCCATAGACTTTTTGAAGTGTTTTGTCATATTTCTTAAGATATTTTTTAATTTCTTCTTTTAATTCATCAACTCCCTCCTTTGTTATAGTACCATGTTTTTAAATCTGGATGCTGTCATTTTTTCTCCCTGTTTTTCTATGATTTATTTCTAGTTTCATGGTATTATACTCAGAAAAGATGCTTGAAATAATATTTATCTTTTTAAATTTTTTGAGGCTTCTTCTGTGCCTGAGTTAATAATCTTTCCTTGAAAATATTCCATGTGTATTGGAAAAGAATGTATATTCTGTTTTTGGAAGAAGTACTCTTTTGGAAGTATCAACCATCTCCAATTATTTTATCATGTCTTTTAGTATCTTTGTTCCCATATTAATTATCTGTGTGAAAGACTAGTCCAGCGATGGTAACGGGGTGTTATAGGATCCTATTGTGATTTTGTTCCCAGCGATTTCTCTCTTTTTATCTATTAGTATTTGCTTTATGTATTTAGGTGCTCCTATATTGAGTGCATATATATTAATGAGTATAAAACCCTCATTTTCTATTGCTCCTTTAATCATTATATCATGTCCTTGTTTGTCTTTCTCTATGACCTTTCTTGTAAAGTCTATTTTTGTGAAGTCAGAACTGCTAGTCCTGCTTTCTGGTCATGTGTATTTGCATGCAATATATTCTTCCATCTTCTCACTTCCAATTGTGTTTTCCGCTTACTAAATTGGGTCTCTTGTATGCTTCACTATGTAGGGTCTTGTTATATTATCCCATCTGACTATATATCTTTTGAATGAAGCATTAATTCCATTATCATTTGTGATAATTATTGATAGACTGGTGTTTATTTCCATTTGGAACTTCATTTTCCAGTTGATGTGGTATTTCCTTTTTGTTCATTTCTTTTTCTTTTTGTGGCTTGATAGTTTTCTTTTATTATCTTGGTTTCTTTATGGCTTTGTGACTTTATTTAAGATTTTGAGTTATGTTTACCTTGTTTTGTATTTCTATTGAACCATACTATATCTGTTTATTTTAACTGATAAGAATACAAACTCTTATCCATCCTATAGAGAAGAGAAACAAGAAGAAAATACTCTGTATTGTCCTGTTTCATTCTGTGACCCTTAAAATTTCTGATGTTCTCTTTTAGAACATCTTATATATTCTGTTGTAAGTCATTGTAGATATTGCCTTAATAATTATGCCTTTCTCTTTTCTATAGCATCCTGCTTCTTTTGTATTTAGAGTAGATCTTTCATTATTTCATTTTCTCTTGCCAAATTCTTTAAGTATTTGCTTGTGTGGAAGTTATATACCTCTCCTTCTATTCTCAAAGATAGCCTTGCTTGATAAAGTATCTTTTATTACAGCTTTCTTTCATTCAGGAATTTCAATATGTCTTGCCACTGCCTTCTGCCGGCTGTATTTGTGTAGGAAACAAGTTTACATATATTATGCATATAATTATATATATATGAAAAGAACACCTCGAAATGAATTTAACAAATAAGGTGAAAGCGTATACGTTAAAAAACAGAAAACATTAGTAAAGGAAATTAAAACTGATCCAAAGAAATGAAAAGATCTCTTAGGTTAATTATGTGAAACTATGTGGTTGAAACAACCATTCTACCCAAGGGAATCTACATTTAGTTTGATTCATGCCAAAATAGCCATGAGATATTTCCATTGTATAGAACAAATAATATCAAAATTTATATGTAACCACAAAGATCATGAGTTGCCAAAATAATCTTGAAAAAGTGTATTCAATGTAATGGTGTAAAATTCTCTGACGTTAAATACTCCTACAAAGCTTTAGTAAATAAAACAACATGATACTGGCTCAGAAACAGACACCAATTAATAGAAGAGTGCAGAGCAACCAGATATAATCCCTGACACCTGTGATCAATTAATCCATGAAAAAGAAAGCTAGAGTATAAAATGAAGAAAACATAATCTCCTCAATAATTAGTGCTGTGGAGATTGAACATTGAAAAGATAGATTAGAATATTTCCTCACATTGTATACAATCCATGAGCACAGAATATCTTACTATTTAATTTATTTACTTATATTTCTTACACCTGAAATTTATAGATCTATGTTTAGATCTTTTATTTCACTTAACAGATGTATTCCTATTTTATTCTTTTTGCTATAGATTTACACACAAGTGTTTTCCTAATTTCTCTTTCTGATAATGTGTCGTTACTATTTAAAAATGCAACGGATATTTGAATATTGATTTTGTATTCTGCAAGTATACTAAATCTGTTCATTATTTCTTACAGTCACTGGATGAGTCTATGGAGTTTTCTATCAATGTATAATTATGTCATCTGTAAATACTTTACTGATTTTTTACAAGTTGGATACATTTTATATTTTTTCTTGACTAGATGTTCTGGCTAGAACTTCTAGTAGTGTAACTTAGGACATGTGAAAATCAGCTTCTTTTTCTTATTACTGTACCAGAGGAAAACATTCCTGTATGTTAACATTGAACTTGATGTTAGTCATGGGTTTTTCATATATGGCTTTTATTTTGTTTAGTTAACTTCTATATAGAGCGAATTTGTAAAGAATATTTTTATAAATAGTTAAGATCAGTTCTGTCAATAAATTTCCTACATTTCTTGAGATTGTAATTTTTCAATTCTTTGTTTTTTATGGGATGTTACCACATATAATAATCTGCGTATGTTAAATAATATTTATGTATAAAGACTAAATCCAACTTAACTATAGTTTATAATACATATAATATGCCATGAATTCAGGTTGCTAATATTTATTTACAATGGAATTTACAGATACTGAAGGAAAAATTTACATTGTAGCTTGATTTTACATTTATTTACTTAAAATTATATCTCTCATTTTGAATTTGGCTTATCCTTAATGGAATTTATTTTGAAATAAATAATATAAATTTTGGTATAACTGGATTTACTACAGTTTACTGATACAGAACATAGCTATCATTTACAATGAGTGAACAAAACACTTGCCTTAAAATGCTGTATTATATAAACAATGCCAACTGTTTGAAGACTGAGAAACATATTACTTCCTAAATTGCATTACCTGGTATTTTCCACCCCAAACCACATATACTGTTCTTTCTTTGTTTTTTGGTTGTTTGTTTGTTTGCCCCTTAATGGAGGCAATGCTTATTGAACCCAGGATCTTGTACATAAGTGTATTTATCAACAGCATTTTGGAACACATAACAGAAGCCACAAGAGTATGGATTATACAGAAGTCATGAAAATTTATTCCTTCTAGGGACTGAAAAACCTCTGACTGAAAGAATGGCAAAAATGAACTTTTGTAAATATACAATGAGATTGTCTATTTTGTACTTTTTATACTAGAATATTAAATTAAATTTGTTTTACTTATAGCACTGAATTACAATTTAAAACAAAAATTCCCCTGTTTGGGATTTCTTAAATTTGATTGATTATTTAAATATAATTTTATTTTATAAATATTTACAATTTACTTATTAACATTCCAAATAAACTGATATTTATTTTTCTCATGTTTTGAATTTACAGCTACTTATTTTAAAGAACACAGATAAATAACTACTTCCATTTCTGAATCAAATTATGTTTAACTTTAATTACAAATGATCATGAAATTGTTATACTTTTTCTGTAGAGGTTTTACACAAATTTCACTTTAACTTCCAAATCTTTAAAATTAATTATTTTTGCATTATTTATTCTCTGTTCACCAATCTAGTATAAATTTGTGTACAAAAGTATGGAGATTGGTTTTATTTCATAGACCCCAAAATTAAATTATTTAAAAAGATTTTGTGGGGATAATATTTGCAGATCACACTATAAAAATAAGCAACATTTATGTTTCATTTTAACTGGATGAATGAGAAGTAAACACAGGCTGAATGTTACACTTGGGTTGCTAGGAGACCAGTCGTATTGTGATGCCACAGCTACTCAGGTTGAGAACCATTGTGATTGCCTAGCAGTTTATCTGGCAGGCCTGCCAAAGCAGCATTTGAAGCTGCAGAGCTCAAAAACATGCAGATTAGAAAAGTAGCAGTAAAAAAAGTTATTTGAGATGACACATGTTTCTTCAGAAATTCAAGATGTGTCTCATTAAGATGGACCAACTGTTTCAGGTAACTCTGGTAGATCTCTATTGTGTTATCAAACATTCTCTGGGGACTTGGACTTAAGGTCTATGATTGAAGAAAATGCTTTTCAGGCTTTGTCTGAAGAATCTTATATAAAAAGACCATGTTACACACATTGTGTCTCAGAACCAGATGAAGATAATGATTTTCGTTCTCTGACATTTCCAAGAAAACTCTGGAAAATGGCTAGGAGTGACCAATATCAATCCATCTGGTGGGATGATAATGGATCTTCCATAGTGATTGATGAAGATGTCTTTAAGAAGGTAGTTTTGGAAAGAAAGGCCCCTTTCAGAATATTTGAAACTGGAAGTATGAAAAGTTTAGTTAGACAGCTTAACCTTTATGGGTTTAGTAAAGTGTGGCAGAATTTTCAAAGATCTGCTTGTCTAACTGACTTTCTGGCACAAGGAAAAGAAGTCTCTGTTTTAAGCAAGGTATTCAGAAATTTTAGTAACCACTTGGTAACTTATATATGAAAATTTATGTTGTACATCAATCTATGGTAATATATATCTAAAGCTAGATTTTGAAAACTGTATAAAGTTACCAAGTCTTAAATTCTTTATTTTTTCTAAAAATGAGGACAGTGTCATATGTATTCAAGATTCAGAGAAACTTTGCTTGCAACTGTGAATCTTATCAGAAAACTATATAAAGGTATTAAAGCTGCTAGTGAAAAGTGGCATTCACAGTTACTACAAATGCTAACTTCTTTAATTTGATGACTATACTACTTATATGTGTATTTTACAAATAAGGAAATTTAAAAAATAGCAATGTTCATATTTTCATGATATTATCTGTGCATTGTAAAAGTGAAATCTGATGTTTTATACGTTAGGCTTATTGTAGTCTTGTATTTTGGTTTAAAATATTACTAAAATTTTTCCCTTTGATTGTAGCTGCAGATCTACCATAATTCAAATTTTAAACGAGTCTTTCCCCAGCTTTTAATCAGAATAAAAAGAAGAGTTGGGATTAAAAATGCCTCTCTGGTATCTTCATTGTCTTAAGATTTCAATAAGAAGCACTTTATTGCAGGGGGTAATGTGGATACTTATAATTCTGGTTTTGTGGCTGACACTAGTGGAGAAAGTGCATTTTTACCTTTTGCAAAATTAAAAATGCCTCTAATTAGAAAGCCCTCTACTAGCCACATAATTGGTGATAAAACTACCCCGATCAGCGGTGATTTTTCTGCTCCATCAGACCACCAGAACAAATTGCAGTGGATCAGCATGCTATTTTAAATCAGTTGAACATTGTCCACGGGCACACTCAAAGCAGATACACTGAAGCAAATGACCTTATTATGAAGTTCATTAAAACCAAAAATTCTGCTTCTCAGAACAGCATCTTCTCTCCAATGCAGAGTAATTATTTTGGACTGATGGTGGAGCCTTCTGATTTTCCAAATGGATATCACAACATATCTGCCAAGAAGGTCGTTTTTCTAAACTTCAACCAGGGAGCAACGCACGGTTTCCAGTGACAGTGACAGCTGATACATCAGCTACCTCTCTTTCAAGGCCAACTCATCAGCCAACTTCACTATATGAACGTCATCCTAATTACAAGGGATCTACCAGAGGACTACCAGTTTATGCAGGATTACAAAGATTAAAATTGATGTTGGCAAATGTCAACAAATATCTGCAATTTTCTTATTTGAACAAGAAACATAGATGTGTACCTGTATTAACCTTATTTTTTTTAAATTAGGTTAAGATTAAATGGGAGACTAAATTAACATTTAAGTTAAAAAGAGATACTTGATTGATATGATCATTTGATGGAAAAATATGGGAGTAAATTTAAATAATTTCTTGTAAGGAGGAAGAGAAAATGGAAGAATTTGGAAAAAGACTAAAACATGGAGAGAGGGAAAAGCACTAAGTAGTTTCTTGTTCACCCTGGAAAGTATTAAAAGGGTTGTTAGGATAGGCTGGAACAGGAGATAAATGCAGGATCCCCGGCCCAGGGATCATGGTCACTATTATGTCATCCCTGGAATCATAAAGGTCACATGATGTAGTCTCAGATGGCACATTCAGCATGTGGTAGAACTTAAGAAGTATTTTTATCTATGGTCTTCTTTGTGCTGTTTTCAAAGCATTAAAATTGGTGCTTTCATTTTCTGCCCTCAAGAGTCTACATTATATTTTCTTGTCAATAATTTATGTTGCTTTTATGTTCCAGCCAAAGACAAGCTTACGTCCTCAGGGTGGCATTTAATGCCTTTCTAAATCTAAGCACACAAACTCATCTTGGTTTAGTTATTTCTTTATAAATCTGGCCTCTCACTACCTTGGTATATCTTTATGTTTCACTGTATCTGGAAATATATCCAGGCAAATGATTGTCAACTATGTTAGCTGCAACCTCAACAGTTTTACTCCAGCTCATCCTTGGACTTTGGGCGTCCTCCTTTTATCTACTTAGACTTTTCCAATCTCAGCACAGAAACCACCTCCTCCAGATGTTTTCAGTCTATCCCCCTTTCCTTGTTTAACTTGGATACCAGCACAGTAAGCACAACACATGTCACTGGATGCATTTTTGTATTAAGTGAATGAAAAACACATGTTGACTTTAAGCAATATCTACTTTCCTGAAACAAGAAAACTCTCATGGTTTTCAAACTATTTCATTATGGTCTTTACTCTTCACCGCAAACTAGATCTTTCATAGCCCAAGGACAAGTCAATCAAGACAGTATGTGGAGTTAGGTACAGGAAGCAAAGTAATATTTACTTCTTAATTCATGCCTGCAGAGGCATAAAGCAATCCATTTTCATTTGCTGGATTTTTTCCTGTCTCTTCATCACCCACCCACCACAAAACAGCTCAATCTCTTCCCCATGCCAATAACTATACTGACTTATGATTAATTTACTTCTTAGAATCAGAGCTTTGTCCAGAAGAGACAGTGCCTTTGCAAACATTTAATGTAGGTTTATACACACCAAATAAGTTGTGCCCCTTCTAACCTTCACAAAGTAAGTATCAAAGTGGTACTATCCCCTTGGTTGTGGTTCTCGTATTCAGTAACCAAATTGCAATTTAAAATATGTGGACTAGAAGGAGGTGAGGGTGGTGGAATTAAAAATTTTCCAACTGCAAGAATACCAAATTTCTGCAGATATTAGGAAATATAAAATATTCATGGAAGACGTTGACTATTTCCCATTAATTTTAAATAAAAGGTTAAGCATATTCAGAGTGTGAAATGCCCTGAAATGCTGGAAAAATTGTAGGCAAGTTCCGGGATCCTAAGGCTTCTAACAACAATGATGCAGCTAGTGTCATCTGATAAGACTGAAATGGTAACATTGTGTCCGAAAATGTGTCTCCATTTGTGAAGAAAGCCTTTGATAATCTGGAGAATGGGCAAATTGGCCAGGGTAATCTCTAACAACATCCTGTAAATATGACCTTCACCAAGAGAATAAAAGAGCCCACTTGCAGCAGGAGAATTGTGTCTGGACAGCAGTGGTGTTTCCTACAACAGAAACATCACGGTTTTAAATTTGTCAGCTCAACTCTGATGGTGGCTATGTTGTTGCTTACATTAGCAGTCTGGGGTTCAGATGGGCTGGTTCAGCAGCTTGTTTCCAGCTCTCTTATCAGACAGTGGTTCTTACCGTGATCATCTTAACAAGGTTCTATACTGATAAGTCAAAGGCTACAGTTTACTTTCAAAATTAGAAATTCTAAGGAAGAATATTATTTGTTTGTCCATCTGTAGTTTTCTACCTGGGAAAAGCTAGAATATTGGCCAATGTCAAAAGTTGGCTCGTGCTTTGAAAATTATACTCTGAGCTCTGCCCAGTGAATTCTTCCCACTAAATACTACAAATCTCTCTACCACTGTGTGTATGTGTGAAGATGGATTGTTAAGCAGTAACTAAGTTTGTCTTAGTTGAGTCATCAGTGAGTTAATCTTCTGCACCTGTCAGATTGTCTGTGAATTATGAGTTTCATTGAACCACCAGATCTTCTTCAGATTAGGGAGAGGTAGATTATATTTTTCCCTGTATACTAATTGTTACCTGTTCATTGAATCCAGAGCTGATGCTAGGGCCAAGCCACTGAATCCTTGAATTGGACTGAGGCATATACATTCTGCAGTCCCCAGAGCCCAGCACTGGACTGTGTCTCCTTTTTAATTTAAACTTATGTCTAAGTTTTTTTCTCTTTTAATTCTCATTGTTGACACAACTTACTTTGGCTTTGAACACCCGTTGACTAATTTATAGGGACTGAATCACTGACTTATTCCCTTTCACCTTGAAATTGCAATAAACTCTTTTCCTTGTACTACCTGGAATACAGTGAGCATAGTCATCATTTTGAGAGCAGTCCTCAGTCCTAGTAATGCAGAAATTTGCAATTCTTTGCCCAGCACTTGAGCAAGAATGTTTGTTGTGGATCTGAGTGGTTATCCTCACATACCCTAATGCAACCATGAGAAAACACCACATTATTATCCAAAATCAAGTCTTTGTCAGTATTGCATTCCCATTGCAAAACAGTTAAGAATTGTAGGAGTCCTTAGATTTAACCATGCTGAGATTTTTAGCAACCTAGCATGATCATTTCTTACAGATTCTGTTGGGGAGATGAGACCATTGGTCACAGACATTGAACTTTATCACTCACAGCAGGAGCAGCCAGTTTTAAATTTGTATCCATTCCCTAATCTCAGATGAATACACAGAGTGAAATTTTGATACCTAAAGAAGCAGTGGGCTGTTAACATGAAGAAAGCTTAAAGCATGGTAAAATCCTAATTTTATTAGTATCTTTACGTATAATTTATTTGAATCACTTATTTATTAGTATCTTTACCTAGGATAAGTATATCATGGCTCAAGTTTACTTGCTGCAAAACGAATCATGAAAAATGACATGGGAAATCTTGACCTTTGACTTTCCATTTTTACTTCCGCTTTTATTGACATATAATTGGCATAAAACATTTTGTAAGTTTAGGTGCACAGGATAGTGATTTGATTTATAAGTATTAAGAAATAAATATCTTAGCAAGTTTAGGGAGAATTCATTATCTTATTTAGATACAATTTTAAAGAAATACAACTTGTCTTTTGGTTGTGATGAGAAACCTTATTGTCTACCCCCTTAACAACATTCCTATAGAACATAAAGCAGTATTAATTGTAATTTTCATGTTATTACGGGGCATCCCTAGAACAGGTTTATTTTACGGCTGGAGTTTTTTAGCTTTTGAGTGCATTAATCAATTTCTCCTTTCCCAACTACTGCCTTTGTTAACTACAAATCAAATTGTTTTTTCTATAAGTGTGTTTGTTTGTTTTTGAAGTGCACTTTAATCTATAACTCTGTGTGAGTTTCTCTTACATAACATAATGTTTGCTATTTTTAATACATTTCAAACTGATCAAAAGATAAATTTAGTTTTGATAGTTGCTATTTAAAGATATTTCATAGTTATTGACTATTCCCCACACAGTAAATTTCTTGTCCCTGATATTTTAATTTGCAACTGGAAAAATTTCTCTCTTAATTTTCCTCAACTATTTGTTTTTCTTCACCACATTTCCCTCCTTCATTTGAGCAACCTGTTGCTTTCTATATATATAAATTCTTTTCTGTTTTGTTATGTTCATTTCTTTAAATTCCAAATATGATTCAAACTTTTCTGCATTTGTCATCCTGTGTCTGACTTCTTTCACCTAACTTATTACACTCTTGTTCTACCCATTTGTTGCAAATGACAAGAACTTATCCTTTTTATAGCTGAGTAATAACCCATTGTATTTTTATGGGTGTATGTGCATATATATATATATATATATATATATATATATATATATATATATAAGTTTAGTGTGCGTATATATATAAATATAAATAAATCTGTAGTTAATAGATGGATAGATATATATACTATAAACACACATCTTTTTTATCCATCATCTATTGAAAAGCAATTAATTTTCTTTTATAGCCTGGCTATTTTAAATAATGCCACAGTGAATATACGGTTGAATTTATCTTTTCTGATTTGTGTTCTTATTTTCTTGGAATAAGTATCTAGTTATGGAAATGTTGGTTCATATTTTATTTTTAATTTTTAGATAAAACTCCATACTCTTTTCCACAGAAGCAGCACAAATTTACATTCACTCAAGCAGTGCAGCAGGGTGCTTTTTCTTACATCCTCACCAATATTTATATTTGTTACATTTTTGATCATAGTCATTCTGACAGGAGTGGAATAATATCTCATTGAGTTATGGTCTTGCTTTTTTCTCATAGTTAGTCATGTTGACCATTTTCATGTGCCTGTTGATTACCTTTCCCCCACTGTATATTCATTTTTTTGTAATGGGCTAAATGACCATAACTGTCTGATTTCACTTTTAGGCATTCTGTTGTGTTCCATTATTCTGTTTGTTTTGTGCCTCTACCATATTCATTACTGTATCTTTGTATTATAATTTAAAATCAGGGACAGTGTTACATCCTCTTTGTTCTTTGTCAAAGTTGTTTGTGTTTTAAGTTTGTTCGTTATCTTTTCTTTTGTTTTTCTTTGTGACTTCAACTCTTTTGTGTTTACATGTAAATGTAATAATTATTTTTTATGTGTCTGAAAATGCCATTTTTATTTTGAAAAGCACTGAATTTAATTTGTGTATTTTCTTGGCTAGTACTGTCATTTAAACAATATTTTTCTCCTAATCAATGAACACAGTATATCCTTTCATCTGTTTTCATTATCTTCAATTTCTGGTATAAATATTTTATAGTTTTCTGAGTACAGGTTTTTTACCTCCTTGGTTGTATATATTTCTTGAGTATTTTGGTAATGCAACTGTAAATGAGACAGTTCCCTCACTTTCTGTATCTGTTAGCTTGTTGTTAGTGTGTAGAAATGCAAGATTTCTGTATGTTAATTTTACATTCTGAAATTTTACCAAATGCATTGAAAAACACTCATAACATTGTGGTGTCTTTTTAGGATTTCTGTTTAAGTATTTCATCTGCAAGCAGATTCTTGTACTCCTTTTCAGAAATACCTATATTTTATTTACTTTTATTTTGGATAGCTATGGCTAGAATTTCCAATAATATACTGAATAACAGTGGCAAGTGTGAACATTCTTAACTTCTTCCTGCTCTAACAACAGATGCTTTCAGCTTTTAATTAGTAAGTGTCTTGTTAGCTGAGTTCTTGCATATGCGACCTTAAATGTGTTGAGGTATGTTTCCTCATACCCATTTTGAGGAGAAATATAATCATAAATAGATACTGAATTTGTCAAAATATTTTATGAGACTTTTGAGGTTACCATATAATTTTTATTTTTCAATTTGTTAGTTTGGTGTATCATATTGATTAATTTCTGGGTGATGAATCACTTTTGCATCCCTGGGATAAAAGGGACTTAATCATACTGTATAATCCTTTTAATGTTTTGTTTGCTTTGCTAATATTTATTGATGATTTTTGCATGTATGCTTATCAGTAGTATTTAAACTGTAATTTTATGAGATATTTGTTCCTGTTTTAGTAATAGTGTTATACAGAAAGGTGGGGTAGGAAGCCTTCTTTCCTTTGCAAATTTTTGGAATTATCGGAGAAGTATAGGTGATAGCTCTTCTCTAAATGTTTGGCAGAAATCACCTGTGAAACTGTCAAGGCCTGGAATTTTGTTTCTTGGGAGATTGTTTTTAATAACTTATTCAATTTCATTAGTGATAATCAGTTAATATTTTCTATTTCTCATTCCATTCTGGAGATCAGGTCTTTCTAGGAAATTGTCCGTTTCTTCTAGGGATTCCATTTTAATTGGCATATAATTTGTTGTATCATCTTATGATGCTTTCTGTTACTTTGACATAAGCTGTAACTTCTCATTTATTTTGCAGCATTTTAACCTGCACTCTCTTTTTTGCTCATGAGTCTCATTAAATTTTATCAGTTTTATTTATCTTTCAAAGGCCATTATGTAGTTTCTTTAGATATTTCTACTTTTAATCTTTATTTTATGTATTTATGTTCTGACCTTTCAGCTGTCTTTCTTTCTACTAACAAGTTTGTTTATTATTTTGCTACATCCTTTGTTTGTAAGATTATAAGAGAGAGATATTTCTTATTTGTATAAGTGGCATTGTTTTGCTATAAGCATCCCTATTAATACTGCTTTTGCTATATCACATGAACTTTGTTTTTGTTGTTATATTTCTTTTTGTATTTTTTCTTTGATTTATGCAGCAATCCATTGGTTGTTTAATGTTGCATGATTTATCCTCCATACTTTACAATTTTTCTCATGTTTTTCTTTTTAGTAAATTTCTGTTCTCACAGAATCCATATGTTTCTTCACAAAACAAGGAGAAAAATAATAAAATTCTGAAAGGCACAAATTTTCAAAAATTATCCTTGAAAAGTTAACAATGCTGTTTGTATTATCCTCCCTGACTTTAGAACATACTACAAAGCTACAGTAATCAAAACATCAAAATATGTCACTAATAGAGTCACATAATCAATGGAACAAAATAAAGAGTCCAAAAATAAACACACACACATATGGTCAATTAGTCTATAATGAAGGTGGCAAGGGTATACAATGGAAAAAAGGCAGTCTCTTCAACAAGTAGTTTTGGGAAAACTGGAAATTACATGTAAAAGATAGATGTAAGAGCACTTCCTTCCATAGAATAAAAAATAAAATAGAAATGGATTAATTTCCTAAATATAAAACCTGAAACTATACAATCTCTGAAGAACAGGAGCAGAAGTGACTTTGTGATAAATCTTTGCAATATGTATTTTTGATTTGTCTACTAAGTAACAAAAAAAGGAAAACTAACAATAACTGTTTTTAATTATACTGAAGAAAAAATAGATGTAATATATGATACAGTGATTCCACTTCTTGTATAATTGTGAAATGCAAAACCATTTGCAGAGCAAAGGAAATCTTCAGCAGGACATATGACAACACATAGAATAGAAGGAATAGTTTCAGACTATGAAACCAACAAGGTGTTAATATCCAGAATATATATATCGCATATTAAACTCATTATTTATAAAACAAAGACCACAACTTAAAAACAGTTGTAGGATCTTCATGGAAACTTTTTAAAACATACATGTGGATGATTTTCATGCACATAAAAAGAAATATAACGTTGCTATTCATTAGGAAACCATAAATCAATACCAGAATAAAATATAATCTCACAGCAACCAAAATGGCTATTAAAAAAAGTCTTCAAATGACAAACATTAATATGAATATCAATAAAAGGGAACCCAGGTACACTGTTGGTGGAAATATAAATTGATGCCTCCACTATTATAAAAGTGTGGACAGTGCTAAGAAAACTAGAAATAGAAACATCATATGTAGCCACAATTCCAGTTTTTGTTATAAATCTGAAAAAAGTGAAAACATTAAATTTAAAGGATATATTACCCCCAAAGTTCTTAACATCTTTATTTATAAAAGCCAAGGATAGAAGCACAAATCAACTGCCTATCAACAGATGATTTGCTGAAATAATAGTGAGATATAGATAACATAATAAATACTTAGTCATTGTCATATCAAAAAATAAAATTCTGCCATTTGGAACAATGTGACTGGAGCCAGATAGTCTTGCACATAGCAAAATAATTCATACAGAGAAAAACACTCTATGTTACCACTTTCATGAGGAAACTAAAGATATAAGAGAAATAATCATAAAAAAACAGAAACAGACTCTCATATATATGTGTAGTGTACCAAGTAGTGGTTTCCACTGGGGACAGGGAAGAAGGATGTGGAAGACAGAAGTATGCAAGGTACTAGTTATAAACTAGAGAACCAACAGGGCTATATTTACAGCACAGAGTAATATTTTAATAATTTAAATGATTTTAAAGAATTTAGAGGCATATATTATACTAAAATGTTCATGCATTTGGGAAAAATATTGAAGAAAAGAACCCAGGAAAAACAAAATATTTTGTAGTACTCTGATATTAAGGGAGGTGATTAGTTCACTTTCTTTACTGATCTTATAATGTCCTTATTAGAATTTAAGCTTTTAAATGTAAAAGTTTAAACTTTGAATAAAGTGACATATGTTTAAACTATTTCTGTCTCTCCCTTTAAATCTACAGTCAGTGAAACGGTCACATCTCAGCAAAAATAACTACAACACAAAACAATACTCCAGAACACATGTGTACAGCTGAAGTTTGGTGGGCTAAAACACAAAATGATGGCTGATCTGAGGGAAGAGACCAGTTGGTGCCTTCAACCAAGGCCCACTTACTAGGGTATCTGAGCCCAGAGTTTCAGAGTACCCAGTAGAAACAGGGTCTCAATGGTTCACACAGCTTCAGCCTCCAACTGCACCAGTACTCATGGTCACAGGTAACTAGGAGGGAGTCACAATGCAGATAGAATTTCCATCCTTTTGACACTCAGACATTCATGACTCTTTCCCTACTTCCCATTCACAGTGGTGGAGAAAATGTACCTTGCAACATTGGACATGGCAAAGGCACTTGCCTGATTCCAACTATCCACCTGTCTTTATACCTTTCCTCAATGTGTGCACTCAGTCTTAAGGGATATCAGATAAAAAGAAGGGTTCACCGGCCCAGTGACAACAGTGGCATTAACTACCAGATTTGTCTAAGAATTGACAATGTAAGCAATCTTTTATCCAGACAGTAGCGACTTGAAAGTGTCATTTTGAAATATTATCAGAGGTATCTCAGATAAGTAAAACCAAACAAGGACTCCAAATCACAATCTGTTTTTTAGGGTCATCAAAGCAATAATTTACCAGGATCATGACCAATCACAGCAACAATATAGGGCACGCACACACACAGATACACAAACACAGAAACTGACACAGACACAGACACACACGCACAGGCAAACACACACACACACACACACACAATATCAACCCTGCAGCAAATTAAGGTCATGGAATATTGCCGTATAACTAATAGAGAATCCAAAGAGTTGTCATACAGAATCTCAATACAAAATACAAAACTCAGAAAGCAGTTCAGTGAGCCCAGGAATAAAATAAATGATGATAAGGAATACATTACCTAAGAGACTGAAACTATGAAACAACCAAACATTATTGGAGGACCAGATGAACTTAATAAATGATATGAAGTATGCAACAGAAAGCATTGGAAGAAGACTGTCTTGTGGAAGAGAGATTAGCAAATTCACCAATACAAAACAAGAAATGATAGGAGAGGGCTGAGATATAAGATATTAAAAAGTGAGGAAATTCTAAAATAGCCATCAGACTTCTTCAAGAAGTTCACATTAGAGTAAATCCTGAACCTGGGTAAGGAACTGATATACAATTCCGTGAGCCAACAAAACACCAATAACTTTAAGTCAATGAGACCTTCTTCAAGATATGTCATATGAAAATTGGCAAGTTAATGACAGAGTAAAATTTTAAAAGCAGCCAAGAAAAGTTATGTTAATCTACATAGAAACCCCCATTAGGCTATCAGCAGATTGGTGAGCAGAAAACATACACCGAGGGTAATTAAAAAGACATTTTCAAACTACTGAAATAAGAAATCTCCCACCCAAGTATACTCTAACTTGCACAGTTATCACTTATTTGTAAAGTGAAAATAAAGACTTTATCAGACAAAGAAACCTGAATGAGATGTAAAAAACAAAACCGAGACACCTTACAAGAGGTTCAGGAAAGAGCTATTCTAAGAAAAATAAAATGCAAATATATGCAAAATATTGAACAAAATACTAAGCAGAGACCATGAGAAAGTTGCAACTGTTTTTTTGGGAATGTTTTTAAATGCTTCTATTTTATATGATATAAAGAGAGAAAAATAGTAATTCACTTGCAATAAATATAGGTACATCAATCTGGTAACATGTTCACAACACAAATAGAAATAATTTGAGTCAGTATCATAAAAGGTAAAGAGTAAAATTGAAACAATATTAAAAGGAGATGCTATCAGCAGAAAAAAGACTAAATTATACATGAGATGTTTTATTTTTAATTGAAGTACAGTAGATGTACTATATTGTGTAGTTTCAGATGTACAGCATAGTGACTCCAACCACTTTTTAGATTAGATTGCATTATAAATTATTACAATAATTGTAACATACACTTATTTTAAGTTATTGCTTGTAATTCCCTGATCTATACAGATTATCCTTGATGCTTATCTCCTTTTTGTATACTACATTTTATCTGTCAGTTTCCTACCATTAAATTGCCTTTCCCTTCCCCTTTGGTAAGCATAAATTATTTCCCATATCTTTCAGTCTCCTTCAGTCTTGTCTAACTAATCTCTCTATCCCTCTACCGTGTCTCTATCTATCTATCTATCTATCTATCTATCTATCTATCTATCTATCTAACTGTGTATCTATCTGTCTATCTATCATGTGTCTATTTATCTATCCTTTTATGTATCTACTTATCTGTCATCTATCAACAGATAGCTATATATAGATGTACACATATATTTGGTATTCTTTAGATTCCACATATAGATCATATTATATACTTTTGTCTTTGTCTAAGTTACTTCACTAAGCACAATATTTACTAGGTCCATTCATGATGCTGAAATAGCCATGTGTTATACTATTTCATGGCTAATAATATTCCATTGCATATTTCTAGAACCATCATTTCTTCTTAACTCCATAGTCTACAGTGCACACTTGGATGGATTCCCTGTCTTGCATATTATAAACAGTGCAGTTGTGAAGATAGGTTTTACTCAATTTAGGGTTTCTTCTCCAGATATTTCCTAGGAGAGGCGTTGCTTTTTCATATGGTAGTTCTGTTTTAGGTGTTAAAAAAATCTGAATATTGTTTTCCAAAGAGTTCTACCAATTTACATTCCTACCAAGAGTATACAAGTGATTTGTTTCTTCGAAATCGTCTCCAAGTTTCTATTTTTCGACTTTTTGATAATAGCCATTTGACCAGTGTGAAGTGATACCTCATTGTGGTTTTGACCTGCTATTAACTAATAATTAGTAATGTTGAGCAATTTTATCACTAGCATGTTACTCATCTGTAGGTTTTCTTTGGAAAAATATTAACTCAGGTACTCTGCTCTTTTTTTGATTGGGTTTTTGTTTTTCACATTAAGTTGTGTAACCTAAATCCATGTTACATCTATTAACTTGTATCTATTATCCCCTGGTCACTTGCATTATTTGCAAATATGTTCTCCAATTACACAGGCAGTGTTCTCACTTCATTCAAATTGTCCTTAGCTGTGCAGAAGTTTTCAAGTTTATTTAGGTCTCACTTGCTTATATTTGCTTTTATTTCTTTTGCCTTAGGAGACTGATACAAGAAAATATTCCTATGATATATATCCAATAGTGTATCACCTATATCCCCTTCTAGAAGTTATACAGTATCAGGTCTTACATTTAGGTCCTTAATACACTTGGAGTTTATTTTTGTATATGATGTCAGGGAATGCTCTCATTTCACTGTTTTACATGTAGATGTCCAGCTTTTCAAACACCATCCATTGACAAGACTGTCTTTCCTCCATTGTGTAGTCTTGCCTCATTTATCATTGATTCAGTGCTCATAGGTGTGTGGAATTATTTCTAGGCTCTCTATCTGATTTTATTGATTATATCTCTGTGCCAATGCCATGCTGATTTTATTACTGTAGCTTTGTACTATAGTAAGGACTCTGGGAGGTTTATTCCTCCAGATTTGTTGTCTTTACTCAAGATCACTTTGACAATTTTTAATGGTTTCATGTAAAACTTAGAGTTATTTATTTTCTGGTTCTGTGGGGAATACTACAGCTTCGTAACAGGAATTGCACTAAATCTGTAGGTTTCTTTGTGCATTTCGGCCATGTTAACAATATTAACTCCTTCAATCCAAGAGCACAAGACATCTTTCCATTTCTTTGAATCATTTTTAAATCCTTTGTCAATGTTTTTTTAATTTTCAGTGTTTAGATCTTTCATATATGTGGTTACATTTATTCCAAGGTATTCGGGGGAATGGGATTTTAAATATCATTGCTTTCAACGTCCATTTTAGGGTATCTCATGATTAACGTGTAGAAATGCAAGAGACAACCTTACATTAATCTTGCACCCTGCTCCCTTGTTGAAATAATTTATTGTTGATATTAGTCTGTGTGGAGAACTTAGGACTCTATGTAGATTGTTATGTCATCAGTACTGGTGCCAATTTTGCTCTTTCTTTCCATTTTGCATTTCTTTTTCTTCTTTTTCTTTCCTTTTCCTTTCTTCGTTTACTATGGAATAGCAGTACTGAGAGTAGAACTCCTTGTCTTATTCCCGAATTTACCCAGAAGGCTTTCAGCTTTTCCCCTAAGTATTATAAATTGTTATAAGTGGCCTATAATATGTTGAGAGATGTTCACATTATACTCTCTTTCATGAGAGTTCTGATTATGAATGTATGTTGAATTTTGTCTAATGCTTTTTCTGTGTGTATTGACATGGTCCTGTGAATTTTGTACTTCCTTTATAAAATATGTGTCATGCTGTTTTACTTGTGTATGTTGAAACATCCCTGTGACTCTGGACGGAATCCAACTGATCATCGTGTATAATCCTTTCTATGTATTGCTGGATTAATTTGTTGATGTTCTGTTGAGAATTTTTTAATGTATATTCATCAAGGATATTGGCTTTACATTTTCATTTCTTTTTTTGGTAGTGTCTTTGACTGGTTTTGTTATCATGTTATTTGTGGCCTCATAGAATTTCTTTGGGAATTTTCCTTCTTAATACAATTTTTGAAATAGTTGAGAGGAAAGAGGTTTTAGTGAAGGCATCCAGGCATTTTGTTCAAAGGATGATTTTAAAACTATAGATTTTATTTAAATTATGCTGATTGCTGTTTTCAAGTTCTCAGTTTTCTTTTTATTCAGTGTTGACAGGCTGTAGAGTTTAAAGAAATTTGTCCATTTCTTTAAGGTCGTCCAGTTAGTTGTCACGGAACTGCTCAGAGTGATTTCATAACCTTTGTTTGCATTTCTGTACTATCAGAAATTATTTCTAATATTTCATTTCTTATTTTGTTTGGGTCGACTCTGTATTTCTTTATAAACCTGGTTAAATGCTTATCAATTTGTTAATATTTTTATGAAAAATAACTGTTGATTTTATGAATTTTTATTTAATTTTTAATTTTTATTTTATTTATTTTCAACCTAATCATTAAAGATTACTCACTCTACTGCCTTTGTGTTTTGTTTATTATTATATCTATTTATTTTGGGTGGTTAACATTATCTTTTGTGTGAGGTTTTACTTTTTCCTTGTAGAAGGCCTGAATTGTTCAAAACTTCCCTCTTATATTTGCTTTTGCTGCATCCCATACATGTGATGAGGCTCTGTTTTCAATGTAATTTGTCTCCAGGTATGATTTTATTACCTCTTTGATTTCATCATTGAACTTGTTTTATTTTATTTTTTTAAAGGATGAGGTTTAATCTCATATTTGTGCTTATCTTGTTCTTCTTTCTAGAGTTGATGTGTATTTCCAAAATTTTATTTATGGAAAAATATTTGCTGTAATCTGTATTTGCTTAAAGCTCCTGAGGCTCATTTTATGACATAATATGCAGTTAATTCCTTAGATAACATCATGTGCACACTTGAGAAGTTTATGTGTTCTCCTTTTCTGATGCAGTGTCCAATAAATGAGTTAGGTTCAAGTGATCTAATATGCCATTAAGACCTCTGTTTCCTTACAGATATACTTTCGAGATGAATTGGCCATCAGAATAGTGAGGTGTTCAACACATCTACTATTATTGTTTTATAATGAATTAATTCCTTCATGTCTAATATTTCTTTTTATTCTTAGGATCTATGGTGTTGGGTCCATATATAATTTAATGAGTGTAATACTATATTTTTATATTGATCTCTTTTTTATATATAATCTCATATTTAACTTTCACTGTGGCCCTTATTTTAAAATGTATTTTGTATGAGTTGATCACTGCAAACTGCACTTTCTTGTCATTTCCATGAAACATCTTTTCCATCTATTTATTGGTTGTGTTTAACTTCCACCATAAAGTGAGACTTTTTGTGGGGGATGTGAAAAAAGTGGAGCAGAAGGATGCTCGTAGCTCACCCTTTCCCACAAATGCATCAAGACTCACATCCACAGACCTACTCAATTAACCAGAGAACCTTCAGTACTCTGATAGAACATTGTCCTCTTCAAAAGATAATGATACAAAAAATCTGGTAAAAGAAAATGAATTAAGAAGAAAAGGCAAAACAGATTGGGACAGGTCCCAAAAGATAAAGATGCAAAAAATCTGGTAGAAGACAATGAAGAAAGAAAGAAGAAAAGGCAAAACAGATTGGGACAGGTCCCACAGTGAGGGAGCAGCAAAGAAGGACTGGTGCTCATTCACTGAGTTTCCCCTCTCCAACTGAGAGGTCGGCAGGATGGAGGAGGAGCCTCCAAGAATTGAACCTCTATAGATTATAAGTTGACTGACAGTACTAAGTTAAACAGGCACAGAGGATCCCTATGACACCAAGCCCAAGAGGCAACCTGGCAGCTGGGGTCAGTGCCATGCTTCCCAACATGGGTGGAAGATGATGATGGCTGCACTGATGCAGCCTGGGGGAATGGAGGGGGCTGTGTGCCATTGCTGTGGTTGTACAGGGCAAAACAACCTGGGCCCTCCATTAAACAACAGGACAGACTAGCCCTGTGAGGGGAAAGGTGCATTCCGAATCTCTGAAAATCCACAAATTATCTAGGACAAGAGACCTGGGGCTCAGACACAGCCACCAAAGCCTCTGGTGCTTTGCACCCTGGCAGCAGTGAGAGCAAAACCTCCATTCACTCCTAAGGATTTAGCAGCCTTAAGCACCAGATGGAGACTTGTCTACAGCCTGAGACATATGAGATATTTCTGTCCTATTTCCTCAGAGAACTTGCTCTGCCAAGGCAAACAAGGAGCTGGGTTTTGACCCAGACCAGTGACAGGGCACATAGCAGAGAAGAGACCGTCACCCTGAGGGGGCTGATGGCCTGCCAAATTTTGGGCTGTAACGCAGCCCCTGACCATGTGGCTGGGAGGGGGTTGATGCACACTACTGCCTGTTCAGTCTGAAATATGTGACTAAGGTATCAGTCAGGGCAGTGACAAGACAGCCCACAGTAAAGAGAGCTGCTCCGGAACCAGTTTTGGGAGTAGGAGTAATCTGTTTGCCGACAGGACCTGGGAGTTGCACAGATGTGGACTCCAATGGAGGGGTTCTGGAAAAAGCAAGCTGAGCTTCCAAACCAGGATGAATACAGAGAGAGTTCACATTAACAGTACACAGTATCCAGGACACTCTGACCACCCCCTTGTTTTAATCTGTTTTTACCTGTTTCATTTCCTATTACTATAATAATATTTATTTCTTAGGCAATTATATATACCCCCTTTTAAATCCCATTGAAATTTATAAAAATATTTTTATTATTATTATTTTTCAAAACTCTGCTTCAGCTTGCTCTTCTATTATGTATTATACAAAGTTTTCAAACATTTATTACCACTTCTTTAAAATTCTTTGTCTCCCTCTTTCTTTTTTCTCTTTTTTAGTTGTATTACTACATAGGCATTAGGTAGATAAACTACTTTAGGACCACAGTAGATAACATATACTCCATAAACCACAGTGTCAGAGAGGTAGGAGCAAGATAAAGAAGCAGAAAAACCATTCCCAATTAAAAGAACAAGAGAAATCCCCTGAAAGAGTGATCAGTGAAATAGACATCAATAGCATACTAGATTAAGATTGCAAAAGAGGAGTGATCAAATTACTGGAGTAAATAAAAGATAGTGTTTAGGGATGTAAAATATGTTAAAAATGAAATGGAAGCTATAAAGAAGAGTCGAGTACAATAGGTAAATCCATTGACTGAGATGAGGAATGATCTAAAGGGGTCGCAAAGCTGACTAGATAATGCAGAGGAATGAATTAGTGACCTAGAAGACGGGACAATAGAAAGCACCCAATCAGAAGAGCTACAAGAGGAACATCAAGAATCAAATTAAAAAAGCACAAGATACATATGGGTTAATAGAAAGCATGCCAAACTTGGCGTGGTAGAAGTCCCAGAAGGGGAGGGATGATCAAAGTGGATTGCAAAGGTGTTTGAAAAATCATGACTGAGAACTTCCCAAACTTAAAGAAGGGATCAGATATCCAAGTACTGGAAGCTCAGTGGGTCCCAAACAGGAAGAACTCAAATAAACCCACAGCAAGACATATAATTAGATGGCCAGAGTCAAGGATAAAGAAATATTCTAAAGGCAGCAAGTGAATCTCAAACAGAGAGTTACAAGGGAATCCCCATAAGGCTCACAGCTGATTTCACAACACAAATACTACAGAACAGAAGGGAGTGGCAAGATATATTCAAACTCCTGAATGAAAAAATGATATACCTTTGGATACTTTAACCAGCAAGGCTATCCTCTATGGTAGAAGGAGACATAAAAAATTTCAGAGACAAGAAAAAGCTACAAGAGTTTAGCAACACTAGACCCATGCTAAAAGAAATATTGAAAAGTCTACTCTAAAAAGAAAAGCAGCAGGATGCTACAGAAATGTGAAACTCATAGCTGGAAAGGTGATAACTCATAAACTACAAATAAAATAAACAGAAAATTTTTAAACAAGACATAGAAATCATTGACAGTGGGAGAGGGAGGTAGGAAAATAGAGAATTTCTTTGGGGGGGGTCTTTCCTATTAAAATATTTTTTTCTCGGTAGGATGTATTTGAGATCATGTTACTATCAGTTTAATAAAATCAGTTATACTAATGGTCTAATAGATATATAAAAGTGCAAAAACAAGACAAAAACATATTCAGGGAGTCACCAAAATTAAATAATTTTCATGATAATATAAAGAAAAATGACCAAATCAAAAAAGGAAGATCAAATGAACAAAGAGGAAATACCAAATCAACTTCAAAGATAAGGCAAAAATGGCAATAAACACAAACATATCATCGATTATTTTAAATGTTAATTGACTAAATGCTCCAGTCAATGTCATTGAGTGGCAGGCTGGATAGTAAAGCAAGAAGCTTCAATATGCTGCATACAAGAGACCCACCTCAGCGAGAAGGAAACATATAGATTGAAAGTGAAAGGATGGAAAAGGGTATTCCATACAAATGGAAAAGCCAAAAAAGCAGTTGTTGCAGTACTGACTTCAG
This sequence comes from Vicugna pacos, assembly GCF_048564905.1. NCBI lineage: Eukaryota > Metazoa > Chordata > Mammalia > Artiodactyla > Camelidae > Vicugna > Vicugna pacos. Next base: position 4,051,107 of record NW_027328737.1, read on the forward strand.
ACAATAGACTCTAAAACAAAGGCCATAAAGAAAGATAAAGAAGGATATTTTATAATGATTGATGGAGTGATACAGATGAGGATAGCACACCCTTTAATACATAGGCAACAAATAGAGGAATACCTAAGTACATGAAATAATTATTGACAGATATAAAGGGGGATAGTGATGGGAATCTAATCATTGTTGGAGATTTCAAAACTGCATAACATCACTGGACAGTTCATCGAGATAGAAAATAAATTAAACAACAGAGAAGTTAAATGATACAATAGAAATATTACACTTGGTGGATATTTTCAGAGCATTGCACCCCCCACAAAATAGTACATACAATCTTTTCAAGTGCACGTGGAACATTTTCCAGGATTCATGATATACTTGGGCACAAAAGAAACCTCAGCAACTTTAAGAAGATAAAAATTACCTCAAGCATCTTTACTGACCACAATGCCATGAAGCTAGAAACCAACAACAGAGAAACAAAGGAGAACAAGAGGAAAACATGGGGATTAAACAATATGTTATTAAAAAAACTATGGGTCAAAAAAGAAATCAAGGCTGAAATGAAAATATACCTTGAGACAAAAGAAAATGAAAGCAAAACCACACAAAATTTATGGGACACAGCAAAAGCAGTGTTGAGAGGGGAGGTTATAGCAATACAGGCCTTCCTCAGAAAAGAAAAACAACCACAAATAAACAATTTAACCCATCAGGAGAATGAACTAGAAAAAGAAGAAAAAAATACCCAAAGGCAGCAGAAGGAAGGAAATCATAAATATTGGGGAGGAAATAAATAAAACAGAGTTTAAAAAGACCATAGGAAAAATTCAACCAAACCAAAGGTTGGCTTTTCGAAAAAGTAAGTAAAATCGACAAACCTCAGGCCAAACTCAAAAACAAGAAAAGAGAGAGAGCATAAATTGCCAAAATATGAAAGGAGAAGGTAGAATTTACAACTAATAAACTAGAAATACAGAATATCATATGAGAATATTATGAAAACTATATTGAAACAAACTGGGTAACCTAGAGGAGATGGACAAGTTTCTGGAAACATACTGTCCATCAAGACTGAATCAAGAAGTAACTGACCCCTTCAACAAACTGAGCACTAGAAATGAAATCAAAATAGCAATATAAAACCTCCCTACAAATAACAGTCCAGGACCGGACGGCTTCACTATGGAATTCTACCAAACATGCATAGAATAACTCATACCAGTCCTTCTCAAACTCTTCCAGAAAATTGAAAAAGAAGGTATACTCCCAAAGTCATTCTATGAAGCCACAATCACCCTGATACCACAATCAGGCAAAGACAATACCAAACAAAACAATTATAAGCCAATATCACTGATGAACACAGACGCCAATATCCTCACCAAAATACTAGCAAAAAGAACCCAAAAACACAGAAAAAAGATTATACAACATGACCAAGTGGGGATCATGCCAGAGACACAGGGGTGGTCCAACATATGCAAATTAATCAATGTAATACAGCACATCAACAAGAGAAAGGACCAAAACCACATGATCATCTCAATAGATGCAGGAAAAGCATTTGATAAAATTCAACACACACTTATGATAAAAAATCTCACCAAATTGGGCATAGAGGCAACATATCTCAGCATCATAAGAACTATAGATTACAAACCTACAGCCAGCATTGTACTGAATGGTGAGAAAGCCAAAATCTTCACACTAAAATCTGGGACAGTAAAAGGATGCACACTATCACCATTCCGACTCAACATAGACTGGGAAGACCTAACCACAGTAATCAAACAAGAGAAAGAGGTAAAAGGAATGCAAATTTGAAAGTAAGTGGTAAAAGTCTCACTATATGCAGAAAATATGTTACTATATATAGAAAACCGTACAATATCCAGACAAAAACTACTACAGCTGATCGAAGAATTCAGCAATGCATCAGTTTACAAGATTAAGTTTCAAAAATCAGTGGCATTTCTTAACGCTAACGATTCAGATAATACTATAGAACTACAGTCAACATGACAGCACTGTATTGCTAGGAAATTATACATATAGGCCAATGGAACTGAACTGAGAGCCCAGAAATAATCCCACCAACTTTTGGTCAATTAATCTTTGACAAAGGAGGCAAGAAAATACAATGGAAGAGAGACTGTCCCTTCAGCAACTGCTGTTGGGAAAACTGGACAGCAGAATGTAAATTAATGAAGCTAGAACACTCCCAATGAAGGTAGAACACCATACACAAAATAAACTCAGAATGGAACAAAGACTTATACATAATACAAGATACAATAAACTTCCTAATGGAAAATATAGGCAAAAGAGTATCTGACATACATCTCATAAATTTTCTTGTAGAAAAAATAAAAGCAAGGATAAACAAATGAGACCTAATGAAGCCTACAAGCTTCTGCACAGCAAAGAAACTGGAAGTAAAAGAAAAAAAAACACTTACAGAATGGGAAAAAATCTGAATATGAAACCGACAAAGGCTTGATCTCCAGAGTATATAAGCAGCTCATCCAACTGAATAAGAAAAAATAAACAACCCAATCCAAAATTGGGCAGAAGACCTAAACAAGCAATTCTCCAAGGAAGACATACAAATGATCAAAAGGAACATCAGAAAATGCTCAATATCACTGATTGTCAGAGAAATGCAAATCAAAACTACAATGAGGTATCACCTCACACCAGTCAGAATGGCCATCATTCATAAATCCACAATGACAAATGCTGGAGAGGCTGTGGAGAAAAGGGAATCCTTCTTCACTGCTGGTGGCAATGCAGATTGGTGCAGCCAGTGTGGAAAACAGGATGAAGATTACTCAAAAACTTAGGTATAGACTTACCTTATGACCCAGGAAACCCACTCCTGGCCATAAATCATGAAGGAACCCTAGTTCAGGATGACACCTGCACCCCAATATTTATAGCCAGCACTATTTACAATAGCCAAGACATGGAAACAGCCTAAATATCCATCGACATTTGACTAGATAAAGAAGAGGTGATATATTTATACAATGGGATACTGGTCAGCCATATAAAGCGAAAACATAACGCCATTTTCAGCAACATGGATGGTCCGGGAGAAAATCAGTCTAAGTGAAGTAAGCCAGAAAGAGAAAAAAAATACCATATTAGATGGCTCATCAGTGGAATCAAAAAACAAAACAAAACAAAACAAAAAAAGCACAAATACAGAACAGAAATAGACTCTTAGACATAGAATACTAGCTTTTGTTAGCCAAGGGGGCGGGGTGTGGGAAGGATAGACTGGGAGGTCTAAATTGTAGAATAGATAAACAGGAATGTACTTTATAGCACAGGGAAATATATAAAAGTTCTTACGGAAGCCCACAGTGGAAAAAATGGGACAAAAAATGTATATTTGTTCATTGCAACTACAAAACTGTGCTCTACACTGTGATTGGAGACAGTTTTGTAAAATGACAGTAAATCAATAAAGAAAATTTAAAAAAATTTAAAAACATGATCCTAAATATTACAGGTGTAAATATACATTAGAGAGAAAAAGAAAACTATGAAAAAAGTGCAGTAAAACCGAAGATTATTTTTGTTTTTTTTTTAAGATAAGCAAAATTAAAAAACCTCTAGGTAGGTGAATCATGAATAATAGAGAGATGCCCCAAAGAAATTAAGTAAGATATAAAAGAAGAGAAATAACAATTGTTAGCTCAGATATACAAAAAAGGGATCTTTTGTCAACACTTACATTAGAAAAATCTTGTCAAATTTGAAGAAATAGACAAATGTCTAGAAAGAGACAAAAATAAGGAGAAACAAATAATTTCAACAAACTGCTTTCTAGTTGAAAGAATCTGCATTTAAAAAAATCATTAAATAGAAGTGCAGATTTTTTTTTACATTTTTTATTGATTCATAATCATTTTACAGTGTTGTGTCAAATTCCAGTGTTCAGCACAATTTTTCAGACATTCATGGACATATGCACACTAATTGTCACTTTTTTCTCTGTGATTTATCATAACATTTTGTGTATATTTCCCTGTGCTATACAGTGTAATCTTGTTTATCTATTCTACAATTTTGAAATCCCAGTCTATCCCTTCCCACCCTCTACCCCCCCGGTAACCACAAGTCTGTATTCTCTGTCCATGAGTCTATTTCTGTCCTGTATTTATGCTTTGTTTTTGTTTGTTTGTTTGTTTTTGTTTTTTAGATTCCACATATGAGTGATCTAATATGGTATTTTTCTTTCTCTTTCTGGCTTACTTCACTTAGAATAACATTCTCTAGGAGCATCCATGTTGCTGCAAATGGCATTATGTTGTCGGTTTTTATGGCTGAGTAGTATTCCATTGTATAAATATACCACATCTTCTTTATCCAGTCATCTGTTGATGGACATTTAGGCTGTTTCCGTGTCTTGGCTACTGTAAACAATGCTGCTATGAACATTGGGGTGCAGGTGTCATCCTGAAGTAGATTTCCTTCTGGGTACAAGCTCAGGAGTGGGATTCCTGGGTCATATGGTAAGTCTATTCCTACTCTTTTGAGGAATCTCCACACTGTTTTCCATAATGGCTGCACCAAACTGCATTCCCACCAGCAGTGTAGGAGGGTTCCCCTTTCTCCACAGCCTCTCCAGCATTTGTCATTTTTGGATATTTGAATGAAGGCCATTCTGACTGGTGTGAGGTGATACCTCATTGTAGTTTTGATTTGCATTTCTCTGATAATTAGTGATATTGAACATTTTTTCATGTGCTTTTTGATCATTTGTAAGTGTAGATTTAAACAAATCGTGTGGAGAACAAAAATACAAAGCAGAACTTATACTCTTCAAACTATTCAAAAATAGTGAAGATGTGGCAAACTCCCAAGTTAATCCTATGAAGAATTCATCACCCTGATAGCAAAGCCAACAAACATACTACAGACAAAGGGAACTTCAAGCCAATAAATTTGACAGATTTAGATGCAAAAATTCTACAAAATATTATTAGCAAACTAAATCCAGTAATACCAAAAATGAATCATCCACCATGATCACTTGGATTCATGGCAGGGTCACAAGAGATGTTCAACATGCACAAATCAATCAGTTTGATACACCACATTAACAAAAGGAAAAGAGAAAATGACGTGGTCATCTCAATAAATCCATAAAAATTATTTCAGAAAATTCAACATTTATTCATTAAAACAGCAACAACAGCAACAACAACAACAACAACAGCAACAACAACAGAAAACTCTTTCCAAAGTACGATTCAGGAAACATATCTCAACATAACTAAAGTCATTACTTACAAACCCCAGACAATGTAATATACAAAAGTGAATAACTGAAAGCCAAATTAAGGAATAAGACAAGGATGCCCGATCTCACCATTTCTCTTAAACACAGTATGGGAAGTCCTAGTAACAGCAATTGGACAAGAAATAAAGTTACTCAAGTTGGATTGAATGAAGTAAAACTGTTATTATTTTGGATGACATGGTAATCTATATAGAGATCCCTAAAGATTCTCCACACCAGAACAACTAAAACTAATAAAGACATTTAGCAAAGTAGCATGATTCATGATTAATATAAAAAACTGTCACATTTCTTTACACTAACAATAAAATATTCCATTATTTTAAAAAATCCATATGAAATCAGATCAAAACATGAAAAACCTCAGGAAAATCCAACATAATAAAATCTATAGGACACTTATAAAGAAATTTGAAGATGATGCAAAGAAATGGAAAGAAATCTCAAGGTCTTCGTTTAGAGGAATTAATATTGTTAAAATATACATACTACAAAATATGTCTACAGATATAAATTGATTCAGATAGAACTACATGATATTTTCCACAGAACTAAAAACAGTCCTATGATTTGAATGGATCTTCAAAAGGACCAGAACTGCTAAAGAAACAATGAGGAAAAAGAATAAAGTTGGAGGCATAACCCATAACCCTTCCAGATCTCAGATTATATTACAAAAATTCAGCAATCAAAACAGCACAATACTGGAAAAGAAACAAACATCTGTATCACTGGAACAGAACATAGAAGTAGGAATAAAACATCACACCTATGTTCAACTAAACTATGACAAAGGAAACAAAAATATACAATGCCTTAAAGACAGACTCCAGCAAGTGATGTTGAGAAAGCTAGACAGCTACATGTAAATCAATGAAATTAGAACACTCCCTCACACTGTACAAGAATAAATTCAAAATGTTTTAAATATCTGAATCTAATACATGACACAATAAAACTTCTGGAATCTAACATAGGCTAAACAATACAAAAATTTTAGCAAAATTTTCTTATGTCACACTCCCAAGCAGAAAACAATAAAGTTAAAATAAACAAGTAGGTCCTAATTAAACTTAAAAGCTTCTAAACAGCAAAATATACAAAATGAAAAGATGGAGTTCAAATGGGAGAATACATTAGGAAACAATGTTATCAATAAGAGGCTAATTTCTAAAATACACAGAATGTTCATGCAACACCATTTCAAAAATCTACAAACAACTCAGCCAGAAAATGAGCAGAAGACAATTCTCTAAAAGGGACACACAGATGACAAACAGGAATATAAAAACTTGCTCACATTGCAAATCATTATACAAAGGCAAGACAAAAATAAAATAATGTTTTACCTCACACTAGTGAAAAGGGCTGTCATCCAAATGTCTACAAGTAATAAAGACTGGGGAAGTTGTGGAGAAACAGGGACTCTCCAATGCTGTTGGTGGGAAATAAAATTTGTGAAACAACTTTGGAAACATTATGGAAGTTCATTTAAATAATAAAAATAGACCTATCATATGACACAGCAATCCCACTCATGGGCATGTGAAACATAAAACCTGAAATTAAAGAATCCTAGGGTAAAATATAAGAAGTACACTCTGATATTGGACTTAATTTGATTCTACATATGCCTCCTCTGTCAAGGAAAGCAGAAGTAAAACTAACAAAATATGATTGTGTCACACTTAACAGATTTACAATGCAGAAGAAATGATCAATAAAATGAACAGTCAACCAACACAATGGTAGGACATATTTTTAAATGATAATTTTCAATCAAGTGTTAATATCCAAAATATATGGCAAACTCTTACCCCAAAACAACATAAAAAAGAGCAAACAATCCAATTTAAAAAAATGTCCATAGGAACTGAATAGATAGATCTGAGTCAATTTTCTGTAGAAAACATAGAGTAGGCTTTATGACACATAAAAATGTGTTCAGAGTTATAAATTTTTAGGAAAGTCATAAACCTACAATGAGACAAGACCTCACACTTGTCAGAAGGCTCTCATCAAAAAGAAAACAAATAGATGTTGGTGAGATTGTGGAGAAAAAGGAAAAGCGTGGACACAGTTGATAGGAATGCAAAGTATTGATTCCATTGCATATATACATCAAATTTTCTTCATCCAGTTTTCTGTCAAGGGATGTTGGGTTTGTAGGCCCCTGTCTGAAGGTTCTAGAGAATAAGCCCATGGGCTGAACTGATAAACAATCTGTGAGTAATGTCACATATCCAGGCTGGATAAGAAATGGCCTACTCAATGTATCCAGTATGGATGGCTGGATAGCCTATGCTGGGTAAGATCGTCAGAGGAGAACATCCTAAGACAGGCAAAGCCGGCTGGATAAGAGATGGCCTACTTAATGAAGTTCCGTGATGAACTTTAAAACAATTCTTGATCATTTAACATCCTGCGCTTACTGCAGGAGCATGGGAACATAAATAGCTTAAGATTATTAACATTGTTATAACCTAGATTATATGTGAGGCATTGTGCATGTCCTATATAAACCCTTCTTCTAAGAATCAAAAAACAGAGAACTGCTTCACTTCTATCCACACAGTGTTTGTATGTAAATTGTATCGTGCCACTGATAGGGTTAATTTAATTTGTTGGGAGTATTTTAAAAGGATGTTGTATTATATACAATGCTCTTTCCGCACTTATTGAGATGATTGTGTGAGTTTTATTTCTCATTCCATTAGTGTGGCATGTCACCTTTATCGATTTGAATATTTTGAAGTATACTTAAACCCAGGGATATATACCTTTACTCATGTATGTTTATGATACATTAAATGTTTTGTTGAATTCATTTTGCTTGTGTTTTGTTGAGAATTTTGGCACATATGTTCATCAGGGATAATATTCTATTTTTTGCGTATAATGTCCTTTCTAGCTTTGTTAAGCAAATAAATCTGGCATCATAAAACAAGTTTGGAATCTTTCACCCCCTTCAAACTCTTGGAAGATTTGGGGAAGAATTGGTGAAAAATTGTCTTCAAATGTATGACAGAATTCACCTGTAAAGTCGTTTTGTAAATTTTTTCTGGTTTTGGAAGTTTGGATTATTGACTCACTCAAACACACTTTTGCTCTATTATCTTTCTAATTTCTTCTTGATTCAGTATTGGAAGACATATGTTTATGGGAATTTGTCTTTAGTTCTAGGTCATTTAAATCGTTGGCTAGTGGTAATTTCTTATGATGTTTTGCATCTCTACAACATCAGTGGTAATATCTTATCTTTTATTTCTAATTTTATTTGAGTCTATATTTTCTTAGCCAACCTAAACATATGTCCAGTTTATGTTTAAAAGAAACAGACTTAGGTATATTTTTTCTACCTTTCCAATTGCATCTCTTGTTATTTACCATACTCTCATTCATTCAATTTTCTTCTTTATTCTTTCTGATTTCTCCTAGATCCATGAGGTGTAAATTTAAGTAGTGTGAATCTTTTTATTTCATTTATTATTAAATATTTTTTATTTAGTTATTATTTATTTATTTATTTACATGTTTATTCATTTATTTATCATTTAAGTACTGCCATTTACAATGTGTCAATCTGTGGTGTATAGCACAGTGTCCCACTACATGCATATATTTATGTGCCTATTAAACATTACTTCACAATATTTGACTTACTGCACTGTGTTATACAAGAGAAATTTTGAAAAAATTTACTTTTATATATAGTGGAAAACATTTTGAATCTACAGCTCCCAAATATATCCTCTCACATCCCCTTTCCACTGCAATCATAAAATTGTTTAGTAGATCTGTGAGTGTGTTTCAGTTTTGTAGATGAAATCATAGTGTCCTAATCCAAATTTATTTTTAAGGTTCCGCATATATCATGTCATATATTTTTTTTCTTTCTTTTTCTGGCTTACTTCAATTAGAATGACACTTTATGGGGACATCCATTTTGCTGCAAATGTCATTGTTTTATCATTTTTTAATGCAGAATATTATTCCATTGTGTAAATACAGCATAATTTTGAATACTGTCATCTGTTGTTGGACAATTAGGTTGCTTCCATGTCGTGGCTGTTGTATATAGCACTGCAAAGAACATTGGGTTATAGATGTCTTTTTGAATTAGGGTTCCCTTTGATTTATACCCAGAAGTGGGATTGCTGGATCGTATGTTAAGTCTATTTTTATACTTTTGAGGAAACCCCACCCTGGTTTCCACAATGACTGCACCAAACTACATTCTTTCCAACAGTGTAAGAGGGTCATCTTTCTCCACAGATACCCCAGGATTTAATGTTTGTGGAATTTTAAATGATGACCATTGTGACTGTTGTGAGGTGATACTTATTATAGTTTTAATTTACCCTTCTCTGATAATGATAGTGAGCAATTTTTTTTATATATCTATGTGGCATTTGTATGTCTCTATTGGATAATTGCTTGTTTAGGGCTTCTGCCCATTTTCAAATTGGGTTTCTTGGTTTTTTTTTAAGTATTATTAATAGTTTGTATGAAATCTTTATATTTTGGAAATTAAGCCTTTGTCAGTTGCACATTTCTACATATTTTCTTTAATCCTACAGGTTGTCATTTAGCTTTGTTTATGGTTCCCTTTGCTGTGCAAAAGCTTATAAGTTTTATTAGGTCCCATTTATTAAATTTGCTCTTACATCCCTTCCCTGGGTAGGCTGTTCTAGGAGATCATTGCTGAGATTTATCTCAGAGTGTTTTGCCAATATTTTCTTCTAGGGGATTTACTGTGTTTTGCCTTACATTTAAGTCTTCAAGCCATTTTGAGTTTATTCTTGTGTATGGAGTGAAGGAGTGTTCTAACTCCATTGCTCTGCATGCTGCTATCCAGATTCCCAACATCATTTGGTGGAGGGATGGTCTTTTCTGTGTCATATTCCTGGCTACTCTGTCAATAATTAATAGAACATAGGCCTGTAGATTTATTCCTAGGCCCTCTATTCTGTTCTTTTGGTCCATAAGCCTCTTTCTGTATGAATATCTTGTCATTTTGTTCATTGTAGCTCTGCAATAGTGTATGGAGAACTGATGATTTATTCCTCCAACCTCTTTGTTTTTCATTAATATTGCTTTGGAAATTATGGATCTTTTATGACTCTATGTAAATCTCAGAGTCATTTCTTTCAGTCCCAAAAAGAGAATTTTGGCATAATTTGATAGGAAATCACATTAAGTCTGGGGATTGCCTTGGGCAATATGACCATTTTAACCATTTTGTTTCTTCCATTACGAGACCATTGGGTATCTTTTCAATTCTTCAAATCTTTTTTGATTTCCTCAATCAATATTTTCTAGTTCTCCATGTATATTTCATTCACCTCCTTTTTGTACATTACTCTGGGTACCTTGCCCAGTTCCTTTTTTAGCCTTAGTAATTTTTTGTGAAGCTTTTACAGTTTTCAATATATAGTGTCATGTCTGCATATCATGACAATTTTACATCTTCTTTTCCAGTCTGAATCCTTTTATTTCTTTTCCTTGCCTGATCATTGCGGCTAGGAATTCCAAGACTATATTGAATTGAAATTGTGAGAATGGGCAACCTTTTCTTGTCTCAGGTTTTTGTTGGAAGTGTTTCAGTTTTTCACCATTGAGTATTTTGCTGGCTATATGTTTGTCATAAATAGCTTTCATTATGTTGAGATATGGTCCCTCTAGCACACTGTTACAAGAACTTTTATTGCAAATAGGTGTTAATTTTTCTCAAATGTTATTTCTGCATCTACTGAGATGATCATGTGGTTTTTTGTCCTCTCAGTTATTGATATGGTGTATTACAATTGATTGATTTATTTGCATAAGTTAAACCATCCTAGTTTTCCTGGGATGAAGTAACATTACCATGGTGTATAATCTTTTTTACATGCTGTTGGATTCTGTTTGTTAATGCTTTCTTAAGGACATTTACATCAATGTTTATCAATGTTATTGGTCTATAGTTTTCTCTTGGGGTAGTGTCTTTGTCCTGTTTTTTTATCAGGTTCATGTTGGCCTCACGGTGTGAGTTTGGGTGTACTCTCTCCATATCAATTTTTGGAAGAGTTTGAGGAGGACTGGTATGTATTTTTCTCTGTATGTTTGGTCAAATTCCCCAGTGAAGGTATTTGGGTCTGAATTTTGTTTACAGAGAATTTTTATTTTATTGATAATTCTATTCAATTTCTGGTGACCTGACAGTTCAAATGGTTAATTTCTTCTTGATGCAATATTGGTGGGCTGAATGTTTTCAAAAACTTCTCCATTTATTCCTGGTTATCCATTTTGTTTCCATACTGTTGTTCATGTTGTTCACTTATGATATTATGCAAATTGTTTTACTCTTTGTAGTTTCTGCATTTTCATTTCTTATGTTATTTGTGTTCTCTCTCTTTTCTTGTTGGTGAGCCTGTCCAGAATTTTGTGAATTATGCTTACTATTTCAAAAAAGGCTTTAATAGATTTTTTCTATTTTTTAATGTATATTTCAATTCTTTCTTCATTGTTCTTTCTTATTTCTCTCTTTCTGCTGAGTTTTGGTTTTGTTTGCTCTTCTTTTCATGATTAGTGTACATAGAACATTTGATTATTTATTTGAAATTGCTCTTCTAATTTGAGGACGGTTGTCACTATAAACTTACCTCTTAAGCCTGCTTTAAATGTATTCCATTCACTTTGTGTAGTATTTTGACATATTTCTCAAGATGTTTTTTAATTTCTTCGTTTACTTCTTCACCTCCACTACTTGTTATAGTACCATGGTGTTTAATTTACATGCTGTCATTTTTTCACACTGTTTTTCTGTGAAGGATTTCTAGTTTCATGGTATTATACTCAGAAATTATGCTTCAAATTTGTTTTATTTTCTTAAATTTGTTGAGGATTCTTCTGTGCATGAGTTCATAATCTTTTCTAGAAAATATTCCATGTGAACTTGAAAAGAATGTATATTCTGTTTTGGGGAGGAGTACTGTGTTGAAAATATAAACCAACTCCAATTATTTTAACGTATCTTTTTGTATCTTTTTTCCCTAATTTATTTTCTGTCTGAAACACCAGTCTAGTGATGGTAAAGGGGAGATATAGTCTCCGAATGTGATTGTGTTCCCATCCATTTCTCCCTTTTCATCTATTAGTATTTGCTATATGTATTTAGGTGCTCCTATATTGAGTGCATATATTTTAATGAGTTTAATACCCTCATCTTTTATTGCTCCTTTAATCATTATTTCATGTCCTTGTTTATCTTTCTCTATGACATTTTTTGTAAAGTCTATTTTGTGTGAAGTCTGTACTGCTAGTCCTGCTTTCTTGTCATGTCCATTTGCATTCAATATACTTTTTCATCTTCTGACTTTCAATTAATTTTTGTTCCTCTTACAAAAGTGGGACTCTTGTATGTTTCATAATGTAGAGTCTCATTATATTATCACATCTGACAATATATATCTTTTGATTGAAGCACTAAGTGCATTAACATTTGTGATAATTATTGATAGACTGGTGTTCATTTCCATTTTGAACTTCATTTTCCAGTTGATTTGGTATTTCCTTTTTGTTCATTTCATTTTCTTTTTGTGGCTTGATAAGTTTTCTTTTATTATCTTGGTTTCTTTTTGGCTTTGTGACTTCATTGTAAGTTCTGACTTATGGCCACCCTGTTTTGTATGTATATTGAACCTTTACTTTATCTTTTTATTTTAACTGATAGGAATACAAATTCTAACCCCTTCTATAGAGAACAGAAACAATAAGGAAATACTCTGTATTGTCCTGTTTCACTCTCTGACCTTAAAATTTTTGATGTCCTGTTCTGCAACATCATATTTATTCTATTGTAAGACATTGTAGCTATTGCCTTTCTAATTATGCCTTTCTCCTTTCTATAGAATCCTGCTTCATTTTTTTTTTAGAGTCGATCCTTCAATATTTCTTTTTCTGTTGCTAAATTCTTTTAGTACTTGCTTTAGTGGAATTTATTTATCTCTCCTTCTATTCTAAAGGATAGCCTTGCTTGATAAATTATCTTAGATTACAGCTTTCTTTCATTCAGGACTTTAAATATGTCTTACCACTGTCTTCTGCCTGTTGTATTTGTGTAGTTAACGTGTTTACAAATATAATATATATAATTACATATATATGTATAGAATACATAGAAATGAAGTTAACAAATGAGAAAACCTATACGTTAAAAAATAGAAAACATTGATGAAGGAAATTAAAACTGACCCAAAGAAATGAAAATTCCTCTTATGTTAACGATGTGATACAATGTGGTTGAAACAAACATACTACCCAAAGCAATCTACATTTTGTGTTATTCATGTCAAAGTACCCATGAGATTTTTCAGTTAATAGAACAGTTAATTTCAAAATTTATATGTAACCACATAGACCATAAGTTGCCAATATAATCATGAAAAAGAGTATTAAATCTAATAGTGTATAGTTCTCTGAAGTTAAACATTCCAATAAAGCTTTAGTAATTTAAACAACATGAAACTGGCTCAAAAACAGACACCAATCAATAGAAGAGGATAGAGCAACCAGATATAATCCCTCACACCTATGATCAATTAACCCATGAAAAAGGAAGCAAGAGTATAAAATGAAGAATAGACATTCTCCTGAATAAGTAGTGCAGGGGAGATTGATCATGTAAAAGATAGATTAGAATAGATCCTCACAATGTATACAATCCATAAGCAGAGAATATCTTTCTATTTATTTGGTTTATTTTATTTCTTGCACCTGTAATTTATAGATCTATGTTTAGATCTTTTATTTCACTTATCAAATGTATTCCTTGTTTATTCTTTTTGGTATAAATATACACACAATTGTTTTCCTAATTTCTCTTGCTGATAATTTGTTGTTACTATATAAAAATGCAACGGATATTTGTATATTGATTTTGTATTCTACAAGTTTACTAAGTTTGTTCATTATATCTAACAGTCACTGGAGGAGACTATGGAGTTTTCTATCTACGCTTAATTATGTCATCTCTAAAAATTTTACTGCTTTTTTACAAGTTGGATGCCTTTTATATTTTTTCTTGACTAGTTGTTCTGGCTAGGTCTTCAAATAGTGTAATTTAGCACTTGTGAGAATGAACTACCTTTTCTTATTACTGGACCAGAGGAAAACCTTCCTGTATGTTAAAATTGAACTTGATGATAGTCATGGGTTTCTCATATATGACTTTTATTATGTTTAGTTGAATTGTATTAAAAGTGAATTTGTTAAGAATATTTTTATAAAAAAGTAAAGATCAGATATGTGAAAAGTTTTCCTACATTTTTTGAGATTGACGTTTTTCAATTCTCTGCTTTTTAAGGGATTGTATCACATATATTGATTTGAATTTGATAAGTAATATTTATGAATCAGGACTAAATCCCTCTTAACTATAGTTTATAATACTTATAATATGTAATGAATTCAGGTTGCTAATATTTATTTAGAATGGAATGTTCACATACTGAAAGAAAAATTTACATTACAGATTGAGTTTACATTTATTTATTAAAAATGTTTATCCCTCATTTTTAACTTGGCTTATGTTTAAAGGAATTTATTTCTAAATAAAGAATATAACTTTTGGTAGAACTGGATTTTCTACAGTTTACTGATACAGAACATAGCTATTATTTACATTTAGTGAACAAAACACTTGCCTTGAAATGCCATATTTTACTAACAATGTCAAATGTTTCAGGACTGAGATACATATTCCTTCCAAAAATGCATTACCTGGTCTTTTCCACCCCAAATCACATATAGTGTTATTTATTTGTTTTTTGATTGCTTGTTTGCCCCTTAATGGAGGCACTGCTTATTGAACCCAGGATCTTGTGCATAAGTGTACTTATAAACATCATTTTGGAACACTTAATAGAAGCCACAATTGAATGGATTATAAAGATGGAAAGAAAATTTATTGCTTCTAGGGACTGAAAAACCTCTGATTGAAAGAATGGCAAAAATAAACATTTGTAAATATACAATAAGATTTTCTCTTTTGTAATTTTAGAGTAGAATATTAAATTAAATTTGTTTTACTTATAGAAATGAATTACAATTTAAAACAAAAATTCCGCCTTTTGGGATTTCTTAAATTTGATGCATTATTTTTATCTAATTTTATTTCATAATTATTTACCATTTATTTAAATACAAAACAAACAAACTGACATTTAATCTGCTCATGTTTTGAATATTGAACTACTTATTATATAGTACACAGATAAATACCTACTTCCATTTCCTAATCAAATTGTTTCAATTTAATTACAAATGATATTGGAATAGATATATATTTTCTGTACAAATTTTACACGAATTTCACTTTAAATTCCAAAACTTTAAAATTATTTTATATATTTTGTGCTATATTTATACTCTGTTCACAAATCTGGCATAAATTTCAATACAAAAGTATGGAGATTGGTTTTATTTCATACACCCCAAAACTAAATTATTTAAAAAAATTTGTTGGGATAATATTTGCAGATCACACTATAAAAAAAGCATCCTATATGTTTCATTATAACTGGATGAATGACAAGTAAACACTGGCTGAATGTTACACTTGAGTTGCTGGGATACCAGTCGTTTTGTGATGTCACAGCTTCTCAAGTTGAGAACCATTGTGAAGGCCTAGCAGTTTATCTGTTCAGGCCTGCCAAAGCAGCATTTGAAGCTGCAGTGCTCAAAATCATGCAGATTAGAAAAGTAGCTGTAGAAAGTTATTTGAGATGGCACATGTTTCTTCAGAAATTCAAGATGTGTCTCGTAAAGATGGACCAACTGGCTCAGGAAACTCCGGTAGATCTTTATTGTGTGATCAAACATTCTCTGGGGACTTGGACATGAGTTCTATGATTGAAGAAAATGCTTTTCAGACTTTGTCTGAAGAATCCTTGATTAAAAGACCATGTTACACACATTGTGTCTGTGAACCAGATGAAGATAATGATTTTCGTTCTCTGACATTTCCAAGAAAGCTCTGGAAAATGTCTGGGAGTGACCAATATAAATCCATCTGGTGGGGTGATAATGGATCTTCCGCAGTGATTGATGAAGTTGTCTTGAAGAAGGAAGTTTTGGAAAGAAAGGCCCCTTTCAGAATATTTGAAACTGGAAGTATGAAAAGTTTACTTAGACACATTAACTTTTATGGGTTTAGGAAAGTGAGGCAGAATTTTCAAAGGTGTGCTTGTCTTGCTGACTTTCCGGCAGAAGAAAAAGAAGTCCCTGTATTAAGAAAGATATTCAGAAATTTTAATTACCACTTGGTAACTTATATATAAAATATTATTTTGCACATCAATCAATGGTAATATAAATGTAAAGCTAGATTTGGAAAATTGTATAAAACTATTAAGGCTAAAATACTTTACTCTATAAAATGAGGACAGTGCCTTAATTATTCAAGATTATGAGAAACTTTGCTTACAACTATGACTCTTTCCAGAAATTCATATAAA
Source organism: Vicugna pacos (assembly GCF_048564905.1). Classification (NCBI taxonomy): domain Eukaryota; kingdom Metazoa; phylum Chordata; class Mammalia; order Artiodactyla; family Camelidae; genus Vicugna; species Vicugna pacos. Next base: position 4,067,925 of record NW_027328737.1, read on the forward strand.
GTTATTAAAGCTGCTTTTCAAAATTGGCATTCACCATTACTGCAAATGCTAACATTTAAATTTGATGACTATAATAATTAAATGTGTATTTTCCAAATAAGGAACTTCAAAATATTGTTAGCAATGTTCATATTTTGATGATATTATCCTTGCATAGTAAACGTGGAATAAGGTTTTATACGTTAGGCTTATTGTAGTCTTGTATTTTGGTATAAATATTACTAAAATGTTTCTCCCTTGGTTGTAGCTGCACTTTTATCATAATCCAAATTTTAAACGAGGCTGTCCCCAGGTTTTAGTGAGAATAAAAAGAAGAGTTGGGATTAAAAATGCCTCTCTGGTGTCTTCATTGGCTGAAGACTTCAAAGAGCAGCACTTTAAAGCAGGGTATAATGTGGATAATAATAATTCTGGATTTGTGGCTGACACTATTGAAGAAAGTGCATTTTTACCTTCTGCAAATTTAAACATGCCTCTAATGAGAAAGCCCTCTACTAGCCACATAATTGGTGATACAACTACCCCGATCAGAGGTGATTTTTCTCCTCCATCATCAATGTCAGACCAACAGAACAAATTGCAGTGGATCAACGAGCTATTTTCAATCAGTTGACCACTGTCCACGGGCACTCTCAAAGCAGTTACAATGAAATAAATGGCCGTGTTGTGAACTCCATTTGAACTAGAATTTCTACTTCTCAGTAGAGTAACTTATCTCCCAAAGCAATTATTATGGACTGATGTCAGAGCCTTCTACTTTTCCAAATACATATCAGAACATATCTGCAAATGAAGGTCATTTTCCTAAACTTCAACCAGGGTGCAACCCACTCTTTCCAGTGCCAGTGATAGCTGATACATCAGCTACTTTTCTTTCAAGGCCAACTCATCAGCCATCTTCAGTTTATGAACGTCATCCTAATAACAACTGATCTACCAGAGAACTACCAGATTATGCAGGAAACAAAGATTATAACTGATGTTGGCAAATGTGGACAACTATCTGCTATTTTCTTATTTGAACATTAAACATAGATGTGTACCTGTATTTTCCTTAGTATTTTTTAAAAGAATTAAGAGTTAAATGGGAGACTAACTTGCCATTTAAAGAAAAAAAGAGATATTTGTTTGATATGATCTTAGGTGGAACAATATGGGAGTAAATTTAAATATTTTCATGTAAGGAAGAAGAAAAAATGGAAGAATTTGGAAAAATAATAAAACATGGAGAGAGGGAAAAGTACTAAGTGGTTTCTGGTTCATCTTGGAAAGTATTAAATGTGTTAAGTTAGGATAGTTTGGAACAGGAGATACATGCAGGAACCGGCCCAGGGATCATGGTCTCTATTATGTCATCCCTGGAATCAAAAAGGTCACATGATGTAGTCTCAGATGGCACATTCAGCATGTGGTAGAATTTAAGAAGTAATTTATCTATGGTCTTCTTTGTGCTGTTCTAAAAGCATTCCAATTGGTGCTTTCATTTCCTGCCCTCAAGTGTCTACACTATATTTTCTAGTTAATAATTTATGTTGCTTTTATGTTCCAGCCAAAGAAAAAGTTACATCCTCAGTGTGAAACTTAATGCATTTCCAACTCTAATCACACAAAATTAACTCAACTTAGCTTAGTCATTTCTTTATAAATCTGGCATCTGACTACCTTGGCATATCTTTATGTTTCAGTGTATCTGGATATATATCCAGGCAAATGCTTCTCAACCATGTTAGCTCCAACCTCAACAGTTTTACTCCAGCTCATACTTGGACTTTGGGTGTCCTCATTTTACCTACTTAGACTATCCTCCTCTCAGCAGAGAAACCACCTCCTCCAGATGTTTTCTGTCTATCCCGCTTTCCTTGTCTATCTTGGATACCACCACAGTAAGCACAGCACATGCCACAGGATGCATTTTAGTATTTAGTGAACGAAAAATATATGTTGACTTTAAGCAAAATCTACTTTCCTGAAACAACAAAACTCTCGGTTTTCAAACTATTTCGTTATGGTCTTTACTCTACACCACAAACTAGCTCTTTTCACAGCGCAAGGACTAGTCACTCAAGACAGTAATTGGAGGTAGGTACAGAAGACTATGTATTATTTTCTTCCCAAGTCATACCTCCATAGGCCTAAATCAATCCTTTCTCATTTGCTGGATATTTTCCTGTCTCTTCATCACCCACCCATCCCAAAATATCTGATTCTCTTCCCCATACCAATAACTATACTGCATTCTAATTAATTTACTTCATAGAATCAGAGCTTTTTCCAGAAGAGACACTGCCATTGCAAACATTTAATGTAGGTTTATATACCCCACATAACTTGTGCCCCTTCTAACATTCAAACAGGAAATTTCTAAGATGTACTATTCCCTTGGATGGGGTGGTGGTATTCAGTAATCAAATTGCAATCTAAAATGTGTGTACTAGAAGAAGGTGAGGGTGATAGAATTAAAAATTTGTCCATGTGCAAGAATACCAAATTTCTGCAGATATTAAGAAATATAAAATATTCATGGAAGTCTTTGACTATTTCCCATTAATTTAAAATAAAAGGCAAAACATTTTCAGAATGTGAAATGCCCTGAATTGCTGGAAAATTGTAGGCTAGGTCAGGGACTCTAAGGCTTCTGCTTACAATGATGCAGCCAGTGTCAGCTGATAAGTCTGGAATGGCAGAATAGAGTACTGAAAATTTGTCACCTGTTGTGAAGAAAGCCTTTGATATTCTGGAGAATGGGCAAATGGGCCAGGGTGAACTCTAGCAACGTCTCACCAAAATGACCTATACCAAGAGAAGAAAAGAGACCACTTGCAGCTGGAGAACTATGTCTGGACAGCCGTGGTTCTTCCTACAACAGAAACATCAAGCTTTTATGTTTGTCAGCTGAAATCTGATGGTGGCTATGTTGTTGCTTACATTAGCAGTCTGGGGTTCAGATGGGCTGGTTCAGCAGCTAGTTTCCAGCTCCCTTATCAGACAGTGGGTCTTACCGTGATCATCTTAACAAGGTTCTATACTGGTAAGTCAAAAGCTACAGTTTACTATCAAAATTAGGTATCGTAAATAAGAATATTCTTTGTTTGTCCATCTGTAGATTTCAACCTGGGAAAAACTAGACTTTTGACCAAAGTACAATAGTTGTCTGGTGCTTTGAAATCTATTCTCTGAGCTCTGCCCACTGAATTCTTCCCACAAAATACTACAAGTCTCTCTACCACTGTGTGTGTGTGTGAAGATGGATTGTTAAGCAGTAACTAAGTTTGTCTTAGTTGAGTCATCAGTGAATTATTCCTCTGCATCTGTCAGAATCTCTCTGAATTAAGAGTTTCATTGAGCCACCAGATTTTCTTCTGATCAGGGAGAGGTAGATTATATTTCTCCCAGTATAATAATTGTTTCCTGCTCATTGAATCCCGAGCTGATGTTAGGGCCATGCCTCTGAACCCTTGAATGGGATTGAGGCATACACATTCTCCAGTCCCCAGAGCCCTGCACAGGACTGTATCACCTTTTTAATTTAAGCTTATGTCTAAGTTTTTATCTTTTAATTCTCATTGTTGACACAACATATTTTGGCTTGGAACACACGTTGACTATTTTGTAGAGTCTGAACCACTGAATTATTCCCATTCACCTAGAAATTGCAATAACTTTTCTTCACTTGGACTACCTGAAATAGAGTGAGCATAGTCATCATTTCGAAATCAGTCCTCAGTCCTAATAATGCAGAAGCTTTACACTACTTTGCCCAGCACTTGAGCAAGAATGTTTGTTGTGGATCTCAGGGATTATCCTCACATTCCATAATGCAGCCATGAGAAAACACAACATTTTTATCCAAAATCAAGTCTTTGTCAGTATTGCATTTCCATTGCAAAACAGTTAAGAATTGTAAGAGTTCTGAGATTTAAACATGCTTAGATTTTTATCAACCTAGCATGTTCATTTCTTACAGATGCTGTCGGGGAGATGAGACCATCGGTCAGAGACAGTGAACTTTATCACTCACAGCAAGAGCAGCCAGTTTTAAATTTGAATCCATTCCCTAATCTCAGATGAATACACAGATTGAAATTTTGATGCCTACAGAAGCAGTGGGCTGTTAACATGAAGAATGTTTAAAAATGGTAAAACTCTTATTTTATTACTATCTTTATGTATAACTTATTAGAATCACTTATTTATTAGTATCTTTACCTAGGATAAGTATATCTTGATGCAAGTTTACTTGCTGAAAATACAATCATGAGAAATGACATGAGAAAAATGACCTTTTAGTTTCCATTTCTCCTGCTTTTATTGAGATATAATTGGCATAAAACATTGTGTAAGTTTAGGTGCACAGGATAGTGATTTCATATACAACTATCATGTAATATATATCATAACAAATTTAGGGAGAATTCATTACCTCATTTAGATACAATTTTAAAGAAATACAATTTGTATTTGGTTGTGATGAGAAATCTTATTGTCTACTCTCTTAACAACATTCATATAGAACATAAAGCAGTATTATTTGTAATTTTCAAGTTAATATGGGGCATCCCTAGAACACGATTATTTTACTGCTGGAGGTTTGTAGCATTTGAGTGAATTAAACAAATCCTCCTTTTCCAACCCCTGACTTTGTTAATTACAAATCTGTTTTCATTTACTATAAGCATGTTTGTTTGTTTTTGAAGTGTACTTTAATCTATAACTCTGCGTTAGTTTCTCCTACACAACTTACTGTTCACTATTTTTAATACATTTCAAACTGTTCTCCAAAATATATCTAGTTATGATATGTTGCTATTTAAAGATATTTCATAGTTATTGACTATTCCCCATACAGTATATTTCTTGTCCGTGATTCATTTACTTTGCAACTGGAAATATTTCTCTCTTAATTTTCCTCAACTTTTTCTTTCCCTTACCCCATTTCCCTCCTTCTTGTGAACAACCTGTTTCTTTCTATATGTATAACTCCTTTTCTGTGTTGTTAAGCTCATTTGTTTAAAATTCCAAATGTGAATAAAATCATTCAGCATTTGTCATTCCCTTTCTGACTTATTTCAGTTAGCATATTACACTCTTGGTCTACCCATTTGTTGCAAATGACAAAAACTTAATCTATTTAGAGTTGAATAATAACCCATTGTATTTTTATGTGAGTGTGTATATATATATATATATATATATATATATATATATATATATACTGCATATATATATATAGTTTCTGTGTGTATGTATATATATATATATAAATATAGGTAAATCTGTAGTTAAATGGGTAGATATATATTTTATAAACACATATCTTCTTTATCCATCATCTTTTGAGCAATTAATTTGCTTGTATATCCTGTCTATTGTGAATAATGCTGCAGTGAATATATGGTTGAATTTATCTCTTCTAATTAGTGTCTTTATTTTCTTGGAATTAGTATCCAGATATGGAAATGTAGAATTATATTTCATTTTTATTTTTAGATAAATCTCCATGTTGTTTTCCACAGTGGCAGCACATATTTCCATTCACTCCAGCAGTGCATCAGGGTTGTTTTTCTTACATCCTCACCAAGAATTATGTTTGTTAACTTTTTGATAATAGTCATTCTGACAGGCGTGACATAAAATCTCATTGTGTTTTGGACTTGCATTTTTCTGATGGTCAGTGATGTTGATCGGTTTCATGTGCCTGTTGGTTACCTTTCCCCCACTGTATATTCATTTTTGTAATGGGCTAAATGACCATATGTGTCTGATTTCATTTTCAGCCATTCTTTGTGTTCCAATATTCTGCTTGTTCTGTGTCACTACTGTATTCTTTTTATTACTGTAGCTTTGTATTATAGTTTAAAATGAGGGAGAGTGATATATCCTCTTTGTTCTTTGTCAAAGTTGTTTGTGTTTTCAGTCTGTTTGTATTCTTTTCTTTCTTTTTTTTTTTAGTGATTTCAATTCTTTTGTGTTTACATGTAAATTTTTGAATGATTTATTGTAAGTGTCTGAAAATGCCCTTGGTATTTTGATAGGCACTGAATTTAATTTGTGCATTTTCTTGGCTTATGCTGTCATTTAAAAATTATATTTTTCCTCATCTATGAACACACTTTATCCTTTCATCTGTTTGCATTATCTTCAATTTCTGTTATAAATATTTTATACTTTTCTGAATACAGGTCTTTTACCTCCTTGGTTGGATATATTTTTTGATATTTTTTTGTAATGCAACTGTAAATGAGACAGTTCCCTCACTTTCTGTATCATTTAGCTTCTTGTTAGTGTGTAGAAATGCAAGATTTCTCTATGTTAATTTTACATTTGGAAATTTTACCAATTGTATTGATAAGCCCTAGTAGTATTGTGGCACCATTTTTAGGATTTCTGTTTAAATTATGTCATCTGCAAGCAGATACTTTTACTCCTTTTCTTAATTAGCTATATTTTACTTACTTTTATTTTGGATAACTATGGCTAGAATTTCCAATACTATAACTAATAAAAGTGGTAAGAGTGAGCATTCTTCTCTTCTTCCTGCTTTTATTGGAGATGCTTTAAGCTTTTAATCAGTGAGTGTCATGTTAGCTGAGTTCTTGTGATATAAGACCTTAACTGTGTTGAAGTATGTTTCCTCATGCTCACTTTGAGGAGGAATATATTCATAAATAGATACTCAAATTGTCAAAACATTTTTTGACTCTATTGAGGTGCCCATATAAATTTTATTCTTCAGGTTGTTAGTGTGGTGTATGATACTGAAAAATTTGTGGGCATTGAATCAATTTTGCATCCCTGGAATAAAATGGACTTAATCATAATGTATAATCCTCTTAATGTATTGTTTGATTTGCTGATAATTTAGTGATGATTTTTGCATCTATGCTTATCAGTAGTATGTAACCTGTAGTTTTTTGAGGTATTTATTCCAGTTTTAGTAGTAGTGTGATACAGAAATTTGGGTTTGGAAGCCTCCATTCCTCTCGAAAATTTTGGAATATGCTGAGAAGTATAGGTGACAGCTCTTCTTTAAATATTTGGCAGAAATCACCTGTGAAGCTGTCTAGGCCTGGAATTTTGTTTCTTGGGAGATTTTGTTTAATTACTGATTCAATTTCATTAGTGATAATCTGTTCATATTTTCTTTCTCATTCCATTCTGGAGATTAGTTCTTTCTTAGAAATTGTCCATTTCTTCTAGGGTTTCCATTTTGTTAGCATATTATTTGTTGTAACTTCATATGATGCTTTGTATTTCTTTGATATAAGCTGTAACTTCTCATTTATTTCTGAGCTTATTAATCTGTACTCCCTTTTTTGTTCATGTGTCTGGTTAAAGTTTATCAATATTATTTACCTTTGAAAAGCCATTATTTAGTGTGATTAAATGTTTCAGTCTTTAATCTTTATTTTATTTAATTATGTTCTGACCTTTCAGCTGTCTTTCCTTCTACTAACAAGACTGTTTATTATTTTCCTACAAATTTTGTTTGAAAGAATATGTTGTAAGTGAGACATTTTTCTTATTTGAGTAACTGGGATTATATTGCTATAAGCATCCCTATTAATACTGCTTTTTTTATACCCCATGGATTTTGTTTACATTGTCATTTTTTTATATATTTTTTCCTTGATTTATACAGCAATCCAGTTGTTGTTAATATTGTATGATTTATCCTCTACACTTTACAATTTTTCTCAGGTTTTTTCTTTTAGTAAATTTCTTTTCTTACATAATTCATGTTTCTTCACAAAACAAGGGGAAAATAATAAAATTTATACAAAAATCTGAAAGATCCAAATTTTCTAAAATTATATTTAAAAATGAGCAAAGCTGTGGGTATTATCCTCCTTGAATTTATAATATACTACAAAGCTACAGTAATAAATGCATCAATATATGGCACTTTAAAAACACATAGATCAATGGAACAAAATAAAGAGTCCTAAAATAAACCCACACACATATGGTCAATTAGTCTACAATGAAGAATGCAAGAGTATACAATGGAAAAAAGGTAGTCTCTTCAATAAGTAGATCTGGGAAAACTGTACAATACACGTAAAAGGAAGATATAAGAGCACTTCCTTCCATAGTATACAACATAAGATAAAAATGGATTGATTTCCTAAATGTAAAGCCCGAAACTATACAATTTCTGACAAAGAACAGGAGCAGAAATGACTTTGAGATAAATCATGGCAATGTTTATTTTTGATCTGTCTCCAAATAAAAAAAAAGAAAGGTAACAATTACAGTTTTTAGGTTACTAAGGAAAAAATAGATGTACTATGCGATACAGGGATACTAATTCTTGTATAAGTGTGAAGTGCAAAACCTTTTGAAGAGCAAAGAAATCTTCAACAAGAGATATGATAAGACAGAATAGAAGGAAAAATTTCAGACAATGAAACCAACAAGATGTTAATATCCATAATATATATATATCAAAATAGACTCAATATTTAAAAAAGAAAACACCAACTTAAAAACAATTGAAAGATCTTCATGGAAAATTTTCAAAATGAGAGTTGTGGATGATTTTCATGCTCATACATAGAAACATAACATTGCTATTCATTAAGAAACATAAATCAAAACCAGAATGGAATATAATCTCACAGCAACCAAAATGGCTATTAATAAAATGTCTACAAATGACAAACTTCAATAAGAATTTTGAGAAGAGGTAAACTATGTACACTCTTGGTGGAAATATAAATTGATGCATCCACTATTATAAACGTGTGGACAGTGCTCAGAAAATGAGAAATAGAAGCATTATATGTTGCAGCAATTCCTGTTTTTGGTATAAATCTGAAAAAAATGAAAACATTAACTTTATATATTACCCCAATGTTCTTTACATCATCATTTATAGTAGCCAAGGATAGAAGCACAACTCAACTGCCCATTAACAGATTATTGGCTGAAGTAGATGTGAGATATAGATAACATAATAAATTCTTAGTCATTGTCATATTAAAAAATAAAATCCTGCCATTTGGAACAATGTGACTGGACCCCGAGAGTGTTGCACATAGGAAAATAAGTCATACGGAGAAAAACACTCTACTTTGTCACTTAAATGAGGAAAAAAAGAAAAATAAAAAGAAAAAAGAAAAAAAGGAAAAATAATCAAAATAAAGGAACAGGATGACTTATATATGTGTAGTGTACCAAGTAGTGGTTTCCTGTGGGGACAGAGCAGAAGGATGGAGAAGACAGATATGTGCAAGCTACTAGTAATAAATTAGAGAACCAACTGGGCTATATTTACAGCACAGAGAAATATTTTAATAATTTAACTGATTTTAAAGGGATTATAGGGTTATATTATAGTAAAATGTGCATGTAGGTGGGAAACACGTTAAAATAAAAACCAGGGAAATCAAAATATTTTGTAGTACTATGATATTAAGGTAGCTGATTTATTCACTTTCTATACTGTTTTCATAATGTCCTTGGTAGAATTTAAGCTTTTAATTGAAAAAGTATACACTTTTAAAAGTGACATAAGTTTAAACAATTTTTGTCTCTCCCCTTATATCTACAGTCAATAAAACGTACACATCACAACAAAAATAAATACAACACAAAAGAATACTCTGGAATGCATGTGAATAGGTAGTTTGGTGGACTAAAACACACAAAAGAGGCTAAACTGTGGGAAGAGCAGATCTGGTGTATGCAACCAAGGCCCCCTGACTAGGATATATGAGTCCTCAAGTTCAGAGAACCTAGTAGAAACAGGGTCTCAGCGGTTCACACAGCTTCGGCCTCCAACTGCGCCAGTACTCATGGTCACATGTAACTAGAAGGGAGCCACAATGGAGACCGAATTTCCATCCTTCAGACACTCAGACATTAATGAAACTGTCCCTACACCCCATTCACAGTGGTGGAGACAAGATACCTTGCAACACTGGACATAGGAAAGGCACTTGCCTGATTCTAAATACCCACCTGTTTTACACCTTTCCTCAATGTGTACACTGAGTCTCATGGGATATCAGATAAAAGGAAGTGTTCACCGGCCCAGGGACAAGAGTGGCATTAACTACCCGAGAAGTCTAAGAAGTGATAATGAAACCACCTTTTATCGAGACAGTAGTGACTGGAAAGTGCCATTTTGAAATATTATCAGAGGTAGCTCAGGTAAGTAAAACCAAAACTTGTGCAATTTTGCAAACTACCAGAAAATAAAAGCAAGGACTCCAACTCCCAATCTGTTATATAGTGTCATCAGAGCAATAATTTATCAAGATCATGACCAATCACACTAACTTTATAGGGCACGAACACACACAGATACACAGACACAGACACCGACACAGACACACACACACGCACCTGTGCACACACACACACACACACACAATGTCAACCATGCAGCAAACAAACTTAAAGTCATGGTATATTGCCATATAACTAATAGAGAATCCAAATAGTTGTCATTCAGAAACTCAATACAAAAAACAAAACTATGAAAGCAGTTTAGTGAGCTCAGGAATAAATGAAATGATGATAAGGAATACATTGCCAAAGAGACTGAAACTATAAAATTACTAAAAATTATTGGAGGCAAGGAGAACTTAATAAGTGAGATGAAGAATGCAACAGGAAGCATTGGATGTAGACTGTCTTTGTGGAAGAGAGATAAGCAAACTCACCAATACAAAACTAGAAATGATAGGAGAGGACAGAGATACAAGATAATAAAAAGTGAGGAAATTCAATAGTAGCCATCAGACTTCCTCTGGAAGTGCACATTAGAGAGGAATCCTGGAGGGAGTAAAAATTTAGAAGGCAGCTGATGGTTTATTTAGAGAAATAATAGTTGATAACTTCCCGAACATGTGTAAGGAACTGATATAAAATTCCGTGAGCCAACAAAACCCAAAAACTTTAAGACAAAGGGACCTCCTTCAAGATACATCATATGCAAATTGGCAAGTCAATGGCAGAGTAATATTTTAAAGGCAGCCAAAAATAGTTATGATAATCTACAAAGGAACCCCCATTAGGTTATCAGCAGATTTCTGAGCAGAAAACATAGTCCACGGGTAAATAAAATTACATTTCAAACTACTAAAATAAGAAATCACTCACCCAATAATACTTACACAGTTATCACTTAGATATAAAGTGAAAATAAAGGCTTTACCCGACAAACAAACATGAATGTGATGAGAAAAACAAAACCGAGACACCTTAAAAGAGGTGCAGAATAAAAGTCTTCCAAGAAATATAAAATGGCAAAAATGGGCAAAACATTGACCAAAATGCTAAGGAGAGACCATGAAAATTTGCATCTGTTTCTCTCGGTATGTTTTTAAATGCTACTCTACCATATGGTTTAAAGAGAGAAAAATAGGAAATCAGGGACAATAAATATAGATAATTCAAACTGGTAACATGTTCACAACAGCAAAAGAAATAATTTGAAACAGTAATCATAGAAGGTAAAGAGTAAAAACAAAACAATATTAAAGGAAGATTCTATCAGCAGAAAACAGGACTAAATTATACATCAGATATTTTATTTTAATTGAAGTACTGTAGATGTACTATATTGTGTAGTTTCAGATGTACAGCATAGTTATTCTAATCAATTTGTAGATTATATTGCATTATGAATTACGACAATAATTTTAACCTACAATTATTTTTAACTATTGTGTATAACTCCATAATCTATACAGATTTTCCTTGTTGCTTTTCTCCTTTATGAATACTACTTTCTATCTATCAATATTCAACCATTAAAATCTCTTTCCCTTCCTCTTTGGTAAACATATATTATTTCCCATATGTTTGAGTCTGCTTAAGTCTTGTCTAACTAATCTCTTTACCTCTCCAACATGTCTCTACTTATCTATCTCTCTACCAATCTATCATGTATTATCCTTATGTCTATCTATCTATCTCTCTCTCTATCTCTCTATCTATCTATCTATCATGTATTATCCTTCTTTCTATCTGTCATCTATCAATAGACAGCTATAGATAGTTGTACACAGATATTTGTTATTCTTTAGATTCCACATATAAATTATATCATATACTTTTGTCTTTGTCTAAGTTACATCTCTAAGCACATTATTTACCAAGTCCATTCAGGATGCTGATATAGCAATGTGTTATACATTTTCATGGCTGAGTATTATTCCATTGCATATTTATAGAAACATCATATCTTCTTAAGTCCATAGTCTACTGTGGACTCTTGGATTTCTTCCTTGTCTTGCATATTATAAACAGTGCTGTCGTGAACATTGGTTCTTCTCAGTTATTTTTCCCCAGATTTTTCCTAGGAGAGGTATTACTGGGTCATATGGTAGTTAAATTTTTAGATTTTAAACAAATCTGAATAGTATTTTCCAAAGAAGTTGTACCAATTTACATTTCTACTAAAGGTATAGAAGAGATTTATTACCTACACATCATCCCCAACACTATTGGAGACTTTTTAATAATAGCCGTTTGTCCAGTGTGAAGTAATATCACATTGTGGTTTTGATTTGCAATTACCTAATAATTAGTAATGTTGAGCAATTTTATCACTTGCCTGTTACGCATCTGCATGTTTTCTTTGGAAAAAAATTAACTCAGGTATTCTGCTCTTGTTTTTGATTGGGTTTTTGTTTTTCACCTTAAGTTGTGTAACTTAAATCCATGTTACATCTATTAACCTACATCTATTAACCCCTGGTCACTTGCATTGTTTGCAAATATGTTCTCCAATTACAGAGACAATCTTTTCATTTCATTGATTGTGTCCTGAGCTGTACCAAAGGTTTCAAGTTTATTTAGGTCCCACTTGTTTATTTTTGCTTTTATTTCTTTTGCCTTAGGAGACTGATATAAGAAAATAATCCTATGATATATATACAAAAGTGTATCACCTATATTCCCTTCTAGCAGTTGTATACTATCAGGTCTTACATTTAGGTCCTAATAAACTTGGAGTTTATTTGTGTATATGATGTCAGGAAATTCTCTCATTTCACTGTTTTACATGTAGATGTCCAGCTTTTCCAACACCATCCATTGACGTGACTGTCTTTTTTCCATTGTGTACTCTTGCTTTTTTTTTATCATAGATTCATTGCTAATGGCTGTGTTGAATTATTTCTAGGTTCTCTGTTTTTATTGATTATATCTCTGTGCCAATGCCATACTGTTTTTATTACTGTAGGTGTGTAGTAGAGTAAGGTATCTGGGATGTTTATACCTCCAGATTTATTGTTTTTTCTCAAGATCATTTTGGCAATTTTTAATGGTTTCATGTAAAACTTAGAGTTATTTATTTTCTCATTCTGTGGAAAATACTACAGCTTTGTAACAGGAATTGCACTAAATCTGTAGGTTTCTTTGTGTAGTATGGCCATGTTAACAATATGAACTCTTTCAATCCAAGAGCACAAGACATCTTTCCATTTCTTTGAATCATTTTTAATTTCTTTGTCAATGTTTTATAATTTTCAGTGTTTAGAACTTTCACATATGTGGTTACATTTATTCGAAGATTTTCGGGGGTACGGGGTTTTAAATATTATTGCTTTCAACGTCCAGTTTATGGTATCCCATGATTAATGTGTAGAAATGCAAGAGAGTTCTTTACATTAATTTTGTACCCTGCTCCCTTGATGAAATTATTTATTGTTCATAATAGTCAGTGTGGAGCCCCTAGGACTCTCTATGAAGATTCTTATGCCATCAGTACTGGTGACAATTTTGCCTTTCTTTCCATTTTGCATTTCTTTTTCTTCTTTTTCTTTTCTTTTTCCTTTCTTCTATTACTATTGAACAGAACTGGTGAGAGTAGGAATCCTTGTCTTGCTCCCGTATTCACCCAGAATTCTTTCACCCTTTCCCCTGAGTATATAAATTGTCATAAATGACCTTTAGTATCTTGAGAGGTGATCCCATTTTACTCACTTTCATGAGAATTCTGATGATGAATGTATGTTCAATTTTGTCAAATGCTTATACTTTGCGTATTGACATGGTCTTGTGAATTTTGTCCTTCCTTTATTAGATAAGTGTCATGCTGATTAACTTGTGTATGTTAAACCATCCTTGAGACTCTGGAAGGAATCCAACTGATCATCGTGTATAAACCTTTCTAAGTATTGCTGGATTCATTTGTTGATGTTTTTCTAGGATTTTTGAATTTATATCATCATTCATCAAGGATATTGCATTTTCATTTTCATTTTTTTTTTTTGGTAGTGTCTTTGACTGATTTTGTTATCAGGGTAATGGTGGCCTCATGGAATAACTTTGGGAATTTTCCTTCCTCCTTCATTTCTTAATATATTTGGGGGGAAAATTATTAGTGAAGGCATCCAGGCATTTTGTTCAAGGGGTGTTTATAAAATTATACAATTTATTTAACTTACACTGATTGCTCTTTTCATGTTCTCAGTTTTCTCTTTATTCAGTGTTGGCGGGATGTACATTTCTAGAAATTTGTCAATTTCTTTTAGGTCGTCCAGTTTGTTGTCAAGTAACCGCTCGTAGTGCTTTCATAATCTTTTTTTTGTATTTCTGAAATATCAGATATTATTTCTACTCTTTCATTTCTTATTTTGTTTGGGTCCACTCTCTGTGTTTCTTGATAAGCCTGGCTAAATACTTACCTGTTTTTTAATATTTTTAAAAAAATTATATGGGTTGATTTTATGATTTGTAATTTATTTTTCAACTATTATTTCATTTTTTTTCAACATAAGCATTACAGATTTCGCATTCTACTGCCTTTGGGTTTTGTTTGTTTTTATTTCTTGTTATTTTGGGCAGTTTGCTTCATCCTTTCTATGAGGTTTTTCTAGTTCCTTGTAGAAGTCTTGATTTGTTCTCAACTTCCCTCTTAGATTTGTCTTTGCTGCATCCCGTATGTTTTATGAAGCTGTGTTTTCATTTTAATTTGTATCCAGGTATGATTTTATTACCTCTTTGATTTCATCATTGACCTTGTTTTATTGTATTTCTTTAAAGGATGTGGTTTGACTTCTTGATAGTGCTTTTCCTATTCTTCTTTCTAGAGTTGATACACAGTTTACTTTTGTGTATGGAAAAATACTTGCTGAAATCTATATTTGCTTAAAGTTTCTGAGGAAATTTTTATGACATAATATGTGGTTAATTCCTTAAATAACATCCTGTGAACACTTGAAATGTTTATGTGTTCTAATTTTCTGATGCAGTGTCCAATAACTCAGTTAGGTTGAAATGATCTTATATGCTATGAAGATCTCTGTTTCCTTACAGATATTCATTCTGGATGATCTGGCTATCAGAATAGTTAGGTGTTAAACTCATCTATTATTATTGTTTTATAATGAATTAAATCCTTCATGTCTAGTAAAATTTCATTTTATACTTTGGATCTATGGTTTTGGGTCCATATATAATTTAATGAGTGTAATACCCTATTTTTTATTGATCAGTTTTTATTTATATAGTCTCATATTTGTTTCATTTTGGCCCCTATTTAAAAACGTGTTTTGTATGAGTTGAGCATTGCAATCTGCACTCTCTTGTCATTTTCATGGAATATATTTTCCACTTATTTCCAGACTATGTTTATCTTCCACCATAAAGTGAGTCTTTTTGGTGGGGAGGCAAAAATGATGGAGAAGAAAGATGCTCGTAGCTCACCCTTTTCCTCAAATGCACCAAGACTCATATACACAGACCCACCCAGCTAACCAGAGAACCTCCAGAACTCTGACAGATCATTCTCCTCTTCAATAGTTAAGATGCAAAAAATCTGGTAGGAGAAAAGGAGGAAAGAAAGAAGAAAAGGCAAAACAGAGTGGGACAGGTCCCAAAGTGAGGGAGCAGCAAAGAAGGGCTGGTGCTCATTCACTGTGTCTCCCCTCTCAAACTGAGTGATTGGCAGGATGGAGGGGGAGTCTCCAAGGCTTGTACATGTACATAGTATAAGTTGACTGACAGAACTAAGTAAAACAGGCACAGAGGACCCCTGTGACACTCAGCCAAAGATGCAGCCCAGAAGCTGGGGGCAGGGCCTTGTTGCCTGAGCTGGATGGTAGATGGGATTGGCTGCACTGTGGTGGCCCAGGGGAATGGAGTTGGCTTTGTGTCATGGCTGTGGGTTCACAGGGCAGAACAACGTGGGCCCTCCATAAAACAACAGGGCAAATGTGCCCTGTGGATGAAAGGGTGCATTCCCCATCTCTGAAAATCCACAAAAGTTTCTAGGTGAAGAGAGCTGGGGCTCAGACACAGCCACCATACCTTCTGGTGTTTTACAACCATGTGGCAGTGGGTGCAAAACCTGCATCTACACTTAAGGAATTAGCAGCCTCAAGGGCCAGACCGAGACTTGTCTACAGCCTGAGGCACATATTATACTACTGTCTGGTTCCTCAGAGAACTTGTCTGCCAAGACAAACAAGGAGCTGGATTTTGGCCCAGACCAGGTACAGGGCTGTTCCTCAGTCTTCCCTCAGCCCACTTCTGGTGTGCAAACCTTAGGCAGGGCATACAGTGGCACAGAGCGGCAGAGTGATCAGCAACCTGAGGGGGAGGATGACCCCTCAAATTTTGGGCTGGAATACAGCCCCTGACCATTGGGCTGGGAGAGGTCGTGATGCCCAATCCTGCCTGGTCAGTCTGCAACATCTGACTGCAGCATCGGGCATGGCAGTGACAAGCCAGCCCAGAGTAGAGAGAGCTTCATCAGACCCAGTGTTGGGTGTAGGATCGATCTGCTTGCTGACCTGCCCTGGGAGCAGAACAGATGAGCGCTCCAATGGAGGGCCTCTGGAAACAACAACCTGAGCTTCCAAATCAGGATGAATAAAGAAAGAATTCACATTAAATGTACATAGTATCCAGGAGGACACTGACCACCCCTTTGTATTAATCTGTTTTTACTTGTTCCATTTTCTATTACACTCTTAATTTTTACTTCTTATTGAATTATATATACCCCAATTTTAATCCCTTTGAAATTTTTTAAAATATATTTATTATTATTATTTTTCAAAACTCTGCTTCAAATTCCTTTTCTATTATTCATTATACAATGCCTTCAAACCTTTATTTATCCCTTCTTTAAAATTCTTTATCTTTCTCTCTCTTTTATCTCTTTTCTAAGTTGTATAACTACATAAGCTTTAGGTAGTTAAACTCCTTTAAGACCACAGTAGATAACTGATACACCAAAAACCACAGTGCCAGAGAGGTAGTAGAAATTTGAAGAAGCATAGAAACAATTCCCTATTAAAAGAACAAGAGAAATCCCCTGAAAGTATGATCAGTGAAATAGACATTGATATCCAACTTGATCAAGATTTCAAAAATGGAGTGACCAAAGTACTGAAGGTAATAAAAGAGATAGTGTTTAGAGATATAAAATATGTCAAAAATGAAATGGAAGCTTTAATGAAGTGCCGAGTAGAATAGGTAAACATGTTGACTGAGATGAGGAATGATTTAAAGGTGTAGCAAAGCTGACTAGATAATGCAGAGGAATGAATTAGTGACTTAGAAGACACGACAATAGAAAGCACCCAATCAGAAGAGCAACAAGAGAAACAATGAGAAACAATTGAAAAAAGCTCAAGAGACCTATGAGATAGTAGAAAGCATGCCAATCTTGGCATGATAGAAGTCCCAGAGGGGAAGAAAGATCAAAGGGGATTGCAAAGTTTTTCTAGAAATCATGACTGAGAACTTCCAAAACTTAAAGAGGAATCAGATATCCAAATACAGGAAGCTCAGAGTGTCCCAAACATGAAGAACACAAATACACCTGCACCAAGACATATAATTAAAGTGGCCAGAGTCAAAGATAAAGAAATGATCCTAAAGGCAACAAGAGAATGGTAAAGTGTGAGGTATAAGGGAATCCCCATAAGGCTACTAGCTGATTTCTCTACACAAATACTACAGGCCAGAATGGAGTGGCAAGACATATTCAAAGTCCTGAATGAAAAAATTAAATACTGTAGGAAACTTTGACCAGCAATGCAATTCTTTTTGGTAGAAGTAGAAATAAAGGACTTCACAGATAAGAAAAAGCTTCAAGAGTTTAGCAACACTAGACCCATGCTAAAATAATTATTGAAAAGTCTTCTCTAAAAAGAAAAGCAGCAGGATGCCACAGAAATGTGATACTCACAGCTGGAAAGGTGATAATTCATGAATGACAAATAAAATAAACACAAAATTTTAAAAGATGTCATACAAATCATTGAGAGTGGAAGAGGGATGCAGGGAAATACAGAATTTTTTTTTTGGTCTTTCATTTTAAATTTTTTGTTCTCAGATAGGATAGGTGTGAGATAATCTAACTATCCATTTAATAAAAGCAGTTATGGTAATGGTCTAATGGGCTTCTAATAAAAGGGTAACAAGAAGACAAAAACTTATT
Source organism: Vicugna pacos (assembly GCF_048564905.1). Taxonomy (NCBI): domain Eukaryota; kingdom Metazoa; phylum Chordata; class Mammalia; order Artiodactyla; family Camelidae; genus Vicugna; species Vicugna pacos. Next base: position 4,086,337 of record NW_027328737.1, read on the forward strand.
CGGGAGTCACTAAAACTAAATAAATTTCATGATAATACAAAGGAAAATGAACAAACCATAAAAGGAAGATGAAAGGAACAAAGAGGAAATATCAAATCAACTGTAAAGATAAGGTCAAAATGGCAGTAAACACAAGTCTATCATCAATTAATTTAAATGTTAATGAACTAAATGCTCCAGTTGAAAGTCATAGAGTGGCAGGCTGTATAATAAAGCAAGAACCTTCAATATGTTGCATACAAGAGACCCACTTCAGAGAGTAGGACAGATATAGATTGAGAATGAAAGGATGGAAAGGGTATTCCATACAATTGGAAAAGCCAAAAAACAGTTGTTGCATTACTGATTTCAGACAAAATACTCTTTAAAACAAAGGTCATAAAGAAAGATAAAGAAGGACATTTTATAATGATTGAAGGAGTGATACAATATGAGAGTAGCCCACTCGTTAATACATACGCACTAAATACAGGAGCACCTAAGTACATAAAATAATTACTAACAGATATAAAGAGGGATTCATATTTGGAGATTTGAACAATGCGTTAACATCACTGAACAGATCATCGGGACAGAAAATAAATTAGGCAACAGAAAAATTATACAATACAATAGAAATATTACACTTGGTGGATATTTTCAGAGCATTGCAACCCCCCCAAATCAGGATATATATATGCTTTTCAAGTGCATGTGGAATATTTTCCAGAATTCATGATGTACTTGGGCACAAAAGAAATCTCAGCAATTTTAAGAAGATAAAAATTACCTCAAGCATCTTTACTGAACACAATACCATGAAGCTAGAAATCAACAACAGAGAAAAAAGGAGAACAAAGGAAAACATGGAGATAAAACATTATGTTATTAAAAAACCAATGGGTCAATGAAGAAATCAATGCTGAAATGACAAAGTACCTTGAGACAAAAGAAAATGAAAGCAAAACCAGACAAAATTTATGGGACACAGCAAAAGCAGTGCTGAGAGGGGAGTTAATACCGATACAGGCCTTCCTCAAAAAAGAAGAACAACCACAAATAAACAACTTAACCCTCCAGCAGAATGAAGTAGAAAAACAAGACCAAAAAGGCAATGGAAGGAAAGAAATCATCAATAATGGGGAGGAAATAAATAAAATAGATATTTAAAAGACCATAGGAAAAAAGTCAACCAATCCAAAAGCTGGTTTTTCCAAAAATTAAGTAAAATCAACAAACCTCTGGCCAAACTCAAAAAGAAGAAAAGAGAGAGAGCACAAATTAGCAAAATAAGAAAGGAGAATGGAGAAATTACAAGAGAAAAATAGAAAAACAGAATATCATACAAGAATGTTATGAAGAGTATATGGAACAAAACAGTATAACCTAGAAAAGATGGACAAGTTTCTGGAAACATACTGTCCACCAAGAATGAATCAAGACGAAACTGACCCCTTGAACAAATAGAGCACTAGAAATGATCAAAATAGCAATATAAAACCTCCCTACAAATACCAGTCCAGGACTGGACAGATTCACAGCGGAATTCTACCAAACAAACAAAGAAAAACTCATACCAGTCCTTCTGAAACTCTTCCAGAAGTTTGAAAATGAAGGAATACTCCCAAAGACATTCTATGAAGCCACAATCACCCTAATACCACAACCAGGCAAAGACACTACCAAATAAGAGGATTATAGGCCAATAACATTGATGAACACAGACGCAAGTATTCTCAGCAAAATAGTAGCAAATAGAATCCAACAACAGAGAAGAAAGATTATATATCATGACAAAGAGGGGATCAAACTAGGGACACAGGGGTGGTTCAACTTATGCAAATCAATCAATGTAATACAGCACATAAACAAGAGGAAGGACCAAAACCACATGATCATCTCAATAGATGCAGGAAAAACATTTGAAAAATTCAACACCCACGTATGATAAAAATTCTGACCAAAGTGGGCATAGAAGGAATATATCTCAGCAAACAAACCTGCAGCCAGCATAGTACTCAAAGGTGAGAGAGTCAAATTCTTCCTACTAAAATCTGGGACAGTAAAAGGATGCACACCATCATGACTCCTACTCAAGATAGTCTTGGAAGTCCAAGCCACAGCAATCAAACAAGAGAGAGAAGTAAAAGGGATGCAAATTGGAAAGGAAGAGATAAAAGCCTAACTATATGCAGATAATATGTTACTATTTATAGAAAACCCTACAAGATCCAGAATGAAATTATTACAGCTGATCAAAGAATTCAGCAAGGTAGCAGGTTACAAGATTAAGGTTCAAATATCTGTGGCATTTCTTTATGCTAATGATTCAGATAATACTATAGAGCTATAGTCAACATGACAACACTGTATTGGTAGATAAACATACATATAGGCCAATGGCACAGTATAAAGAGCCTAGAAATGATCCCAAAAACGTTTGGTCAATTAATCTTAGACAAAGGAGGCAAGAAATTACAACGGAAAAGAAATAGTCTCTTCAGCAACTGGTGTTTGGAAAACTGGACAGCAGCATATAATTCAATGAAGCTAGAACACTCCCAATGAAGCTAGAACAACATACACAAAAATAAACTCAGAATGGATCAAATACTTAAACATAAGGCAAGATACAATAAACCACAAAGAGGAAAATATAGGGAAAATATTATCTGATATAAGTCTCGAAAATTTTCTTGTAGAATAAATAAAACCAAGAATAAACAAATGACACCTAATAAACATACAAGCTTCTGCACAGTAAAGAAACTGGAAGTAAAACAAAAAGACAACCTACGGAATGGGAAAAAATTTGCATATGAAACCGTCAAAGACTTGATCTCCAGAGTATATAAGCAGCTCATCTAACTGAATAAGAAAAATAAACAACCAAATTCAAAATTGGGCAGAAGACCTGAACAAGCGATTCTCCAAGGAAGACAAACAAATGATCAAAAGACACATCAGAAAATGCTCAATATCACTTATTATCAGAGAAATGCAAATCAAAACTGCAATGATATATCACCTCACACCAGTCAGAATGGCCATCATTCAAAAATCCACAAATGATAAATGCTGGAGAGGCTGTGGAGTAAAGTTAACCATCCTTCATTGCTGGTGGCAATGCAGTTTGGTGCAGCCACTGTGGAAAACAGGATGGAGATTCCTCAAAAGCCTAGGAATAGACTTACCATATAACACAAGAATCGCACTCCTGGGCATAAATCCAGAAGGAACCCGACTTCAGGAAGACACCTGCACCCCAATGTTCATAGCCAGCATTATTTACAATAGCCAAGACATGGAAACACCCTAAATGTCCATCGACAGTTGACTAGATAAAGAAGAGGTGGTATATTTATACAATGGAATAGTAGTCAGTCTTATAAACTGATAACATAACGCCATTTTCAGCAACATGGATGTTCCTGGAGATAATCAGTCTACGTGAAGAAAGCCAGAAAGAGAAAGAAAAATACCATATGAGAAGGCTCATTTGTGGAATCTAAAAACCAAACCAAACCAAACAAAAATCTCATAAATAGAAAACAGAAATAGACTCGCAGGCAGAGAATACAAAATTTTGGTTGCCAAGTGGGTGGGGAGTGGGAATAGATAGTCTGGGACTTCAAAATTGTAAAATAGATAAACAGGACAGTACTGTATAGCACAGGGAAATATATAAAAGATCTTAAGGCAGCTCACAGGGGAAAAAATGTTACAAGAAACCTATATAAGTTCATTGGAACTAAAAAATTGTGCTCTACAATGGAATTTGAGACACCTTTGTAAAATGATTAAAAATCCATAAAAAAAGTTAAAAAAGAAAAAACCATGAACCTAAATATTACATGTGTAAATATAAATTAGAGAGATAAACAACTATGCAAAAGAGTAGTAAAACTTAATTTTGTTTTTGTTGTCTTTTTAAGATAAGCAAAATCAAAAATCCTCTATCCAGGTGCATCATGAAGAAAAGAGAATTGATCCAAAGAAATAAAGTCAGAAATAAATATGGAGAAATAACAATTGTTCCCTCAGATATACAAAAGGGATCATTTTGTCAACACTTATATGACAATGAACTGGACAACTTAGAAGAAATAGACAAATGTCTAGAAAGAGACAGGGATAAGGAGAAACAAATAACTTGAACAAACTGTTTACTAGAAGAAAGAAAGAATCTGCATTTAAAAAATCGTTAAACGTTAGTGCAGACTTAAACAGCTCCCATGGAATACTGTACAAAAATTCAAAGCAGAACTTATAATCTTCAAACTATTCAAAAATAGTGAAGATGTGGGAAACTCACAAATTATTTCTATGAAGCTTTCATCACCCTGATAGCAAAGCCAACAAACAAAATACAGGCATATAGAATTTCAAGCCAATATCTTTGATTGACATAGATGCAAAAATTCTAAAAAATATTATTAGCAAACTAAATCCAGCAATAATTAAAATGAGTTATACAACATGATCAACTTTAATTTATTGCAGGGTCATAAGAGAGGTGGAACATACATGAAATCAATCAGTTCGATACACCACATTAACAAAAGAAAAAGGGAAAATGACATGATCCTCCCAATAAATCCATGAAAAGCATTTCACAAACTTCAACTTTTATTCATTAAAAAGCAGCAACAACAGCAATAACAAAAAACAACAGAAAGAACAACAACAGAAACCTCTAACAAAAGTAGAATTCAGGAAATATATCTCAAAGTAAATGAGTCATTAATAACAGACATGCAGACAACATAATATGCAAAAGTGAATAACTGAAAGCCAAATTAAGGAAGAAGAAAAGGATGCCCACTCTAACCATTTCTATAAAACACAGTATGGGAAGTCCTAGCAACAGCAATCGGACAAGAAAAAAAGTTATTCAAGTTGGATTGAATGAAGAAAAACTGTTATTATTTTAGATGACATGATAATATATATAGAGTACCCTAAAGATTCACCACACCAAAACAAATAAAACTAATAAAGACATTTAGCAAAGTAGCATGATTTATGATTAATATACAAAAACTGTCACATTTCTTTACCCTAAAAAAGAAATATTCCATAATTTTAAAAAATCCATATGAAATCAAATCAAAAATGAAAAACCTATGGAAAAACCAAGATAGTAAAATCTATAGGAGACTGATAAATAAATTTGAAGATGATGCAAAAAACGGAAAGAAATCTCAAGGTCTTAGTTTAGAGGAATTAATATTGTTAAAATATACATACAAAAAATGATGTCCACAGATATAAATTGATACAGTTCGAACTACATGATATTTTCCACAGAAATTAAAACAGTACTAAGATTTGTATGTAACTGCAAATGTACCAGAACTGCCAAAGGAACAATGAGGAAAAAGAACAAATTTGGAGGCATAACCCAATAACCTCCCAGATATCAGACTATATTACAAAAACAGTAATCAAAACAGCACAATACTGGAAAACGAACAAACATCTATATCACTGGAACAGAATACAGAGGTAGAAATAAAACATCACAACTATGGTCAACTAAACTATGACAAAGGAAACAAAAATATACAATGCTGAAAAGACAGTCTTCAGCAAGTGATGTCGAGAAAGCAAGACATCTACATGTAAATCAATGAAATTAGAACACTCCATCACACTGTACAAAAATAAACTCAAAATGCTTGAAATATCTGAATATAATACATGACAAAATAAAACTCCTGGAAACTAACATAGGCAAAACAAGACATAAATTGTAGCGAATTTTTCATATGTCAATCTCCCATGCTGAAAACAATAAAAGCAAAACAAACAAATAGGTCCTAATTAAACTTAAAACCTTCTTCACAGCAAAATAAACAATATGAAAAGATGAAATTCCTAATGGGAGAAAACATTAGAAAACAATGCAATTAACTAGAGGCTAATTTCTAAAATACACAAATCGTTCATACAACTCCATTTCAAAAATCTATAATCTACTCAGCCAGAAAATGAGCAGAAGAGAATTCTCTAAAAAACACACACAGATGACAATCAGAAACATAAAAACATGCTCACATAGCTAATCATTATACAAATGCAACACAAAAATAAAATAATGTTTTACCTCACACTAGTCAGAAGGGCTGTCATCAAAATGTCTGCAAATAATAAAGACTGGGGAAGTTGTGGAGAAAAAGGGACTCTCCAACGGTGTTGGTGGGAATGAAAATTGGTGCAAGCACTTTGGGAACAGTATGGATGTTCCTTTAAATAATTAAAATAGACCTATCATATGATCCAGCAATCCCACTCCTCGGCATATAAAGCATAAAACCTGAAAACAAAGTATCCTAGGGTAAAACATAAGAAGTACACTCTGACATTGGACTTAAATTGATTCTACATATGTCTCCTCTGGCAAGGGAAGCAGAGGGAAATCTAACAAAATATGATTGTATCACTCTAAACAGATTTACACTGCAGAAGCAATGATCAATAAAATGAAAAGTCAACCAACATATTGGGAGAATATGTTTGCATGTGATATTTTCCAATCAAGTGTTAATATCCAAATATATGGCAAATTCATACCCCACAACACCAAAAAAAGAACAAACAATCCAATTTAAAAAAGTACGTAAGAACTGAATAGATAGATCTCAATCAATTATCTGTAGAAAACTTACAGATTCCTAAATGACACATGAAAATATGTTCAGAGTTATCAATTATTAGGAAAGTCATAAACCAAAAATGAGACAAGACCTCAAAATTGTCAGAAGGTTCTCATCAAAAAGAAAAGAAACATATGTTGGTGAGATTGTAGATAAAAAGGAACACCATGGACACTGTTTATATGCAAAGTATTGATTCCATTGCATATGTACATCAAATTTTCTTCATCCATTTTTCGGTCAAGGGATGTTGGGTTTGCAGTTTCCTGTCTGAATGCTCTAGAGAATAAGCCCATGGGCTGAACTGATAAACAAGCTGTGAGGAATGTCACATATCCAGGCTGGATAAGAAATGGCCTGCTCATTGTATCCAGTATGGATGGCTAGATAGCCTATGCTGGGTAAGATCCTCAGAGGAGGACAAAGTAAGACAGGCACAGCCAGCTGGATAAGAGATGGCCTACTTAATGAAGTTGCGTGATGAACTTTAAAACAATCCTTGATCATTTAACATCCTGTGCTTACTGCAGGATCATGGGGACATAAATAGCTTAAGATTATTAACATTGTTATATCTTAGATGATATGTGAGGCATTGTGCATGTCCTACATAAACCCTTTTTCTAGGAATCAATAAAAAGAGAACTACTCCACTTCTCTCCACACAGTGTTTGTCTGTATATGATATCGTGCCACTGACAGTGTTAATGTAATTGGTTGGGAGTATTTTAAAAGGATGTTGCATTATATACAATGCTCTTTTTGCACCTATTGAAATTATTATGTGAGTTTTATTTCTCATTCTATAAGTGTGGCATGTCACCTATATTGATCTGAATATTTTGAAGTATCTTTAAACCCAGGGATAAGTCCCTTTACTCATTGTATGTGCATGATACATTAATATGTTGTTGAATTGATTTTCCTTCTCTTTTGTTGAGAATTTTGGCACATATGTTCATCAGGGATAATATTCCATATTTTGCATCTAATGTACTTTCTTGAATTGTTATGCAAATAAATCTGGCATCATAAAATAACTTTGGAATCTTTCACCCCCTTCAAATTCTTGGAAGATTTTTGGAAGAATTGGTGAAAAATTGTCTTCAAATGTATAACAGATTTCACCAGCAAAGTCATCTTGTAAATGTTTTCTGGTTTGGGAGGTTTGGATTACTGATTTACTCATACACACTTTTGCTGTGTTTAACTTTCTAATTTCTTATTGAATCAGTATTGGAAGACATATGTTTCTGGGAATTTGTCTTTTGTTCTAGGTCATTCAAATCTTTGGCTAGTGTTAATTTCTTATGACGCTATGCATCTCTACATCAGTGGTAATATCTTCTCTATTATTTCTAATTTTATTTGAGATTTTATTTATTTAGCCAACCTAAATGTTTGTCCACTTTGTGTTTAAAAGAAGCAGACTTTGGTATTTTTTTTATATTTTCAATTGTTTCTCTTATTATTTGCCTTACTCTCATTGATTCAATTTTCTTCTTTATTCTTGCTGTTTTCTCCTAGATTCTTGATGTGTAAAGTTAAGTAGTGTGAATCTTTGTATTTTGTTTATTATTAAATATAATATATATATATTTATTTATTTATTTACATATTTATTAATTTATTTATCAATGAAATATGTCATTTACAATGTGTCAATCTGTGGTGTATAGCATAGTGTCCCCATACATGCATATAATTCTATGCCTTTAAAACGTTACTTCACGATATTTAACATAATGGCCTGTGTCATACAAAAGAAATTTTGAAAACATCTTTTTTTATATACAGTGGATAACATTTATAAATCTACAGCTCCCAAATATATCCTCTCGAAGCCCATTTCCGCAGTAATCTAAAATTGTTTAGAAGATCTCCGAGTATGTTTCAGTTTTGTAGATGAAATTATAGTGTTCCCATCCATATATTTTTGAAAGCTTCTTCATACGTAATATCATGTGTTATATTTCTTTCTATTTCTGGCTTACTTCAATTAGAATGACACATGTTGGGGTCATCTATTTTGCTGCAAATGTCATTGTTTTATCATTTTTATTGCAGAAAATTATTCCATTGTGTAAATATGGCATAAGTTCTGTATACTGTCATCTGTTGTTGGACAATTATGTTGCTTCCATATTTTGGCTTTTGTATACTACACTGCTAAGGACATTGGGGTGCACGTGTCTTTTTGAAATAGGGTTCCCTTTGATATATACCCAGAAGTGGGATTGCTGTATCGTATGTTAAGTTTATTTTTATTCTTTTGCGGAATCCCCATCCTGGTTTCCAAAATGACTGCACCAATCTACATTCCTACCACTGTGTAGGAAGTTTCCCTTTCTCCACAGCTTCCCCAGCATTTATTGTTTGTGGACTTTTAAATGATGACCACTGTGAATACTGGGAAGTAATTCTTCATTATAGTTTTGAATTGCCCTTCTCTGATAATGATAGTGAGAATTTTTTTTTCTTTTTTCATATATCTGTGTGGCATTTGAACGTCTCTTTTGGATAATTGCTAGTTTAGGGATTCTTCCCATTTTCAGATTGGGTTTCTTGGTTTTTTTTTTTTATTATTATTAGGTTGTATGAACTCTTTATATTTTGGAAATTAAGACTTTGTCAGTTGCATCACTTCTAAATATTTTCTTTAATCCTGCAGGTTGTCATTTTGCTTTGTTTATGGTTCCTTTTGCTGTGCAAATCTTATAAATTTTATTTGGTCCAGTTTATTAATTTTGCTCTTACATCCCTTCCCTGGGTAGGCTGTTCTAGGAGATCATTGCTGAGATTTATCTCAGAGTGTTTTGCCTATGTTTTCTTCTAGGAGATTTACTGTGTCTTACTTATATTTAAGTCTTCTAGACATTTTGAGTTTATTCTTGTGTACGGAGTGAATGATTGTTCTACTCCATTGCTTTGATGCTGCTATCCAGTTTTCCCAAAACCATTTGGTGAAGAGATGGTCTTTTCTCTGTCATATTCCTAGCTAGTCTGTCAAAGATTAATTGAAAATAGGCCTGTAGATTTATTCCTAGGCTCTCTATTCTGTTCCATTGGTCCATATGCCTGTTTTAGTACCAATATCATGTCATTTTCATTATTGTAGCTCTGCAATAGTGTATGGAGACCTAATGGGGTATTCCTCCAGCATCTTTCTTTTACTTCAATATTGCTTTTGTAACTATGGTTTTTTTATGACTCTATGTAAATCTTAGGATCATTTGTTTCAGTCCTAAAAAGAAATGTTTTGCATAATTTGATAGGAAATCAAATTTTCTTGCCTGATCGTTGTGGTTAGGACTTCCAAGACTATATTGAATTGTAATTGTGAGAATGGGCAACCTTGTATTGTCTCAGGTTTTTGTGAGAAGGGTTTCTGTTTTTCACCATTGAATATTTTGCTGGCTATATATTTGTCATAAATAGGTATTATTATGTTGAGGTATGGTCCCTCTGTACCCACTGTGATAAGATCTTCTTTTGCAGATAGGTGTTAAATGTTATCAAATGATTTTTCTGCATCTACTGTGATTATCATGTGGTTTTTTGTCCTCTCTTTTGTTGATATGGTGTATCACAAATGATTGATTGATTTGCATATGTTACACCATCCTTGTGTTCCTGGGATGAACCTAATTTGACCATGGTGTATGATCTTTTTTTTACATGCTGTTGGATTCTGTTTGTTAATAATTTCCTAAGGACTTTAACATCTATGTTTATCAATGATATTGGCCTATAGTTTTCTTTTTAGGTAGTGTGTTTGTCTGGTTTTATTTTCAGGTTGATGTTGGCCTTATGGTGTGAGTTTGGGAGTACTCTCTCCATATGAATCTTTTGGAAGTGTTTGAGGAGGACTGGTATGGATTTTTCTTTTTATGTTTGGTCAAATTCCCCAGTGAAGGTATTTGGGTCTGAATATTTGTTTGCAGAGATTTTTTTTTATTTTACTGATAATTCTAATCCATTTGTGGTGATTTGTCTGTTCAAATGGTCAATTTCTTCTTGATACAATAATGGTGGGCCGAATGTTTCCAGAAACTTCTCCATTTCTTCTAGATTATCCAGTTTGTTTCCATGCAGTTGCTCCTGGTATACCCTTATGGTTTTTTGCAAAGTGTTTTATGTACTCTTTGTAGTTTCCCCATTTTCACTATGTGTGTTATTTGTGTTCTCTCTCTTTTCTTGTTGGTGAGCCTGTCCTGAGTTTTGTCAGATTTGTTGACTGTTTCAAAAAACAGTTTGATTGATTTTTTCTTTTTTTAATCTTTATTTCAAATCTTTCTCCCTTGCTCTTTATTTTCCCGCTTTCTGCTGACTTTTCGTTTTGTTTGCTCTTCTCTTCATGATTAGTTTACATAGAACATTAGATTAGTTATTTGAAATTGCTCTTCTAATTTGAGGCGGACCTTGTCACTATGAACTTCCCTCTTAAGCCTGCTTCAACTATATTCCATATAATTTGTGTAGTGTTGTGTCATATTTCTCAAGATATTTTTTAATTTCTTCTTTTAATTCATCACCTACCCCCCTTGTTTTAGTACCATGTTTATTAATTTACATGCTGTCATTTTATCTCCCTTTTTATCTGTGATTGATTTCTAGTTTCATGTTATTATACTCAGAAAAGATGCTTGAAATCTTTTTTAACTTCTTAAATTTGATTAGGCTTCTTCTGTGCCTTAGTACATAAACATTCCTAGAAAATGTTCCTTGTGCACTGGAAAAGAATGTATATTCTGTTTTGGGGATAAGTAGTGTATTGAAACTATCAACCAAATCCAATTATTTTATTGTATCTTTTTGTATCTTTGTTCCCTTATTAATTTTCTGTCAGAATGACCAGTCTAGTGATGGTAATGGGGAGTTATAGTCTCCTACTGTGAATGTGTTCCCATCAATTTCTCCCTTTTTATCTATTAGTATTTACTTTATGTACTTACGTGCTATTATATTGAGTGCATATATAGTAATGAGTATAAAACCATCATTTTGTATTGCTCTTTAATCATTATATCATGTCCTTGTTTATCTTTCTCTATGGCCTTTCTTGTAAAGTCTATTTTGTTTGAAGTCAGTACTGCTAGTCCTCCTTTCTTGTCATGTGCATTTGCATGGAATGTATTTTTCCATTTTCTGACTTTCAATTGTTGTGTGTTCCTCTTTCTAAAGTGGGTCTCTTGTATGCTTCTTAATGTAGGGTCTTGTTATATTATCCCATCTGACAATATACATCTTTTGATTGAAGCACTAAGTCCATTAACATTTGTAACAATTATTGATAAACTAGTGTTTATTTCCATTTTGAACTTAATTTTCCAGTTGATTTTGTATTACCTTTTTATTCATTTCTTTTTCTTTTTGTGGCTTTATAAGTTTTCTTTTATTATCTTGGTTTTATTCTAGCTTTGTGACTTCATTGTAAGCTTTTGAATTATGGTATCTTGTTTTGTATGTATATTGGCCAGTACTAAATATGTTTATTTTAACTGATAAGAATACAAACTCAAACCCATCCTACAGAGAACAGAAACAAGAAGAAAACACTCTGTATTTTCCTGTTTCACTCTGTGACTTTTAAAAATTTTGATGTCCTTTTTTACAACACCATATTTATTCTGTTATAAGTCATTGCAGATATTGCCTTTCTAATTATGCCTTTCTCTTTTCTATAGCATCCTGCTTCTTTTTTATTTAGAGTAGATCTTTCTGTATTTCTCTTTCTCTTACTAAATTCTTTAAGTATTTGCTTGTGTGGAAGTTATTTATCTCTCCTTCTATTCTAAAAGTTAGCCTTGCTTGATAAAGCATCTTAGATTACAGCTTTCTTTCATTCAGGACTTTGAATGTGTCTTGCCACTGCCTTCTGCCTGCTCTACTTGTGTACGAAACGAGTTTACAAATATGTATATAATTGTATATATATAAAGAACACCTATAAATGAAGTTAACAAACATGGTGAAATCCTTTACGTTAAAAAACAGAAAACATTGATAAAGGAAATTAAAACTTATCGAAAGAAATGAAATGATCTGTTATGTTAATGATGTGAAACAATGTGGTTGAAAAAAACATAGTACCCAATGCAACCTACATTTAGTGTGATTCATGTGAAAACACCCATGAGATATTTCCAAAAAATAGAAGAAATAATTTAAAAACAACAAAGATCTTGAGCTGCCAAAATAATCCTGAAAAAGAGTATTAAATCTAATGGTTAAAATTCTCTGATGTTAAACAGTCCTACAAAACTTTAATAATTAAAACAACATGATACTGGCTCAAAAGCAGACACCAATTAATAGAAGAGAATAGAAAAACCAGATATAATCCCTCACACCTATGATCAAATAACCCATGGAAAAGGATGCATGAGTATAAAATTAAGAAAAGACATTCTCCTCAATAATTACTGCTGGGGAGTTTGAACATGTGAAAGATAGAGTAGAATATTTCTTCATATTTTATACAATCCATCAGCACCGAATATCTTTCTCTTTATTTTGTTTATTTATATCTCTTGTACCTGTAATATATAGATCTATGTTTAGAACTTTTGTTTCACTTATCAAATTTATTCCTTTTTTATTCTTTTTGGTATCAATTTACACACAATGGTTTTCCTAATTTCTCTTTCTGATACTGTGTTTTTACTATACAAAAATGCAACGGATATTTGTAGATTGATATTGTATTCTGCAAGTTTACTAAGCTTGTTCATTATTTCAGTCACTGGAGGAGTCTATGGAGTTTTCTATATATGCATAAGTATGTTACCTAAAAACTTCACTTTATGACAAGTTGGATGAATTTTATGTTTTTTCTTTACTGCGGGGGGGCCACCCATGACCTGAGGGCTGCCGAGCACAGAAACTGGGCCTAAACTCCCAGAGTGCGGGGCGTCAGGCTCTAAGGCTGATTGAGCTAAGACAATCTCTGTCCCGCCACCCCTTTGTTAGAAAAACAGCAGGTGCATTTGGAGTCGGAAAAACATCTTAATGCCATTGAGTTATTAAGAACTAGGGCTTCTGGAAAGAGAGATACAATCGGCCACAAGTTAGTGATCTTTGCCTGAAAGAACAATCACTTGAGCTAATGATACACGAGTCATGATGTTAGCCTAAAGGAACAATAATCTTAGTCTATGATCTTAGCTTTTGGGGATCAGTCAATCTTGGTGTATGGAACAGTAAACAATGATAATGATTTTAGTGCACACCATTAATGTACCCTGAAAAACAATACCTGTGCCTACGTGCAAGAATGCACAAGGTAGTCACTTGAATTTGTATAAATTAACTGCCTGAAATAAACTCGATGTCCACTCTTGACCTAGCGTCTTGCGGGCTAGAGTGAGACCCTCTCAACCCCACCTTTTAGTCTTGTCTTTCTTTTCTCAGTCCTGCAGCACAGGTTTCTGGACCTGATCGATTGTCGGCTGGCTCCGACACTTTACTAGATATTCTGGCTAGGACTTCTAGTAGTGTAATTTAGTACTTGTGAAAATGAGCTTCTTTTTCTTATTACTGGACCAGAAGAAAATCTTCCTGTAAGTTAACATTGAAATTGAAATAAATCATGGGTTTTTCATATATGGCTTTTATTATGCTTAGTTACATTCTATCTAGAGCGAATTTAAGGATATTTTTATAAAGATGTTAAGATCAGACCTGTCTATAATTTTCCTACATATTTTGAGATTGTTATTTTTGAATTCTTTGTTTTTTAAAGGGATGATATCACACATATTCACTTGTGTAAGTTAAATAATATTTATGTATCAGGACTAAATCCAACTTAACTATAGTTTATAATACTTATAATATGCAATGAATTCAGGTTGCTAACATTTATTTAGAAGGGAATTTGCACATAGTGAAAGAAAAATTTACATTGTAGCTCGAGGGTACATTTATTTATTTAAAAATTTTATCACTGATTTTGAATTGGTGTATGTTCAAAGGAATTTATTTCTTAATAAAGAATATAATATTTGGTAGAACTGGATTTACTACAGTTTACTGATACAGAACATAGCTATTATTTACAATTAGTGCACAAGACACTTGCCTTAAAATGCCGTATTATACTAACAATGTCAACTGTTTCAGGACTGAGAAAAGTATTGCTTCCTAAAATATTTTACCTGGTCTCTTCCACCCCAACCTACATATACTGTTATATCTTTGTTTTTTGTTTGTTTCTTTGTCCCTTAATGGAGGCAATGCTTACTGAACCCAGGATCTTGTGCATAAGTTTATATATCAACATCATTTTGGAACACTTAACAGAAACCCCAAGAGTATGGATTATAAAGATGTCAAGAAAATTTATTACTTCTAGGGAATGATAAACCTCTGAGTGATAGAATGGCAAAAATAAACATTTGTAAATATACAATAAGATTGTCTCTTTTGCAATTTTAATGTAGAATATTAAATTACATTTGTTTCACTTATAGAACTGAACTACAAATTAAAAAAAAATTCCGCCCTTTGGGATATCTTCAATTTGATTGATTATTTTAATCTAATTTTATTTCACATATATTAACCATTTATATATAAACATACCAAATAAACTGATATTTATTCTTCTCATGTTTTGCATATAGAGCTACTTATTCTAAAATACACATATAAATACCTATTTCCATTTCCAAATCAAATTATATTTCACTTTAATTACAAATGATGATGAAATAGTTATACATTTCTGTACAGGTTTTACACAAATTTCACTGTAAATTACAAAACTTAAAAATTATTTTATACATTTTCTGCATTATTTATACTCTGTTCTCATATCTGTTATAAATTTGTGGACAAATGGAGATTGGTTTTATTTCATAGACCCAAATATTTAATTGTTTAAAAGATTTTATGGGGAAAATATTTGCAAATCACACTATAAAAATAAGTATCCAATATGTTTCATTTTAACTGGATGAATGAGAAATAAACACTGGCTGAACGTTACACTTGAGTTGCTGGGAGACTAGTCGTTTTGTGATGTCACAGCTACTCAAGTTGAGAAACATTGTAAAGGTCCAGCAATTTATCTGTGCAGGCCTGCCAAAGCAGCATTTTAAGCTGCATTGCACAAAATCATGCAGATTAGAAAAGTAGCTGTAGAAAAAGTTATTTGAGATGGCACATATTTCTTCAGAAATTCAAGATGTGTCTTTTAAAGATGGAACAACTGGTTCAGGAAACTCTGGTAGATCTCTATTGTGTGATCAAACATTCTCTGGGGACGTGGACGTGAGGTCTATGTTTGAAAAAATGCTTTTTAGACTTTGTCTTTAGAATCCTTGTTTTAAACACCATGTAACACACATTGTGTCTCTGAACCAGATTAAGATAATCATTTTCATTCTCTGACATTTCCAAAAAGCTCTTGAAAATGCCTGGGAGTGACCAATTTAAATCCATCTGGTTGGAAGATAATGGATCTTTCATTGTGATTGATGAAGATGTCTTTAAGAAGGAAGTTTTGGAAAGAAAGGCTCCTTTCAGAAAATTTGAAACTGGAAGTATGAAAAGTTTACTTAGACAGCTTTACCATATGGGTTTAGGAAAGTGCGGCAGAATTTTCAAACTTCTGCTTGTCTAGCTGACTTTCTGGCTGAAGAAAAAGGAGTCTCTGTTTTAAGTAAAGTATTCAGAAATTTTAGTTACCACTTGGTAACTTATATATAAAATTTTATTTTGTTTATCAATCAATGGTAATATAAATATAAAGCTAGATTTTGAAAATTTTATAAAACTGCTAACGTTAAAATCCTTTACTTTTTCTAAAAAATGAGGACAGTACATTAAGTAGTCAATATTATGAGAAACTTCGCTTGCAACTTTGAATCTTTCCAGAAATCCATATAAAGGTATTAAAGCTGCTTTTAAAAAGTGGCATTGACCGTTACTGCAATTGCTAACTTCTTAAATTTGATGAGTATACTATTTAAATGTGTAGTTTCCAAATAAGGAACTTCAAAAAAATCGTCAGTAATGTTCATATTTTGATGATATTATCTTTGCATAGAAAACGTGGAATCTGAGCTTTTATAGGTTAGGCTTATTCTAGACTTGTATTTTGGTTTAAAATATTACTAAAATATTTCTCCTTTGGTTGTAGCTGCATTTCTTTTATAATCCAAATTTTAAACGAGGCTGTCCCCAGCTTTTAGTGAGAATAAAAAGAAGAGTTGGGATTAAAAATGCCTCTCTGGTGTCTTCATTGGCTGAAGATTTCAACAAGAAGCACTTTAAAGCAGGGTGTAATGTGGATAATCATATTTCAGGTTTTGTGGCTGACACTAGTGGAGAAAGTGCATTTTTACCTTCTGCAAATTTAAACATGCCTCTAATAAGAAAGCCCTCTACTAGCCACATAATTGGTGATAAAACTACCCCGATCAGAGGTGATTTTTCTCCTCCATCGTCAATTTCAGTTAGACCACCATAACAAAGTGCAGTGGATCAACGAGCTATTTTAAATCAGTTTACCAGAGTCCACGGGTGCATTCAAAACAGCTACAATGAAACAAATGGCCATGTGGTTAACTCCATTACAACTACAATTTGTACTTCTCAGTACCGAATCGTCTCTCCCATACAGAGGAATTATTATGGACTGATGGTGGAGCCTTATACTTTTCCAAAAAGATATCACAACATATCTGCCAATGAAGGTCGTTTTTGTAAACTTTAACCTGTGAGCAACCCACGGTTTCCAATAACAGTGACAGCTGATACATCAGCTACCTCTCTTTCAAGGCCAACTCATCAGCCATCTGCAGTTTATGAACGACATCCTAATTACAACTGATTTACCAAAGGACTACAAGATTATGCAAGATAACAAAGATTAAAATTGATGTTGGCAAATGTCGACAACTATCTGCAATTTTCTTATTTGAACAATAAACATAGATGTGTACCTGTATTAATCTTTTTTTAAACAGTGTTAAGAGTTAAATGGGAGACTTAGTTACTATTTAAAGAAAAAAGATATTTGATTTACATGATCATTTGATGGAACAATATGGGAGTTAATTTAGATAACTTCTTGTAAGGAAGAAGAGAAAATGGAAGAATTTGGAAAAAGACTAAAACATGGAGAGAGGGAAAAGTACAAAGTGGTTTCTGGTTCACCCTGGAAAGTATTAAAAGTGTTAAGTTAGGATGGGTTGGAACAGAAGATAAATGCAGGAACCAGCCCAGGGTTCATGGTCTCTATTATGTCATCCCTGGAATCATGAAGGTCACATGATGTAGTCTCAGATGGCACATTCAGCATGTGGTAGAATTGAAGAAGTAATTTTTTTTATGGTCTTCTTTGTGTTGTTCTCAAAGCATTCCAATTGGTGCTTTAATTTTTGCCCTCAAGAATCTACACTATATTTTCTAGTCGATACTTTATTTTGCATTTATTTTCCAGCCAAAGGCAAGCTTACATCATCTTGGTGGCTCTTAATGCCTTTCCAACTCTAAGCCCACAAAATCAACTTTGTTTAATCATTTCTTTCTACATCTGGCATCTGCCTTCCTTGGTATATCTTTATGTTTCACTGTATCTTGAGATACATCCAGGCAAATACTTGTCAACTGTGTTAGCTGCTACCTCACCACTTTTGATCCAGCTCACCCTTGGCCTTTGGGTGTCCTCCTTTTACCTACTTAGACTTTGCCAGCTTCAGTACAGAAACTACCTTCTTCAGATGTTTTCTGTCTATCCGCCTTTACTTGTCTAGCTTGGATACCAGCACAGTAAGCACAGCACATGCCACAGGATGCATTTTAGAATTTAGTGAATGAAAAATACATGTTTACTTTAAGCAAAATCTACTTTACTGAAACAACAAATCTCTCATGGTTTTCAAACTATTTCATTATGGTCTTTACTCTTCACCACAATCTAGCTCTTTTCTTAGCCCAAGGACTAGTCACTCAAGATAGTATGTGGAGGTAGGTACAGGAGACAAAGTATTATTTTCTTCTTAATTCATGCCTCCAGAGGGTTAAAGCATTCCATTCAAATTTGCTGGATTTTTTCCTGTGTCTTCATCAACCACCCAAACCAAAAGAGCTGATTCACTTCCCCATACTAATAACTATAATGACATCTAATTAAGTTACTTCTTAGAATCAGAGCTTTGTCCAGAAGAGACAGTGCTATTGCAAACATTTAATGCAGGTTTATGCAACCCACATAACATGTGCCCCTTCTAACCTTAACACAGATAGTATCTAAGAGGTACTAGATCCTTGGTTGGGGTGGTCATATTCAGTAATCAAATTGTAATCTAAAATGTGTGGACTAGATAGAGGTGAGGGTGGTGGAATTATAAATTTGTCCAAATGCATGAGTACCAAATTTCTGCAGATATTAGGAAATATATAATATTCATTGCAGACTTTGACTATTTCCCATTAATTTAAAATAAAAGGTGAATCATTTTCAGAATGTGAAATGCCCTGAAATGCTGGAAAAATTGTAGGCAACGTCAGGGTGTCTAAGGCTTCTGCTCATAATCATGCAGAAATTCTCAGCTGATAAGACTGGAATGGCAACATTGACTCCTGAAAATATGTCACCAGTTGTGAAGAAAATTTTGATAATCTGCAGAAAGGGCAAATGGGCCAGGGAAAGCTCTTACAACATCCCACCAATATGTCCTTTACCAAGTGAAGAAAAGAGATCACTTGCAGCAGGAGATCTGTGCCTGGACAACAGTGGTTGTTCCTACAACAGAAATATCAAGCTTTTAAGTTTGTCAGCTCAACTCTGATGGTGGCTATGTTCTTGCTTACATTAGCAGTCTGGGGTTCAGATGGGCTGGTTCAGCAGCTAGTTTCCAGCTCCCTTATCAGACAGTGGGTCTTACCGTGATCTTCTGAACAAGGTTTTATACTGAAAAGTCAAAAGCTACAGTATACTTTAAAAATTAGAATTCCTAAACAAGAATATTGTTTGCCCAACTGTAGTTTTCTACCTGGGAAAAGCTTGACTATTGGCAAAAGTACAAAAGTTGGCTGATACTTTGAAAACTATTCTCTGAGCTCTGCCCACAGAACTCTTCCCACTAAATACTACAAATCTGTCTACCACTGTGTATGTGTGTGATGATGGATTATAAGCAGTAACTAAGTATGTCTTAGTTGAGTCATCAGTGAATTATTATTCTGCATCTGGCAGAATCTCTGTGAATTAAGAGTTTCATTGAGCCATCTGATTTTCTTCTGATCAGGGAGAGGAATATTATATTTCTCCCAGTATACTAATTGTTAAATGTTCATTGAATCCCGAGCTGATGCTTGGGCCTAGCCACTGAACCCTTGAATTTGACTGATGCATATATATTCTCCAGTCCCCAGAGCCCAGCACAGGACCGTGTCTCCTTTTTAATTTAAGCTTATGTCTAATTTCTATTTTCTTCTATTTCTTATTGTTGATACATCTTATTTTGGCTTTGATCACCCCTTGACTAATTTAAAGAGAGTGAACCACTGACTTACTCCCGTTCACCTAGAAATTGCAATTACCTATTTTCCTTGTACTACCTGGAATAGAGTGAGCATAGACAACATTTTGAAAGCCGACCTCAGTCCTAATAATGCAGATCTTTTACACTTCTTTGCCCAGCACATGAGCAAGAATTTTTGTTGTGGATCTCAGGGATTATCCTCACATCCCCTAATGCAACCATGAGAAAACACCACATTGTTTTCCAAAATCAAGTCTTTGTCAGTATTGCATTCCCATTGGAAAACAGTTAAGAATTGTAGGAGTTCTGAGATTTTACCGTGCTGAGATTTTTAGCAACCTCGCATGTTCATTTCTTACAGATGCTGTCGGGGAGCTGAGACCATCGGTCAGAGACAGTGAACTTTATCACTCACAGCAAGAGCAGCCAGTTTTAAATTTGTATCCATTCCCTAATCTCAGATGAATACACAGTGTGAAATTTTGATGCCTACAGAAGCAGTGGGCTGTTAACATGAAGAAATTTAAAGGCATGGTAAAACACTAACTTTATTAGTATCTTTATGTATAATTTATTAGAATCACTTATTTATGAGTATCTTTACCTAGGATAAGTATATCATGACTCAAGTTTACTTGCTGCAGAAGCAATCATGAGAAATGACATGGGAATATGTGAATATAGAATTTCCATTTTTCTTTCTGCTTCTATTGAAATATAATTGGTGTAGAATATTGTGTAAGTTTAGGTGCACAGGATAGTGATTTGATTTACAAGTATCATGAAATAAATATCATAGGAACTTTAGGGAGAATTCATTATCTCATTTAGATACAATATTAAAGAGATACAATTTGCCTTTTGGTTGTGATGAGAAAACTTAGGGTCTACTCCCTTAACAACATTGATATGTAACATAAAGCAGTATTAATTGTAATTTTCATGTTACTATGGGACATCCCTAGGACACATATATTTTACGACTGGCGATTGGTAGCTTTTAAGTGCATTAATGAAATCCTCCTTTCCAAACCCCTGCCTCTGTTAGCTACAAATCTAATTTTTTTCTAGAACTATGTTTGTTTTTGAAGTGTACTTTAATCTACAAACTGTTTTAGTTCCTCTTAAACAACGTGCTTTTTTCTATTTGTAGTACATTTCAAACTGATCACTGGAATATATCTAGTTATGATATGTTGCTATTTAAAGATATTTCATAGTTATATACTATTCCACATACAGCACATTTCTTGCCCCTGACTCATTAAATTTGCAACTGGAAAATTTTCTCTCTTAATTTTCATCAAGTATTTCTTTTTCCTCACACCATTTCCCTCCATCTTGTGAACAACCTGTTTCTTTGTGTATCTATATCTCCTTTTCTGTTGTGGTATGTTCATTTCTTTTAAATTCCAAATATGAGTAAAATCATACAGCATTTTTCATTCTGTTTCTGACTTATTTCACTTAGCATAATACCATCTTGGTCTACCCATTTGTTGCAAATTAAGAAGTTATTCTTTTTATAGCTGAGTAATAACCCATTGTATTTTTATCTGTGGTTGTGCATATAAGTCTATAATATATAAAAATAAAAAATATAGATTTGTAGATATATATACTATAAACACAAATTTTCTTTATCCATCATCTATTGATGAACAATAAATTTGCTTCTATATCCTCTCTATTGTAAATAATGCTGCAGTGAATATATGTTTGAATTTATCTTTTCTAGTTATTGTTTTTATTTTCTTGAAATAAGTATCCAGATATGGAAATGTTGGATTATATTTCATTCTTTATTTTTAGATAAAACTGCATACTGTTTTCCACAGTGGCAGCACAAATTTACATTCACTTCAGCAGTGCATCAGGGTTTTTTTTCTTACATCCTCACCAACACTTATCTTTTGTATCTTTTTTGATAATATTCATTCTGACAGGACTGACATAAAATCTTTTTGTGTTTTGGACTTGCATTTTTCTGATGGTTATTGATGTTTACCAGTTTCTTATGCCTGTTGACTAACTTTCCCCACTGTATATTCATTTTTTGTAATGGGCTAAATGACCATAACTGTCTGATTTCATTTTCAGACATTCTTTGTGTTAAATTATTTTCTTTTTTGTGTGCACTACCATATTATTTTTATTACTGTAGCTTTGTATTATAGTTTTAAATAAGGGAAAATGATACATCCTCTTTCTTCTTTGTCAAATATGATTCTGTTTATTGTTTGTTTTCTCTTCTTTTCTTTTCTTTTTTTTGTGATTTCAACACTTTTGTGTTTACATGTAAATTTTAGAATTCTTTATTGTAAATTCAGAAAATGCCCTTGGTATTTTGATAGGCACTGAATTTAATTTATGTATTTTCTTGGCTAGTACTGTCATTTAAACAATATATTTTTCCTCATCAATAAACACAGTATAACCTTTCATGTGTTTGCATTGTCTTCAATTTCTGTTATAAATATTTTATAGTTTTCTGTGTACAGGACTTTTACCTCCTTGGATGGATATATTTCTAGCTTTTGCTTTTTGTAATGCAACTGTAAATGAGAGAATTCCCTCACTTTCTCTATCGGTTAGCTTGTTGTTTGTGTACAGAAATGCAAGATTTTTGTATGTTAATTTTACATGCTGAAATTTTACCAAATGCATTGATAAGCCCTAGTAGTTTTGAGGTGCAATCTAAAGGATTTCTGTTTAAAGTATGTCATCTGCCTACAGATACTTTTACTCCTATTCTAAATTAGCTATATTATATTTCCATTTATTTTGGATAGCTATGACTAGAATTTCCAATAGTATACTGAATAAAAGTGGTAAGAGTGAGCATTCTTGTCTTCTTACTGCTCTTACAGGAGACGCTTTCAGCTTTTAATCAGTGAGGGTCATGTTAGCTGAGTTCTTGTCATATATGACATTAACTGTGTTGAGGTGTGTTTCCTCATGCCCAATTTGAGGAGAAATGTAATCTTAAATAGTTGATGAATTGTCAAAAAATTTTATGACTCTATTAATGTGACTATATAATTTTTATACTTTAATTTGTAGTGTGGTGTATCATACTGATTAATTTGTAGGTAGTGAATCAATTTTGCATCCCTGGATTAAAATTGACTTTATCATAATATATAATCCTGTTAATGTATTTTTTGCTTTGCTAACATTTCAGTGATGCTTTTACATCAATGCTTATCGGTAGTATTTTACCTGTAATTTTTTGAGGTATTTGTTCCAGTTTTAGTAGTAGTGTGATACAGAAAGTTGGGGTAGGAAGCCTTGCTTCTTCTGCAAATTTCTGAAATTCTCAGAGAAGTATAGGTGATAGCTCTTCTCTAAATGTTTGGCAAAATTCACCTGTGAAGTTGTCTAGGCCTGGAATTGTGTTTCTTGGGATATTTTGTTTAATTATTTATTCAATTTCATTAGTGGAAATCTGTTCATATTTTCTATTTCTCATTCCATTCTGGAGATTATGTCTTTCTCAGAAATTGTATATTTCTTCTAGTGTTTCCATTTTATTTACATATAATTTCTTATATCTTCTTATGATGATTTGTATTTCTTTGATATAAGCTGTAACTTCTCATTTATTTCTGAGCTTATTAATCTGTACTCTTTTTTTCTCATGAGTCTGGTTAAAGTTTATCAATTTTATTTATCTTTCAAAAGCCATTACTTAGTTTGATTGAATGTTTCTATTTTTAATCATTATTTTATTTATTTATGTTCTGACCTTTCAGCTGTCTTTCCTTCTACTAACAATTTTATTCTTATTTTGCTACATCATTTGTTTGTAAGATTATGTTATAAGGGAGAGATATTTCTTATTTGTATAAGTGGGATTATTTTGCTATAAGCATCCCTATTAATACTGCTTTTGCTATACCCCATGGACTTTGTTTCTGTTGTCATTTTTCTGTATATATATTTCCTTTGATTTTTACTGCAATCCATTAGTTGTTTAATATTGTATGATTTGTCCTCCACATTTTACTATTTTTGTTAGGTTTTTACATTTACTAAATTTCTATTCTCACAGAATCCATACATTTCTTCTCAAAACAAGGAGAATAATAATAAAATTTATACAAAAATTGGAAAGAACCAAATTTTCTAAAATTATCATTGAAAAATGAACAACGCTGTAGGTATTATCCTCCCTGTGTTTATAATGTACTACAAAGCTACAGTAATCAAAACATCAAAATATATCACTAAAAGAGACACATAAATCACTGGAACAAAATAAAGAGTTCTAAAATGAACCCACACACATATGGTCAATTAGTCTACAATAAAGGAGGCAAGAGTATACAATGGAAAAAAGGCAGTCTCTTCAACAAGTAATTCTGGGAAAACTGGACAGTACAAGTAAAAGGAAGATGTATGAGCACTTCCTTCCATAGAATACAAAATAAGATAAAAATGGATCAATTTCCTAATTGTAAAACCTGAAACTATACAATTTCTGATCAAAAACATGAGAAGAATTGACTTTGAGATAAATCATACCAATATTTATTGGTGATCTGTCTCCTAAGTAAAAAAAAAAGGAAAATTATCAATAATAGTTTTAAGTTTACGTAGGAGAAATTAGATGTACTACATGATACAGGGATTCTACTTCTTGTATATGTGTGAAGTGCAAAAGCTTTTGCAGTGTAAAGGAAACCTTCTACAAGACATATGACAACACACAGAATAGAAGGAATAATTTCAGTCAATGAGAACAAAAATGTGTTAATATCCATAATATATATGTACCAAATTAGTCCCAATATTTTAAAACACAGGCCTCAACATTTTAAGGATCTTCATGGAAAATTTTCAAAATCAGATATGAGGATGATTTACATTCACATAAAAAGAAACATAACGTTGCTATTCATTAGGAAACCTTAAGTCACAACCAGAATGAAATATGATCCACAGCAACCAAAATGGCTATTTAAAAAGACTTCAAATGACAAACATTAATAAGAATGTCGATAAAAGGGAACCCAGGTACACTGTTGGTGGAAACATAAATTGATGAACCCACTATTATAAAAGTTTAAACAGTGAACAGAAAACTATAAATAGAAGCAATATTTGTCACAGCAATTCCAGTTTTTGACATAAATCTGTAAAAACATGAAAACATTAACTTTAAAGGATATATTACCCCCATTGTTCTTAACATCTTCATTTAAAATAGCCAAGGATAGATGCACAACTCAACTGCCCATCAACATACGATTGGCTGAAGTAGATGTGAGATATAGATAACATAATAAATACTTAGTCATTGTCATATCAAAAAATAAATTTCTTCCATTTGAAAAAATGTGACTGGACCCAAAGAGTGTTGTACATATGAAAATAAGTCATACGGAGAGAAACACTGTAAGTTATCACTTATATGAGGAAACTAAAGATATAAGAGAAATAATCATAAAGAAACAGGAACAGAATCACTTATATATGTGCAGTGCACCAAGTAGTGGTTTTGTTTCAGGACAGACAAGAAGGATGGTGAAGACAGAAATATGCAAGCTACCAGTTGTAAATTAGAGAAGCAACAGGGCTATATTTTCAGCACAGAGAAATATTTTAATAATTTAAATGATTTTAAAGAGATTATAGGCATATATTTTAGTAAAATGTTCATGCATGTGGGAAAAACAATGAACAAAATAACCCAGGAAAATAAAAATATTTTGTAGTAATATGACATTAAGGGAGGTGATTTGTTCACTTTCTTTACTTTTCTTATAGTGTCCTAATTAGAATTTAAGCTTTTAAATGAAAAATGTATACTTTGACAAAAGTGACATATGTTTAAACTATTTTTGTCTCTCCCCTTAAATTTACAGTCAGTAAAACGTTCACATCTCAACAAAAATAACTACAACACAAAACAATACTCCAGAAAGAATGTGTAAAGCTGAAGTTTGGTGGGCTAAAACACATAAAGGAGGCTCAACTGAGGGAAGAGCAGTTTAGGTGCCTGCAACCAAGGCCCACTGACTAGGGTGTCTGAGCGCACAGGCTTAGAGAACCCAGGAGAAACAGAGTCTCAGTGGTTCACACAGCTTCGGCATCCAACTGCACCAGCAATCATGGTCACAGGTAACTTGGAGGGAGCCACAATGGAGAAAGAAATTCCATCCTTCAGACACTCAGACATTCATGACACTGTCCTAACTCCCCATTCAGATTGGTGGAGACAAGTTATCTTGCAAAATAGGATATGGAAAAGGCACTTGCCTGATTCCAAATACCCACCTGTCTTTACACCTTTCCTCAATGTATAAACTGAGTCTCAAGGGATATCAGATAAAAGGAAGGGTTCACCATACCAGTGACAGCAGTGGCATTAACTACCAGAGAATTCTAAGAAGTGACAATGAAAGCACATCTTTTATGCAGACTGTAGAGACTGGAAAGTGCCATTTTGAAATATTATCAGAGGTAGCTCAGGTAAATAAAACCAAAAATTGTGCAATATTGCAAACTACCAGAAAACAAAAGCAAGGGCTCCAACTCCAAAACTATTATTTAGTGTCATCAGAGCAATAATTTACCTAGATCATGACCAATCACAGTAACATTATACTGCACGCACACACATAGATACACAGGCATAGACACCGAAACAGACAAAGACACACACAAATACACACACGCACATACACACACAATGTCAACCCTGCAGCAAACTTATAGTCATGGTATATTGCCATATAATTAATAGAGAATCCAAATAGGTATCATACAGTAACTCAATACAAAAACAAAACTCAGATAGCAGTTTAGTGAGTTTATCAATAAATTAAATGCTGATAAGTAATACATTACCAAAGAGACTGGAACTAAAAAATATCCAAACATTATTGGAGGACCAGATGAAGTTAATATCTGAGATGAAGCATGCAACAGGAAGCATTGGGAGCAGACTGCCTTTGTGGAAGTGAGTTTAACAAACTCACCATTACAAAACTAAAAATGATAGAGGAGCGCAGAGATACAAGATATTAAAAAGTGAGGAAATTCTACATTAGCCATCAGACTTCTTCAGGAAATGCACTTTAGAGTGAAATCCTGGAAGGAGAAGAAAATTAGAAGTTAGCTGATGGTTTATTTAAAGAAGTAATAGTTGATAACTTCCTGAACCTGTGTAAGGAACTGATATACAAGTCCGTGAGCCAAAAAACACCAATAAGTTTAAGGCAAAGAGAACTCCTTCAAGATACGTCATATGCAAATTGGCTAGTCAATGACAGAGTAAAATTTTAAAGGCAGCCAACAAATGTTATGATAAGCTACAAAGGAACCCCATTAGACTTTCAGCAGATTTCTCAGCAGAAAACATCAGCCAACGGTAAATTAAATGGCATTTTCAAACTACTGATAGAAGAAATCTCTCACCCAAGAATACTCTAACTTACACAGTTATCACTTAGATACAAAGTGAAAATACTTTACCAGGCAAACAAATCCTGAATGAGATGAAAAAAAATAAAACTGAGACACCTTACACGGGGTTCAGAAAAGAGCTCTTCTAATAAATTTAAAATGGCCAAAATATGCAAAACGAACAAAATGCTAAGCAGACACCACGAGAAATTTGCAACTGTTTCTTTGGGTATGTTCTTAAATGCTACTATACTTTATGGATTAAAGAGAGAAAAATTGGAAATCAGGGGCAATAAATATATATACATCAAACTGGTAACATGTTCACAAGAGTAAAAGAAATTATTTGAGAGAGTAATCATAAAAGATAATGAGTAAAAATAAATCAATATTAAAGGAAACTGCTATCAGTGGAAAAAGGACTAAATTATACATGAGATGTTTTATTTTTATTTGAAGTATATTAGATGTGCTATATTGTGTAGTTTCAGATGTACAGCATAGAGATTCCAACATCGTTGTGGATTATATTGCATTATAAATTATTACAATACTTTTAACATTCAATTATTATAAGTTATTTTGAATAATTCCCTGATCTATACAGATTATATTGTTGTTTCTCTCCTTTATGTACACTACATTATATCTCTCAATATCGTACCATAAAATTGTACTTCCCTTCCACTTTGGTAAACATAAATTTTTTCCGTATCTTTCATTCTGTTTCAGTCCTTCCTATCTAGTCTGTCTATCTATCTTCCATGTCTCTATCAATCAATCAATCTACCTGCCTATCTATCTATTTATCTATCTACCATGTGTCTGTGTACCTATCCTTCTATTTATCTGTCATCTATCAATAGATATCTATAGATAGATGTACATAGATATTTGTTATTCTTAAAATTCCACATATAAATTATATTACATACTTTTGTCTTTGTCTAAGTTTCTTCACTAAGCACAATATTTACTAAGTCCATTCAGGATGCTGAAATAGCAATGTGTTATACTTTCTCATGGCTGAGTAATATTCCATTGCATATTTCCAGAATCATCATATTTTCTTAAGTCCATACTCTACTGTGGACCCTTGGATTCCTTCCCAGTCTTGCATGATAATAACAGTGCTGTTTTGAACATTGGTTCTTCTCAATTTAGGGATCTTTCCTCAGATTTTTCCTAGGAGAGGAATTAGTGTTTCATATGGTAGTTCTGTTTTAGGTTTTAAAGAAATCTGAATACTGTTTTCCATAGAAGCTTTATCAATTTACATTCCTACAAAGTGTATACAAGAGATTTCTTACCTCCACATTGTCTCCAACACTTTCCATTTGTAGACTTTTTGATAATAGCCATTTGACCAGTGTGAAGTGTTACCTCATTGTGGTTTTGATTTGCAATTACCTAATAATTAGCAAAGTTGAGCATTTTTATCACCTGACCACTACTCATCTGTAAGTTTTCTTTGGAAAATTATTATCTCAGTTACTATGCTCTTATTTTTGATTGGGATTTTGCTTTTCAAATTGAGTTGTATAACCTAAATCCCTGTTACATCTATTAACCTACATCTATTAAACCCTGGTCACTTGCATTGTTTGCCAAAATGTTCTCCAATTACACAAGCAGTGTTTTCATTTCATTCATTGTGTCCTTAGCTGTGCAGAAGTTTTCAAGTTTGTTTAGGTCTTACTTGCTTATTCTTGCTTTTATTTCTTTTGCCTAGGAGACTGATAAAAGAAAATATTCCTATGATATATATCCAATAGGGTATCACCTATATTCACTTCTAGCAGTTTTATACTATCAGGTCTTACACTTAAGTCGTTAATACACTTGTAGTTTATTTTTGTATATGATGCCAGGGAATGCTCTCATTTCACTGTTTTGCATGTAGATGTCCATCTTTCACAACACCACCCATTGACGAGACTGTCTTTCCTCCATTGTACACTTTTGCCTTTTTTATCATAGATTCATTGCTCATAGGTGTGTGGAATTGTTTCTAGGTTCTCTGTTTTTATTGATTATATCTTTGTGCCAATGCCATGGTGTTTTTATTACTGTAGGTTTGTAGTAGAGTAAGGTACCTGGGAGGGTTATATCTCCAGATTTGTTGTTTTTTTAAGATCATTTTGGCAATTTTTAATGATTTAATATAAAACTTAGAGTTATTTTTTCTGCTTCTTTGGAAAATTCTACAACTTCATAACATTATTTGCACTAAATCTGTAGGTTTCTTTGTGTAGTACGGCCATGCTAACAATATGAACTCTTTCAATCCAAGAGCAGAAGACATCTTTCCATTTCTTTGAATCATTTTTAAATACTTTGTTAATTTTTTATAATTTTCAGTGTGTAGATCTTTCACATATGTGGTTACATTTATTCTAAGATATTCCAGGGAATGGAATTTTATATAATATTTCTTTCAACGTCCATTTTAGGATACCTCATGATTAATGTGTAGAAATGCAAGAGACTTCTTTACATTAATCTTGTACCCTGCTCCCTTGCTGAAATTATTTATTATTCATAACAGTCAGTGTGGGGCCCTTAGGACTATCTGTGTAGATTGTTATGCCATCATTATTGGTGATAATTTTGCTTCTTTCTTTCCATTTTGTGTTTCTTAACTTCTTTTTCTTTCCCTTTTCCTTTATTGTATTACTATGAAACAGAAGGGGTGAGAATAGGAGTCCTTGTCTTGTTCCCGAATTTACCCAGGAGGCTTTCAGCTTATACCCCTGAGTACTATAATTTGCTATAAATGGCCTTTACTATGCTGAGAGATGTTCCCATTATACTCACTTTCGTGAGAGTTCTGGTCATGAATGTATGTTGAATTGTGTCAAATCCTTTTTCTCTCTGTATTGACAAGGTCCTGTGGAATTTTTTCTTCCTTTATTAGATAAGTGTCACGCTGATGGAGTTGTGTATGTTGAACCATCCTTGTGACTCTGAAAGGAATCCAACTGATCATCGTGTATAATCCTTTCTATGTATTGCTGGATTAATTTGCTGATGTTCTTTTGAGGATTTTTGAATGTATATTCATCAAGGATATTGGCTTTTCATTTTCATTTTTTCTTTGTTGTGTCTTTGGATTTGTTATCAGGGTAATGGTGGCCTCATAGAATAACATTGGAAATTGTCCTTCCTCCTTCATTTTTTGAAATAGTTGGGGGGAAAGAGGTTTTAGTGAAGGCATCCAAGCATTTTGTCCCTGGGGTGTTTTTAAAATTATACATTTTATTTAACTAATACTGATTGCTCTTTTCAAGTTTTCTGTTTTCTTTTTATTTAGTGTTGGTAGGCTGCACGTATCTAGAAATGTGTCCATTACTTTTAGGTCATCCAATTGGTTGTCACATAACTGCTCATAGTGCTTTCATAATCTTTTTTTGCATTTCTGTAATAAAAGATATTATTTCCACTGTTTCATTTCTTATTTTGTTTCGGTCCACTCTGTGTATTTCTTGAAAAGCCTGGCTAAATGCTTACCAGTGTGTTAATATTTTTAAGAAAAAATTAGCTCATGTTTATAGGAATTTCAACTAATTTTTTGATTTATATTTCATTTATTTTCAACCTACTAATTAAAGATTTCTCATTCTAATGCCTTTGGGATTTTTTTGTTCTTATTTCTAGTTGTTTTGGGTGGTATGTTTGGCCCATTGTGTGAGATTTTTCTTCTTTGTAGAAGGCCTTAATTGTTCTAAGCTTCCCTCATAGTTTTGTCTCTGCTGTATCCCATACATTTTATGAAGCTGTGTTTTCATTGTAATTTGTCTATACGTATGATATTATTACCTCTTTAATTTATTCATTGACCTTGTTTTATTTTATTATTTTAAAGCATGTGGTTTAATCACATGTTTGTGCATTTCCTTTTCTTCTTTCTAGAATTGATGCATTAATTCATGATTATGTGTATGGAAAAATACTTGCTGTAATATATATTTGCTTAAAGTTCCTGAGGCACTTTTCATGACATAATTTGTGGTTAATTCCTTAGATAACATCCTGTGCACACTTGAAAAGTTTATGTGTTCTGCTTTTCTGATGCAGTGTCCAATAACCCAGTTAGGTTCAAATGATCAAATATAATATTGAGACCTCTATTTCCTTACAGATATTCTTTCTGGATGATCTGTCTATCAGAATAGTGAGGCGTTAAATTCATCTACTATTATTGTTTTATAATAAAATGATTCCTTCATGTCTACTAATATTTCTTTATATTCTTATTATCTATGGTGTTGGGTCTATATATAAATTAATGAGTGTAATACTCTATTTTTATATTGAACTCTTTTTCATTATATAGTCTCATATATATCTTTCATTGTGGCCCTTAATTTGCAACATATTTTGTATGAGTGGAGCATTGCAATTTGCACTATCTTATCATTTCCATGAAATACCTCTTCCATCTATTTCAAGGCTGTGTTTATCTTCCACCATAAAGTGAGACATTCTGGGGGTGGTGACCAAGATGGTGGAGTAGAAGGATGCTCGATACTCACCCTTTCCCACAAATGCACCAAGACTCACATCCATAGACCCACTCAGCTAACCAGAGAACCTGTAGAAATCTTGCAGAAAATTGTCCTCTTGAATAGGTAAAGATGCATAAAATCTGGTAGGAGAAAAGGAAGAAAGAAAGAAGAAAAGGCAAAACAGAGTGGAACAGGTCCCACAGGGAGGGAGATTCAAAGATGACTGGCGCTCATTCACTGGGTCACCCCTCTCCAACTGAGTTTTTGGCAGGACGGAGGGGGAGCCTCCAAGGCTTGGATCTGTACAGAGTATTAGTTGATTGACACAACTAAGTTAAACACGCACAGACACCCAGGCCAAGATGCAGCCCGGAAGCTGGGGGCAGGTCCATGCTGCACGAGCTTGGTGGAAGTTGGGAATGGCTTCACTGAGGCAGTCCAGGGGAATGGAGGGGACTGTGTGTCATTGCTGTAGGTGTACAGGGCAGAACAACCTGGGCCCTCTATAAAACAACAAGGCAGATGTGCCCTGTGGGTGGAAGGGTGCATAACCGTGTCTGAATATCCACAAAAGTTTCTAGGTGAAGAGAGCTTGGGCTCAGACACAGCCACCATACCCTCTGGTGCTTTGCACCCAGGCAGCAGCAGGGGCAATATCTGCATTCATTATTAAGTACTTAACAGCCTGAACGTCCTGACGAAGGCTTCTCTACAGCCTGAGACAGTTAGGATCTTTCTGTCCTGGTTCCTCAGAGAACTTGCTTCACCAAGGCAAACAAGGAGCTGGATTTTGGGCCAGACCAGGGACACGGATGTTCCTCAGTCTTCCCTGATCCCACTTCTGGTGTGTAAACACGAGGCGGACCCTAGAGTGGCACAGAGCAGCAGTGACTGGCAACCTGAGGGGGCGTGTGGCCCCCAAGCTTTTCTGCTGCAATGCAGCCCCTGACCATGGTGCTAGGAGAGGGCGTGATGCCCACTCCTTCCTGGTCAGCCTGCAACATCTCACTGCAGCATCAGGTGGGGCAGTGACAAGCCAGCCCAAAGTAAAGAGATCTGCTCCGGATGCAGTGTTTGGGGTAGGAGCGATCTGCTTGCCGACAAGCACTGGGAGCGGCACAGTTGAGGGCTCCAGTGGAGGGCCTCTGAAAACAGGAAGATGAGCTTCCAAAATAGGATGAATACAGAAAGACTTCACATTAAATGAACACAGTCTCCAGGAGGACACAGACCACCTTGTTGTTTTAATCTGTTTTTACCTGTTCCATTTTCTGTTACCCTAAAATTTTCACTTCTTTGGCAATTATACATACCCCTATTTTCACCCTTTGAAACATTTAAAAAATATTTTTATTATTATTATTTTTCATCACCCTGCTTCAACTTGCTCTTCTATTATGCATTATACAATGTCTTCAAAAATTTATTTCCCCTTCTTTAAAATTCCTTGTCTCTCTCTCTCTTTTTTCTCTTTTCTAAGTTGTATTACTACATAGACACTAGGTAGAGGAACTCCCTTAGGACCACATTAGATATCTCTTACTCCATAAACCACAGTGCCAGAGAGGTAGGAGCAAAATGAAGAAGCAGAGAAGCCATTCACAATTAAAAGAACAAGAGAAATCCCCTGAAAGGATGATCAGTGAAATAGACATTGATAGCTTACTTGATCAAGATTCTTAAAAAGGAGTGATCAAATTACTGAAGGAAATAAAAGATAGTGTTTAGAGATATAAAATATGTCAAAAATGAAATGAAATCTATAAAGAAGAGCTGAGTAGAATAGGTAAACTCGTTGACTGAGATAAGGAAAAATCTAAATGTGTCGCAAAGTTGACTAGATAATGCAGAGGAATGAATTAGTGACTTAGATGACAGTACAAAAGAAAGCACCCATTCAGAAGAACTACAAGAGAAACAACGAGAAACAAATGAAAAAGCATAAGGGACCTATGTGATAATATAAAACATGCCAAACTTGGCATGATAGAAGTTCCAGAAGGGGAGGAAAGTTCAAAGGGGTTTGCAAAGGTGTTTGAAGAAATCATGACTGAGAACTTCCCAAACATATATAAGGAATCAAATATTGATGTACAGGAAGCTCAGAGTGTCCCAAACAGGGAGAACCCAAATACATCCACACCAAGACATATAATTAAATGGCCAGAGTCAAGGATAAAGAAATGATCCTGAAGGAAGAAAGGGAAAAGCAAAGAGTGAGTTACAAGGAAATCCCCATAAGGCTCCCAGCTGATTTCACTACACAAATACTACAGGACATAAGGAAGTGGCAAGATATATTCAGAGTATTGAATGAAAAAAATGATATACCCTAGCATAATTTAACCAGAAAGGCTATAATTTATGTAGAAAGAGACATAAAGGTTTTCACAGACAACAAAATGCTACACGGGTTTAGTAACACTGTACCCATACTAAAAGAAATATTTAAATGTCTACTCTAAAAAGAAAAGTAGCAGGATGATACAGAAATGAGAATCTCACAGCTGGAAAGGTGATAACTCATGAATTATAAATAAAATAAACACAAAATTTAAAAAAAAGACATACAAATCATTGAAAGAGGGAGAAGGAGGCAGGAAAATAGAGAATTTGTTTTTGGTCTTTCTTTTTAAAAATTTTTGTTATCGGTAGGACGGTTTTGAGATCATGTTACTATCAGTTTAATAAAAGCAGTTATAATAATGGTCTAAAAGACTTATATAAAAGGGTAACAACAAGACAAAAACTTATCAGGGTGTCACTAAAACTAAATAAATTCCATGATATTTCAAAGGAAAATGACCAAACCATAAAAGGAAGATGAAATGAACAAAGAGGAAATACCAAATCAACTGCAAAGATAAGGTCAAATTGGCAATAAATACAAACATATCATCGATTATTATAAATGTTAATGGACTAAATGCTCCAGTCAAAGTCATAGAGTGGTAGGGTGGATAATAAAACAAGAACTTTCAATATGCTGCATACAAGAGATCCACTTCAGGGAGAAGGACACATATACATTGAGAGAGAAAGGATGGAAAAGGTATTCCATACAAATGGAAAAGCCAAAAAGACAGGTGTCGCAGTACTGATTTCTGACAAAACAGTCTTTAAAACAAAGACCATAAAGAAAGATAAAGAACACTTTATAATGATTGAAGGAGTGATAAAAGATGAGGATAGAACACGTGTTAGTACATATGCGGCAAATAGAGGAGCACCTAAGTACATAAAGTAATTACTAACAGATATAAAGGGGGATAGTGATGGGAACCTAATCATAGTTGGAGATTTCATCGCAGCATTAACATAACTGGACAGATCATCCAGACAGAAAATAAATTAGGCAAAAGAGAAGTTAAATAATACAATAGAAATATTACACTTGGTTGATATTTTCAGAGCATTGCACCCCCAAAAATATAGTATATACATTCTTTCCAAGTGCACATGGGACATTTACCAGATTTCATGATATAGGTGGGAGCAAAAGAAATCTCAGCAATTTTAAGAAGATAGAAATTACCTCAAGCATCTTTACTGACCACACAACCATGAAGCTAGACATCAACAACAGAGAAACAAAGGAGAACAAAAGTAAAACATGGAGATTAAACAATATGTTATTGAAAAACAAATGCGTCAAGGAAGAAATCAAAGCTCAAATGGAAAAGTTCCTTGAGACAAAAGAACATGAAAGCAAAACCAAAGAAAATTTATGGGACACATGCAAAGCAGTGTTGAGAGGGGAGTTTACAGCAATAAAGGCTTTCCTCATAAAAGAAGAACAATCACAAATAAACAATTGAACCCACCAGCAGAATGAACTAGAAAAAGAAGAACAAAAAACAACAAAAGGCAGCAGAAGGAAGGAAATCATAAATATTGGTGAGGAAATAAATATAATAGAGATTGACAAAACCATAGGAAAAAATCACCAATCCAAAAGCTGGTTTTTTATAAAAGTAAGGAAAACCGAACATCCTCTGTCCAAACTCAAAAAGAAGAAAAGAGAGAGAGCAAAAATTAGCAAAATAAGATAGGAGAAAGGAGAAATTACAACAAATAAAATAAAAATAAAGAATATCATATGAGAATATTATGAAAAGTTTATGGAAACTAACTCGGTAACCTACAGGAAACGGACAATTTTCTGGACACATACTGTCCACCAAGGATGAATCAAGAAGAAACTTACCCCTTGAACAAGCAGAGCACCAGAAATTAAATCAAAAAAGCAATATAAAACCTCCCTACATATAACAGTCCAGAACCAGACTGATGCAATGAGGAATTCTACAAAACATACAAAGAAGAACTCATACCAGTGCTTCTTAAACTCTTCCAGAAGATTGAAAAGGAAGGAAAACTCCCAAAGTCATTCTATGAAGCCACAATCACCCTGAAACCACAACCAGGCAAAGACACTACCAAACAAGAGAATCATAGGCCAATATCAGTGATGAACACAGAAGCCAAAATCCTCACCAAAATACTAGCAAATAGAATCCAAACACAGAAAAAAGATTATACTTCATGACCAAGTAGAGATTATGCCTGGGACACAGGGGTAGTTCAACGTATACAAGTCAAAAAATGTAATACAGCACATCAACAAGCGAAAGGACCAAAGCAACATGGTCATCTCAATAGATGCAGGAAAAGCATTTGATAAAATTCAACACCCACGTATGATAAAATCTCTCACCAAAGTGGGCAGAGAGGGAACATAACTAAGCATCAAGAAAGCTATAGATAACTAACCTACAGCTAGCATAGTAATCAATGGTGAGGAAATTTAAACCTTCCCACTAAAATCTGGGACAAGACAAGGATGCACACTATCTCCACTCCAACTCAAGATAGACTTGGAACACCTAGAAACAGCCATCAAACAAGAGAGAGAAGTAAAAGGGATGCAAATTTGAAAGGAAGAGGTAAAAGTCTTACTATATGCAGGTAATATGTTACTATATATAGAAAACCCTGCAAGATCCGGACAAAAACTACTAAAGCTGATCAAAGTATTCAGCAAGGTAGCAGGTTACAAGATTAAGATTCAAAAATCAGTGACATTTCTTTATGCTAATGATTCAGATAATAATATAGAGCTACAGTCAACATGACAGCACTGAATCGGTAGGAAAACATACATATAGGCCAATGGAACAGAATAGAGAGCCCAGAAATAAACCCACACACTTTTGGTCAATTAATCTTCGACAAAGGTGGCAAGAAAATACAATGGATTTGAGACAGACACTTCAGCAACTGGTGTTGTGAAAACTGGAAAGCAGCATGTAAATCAATGAAGCTAGAGCACTCCCAATAAAGCTAGAACAACACACACAAAAATGTAATAAGAATGGATCAAAGACTTAAACATACTTCAAGATACAATAAAACTCCTTGAGGAAAATATAGGCAAAATATTAACTGACAATTCTCGAAAATTTTCTCACAGAAGAAATAAAAGCAAGAAAAAACAAATGAGACCTAATGAAACTTACAAGCTTCTGCACAGTACAGAAACCGGAAGTAAAACAAAAAGTCAACATACGGAATGGGAAAATAATTTGCATATGAAATAGACAAAGGCTTGATCTTCAAAGTATATAAGCAGCTCATCCAACTGAATAAGAGAAAATGAACAACGCAATCCAAAAATGGGGAGAAAATCTAAACAAGCGATTCTCCTAGGAAGACATACAAATGATCAATAGGCACATCACAAAATGCTCAATATCACTTATAATCAGAGAAATGAAAATCAAAACTACAGTGAGGTATCACCTTACACCAGTCAGAATGGCCATCATTCAAAAATCCACAAATGAAAAATGTTAGAGTGGCTGTGGAGAAAAGGGAACTGTCCTTCACTGCTGGTGGCAATGCAATTTGGTGTAGCCACTGTTGAAGACAAGATGGAAATTCCTCGAAAGCCTAGGAATAGACTTAACACATGACCCAGGAATCCCGTTCCTGGGCATATAACCAGAACGAACCCTACTTCAGGATGACACCTGCACACCAATGTTCATAGCCAGCACTATTTACAATAGCCAAGACATGGAAACAGCCTAAATGTCCATCGACAGTTGACTGGATAAAGAAGAGGTGGTATATTTATACAATGGAATACTAGTCAGCCATATAAACTGACAACATAATGCAATTTTCAGCAACATGGATGCTCCTGGAGAAAGTCAGTCTAAGTGAAGTAAGCCAGAAAGAGAAAGAAAAATACCATAAGAGATGGCTTATCAGTGGAATCTAAAAACAAAATAAAACAAAACAAAAAGAGGACAAATACAAAAGAGAAATAGACCCGCAGTCATAGAATACAAAGTTTTGGTTGCCATGGGACGGGGGGTTGGGAGAGATAGACTGGGAGGCCAAAATTGTAGAATAGATAAAACAGGATTCTACTGTATAGCATAGAGAATTTTATAAAAGATCTTATGGCAGCTGAAAGGCAAAAAAATGGGACAAAAAATGTATATATGGTCACTGTAACTGAAAAATTGTGCTCTACGCTGGAATTGGAGACAAATTTTTAAAATGACTGTAAATCAATTAAAAAAATTGAAAAAACAGAAAAAACATTATCCTAAATATTAGAGGTTTAAATATAAATTATAGAGAAAAAATCTATGCTAAAGAGTAATAAAACCAAAGATTTTGTTTTATGTTTTCTTTTTGAGATAAGCAATTCATTAAACCTCTAGCCAAGTGCATCATGAAGAAAAGGTAGATGCTCCAAAGAAAAAAATTAAGAAAGAAAAGAAGAGAAATAAATATTGTTATCTCAGATATACAAAAGGATCATTTTGTCAACACTTACATGCCAATAAACTGGACAAATTAGAAGAAATAAACAAATGTCTAGAAAGACACAGAGATAAGGAGAAACAAATTATTTGAAAAAACTGTTTACTAGAAGAAAGATAGAATCTGCATTTAAAAAAACTGTTGAATAAAAGTGCAGATATAAACAGCTCCTGTGGAGAATTGTAAAATTACACAAAGCAGAACTTATACTCTTCAAACTATTCAAACATAGTGAAGATGTGGGAAACTCCCAAATTAATTCTATGAAGCTTTCATCACCCTGATAGCAAAACCAACAAAAAAAGTACGGGCAAAGGGAATTTCAAGCCATTATATTTGATAGATTTACAAGCAAAAATTCTACAAAATATTATTAGCAAACTAAATCCAGCAATACCTAAAATATATCATACACCATGATCAACTTGGATTCATTGCAGAGTCACAAGAGAGGTTCAACATACACAAATCAATCAGTTTGATGCACCACATTAACAAAAGGAAAAGAGAAAATGACATAGTCATCCCAATAAATCCATTAAAAGCATTTCATAAAATTCAACATTTATTCATTAAGAGAGCAACAACAGCAACAACAACAACCACAACAACAAAAGCAACAATGGCAGAAACCTCTTAGCAAAGTAGGATTCAGGAAATATACTTCAACATATTTAAAGTCGTTAATTACAGGACCACAGACAACATAATATGCAAAAGTGAAAACCTGAAAGCCAAATTAAGGAATAAGACAAGGATGCCCACTTTCACCAGTTTTATTAAACACAGTATGGGAAGTTCTAGTAACAGTAATCGGACAAGAAAAAATGTTATTCAAGTTGGATTGAATGAAGTAAAACTGTTATTATTTTAGATGACATGATAATCTATATAGTGATCTCTAAAGATTCTCCAAACCAAAACAACTAAATCTAATAAAGACATTTAGCAAAGTAGCATGATTCATGATTAATATACAAAAACTGTCACATTTTTTACACAAACAATGAAATAATCCATAATTTTAAAAGATCCATAAGAAATCAGATCAAAAAATGAAAAACCTATAAAAAAACATAATAAAATGAATAGGACACTGATAAAGAAATCTGAAGATAATGTCAAGAAATGGAAACAAATCTCAAGGTCTTAGTTTAGAGGAATTAATAATTTTAAAATATACATACTACAAAGGATGTCTACAGATATAAATTGATTCAAATCGAACTACATGATATTTTCCACAGAACTAAAAACAGTACTATGATTTGTATGGAATTGCAAAAGAACCAGAACTGCAAAAGAAACACTGAGGAAAAAGTACTAAGTTGGAGGCATAACCTATAACCATCCCAGATTTCAGACTATAGTACAAAAATACCGAAATCAAAACCGCACAATGCTGGAAAACAACCAAACATCTATATCACTGGAATGTAACACAGAGGCAGAAATAAAACATCACACCTATGGTTAACTAAACTATGACAAAGGAAACAAAAATATACAATGTCTAAAATACAGTCTTCAGCAAGTGATTTTGAGAAAGCTAGATAGCTAGATGTAAATCAATGAGATTAGAACACTCCCTCACACTGTACAAAAATAAACTCAAAATGCTTTAAATATGTGAATATAATACATGACACAATAAAAATCCTGGAAACTAACATAAACAAAACAAGACATAAATTGTAGCAAAATTTTCTTATGTCATTCTCCCAAGCTGAAAATAATAAAAACAAAATAAACAAAAGTCCTAATTAAATTTAAATGCTTCTACACAGCAAAATAAACAAAATGAAAAGATGAATTTCCGTATGAGGGAAAATATTAGGAAACAATGCAATCAAAAAGAGGCTAATTTCTAAAATACACACATTGTTCATACAACTCCATTTCAAAAGTCTACAAACAACTCAGCCAGAAAATGAGCAGAAGACAATTCTCTAAACAAGACACACAGATGACAAACAGGAAAAATAACATGCTCACATTGCTAATCATTATACAAATGTAAGACAAATATAAAATAATGTTTTACTTCACACTATTGAGAAGGGCTGTCATTCAAATGTCTACAATCTGTAAAGAATTGGGTAGTTGTGGAGAAATTGGGACTCTCCAACACTGTTGGTGGGAATGAAAATTGATGCAACCACTTTGGAAACAGTATGGATGTTCCTTTACATAATAAAATTAGACATTTCATATGACCCAGCAATCCCACTCCTGGGCAAATAAAACATTAATCCTGAAAACAAAGAATCCTAGAGTAAAACATAAGAAGTACACTCTGACATTGGACTTCATATGATTCTACATATATCTCCTATGGCATGGGAAGCAGAAGCAAACCTAACAAAATACGATTATATCACTCTAAACAGATTTACACTGCAAAAGAAATGATCAATAAAATGAAAATTGAACAAACAGAATGGGAGAATATATTTGCAAATTATATTTTCCAATGTGGTGTTAATATCCAAAATATATGGCAAACTCTTTCCCCACAACAACAACAAAAAAGAGCAAACAATCTAATTAAAAAAATGTCCATAGGAACTTAATAAATAGACATGAATCAAATTTCTGTAGAAAACCTACAGTTGGCTAAATGACCCATTAAAATATGTTCAGAGTTATAAATTATTAGGAAAGTCATAAACCAAAAATGAGACAAGACTTCACACTTGTCAGAAGGCTTTCATCAAAAAGAAAACAAATAGATATTGGTGAGATTATGGAGAAAAAGGAACACCATGGAAACTGTTGATAGGTATGCAAAATATTGATTTAATTGCATATATACATCAAATTTTCTTCATCCATTTTTCGGTCAAGGGATTTTGGGTTCGTAGGCCCCTGTCTGAATGCTCTAGAGAATAAGCCCATGGGCTGAACTGATAAACAGGCTGTGAGGAATGTCGCATATCCAGGCTGGATAAGAAATGGCCTACTCAATGTATCCAGTATGAATGGATGGATATCTTATTCTGGGTAAGATACTCAGAGGAGGACAACCTAAGACAGGCACAGCCAGCTGGATAAGAGATGGCCTACTTAATGAAGTTCCGTGATGAACTTTAAAACAGTCCTTGATCATTTAACATCCTGTGCTTACTGCAGTAGAATGGGGACATAAATAGCTTAAGATTATCATTGTTATAACTTAGATGATATGTGAGGCATTGTGCATGTCCTATATAAAGCCTTCTCCTAAGAATCAAAAACAGAGAACTGCTTCGTTTCTCTCCACACAGTGTTTGTGGGTAAATGATATCGTGCCACTGACAGGGTTAATTTAATTTGATGGGAGTATCTTAAAAGTATGTTGCATCATATACAATGCACTTTCCACACGTATTGAGATGATTATGTGAGTTTTATTTCTCATTCTATTAGTGTGGGATGTCACCTTTATTGATGTCAATATTTTGAAGTATCCTTAAACCAGGGATTAAACCCTTTACTCATGTGTGTGTAGTATAATTTAAATGTGTTGTTGAATTCATTTTGCTTGTGTTTTGTTGAGAATTTTGGCACATATGTTCATCAGGGATAATATTCTATATTTTGCATATAATGTCCTTTCTATCATTGTTATGCATATAAAGCTGGCATCATAAAACATGTTTGGAATCTTTCACACCCTTCAAATTCTTGGAAGATTTGGGGAAGAATAGGTGAGAAATTTTCTTCAGATGAATGACAGAATTCACCAGTAAAGTCGTCTTGCAAATTTTTTCTTGTTTGGGAATTTTGGATT
Organism: Vicugna pacos; assembly: GCF_048564905.1. NCBI lineage: Eukaryota > Metazoa > Chordata > Mammalia > Artiodactyla > Camelidae > Vicugna > Vicugna pacos. The sequence goes on from NW_027328737.1 coordinate 4,129,007, forward strand.
ATTGATTTACTCCTACACACTTCTGCTCTATTTAACATTCTTATTTCTTCTTGATTCAGTATTGGAAGACATATGTTACTGGGAATTTGTCTTTTGTTGTAAGTCATTCAAATCTTTGTCTAGTGGTAATTTCTTCTGATGCTTTACATCTCTACAACATCAGTGGTAATATATTCTCTTTTATTTCTAATTTCAATTGAGTCTTTATTTTCTTTACCAACCTAAACTTTTGTCCACTTTATGTTTAAAAGAAATAGACTAAGGTATATTTTTTTTTATATTTTCAATTGTTTCTCTTATTTGCCTTACTATCATTCATTCAATTATCTTCTTTTTTCTTTCAGTTTTCCCCTAGAATTTGAGGTGAAAAATTAAGTAGTGTGAATCTTTGTATTTCATTTATTACTAATTTTTTTATTTAGATATTATTTATTTATTTATTTATTTACTTATTAATTTATTTATTTATTTACATTTTTATTCATTTATTTATCATTGAAGTACAGCCATTTACAATGTGTAAATTTGTGGTGTAGATCACAGTGTTCCCGTACATGTATACATTTGTGTAACTATTAAAGTTTACTTCACGATATTTAACTTACTGCCCTGTGTCATATGAAAGAAATTTTGAAAAAATCTATTTTTATATATAGTGGATAACTTTTTATAAATGAAAGCTCCCATATATATCCTCTCAAAGTCCCTTTCCGCATTTATCATAAAATCTTTTATTAGGTCTGCGAGTGTGCTTAAATTTTGTACATGAAATCATTGTGTTCTCATCGAAATTTTTTTTTAAAATTACACATATGTTATGTCATGTATTATTTTTCTTTCTCCTTCTGGTTTACTTCAATTAGAATGTCACTTTTTGGGGACATCCATTTTGCTGCAAATGTCACTGCTTTATCATTTTCTATTGCAGAATATTTCTCCATTGTGTAAATATGGCATAATTTCTGAATACTGTCATCAGTTGTTGGACCATTAGGTTGCTTCCATGTCATGGCTGTTATATATAGCACTGCTAAGAACATTGAGGTGCAGGTGTCTTTTGAATTAGAGTTCTCTTTGATATATACCCAGAAGTGGGATTTCTGAATAATATTTTAAGTCTATTTTTATTGTTTTGAGGAATCCCGATCCTGTATTCCACAATGACTGCACCAAACTACATTCCTTCTATCAGTGTATGACGGTTCACATTCTCCACAGCTTCCCCAGTATTTATTGTTTGTGGATTTTTGAATGATGGCCATTGTGACTATGGTGAGGTGATACTTCATCATAGTTTTAAATTGCCTTTCTATAATAATGATAGTGAGAATTTTTTTTTCATATATCTGTGTGGCATTTGTATGTCTCTATTTGAGAATTGCTTGTTTAGGGCTTCTGCCGATTTTCAGATTGGGTTTCTTGTTTTTTATTATTATTATTAGGTTGTATAAAGTCTTTATATATTGGAAATTAAGACTTTGTCAGTTGCATCAATTCTAAATGTTTTCTTTAGTCCTGTAGGTTGTCATTTTGCTTTGTTTATGATCTCCTTTGCTGTCCCAAAACTTATGTTTAATTAGGTTCCATTTATTAATTTTGCACTTACATCCATTACCTGGGTATGCTGTTCTAGGAGATCATTGCTGAGATTTACCTCAGAGTGTTTTGCCTTTGTTTTCTTCTAGGAGATTTACTGTGTCTTCCTGTACATTGAAGTCTTCAAGCCATTTTGAGTTTATTCTTGTGTATGCAATGAAGGAGTGTTCTAACTCCATTGCTCTGTATGCTGCTATCCAGTTTTCCCAACAGCATTTGGTGAAGAGATGGTCTTTTCTCTGTAATATTCTTGGCTACTCTGTCAATGATTCATTCAACATACGTCTGTAGATTTATTCCTAGGCCCTGTATTCTTTTCCATTTTTCCATATGCCTCTTTCTGTACCAATATCTTGTCATTTTGATTATTGTATCTCTGCAAAAGTGTATGGAGACCTGGTGGTTTATTCCTCCAGCCTCTTACTTTATTTTGAATATTGCTTTGGAAATTATGGATTTTTTAGTACTCTGTGTAAGTCTTAGGATCACTTGGTTCAGTCCTAAAAAGAAATGTTTTCATAATTCGATAGGAAATCACATTAAGTCTGTTGATTGCCTTGGGCAGTATGGCCATTTTAACAATTTTGTTTCTTCCGTTACATGTCCATTGGGTATCTTTTCAATTCTTCAAATTTTTTTTATTTCCTCAATCAATGTTTTCTAGTTGTCCCTGTATAAGATATTCACCTCCTTGGTTAGATTTATTCTTAAGCATTTAGTAGTTTTGGGTGCAGTTATAAAAGCGGTTGTTTCTATATTTGTTTTCCTGTTGATTGAATGGTAGTGTAAAGAAATGCTATTAGTTTCTGTACATTACTCTGGGTACCTTGCCCAGTTCCTTTTTTAGCCTAAGTACTTATTAGTGAAGCTTTTACAGTTTTCTCTATATAGTGTCATGTCTGCGTATTGTGGCAAATTTACCTCTTCTTTTCCAGTCTGAATCATTTTATTTCTTTTTCCTGCCTGATCTTTGTGGCTAGGACTTCTGAGACTATATTGAATTGAAATTGTGAGAATGGGCAACCTTGTCTTGTCTCAGGATTTTTGGGAAGGGTTTCAGTTTTTCACCATTGAGATTTTTGCTGGCTATATGTTGGTCATAAATAGCTTTCATAATGTTGAGATATGGTCCCTCTATGCCCACTGTGATAAGAACTTTTATTGCAAATAGGTGTTAAATATTATGAAATGCTTTTGCTGTATCTACTGAGATGATCATGTGGTTTTTTGTCCTGCTTTGTTGATATGGTGTATCACAATTGATTGATTGATTTGCATATGTTCAACCATCCTTGTGTTCCTGGTATGAACCTAACTTGACCATGGTGTGTAATCTCTTTTTACATGCTGTTGGATTCTGTTTGTTAATAATTTCATAAAGAATTTTATATCTATGTTTATCAATGATATTGGCCTATTGTTGTCTTTGGTGTAGTGTCTTTTTCTGGTTTTGGTATCAGTTTGATGTTGGCCCTATGGTGTGAGATTGGGAGTACTCTCTCCATATCAAGCTTTTGGAAAAGTTTGAGGAGGGGTGGCATGGATTTTTCTTTGAATGATTGGTCAAATTCCCCAGTGAAGCTATTAGGGTCTGAATTTTGTTTGCAGCGATTTTTTATTTTATTGATAATTGTATTCCATTTCTGGTGATCTCTCTGTTCAAATGGTCAATATTTTCTTAATGCAAAAATGGTTGGCTGAATGTTTCCAGAAACTTCTGAATTTCTTCCTTTTTTTCCAGTTTGTTTCCATATAGTTGCTCATGGTATTCCCTTATGATATTTTGCAAATTTGTTGTACTCTGTATTTTCTCCATTGTCATTTCTTATGTTATTTGTGTACTCTCTCTATTCTTGTTGATGAGTCTGTCCAGAGTTTTGTCAATTTTGTTTACTATTTCAAAAAATAGTTTGATTTTTTCTATTTTTTAAACTCTAATTCAATTCTTCCTTCCATGACCTTAAATATTTCCCTCTTTCTGATGACTTTTGGTTTTGTTTGCTCTTCTTTCATGATTAGTGTTTATAGAACGTTAGATTATTTATTTGAAATTGCTCTTCCTTGAGGAAGGCCTTGTCACTATGAACTTCCCTCTAAAGCCTGCTTTATCAGTATTACATAAACTTTGCATAGGGTTTTGTCATATATCTCAATATATTTTTTATTTATTATTTTACTTCTTCAGCTCCCCTACTTGTTTTAGTACCATGTTGTTTAATCTACATGCCATAATTTTTTCTCCCTGTTTTTCTGTGATTTATTTCTACTTTCATGGTATTATACTCAGAAAAGATGCTTGAAAAAATTTTTATCTTCTTAAGTTTGTTGAGGCCTCTTCTGTACCTGAGTACATAATCTTTCCTCGAAAATGTTCCATGTGCACTAGAAAAGAATGTATATTCTGCTTTGGGGAGAAGTAGTGTTTTGAAAATATGAACCAACTCCAATTATTTCATCGTATACATTAGTATCTTTGTTTTATTATTTATATTCTGTCTGAAAGCTTGTCTAGTCATGGTAATGGGGAGTTAGAGTCTCCTACTGTGATTGTGTTCCCTCCGATTTCTCCCTTTTTATCTATTAGTATTTGCTTTATGTATTTAGGTGCTCCTATATTGAGTGCATATATGTGTTTAATACCCTCATTTTTATTGCTCCTTTATTCATTATATCATGTCCTTGTTTATCGTTCTCTATGGCCTTTTTGCAATGTATCTTTTTGTAAAGTCAGTGGTGCTAGTCCTGCTTTATTGTCATGTGCATTTGCATGGAATATATTTTTCCACCTTCTGACTTTCAATTGATGTGTGTTCCTCTTAATAATGTGGGTCTCTTCTATGCTTCATAATGTAGGGTCTTGTTGTGTTATCACATCTGACAATATATATCTTTTGATTGAAGCACAAAGTCAATTAACATTTGTGACAATTATTGATAGACTGGTGTTTATTTCCATATGTAACTTCATTCTCCAGTTGTTTTGGTATTTTCTTTTTGTTCATTTCTTTTTGTTTTTGTGGCTTGATAAGTTTTAATTTATTACCTTGGTTTCTTTTTGTCTTTGTGACTTCATTGTAAGCTTTTGACTTATGGTTACCTTGTTTTCTATGTATATTGACCCGTAATATATTTGTTTATTTTAACTGATAAGAATACAACCTCAAACCCATCCTACAGAGAACACAAACAAGAAGAAACCACTCTCTATTTACTTGTTTCACTCTGTGACTTTTAAAAATTTTGATGTCCTTTTTTACAACATCATATTTATTCTGTTGTAAGTCATTGTAAATATTGCCTTTCTAATTATGCCTTTCTCTTTTCAATAGCATCCTACTTCTTTTTCATTTAGAGTAGATCTTTTTTTTTTCTTTTTCTCTTGCTAAATTCTTTAAGTATTTGCTTGTGTGGTAGTTATTTATCTCTCCTTCTATTCTAAAATTTTGCCTTGCTTGATAAAGTATCTTAGATTACAGCTTTCTTTCATTCAGGACTTTGAATATGTCGTGCCACTGCCTTCTGCCTACTGTTTCTGTGTACGAAATGACTTTACAAATATGTATATAATTATATATAGATGTAAAGGACACATATAAATGAAGTTAACATATATGGTGAAAACCTATACATTGAAAAACAGAAAACATTGATAAAGGAAATTAAAACTGATCCTAAGAAATGAAATGATCTCTTATGTTAATGATGTGAAACAATGTGGTTGAAACAACCATACTACTCAAAGCAATCTACATTTAGTGTGATTCATGTGAATATACCCATGAGATTTCTCCAATAAATTGAACAAATAATTTTAAAATTTATATGTAACCACAAAGACCATGAGCTGCCAAAATAATCTTGAAAGAGTATTAAATCTAATGGTGTTAAATTCTCTGTTGTTAAACAGTCCTACAAAGCTTTAGTAATTAAAACAAAATGATACTGTCTCAAAACCAGACAAAAATCAATAGAAGAGAATAGAGCAACCAGATATATTCCCTCACACCTATGATCAATTAACCCATGAAAAAGGAAGCAGAGTATAAAATTAAGAAATGACATTCTCCTCAAAAATTACTGCTGGGGAGATTGAATATGTAAAAGATAAATAAGAATATTTCCTCACATTGTATACAATCAATGAGCACAGAATATCTTTCTATTTATTTTGTTTACTTATATTTCTTGCACCTGTAATATATAGATCTATGTTTAGAACTTTTATTTCACTTTTCAAATTTATTACTATTTTAATCTTTTTGGTATTAATTTACACACAATTGTTTTCCAAATTTGTCTTTCTGATAATGTGTTGTTACTATACAAAAATGCAACGGATATTTGTATATTGATTTTGTATTCTGCAAGTTTACTGAGTTTGTTCATTACTTCAAAAACTCACTAGAGGAGACTATGGAGTTTACTATCTATGCATATTTATGTCAACCTTAAGAATTTCACTTCTTTATTACAAGTAGAATGAATTTTATATTTTTCCTTGGCTAGTTGTTCTGGCTAGGACTTCTAGTAGTGTAATTTATTACTTGTGAAAATGAGCTTCTTTTCCTTATTACTGGACCAGAGGAAAACCTTCCTTTATGTTAACATTTAAGTTGAAGTAAATCATGGGTTTTTCATATATGGCTTTTATTATGCTTAGTTACAGTATATCTAGGCGAATTTAAGAATATTTTTATAAAAATGTTAAGATCAGACCAGGCAATAATTTTCCTACATATTTTGAGATTGTTATTTTTGAATCCTTTTTTTCTAAAGAGATGATATCACATATATTCATTTGTGTATGTTAAATAATATTTATGAATCAGGACTAAATCCAACTAAACTATAGTTTATAATACTTTTAAATTGCCATGGATTCAGGTTGCCAATATTTATTTAGAATGGATTTACAGACACTGAATGAAAAATTTACATTGTAGCTTGAGGGTATATTTATTTATTTAAAAATTTTATCTCTCATTTTGAGTTTGGCTTATGTTTAATGGAATTTATTTCTAAATAAAAAATATAAATTTTGTTAGAACTGGATTTGCTACAGTTTACTGATACAGAACATAGCTATTATTTACAATTATTGCACAAGACACTTGGCTTAAATTGCCGTATTATACTAACAATGCCTACTGTTTCAGGACTGAGAAACATATTGCTTCCTAAAATGTATTACTTGGTCTTTTCCACCCCAACATACATATACTGTTATATCTTTGTTTTTTGATTGATGTTTGCCCCTTAATGGAGGCAATGCTTATTGAACCCAGTATCTTGTGCATAAGTCTATTTATCAACATCATTTTTGAACCCTTAACAGAATCCACAAGAGTATGGATTATAAAGATGACAAGAAAATTTATTACTTATAAGGTCTGATAAATTTCTGTGTGATAGAATGGCAAAAATAAACATTTATAAATATACAATAAGATTGTCTCTTTTGCAATTTTATGTAGAATATAAAATTACATTTGTTTCAATTATAGCACTGAATTACAATTTAAAACAAAAATTCCACCTTTGGAATTTCTTAAATTTGATTGATTATTTTAATGTAATTTTATTTCATAAATATAAAACGTTTATATATAAACATACCAAATAAACTGATATTTATTCTTCTCATGTTTTGAATATAGAGCTACTTATCCTTAAGTACACAGATAAATACCTACTTCCATTTCCAAATCAAATTATGTTTCAGTTTAATTACAAATGATGATGAAATATTTATATTTTCTGTACAGGTTTTATACAAATTTCACTTTAAATTCCAAAACTTTATATTTATTTTATATATTTTCTGCATTATTTATACTCTGTTCACCAATCTGTTATAAATTTGTGTACAAAAGAATGGAGATTAGTTTTATTTAAAAGACCCAAATATTTAACTGTTTAAAAAGATCTTGTGGGGTTAATATTTGCAGATCAGACTATGAAAAAAAAGCATCCTATATGTTTCATTTCAACTGGATGAATGAGAAGTAAACACTGGCTTAAAGTTACACTTGAGTTGATAGGAGACCAGACGTTTTGGAATATCACGACTACTCAGGTTGAGAACCATTGTGATGGCCTAGCAGTTTATCTGTGCAGTCCTGCCAAAGCAGCATTTGAAGCTGCAGTGCTCAAAATCATGCAGATTTGAAAAGTAGCTGTAGAAAAAGTTATATGAAATGGCACATGTTTCTTCAGAAATTCAAGGTGTGTCTTGTAAAAATGGACCAACTGGTTCAGGAAACTCCGGTAGATCTCTATTGTGTGATCAAACAATCTCTGGGGAATTGGACCTGAGATCTATGATTGAAGAAAATGCTTTTCAGACTTTGTCTGAAGAATCCTTAATTAAAAGGCCATGATACACACATTGTGTCTGGGAAAACTCTGGGAAATGTCTGGGAGTGACCAATTTAAATCCATCTGGTGGGATGATAATGGAACTTCCATAGTGATTGATGAAGATGTCTTTAAGAAGGAAGTTTTGGAAAGAAAGGCCCCTTTCAGAATATTTGAAACTGGAAGTATGAAAGGTTTAGTTAGACAGCTTAATCATTATGGGTTTAGTAAAGTGCGGTAGAATTTTCAAAAATCTGCTGGTCTAGCTGACTTTCTGGCAGAAGAAAAGAAGTCTCTGTTTTAAGCAAAGTATTCAGAAACTTTAGTTACCACTTGGTAACTTATATAAAAAATATTATTTTGCACATCAATCTATGTTAATATAAATGAAAAGATAAATTTTGAAAATTGTATAAATCTACTAAAGCTATAAAACTTTTTTTTTCTTATAAATGAAGACAGTGCCTTAAGTGTTCAGATTATAAGTAACTTTGCTGGTAACTATGAATCTTACCAAAAATCTAAATAAAGGTATTAAAGCTGCTTTTCAAAAGTGGCATTCAGCGTTACTGCAAATGCTAACTTCTTAAATTTTATGACTATACTATTTAAATGTGTATTTTCCAAATAAGGAACTACAAAAATATCGTCAGCAATGTTCATATTTTGATGATGTTATCTTTGCATAGTAAATGTGAAATCTGAGGTTTTATAGGTTAGGCTTAATGTAGTGTTGTATTTTGTTCTAAATTATTACTAAAATCTTTCTAATTTGCTTGTAGCTGCAGTTCTATCATAATATAAATTTTAAATAATGTTGTCCCCAGCTTTTAGTGAGAATAAAAAGAAGAGTTGGGATTAAAAAGGCCCCTCTGGCATCTTCATTGGCTGAAGATTTCAACAAGTAGCACTATAAAGCATTGGATAATATGGATAATAATAATTCTGGTTTTGTCTCTGACAATACTGGAGAAAGTGTATTTTTACCTTCTGCAAATTTAAACATGCCTCTAATAAGAAAGCCCTCTACTAGCCACATAATGGGTGATACAACTACCTCGATCAGAGTTAATTTTTCTCCTCCATCATCAATGTCAGTTAGACCACCAGAACAAATTGCAGTGGATCAGAGTGCTGTTCTAAATCAGTTGACCACTGTCCATGGGCACTCTCAATGAAGCTACACTGAAGCAAATGGCCGTGTTGTGAACTTCATTACAACTACAAATTCTACTCTCAGTACAGCATCTTTTCTCCCATACAGAGCAATTATTTTGGACTGACTGTGAAGCCTTGTACTTTTCCAAGAAGATATCACAATATATCTGCCAATGAAGGTCATTTTTCTAAACTTCAACCAGGGAGCAACCCATGGTTTCCAGGGCCAGTGATAACTGATACATCAGCTACAACTCTTTCAAGGCCAACTCATCAGACATCTTCAGTTTATGAACGTCATCCTAATTACAACTGATCTACCAGAGGACTACCAGATTATTCAGGATAACAAAGATTAAAATTGATGTTGGCAAATGTCAACAAATATCTGCAATTTTCTTATTTAAACAATAAACATAGTTGTATACATTTATTATCATTTTTTTAAAATTGATTAATGAGTTAAACGGGAGACTAAGTTACCATTTAAAGAAAAAAAGAGATATTTGATTGATATGATCATTCAATGGAACAATATGGGTGTAAATTTAAATAATTTGTGTAAGGAAGAGAAGAAAATGGAAGAATTTGTAAAAAAACTAAAACATGGAGAAAGGGAAAATTACTAAGTTGTTTCTGGTTCATCCTGGAAAGTATTAAAAGTGTTTTGTTAGGATATGTTGGAAAAGGATATAAATGCAGGAAACGGCCCAGGGATCATGGTCTCTATTATGTCATCTCTGGTATCATAAAAGTCACATGATGTAGTCTCAGATGGCACATTCAGCTTGTGGTAGAATTTAAGAAGTAATTTTATCTATGGTTTTCTTTGTGACGTTTTCAAAGCATTCCAATTGGTGCTTTCTTTTTCTCCCCTCAAGAGTCTACACTATATTTTCAAGTGAATATTTTATGTTTCTTTTTTGTTCCAGCCAAAGACATGCTTACATCCTCAGGGTGGCACATAATGCCTTTCCAACTCTCAGCCCACAAACTCAACGTAGTTTAGTCATTTCATTATAGATCTGGCATCTGACTAATTTGACATATCTTTTTGTTTCACTGTTTCTGGAGATACGTCCAGGCAAATGCTTATCAACCATATTAAATCCAACCTCAGAACTTTTGCTCCAGCTCATCCTTGGGCAAAGGATATCCTCCTTTTACCTATTTAGATTTTCCCAGTCTCAGCACAGAAATCACCTCCTCCAGATATTTTCTGTCTATCCCCCTTTCCTTGTCTAACTTGGATACCAGCACAGTAAGCACAGCAAATGCCACAGGATGCATTTTAGTATTTAGTGAATGAAAAATACATGTTTGCTTTAAGCAAAATCTAGTTTCCTGAAACAATAAAACTCTCATGGTTTTCAAACTGTTTCGTTATGGTCTTTACTCTTCACCACAATCTTGTTCTTTTCGCAGCCCAAGGACTAGTCACTCAACACAGTAATTGGAGGTAGGTACAGGAGACAAAGTATTATTTCCTTCTTAATTCATGCTTCCAGAGGCATAAAGCATTCCATTCTCATTTGCTGGACTTTTTCCTGTCACTTCATCATCCATCCACCTCAAAATAGCTGATATTCTTCCCTATACCAATAACTATACAGTTTTCTAATTAATAGACTCCTTAGAATCAGAGCTTTGTCCAGAAGAGTCCCTGCCATTGCAAACATTTAATGTAGATTTATTCACCCCAAATAAATTGTGCCCATTCTAACATTCACACAAGAAGTATCTAAGAGGTAGTAGCCCCTTGGTTGGGGTGGTCATATTCAGTAACTAAATTGCAATCTAAACTTTGTGGACTAAAAAGAGGTGAGGGTGGTAGAATTAGAAATTTGTGCAACTGCAAGAATACCAAATTTTTGCAGATATTAGGAAATATAAAATATTCATGGAAGACTTTGTCTATTTCCCATTAATTTAAAATAAATGGTGAAGCATTTTCAGAATTTGAAATGAGCTGATATTCTGGAAAAAGTATAGGCAAGGTCAGGGAGCCTAACACTTCTGCTCACAATCATGCAGCCAGTGTCTGCTGATAAGACTGGAATGGCAACATTGATTCCTGAAAATGTGTCACCAGTTTTGAAGAAAGACTGTGAAAATCTGGAGAATGGTCAAATTGGCCAGGGTAAGCTCTAGCAACATCCCACCAATATGACCTTTACCAAGAGAAGAAAAGAGCCCACTTGCAGCAGGAGATCTGTGTCTGGACAGCAGTGGTATTTCCTGTAACAGAAACATCAAGCTTTAAAGTTTGTCAGCTGAAATCTCATGGTGGCTATGTTGTTGCTTAAATTAGCAGTCTGGGGATAAGATGGGCTGGTTCAGCAGCTTGTTTCCAGCTCTCTTATCACACAGTGGGTCTTATCGTGATCATCATAACAAGGTTCTACACTGATTAGTCAAAAGCTACAGTTTACTTTCAAAATTAGAAATCCTAAAGTATTATATTGTTTGTCCATCTCTAGTTTTCTACCTTAGAAATCTAGACTAAAAAAAGTACAAAAGTTGGCTGGTGCTTTGAAAACTATTCTATGAGTTCTGTCCACTGAATTCTTCCCCCCACTTAATACTACAAATCTGTCTACCACTCTGTGTGTGTGTGAAGATGGATTGTTAAGCAGTAACTAAGTTTGTCTTAGTTGAGTCATCAGTGAATTATTCCTCTGCACCTGTCAGAAGGTCTGCGAATTAAGAGTTTCATTGAGCCACCAGATTTTCTTCCGATCAGGGAGAGGTAGTTTATATTTCTCCCAGTTCACTGTTAACTTTTCATTGAATCCCGAGCTAATGCTAGGGCCAAGCCACTAAAACCTTGAATTGGACTGAGGCATATACTTCTCCAATCCCCAGAGCCCAGCACATGACTGTGTCTCCTTTTTAATTTAAGCTTATGTCCAAAATTTTTTTCTTTTAATTCTCATTGTTGACCCGACTTATTTTGGCTTTGAACACCTGCTGACTAATTTATAGAGTCTGAACTGCTGATGTATTCCCGTCAACTACAAATACCAATAACCTTTCTTTCGTTGGACTACCTGGAATACAGTGAGCATAGTCATTATTTTGAAAGCAGTCCTCAGTCCTGATAATGCAGAACATTTACAGTTCTTTGCCAGCACTTGAGCGAGGGTGTTTCTTGTGGATCCCAGGGATTATCTTCACATCCCCTAATGCAACCATGAGAAAACACCATATTGTTATCCAAAATCAAGTTTTTGTCAGTATTGCATTCCCATTGCAAAACAGTTAAGAATTGTAGGAGTTCTGAGATTTTACCATGCTGAGATTATTAGCAACCTATCATGTTCCTTTCTTACTGATGTTGTTGGGGAGAAGAGACCTTTGGTCAGAGACAGTGAACATTATCACTCACAGCAAAAGCAGCCATGGTTAACTTTTGTATCCATTCCCTAAACTCAGATGAATACACAGAGTGAAATTTTGATGCCTACAGAATCAGTGGGCTGTTATCATGAAGAAAGTTTAAGGCATGGTAAAACACTATTTATATTAGTATCTTTATGTATAATTTATTAGAATCACTTATTTATCAGTATGTTTATCTAGCATAAGTCTATCATGACTCAAGATTATTTGCTGCAAAAACAATCATGAGAAATGACATGAGAAACAATGATCATTGTCTTTCCATTTTTCCTTCTGCTCTTATTGAGATATATTTGACATAACACATTGTGTAAGGTTTGGTTCACAGGGTAGATATTTGAGCTACATGTATCAGTTAACAACATTCATATATAACATAAAACAGTATTAATTGTATTTATCATGTTAATACGTAGCATCCCTTGAACACGTTTATTTAACTGCTGTAGATTTGTATCTTTTGAATGCATTAATGTAATTCTGCTTTCCCAACCCCTGCCTCTGTTAACTACAAATCTGTTTTTTTCTATAAGTATGTTTGTTTGTTTTTGAAGTGTACTTTAATGTATAACACTGTGTTAGTTTCTCTTACATAACAAAATGTTTGCAAATTTTAATACATTTCAAACTGATCACAAGAATAAATATAGTTATAATATGTTGCTATTTAAAGATATTTCATAATTATTGACTATTCCCCATACAGGAAATTTCTTGTCCCTGACTCATTTAATTTGCAACTGGAAAATTTTCTCTCTTAATTTTCCTCAACTCTTTCTATTTCTTCACCACATTTCCCTCCTTCTTGTGAACAACTTATTTCTTTCTATACCTATAACTCATTTTCTGTTTTGTTATGTTAATTTGTTTTAAATTCCAAATATGAGTAAAATAATTTAACATTTGTCATTATCTATCTGACTTTTTTCACTTAGCATATTACACTCTTGGTCTACCCATTTGTTGCAAATGGCAAGAACTTATACATTTTAGAACTGAGTTATAAACCATTGAAATTTTATGTGTGTGTGTGCATATATATATATACAGTGAGCATATATATATATACATATTTAGAGTGTATGCATATATATATATACAAATATTGATAAATCTTTAGTTAATAGATGGTTAGATATATACACTATAAACAGGCATTTTCTTTATCCATCATTTTTTGATGAGAAATTAATTTTCTTCTATATCCTGGCTATTGTAAATAATGCAGCAGTGAATATAGGGTTGAATATATCTTTTCTGATTAGTGATTTATTCTCTTGGAATAAGTATCCAGATTTGGAAATGTTGGATCACATTTCATTTTTAATTTTTAGATAAATCTCCAGAGTGTTTTCCACAGTGGCAGTACAAATTTACATTCACTCAAGCTTTGGATCAGGGTTCTTTTCCTTACATCCTCACCAAAATTTATATTTGTTATCTTTTTGATCATTGTCATTCTGACAGGAGTGACATAAAATCTCATTGTGTTTTGGACTTGCATTTTTCTGATGGTTAGTGATGTTGACCATTTTCATGTGCCTGTTGATTACCTTTCCCCCAATGTATATTCATTTTTTGTAATGGGCTTAATGACCATAAATGTCTGATTTAATTTTTAGGCATTCTGTTGTGTTCTGCTATTCTGTTTATTCTGTGCCACTTCTATATTCATTACTGTAGATTTGTATTATAGTTTAAAATCAGGGACAGTGATACTTCCTCTTTGTTCTTTGTCAAAGTTGATTGTATTTTTAGATTGTTTGTTTTGTTTTGTTTTGTTTTGTTTTCTTTTTTAGTGATTTCAACTCTTTTGTGTTTACATGTAAATTTAAGATTTATTTTTTGTAAGTGTCTGAAAATGCACTTTGTATTTTGATAGGCACTGAATGTAATTTGTGTATTTTCTTGGCTAGTACTGTCATTTAAACAATATTTTTTTCCTAATATATGAACATATTATATCCTTTCATCTGTTTGCATTATCTTCAATTTCAGTTATAAATATTTTATTGTTTTCTGAGTACAGGTATTTTACCTCCTTGGTTGGATACATTTCTTGATTTTTTTGTTTTTTGTAATGCAACTCTAAGTGAGACAGTTACCTCACTTCCTCTATCTGTTAGCTTGTTGTTAGTGTGTAGAAATGCAAGATTTCTGTATGTTAACTTTACATTCTGAAATTTTACCAAATGCATTGATAAGCCCTAGTAGTTTTGTGGCATCTTCTTTAGGATATCTTTTTAAAGTATTTCATCTGCAGATACTTTTACTCCTTTTCTGAAATAGCTATATTTTGTTTACTTTTATTTTGGATAGCTATGGCTGGAATTTCCAATATTATACTGAATAACAGTGGTAAGAGTGAGCATTCTTGTTTTCTTCCTTCTCTTACAGGAGATGCTTTCAGCTTTTAATCAGTGAGTGTCATGTTAGCTGAATTTTTCTCATATATGACCTTAACTGTGTTGAGGTATGTTTCCTCATGCCCAATTTGAGGAGAAACTTAATCATAAATAGATATTGAATTGTCAAAACATTTTATGACTCTTTTGAGGTGACCATATAATTTTTATTTTTCAATTTGTTAGTTTGGTGTATCATATTGATTAATTTGTGGGTAATGAAACAATTTTGCATCCCTGGAATAAAAGGGACTTAAAAATACTGTATAATCCTTTTAATGTTTTGTTTGCTTTGCTAACAATTTAGTGATGATTTTTGCATCTATGCTTATCAGTAGTATATAACCTGTAATTTTATGAAATATTTGTTCCTCTTTTAGTAGTAGTGTGATAAACAAATGTGGGGTAGGAAGCCTTACTTCCTCTTCAAATTTTTGGAATTCTCTGAGAAATATAGGTAATAGCTCTTCTGTAAATGTTTGGAAGAAATCACCTGTGAATTTGCCTAGGCCTGAAATTTTGTTTCTGGGAGATTTTGTTTAATTACTTATTCAATTTCATTAGTGATAATCTGTTAATATTCTCCATTTCTCATTCCATCCTGGAGATTATGTCTTTCTAAGAAATTGTCCATTTCTTCTAGGGATTTGATTTTAATTGACATATAATTTCTTGTATCATCTTATGATGCTTTCTGTTACTTTGATATAAGCTGTAACTTCTCATTTATTTTGGAGCTTTTTAATCTGTACTCTCTTTTTGCTCATGAGTCTCGTTAAAGTTTATCAGTTATATTTATCATTCAAAAGCCATTATGTAGTTTGATTAGATATTTCTATTTTTAATCTTTATTTTTTTATTTCTGTTCTGACCTTCCAGCTGTCTTTCCATCTACTAACAAGTTTCTTTATTATTTTTCTACATCTTTTGTTTGTAAGATTATATTATGAGGGTGAGATGTGTCTTATTTGTATAAGTGGGATTATTTTGCTATAAGCATCCCTATAAATACTGCATTTGCTATACCCCATGGACTTTGTTTTTGTGGTCATATTTCTTTATGTATTTTTTCTTTGATTTTTGCAGCAATTCATTGGTTGTTTAATATTCTATGATTTATCCTCCACAATTTACAATTTTTCTCAGGTTTTTCCTTGTAGTAAATTTCTATTCTGACAGAATCCATATGTTTCTTCACAAAACAAGGAGAAAAATGAAAAAAATTTGTACAAAATTGTGAAAGACCCAAATTTTATAAAATTATCTTTGAATAATGAACAAAGCTGTGGGTATTATCCTCCCTGACTTAAGAATATACTGCAAAGTTACAGTAATCAAAACATCAAAATATATCACTAAAAGAGTCACATAGATTAATGGAACAAAATAAAGAGTCCTAAAATAAACCCACACTCATATGGTCAGTTAGTCTACAATGAAGGAGGCAAGAGTATGCAATGGAAAAAAGGCAGTCTCTTCAACAAGTAGTTCTGGGAACACTGGACAGTACATGTAAAAGGAAGATGTAAGAGCACTTCCTCCCATGTTATACAAAGTAAGACAAAAATGAATTAATTTCCTAATTGTTAACATGAAATTATAAAATTTCTGACCAACAACAGGAGCAGAACTGCCTATGAGATAAATCATAGCAATTTTTACTTTTGATCTATCTCCTAAGTAAAAAAAAAAGGAAAACTAACAAAAACAGTTTTTAATGTTACTGAGGAAATAATAGGTATAATATGTGATATAGGGATTCTACTTCTTGTATAACTGTGAAGTGAAAAACCTTTTGCATAGTGAAGGAAACATTCAGCAAGACTTATGACAATACACAGAATAGAAGGAAGAGTTTCAGACAATGAGACCAACAAGCTATTAATATCCATATTGTATATATAGCATATTAGAGACAATATTTAAAAAAACAAAGACCCCCAACACAAAAACAGTTGAAAGATCTTCATTGAAATTTTTCAAAAACAGACATGTGGATGATTTTCATGCACATAAAAAGAAACATAACTTTGCTATTAATTAGGAAATCATAAATCAAAACCAGAATGAAATATAATCTCACAGGATCAAAATGGCTATTAACAAAAAGTCTACAAATGACAAACGTTAATAACAATGTCGATAAAATGGAACCCAGGTACACTGTTGGTGAAAATATAAACTGATGAATCCACTATTATAAAAGTGTGGACAGTGCTCAGAAAACTAGAAATAGAAGCATTATATGCTGCAGCAATTCTAGTTTTATGTATAAATCTCAAAAAAGAATGAAAACATTAACTTTAAAGGATACATTACCCCCAATATTCTTAACATCATCATTTATAGTAGCCAAGGATAGATGAACAACTCAACTGCCATCAACAGATGATTTGCTGAAGTAGATGTGAGATATAGATAAAATAATAAATACTTCATCATTGTCAAATTAAAAAATAAACTTCTGCCATTTGGAACAATGTGACTGGACCCAGAGAGTGTTGCACGTAGGAAAGTAAGTCATACAGAGAAAAACAATCCATGTTGTCACTTAAATGGGGAAAATAAAGATATAAGAGAAATAATCATAAAAAAACACGAAAAGAATCACATAGATATGTGTACTGTACCAAGTAGTGGTTTCCTGTGGAGAAAGAGAAGAAGGATGGAGAAGACAGAAATGTGTAAGCTACTAGTAGTAAATTAGAGAACTAACAGGGCTATATTTACATCACAGAGAAATATTTAAATAATTTAATTGATATTAAAGAGTTTATAGGGATATATTATAGTAAAATGCACATGTAGGTGGGAAAAACATTGAAGAAAAAAACCCAGGAAAATCAAAATATTTTGTAGTACTATGATATTAGGGGAGGTGATTTGTTCACTTTCTTTACTGTTCTTATATTGTCCTTTGTAGAATTTAAGCCTTTAATTGAAAAAGTATATACATTTGAAAGTGACATAAGTTTAAATTATTTTTGTCTCTCCCCTTAATTCTACAGTCAGTAGAGCGTTCACATCTCAACAAAAATAACAACACAAAACAATACTCCAGAATACATGTGAACAGGTGAAGTTTGGTGGACTAAAACCCACAAAGGTGGCGGGAGTGAGGAAAGAGCAGATTTGGTGTCTGCAACCATGGAACCCTGACTAGGATATCTGAGCCCACATGTTGAGAGAACCCAGTAGAGTCAGGGTCTCAGTAATTCACACAGCTTCTGCCCCCAACTGCAATAGTACTCATGGTCAAATGTAGCTGGGAGGGAGCCACAATGGAGACAGAAATTCCATCTTTCAGACACTCAGACATTCATGACACTGTCCCTACTTCCCATTCACAGTGGTGGAGACAAAGTACCTTGCAACACTGGACATAGCAAAGGCACTTGCCTGATTCCAAATACTCACCTGTCTTTAACCTTTCTGCAATGTGTAAACTGAGTCTCAAGGGATATCAGATAAAAGGAAGGGTTTGCTGTTCCAGTGAGAAAAGTGGCATTAACTACTGGAGAAGTCTAAGAAGTGACAATTAAAGCACATCTTTTATCCAGACAGTAGTGACTGGAAAGTGCCATTTTGAAATATTATCAGAGGTAGCTCAGAAAAGTAAAACCAAAAATTGTGCAATATTGCAAACTACCAGAAAACAAAAGCAAGGACTCCAACTCCCAACCTGTTATTTTGTGTCATCAGAGCAATAAATTTTCAAGATCATGACCAATCACAGTAAATTTATAGGGCATGCACACACACATATACACAGACACAGACAATGACACAAACACAGTCACACACGCACATGCACCTGTGCACACACACACACACACACAATGTCAACCTTGAAGCAAACAAACTTAAAGTCATAGTATATTGCCATATATCTAATAGAGAATCCGAATAGGTGTCATACAGAAACTCAATACAAAATAAAATACTAAGAAAGTAGTTTAGTGAACTCAGGAATAAATGAAATGATGATAAGGAATACATTACCAAAGAAATTGAAACTATGAAATAACCAATTATTGTTTGAGGACCAGTAGAACTTAATAAATGGGATGAATAATGCAACAGAAAGCATTGGAAGTAGACTGTCTTTGTGGAATAGAGATTAGCAAACTCATCAATACAAAACTAGAAATAATAGGAGAGGGCAGAGATACAAGATATTAAAAAGTGAGGAAATTCAACAGAATCCATCAGATCTCCCCAGAAAGTGTACATTACAGTGGAAACCTGGAGGGAGAAGAAAGTTAGAAGGCAGCTGATGGTTTATTTAAAGATGTAATGGTTGATAAATTCCTGAACCTGTGTAAGGAACTGATATACAATTCTGTGAGCCAATAAAACACCAATAAATTTAAGAGAAAGGGACCTCCTTCAAGGTACGTCATATGCAAATTGGCAATGACAGAGAAAAATTTAAAACACAGCCAAAAATAGTTATGATAATCTACAAAGGAACCCCATTAGGCTATCAGCAGATTTCTGAGAAGGAAACACTGGCAAATGTTAAATAAAATTACATTTCATACTACTGAAATTAGAAATAACTAACCCAGTAATACTTACACCATTGTCACTTAGATATAAAGTGATAATAAAGACTTTATCAGACAAACAAAACCTGAATGTGATGAAAAAAACAAAACTGAGACATCCTATAAGAGGTGTAGAAAAGAAATCTTCTAAGAAATATGAAATGGCAAATATATGCAAAACATTGAACAAAATGCTAAGGAGATACCACGAGAAATTTGCAACTGTTACTTTGGGTATGTTTTTAAATACTACTATACTATATGAATAAAAAGAGAGAAAAATAGGAAAACACAGGCAATAAATATAGATACTTCAAACTGGTAACTTGTTTACAACAGTAAAAGAAATAATTTGAGTCAGTAATCATAAAAAGAAAAGAGTAAAAATAAAACAATATTAAAGGAAGCTTTTATCCACGGAAAGACGACTTAATTATACATGAGATTTTTTTTAAATTGAAGTACAGAAAATGTACTATATTGTGTTGTTTCAGATGTGCAGCATAGATATTCTAACAACTTTCTAGATTATATTGCATTATGTATTATTACAATGATTGTAACTTACAAGTATTTTAAACTATTGTGTATAATTCCATGATCTATACAGATTATCAATGTTTCTTCTCTCTTTATTTATACTACTTTGTATCTGTCAATGTTCTACCATTAAATTCTCTTTCCCTTCTCTTTGTTAAACATTAATTTTTCCCGTATCTTTGAGTCTGCTTAAGTCTTGTCTGTCTAATCTCTTTACCTATCCATCATTTCTCTATCTATCTATCTATCTATCTATCTATCTATCTATCTATCTATCTATCTATCTATCTATCTATCTGTCAGTTTGTCTATTTATCTATCATGTATTATCCTTCTATCTATTTATCTGTCATCTATCAATAGATAGCTATAGATAGATATACACAGTTATTTGTTATACTTTAGATTCCACATATAAATTACATAATATAGTTTGATCTTTGTCTTAGTTACTTCACTAAGCACAATATTTAGTAGGCCCTTTCATGATGCTGAGATAGCAATGTATTATACTTTTCATGGCTGAGTAATATTCCATTGTATATTTATAGAAACATCATATATTCTTAAGTCCATAGTCTACTGTGGACCCTATGATTGTTTCCATGTCTTGCATATTATAAACAGTGCTGTTGTGAACATTGGTTCTTCTCAATTTAGGTTTTTTTCCCCAGATTTTTTCTTGGAGAGTTACTTCTGAGTCATATGGTAGTTAACTTTTTAGTTTTTAAACAAATCTAAATGCTGTTTTCCATATAAGTTCCAACAATTTACATTCCTACGAAGAGAAAACAAAATATTTGTTACCTCCACATTGTCTCCAACACTTTCTATTTGTAGAATTTTTGATAATAGCCATTTGACCAGTTTTCAGTGATACCTCACTTTGATTTTGATTTGCAATTATCTAATAATTAGTAATGTTGAGCAATTTTATCACTTGCCTGTTACTCATCTGTAAGTTTTCTTTGGAAAAATATTAACTCAGGTACTCTGCTCTAGTTTTTGATTGGATTTTTGTTTTCCACCTTGAGTTGTGTAACCTAAATCCATGTTACATCTATTAACCTACATCTATTAACCCCTGGTCACATGCATTGTTTGCAAATATGTTCTCCAATTACACAGGCAGTGTTTTCATTTCATTTATAGTGTCCTTAACTGTGCAGAAATTTTCAAGTTTTTTTAGGTCCCACTTGCTTATTTTTCCTTTTATTTCTTTTGCCTTAGGAGACTGATATAAGAAAGTATTCCTATGATATACATCCAAAAGTGAATCACCTATATTCCCTTCTAGCAGTTTTATAGTATCAGGCCTTTCATTTAGGTCCTTCATAAACTTGGAGTTTATTTTTGTATATGATGTCAGGGAATGCTCTCATTTCACTGTTTTACATGTAGATGTCCAGCTTTCACTACACCATTCATTGATGAGACTGTCTTTTCTCCATTGTGTACTCTTGCCTCTTTTATCATAGTTTCATTTCTCATAGGTGTGTGGAATTATTTCTAGGCTCTCTATCTGTTTTTTTTTTCAATTATATCTCTGTGCCAATGCCATGCTGTTTGTATTACTTAAGCTTTGTAGTATAATAAGGTATCTGGGAGGGATATACCTCCAGATTTGTTGTTTTTCCTCAATATTTTGGCAATTTTTAATGGTTTCATGTAAAACTTAGAGATATTTATTTTCTGGTTCTGTGGAAAATACTACAGCTTCATAACAGGAATTGCACTAAATCATTAGGTTTCTTTGTG
Organism: Vicugna pacos; assembly: GCF_048564905.1. Lineage (NCBI taxonomy): Eukaryota > Metazoa > Chordata > Mammalia > Artiodactyla > Camelidae > Vicugna > Vicugna pacos. Next base: position 4,150,773 of record NW_027328737.1, read on the forward strand.
TAGTACGGTCATGTTTGCAATATGAACTCTTTCAATCCAAGACCACATCTTTCCATTTGTTTGAACCATCTTTAATTTCTTTGTCAATGTTTTATTATTTTCATTGTTTAGATCTTTCACATATGTGGTTACATTTATTCCAAGATATTCGGGGGTATGGGGTTTTAATTATTATTGCTTTCAACGTCCATTTTATGGTATCTCATGATTAATGTGTAGAAATGCAAGAGACTTCTTTACATTAATCTTGTACCCTGCTCCCTTGATGAAATTATTTGTTGTTCATAATAGTCAGTGTGAAGCCCTTAGGACTCTCTGTGTAGATTTTTATGCCATTAGTACTAGTAACAATTTTACCTCTTTCTTTCCATTTTGCATTTCTTTTATTTCTTTTTCTTTTCCTTTTCCTTTCTTCTATTATTATTGAACAGATGTGGTGAGAGTAGGAATCCTTGTTTTGTTCCCGAATTTACCCATAAGGCTTTCAGCCTTTTCCCTGAGAATTATATATGATTATAAATGGCCTTTATTATGTTGAGAGATGTTTCCATTGTACTCACTTTCATGAGAGTTCTGATTATGAACGCATGTTGAATTTTGTCAAATGTTTTTTCTTTGTGTATTGACATGGTATTGTGTATTTTGTCCTTCCCTTATTAGAGATATGTCACGCTGATTGACTTGTGTATGTTGAACCATCCTTGTGACTCTGGAAGGAGTCCAACTGATCATCGTGTATAATCTTTTCTATGTATTGCTGGATTCATTTTTTGATGTTTTTTGAGGATTTATGAATGTATATTCATCAAGGATATTGGATTTTCATTTTCATTTTTTTTTTGTTAGTGTCTTTGACTGGTTTTGTTATCAGGGTAATGGTAGCCTCATAGAATAACTTTGGGAATTTTCCTTCCTCCTTCATTTTTAAAATAGCTGGGGGAAAAGAGGTTTTACTGAAAGCATCTCGGCATTTTGTTCAAGGGGTGTTTTTAAATTATAGATTTAATTTAACTTATACTGATTACTCTTTTCAAGGTTCTCGGTTTTCTTTTTATTCAGTGTTGGCAGGCTGTACATTTCTAGAAATTTGTCCATTTCCTTTAGGTCGTCCAGTTGGTTGTCATGTAACAGCTCATAGTGCTTACATAATCATTTTTTGTATTTCTGTAATATCAGATGTTATTTCTATTGTTTCATTTCTTATTTTGTTAGGGTACAGTCTCTGTATTTCTTGATAAGGCTGGCTAAATGTATACCTGTTTGTTAATATTTTTAATAAAATTAAAGCTGTTGATTATATGATTTGTTATTTAATTTTCAACTTTTATTCTATTTATTTTCAACATAATCATTAAAGATTTGTCATTCTACTACCTTTGTGTTTTGTTTGTTCTTATTTCTTTCTATTTTGTGTAGTATGCTTGGTACTTTCTATGAGGTTTTTCTTGTTCCTTGTGGAAGTCATGATTTGTTCTCATCTACCCTCTTAGATTTGTTTTTGCTGCATCCTATACATTTTATGTAGCTGTGTTTTCATTGTAAGTTGTCTCCAGGTATGATTTTATAACCTCTTTGATTTCATCACCTCTTTGATTTCATCATTGACCTTTCTTTATTTTTTTTAAAGGATGTGGTTTGGCTTTATGTTTGTGCTTTTCCTATTCTTCTTTCTAGTGTTGATGCACAGTATCATACTTTTGCGTATGGAAAACTACTTGCTGTAATCTATATTTGCTTAAACTCCCTGAGGCTCATTTCATGACATAATATGTGGTTAATTCCTTAGGCAGCATCCTGTGCACACTTGAAAAGTTTATGTGTTCTGCTTTTCTGGTGTAGTGTCCAATAGCTCACTTAGGTTCAAATGATCTAATATGCTATTAAGACCTCTGTTTCCTTACAAATATTCTTTCTGGATGATCTGGCCATGAGAATAGTGAGGAGTTAAACTCATTTACTATTATCGTTTTATAATGAATTAATTTTTTCTTGTCTACTAAAATTTCTTTTTATATCTAGGATCTACGGTGTTTGGTCCATATATAATTTAATGAGTGTAATATCCTATTTTTTTATTGATCCTTTTTTCTTTATATAATCTCATATTTTTTTTCATTTTGGCCCTTATTTTAAAACGTATTTTGTATGAGTTGAACATTGCAATCTGCACTTTATTGTCATTTCCATAGAATATCTTTTCCATTTTTTCCAGACTATGTTTATCTTCCACCATAAAGTGAGAGTTTCTTTGGGGGAGGCAAAGATGGAGGAGTAGAAAGATGCTTGTAGCTCACCCTTTTCACAAATGCACCAAGACTCATATCCACAGACCCACTCAGCTAACCAGAGAACCTGCAGAAATCTGACAGATCATTGTCCTCTTCAGTAGATAAAGATGTGAAAAATCTGGTAGGAGAAAAGGAAGAAAGAAAGAATAAAAGGTAAAACAGAAAGGGACAGGCCCCACGGGGAGGGAGAAGCAAAGAAGGATTGGTGCTCATTCACTATGTCTCCCCTCTCCAACTGAGAGATCGGCAGGACGGAGGGGGAGCCTCCGAGGCTTGGCCCTGTACATAGTATAAGTTGAATGACAGAACTAAATTAAACAGGCACAGAGAATCCCTGTGACACCCAGCCGAAGATGCAGCCCGGAAGCTGGGGGCAGGGCCATGCTGCCCGCGCTGGGTGGTAGATGGGAATCGGTGCACTGTGGTGGCCTGGGGGAATGGAGTGTGCTTTAGCCATTGCTGTGGGTGCACAGGGCAGAACAACCTGGGCCCCCCATAAAACAACAGGGCAGATGTGCCCTATTGGTGGAAGGGTGCCATCCCCATCTCTGAAAATCCACAAAAGTTTCTAGGTGAAGAGAGCTGGGGCTCAGACACAGCCACCATACACTCTGGTGCTTTGCCCCCAGGTGGCAGTGGGGGCAAAACCTGCATCTACACCTAGGGGCTTAGCAGCATCAAGGGCCAGACTGAGACTTGTCGACAGCATGAGGCAAATATGATACTACAGTCTCGTTCCTTAGAGAACATGTCTGCCAAGACAAACAAGGAGCTCGATTTTGGCCCAGACCAGAGACAGGGCTATTCCTCAGTCTTCCCTGAGCCCACATCCGGTGTGCAAACCCGAGGCAGAGCGTACAGAGGCACAGAGCAGCAGAGTGATTGGCAACATGAGAGAGCGGGTTGCCCCTCAAATTTTGAGCTGGAATGCAGCCCCTGACCCTGGTGATGGGAAAGGGCATAATGCCCAATCCTTCCTTGTCAGTCTGCAACATCTGTCTGCAGCATCGGGCAGGGCAGTGACAAACCAGCCAAGAGTAAAGGGAGCTGCACCTGAACCAGTGTTTAGTGTAGAAGGGATCTGCTTGCCAAAATGTCCTGGGAGCAGCACAGATGAGTGCTTCAATGGAGGGCCTCTGGAAACAGCAAGCTGAGCTTCCAAAACAGGATGAATACAGAAAGATTTCACATTAAAATTACACAGTCCCCAGGAGGACACAGACCACCCCCTTGTTTTAATCTGTTTTTAGCTGTTCCATTTTCTATTATCCTCTTAATTTATACTTCTTATTCAATTATATATACCCCCATTTTAATCCCTTTGAAATTTTTAAAAATATTTTTATTATTATTATTTTTCAAACTCTGCTTCAACTTGCTTTAATATTATTCATTATGCAATGTCTTCAAAGCTTTATTTCTCCCTTATTTAAAATTCTTTATCTCTCTCCCTCTTTTTTCTATTTTCTAAGTTGTATTACAACATTGTCATTAGGTAGATCTAGTCCTTTAGGACCACAGTATATAACAAATACTCCATAACAATCAGTACCAGAGAGGTAGTAGAAAGATGAAGAAGCAGAGAAACTATCCCAAATAAAAGAACAAGAGAAATCCCCTGAAAGAATGATCAGTGAAATAGACATCGATACCTACTAGATGAAGATTTCAAAAATGGAGTGATCTAAGTACTGAAGGAAATAAAAGAGTTAGTGTTTAGACATATAAAATATGTCAAAAATGAAATGGAAGCTATAAAGGAGAGCCGAGTAGAATAGGTAAACCTGTTGACTGAGATGAGGAATGATTTAAAGGCGTAGCAAAGCTGACTATATAACGCAGAGGAACAAAATAGTGACTGAGAACACAGGACAATAGAAAGCACCCAATCAGTAGAGCTACAAGAGAAACAATGGGAAAGTAATGAAAAAAGCATAAGGCACCTATGGGATAATAGAAAGTATGCCAAATTTGGCATGATAAATGTCCCAGAAGGGGAAGAAATATCAAAGGGGATTACAAATATTTTTGTAGAAATCATGACTGAGAACTTCCCAAACTTAAAGAAGGAATCAGATATCCAATACGGGAAGCTCACAGTGTACGAAACAGGAAGATCACAATTACACCCAAACCAAGACATATAATTAAGAAGGCCAGAGTCACGGATAAAAACTGATCCTAAAGACAGCATGAGAAGAGCAAAGAGTGAGTACAAGGGAATCCCCATTAGGCTGCCAGGTGATTTCACTACAAAAATACTACAGACCAGAAGGGAGTGGTATTCAAAGTCCTGAATGAAAAAAATATTATATCCTAGGATACTTTAACCAGCAAGGCTATCCTTTTTGGTAGAAGGAGACATAAAGATTTTCTAAGACATGAAAAAGATTCAAAAGTTCAGCAAAACTTGACCCAAGCTAAAAGAATTATTGAAAGGTCTTCTCTAAAAAGAAAAGTAGCAGGATGCTACAGAAATGTGAAACTCACAGCTGGAAAGGTGATAACTCATGAATTACAAATAAAATACACACAAAATTTTAAAACAACACATACAAATCACTGAGAGTGGGAGAGGGAGACAGGAAAATAGAGAATTTATTTTTTGGTCTTTCTTTTTAAAATTTTTTGTTCTCGGTAGGATGGGTTTGAGATCATGTTACTATCTGATTAATAAAAACAGTTATATTAATGGTCTAATGGACTTATATAAAAGAGTAACTAGAAGACAAAAACTTATCAGGGTGTCACTGAAACTAAAAAAAATTATGATAATACAAAGCAAAATTACCAAACCATAAAAGGAAGATGAAAGGAACAAAGAGGAAATACCAAATCAACTGCAAATATAAGGTCAAATTGTCAATAAACACAAACCTATCATCAATTATTATAAATGTTATTTGACTAAATGCTTCAGTCGAAAGTCATAGAGTGGCAGGCTGGATGATAAAGCAAGAACCTTTAAAATGTGGCATGCAAGAGACCCACATCAGAGAGAAGGGCACATATAGATTGATAGTGAAAGGATAGAAAAAGGGCATTTCATATAATTGGAAAAACCAAAAAAGCAGGTGTTGCAGTACTGACTTCAGACAAAATAGTCTTTAAAATAAAGGCCATAAAGAAAGAAAAAGAAGGACAATTTATAATGATTGAAGGAGTGATACAATATGAGGATAGCACACTCGTTAATACATATGCACCAAATATAGGAGCACCTAAGTACATAAAATAATTACTAACAGATATAAATTGGGATTCATATTTGGAGATTTCAACACTGCATTAACATAACTAGACAGATCATCGAGACAGAAACTAAATTAGGCAACAGAGAATTTATATAATACAATAGAAATATTACTCTTCGTGAATATTTTCAGAGCATTGCACCCCCCACAAAAGAGGATATACATTCTTTTCAAGTTCACGTGGAATATTTTCCAGGATTCATGATGCACTTTGGCACAAAAGAAACCTCAGCAGTTTTAAGATGTTAGAAATTACCTCAAGTATCTTTACTGACCACAATGTCATGAGGCTAGAAATCAACAACAGAGAAACAAAGGGAAAAAAAGGAAAGCATAGGGATTAAACAATATGTTATTAATAAACAAATGGGTCAATGAAGAAATCAAAGCTGAAATGAAAATGTACCTTGAGACAAAAGAAAATGAAAGCAAAACCACACAATATTTATGGGACACAGCAAAAGCAGTGCTGAGAGGGGAGTTTATAGTGATACAGGCCTTCCTCAAAAATGAAGAACAACCACAAATAAACAATTTAACCCACCAGCAGAATTAACTAGAAATAGAAGAACAAAAATACCCAAAATACAGCAGAAGGAAGGAAATCATAAATATTGCAGAGGAAATAAATAAAACAGAGATCAGAAAGAACACAGGAAGAAATCAACCAATTCAAAAGATGGTTTTTCCAAAAAGTAAGTAAAATCGACAAACCTCTGGCCAAACTCAAAAAGAAGAAAAGAGAGAGAGCACAAATTACCAAATAAGAAATGAGAATGCAGAAATTACCACAAAAAATTAGAAATACAGAATATCATATGAGAATAGTATGAAAATATATTGAACCAAACTGTGTAACCTACAATAGATGGACAAGTTTCTGTAATCATACTGTCCACCAAGACTGAATCAAGACGTAACTGAACCCTTGAAAAAGCAGAGCACCAGAAATGAAATTAAAATAGCAATATAAAACTTCCCTACAAATAGCAGTCCATGACGGGATGGATTCACTGAGGAATTCTACCAAACATAACAGAAGAACTCATACCAGTCCTTCTCAAACTCTTCCAGATGTTTGAAAAGGAAGGAATACTCCCAAAGACATTCTATGAAACCACAATCACCCTGATACCACAACCAGGCAAAGACACTACCAAAAAAGAGTATTATAAACCAATATCATTGATGAACACAGACACCAAAATCCTCACCAAAATAGTAGCAGATAGAATCCAACAACACAGAAAAAAGATTATACATCATGACCAATTGGGGATCATGCCAGGGACACAGGGGTGGTTCAACATATGCAAATCAATTAATGTAATACAGCACATCAACAAGAGAAAGAACCAAAACCACATGATCATCTCAATAGATGCAGGAAAGCATTTGATAAAATTCAACACCCACGTATGATAAAAACTCTCACCAAAGTGGGCATAGAGGGAATATATCTTAACATCATGAAAGCTATTGATAGCAAACCTACGGCCAGCATAATACTCAACGGTGAGAAAGTGAAATCCTGCCCACTAAAATCTAGGACAGTAAAAGGATGTACACTATCACGACTCCTACTCAAGAAAGTCTTGGAAGTCCTAGCCACAGCAATCAAACAAGAGAGAGAAGTAAAGTGGATGCAAATTGGAAAGGAAGAGGTAAAAGTCTCACTATATACAGAGAATATGTAACAATATATAGAAAACCCTACAAGATCCAGACAAAATTTACTGCAGCTGATCAAAGGATTCAGCAAGGTAGCAGGTTACAAGATTAAGGTCCTAATATCAGTGGCATTTCTTTACGCTAACAATTCAGATAATACTATAGAGATATAGTCAACATGACAACAGTGTATTGGTAGAAAAACAAACATATATGTCAATGGAACAGAAAAGAAATCCCAGAAATGAACCCACGAAAGTTTGGTAAATTTATCTTAGACAAAGGATGCAAGAAATTACAATGGAATAGAGATAGTGTCTTCAGCAACTTGTGTTGGGAAAACTGGACAGCAGCATGTAATTCAATGAAGCTAGAACACTCCCAAAGAAGCTAGAACACCATAGAAAAAAAATAAACTCAAAACAGATAAAACACTTAAACATAAGACAAGATACAATAAACCTCCAAGAGGAAAATATAGACAAAATGTTATCTGACATACGTTTTGAAAATTTTCTCGTAGAAGAAATAAAAGCAAGAATAAACAAATGAGACCTAATGAAACTTATAAGCTTCTGCACAGTAAAGACACCGGAAGTAAAACAACAAGACAACTTACGGAATGGGAAAAATTTGCATATGAAACCGTCAAAGGCTTGATCTCCAGAGTATATAATCAGATCATCCAACTGAATAAGAAAAAATAAACAACCCAATCCAAAATTGGGCAGAAGACCTAAACAAGCAATTCTCCAAGGAAGACATACAAATGATCAAAAGGAACATCAGAAAATGCTCAATATCACTGATGATCAGAGAAATGCAAATCAAAACTGCAATTAGATATCACCTCACACCAGTCAGAATGGCCATCATTCAAAAATCCACAAATGACAAATGCTGGAGAGCCTGTGGAATAAAGGGAACCGTCCTTCACTGCTGGGGGCAATGCAGGTTGGTGAAGCCACTGTGGAAAACAGGATGGAGATTCCTCAAAATCTTTGGAATAGACTTACCATATGACCCAAGAATCCCGCTCATGGGCATAAATCCAGAAGGAACCCTACTTCAGGAAGACACCTGCACCCCAATGTTCATAGCCAGCACTATTTATAATAGCCAAGACATGGAAACAGCCTAAATGTCTATCGACAGTTGACTGGATAAAGAAGAGGTGGTATATTTATACAATGGAATAGTAGTCATTCTTATAAACTGACAACATAATGCCATTTTCAGCAACATGGATGGTCCAGGAGAAAATCAGTCTAAGTGAAGTAAGCCAGAAAGAGAAAGAAAAATACCATGTGAGATGGCTCATGTGTGAAATCAAAAAACAAAACAAAATCAAGAAAAAATGCATAAATACAAAACAGAAATATACTCGCAGGCAGAGAATACAAAGTGTTGGTTGCCAAGGGGTGGGGTGTGGGAAGAAATAGACTGGGAGGTCAAAATTGTAAAATAGATAAACAGGATTGTACTCTATAGCACAGGGAAATATATAAAATATCTTAACGGCAGCTCATAGGGGAAAAAATGGGACAAAAAATGTGTATATGTTCATTGTACCTAAAAAATTGTGCTCTAAAATGGACTTTGAGACAACTTTGTAAAATGATTAAAAAACAATTTAAAAAAGTTAAAAAAAAGAAAAAACATGATCCTAAATATTACAGGTGTTAATATAAATTAAAGAGCAAAAACAACTATTCAAAAAGTAGTAAAACCAAAGATTTTGTTTTTTGTTTTCTTTTTAAGATAAGCAAAATCAAAAAACCTCTAGCCAGGTGCATCATGAAGAAAAGAGAGATGTTCCAAAGAAATAAATTCAGAAATAAAATTGGAGAAATAACAATTGTTCCCTCAGATATACAGAAAAGGGAATATTTTGTAACCAATTACATGCCAATAAACTGGACAACTTAGAAGAAATAGACAAATTCCTAGAAATAGACAGAGATAAGGAGAAACAAATAATTTGAACAAACTGATTACTAGAAGAAAGATAGAATCTGCATTTAAAAAAATCATTAAACATTGGTGTAGATTTAAACTGCTCCCATGGAGAATTGCACAAAAATACAAAGCAGGACATATACTCTTTAAACTATTCAAAAATAGTGAAGATGTGGGGAACTCCCATATTAATTCTATGAAGTTTTCATTACCCTGATAGCAAAGCCAGCAAACAAAGTACAAGCAAAGAGAATTTCAAGCCAATAACTTTGATTGAAATAGATGCAAAAATTCAAAAAAAGTACTATTAATAAACTAAATCCAGCAATACATAAAATGAATTATACAACATGATCAACGTTAATTCATTGCAGGATCATAAGAGAGGTTGAAATTACATGAAATCAATCAGTTTGATACACCACATTAACGAAAGAAAAAGGGAAAATGACTTGGTCATCCCAATAAATCGATAAACAGCATTTCACAAACTTCAACTTTCATTCATTAAAACAGCAGCCACAAGAACAACAACAAGAACAGTAGAATCAACAAAAACAGAAACTTCTTACCAAAGTAGGATTCAGGAAATATATCTCAACATAACTAAAGTCATTTATTACAGACCCACAGACAACATATTATGCAAAGGTGAATAACTGAAAGCCAAATTAAGGAATAAAACAAGGATGCACACTCTCACCATTTCTATTAAACACAGTATGGGAAGTCATAGCAAAAGCAATCGGACAAGAAAAAAAGTTACTCAAGTTGGATTGAATAAAGTAAAACTGTTATTATTTTAGATGACAGGATAATCTATATAGAGAACACTAAATATTCTCCACATGAAAACAATTAAAACTATTAAAGACATTTAGCAAAGGAGGATGATTGATGATTAATATACAAAAACTGTCACATTTCTTTACATTAACAATGAAATATTCCATTATTTTAAAAAATCCATATGAAATCAGATCAAAAATGAAAAACGTATGAAAAATTCAAGATAACAGAATCAATAGGACACTGATAAAGAAATTTGAAGTTGATGCAAAAAAATGGAAAGAAATTTCAAGGTCTTATTTTAGAGGAATTAATATTGTTAAAATATGTATACTACTAAAAATGTCTACGGATATAAAGTGATTCAGATCGAACTATATGATATCTTCCACAGAACTTAAAACAGTCCTAAGATTTGTATGGAAATGCAAAAGAACTAGAACTGCAAAAGAAACAATGAGGGAAAAGAACAAACTTTGTTGCATAACGCGTATACCTCCCAGATCTCAGACTATATTACAAAAACTGTAATCAAAACAGCACAATGCTGGAAAACAAACAAACATCTATATCACTGGAACAGAACACAGAGGCTGAAATAATACATCACACCTATGGTCAACTAAACTATGACAAAGAAACAAAAATATACAATGCCTAAAAGACAGTCTTCAGCAAGTGATGTTGAGAAAGCTAGACATCTACATGTAAATCAATGACATTAGAACACTCCATCACACTGTACAAATATAAACTCAAAATGTTTTAAATATCTGAATCTAATACATGAAACAATAAAGCTCCTGGAAACTAACATAGGAAAAACAAGACATAAATTGAAGTGAAATTTTCTTATGTCACTCTCCCAAGCTGAAAACAATAAAGGCAAAATAATCAAATAGATCCAAATTAAACTTAAAAGAGTCTATATAGCAAAATAAGCAGAATGAAAAGATGAACTTCCAAATGGGAGAAAAGCTTTGGAAACAATGCAATCAACAAGAGGCTAATTCCTAAATTACACACATCGTTCATACAACTCCATTTCAAAAATCTACAAACAACTCAGCCAGAAAGTGAGCAGAAGGCAATTTTCTATAGACCTATCATATGACCCAGCAATCCCACTGCTGGGCATATAAAGCATAAAATCTGAAAACAAAGAATCCTTGTGTAAAATATAAGAAGCACACTCTGACATTGGAATTAATTTTATTCTAAATATGTCTCCTCTGGCAAGGGAAGAAGATGGAAAACATAAGAAGTACACTCTGACATTGGACTTAGTTTGATTCTAAATATGTCTCCTCTGGCAAGGGAAGCAGATGGAAAACAAACAAAATATGTTTGTATCACTCTAAACAGATTTACAATGTAGAAGAAATGATCAATAAAATGAAAAGTCAACGAACACAATGGGAGAATATATATGCAAGTGATATTTTCCAATCAAGAGTTAATATGCAACTATATTGGAAACTCATACAACACAAATACAAAAAAAAGACCAAACAATCCAGTTAAAAAATGTGTCCGTAGGAACTGAATAGAAAGATCTGAATCAATTTTCTGTAGAAAACATAGAGTTGGCAAAATGACACGTGAAAATATGTTCAGAGCTATAAATTATAAGGAAAGTCATAAACCAAAAATGAGACAAGACCTCACACTTGTCAGAAGGCTCTCATCAAAAAAAGGAATAGATGTTGGTGAGATTGTGTAGAAAAAGGAACACTGTGAACACTGTTGATAGGAATGCAAAGTATTGATTGCATTACATATATACATCAAATTTCCTTCATCCATTTTTCTGTCAAGGGATGTTGGGTTTGTAGGCCCCTGTCTGAAGGCTCTAGAGAATAAGCCCATGGGCTGAACTGATAAACAAGCTGGGAGGAATGTCACATATACAGGCTGGATATGAAATGGCCTACTCAATATATCCAGTACGGATGGCTGGATAGCCTATGATGGGTAAGATCGTCAGAGGAGGACAACCTAAGACAGGCAAGCCGGCTGGATAAGAGATGACCTTCTTAATGAAATTCCATGATGAACTTTAAAACAATCCTTGATCATTTAACATCCTGTTCTTACTGCAGGAGCGTGGGGACATAAACAGTTTAACATTATTAACATTGTTATAACTTAGATAATATGTGAGGCATTGTTCATGTCCTATATAAGCCCTTTTTCTATGAATCAATAAACAGAGAACTGCTTCGCTTCTCTCAACACAGTGTTTGTGTGTATATGATATCGTGCCACTGAAGGGTTAATTTAATTAGTTTGGAGTATATTTAAAGGCTGTTGCATTATATATAATGCTATTTCTGCACCTATTGAGATGATTATGTGAGTTTTATTTCTCATTTTATTAGTGAGGCATGTCACCATTATTGATTTGAATATTTTGACGTATCCTTAAACCCAGGGATAAATCCCTTAACTCGTATATGTGTATGATATATTAAATGTGCTGTTGAAATCATTTTGCTTGTGTTTTGTTGAGAATTTGGCACATATGTTCATCAGGGATAATGTTCTATATTTTGCATCTAATGTCCTTTTTAGCTTGGTTGTGCAAATAAAGCTGGCATCATAAAACTTCTTTGGAATCTTTCACCCCCTTCAAATTCTTGAAAGTTTTAGGGAAGAATTGGTGAATAATTGTCTTCAAATATATGACAGATTTAACCAGTAATGTCATCTTGTAAATTTTTTCTGGTTTGGGAGGTTTTGATTACTGATTTACTATTAAACACTTTTGCTGAATTTAACTTCCTAATTTCTTCTTGATTCAGTATGGGAAGACATATGTTTCTGGGATCTGTCTTTTGTTCTAGGTCATTCAAATCATTGGCTAGTGGTAAACTTTATGATGCTATGCACCTCTACATCAGTGGTAATATCTGCTCTTTTATTTCTAATTTAATTTGAGTCATTATTTTCTTAACAAACGTAAAATTTGTCTACTTTACGTTGAAAAGAAACAGACTTAGGATTTTTTTTATCTTTTCAATTGTTTCTCTTGTTATTTGCCTTGCTCTCATTCATTCAATTTTCTTCTTTATACTTTGTGTTTACTCCTAGAATCTTGATGTGTAAAGATAAGAAGTGTGAATATTTGTATTTCTTTTATTATTAAATATTATTTATTTATTTACATATTTATTCATTTATATATCATTGAAGTATGCCATTTACAATGTGTCAATCTGTGGTGTATAGCACAGTTTTCCCATACATGCATATATTTCTGTCCCTATTAAACATTTCTTCACGTTATTTAACTTACTGCCCTGTGTCATACAAAAAAAATTTTGGAAACATCTATTTTTATATATAATGGATAACATTTATAAATCTACATCTCCCAAATATATCGTCTACCAGTCCCTTTCTGCAGTAATCATAAGATTATTAAGTAGATCTGCTACTGTGTTTCAGTTTTGTAGACGAAATCATAGTGTCCATATCCAAATTTTTTTTTTAAGGTTCTACATACGTCATGTCATGTGTTATTTTTCTTTCTCTTTCTGGCTTATTTCAATTACGATGACACTTTTTGGGGACATCCATTTTGCTGCAAATGTTACTGTTTTATCATTTTTTTTTGCAGAATATTATTCCATTGTGTAAATACAGCATAATTTTGAATACTGTCATCTGTTGTTGGACAGTTAGGTTGCTTCCATTTCGTGGCTGTTGTTTATAGCACTGCTAAGAAAATTGGGGTGCAGGTGTCTTTTTGAAATAGGGTTCCCTTTGATGTATACCCTGAAGTGGGATTGCTGGATCATATGCTAAGTCTATTTTTATACTTTAGAGGAATCCCCATCCTGTTTTCCACAATGACTGCACCAACATCATTCCTACCAACAGTGTAGGAGGGTTCCCATTCTCCACAGCTTCCCCAGCATTTATTGTTTGTGGACTTTTGAATGATGGCCATTGTGACTATTGTGAAGTGATACTGCATTATAGTTTTGAATTGCCCTTCTCTGATAATGATAGTGAGCAATTATTTTTTTTCATATATCTGTGTGGCATTTGTATGTCTCTATTGGAGAAATGCTTGTTTAGGGCTTCTGCCCATTTTCAGATTGGGTTTCTTGTTTGTTTTTTTATTATTGTTAGGTTGTATGAAGTCTTTATATTTTGGAAATTTACCCTTTGTCAGTTGCATCATTTCTTAATATTTTCTTTAATCCTGTAGGTTGTCACTTTGCTTTGTTTATGGTTCCATTTTCTGTGCAAAAGCTTATAAGTTTAATTAGGTCCCATTTATTAATTTTGCTCTTACACCCATTAACTGGATAGGCTGTTCTAGGAGATCATTGCTGAGATTTATCTCAGAGTGTTTTGTCAATATTTTCTTCTAAGAGATATATTGTGTCTTGCCTTACATTTTAGTCTTCAAGCCATTTTGAGCTTATTCTTGTGTATGGATTGAAGGATTGTTCTAACTCCATTGCTCTGATGCTGCTCTCCAGTTTTCCCAACACCAGTTGGTGAGGAGATGGCCTTTTCTCTGTCATATTCTTGGCTACTCTGTCAAATATTAATTGAACATAGGCCTGTAGATTTATTCCTAAGCTCTCTATTCTCTTCCATTGATCCATATGCCTGTTTCTGTACCAATATCATGTCGTTTTAACTATTGTAGCTCTGCAATAGTGTATGGAGACCAGGCGGGTTATTGCTCCAGCCTCTTTGTCTTCAATATTGTTATGGAAATTATGGATCTTTTCTGATTCTGTGTAAATCTTATGATCATTTGTTTCAGTCCTAAAAATAAATGTTTTGCATAATTTGATAGGAACTCAGTTAGTTTGTGAATTACCTTGGGCATTATGGCCATTTTAACAATATTATTGCTTCCATTACGAGACCATTGGGTATGTTTTCAATTCTTAAAATCTTTCTTGATTTCCTCAATCAATATTTCCTTTTTCTCCATGTATAAGTCATTCGCCACCTTGGTCAGAGTTATTCTTAAGCATTTTATAGTTTTGGGTGCAGTTATTAAAGTGGTTGTTTCCATAATTTGTTTTCCTGATGATTCAATGATAGTGTAAAGAAATGTAATTGGTTTTTGTAGATTAATCTGACTACCTAGCCCAGTTCCTTTTTTAGCCTAAGTAATTTTTTGTGAAGCTTTTACAGTTTTCTATATACAATGTCATGTCTGCATAACATGACAATTCTACCTCTTCTTTCCCAGTCTGAAAAGTTTTCTTTATTTTCCTTGCCTGATCGTTGTGTCTAGGAATTCCAAGACTATATTGAATTGAAATTGTGAGAATGGGCATCCTTGCCTTGTCTCAGGTTTTTGTGGGAAGGGTTCCAGTTTTTCACCATTGAGTATTTTGCTGGCTATATACTTGTCATAAATAGCTTTCATTATGTTGAGATATGGTCCCTCTATGCCCACTGTGATAAGAACTTTTATGGCAAATAGATGTTAAATTTTATCAAATGCTTTTTCTGCATCTACTGAGATGATCATATCGTTTATGTCTTCTCTTTTGTTGATATGGTGTATCACAATTGATTGATGGATTTGCATAAGTTCAACCTTCCTTGTGTTCCTGGGATGACCCTAACTTGACCATGGTGCATGATCTTTTTTTTACATGGTGTTTGATTCTGTTTGTTAATTAATTCTTGAGGACATTTACATCAATGTTTATCAATGATATTGGCCTATAGTTTTCTTTTTGGGGTATTGTCTTTGTCTGGTTTTGGTATCAGGTTGATGTTGGCCTTATGGTGTGAGTTTGGGAGTACTCTCTCCATATTAATCTTTTGGAAGTGTTTTAGGAGGACCGGTGTGGATTTATCTTTGTATGTTTGGTCAAATTCCCCAGTGAAGGTATTTGGGTCTGAATTTTGTTTGCAGAAATTTTTTATTGTATTGATAATGGTATTCCATTTCTGTTGATCTGTCTGTTCACATGGTTAGTTTCTTCTTGATGCAATATTGGTGGGCTGAATGTTTCCAAAAACTTCTCAATTACTTCCTGGATATCCAGTTTGTTTCCGTACAGTTGCTCTTGATATTTCCTTATGATATTTTGTAAATTTGTTGTGCTCTTTGTATTTTCTCCATTTTCATTTCTTATATTATTTGGGTTCTCTTTCTTTTCTTGTTTGTGATCCTGCCCAGAGATTTGTCAATTTGGTTTAAAGTTTCAAAAAAGAATTTGATTGATTTTTTTCTATTTTTTAAACCCTATTTCAATTCTTTCCTCCTTGATCTTTACTTTTTCCCCCTTTCTGTTGACTTTTGGTTTTGTTTGCTCTACTCTTCATGATTAGTTTACATAGAACGTCAGATTATTTATTTGAAATTGTACTTCTCCTTTGTGGAGGGCTATGTCACTATGAACTTCCCTCTTAAACCTGCTTTCACTGTATTCCATAGACGTTTTGAAGTGTTTTGTCATATTTCTTAAGATATTTTTTAATTTCTTCTTTTAATTCATCAACTCCCTCCTTTGTTATAGTACCATGTTTTTTAATCTGGATGCTGTCATTTCTTCTCCCTGTTTTTCTATGATTTATTTCTAGTTTCATGGTATTATACTTAGAAAAGATGCTTGAAATAATATTTATCTTCTTAAATTGTTGAGGCTTCTTCTGTGCCTGAGTTTATAATCTTTCCTTGAAAATGTTCCATGTGTATTGGAAAAGAATGTATATTCTGTTTTTGGGAGAAGTACTCTTTTGGAAGTATCAACCATCTCCAATTATTTTATCATGTTTTAGTATCTTTGTTCCCTTATTAATTTTCTGTGTGAAAGAGCAGTCCAGTTATGGTAATAGGGTGTTATAGTATCCTATTGTGATTTTGTTCCCAGCGATTTCTCTCTTTTTATCTATTAGTATTTTCTTTATGTATTTAGGTGCTCCTATATTGAGTGCATAAGTATTAATGGGTATAAAACCCTCATTTTGTATTGCTCCTTTAATCATCATATCATGTCCTTGTTTATCTTTCTCTATGACCTTTCTTGTAAAGTCTATTTGTGTGAAGTCAGTACTGCTAGTCCTGCTTTCTGGTCATGTGTATTTGCATGCAATATATTCTTCCATCTTCTCACTTTCAATTGTGTTTTCCACTTACTAAATTGGGTCTCTTGTATGCTTCATTATGTAGGGTCTTGTTATATTATCCCATCTGACAATATATATCTTTTAATTGAAGCACTAAGTCCATTATCATTTGTGAGAATTATTGATAGACTGGTGTTTATTTCCATTTGGAACTTCATTTTCCAGTTGATGAGGTATTTCCTTTTTGTTCATTTCTTTTTCTTTTTGTGGCTTGATAGTTTTCTTTTATTATCTTGGTTTCTTTATGGCTTTGCGATTTCATTGTAAGATTTTGACTTATGTTTACCTTGTTGTGTATTTATATTGACCCATAATGTATCTGTTTATTTTAACTGATAAGAATACAAACTCTTACCCATCCTACAGAGAAGAGAAACAAGAAGAAAATACTCTGTATGGTCCTGTTTCATTCTGTGACCCTTAAAAATTTTGATGTTCTCTTTTACAACAACATATTTATTCTGTTGTAAGTCATTGTAGATATTGCCTTTATAATTATGCCTTTCTCTTTTCTATAGAATCCTGCTTCTTTTGTATTTAGAGTAGATCTTTCATTATTTCATTTTCTCTTGCCAAATTCTTTAAGTATTTGCTTGTGTGGAAGTTATTTACCTCTCCTTCTATTCTCAAAGATAGACTTGCTTGATATAGTATCTTTGATTACAGCTTTCATTCAGGAATTTCAATATGTCTTGCCACTGCCTTCTGCCGGCTGTATTTGTGTAGGAAACGAGTTTACATATATTATGTATATAATTATATATATATATATACATATATATATGTAAAGAACACCTAGAAATGAAGTTAACAAATAAGTTGAAAGCATATACGTTAAAAAACAGAAAATATTGGTGAAGGAAATTAAAACTGATCCAAATAAATGAAAAGAACTCTTATGTTAATGATGTGAAACTATGTGGTTGAAACAACCTTTCAACCCAATGGAATCTATGTTTAGTGTGATTCATGTCAAAATACCTATGAGATTTTTCCATTATATAGAACAAATAATATCAAAATTTATATGTAACCACAAAGAACATGAGTTGCCAAAATAATCATGAAAAAGAGTATTAAAACTAATGGTGTAAAGTTCTCTGATGTTAAACACTCCTACAAAGCTTTAGTAAATAAAACAACATGATACTGGCCCAGAAACAGACACAAATCAATAGAAGAGAATAGAGCACCCAGATATAATCCCTCACACCTATGATCAATTAACCCATGAAAAAGAAATCTAGAGTATAAAATGAAGAAAATATATCCTCCTCAATAATTAGTGCTGTGGAAATTGAACATTGAAAAGATAGATTAGAATATTTCCTCACATTTTATACAATCCATGAGCACAGAATATCTTTCTATTTATTTTATTTACTTATATTTCTTGCACCTGTAATTTATAGATGTATGTTTAGATCTTTTATTTCACTTAACAAATGTATTCCTATTTTAGTCTTTTTGGTATAGATTTACACACAAGTGTTTTCCTAATTTCTCTTTCTGATAATGTGTCGTTACTATATAGAAATGCAACGGATATTTGTATATTGATTTTGTATTCTGCAAGTATACTAACTTTGTTCAATAATTCTTACAGTCACTAGAGAAGTCTATGGAGTTTTCTATCAATGTATAATTATGTCATCTGTAAATAGTTTACTGATTTTTTACAAGTTGGATACATTTTATATTTTTTTCTTGACTAGATGTTCTGGCTAGGACTTCTAGTAGTGTAATTTAGGACGTGTGAAACTGAGCTTCTTTTTCTTATTACTGTACCAGAGGAAAACTTTCCTGTATGTTAACATTGAACTTGATGTTAGTCATGGATTTTTCATATATGGCTTTTACTTTGTTTAGTTAACTTCTATATAGAGCAAATTTGTAAAGAATATTTTTATAAAAAAGTTAAGATCAGTTCTGTCAATAAATTTCCTACAATTCTTGAGATTGTAATTTTTCAATTCTTTGTTTTTTATGTTATGTTATCACATATAATAATCTGTGTATGTTAAATAATATTTATGAATCAGGACTAAATCCAAGTTAACTATAGTTTATAATACTTATAATATGCCATGAATTCAGGTTGCTAATGTTCATTTAGGAATTTACAGATGCTGAAGGAAAAATTTACATTGTAGCTTGATTTTATATTTATTTATTTAAAAATTTTATCTCTCATTTTGAATTTGGCTTTTCCTTAATGGAATTTATTTTGAAATAAATACTATAACTTTTGGTAGAACTAGATTTACTACAGTTTACTGATACAGAACATAGATTTGATTTACAATTAGTGAACAAAACACTTGCCTAAAAATGCTGTATTATATAAACAGTGCCTACTGTTTCAAGACTGAGAAACATATTGCTTCCTAAAATGCATTACCTGGTATTTTCCACACCAACCCACATATACTGTTATTTCTTTGTTTTCTGATTGTTTGTTTGTTTGCCCCTTAATGGAGGCACTGCTTATTGAACCCAGGATCTTGTGCATAAGTGTATTTATCAACAGCAATTTGGAACACATAACAGAAGCCACAAGGGTATGGAATATACAGATGACATGAAAATTTATTCCTTCTAGGTACTGAAAAACCTCTGACTGAAAGAATGGCAAAAAAAAACTTTTGTAAATATACAATAAGATTGTCTCTTTTGTACTTTTTATGCTAGAAAATTAAATTATATTTGTTTTAATTATAGCACTGAATTACAATTTAAAACAAAAATTCCCCCCTTCGGGATTTCTTAAATTTGATTGATTATTTAAATAAAATTTTATTTTATAAATATTTACAATTTACTTATTAACATTCCAAATAAACTGATATTTATTTTTCTCATGTTTTGAATATACAGCTACTTATTTTAAAGAACACAGATAAATACATACTTCCATTTCCGAATCAAATTATGTTTCACTTTAATTACAAATGATCATGAAATTGTTATACTTTTTCTGTAGAGGTTTTACACAAATTTCACTTTAAATTCCAAAACTTTAAAATTATTTTTTTTTTGCATTATTGATTCCCTGTTCACAAATCAAGTATAAATTTGTGTACAAAAGTATGGAGATTGGTTTTATTTCATAGACCTCAAAATTAAATTATTTAAAAAGATTTTGTGGGGAAAATATTTCCACATCACACTATAAAAATAAGCAACATTTATGTTTCATTTTAACTGGATGAATGAGAAGTAAACACAGGCGGAATGTTACACTTGGGTTGCTAGGAGACCGGTTGTTTTATGATGCCACAGCTACTCAGGTTGAGAACCATTGTGATGGCCTAGCAGTTTATCTGTGCAGTCCTGCCAAAGCAGCATTTGAAGTTGCAGTGCTCAAAATCATCCAGATTAGAAAAGTAACTGTAGAAAAAGTTATTTGAGATGACACATGTTTCTTCAGAATTTCAAGATGTGTCTCATAAAGATGGACCAACTGTTTCAGGTAACTCTGGTAGATCTCTATTGTGTGATCAAACATTCTCTGAGGACTTGGACTTGAGGTCTATGATTGAAGAAAATGCTTTTCAGAGTTTGTCTGAAGAATCTTTGATAAAAAGACCATGTTACACACATTGTGTCTCTGAACCAGATGAAGATAATTATTTTCGTTCTCTGACATTTCCAAGAAATCTCTGGAAAATGGCTAGGAGTAACCAATATAAATCCATCTGGTGGGATGATAATGGATCTTCCATCGTGATTGATGAAGATATATTTAAGAAGGTAGTTTTGGAAAGAAAGGCCTCTTTCAGAATATTTGAAACTGGAAGTATGAAAAGTTTAGTTAGACAGCTTAACCTTTATGGGTTTAGTAAAGTGCGGCAGAATTTTCAAAGATCTGCTTGTCTAGCTGACTTTCTGGCAGAAGAAAAAGAAGTCTCTGTTTTAAGCAAGGTACTCAGAAATTTTAGTAACCACTTGGTAACATATATGAAAGTTTATGTTGTACATCAATCAATGGTAATATATATTTAAAGCTAGATTTTGAAAATTGAATAAAATTACCAAGTCTTAAATTCTTTATTTTTTTTTTAAAATTGGGGACAGTGCCATAAGTATTCAAGATTCAGAGAAACTTTGCTTGCAATTATGAATCTTATCAGAAATATATATAAAGGTATTTAAAGCTGCTTGTGAAAAGTGGCATTCACTGTTACTGCAAATGGTAACTTCTTTAATTTGATGACTATACTACTTAAATGTCTATTTTACAAATAAGGAAATTTAAAAAATAGTCAGCAATGTTCATATTTTGATGATATTTTCTTTCAATTGTAAACGTGAAATCTGATGTTTTATATGTTAGGCTTATTGTAGTCTTGTATTATGGTTTAAAATATTACTAAAATTTTTCTCTATTTTTGTAGCAGCAGTTCTACCATAATTCAAATTTTAAACGAGTCTTTCCCCAGCTTTTAATCAGAATGAGAAGAAGAGTTGGGATTAAAAATGCCTCTCTGTTATCTTCATTGGCTGAAGATTTCAACAAGAAGCACTTTATAGCAGGGGGTAATGTGGATAAACATAATTCTGCTTTTGTGACTGACACTAGTGGAGAAAGTGCATTTTTACCTGTTGCAAAATTAAAAATGCCTCTAATTAGAAAGCCCCCTACTAGACAAATATTTGGTGATAAAAATACCCCTATCAGCGGTGATTTTTCTGCTCCATCATCAAGGTCAGTTAGACCACCAGAACAAATTGCAGTGGATCAGCATGCTATTTTAAATCAGTTGAACATTGTCCACAGGCACACTCAAAGCAGATGAACTGAAGCAAATGACCATATTATGAACTTCATTAAAACTACAAATTCTACATCTCAGTACAGCAGCTTGTCTCCCATGCAGAGTAATTATTTTGGACTGATGGTGGAGCCTTCTGTTTTTCCAAATGGATATCACAACATATCTGCCAAAGAAGTTCGTTCTTCTAAACTTCAACCAGGGAGCAACGCAAGGTTTCCAGTGAGAGTGACAGCTGATACATCAGCTACCTCTCTTACAAGGCCAACTCATCAGCCAACTTCACTTTATGAACGTCATCCTAATTACAAGGGATCTACCAGAAGACTACCAGTTTATGCAGGATAACAAAGATTAAAATTGATGTTGGCAAATGTCGACAAATATCTGTAATTTTCTTATTTGAACAATAAACATAGATGTGTACCTGTATTTACCTTATATTTTTTTAAATTAGGTTAAGTGTTAAATGGGAGACAAAGTTAACATTTACAGTTAAAATGAGATACTTGATTGATATGATCATTTGATGGAACAATATGGGAGTAAATTTAAATACTGTCTTGTAAGGAGGAAGAGAAAATGGAAGAATTTGGAAAAAGACTAAAACATGGAGAGGGGGAAAAGCACTAAGTAGTTTCTTGTTCACCCTGGAAAGTATTAAAAGTGTTGTTAGGATAAGCTGGAACAGGAGATAAATGCAGGAACCGGCCCAGGGATCATGGTCTCTATTATGTCATTCCTGGAATCATGAAGGTCACATGATGTAGTCTCAGATGGCACATTCAGCATGTGGTAGAATTTAAGAAGTAATTTTATCTATGGTCTTCTTTGTGCTGTTTTCAAAGCATTAAAATTGGTGCTTTCATTTCCTGCCCTCAAGAGTCTACATTATATTTTCAACTCAATACTTAATGTTGCTTTTATGTTCAAGCCAAAGACAAGCTTACATCCTCAGGGTGGCACTTAATGCCTTTCCAAATCTAAGCCCACGAATCATCTTGGTTTAGTCATTTCTTTATAAATCTGGCAACTCACTACCTTGGTATATCTTTATGTTTCACTGTATGTGGAAATATATCCAGGCAAACGATTGTCAACTATGTTAGCTTCAACCTCACCACATATACTCCAGCTCATCCTTGGACTTTGGGTGTCCTCCTTTCATCTACTTAGACTTTCCCAGTCTCAGCACAGAAACCACCTCCTCCAGATGTTTTCTGTCTATCCCCCTTTCCTTGTCTAACTTGGATACCAGTACAGTATGCACAGCACATGTCACAGGATGCATTTTTGTATTAAGTGAATGAAAAACACATGTTGACTTTAAGCAAAATCTACTTTATTGAAACAACAAAACTCTCATGGTTTTCAAACTATTTCATTATGGTCTTTACTCTTCACCACAAACTAGATCTTTCATATCCCAAGGACTAGTCACTCAAGACAGTAATTGGAGGTAGGTACAGAAGACAAAGTATCATTGTCTTCTCAATTCATACTTCCATAAAGTCTAAATCATTCCTTTCCCATTTGCTGGATATTTTCCTGTCTTTTCATCACCCACCCATCCCAAAATAGCTGATTCTCTTCCCCATACCAATAACTATACTGACTCCAAATTAATTTACTTCTTAGAATCAGAGCTTTTTCCAGAAGAGACAGTGCCATTGCAAACATTTAATGTAGGTTTATATACCCCACTTAACATTTGCCCCTTCTTACCTTCACACGGGAAATTTCTAAGATGTACTAGACCCTTGGATGGGGTGGTGGTATTCAGTAATCAATTTGCGATCTAAAATGTGTGGACTAGAAGGAGGTGAGGGTAATAGAATTAAAAATTTGTCCAACTGCAAGAATACCAAATTTCTGCAGATATTAGGAAATTTAAAATATTCATGGAAGTCTTTGACTCTTTCCCATTAATTTAAAAAAAACACGAAGCATTTTCAGAATGTGAAATGCCCTGAATTACTGGAAAATTGTAGGTAAGGTCAGGGACCCTAAGGCTTCTACTCACGATGATGCAGCTTGTGTCATCTGATAAGACCGTAATGGCAACATTGAGTCCTGAAAATGTGTCTCCATTTGTGAAGAAAGCCTTTGATAATCTGGAGAATGGGCAAATTGACCAGTGTAACCTCTAAAGACATCCCATAAATATGACCTTCACCAAGAGAATAAAAGAGCCCACTTGCAGCAGGAGAATTGTGTCTGGACAGCAGTGGTGTTTCCTACAACAGAAACATCAAGTTTTTAAGTTTGTCTGCTGATCTCTGATGGTGGCTATGTTGTTGCTTATATTAGCAGACTGGGGTTCAGATGGGCTGGTTCAGGAGCTTGTTTCCAGCTCTCTTATCACACAGTGGGTCTTACTGTGATCATCTTAACAAGGTTCTATACTGATAAGTCAAAAGCTACAGTTTACTTTCAAAATTAGAATTTCTAAGGAAGAATATTATTTGTTTGTCCATCTGTAGTTTTCTACCTGGGAAAAGCTAGACTATTGGCTAAAGTACAAAAGTTGGCTGATGCTTTGAAAATTATACTCTGAGCTCTGCCCACTGAATTCTTCCCACTAAATACTACAAATCTCTCTACCACTGTGTGTGTGTGAAGATGGATTGTTAAGCAGTAACTACGTTTGTCTTAGTTGAGTCATCAGTGAATTTTTCCTCTGCACCTGTCAGAATGTCTGTGAATTAAGAGTTTCATTGAGCCACCAGATTGTCTTCAGATTAGGGAGAGGTAGATTATATTTTTCCCTGTATACTAATTGTTACCTGTTCATTGAATCCAGAGCTGATGCTACGGCTAAGCCACTGAATCCTTGAATTGGACTGAGGCATATACATTCTGCAGTCCCCAGAGCCCAGCACATGACTGTGTCTTCTTTTTAATTTAAACTTATGTCTAAGTTTTTTTCTTTTAATTCTCATTGTTGACACAACTTACTTTGGCTTTGAACACCCGTTGACTAGTTTATAGGGACTGGAACACTGACTTATTCCCGTTCACCTTAAAATTGCAATAAACTTTTTTCTTTGTATTACCTGGAATAGAGTGAGCATAGTCATCATTTTGAGAGCAGTCCTCAGTCCTAATAATGCAGAAATTTGCACTTCTTTGCCCAGCACTTGAGCAAGAATATTTGTTGTGTATCTGAGGGATTATCCTCACATACCCTAACGCAACCATGAGAAAACACCACATTGTTATTGAAAATCAAGTCTTTGTCATTATTGCATTCCCATTGCAAAACAGTTAAGAAATGTAGGAGTTATGAGATTTAACCATGCTGAGATTTTTTGCAACCTAGCATGTTCATTTCTTACAGATGCTGTCGGGGAGTTGAGACCATTGGTCACAGACATTGAACTTTATCACTCACAACAAGAGCAGCCAGTTTTAAATTTGTATCCTTTCCCTAATCTCAGATGAATACACAGAGTGAAATTTTGATGCCTACAGAAGCAGTGGGCTAACATGAAGAAAACTTAAAGCATGGTAAGACCCTAATTTTATTAGTATCTTTATGTATAATTTATTTGAATCATTTATTTATTAGTATATTTACCTATGATAAGTATATCTTGACTCAAGTTTACTTGCTGCAAAACGAATCATGAAAAATGACATGGGAAATCATGATCATTAAATTTCCATTTTTACTAACGCTTTTATTGACATATAAGTGGCATAAAAGATTGTGTGAGTTTAGGTGCACAGGATAGGGATTTGATTTATAAGTATTAAGAAATAAATATCATAGCAAGTTTAGGGAGAATTCATTATCTCATTTAGATACAATTTTAAAGAAATACAATTTGTCTTTTGGTTGTGATGAGAAATCTTATGGTCTATCCCCTTAACAACATTCATATAGAACATAAAGCAGTAATAATTGTAATTTTCATGTTTTTACAGGGCATCCCTAGAACAGGTTTATTTTACGGCTAGAGGTATGTAGCTTTTGAGTGCATTAATCAAATTCTCCTTTCCCAACCACTGCCTCTGTTATGTACAAATCAAATTATTTTTTCTATAAGTGTGTTTGTTTGTTTTTGAAGTGCACTTTAATCTATAACTCTGTGTTAGTTTCTCTTACATAACATAATGTTTGCTATTTTTAATACATGTCAAACTGATCACAACAATAAATATAGTTTTGATAGTTGCTATTTAAAGATAATTCATAGTTATTGACTATTCCCCACATAGTAAATTTCTTGTCCCTGATCTTTTAATTTGCATCTGGATAAATTTCTCTCTTAATTTTCCTCAACTATTTGTTTTTCTTCACCACATTTCCCTCCTTCATGTGAGCAACCTTTTACTTTCTATATATATAACTTCTTTTCTGTTTTGTTATGTTCATTTCTTTAAATACCAAATATGAGTAAAACTATTCTAAATTTGTCATTCTCTGTCTGACATTTTTCACCTAACATATTACCCTCTTGTTCTACCCATTTTTTGCAAATGACAAGAACTTATTCTTTTTATAGCTGAGTAATAACCCATTGTATTTTTATGTGTGTGTGTGCATATATATATATATATATATGTTTAGTGTGCATATATATATAGATAAATATAGATAAATCTGTAGTTAATAGATGGGTAGATATATATACTATAAACACACATTTCTTTATCCATCATCTATTGAAAAGCAATTAATTTGCTTCTATAGCCTGGCTATTTTAAATAATGCCACAGTGAATATAGGGGTGAATTTATCTTTTCAAATTTGTGTTTATATTTTCTTGGGAAAAGTATTTAGTTATGGAAATGTTGGTTCATATTTCATTTTTAATTTTTAGATAAAACTCCATACTCTTTTCCACAGAAGCAGCACAAATTTACATTCACTCAAGCAGTGCAGCAGGGTGCTTTTTCTTACATCCTCAACAATATTTATATTTGTTTCATTTTTGATCATAGGCATTCTGACAGGAGTGACATAATATCTCATTGAGTTATGGTCTTGCTTTTTTCTCATGATTAGTCATGTTGACCATTTTCATGTGTCTTTTGATTACCTTTCCCCCACTGTATATTCATTTTTTTGTAATGGGCTAAAGGAGCATAACTGTCTGATTTCATTTTTAGGCATTCTGTTGTGTTTCATTATTCTGTTTGTTTTATGCCTCTACTATATTCATTACTGTATCTTTGTATTACAGTTAAAAATCAGGGAAAGTGTTACATCCTGTTTGTTCTTTGTCAAAGTTGTTTGTGTTTTTAGTTTGTTCATTATCTTTACTTTTGTTTTTTTTTGTGATTTCAACTCTTTTGTGTTTACATGTAAATGTAATAATTATTTTTTAAAAGTGTCTGAAAATGCCATTTTTATTATGAAAAGCACTGAATTTAATTTGTGATTTGTGTATTTTCTTGGCTAGTATTGTCATTTAAACAATATTTTTCTCCTAATCTATGAACACTGTATATCCTTTCATCTGTTTTCATTATCTTCAATTTCTGTTATAAATATATTATAGTTTTTTGAGTACAGGTTTTTTACCTCCTTCTTTGTATACATTTCTTGATTTTTTTTTGTAATGCAACTGTAAATGAGACAGTTCCCTCACTTTCTGTATCTGTTAACTTGTTGTTAGTGTGTAGAAATGCAAGATTTCTGTATGTTAATTTTACATTCTGAAATTTTACCAAATGCATTGAAAAGCACTCATAGCATTGTGGTGTCTTTTTTACGATTTCTGTTTAAGTATTTCATCTGCAAACAGATTCTTATACTCCTTTTCAGAAATACCTATATTTTATTCACTTTTATTTTGGATAGCTATGGCTAGAATTTCCAATACTATACTGAATAACAGTGGCAAGTGTGAACATTCTTGTCTTCTTCCTGCTCTTACAGTAGATGCTTTCAGCTTTTAATCAGTGAGTGTCATGTTAGCTGAGTTCTTGTCATATGCGACCTTAAATGTGTTGAGGTATGTTTCCTCATACCCATTTTGAGGAGAAATATAATCATAAATAGATACTGAATTTGTCAAAACATTTTATGAGACTTTTGAGGTTACCATATAATTTTTATATTTCAATTTGTTAGTTTGGTGTATCATATTGATTAATTTCTGGGTGATGAATCACTTTTGCATCAGTGGGATAAAAGGGACTTAATCATACTGTATAATCCTTTTAATGTTTTGTTTGCTTTGCTAATATTTATTGATGTTTTTTCATGTATGCTTATCAGTAGTATTTAAACTGTAATTTTATGAGATATTTGTTCCTGTTTTAGTAATAGTGTGATACAGAAAGGTGGGGTAGGAAACCTTCTTTCCTTTGCAAATTTTTTGAATTATCTGAGAAGTATAGGTGATAACTCTTCTCTATATGTTTGGCAGAAGTCACCTGTGAAACTGTCAAGTCCTGGAATTTTGTTTCTTGGGAGATTTTGTTTAATTACTTATTCAATTTCATTAGTGATAATCAGTTAATATTTTCTATTTCTCATTACATTTTGGAGATTAGATCTTTCTAGGAAATTGTCCATTTCTTCTAGGGATTCCATTTTTATTGGCATATAATTTGTTGTATCATCTTATGATGCTTTCTTTTCCGTTGACATAAGCTGTAACTTCTCATATATTTTGCAGCTTTTTAACCTGCATTCTCTTTTTTGCTCATGAGTCTCATTAAAGTTTATCAGTTTTATTTATCTTTCAAAGGCCATTATGTAGTTTCTTTAGATATTTCTACTTTTAATCTTTATTTTATGTATTTATGTTCCAAACTATCAGCTTTCTTTCTTTCTACTAACAAGTTTGTTTATTATTTTGCTTCATCTTTTGTTTGTAAGATTATGTTATAAGAGATAGATATTTCTTATTTGTATAAGTGGGATTGTTTTCCTATAAGCATCCCTATTAATACTGCTTTTGCTATATCGCAAGGACTTTGTTTTTGTTGTTATATTTCTTTTTGTATTTTTTTATTTATGCAGCAATCCATTGGTTGTTTAATGTTGTATGATTTATCCTCCACACTTTACAATTTTTCTCATGTTTTTCTTTTTAGTAAATTGCTATTCTCACAGAATCCATATGTTTCTTCACAAAACAAGGAGAAAAATAATAAAATTTACACTAAATTCTGAAAGGCACAAATTTTCAAAAATTATCCTTGAAAAATGAACAAAGCTGTGAGTATTATCCTCCCTGACTTTAGAACATACTACAAAGCTACAGTAATCAAAACATCAAAATATGTCACTAATAGAGTCACATAGATCAATGGAACAAAATAAAGAGCCCTAAAATAAACACACACACATATGGTCAATTAGTCTACAATGAAGGAGGCAAGAGTATACAATGGAAAAAAGGCAGTCTCTTCAACAAGTAGTTTTGGGAAAACTGGAAATTACATGTAAAAGGTAAATGGAAGAGCCCTTATTTCCATAGAATACAAAATAAAATAGAAATGGATTAATTTCCTAAATGTAAAACTTGAAAATGTACAATCTCTGAAAAAAACAGGAGCAGAAGTGCCTTTGTGATAAATCTTTGCAATATGTATTTTTGATCTATCTACTAAGTAACAAAAAAAGGAAAACTAACAATAACTTTTTAATTATACTAAGGAAAAAATAGATGTAATATGGGATACAGTGATTCCACTTCTTGTATAATTGTGAAATGCAGAACCATTTGCAGAGCAAAGGAAAACTTCAGCAGGACTTACGACAATACACAGAATAGAAGGAAGAGTTTCAGACTATGAAACCAACAAGGTGTTAATATCCATTATGTATATATAGCATATTAAACTCATTATTTAAAAAAAAAGACCACAACTTAAAAACAGTTGAAGGATCTTCATGGAAACTTTTCAAAAACAGACATGTGGATGATTTTCATGTACATAAAAAGAAACATAATGTTGCTATTAATTAAGAAACCATAAATCAATACCAGAATGAATTATAATCTCACAGCAACCAAAATGGCTATTAAAAAAAGTCTTCAAATGACAAACATTAATATGAATGTCAATAAAAGGGAACCCAGGTACACTGTTGGTGGAAATATAAATTGATGCATCCACTATTATAAAACTGTGGACAGTGATAAGGAAACTAGAAATAGGAACATTATATGTAGCCACAATTCCAGTTTTTGTTATAAATCTGATAAAAATGAAAACATTAAATTTAAAGGATATATTACCCCCAATGTTCTTAACATCTTTATTTATAATAGCCAAGGATAGAAGCACAAATCAACTGCCCATCAACAGATGATTGACAGAGATAGATGTGAGATATAGATAACATAATAAAAACTTAGTCATTGTCATATCAAAAAATAAAATTCTGCCATTTGGAACAATGTGACTGGACCCAGATAGTGTTGCATATAGCAAAATAAGTCATACAGAGAAAAACACTCTATGTTACCACTTTCATGAGGAAACTAAATGTATAAGAGAAATTATCATAAAAAAACAGAAACAGAATCATATATATATGTGTAGTGTACCAAGTAGTGGTTTCCACTGGGGACAGGGAAGAAGGATGGGGAAGACAGAAATATGCAAGCTACTAATAATAAGTTAGAGAACCAACAGGGCTATATTTACAGCACAGAGAAATATTTTAATAATTTAACTGATTTTAAAGAGATTATAGGCATATATTATACTAAAATGTGCATGCATGTGGGAAAATATTTAAGAAAAAACCCAGGAAAAACAAAGTATTTTGTAGTACTCTGATATTAAGGGAGGTGATTAGTTCACTTTCTTTGCTCTTCTTATAATGTCCTTATTAGAATTTAAGATTTTAAACGTAAAAGTATATTCTTTGAGAAGAGTGTCATAAGTTTCAACTATTTCTGTCTCTCCCCTTAAATCTACAGTCAGTGAAATGATCAAATCTCAAGAAAAATAACTACAACACAAAACAATACTCCAGAACACAT
The DNA here is from genome assembly GCF_048564905.1 of Vicugna pacos. Taxonomy (NCBI): domain Eukaryota; kingdom Metazoa; phylum Chordata; class Mammalia; order Artiodactyla; family Camelidae; genus Vicugna; species Vicugna pacos. The sequence continues at coordinate 4,181,591 of NW_027328737.1, forward strand.
GTGTACAGCTGAAGTTTGGTGTGCTAAAACACATAAAGCTGGCTGAACTGAGGGAAGAGCAGAGTTGGTGCCTGCGACCATGGTCCACTTACTAGGGTTTCTGAGCCCAGAGTTTCAGAGTTCTCAGTAGAATCAGGGTCTCATTGGTTCACACAGCATCAGCCTCCAACTGCACCAGTACTCATGGTCACAGGTAACTTGGAGGGAGCCAAAATGGAGACAGAATTTCCAACCTTTTGACACTCAGACATTCATGACACTCTCTCTACTTCCCATTCACAGTGGTGGAGACAATGTACCTTGCAACATTGGACATGGCAAAGGCAGTTGCCTGAGTTCAACTACCCATCTGTCTTTACACCTTTCCTCAATGTGTGCACTGAGTCTTAAGGGATATCAGATAAAAGGAAGGGTTCACCGGCCAAGTGCCAACAGTGGCATTAACTACCAGAGAAGTCTAAGAAGTGACAATGTAAACAATCTTTTATCCAGACAGTAGCGACTAGAATGTGCCATTTTGAAATATTTTCAGAGGTAGCTCAGTTAAGCAAAACCAAAAATTGTGCAATATTGCAAACTACCAGAAAACAAAAGAAAGGACTCCAAATCCCAATCTGTTTTTTAGTGTCATCAGAGCAATAATTTACCAGGACCATGACCAATCACAGTAACATTATAGGGCATGCACACACACAGATACACACACACAGACACTGACACAGACAAAGACACACACGCACAGGCAAATGCACACACACACACACACACACACACACGCACACAAACATCAACACTGCAGCAAACAAATTTAAAGTCATGGAATATTGCCGTATAACTAATAGAGAATCCAAAGAGATGCCATACAAAAACTCAATACAAAAAACAAAACTCAGAAAGCAGTTTAGTGAGCTCAGGAATAAAATAAATGTTGATAAGGTATACATTACCTAAGAGACTGAAACTATGAAACAACCAAACATTATTGGAGGACCAGATGAACTTAATAAGTGATATGAAGAATGCAACAGAAAGTATTGGAAGAAGACTCTCTTGTGGAAGAGAGATTAGCAAACTCACCAATACAAAACAAGAAATGATAGGAGAGGGCAGAGATTCAAGATATTAAAAAGTGAGGATATTCTACAATAGCCATCAGACTTCTTCAGGAAGTGCATATTAGAGTGAAATCCTGGAGGGAGAAGAAAGTTAGAAGGCATTTGATGGTTTATTTAAAGTTGATATAGTTGATAACTTCCTTAACCTGGGTAAGGAACTGATATACAAGTCCGTGAGCCAACAAAACACCAATAACTTTAAGACAATGGGACCTTCTTCAAGATACGTCATATGCAAATTGGCAAGTCAATGACAGAGTAAAATTTTAAAAGCAGCCAAGAAAAGTTATGTTAATCTACATAGAAACCCCCATTAGGCTATCAGCAGATTGCTGAGCAGAAAACATACGCCGAGGGTAATTATAAAGACATTTTCAAACTAATGAAATAAGAAATCTCCCACCCAAGAATACTCTAACTTGCACAGTTATCACTTATTTGTAAAGTGAAAATAAAGACTTTACCAGACAAAGAAACCTGAATGAGATGTAAAAAACAAAACCTAGACACCTTACAAGAGGTTCAGGAAAGAGCTATTCTAAGAAAAATAAAATGGCAAATATACGCAAAATATTGAACAAAATACTAAGCAAAGACCATGAGAATGTTGCAACTGTTTCCTTAGGTATGTTTTTAAATACTTCTATTTTATATGATTTAAAGAGAGAAAAATAGTAATTCACTTGCAATAAATATAGGTACATCAATCTGGTAACATGTTCACAACAGAAATAGAAATAATTTGAGTCAGTATTCATAAAAGGTAAAGACTAAAATTGAAACAATATTAAAGGAAGATGCTATCAGCAGAAAAAGGACTAAATTATACATGAGATGTTTTATTTTTAATTGAAGAACAGTAGATGTACTATATTGTGTAGTTTTTGATGTACAGTATAGTGACTCCAACCACTTTTTAGATTAGATTGCATTATAAATTATTACAATAATTGTAACATACAATTATTTTAAGTTATTGCTTGTAATTCCCTGATCTATACAGATTATCCTTGATGCTTATCTCCTTTTTGTATACTACTTTTTATCTCTCAGTGTCCTACCATTAAATTGTCTTTCCCTTCCCCTTTGGTAAATATAATTATTTCCCATATCTTTCAGTCTTGTCTATCTAATCTCTCTATCTCTCTACGATGTCTCTATCTAACTATCTATCTATCTATCTATCTATCAATCTAACTGTCTAGCTATATGTCTCTCTATCATGTGTCTATGTATCTATCCTTCTATGTATCTACTTATCTGTCATCTATCAACAGATATCTATATATAGATGTACACATATATTTGTTATTCTTTAGATTCCACATATATATCATATTATATACTTTTGTCTTTGTCTAAGTTACTTCACTAAGCACAATATTTACTAGGTCCATTCATGATGCTGAAATAGCCATGTGTTATACTTTTTCATGGCTGAGTAATATTCCATTGCATATTTCCAGAATCATCATATCTTCTTAAGTCCATAGTCTACTGTGGACACTTGGATTGCTTCCCTGTCTTGCATATTATAAACAGTACAGTTGTTAACATTGGTTTTACTCATTTAGGGTTTCTTCTCCAGATATTTCCAAGGAGAGGTGTTAGTGTTTCATATGGTAGTTCTGTTTTAGGTGTTAAAAAAATCTGAATGTTGTTTTAAAAAAGAGTTGTACAAATTTGCATTCCTACCAAGTGTATACAAGTGATTTGTTTCTTCAAAGTCATCTCCAACAGTTTCTATTTTACGACTTTTTGATAATAGCCATTTGACCAGTGTGAAGTGATACCTCATTGTGGTTTTGAACTGCTATTAACTAATAATTAGTAATGTTGAGCATTTTTATCACTAGCATGTTACTTATCTGTAGGTTTTCTTTGGAAAAATATTAACTCAGGTACTCTGCTCTTTTTTTGACTGGGTTTTTGTTTTTCACATTAAGTTGTGTAACCTAAATCCATGTTACATCTATTAACTTGCATCTATTATCCCCTGGTCACTTGCATTATTTGCAAATATGTTCTCCAATTACACAGGCAGTGTTTTCATTTCATTCAAATTTTCCTTCTCTGTGCAGAAGTTTTCAAGTTTATTTAGGTCTCACTTGCTTATTTTTGCTTTTATTTCTTTTGCCTTAGGAGACTGAAACAAGAAAATATTCCTGTGATATATATCCTATAGTGTATCACCTATATCCCCTTCTAGAAGTTTTATAGTATCAAGTCTTACATTTAGGTCCTTAATACACTTGGAGTTTATTTTTATATATGATGTCAGGGAATGCTCTCATTTCACTGTTTTACATGTAGATGTCCAGGTTTCCAAACACCATCCATTGACAAGACTGTCTTTTCTCCATTGTGTACTCTTGCCTCATTTATCATTTATTCAGTGCTCATAGGTGTGTGGAATTATTTCTAGGCTCTCTATCTGATTTTATTGATTATACCTCTGTGCCAATGCCATGCAGCTTTTATTACTGTAGCTTTGTACTATAGTAAGGAATCTGGGAGTTTTATTCCTCCAGATTTGTTGTCTTTACTCAAGATAACTTTGACAATTTTTAGTGGTTTCATGTAAAACTTAGAGTTATTTATTTTCTGGTTCTGTGGGAAATACTACAGCTTCATAACAGGAATTGCACTAAATCTGTAGGTTTCTTTGTGCAGTTCGGCCATGTTAACAATATTAACTCTTTCAATCCAAGAGCACAAGACATCATTCCATTTTATTGAAACATTTTTAATTTCTTTGTCAATGTTTTTTAATTTTCAGTGTTTAGATCTTTCATATATGTGGTTACATTTATTCCAAGATATTCGGGAGACTGGGATTTTAAATAGTATTGCTTTCAACGTCCATTTTAGGGTATCTCATGATTAACGTGTAGAAATGCAGAGACAACTTTACATTAATATTGTACCCTGCTCCCTTGTTGAAATAACTTATTGTTGATATTAGTCTGTGTGGAGAACTTAGGACTCAATGTAAATTGTTATGTCATCAGTACTGGTGCCAATTTTGCTCTTTCTTTCCATTTTGCATTTCTTTTTCTTCTTTTTCTTTCCTTTTCCTTTCTTCTTTTACTATGGAACAGAAGTGCTGAGAGTAGGAATCCTTGTCTTATTCCCGAATTTACCCAGAAGGCTTTCAGCTTTTCCCCTAAGTATTATAAATTGTTATAAGTGGCCTATAGTATGTTGAGAGATGTTCCCATTATACTCTCTTTCATGAGAGTTCTGATTATGAATGTATGTTGAATTTTGTCTAATGCTTTTTCTGTGTGTATTGACATGGTCCTGTGAATTTTGTACTTCCTTTATAAAATATGTGTCATGCTGTTTTACTTGTGTATGTTGAAACATCCCTGTGACTCTGGACGGAATCCAACTAATCATCGTGTATAATAAATTCTATGTATTGCTGGATTAATTTGTTGATGTTTTGTTGAGAATTTTTTAATGTATATTCATCAAGGATATTGGCTTTACATTTTCATTTCTTTTTTTTGGTAGTGTCTTTGACTGGTTTTGTTATCATGTTATTGGTGGCCTCATAGAATATCTTTGGGAATTTTCCTTCCTAATACATTTTTTGAAATAGTTGAGAGGAAAGAGGTTTTAGTGAAGACATCCAGGCATTTTGTTGAAAGGATGTTTTTAAAACTATAGATTTTATTTAAATTATGCTGATTGCTCTTTTCAAGTTTTCAGTTTTCTTTTTATTCAGTGTTGACAGGCTGTACTTTTAAAGAAATTTGTCCATTTCTTTAAGGTCATCCAGTTAGTTGTCACGTGACTGCTCAGAGTGATTTCATAATCTTTGTTTGCATTTCTGTACTATCAGAAATTATTTCTAATATTTCATTTCTTATTTTGTTTGGATTGACTCTGTATTTCTTTATAATCCTGGCTAAATGCTTATAATTTGTTAATATTTTTAAGAAAAAAACTGTTGATTTTATGAATTTTTATTTAATTTTTAATTTTTATTTTATTTATTTTCAACCTAATCATTAAACTTTACTCACTCTACTGTCTTTGTGTTTTGTTTATTCTTATATCTATTTATTTTGGCTGGTTAACATTTTCCTTTGTGTGAGGTTTTTCTTTTTCCTTGTAGAAGCCCTCAATTTTTTTAACTTCCTTCTTAGATTTGCTTTGCTGCATCCCATATATTTGATGAAGCTGTGTTTTCATTGTAATTTGTCTTCAGGTATGATTTTATTACCTCTTTGTTTTCATCATTGACCTTGTTTTATTTTATTTTTTAAAAGATGAGGTTTAATCTCATATTTGTGGTTATCTTGTTCTTCTTTCTAGAGTTGATGCATATTTCCATAATTTTATGTATGGAGAAATATTTGCTGTAATCTGTATTTGCTTAAAGTTCCTGAGGCTCATTTTATGACATAATATGTGGTTAATTCCTTAGATATCCTGAGCACACTTGAGAAGTTTATGTGTTCTCCTTTTCTGATGCAATGTCCAATACCTGAGTTAGGTTCAAATGATCTAATATGCCATTAATACCTCTGTTTCCTTACAGATATTCTTTTGTGATGATATGGCCATCAGAATAGTGAGGTGTTCAACACATCTACTATTATTGTTTTATAATAAATTAATTACTTCATGTCTAATATTTCTTTTTATTCTTAGGATCTACGGTGTTGGGTCCATATATAATTTAATGAGTGTAATACTGTATTTTTATATTGATCTCTTTTTTTATATAATCTCATATTTCACTTTCACTGGGGCCCTTATTTTAAAACGTATTTTGTATGAGTTGAACACTGCAAACTGCACTTTCTTATCATTTCCATGAAACATCTTTTCCATCTATTTACTGATTGTGTTTAACTTCCACCATAATGTGAGACTTTTTGTGGGGGATGCGAAGATGGTTGAGAAAAAGGATGCTCGTAGCTCACCCTTTCCCACAAATTCATCAAGACTCACATCCACAGACCTACTCAACTAACCAGAGAACCTGCAGAACTATGATAGAACATTGTCCTCTTCAAAGATAAAGATGCAGAAAATCTGGTAAAAAAATGAATTAAGAAGAAAAGGCAAAACAGATTGGGACAGGTCCCAAAAGGTAAAGATGCAAAAAATCTGGAAGAAGACAATGAAGAAAGAAAGAAGAAAAGGCAAAACAGATTGGGACAGGTCCCATAGTGAGGAAGCAGCAAAGAAGGACTGGTGCTCATTCACTGAGTTTCCCCTCTCCAACTGAGAGGTCGGCAGGATGGAGGAGGAGCCTCCAAGAATTGAACCTCTATATGTTATAAGTTGACTGACAGTACTAAGTTAAACAGGCACAGAGGTTCCCTATGACACCAAGCCCAAGAGGCAACCTGGCAGCTGGGGGCAGGGCCATGCTGCCCGACCTGGGTGGACGATGATGATGGTTGCACTGAGGCAGCCCAGGGGAATGGAGGGGGCTGTGTGCCATTGCTGTGGTTGCAAAGGGAAAACAACCTGGGCCCTCCATTAAACAACAGGGCAGACTAGCCCTGTGAGGGGAAAGGTGCATTCTGAATCTCTGAAAATCCACAAAAGTATCTAGGACAAGAGACCTGGGGTTCAGACACAGCCACCATAGCCTCTGGTGCTTTGCACCCTGGCAGCAGCGAGAGCAAAACCTCCATTCACTTAGCAGCCTTAAGCGCCTAATGGGGACTTGTCTACAGTCTGAGACATATAAGATATTACTGTCCTATTCCCTCAGAGAACTTGCTCTGCCAATGCAAACAAGGAGCTGGGTTTTGACCCAGAGCAGTGACAGGGCACATAGCTGTGGCGATACCGGCACCCTGAGGGGGCTGATGGCCCGCCAAATTTTGGGCTGTAATGCAGCCCCTGACCATGTGGCTGGGAGAGGGCTTGATGCCCACTAATGCCTGGTCAGTCTGAAACATGTGACTGAGGTATCAGTCAGGGCAGTGACAAGACAGCCCAGAGTAAAGAGAGCTGCTCCAGAACCAGTGTTGGGAATAGGAGTGTTCTGCTTGCTGACAGACCCTGGGAGCTGCACAGATGTGGGCTCCAATGGAGGGCTTCTGGAAAAAGCAAGCTGAGCTTCCAAACCAGGATGAATACAGAAAGAGTTCACATTAACAGTACACAGTATCCAGGACACTCTGACCACCCCCTTGTTTTAATCTGTTTTTACTTATTCCATTTTCTATTATCCTATTAATTATTATTTCTTGGGCAATTGTATATACCCCCCTTTTAAATCCCAATTAAATTTATAAAAATAATTTTATTATTATTATCATTTTTCAAAACTCTGTTTCAGTTTGTTCTTCTATTATGTATTATACAATGTTTTCAAACATTTATTACCACTTCTTTAAAATTCTTTGCCTCTCTCTCTCTTTTTTCTCTTTCTTAGTTGTATTACTACATAGGCATTAGGTAGATAAACTCCTTTAGGACCACAGTAGATAACATATACTCCATAAACCACAGTGTCAGAGAGGTAGGAGCAAGATATAGAAGCAGACAAACCATTCCCAATTAAAAGAACAAAAGAAATCCCCTGAAAGTGTGATCAGTGAAATAGACATCAATATCATACTAGATCAAGATTTCAAAAGAGGAGTGATCAAATTACTGGAGGAAATAAAAGATAGTGTTTAGAGATATAAAATATGTTAAAAATGAAATGGAAGCTATAAAGAAGAGCTGAGTAGAATAGGTAAACCCGTTGACTGAGATGAGGAATGATCTAAAGGTGTTGCAAAGCTGACTAGATAATGCAGAGGAATGAATTAGTGATCTAGAAGACAGGAAAATAGAAAGCACCCAATCAGAACAGCTACAAGAGAAACAACAAGAATCAAATTTAAAAAGCACAAGAGACCTATGGGATAATAGAAAGCATGCCAAACTTGGCATGGTAGAAGTCCCAGAAGAGGAGGGAAGATCAAAGTAGATTGCAAAGGTGTTTGAAAAAATCATGACTGACAACTTCCCAAACTTAAAGAAGGAATCAGATATCCAAGTACAGGAAGCTCAGAGTGTCCCAGACAGGAAGAACTCAAATAAACCCACAGCAAGACATATAATAAAGATGGCCAGATTCAAGGATAAATAAATGATTCTAAAGGCAGCAAGTAAATCTCAAACAGAGAGTTACAAGGAAATCCCCATAAGGCTCACAGCTGATTTCACAAAACAAATACTACAGAACAGAAGGGAGTTGCAAGATAAATTCAAAGTCCTGAATGAAAAAAATGATATACCCTAGGATACTTTAACCATCAAGGCTATACTCTATGATAGAAGAAGACATAAAGGATTTCACAGACAAAAAAAGCTACAAGAGTTTAGCAACACTAGACCCATGCTAAAAGAAATATTGAAAGTTCTACTCTAAAAATAAAAGCAGCAGGATGCTACAGAAATGTAAAACTCACAGCTGGAAAAGAGATAACTCATAAGGTACTAATAAAATAAACACAAAATTTTAAAACAAGATGTAGAAATCATTGAGAGTGGGAGAGGAAGGCAGGAAAATAGAGAATTTTTCTGGGGGGGTCTTTCATTTTAAAATATTTTGTTCTTGGTAGGATGGTTTTGAGATCATGTTACTATCAGTTTAATAAAATCAGTTATAGTAATGGTCTAATAGACTGTATAAAAGGGCAAAAACAAGACAAAAACATATTCAGGGAGTCACTAAAACTAAATAAAATTCATGATAATACAAAGGAAAATGACCAAACCAGAAAAGGAAGATTAAACGAACAAAGAGGAAACAACAAATCAACTGGAAAGATAAGGTCAAAATGGCAATAAACACAAACATATCATCGATTATTATAAATGTTAATGGACTAAATGCTCCAGTCAATGTCATTGAGTTGCAGGCTGGATAATAAAGCAAGAACCTTCAATATGCTGCATACAAGGGACCCACTTCAGCAAGAAGGGAACATATGGATTGAGAGTGAAAGGATGGATAAGCGTATTCCATACAAATGGAAAAGCCAAAAAGCAGGTGTTGCAGTACTGAATTCAGACAAAAGACTCTAAAACAAAGGTCATAAAGTAAGATAAAGAAGGACATAATATAATGATTGATGGAGTGATACAAGATGAGGCTAGCACACTCGTTAATACATAGGCAACAAATAGAAGACTACCTAAGTACATGAAATAATTAATGACAGATATAAAGGGGGATAGTGATGGGATTCTAATTATTGTTGGAGATTTCAACACTGCATTAACACCACTGGACAGATCATCGAGATCAAAAATAAATTAAGCAACAGAGAAGTTAAATGATACAATAGAAATATTACACTTGGTGGATATTTTCAGAGCATTGTACCCCCCACAAAATAGTACATACATTCTTTTCAAGTGCACGTGGAACTATTCCATGATTCATCATATACTTGGGCATAAAAGAAACCTCAGCAACTTTAAGAAGATAGAAATTACCTCAAGCATCTTTACTGACCACAATGCCATGAAGCTAGAAATCAGCAACAGAGAAACAAAGGAGAACAAAAGGAAAACATGGGGATTAAACAATATGTTATTAAAAAAATTATGGGTCAAAAAAGAAATCAAAGCTGAAATGAAAATTTACCATGGGACAAAAGAAAATGAAAGCAAAACCACACAAAATTTATGGGACACAGCAAAAGCAGTGTTGAGAGGGGAGTTTACAGCAATAAAGGGCTCAGAAATGAAGAACAACCACAAATAAACAATTTAACGTATCAGGAGAATGAACTAGAAAAAGAAGAAAAAAATACCCAAAGGCAGCAGAAGGAAGAAAATCATAAATATTGGGGAGGAAATAAATAAAATAGAGTTTAAAATGACCATAGGAAAAATTCAACCATTCCAAAGGCTGGTTTGTCTAAAAAGTAAGTAAAACGGACAAACCTCAGGCCAAACTCAAAAACAATAAAAGAGAGACAGCACAAATTGCCAAAATATGAAAGGAGAATGTAGAATTTACAACTAATAAAATAGAAATACAGAATATCATATGAGAATATTATGAAAAGTATATTAAACCAAACTTTATAACCTAGAGGAGATGGACAAGTTTCTGGAAACATACTGTGCACCAAGACTGAATCAAGAAGAAACTGACCCCTTGAACAAGCAGAGCACTAGAAATGAAATCAAAATAGCAATATAAAACCTCCCTACAAATAACAGTCCAGGACCGAACGGCTTCACTACGGAATTCTACCAAACATGCATAGAAGAACTCATACCTGTCCTTCTCAAACTCTTCCAGAAAATTTAAAAAGATGGAATACTCCCAAAGTCATTCTATGAAGCCACAATCACCCTGATACCACAACCAGGCAAATACAATACCAAACAAGACAATTATAAGCCAATATCACTGATGAATACAGACGCCAATATCCTCACCAAAATAGTAGCGAAAAGAACCCAAAAACACAGAAAAAAGATTATACACTATGACCAAGTGGGGATCATGCCAGGGACACAGGGGTGGTCCAACATATGCAAATTAATCAAAGTAATACAGCACGTCAACAAGAGAAAGGACCAAAACCGCATGATCATCTCAATAGATGCAGGAAAAGCATTAGATAAAATTCAACACACACTTATGATAAAAAATCTCACCAAATTGGGCATAGAGGCAACATATCTCTGCATCATAAAAGCTATAGATTACAAACCTACAGCCAGCATTGTACTGAATGGTGAGAAAGTCAAAATCTTCACACTAAAATCTGGGACAGTAAAAGGATGCACACTATCACCATTCTGACTCAAATAGTCTGGGAAGACCTAGCCACAGTAATCAAACAAGAGAAAGAGGTAAAATGATTGCAAATTTGAAAGTAAGTGGTAAAAGTCTCACTATATGCAGAAAATACGTTACTATATATAGAAAACCGTACAAGATCCAGGCAAAAACTACTATAGCTGATCGAAGAATTCAGCAATGTAGCAGGTTACAAGATTAAGGTTCAAAAATCAGTGGCATTTCTTAACGCTAATGATTCAGATAATACTATAGAACTACAGTCAACATGACAGCATTGTATTGGTAGGAAATGATACATACAGGCCAACGGAACAGAATTGAGAGCCAGAAATAATCCCACAAACTTTTGGTCAATTAATCTTTGACAAAGGAGGCAAGAAAATACAATGGAAGAGAGACAATCCCTTCAGCAACTGATGTTGGGAAAACTGGACAGCAGCATGTAAATCAATGAACCTAGAACACTCCCAATGAAGCTAGAACACCATACACAAAAATAAACTCAAAATGGATCAAAGACTTATACATAAGACAAGATACAATAAACTTCCTATTGGAAAATATAGGCAAAACAGTATCTGACATACGTCTCATAAATTTTCTTCTATAAAAAATAAAAGCAAGGATAAACAAATGAGACCTAATGAAACTTACAAGCTTCTGCACAGCAAAGAAACTGGAAGTAAAACAAAAATACAAATTACAGAATGGGAAAATATCTGAACATGAAACCAACAAGGGCTTGATCTCCAGAATATATAAGCAGCACATCCAACTGAATAAGAAAAAATAAATCACCCAATGCAAAAATTGGCAGAAGACCTAAACAAGCAATTCTCCAAGGAAGACATACAAATGATCAAAAGACACATCAGAAAATGCTCAATATCACTGATTATCAGAGAAATACAAATCCAAACTACAAAGAGGTATCACCTCACACCAATCAGAATGGCCATCATTCTTAAATCACAATGACAAATGCTGGAGTTTCTGTGGAGAATAGGGAATCTTCCTTCACTGCTGGCGGCAATGCAGATTGGTGCAGCCACTGTGGAAAACAGGATGAAGATTCCTCAAAAACCTAGAAATAGGCTTACCATATGACCCAGGAAACCTACTCCTGGCCATAAATCATGAAGGAACCCTAGTTCTGGATGACACCTGTACCCCAATATTTATAGCCAGCACTATTTACAATAGCCAAGACATAGAAACAGCCTAAATATCCATCGACAGTTGACTAGATAAAGAAGAGGTGGTATATTTATACAATGGAATACTGGTCAGCCATATAAAGCGAAAACATTACGCCATTTTCAGCAATATGGATGGCCCAGGAGAAAATCAGTCTAAGTGAAGTAAGCCAGAAAGAGAAAGTAATATACCATATGATATGGCTCATCAGTGGAATCAAAAAAACAAACAAAACAAAACAAAAAAAAGCACAAATACAGAACAGAAATAGACTCGCAGACATAGAATACAAGCTTTTGTTAGCCAAGGGGGCGGGGTGTGGGAAGGGATAGACTAGGAGGTCTAAATTTTATAATAGATAAACAGGATTGTACTGTATAGCACAGGGAAACATATAAAAGTTCTTATGGAAGCCCACAGTGGAAAAAATGGGACAAAAAATGTATTTTTGTTCATTGTAACTGCAAAACTGTGCTCTACACTGGGATTGGAGACAATTTTGTAAAATGACAGTAAATCAATGAAGAAAATTTAAAAAAATTAAAAAACATGACCCTAAATATTACAGGTGTAAATATACATTAGAGACAAAAAGAAAACTATGCAAAAGAGCAGTAAAACCAAAGATTATTTTTGTTTTTTTTAAGATAAGCAAAATAAAAAAAACCTCTAGGTGGGTGCATCATGAAGAATAAAGAGATGCCCCAAAGAAATTAAGTAAGGAATAAAAGAAGAGAAATAACAATTGTTACCTCAGATATACAAAAAAGGGATCATTTTGTCAACACTTACATTCGAATAATCTTGACAACTTTGAAGAAATAGACAAATGTCTAGAAAGAGACAGAAATAAGGAGAAACAAATAATTTGAACAAACTATTTTCTAGAAGAAAGTATCTGCATTTAAAAAAATCGTTAAATAGAAGTGCAGATTTAAACAAATTGTGTGGAGAACAAAAATACAAAGCATAACTTATACTCTTCAAATTATTCAAAAATAGTGAAGATGTGGGAAACTCCCAAATTAATCCTATGAAGAATTTATCACCCTGATAGCAAAGCCAACAAACAAACTACAGGCAAAGGGAACTTCAAGCCAATAAATTTGACAGATTTTGATACAAAAATTCTACAAAATATTATTAGAAAACTAAATCCAGCAATGCCAAAAATCAATCATACACCATGATCAACTTGGACTCATGGCAGGGTCACAAGAGAGGTTCAACATGCACAAATCAATCAGTTTGATACACCACGCTAACAAAAGGAAAAGAGAAAATGATGTGGTCATCTCAAAAAATACATAAAAAGTATTTCAGAAAATTCAACATTTTATTCATTAAAACAGCAACAACAGCAACAACAACAACAACAACAATAGGAACAACAACAGAAGCCTCTTACCAAAGTAGGATTCAGGAAACATATCTCAACATAACTAAAGTCATTACTTACAAACCCACAGACAATATAGTATACAAAAGTGAATAACTGAAAGCCAAATTAAGGAATAAGACAAGGATGCCCAATCTCACCATTTCTATTATACACAGTATGGGAAGTCCTAGTAACAGCAATAGGACAAGAAAAAAAGTTATTCAAGTTGGAGTGAATGCAGTAAAACTGTTATTATTTTAGATGACATGATAATCTATATAGAGATCCCTAAAGATTCTCCACACCAGAACAACTAAAACTAATAAAGACATTTAGCAAAGTAGCATGATTCATGATTAATATAAAAAACTGTCACATTTCTTTACACTAACAATAAAATATTCCATTATTTTAAAAAATCCATATGAAATCAGATCAAAACATGAAAAACCTCAGGAAAATCCAACATAATAAAATCTATAGGACACTTATAAAGAAATTTGAAGATGATGCAAAGAAATGGAAAGAAATCTCAAGGTCTTCGTTTAGAGGAATTAATATTGTTAAAATATACATACTACAAAATATGTCTACAGATATAAATTGATTCAGATTGAACTACATGATATTTTCCACAGAAGTAAAAACAGTCCTATGATTTGAATGGATCTTAAAAAGGACCAGAACTGCAAAAGAAACAATGAGGAAAAAGAACAAAGTTGGATTCATAACCCATAACCCTTCCAGATCTCAGACTATATTACAAAAATTCAGCAATCAAAACAGCACAATACTGGAAAAGAAACAAACATCTATATCACTGGAAAAGAACACAGATGCAGGAATAAAACATCACAACTATGGTCAACTAAAATATAACAAAGGAAACAAAAATATACAATGCCTTAAAGACAGTTTCCAGCAAGTGATGTTGAGAAAGCTAGACAGCCACATGAAAATCAATGAAATTAGAACAATCCCTCACACTGTACAAGAATAAATTCAAAATGTTTTAAATATATGAATCTAATGCGTGACACAATAAAACTTCTGGAATCTAACATAGGTTAAACAAAACAAAAATTGTAGCAAAATTTACTTATGTCACACTCCCAAGCTGAAAACAATAAAGTTAAAATAAACAAGTAGGTCCTAATTAAACTTAAAACTTCTACACAGAAAAATAAACAAAATCAATAGATGAGCTTCCAAATGGGAGAAAACATTAGGAAACAATGCAATCAACAAGAGGCTAATTTCTAAAACACACAGAATGTTCATGCAACACCGTTTTGAAGATCTACAAACAACTCAGCCAGAAAATGAGCAGAAGACAATTCTCAAAAAGAGACACACAGATGACAAACAGGAATATAAAAACGTGCTCACAATGCAAATCATTATACAAAGACAAGACAAAAATAAAATAATGTTTTACCTCACACTAGCGAGAAGGGCTGTCATTAAAATGTCTACAAATAATAAAGACTGGGGAAGGTTGTGGAGAAACAGGGACTCTCCAATGCTGTTGGTGGGAAATAAAATTGGTGAAACAACTTTGGAAACAGTATGGAAGTTCCTTTGAATAATAAAAATAGACCTATCATATGACACAGCAATCCCATTCATGGGCACATAAAGCATAAAACCTGAAATTAAAGAATCCTAGGGTAAAACATAAGAAGTACACTCTGATATTGGACTTAATTTGATTCTGCATATGCCTCCTCTGTCAAGGAAAGCAGAAATAAAACTAACAAAATATGATTGTGTCACACTAAACAGATTTACACTGCAGAAGAAATGATCAGTAAAATTAACAGTCAACCAACACAATGGTAGAATATATTTTTAAGTGATAATTTACAATCAAGTGTTAATATCCAAAATATATGGCAAACTCTTACCCCAAAACTTCAACAAAAAAGAGCAAACAATCCAATTTAAAAAAAGTCCATAGGAACTAAATAGATAGATCTGAATCAATTTTCTGTAGAAAACATAGACTAGGCTTTATGACACATAAAAATGTGTTCAGAGTTACAAATTATTAGGAAAGTCACAAACCTAATATGAGACAAGACCTCACACTTTTCAGAAGGCTCTCATCAAAAAGAAAACAAATAGATGTTGGTGAGATTGTGGAGAAAAAGGAACAGCGTGGACACTGTTGATAGGAATGCAAAGTATTGATTACATTGCATATATACGTAAAATTTTCTTCATCCAGTTTTCTGTCAAGGGATGTTGGGTTTGTAGGCCCCAGTCTGAAGGCTCTAGAGAATAAGCCCATGGGCTGAACTGATAAACAAGCTGTGAGGAATGTCACGTATCCAGGCTGGATAAGTAATTGCCTACTCAATGTATCCAGTATGGAAGGCTGGATAGCCTATGCTGGGTAAGATTGTCAGAGGAGGACAACCTAAGACAGGCAAAGCCGGCTGGATAAGAGATGGCCTACTTAATGAAGATCCGTGGTGAACTTTAAAACAATTCTTGATAATTTAACATCCTGCTCTTACTGCAGGAGCATGGGAACATAAATAGCTTAAGATTATTAACATTGTTATAACCTAGATTATATGTGAGGCATTGTGCATGTCCTATATAAACCCTTCTTCTAAGAATAAAAAAACAGAGAACTGCTTCGCTTCTATCCACACAGTGTTTGTGTGTAAATTATATCGTGCCACTGACAGGGTTAATTTAATTTGTTGGGAGTATTTTAAAAGAATGTTGTATTATATACAATGCTCTTTCCACACTTATTGAGATGATTGTGTGAGTTTTATTTCTCATTCCATTAGTGTGGCATGTCATCTTTATCGATTTGAATATTTTGAAGTATCCTTAAACCCAGGGATATATACCTTTACTCACGTATGTTTATGATACATTAAATGTGTTGTTGAATTCATTTTGCTTGTGTTTTGTTGAGAATTTTGGCACATATGTACATCAGGGATAATATTCTATTTATTGCATATAATGTCCTTTCTAGTTTTGTTAAGCAAATAAAGCTCGCATCATAAAATATGTTTGGAACCTTTCACCCCCTTCAAACTCTTGGAAGATTTGGGGAAGAATTGGTGAAAAATTGTCTTCAAATATATGACAGAATTCACCAGTAAAGTCGTTTTGTAAATTTTTTCTGGCTTTGGAAGTTAGAATTATTGACTTACTCAAACACATTTTTGCTCTATTATCTTTCTAATTAGTTCTTGATTCAGTATTGGAAGACATATGTTTCTGGGTATTTGTCTTTAGTTCTAGGTCATTCAAATCATTGGCTATTGGTAATTTCTTATGATGCTTTGCATCTCTACAACATCAGTGGTAATATCTTATCTTTTATTTCTAATTTTATTTGAGTCTGTATTTTATTAGCCAACCTAAACATTTGTCCAGTTTATGTTTAAAAGAAACAGACTTAGGTATATTTTTTTCTAGCTTTCCAATTGCATCTCTTGTTATTTGCCATACTCTCATTCATTCAATTTTCTTTTTATTCTTTCTGATTTCTCCTAAATCCATAAGGTGTAAAGTTAAGTAGTGTGAATCTTTGTATTTGATTTATTATTAAATATTTTTATTTAGTTATTATTTATTTATTTATTTATTTATTTATTTATTTACATGTTTATTCATTTACTTATCATTGAATTATTGCCATTTACAATGTGTCAATCTGTGGTGTATAGCACAGTGTCCCCCTACATGCATATATTTATGTGCCTATTAAACATTACTTCACAATATTTAACTTACTGCCCTGTGTCATAAAGAGAAATTTTGAAAAAAATCTACTTTTATATATAGAGGAAAAAATTTATGAATCTACAGCTCCCAAATATATCCTCTCACAGCCCCTTTCCGTTGTAATCATATAATTGCTTAGTAGATCTGTGAGTTTGTTTCAATTTTGTAGATGAAATCATAGTGTTCTCATCCAAACTTTTTTTTAAGGTTCCCCATATGTCATGTCATGTATTATTTTTCTTTCTTTTTCTGGCTTAATTCAATTAGATGACACTTTTTGGGGACATCCATTTTGCTGCATATGTCATTGTTTTATCATTTTTTATTGCAGAATATAATTCCATTGTGTGAATACGGGATAACTTCTGAATACTGTTATCTGTTGTTGGACAATTAGGTTGCTTCCATGTCGTGGCTGTTGTATATAGCACTGCAAAGAGCATTGGGGTACAGGTGTCTTTTTGAATTTGGGTTCACTTTGGTTTATACCCAGAAGTGTGATTGCTGGATCGTATGTTAAGCCTATTTTTATTCTTTTGAGGAATCCCCACCCTGGTTTTCGCAATGACTGCACCAAACTACATTCTTTCCAACATTGTAAGAACTTCATCTTTCTCCACAGATACCCCAGGATTTAATGTTTGTGGAATTTTGAATGATGACCATTGTGACTATTGTGAGGTGATACTTCATTAGAGTTTCGAATTGCCCTTCTCTGATAATGATAGTGAGCAATTTTTTTTTCATATATCTATGTGGCATTTGTATGTCTCTATTGGAGAATTGCTTGTTCAGGGCTTCTGCCCATTTTCAATTTGGGTTTCTTGTTTTTTTTTAAGTATTATTATTAGTTTGTATGAACTCTTTATATTTTGGAAATTAAGCCTTTGTCAGTTGCACACTTCTACATAATTTCTTTAATACTGCAGGTTGTCATTTTGCTTTGTTTATGGTTCCCTTTGCTGTGCAAAAGCTTATAAGTTTTATTAGGTCCCATTTATTAATTTTATTCTTACATTCATTACCTGGGTAGTCTGTTCTAAGAGATCATTCCTGAGATTTATCTCAGAGTGTTTTGCCAATATTTTCTTCTAGGAGATTTACTGTGTCTTGCCTTACATTTAAGTCTTCAAGCCATTTTGAGTTTATTCTTGTGTATGGAGTGAAGGAGTGTTCTAACTCCATTGCTCTGCATGCTGGTATCCAGATTCCCAAAAGCAGTTGGTGAAGAGATGGTCTTTTCTCTGTCATATTCCTGGCTACTCTGTCAAAGATTAATAGAACGTAGGCCTGTAGATTTATTCCTAGGCCCTCTATTCTGTTCTTTTGGTCCATATGCCTCTTTCTGTATGAATATCTTGTCATTTTGTTCATTGTGGCTCTGCAATAGTGTATGGAGAACCGGTAGTTTATTCCTCCAGCCTCTTTCTTTTTCATTAATATTGCTTTGGAAATTATGGATCTTTTATGACTCTATGTAAATCTTAGAATCATTTGTTTCAGTCCCAAAAAGAAAATTTTGGCATAATTTGATAGGAAATCACATTAAGTCTGGGGATTGCCTTGGGCAATATGACCATTTTAACCATTTTGTTTCTTACATTACGAGACCATTGGGCATCTTTCCAATTCTTCATTCTTTTTTGATTTCCTCAATCAATGTTTTCTAGTTCTCCATGTATATTTCATCACCTTCTTGGTCAGATTTTTTCTTAAGCATTTTTTTACTTTGGGTGCAGTTATAAAAGCGGTTGTCTCTATAATTTGTTTTCCTGTTGATTCAATGGTAGTGTAAAGAAATGTAATTGGTTTTTTTACATTGCTCTGGGTACCATGCCCAGTTCCTTTTTCAGCCTAAGTAATATTTTGTGAAGCTTTTACAGTTTTCTATATATAGTGTCATGTCTGCCTATCATGAAAATTTTACCTCTTCTATTCCAGTCTGAATCCTTTTATATCTTTTCCTTGCCTGGTCATTGTGGCTAGGAATTCCAAGACTATATTGTATTGAAATTGTGAGAATGGACAACCTTGTCTTGTCTCAGGTTTTTGTGGGAAGGGTTTCAGTTTTTCACCATTGAGTATTTTGCTGGCTATATGTTTGTCATAAATAGCTTTCATTATGTTGAGATATGGTCCCTCTATGCACACTGTTACAAGAACTTTTACTGCAAATAGGTGTTAATTTTTCTCAAATGTTATTTCTGCATCTACTGAGATGATCATGTGTTATTTTGTCCTCTCAGTTATTGATATGGTGTATTACAATTGATTTATTTGCATAAGTTAAACCATCCTTGTTTTCCTGGGATGAAGTAACATTACCATGGCGCATAATCTGTTTTTACATGCTGTTGGATTCTGTTTGTTAATACTTTCTTAAGGACATTTACATCTATATTTATCAATGATACTGGACTATAGTTTTCTCTTGGGGTAGTGTCTTTGTCTGGTTTTTGTATCAGGTTGATGTTGGCCTCACAGTGTGAGTTTGGGTGTACTCTTTCCATATCAATCTTTTGGAAGAGTTTGAGGAGGACTGGTATGTATTTTTCTCTGTATGTTTGGTATAATTCCCCAGTGGAGCTAGTTGGGTTTCAATTTTGTTTGCAGATATTTTTTATTTTATTGATAATTCTATTCAATTTCTGGTGATCTGACTGTTCAAATGGTTAATTTCTTCTTAATGCAATATTGGTGGGCTGAATGTTTCCACAAACTTCTCCATTTATTCCTGGTTATCCATTTTGTTTCCATACTGTTGCTCATGTTATTCACTTATGATAATATGCAAATTTGTTGTACTCTTTTTAGTTTCTCCATTTTCATTTCTTATATTATTTGTGTTCTCTCTCTTTTCTTGTTGGTGAGCCTGTCCAGAGTTTTGTCAATTATGTTTACTATTTCAAACAAGACTTTGATTGTTTTTTTTCTATTTTTTAATGTGTATTTCAATTCTTTCTTCCTTGATCATTCTTATTTCTCTCTTTCTGCTGAGTTTTGGTTTTGTTTGCTCTTCTTTTCATGATTAGTGTACATAGAACCTTTGATTAGTTATTTGAAATTGCTCTTCTACTTTGAGGAGGGTTGTCACAATAAACTTACCTCTTAAGCCTGCTTTAAATGTATTCAATAGATTTTGTGTAGTATTTTGACATATTTCTGAAGATATTTTTTAATTTATTCTTTTACATCTTCACCTCCCCTACTTGTTATAGTACCATGGTGTTTAATTTTCATGCTGTCATTTTTTCACAATATTTTTCTGTGAAGGATTACTATTTTCATAGTATTATACTCAGAAAAGATGCTTCAAATTAGTTTTATTTTCTTAAATTTGTTGAGGCTTCTTCTGTGCCTGAGGACATAATCTTTTGTAGAAAATATTCCAGGTGAACTGAAAAAGAATGTATATTCTGTTTTGGGGAAGAGTACTGTTTTGAAAATATCACCAACTCTAATTATTTTATCGTATCTTTTTGTATCTTTCTTCCCTTAATAATTTTCTGTCTGAAACACCAGTCTAGTGATGGTAAAGGGGAGATATAGTCTCCGAATGTGATTGTGTTCCCATCCATTTCTCCCTTTTCATCTATTAGTATTTGCTATATGTATTTAGGTGCTCCTATATTGAGTACATATATATTAATGAGTTTAATACCCTCATTTTTTATTGCTCCTTTAATCATTATTTCATGTCCTTGTTTATCTTTCTCTATGACCTTTCTTGTAAAGTCTATTTTGTGTGAAGTCAGTACTGCTAGTCCTGCTTTCTTGTCATGTCCAGTTGCATGCAATATATTTTCCATCTTCTGACTTTCAATTAATTTGTGTTCCTCTTACAAATGTGGGACTCTTTTATGCTTCATAATGTAGGGTCTCATTATATTATCCCATCTGACAATATATATCTTTTGATTGGAGCACTAAGTCCATTAACATTTGTGATAATTATTGATAGACTGGTGTTTATTTCCATTTGAACTTCATTTTCCAGTTGATTTGGTATTTCCTTTTTGTTCATTTCATTTTCTTTTTGTGGCTTGATAAGTTTTCTTTTATTATCTTGGTTTCTTTTTGGCTTTGTTACTTCATTGTAAGTTTTGACTTATGGCCACCCTGTCTTGTATGTATATTGACACATTACTATATCTTTTTCTTTTAAATGATAAGAATAGAAATTCTAACCCCTCCTATAGAGAACAGAAACAAGAAGAAAATACTCTGTATTGTCCTGTTTCACTCACTGACTCTTAAAATTTTTGATGTACTGTACTGCAACATCATGTTTATTCTATTGTAAGACATTGTAGCTATTGCCTTTCTAATTATGCCTTTCTCCTTTCTATAGAATCCTGCTTCTTTTTTTTTAGAGTCGATTTACATTATTTCTTTTTCTGTTGCTAAATTCTTTTAGTACTTGCTTTAGTGGAAGTTATTTATCTCTCCTTCTATTCTAAAGAACAGCCTTGCTTGATAAATTATCTTAGATTACAGCTTTCTTTCCTTCAGGACTTTGAATATGTCATGCCACTGTCTTCTGCCTGTTGTATTTGTGTAGGAAATGTGTTTACAAATATAATATATATAATTACATATATATGAATAGAATACATAGAAATGAAGTTAGGAAATAAGGAGAAAACCTATACGTTAAATAATAGAAAACATTGATGAAGGAAATTAAAACTGATCCAAAGAAATGAAAATTTCTCTTATGTTAAAGATGTGATACAATGTGGTTGAAACAAACATACTACACAAAGCAATCTACATTTAGTGTTATTCATGTCAAAGTAACCATGAGATTTTTCCATTTAATAGAACAGGTAATTTCAAAATCTTTATGTAACCACATAGACCATGAGTTGCAAAAATAATCTTGAAAAAGAGTATTAAATCTAATAGTGTATAGTTCTCTGAAGTTAAACAGTCCAACAAAGCTTTAGTAATTTAAACAATATGAAACTAGCTCAAAAACTGACACTAATCAATAGAAGAGGATAGAGCAACCAGATATAATCCCTCACACCTATGATCAATTAACCCATGAAAAAGGAAGCAAGAGTATAAAATGAAAATAGACATTCTCCTCAATAAGTAGTGCAGGGGAGATTGAACATATAAAAGATTGATTAGAATAGATCCTCACATTGTTTACAATCCATAAGCAGAGAATATCTTTCTATTTATTTGGTTTACTTTTATTTCTTGCACCTGTAATTTATAGATCTATATTTAGATCATTTATTTCACTTATCAAATGTATTCCTAGTTTATTCTTTTTGGTATAAATATATACACAATTGTTATCCTAATTTCTCTTGCTGATAATTTGTTCTAAATATATAAAAGTGCAACGGATATTTGTATATTGATTTTGTATTCTGCAAGTTTATTAAGTTTCTTCATTATTTCTAACAGTCACTGGAGGAGTCTATGGAGTTTTCTATCTATGCATAATTATGCCATTTCTAAAAATTTTACTGCTTTTTTACAAGTTATATGCCTTTTATATTTTTTTCTTGACTAGTTGTTCTGGCTAGGTCTTCAAATAGTGTAATTTAGTACTTGTGAGAATGGGCAACCTTTCCTTATTAGTGGACCAGAGGAAAAGTTTCCTGTATGTTAACATTGAACTTGATGTTAGTCATGGGTTTTTCATATATGACTTTTATTACGTTTAGTTGAATTGTATTAAAAGTGAATTTGTTAAGAATATTTTTATAAAATGTAAAGATCAGATCGGTCAATAAATTTCCTACAATTTTTGAGATTGATGTTTTTGAATTCTCTGCTATTTAAGGGATTGTATCACATATATTGATTTGAATTTGATAAGTAATATTTATGAATCAGGACTAAATCCCTCTAAACTATAGTTTATAATACTTGTAATATGTAATGAATTCAGGTTGCTAGTGTTTATTTAGAATGGAATGTTCACATACTGAAAGAAAAATTTACATTACAGCTTGAGTTTACATTTATTTATTTAAAAATTTTATCCCTCATTTTGAATTTGGCTTATGTTTAATGGAATTTAATTTTAAATAAAGAATATAACTTTTGGTAGAACTGGATTTACTACAGTTTACTGATACAGAACATAGCTATTATTTACATTTAGTGAACAAAACACTTGCCTTAAAATGCCGTATTTTACTAACAATGTCAACTGTTTCAGGACTGAGATACATATTCCTTCCAAAAATGCATTACCTGGCATTTTCCACCCCAAATCACATATAGTGTTATTTCTTTGGTTTTTGATTGTTTGTTTGTTTGACCCTTAATGGAGGCACTGCTTATTGAACCCAGGATCTTGTGCATAATTGTACTTATCAACATCATTTTGGAACACTTAACAGAAGACACAAGTGAATGGATTATAAAGATGAAAAGAAAATTTATTGCTTCTAGGGACTGAAAAACCTCTGATTGAAAGAATGGCAAAAATAAACATTTGTAAATATACAATAAGATTTTCTCTTAAGTAATTTTAGAGTAGATTATTAAATTAAATTTGTTTTACTTATAGAAATGAATCACAATTTAAAACAAAAATTCCGCCTTATGGGATTTCTTAATTTGATGCATTATTTTATCTTATTTTATTTCATAATTATTAAACATTTATTTATATACAAAACAAATAAACTGACATTTAATCTGCTCATGTTTTGAATATTGAATTACTTATTATATAGTACACAGATAAATACCTATTCCAATTTCCTAATCAAATTATGTTTCACTTTAATTACAAATGATATAGAAATAGATATATATTTTCTGTACATGTTTTACACGAATTTCACTTTAAATTCCAAAACTTTAAAATTATTCTATATATTTTGTTCAATATTTATACTCTGTTCACAAATCTGGTATAAATTTTAATACAAAAGGATGGAGATTGGTTTTATTTCATAGACCCCAAAATTAAATTATTTAAAAAGATTTTGTTGGGATAATATTTGCAAATCACACTTTAAAAATAAGCATCATATATGTTTCATTTTAACTGGATGAATGACAAATAAACACTGGCTGAATGTTACACTTGAGTTGCTAGGATACCAGTCGTTTTGTGATGTCACAGCTACTCAAGTTGAGAACCTTTGTGAAGGCCTAGCAGTTTATCTGTGCAGGCCTGCCAAAGCAGCATATGAAGCTGCAGTGCTCAAAATCATGCAGATTAGAAAAGGAGCTGTAGAAAAAGTTATTTGAGATGGCACATGTTTCTTCAGAAATTCAAGATGTGTCTCGTAAAGATGGACCAAGTGGCTCAGGAAACTCCAGTAGATCTCTATTGTGTGATCAAACATTCTCTGGGGATTTGGACATGAGTTTTATGATTGAAGAAAATGCTTTTCAGACTTTGTCTGAAGAATCCTTGATAAAAACACCATGTTACACATTTTGTGTCTCTGAACCAGAAGAAGATAATGATTTTCGTTCTCTGACATTTCCAAGAAAACTCTGGAAAATAGATTGGAGTGACCAATTCAAATCCATCTGGTGGGGTGTTAATGGGTCTTTCATAGTGATTGATGAAGATGTCTTGAAGAAGGAAGTTTTGGAAAGAAAGGCCCCTTTCAGAATATTTGAAACTGGAAGCATGAAAAGTTTACTTAGACAGCTTAACTTTTATGGGTTTAGGAAAGTGAGGCAGAATTTTCAAATGTGTGCTTGTCTAGCTGACTTTCCAGCAGAAGAAAAAGAAGTGTCTGTATTAAGAAAGATATTCAAAAATTTTAGTTACCACTTGGTAACTTATATATAAAATTTTATTTTGCACATCAATCAATGGTAATATAAATGTAAAGCTAGATTTTGAAAATTGTATAAAACTATTAAGTCTAAAATCCTTTATTTATTCTAAAAAATGAGGACAGTGACTTAAGTATTCAAGATTATGAGAAACTTTGCTTACAACTATGAATCATTCCAGAAATCCATATAAAGGTAATAAAGCTGCTTTTCAAAAGTGTCATTCACCGTTACCGCAAATGCTAACATTTAAATTTGATGACTATAATATTTAAATGTGTATTTTCCAAATAAGGAACTTCAAAGTATTGTTAGCAATGTTCATATTTTGATGATATTATCCTTACATAGTAAACGTGGAATCAGGTTTTATACGTTAGGCTTATTGTAGTCTTGTATTTTGGTATAAATATTACTAAAATGTTTCTCCTTTGGTTGTAGCTGCACTTTTATCATAATCCAAATTTTAAACGAGGCTGTCCCCAGGTTTTAGTGAGAATAAAAAGAAGAGTTGGGATTAAAAATGCCTCTCTGGTTTCTTCATTGGCTGAAGACTTCAAAGAGCAGCACTTTAAAGCAGGGTATAATGTGGATAATAATAATTCTGGATTTGTGGCTGACACTATTGGAGAAAGTGCATGATTACCTTCTGCAAATTTCTAAAAAGAAAGCCCTCTACTAGCCACATAATTGGTGATACAACTACCCCGATCAGAGGTGATTTTTCTCCTCCATCATCAATGTCAGACCACCAGAACAAATTGCAGTGGGTCAACGAGCTATTCTAAATAAGTTGACCACTCTCCACTGGCACTCTCAAAGCAGTTACAATGAAACAAATGGCCGTGTTGTGAACTCCATTTGAACTACAACTTCTATTTCTCAGTAGAGTATCTTATCTCCCATACAGGGCAATTATTATGGACTGATGATGGAGCCTTCTACTTTTCCAAATACATATCACAACATATCTGCAAATGAAGGTCGTTTTCCTAAACTTCAACCAGGGTGCAACCCACGCTTTCCAGTGCCAGTGATAGCTGATACATCAGCTAACTCTCTTTCAAGGCCAACTCATCAGCCATCTTCAGTTTATGAACGTCATCCTAATTACAACTGATCTACCAGAGAACTACCAGATTATGCAGGGAACAAAAATTATAAATGATGTTGGCAAATGTCGACAAATATTTGCTATTTTCTTATTTGAACAATAAACATAGATGTGTACCTGTATTTTCCTTAATATTTCTTAATAGAGTTAAGATTTAAATGGGAGACTAACTTGCCATTTAAAAAAATAGATATTTGATTGATAAAATCTTTTGATGGAACAATATGGGAGTAAATTTAAATAATTTCTTGTAAGGAAGAAGAAAAAATGGAAGAATTTGGAAAAATAGTAAAACATGGAGAGAGGGAAAAGTAATAAGTGGTTTTTGGTTCTTCCTGGAAAGTATTAAATGTGTTAAGTTAGGATAGTTTGGAACAGGAGATACATGCAGGAACCACCCAGGGATCATGTTCTCTAATATGTCATCCCTGGAATCAAAAAGGTCACATGATGTAGTCTCAGATGGCACATTCAGCATGTGGTAGAATTTAAGTAGTAATTTATCTATGGTCTTCTTTGTGCTGTTCTCAAAGCATTCCAGTTGGTGCTTTCATTTCCTGCCCTCAACAGTCTACACTATATTTTCTAGTTAATAATTTATGTTGCTATTATCTTCCAGCCAAAGAAAAGCTTACGTTCTCAGGGTGGCACTTAATGCCTTTCCAACTCTAATCACACAAAATTAACTCAATTTAGTTTAGTCATTTCTTTATAAATCTGGCATCTGACTACCTTGGCATATCTTTATGTTTCACTGTATCTGGATATATATCCAGCCAAATGTTTCTCAACAATGTTAGCTCCAAACTCAACAATTTTATTCCAGCTCATCCTTGGACGTTGGGTGTCCTCCTTTTACCTACTTAGACTATCCTCCTCTCAGCTCAGAAACCACCTCCTCCAGATGTTTTATGTCTATCCCGCTTTCCTTCTCTGCCTTGGATACCAGCACAGTAAGCACAGCACATGCCACAGGATGCATTTTAGTATTTAGTGAATGAAAAACACATGTTGACTTTAAGCAAAATCTACTTTCCTGAAAGAACAAAACTGTCATGGTTTTCAAACTATTTCGTTATGGTCTTTACTCTATACCACAAACTAGCTCTTTTCACAGCGCAAGGACTAGTCACTCAAGACAGTAATTGGAGGTACGTACAGAAGACAAAGTATCATTGTCTTCTCAATTCATACTTCCATAAGTCTAAATCATTCCTTTCTCATTTGCTGGATATTTTCCTGTCTTTTCATCACCCACCCATCCCAAAATAGCTGATTCTCTTCCCCATACCAATAACTATACTGACTCCAAATTAATTTACTTCTTAGAATCAGAACTTTTTCCAGAAGAGACAGTGCCTTTGCAAACATTTAATGTAGGTTTATATACCCCACATAACATTTGCCCCTTCTTTCCTTCACACGGGAAATTTCTAAGATGTACTAGACCCTTGGATGGGGTGGTGGTATTCAGTAATCAAATTGCGATCTAAAATGTGTGGACTAGAAGGAGGTGAGGGTAATAGAATTAAAAATTTGTCCAACTGGAAGAATACCAAATTTCTGCAGATATTAGGAAATTTAAAATATTCATGAAAGTCTTTGACTCTTTCCCATTAATTTAAAAAAAACACGAAGCATTTTCAGAATGTGAAATGCCCTGAATTACTGGAAAATTGTAAGTAAGGTCAGGGACCCTAAGGCTTCTACTCACGATGATGCAGCCGGTGTCAGCTGATAAGTCTAGAATGGCAGAATTGTGTACTGAAAATTTGTCACCTGTTTTGAAGAAAGCTTTTGATATTCTGGAGAATGGGCAAATGGGCCAGGGTGAACTCTAGCAACATCTCACCAATATGACCTATACCAAGAGAACAATAGAGACCACTTGCAGCTGGAGAACTGTGTCTGGACAGCCATGGTTCTTCCTACAACAGATACATCAAGCTTTTAAGTTTGTCTGCTGATCTCTGATGGTGGCTATGTTGTTGCTTACATTAGCCGTCTTGGGTTCAGATGGGCTGGTTGAGCAGCTAGTTTCCAGCTCACTTATAAGACAGTGGGTCTTACCGTGATCATCTTAACAAGGTTCTATACTGATAAGTTAAAAGCTACAGTATGCATTCAAAATTAGATATCGTAAAGAACAATATTGTTTGTTTGTCCATCTGTAGTTTTCTACCTGGGAAAATTAGAGTTTTGATCAAAGTACAAAAGTTTGCTAGTGCTATGAAATCTATTCTCTGAGCTCTGCCCATTGAATTCTTCCCACAAAATACTACAAATCTCTCTAACACTGTGTGTGTGTGTGTATGAAGATGGATTGTTAAGCAGTAACTAAGTTTGTCTTAGTTGAGTCATCAGTGAATTTTTCCTCTGCATCTGTCAGAATCTCTCTGAATTAAGACTTTCATTGAGCCACCAGATTTTCTTCCGATCAGGGAGAGGTAGATTATATTTCTCCCAGTATAGTAATTGTTATCTGCTCATTGAATCCCGAGCTGATGTTAGGGCCATGCCTCTGAACCCTTGAATGGGATTGAGGCATACACATTCTCCAGTCCCCAGAGCCCAGCACAGGACTGTATCACCTTTTTAATTTAAGCTTATGTCTAACTTTTTTTCTTTTAATTCTCATTGTTTACACAACATA
The DNA here is from genome assembly GCF_048564905.1 of Vicugna pacos. Classification (NCBI taxonomy): domain Eukaryota; kingdom Metazoa; phylum Chordata; class Mammalia; order Artiodactyla; family Camelidae; genus Vicugna; species Vicugna pacos. The sequence goes on from NW_027328737.1 coordinate 4,210,385, forward strand.
TTTTGGCTTTGAACACACGTTGAATACTTTGTAGAGTCTCAACCACTGAATTATTCCCGTTCACACAGAAATTGCAATAACTTTTCTTCCCTTGGACTACCTGGAATAGAGTGAACATAGTCATCATTTTGAAAGCAGTCCTCAGTCCTAATAATGCAGAAGTTTTACACTTCTTTGCCCAGCACTTGAGCAAGAATATTTGTTGTGGATCTCAGGGATTATCCTCACATTCCGTAATGCAACCATGAGAAAACACCACATTGTTATGCAAAATCAAGTCTTTATCAATATTGCATTCCCATTGCAAAACCGTTAAGAATTGTAGGAGTTATGAGATTTAACCATGCTGAGATTTTTAGCAACCTAGCATGTTCATTTCTTACAGATGCTGTCGAGGAGATGAGACCATCGGTCAGAGACAGTGAACTTTATCACTCACAGCAAGAGCAGCCAGTTTAAAATTTGTATCCATTCCCTAATCTCAGATGAATACACAGATTGAAATTTTGATGCCTACAGAAGCAGTGGGCTGTTAAAATGAAGAATGTTTAGGCATAGAAAAACACTAATTTTATTACTATCTTTATTTATAACTTATTAGAATCACCTATTTATTAGTATCTTTACCTAGGATAAGTATATCATGACATAAGTTTACTTGCTGCAAATACGAACATGAGAAATGACATGGGAAAAATTACCATTGAATTTCCATTTTTCCTTCTGCTTTTATTGAGATATAATTGGCATAAAACATTGTGTAAGTTTAGGTGCACAGGATAGTGATTTGATATAGAACTATCATGTAATAAATATAGCAACTTTAGGGAGAATTCATTATCTCATTTAGATACAATTTTAAGGAAATACAATTTGTCTTTTGGTTGTGATGAGAAACCTTATGGTCTACTCTCTTAACAACATTTATATTGAACATAAATCAGTATTGCTTGTAATTTTCAAGTTAATATTGGGCATCCCTAGAACACGATTATTTTACGGCTGGAGTTTTGTAGATTTTGAGTGCATTAATCAAATTCTCCTTTTCCAACCCCTGCCTTTGTTAATTAGAAATCTATTTTCATTTACGGTAAGCATGTTTGTTTGTTTTTGAAGTGTACTTTAATCTATAGCACTGTGTTAGTTTCTCCTACACAACATACTGTTCACTATTTTTAATACATTTCAAACTGTTCTCCAGAATATATGTAGTTATCATTTGTTGCTATTTAAAGATATTTCATAGTTATTGACTATTCCCCATACAGTATATTTCTTGTCCATGTTTCATTTAATTTGCAACTGGAAAAATTTCTCTCTTAATTTTCCTCAACTTTTTCTTTTCCTTACCCCATTTCCCTCCTTCTTGTGAACAAACTCTTTCTTTCTATATGTATAACTACTTTTCTGTGTTGTTAAGTTCATTTGTTTAAAATTCCAAATGTGAATAACATCATTCAGTATTTGTCATTCTCTTTCTGACTTATTTCACTTAGCATATTACACTCTTGGCCTACCCATTTGCTGCAAATGACAAAAACTTAATCTATTTAGAGTTGAATAATAACCCTTTGTATTTTTATGTGTGTGTGTATATATATATATATAAATATAGGTAAATCTGTAGTTAAATGGATAGATATATATTTTATAAACTCATATCTTCTTTATTCATCATCTATTGAGCAATTAATTTGCTTGTATATCCTGTCTTTTGTGAATAATGCTGCAGTGAATATATGGTTGAATTAATCTCTTCTAATTAGTATCTTTATTTTCTTGGAATTAGTATCCAGATATGGAAATGTAGAATTATATTTCATTTTTTATTTTTAGATAAATCTCCATGTTGCTTTCCACAGTGGCAGCATATATTTCCATTCACTCCAGCAGTGCATCAGGGTTGTTTTTCTTAAATCCTCACCAATATTTACGTTTGCTATCTTTTTGATAATAGTCATACTGACAGGAGTGACATAAAATCTCATTGGTTTTTGGACTTGCATTTTTCTGATGGTTAGTGATGTTGATCGGTTTCATGTGCCTGTTGGTTACCTTTCCCCCACTGTATATTCATTTTTTGTAATGGGCTAAATGACCATAAGTGTCTGTTTTCATTTTCAGGCATTTTTGTGTTCTATTATTCTGTTTGTTCTGTGCCACTACCATATTCTTTTCATTACTGTAGCTTTTTATTATAGTTTAAAATGAGGGACAGTGATATATCCTCTTTGTTCTTTGTTAAAGTTGTTTCTGTTTTCAGTCTGTTTGTAATCTTTTCTTTCTTATTTTTTAGTGATTTCAATTCTTTTGTGTTTACATGTAAATTTTAGAATTATTTATTTTAAGTGTCTGAAAATGCCCTTGGTATTTTGATAGGCACTGTATTTAATTTGTGCATTTTCTTGGCTTATGCTGTCATTTAAAAACTATATTTTTCCTGATCTATGAACACACTATATCCTTTCATCTGTTTGCATTACCTTCAATTTCTGTTATAAATATTTTATAATTTTCTGAGTACAGGTCTTTTACCTCCTTGGTTGGATACATTTTTTGATTTTTTTTGTAATGCAACTGTAAATGAGACAGTTCCCTCACTTTCTGTATCATTTAGCTTCTTGTTAGTGTGTAGAAATGTAAGATTTCTGTAAGTTAATTTTACATTCGAAAATTTTACCAAATGCATTGATAAGCCCTAGTAGTATTGTGGCACCCTTTTTAGGATTTCTGTTTAAAGTATGTCATCTTCAAACAGATACTTTTACTCCTTTTCTTAATTAGCTAAATTTTATTTACTTTTATTTTGGATAGCTATGGCTAGAATTTCCATACTATACTGAATAAAAGTGGTAAGAGTCATCATTCTTGTCTTCCTCCTGCTCTTATTTGAGATGCTTTCTGCTTTTAATCAGTGAGTGTCATGTTAGATGAGTTCTTGTCATATAAGACCGTAACTGTGTTGAGGTATGTTTCCTCATGCCCACTTTGAAGAGAAATATAATCTTAAATAGATACTGAATTTGTCAAAACACTTTATGAGTCTATTGAGGTGACCATATAATTTTTATTCTTCAGGTTGTTTGTGTGGTGTATCATACTGATTAATTTTTGGGTATTCAATCACTTTTGCATCCCTGGAATAAAGTGGACTTAATCATAATGTATAATCTTCTTAATGTATTGTTTTATTTGCTAACAATTTAGTGGGGATTTTTGCATCTATGCTTATCAGTAGTATTTAACCTGTAATTTTTTGAGGTATTTGTTCCAGCTGTAGTAGCAATGTGATACAGAAATGTCCGGTAGAAAGCCTCCCTTCCTCTCGAAATTTTTGGAATTCTCTGAGAAGTATAGATGATAGTTCTTTAAATGTTTGGGAGAAATCACCTGTGAAGCTGTTAGGCCTGGAATTTTGTTTCTTGGGAGATTTTGTTTAAATACTTATTCAATTTCATTAGTGATAATCTGTTCATATTTTATTTATCATTCCATTCTGGAGATTAAGTCTTTCTAAGAATTTGTCCATTTCTTCTAGGGTTTCCATTTTATTGGCATATAATTTGTTGTATCATCTTATGATGCTTTGTATTTCTTTGATATAAGCTCTAACTCCTCATTTATTTCTGAGCTTATTTATCTGTAACTCTCTTTTATGCTCATGTGTCTGGTTAAACTTCACCAACATTATTTATCTTTCAAAAGCCATTATTTAGATTGATTAAATATTTATATTTTTAATCCATATTTTATTTAATTATGTTCTGTCCTTTCAGCTGTCTTTCCTTCTACTAACAAGTTTTTTTTATTATTATGTGACATCTTTTGGTTGTAAGAATATAAGAGAGAAATTGTTCTTATTTGTATAAGTGGGATTATTCTGCTATAAGCATCCCTTCTAATACTGCTTTTGTTATACCCCATGGATTTTGTTTTTGTTGTCATTTTTCTTTATATATTTTCTTTGATTTATACAGCAATCCAGTTGTTGTTAATATTGAATAATTTATCCTCTACAATTTAGTATTTTTCTCAGGTTTTTTCTTTTAGTAAATTTCTATTCTCACAGAATCCATAAGTTTTTTCACCAAACAAGGAGAAAAATAATAAAATTTATACATATATCTGAAAGATCCAAATTTTCTAAAATTACTTTAAAAAATGAACAAAGCTGTGGGTAATACCCTCCCTGAATTTAGAACATAATACAAAGCTACAGTAATCAATACATCAAAATATGGCAATTAAAGAAACACATAGATCAATGGAACAAAATAAAGTGTCAGAAAATAAACCCACAAAAATATGGTGAATTAGTGTACAAAGAAGGAGGCAAGAGTATACAATGGAAAAAAGACAGTCTCTTCAAAATTCGTTCTGAGATAACAGGACAGTACATGTAATTGGAAGATGTAAGAGCACTTCCTTCCATAGTATAAAAAATGAGATAGAAGTGGATTAATTTCCTAAATGTAAAGCCTGAAAATGTACAATTTTTGACCAAGAACATGAGCAGAACAGACTTTGAGATAAATCATAGCAATCTTTATTTTTGATCTGTCTCCAAATTAAAGAAAAAAACACTAATAGTTACAATTTTTAGTTTACTGAGGAAAAAATAGATATACTATGCGATACAGGGATTCTATTTCTTGTATTAGTGTGAAGCGCAAAATCTTTTGCAGAGCAAAGGAAACCTTCAACAAGACATATGATAACAGACAGAATAGAAGGAATAATTTCACACAATGGGACCAACAAGATGTTAATATCAATAATATATATATATATAGCATATTAGACTCGATATTTAAAAATAAAGACCCCAAATTAAAAACAGTTAAACAATCTTTATGGAAACTTTACAAAAACAGACATGTGGATGATTTTCATGCTCATAAAAAGAAACACAACATTGCTATTAATTAGGAAACATAAATCCAAACCAGGATGAAACATAATTTTACAGCAACCTAAATGGAAATTAACAAAATGTCTACAAATGACAAACATTAATAAGAATGTTGATAAGAGGGAACCCAGGTACACTGATTGTGAAAACATAAATTGATGCATTCACTATTATAAAACTGTGGACAGTGCTCAGAAAACTAGAAATATAAGCATTATTTGTTGCAGCAACTCCTGTTTTCAGTATAAATCTGAGAAAAAAATGAAAAGATTATCTTAAAAGATATATTACCCCAAATGTTTTAACATCATCATTTATTGTAGCCAAGGGTAGAAGCACAGCTCAACTGCCCATCAACAGATGATAGACTGAAATAGATGTGAGATATTGATAACATAATAAATACTTCATCATTGTATATTAAAAAGTAAAATTCTGCCATTTGGAACAATGTGACTGGACCCAGAAAGTGTTGCATATAGGAAAATAAGTCATACAGAGGAAAACACTCTATGTTGTCACTTAAATGAGGAAAATAAAGATATAAGAGAAATAATCATAAAAAACAGAAAAAGAATGACATATATATGTGTAGTGTAACAAATAGTGGTTTCCTGTGGGGAAAGGGAAGAAGGATGGAGAAGACAGAAATGTGCAAGGTACAAATAATAAATTAGAGAACCAAAAGGGCTATATTTGCAGCACAGAGAATTATTTTAATAATTTAATTGATTTTAAAGAGATTATAGGGATATATTTTAGTAAAATGTGCATGTAGGTGGGAAAAACATTGAAGAAAAAACCCAGGAAAATCAAAATATTTTGTAGTACTATGATATTAAGGGAGGTGTTTTGTTCACTTTATTTAGTGTTCTTATAATGTACTAATTAGAATTTAAGCTTATAATTGAAAAGGTATATACTTTTAAAACTGACATAAGTTTAAACTATTTTTGACTCTCCCCTTACATCTACAGTCAGTAAAACATTGACATCTGTACAAAAATAACTACAACACAAAACAATACTCCACAACGCATGTGAACAGGTGAAGTTTGGTGGACTAAAACACACATTGGAAGCTGAACTGAGGAAAGATCAGTGTTGGTGTCTGCAACCAAGGCCACCTGAGTAGGATATCTGAGTCCACAAGTTCAGAGAACCCAGTAGAAACAGAGTCTCAGTGGCTCACAGAGTTTCGGCCTCCAACTGTACCAGTACTCATGATCACTGGTAACTAGGAGGGAGCCACATTGGAGACAGAATTTCCATCCTTCAGACACTCAGACATTCATGAAACTGTCCTTACTCCCCATTCACAGTGGTGGAGACAAGTTATCTTGCAACACTGGACATAGCAAAGGCACTTGTCTGATTCCAAATACCCACCTGTCTTTACACATTTCCTCAATGTGTACACTGATTCTCAAGGGATATCAGATAAAAGGAAGGGTTCACAGGCCCCGTGACAACAGAGGCATTAACTACCAGAGAATTCTAAGAAGTGACAATGGAAGCACATCTTTTATCCAGACAGTAGAGACTGGAAAGTGCCATTTTGAAATATTATCAGAGGTAGCTCAGGTAAATAAAACGAAAAAGTGTGCAATATTGCAAGCTACCAGAAAACATAACCAAGGACTCCAACACCCAATCTGTTATTAAGTGCCATCAGAGCAATAATTTATCAAGATCATGACCAATCACAGTAACATTATAGGGCATGCTAACACACAGATAGACACACACAGACACTGAGACAGACACAGACACACATGAACACACACACGCACCTGCACACACACACACACACACACAATGACAACCCTGCAGCAAACAAACTTAAAGCCATGGTATATTGCCATATAACTAATAGAGAATCCAAATAGGTGTCATACAGAAACTCAATACAAAATACATAACTGAGAAAGCAGTTTAGTGAGCTCAGGAATAAATGAAATGATGATAAGGAATACAATACGTAAGAGACTGAAACTATAAAATAACCAAACATTACTGGAGGACAAGGAGAACTTAATAAATGAGATGAAGTGTACAACAGAAAGCATTGGATGTAGACTGTCTTTGTGGAAGAGAGATTGGCAAACTCACCATTACAAAACTAGAAATGATAGGAGAGGGCAGAGATTCAAGATATTAAAAAGTGAGGAAATTCTACAGTAGCCATCAGACTTCCTCAGGAAGTGCACTTTAGAGTGTAACCCTAGAGGGAGAAGACAGTTAGAAGGCAGCAGATGGTTTATTTAAAGAAGTAATAGTCGATAACTTCCTGAACCTGTGTAAGGAACTGATATACAAGTCTGTGAGCCAAAAAAACACCAATAACTTTAAGACAAAGGGACCTCCTTCAAGATACGTCATATGCAAATTGGCAAGTCAATGAAAGAGTAAAATTTTAAAGGCATCCAGGAAAAGATATGATAATCTACAAAGGAACCACCATTAGATTTTCGGCAGAATTCTGAGCAGAAAACATATGCCAAGGGTAAATAAAATTGTATTTTCAAACTACAGAAATAAGAAATCACTCACACAATAATACTTACACAGTTATCTCTTAGATATAAAGTGAAAGTAAAGACTATAACAGACAAACAAAACCTGAATGAGATGAAAAAATAAAACCGAGACACCCTATAAGAGGTGTAGAAAAGAAGTCTTCTAAGAAATATAAAACGGCAGAAATATGCAAAACATTGACCAAAATTCTAAGAAGAGACCATGAGAAAGTTGCAACTTTTTCTTTGGTTATGTTATTAAATGCTACTATACTATATGGATTAAAGAGAGAAAAATAAGAATTAGGGGCAATAAATATAGATACTTCAAACTGGTATCATGTTCAGAAGTTTAAAAGAAATAATTTGAAACAGTAATCATTAAAAGCAAAGAGTGAAATAAAACAAAATTAAAGGAAGATTCTATCAATGGAGAAAGGACTAAATTATACATGATATGTTTTATTTTTTATTGAAGTACAGTAGATGTATAATATTGCATAGTTTCAGATGTATAGCATAGTGATTCCAGCCAATTTGTAGATTATATTGCAATATGAATTATTACAATAATTGTAACATAAAATTATTTTAAGCTATTGTTTATAATTCCCTAATCTATACAGATTATCGTTGTTGCTTCTCTACTTAATATATACTACTTTGTATCTGTCAATGTCCTACCATTAAATTCTCTTTCCCTTCCACTTTGGTAAATATAAATTCTTCCCATATCTTAGAGTCTGCTTAAGTCTTGTCTATCTAATCTCTTTACCTCTCCATCATGTCTCTATCTATCTCTCTATAGCTCTATCTATCTATCTATCTATCTATCTATCTATCTATTTATCATTTATCTATATATCTATCTATCATGTATGTATATATCTATGCTTCTAACTATTTATCTGTCATATATCAATAAATAGCTATAGATAGATGTACACAGATATTTGTTATTCTTTAGATTCCACAGATAAATTAAATTATATACTTTTGTCTTTGTCTAAGTTAATTCACTAAGCACAATATTTACTAAGTCCTTTCATGATGCTGAAATAGCAATGTGTTATATTTTTTCATGACTGGGTATTATTCCATCGTGTATTTATAGAAACATCATATCTTCTTAAGTCCATAGTCTACAGTGCACTTTTGGATTGCTTCCCTGTCTTGCATATTATAAACAGTGCAGTTGTGAACATTGGTTCTTCTCAATTTAAGGGGATTTCCCCAGATTTTTCCAGGAGAGTTATTACTGGGTCATATGGTAGTAAACATTTTAGTTTTTACACAAATCTGAATACTGTTTTCCTTAGAAGTTGTACAAATTTACATTCCTACCAAGAGTATACAAGAGATTTCTTACCTCCACATCGACTCCAACACTTACTATTTGTAGACTTTTTGATAATAGCCGTTTGACCAGAGTGAAGTGATACCTCATTGTTGTTTTGATATGCAATTATGTAATAATTAGTAATGTTGTAAAATTTTATCACTTTCCTGTTACTCATCTGAATGTTTTCTTTGGAAAAATATTAACTCAGGTACTCTACTTTTGTTTTTGATTGGGTTTTTGTTTTTCATCTTGAGCTGTGTAACCTAAATTCATGTTATATCTATTAACCTACATTTATTAACCCCTGGTCACTTGCATTGCTTGCAAATATGTTCTCCAATTACATAGGCAGTGTTTTCATTTCATTGATAGTGTCCTTAACTGTGCAGAAATTTTCTAGTTTGTTTAGGTTCCGCTTGCTTATTTTTGCTTTTATTTCTTTTACTTTAGGAGACTGATATAAGAAAATATTCCTATGTTGTATATCCAAAAGTGTATCACCTATACTCCCTTCTAGCAGTTTTATAGTATCAGGTCTTACATGTAGGTCCTTAATACACTTGGAGTTTATTTTTGTATATGATGTCAGGGAAAGCTTTCATTTCACTGTTTTACATGTAAATGTCCAGATTTCCCAACACCATCCATTGACGAGACTTGTCTTTTCTCCATTGTGAACTCTTGCCTCTTTTATCATAGATTCATTGCTCATAGGAGTGTGGAATTTTTTCTAGGCTCTCTATCTCTTTTTATTGATTATATCTCTGTGCCAATGCCATAGTGTTTTTATTACTGTAAGTTTTTAGTAGGGTAATGTATCCAGGAGGTTTATACTTCGAGATTTGTTGTTTATTCTCAAGATCATTTTGGCAATTTTTAATGGTTTCATGTAAAACTTAGAGGTATTTATTTTCTTCTTATGTGGAAAATACAGCTTCGTAACAATAATTGCACTAAATCCTTCTGTTTCTTTGTGTAGTACTGTCTTGTTAACAATATGAACTCTTTCAATCCAAGAGCACAAGACATCTTTCCATTTCTTTGAATCATTTTTAATTTCTTTGTCAATGTTTAATAATTTTCAGTGTGTAGATCTTTCACATATGTGATTACATTTATTTTAAGATATTCAGGGGAATGGGGTTTTAAATGTTTTTGCTTTCAAAGTCCAATTTATGGTATCTCATGATTAATGTGGACAAATGCAAGAGACGTCTTTACATTAATCTTGTACTCTGCTCCCTTGATGAAATTATTTTTTGTTCATAATAGTCAGTGTGGAGCCCTTAGGACTCTCTGTGTAGATTTTTATGACTTCAGTACTGGTGACGATTTTACCTCTTTCATTCAATTTTGTGTTTCTGTTACTTCTTTTTCTTTCCCTTTTCCTTTCTTCTATTACAATTGAACAGATGTGGTGAGAGTAGGAATCCTTGTCTTGTTCCCGAATTTACACAGAAGGCTTTCTGCCTTTCCCCTGAATATTATAAATTGTTATAAATGTCCTTTAGTATGTTGAGAAATGTTCCCATTGTACACAATTTCATGAGAGTTCTGATGATTAATGTATGTTGAATTTTGTCAAACGCTTTTTCTTTGTGTATTGACATGGTTTTGTGAATTTTGTCCTTCTTTTATTAGATATGTGTCATGCTGCTTGACTTGTGTATGTTGAACCGTCCTTGTGAATCTGGAAGGAATCCATCTGATCATCATGTATAATCCTTTATATGAATTGCTGGATTAATTTGTTGAAATTTTTCGAGGATTTTTGAATCTCTATTCATCAATGGTATTGGATTTTCATTTTCATTTTTATTTTTTTGGGGATTGTCTTTGAGTTGTTTTGTTATAAGGGTAATGGTGGCCTCATGGAATAACATTGGGAAATGACCTTACTCCTTCATTTGTTAAACTAGTTAGGGGGAAAGGGGTTTTAGTGAAGGAATCCAGGCATTTTGTTCAAAGGGTGTTTTTAAAGTTATAAATTTTATTTAACTTATACTGATTGCTCTACTCAAGTTCTCAGTTTTCTCTTTATTCAGTCTTGGCAGGCTGTACGTTTTTATAAATTTGTCCATTTCTTTTAGGTCATCAAGTTCGTTGTCATGTAACAGCTTATAGTGCTTTCATAATCTTTTTTTGTATTTCTATAATATCAGATATTATTTCTACTGTTTAATTACTCATTTTGTTTGGGTGCAGTCTCTGTATTTCTTGATAAGCCTGGCTAAATGCTTTCCTGTATGTTAATATTTTAAGGAAAATTAAAGCTGTTGATTTTATGATTTGTAATTTATTTTTCAACATTTTTATTTATTTTCGACCTAATCATTAAAGATTTCTCGTTCTACTGCCTTTGGATTTTGTTTGTTCTTATTTCTTGTGGTTTTGGGTGATATGCTTGGACTTTTGTATGGGGTTTTTCTTGTTCCTTGTAGAAGGCTTGATTTGTTCTCAGCTTACCTCTTAGATTTGTCTTTGATGCATCCCAAACGTTTTATGTAGCTGTGTTTTCATTGTAATTTGTCTCCAGGTATGAATTTATTTCCCCTTTGATTTCATCATTGAACTTGTTTTATTGTATTTTTTTAAAAGATGTGGTTTTACCTCATGTTTGTGTTTTCCTATTCTTCTTTCTAGAGTTGATGCATAGCTTCATACATTTGTGTATGGAAAAATACTTGATATAATCTATAATTGCTTAAAATTTCTGAGGCTTATATTATGTCCTAATATGTGGTTAATTCCTTAGATAAAATCCTGTGCTTACTTGAAAAGTTTATATGTTCTGCTTTTCTGATGCAGTGTCCAATAGCTCAGTTAGGTTCAAATGATTTAATATGCAATTAAGACCTCTGTTTTCTAACAGATATTCTTTCTGAATGATCTGATCATCAGAAGAGTGAGGTGTTAAACTCATCTACTATTATTGTTTTATAATGAATTAATTCTTTCATGTCTACTAAAATTTCTTTTTATGTTTAGGATCTATGCTGTTGGGCCATATATAATTTACTGAACGTAATTCCCAAATTTTTTTCTTGATGTAAATTTCTTTATATTATCTCATATCTCTTTCATTTTGGCCCTTATTTTAAAACGTATTTTGTATGATTTGTGCATTGCTATCTGCACTTTCTTGTCAATTCCATGGTATACCTTTTCCATTTATTTCCAGACTATGTTTATCTTCCACCATAAAGTGAGAATTTTTTGGGGGGAGGCAAAGATGGTGGAGCAAAAAGATGCTCTTAGCTCACCCTTTCCCACAAATGCACCAAGACTCACATCCACAGACCCACTAAGCTAACAAGAGAACCTGCAGAACTCTGACAGTACATTGTCCTCTTCAATAGATAAAGATGCAAAAAATCTGGCAGTAGAAAAGTAAGAAAGAAAGAAGAAAAGGCAAAACAGAGTGGGACAGGTACCTCGGGGAGGGAGAAGCAAAGAAGGACTGGTGCTCATTCACTAAGGCTCCTCTCTACAACTGAGATTTCGGTAGGATGGAGGGGGAGCATTCAAGTCTTGGACCTGTACAACGTATAAGTTGACTAACAGAACTATGATAAACAGGCACAGAGGATCCCTGTGAGGCCCAGCAAATGATGTAGCCTGGAAACTGAGGACAGGGCCACACTGCCTGAGCTGGGTGGTAGATGGCTGCACTGTGGCAGCCTGGGGGAATGGTGTGGGCTTTGTGCCATGGTTGTGGGTGCACAGGGCAGAACAACCTGGGCCGTCCATAAAACAACAGCACAGATGTGCCCTGTGGGGGGAAGGTTGCATTCCCCATCTCTGAAAATCCACAAACGTTTCTAGGTGAAGAGAGCTGGGGCTCAGACACAGTCTCCATAGCCTCTGGTGCTTTGCGCCCAGGCAGCAGTGCGGCAAAAACTGCATCTACACCTAAGGAATTAGAAGCCGCAAGTGTCAGACGGAGATTTGTCTATACCATGAGGCACATAGGATCCTACTGTAATGGTTCCTCAGGGAACTTGTCTGCCAAGAAAACAAGGAGCTGGATTTTGGCCCAGACCATGGACAGGGCAGTCCCTCAGTCTTCCCTCAGCCCACTTCTGTTGTGCAAACCCAAGGCAGAGCGTACAGTGTCACAGAGCTTCAGAGTGATTGGCACACTGAGGGGGCGGGTGGCCCCCACATTTTCTGCTGGAATGCAGCCTCTGACGATGGTGCTGGGAGAGGGCGTGATGCCCAATCCTGACTGGTCAGTCTGCAACATCTGACTGCAGCATCAGGCAGGGCAGTGACAAGACAGCCCAGAGTAAAGAGAGCTGCACCTGACCCAGTGTTGGGTTTAGGAGCGATCTGCTTGCCAACATGCCCTGGGAGCAGCACAGATGAGGGCTCCAATGGAGGGCCTCTGGAACAGGAAGATGAGCTTCCAAAACAGGATGAATACAGAAAGACTTCACATTAAAAGTACACAGTCACCAGGAGGACACTGGCAACCCTCTTGTTTTAATCTGTTTTTACCGTTTCCATTTTCTATTACTCTCCTAATTTCTAATTCTTATACAATTATATATACCCCCATTATAATCCTATGAAATAATTAAAAATATTTTTATTATTAATATTTTTCAAATCTCTGTTTCAGCTTGCTTTTCTATTATTCATTATACAATGTCTTCAAACATTTATTTATCCCTTCTTTAAAATTCTTTATCTCTCTCTCTCTCTTTTCTCTTTTCTAACATGTATTATTACATAGGCATTAGGTAGATAAACTCCTTTAGGACCACAGTAGTTAACTGATACTCCAAAAACCACAGTGCCAGAGAGGTAGGAGCAAGTCGAAGGAGCAGAGAAACCATTCCCAATTAAAAGAACAGTAGAAATCCCAAGAAAGTATGATCAGTAAATAGACACTGATATCCTAGTAGATCAATATTTCAAAAAAGAAGTGATCAAAATACTGAAGGAAATAAAAGAGATAGTGTTTAGAGATAAAAAATATGTCAAAAATGAAATGGAAGCAATAAGGAAGAGCCGAGTAGAATAGATAAACTCATTCACTGAGATGAGGAATGCTCTAAAGGCGTCACAAAGCTGACTAGATAACACAGAGGAATGAATTAGTGACTAAGAAGACAGGACAATATAAAGCACCCAATTAGAAGATCTACAAGAGAAACAAAGAGAAACAAATGAAAAAAGCACAAGAGACCTATGGGATAATAGAAAGCATGCCAAACTTGGCGTGGTAGAAGTCCCAGAAGGGGAGGGGAGATCAAAGGGGATTGTAAAGGTGTTTGAAAAATTCATGACTGAGAACTTTCCAAACTTAAAGAAGGAATCAGATATACAAGTACAGGAAGCTCAGTGTCCCAAATAAGAAGAACCCAAGCACACCCACAGGAAGACATATAATTAAAATGGCCAGAGTCAAGGATAAAGAAATGATCCTAAAGGCAACAAGGTCATATCAAATAGTGAGTTACAAGGAAATGCTCAGAAGGCTCCCAGCTGATTTCACTACACAATTTCTACAGGTCAGAAGGGAGTGACAAGATATACTCAAAATCCTGAATGAAAAAAATGATATACCATAGGATACTTTAACCAGCAAGGCTATCCTTTATGGTAGAAGGAGACATAAAGAATTTCACAGACAAGAAAAAGCTACAAGAGATTAGCAACACTAGACCCATGCTAAAGGAAATATTGAAAGGTCTCCTCTAAAAAGAAAAGAAGCAGGATGTTACAGAAATGTGAAACTCACAGCTAGAAAGGTGACAACTCATGAATTACAAATAAAATAAACACAAAATTTTAAAACAAGTCATACAAATCATTGAGAGTGGGAGAGGGAGGAAGGAAAATAGAGAATTTTTTTTCTTTCTTTTTAAAATTGTTTGTTCTTGGTAAGATGGGTTTGAGATCATGTTACTATCAGTTTAATAAAAGCAGTTATAATAATGGTCTAAAAGACTTATAAAAAAGAGTATCAAGAAAGCAAAACTTATCAGGGAGTCACTAAAACTAAATAAAACTCATGATAATACAAAGGAAAATTACCTAACCATAAAAGGAAGATGAAAGGAATAAAGAGGAAATACTAAATCACCTGGAAAATAAGGTGAAAATGGCAATAAACTCAAACCTATCATCAACTAAAATAAATGTTAATGGACTAAAGGCTCCAGTTGAAAGTCATAGAGTGGCATGTTGGATAAGAAAGCAAAAACCTTCAATATGCTGCATACAGGAGACCCACTTCAGAGAGAAGGACACATATAGATTGAGAGTGAAATGATGGAAAAGGGTATTCCATAAAATTGGAAAAGCCAAACAAGCAGGTGTTGCAGTACTGATTGCAGGCAAAATAATCTTTAAAACAAAGGCCATAAAGTAAGATAAAGAAGGACATTTTATAGTGATTGAAGGAGTGATACTATATGACGATAGCACACTCGTTAATACATATGCACCAAATAGAGGAGCAAATAAGTACATACAATTTAAAGGGGGATGTATATTTGTAGATTTCAACACTGCATTAACATCACTGGACAGATCATCGAGACAGAAAATAAATTAGGCAACAGAGAAGTTAAATAATAAAATACAAATATTAGACTTGGTGGATATTTTCAGAGCAATGCACCCCCCACAAAATAGGATATACATTCTTTTGAAGTGCACGTGGAATATTTTCCAGGATTCATGATGTACTTGGGCACAAAAGAAACCTCAGCAATTTTATGAAGATTGAAATTACCTCAAGCAAGTTTACTGACAACAATGCATTGAAGCTAGAAATCAACAATGGAGAAACAAAAGGGAACAAAAGGAAAACTTGGAGATTAAAAAATATTATATTAAAAAAAATGGTTTAATGAAGAAATCAAAGCTGAAATGAAAAAGTACCTTGAGACAAAAGAAAATGAAAGCAAAACCACACAAAATTTATGGGACACAGCAAAACCAGTTTGGAGAAGGGAGTTTATAGCGATAGGGGCCTTCCTCAAAAAAGAAGAACAATCACAAATAAACAATTTAACCCACAGCAGAATGCACTAGAAAAAGAACAAAAAATCACACGAGGCAGCAGAAGTAAGGTAATCATAAATATTGGGGAGGAAATAAGTAAAATACAGATTAAAAACACTATAGGGAAAAATTCAACAAATCCAAAAACTGGTGTTTCGAAAAAGAAAGTAAAATTGACAAACCTCTGTCCAAACTCAAATAAAAGAAAAGAGAGAGAGCACAAATTAGCAAAATAAGGAAAGAGAATAGAAAAATTACAACAAATAAAGAAGAAATACCGAATATCATACAAAAATATTATTAATATTATATGGACATAAACTGGATAACCTACAGGAGATGGACAACTTTCTGGAAACATACTGTCCACTAAGACTGAATCAAGAAGAAACTGACCCCTTGAACAAGCAGTGCACTAGAAATGAAATCAAAATAGTAATGTAAAACCTCCCTACAAATAGCAGTCCAGGACCGCACGGATTCACTGAAGAATTCTACAAAACTTACAAAGAAGAACTCATACCATTCCTTCTCAAACTCTTCCAGAAGATTGAAAAGGAAGGAACACTCCCAAAGTCATTCTATGAAGCCACAATCACCCAGATACCACAACCAGGCAAAGACACTACCAAAAGAGGGGATTATAGGCCAATATCACTGATGAGCACAGACGCCAATATCCTCACCAAAATAGTAGCAAATAGAATCCAACAACACAGATAAAAGATTATACTTCATGACCAATTGGGGATCATGCCAGGGACACAGGGGTGGTTCAACATATAGAAATTAAGCAGTGTAATACATCACATCAACAAGAGAAAGGACCAAAATCACATGATCCTCTCAATATAAGCAGGAAAAGCATTTGGTAAAATTCAACACCCACATATGATAAAAAATCTCACCAAACAAGGCATAGAGGGAACATATTTCAGCATCATGAAAGCAATAGAAAACAGAACTACAGCCAACATAGTACTCAACGGTGAGAAAGTCAAAATTTTCCAACTAAAATCTGGGACAAGACAAGGATGCACACTATCACCATTCCAACTCAATATAATCTTGGAAGTCCAAGGCCCAGCAATCAAACAAGGGAGAGAATTTATAGGAATGCAAATTGGAAAGAAGAGATAAAAGTCTCACTATATGCAGATAATATGTTACTACATATAGAAAACCCGGCAAGATCCAGACAAAATCTACTACAGCTGATTGAAGAATTCAGCAAGGTAGCAGGTTGCAAGATTAAGGTTCAAAAATCATTGGCATATAATTACGCTAATGATTCAGATAATACTATAGAGCTACAGTCAACATGACAGCACTTTATTGGTAGGAAAACACACATATAATTCAATGCAACACAATAGAGACACCAGAAATGAACTCACAAACTTTTGGTCAATTAATCTTCGATAAAGTAGGCAAGAAAATACAATGGAATTGAGACAGTCCCTTCAGCAAATTCTGTTGGGAAAACTGGACAGCAGCATGTAAATCAATGAAGCTAGAACACTCCCAATGAATCTAGAACACCATACACAAAAATAAACTCAGAATGGATCAAAGACTTAAACATAAGGCAAGATACAATAAACTTCCTTTAAAATATAGGCAAAACGTTATCTGGCATATGTCTCAAAAATCTTCTTGTAGAAGAAATAAAAGCCAGAATAAACAATTGAGACGTAATGAAACTTACAAGCCTCTGCACAGTATAGAAATCAGAAGTAAAACAAAAAGACAACCTACGGAATGGGAAAATAATTTGCATATGAAACCAACAAAGGCTTGATCTTCAGAGTATATAAGCTGCTCATCCAACTGAATAAGAAAAAATAAACAACGCAATCCAAAAATGGGCAGAAAACCTAAACAAGCAATTCTCCTAGGAAGACATACAAATGATCAAAAGACACATCAGAAAGTGCTCAATATCACTGATTATCAGAGAAATGCAAATCAAAACTACAGTGAGGTATCACCTCACAGCAGTCAGAATGGCCATCATTCAAAAATCCACAAATGATAAATGCTGGAGAGGCTGTGGAGAAAAGGGAACCGTCTTCACTTCTGGTGACAATGCAGTCTGGTGCAGCCACTGTGGAAAACAGGATGGAGATTCTTCAAAAGCCTAGGAATAGACATACCATAAGAAACAGGAATTCCGCTCCTGGGCATAAATCCAGAAGGAACCCTATTTCAGGATGACACTTGAACCCCAATGTTCATAGCCAGTACTATTTACAATAGCCAAGACATGGAAACAGCCTAACTGTCCATCGACAGTTGACTGAATAAAGAATAGGTGTTATATTTATACAGTGGAATACAATTCAGCCATATACACCGACAACATAATGCCATTTTCAGCAACATGGATGCTCCTGGAGAAAATCAGTCTAAGTGAAGTAAACCACAAATAGAAAGAAAAATAACATATGAGA
This sequence comes from Vicugna pacos, assembly GCF_048564905.1. NCBI lineage: Eukaryota > Metazoa > Chordata > Mammalia > Artiodactyla > Camelidae > Vicugna > Vicugna pacos. The sequence continues at coordinate 4,228,631 of NW_027328737.1, forward strand.
TGGCTTATCAGTGGAATCTAAAAACAAAACAAACAAATCAAAAAAAGCACATACTCAAAAAAGAAATAAACTCACAGACATAGAATACAATGTTTAGGTTGCCCAGGGGTCGGAGGGTGGGGAGAGATAGACTTGGAGGTCAAAATTATAGAGTAGATAAACAGGATTGTAGTGTATAAGACAGGGAAATATATAAAAGATCTTGCGGCAGCTCACAGAAGAAAAAATGGGACAACAAATTTATCTATATTCATTGTAACTGAAAAATTGTGCTCTATGCTGGAACTGGTGACAACTTTGTAAAAAGACTTAAAACCAATAAAAAAAGTAAAAAAAGAAAAAAAACATGATCCTAAATATTACAGGTGCATATATAAATTATAGAGGAAAAATAACTCTGCAACGTGTAGTAAAACCAATCATTTTGTTTTATGTTTTCTTTTTAAGATGAACAAAATTATAAAACCTCTAGCCAGGTGCATCATGAACAAAAGAGAAAAGCACCAAAGAAATAAAGTCAGAAATAAAAGAAGAGAAATAACAATTGTTCCCTCAGATATACAAATAAGTGTTCATTTTGTCAACAATTATATGCCAATAACATATGCCAATGACAACTTAGAAGAAATAGACAAATGTCTAGAAAGAGACAGAGATAAGGAGAAACAAATAATTTGAACAAACTGATTACTAGAGGAAAGAAATATTCTGCATTTAAAAAAATCATTAAATATTAGTTCAGATTTAAACAGCTCCCGTGGAGAACTGTACAAAAATACAAAGCAGGGCTTATACTCTTCAAACTATTCAAAAATATTGAAGATGTGGGAAACCCCCAAATTAATTCTATGAAGATTTCAACACCCTTATAGCAAAACCAACAAACGAAGTATGGGCAAAGACAAATTTAAGCCAATATATTTGATAGATTTAGATGCAAGTATTCTACAAAATATTACTAGCAAACTAAATCCAGCAATACCAAAAATGAATCATACACCATGATCAACTTGGATTTATTGCAGGGTTACAAGAGAAGTTCAACATTCACAAATCAATCAGTTTGATACACCACATTAACAAAACTAAAAGAGAAAATGACGTGGTTATTCCAATAAATCCATCAAAAGCATTTCACAAATTTCAAAATTTATTCATTAGAACAGCAACAACAGCAACAACAACAACAACAACAACAAAAACAGCAATACAAACTCTTAACATAGTAGGATTCAGAAAATATATCTCAACATATCTAAAGTCATTTATTACAGAACCACAGACAACATAATATGAAAACGTGAAAAAAATCAAGCCAAATTAAGAAATACTACCAGGATGCCACTCTCACCATTTCTATTAAACACAGTATGGGAAGTCCTAGCAACACCAATCGGAATAGAAAAAAATTATTCAAGTTGGATTGAATGAACTACAACTGTTATTATTTAAGAGGACATAAAAATCTATATAGAGATCCCTAAAGATTCTCCATAGCAAAACAACAAAAACAAATAAAGACATTTAACAAACTTGCATGATTCATGATTGATATACAAAAACTCACATTTTTTTACACTAACAATGAAATATTCCATAATTTTAAAAATCCATATGAAATCAGATCAAAAAATGAAAAACCTATGAAAAAAACAAGATAATAAAATCGAAAGGACACTGAAAAATAAATTTGAAGATGATGCAAAGAAATGGAAAGAAATCTCAAGGTCTTAGTTTAGAGCAATTAATATTGTTAAACTATACATACTACAAAAGATGTCTTCAGATATAAAGTGATTCAGATCGAAATACATGATATTTTCCACAGAAATTAAAACAGTCCTAAGATTTGTAATTAAGTGCAAAAGATCCAGAACTGCAAAAGGAACAATTAAGAAAAAGAACAAAGTTGGAGGCATAATCCATAACCCTCCCAGATCTCAGATTTTATTACAATAATACAGTAATCAAAACAGCAAAGTGCTGGAAAACAAACAAACATTTATATCACTGGAACAGAACACAGAGGCAGAAATAAAACATCACACCTATGGTCAACTAAATAATGACAAAGGAAAAAATATACAATGATTAAAAGACACCATTCAGCAAGTGATGTTGAGAAAGCTAGACATCTACATGTAAATCAATGAAATTAGAACACTCCTACACACTGTACAAAAATAAAGTCAAAATGTTTTAAAATCTGAATCTAATACATGACACAATAAAACTCCTGGAAACTAACATAGGAAAAAAATAGATAAATTGTAGTAAAACTTTCCTATGTCACTCTCCCAAGCTGAAAACAATAAAAGCAAAATGATCAAATAGGTCCTAATTAAACATAAATGCTTCTACACAACAAAATAAACAGAATGAGAAGATGAACTTCCAAATGGGAGAAAACATTAGGAAACAATGCAATCAAAAAGAGGATAATTTCTAAAATACCCACATCATTCATACATCTCCATTTCAAAAATCTACAAACAGATCAGCCAGAAAATGAGCAGAAGACAGTTCTCTAAAAAAGACACACAGATGACAAACAGGAACATAAAAACATGCTCACATTGCTAATCATTATACAAAGGCAAGATAAACATAAGATAATGTTTTACCTCACATTAGTTAGAAGGGTTGTCATCAAAATGTCTACAAATAATAAAGACTGTGGAGGTTGTTGAGAAAAAGGGACACACCAACGCTGTTGTTGGGAATGAAAATTGGTGCAACCACTTTGGAAACAGTATGGAAGTTCCTTTAAATAATAAAAATAGACCTATCATATGACACAGCAATCCCACTCCTGGGCATATAAAACATAAAACCTGAAAACAAAGAATCCTAGGGTAAATATAAGAAGTACACTTGACTTAACTTGATTCTTCAAATGTCTCCTCTGGCAAAGGAAGCAGAAGCAAAACTAACAAAATATGATTGTATCAGTCTAAACAGATTTACACTGCAGAAGAAATGTTCAATAAAATGAAAAGTCAACCAACACAATGGGAGAATATATTTGCAAGTGATATTTTCCTATCAAGTGTTAATATCTAAATATATGTTAAACTCATACACAACAATGAAAAAGACCAAACAATCCAATTAAAAAAATGCCATAGGAACTAAATATATAGATCTGAATCAATTTTCTGTAGAAAACATACAGTTGGCTAAATGACACATGAAAATATGTTCAGAGTTATAAATTATTAGGAAAGTCATAAACCAAAAATGAGACAATACCTCACACAAGTCAGAAGGCTCTCATTAATAAGAAAACTAATAGATGTCAGTGAGATTGTGGGGAAAATGAAACACCGTGGACACTGTTGATAGGAATGCAAAGTATTGATTACATTGCATATAAACATCAAATTTTCTTCATACATTTTTCTGTCAAGGGATGTTGTGTTTGTAGGACCCTGTCTGAATGCTCTAGAGAATAAGCCCATGGGCTGAATTGATAAACAAGCTCTGAGGAATGTCACATATCCAGGCTGGATAAGAAATGGCCTACTCAATGTATCAAGTATGGATGGATGGAGAGCCTATGCTGAGTAAGATCCTCAGAGGAGGACAACCTTAGACATGCACAGCCAGCTGGATAAGAGATGGCCTACTTAATGTAGTTCCGTGATGAAATTTAAAACAATCCTTGATCATCTAACATTCTGTGATTACTGCGGGAGCATGGGGACATAAATAGCTTAAGATTATTAACATAGTTGTAACTTAGATGATATGTGAGGCATTGTGCATGTGCCATATATACCCTTTTTCTAAGAATCAATAAACAGAGAACTGCTCCACTTCTGTCCACACAGTGTTTGTGTGTATATGATATCATGCTACTGACTGTTAATTTAATTTGTTAGGATTATGTTAAAAGGATGTTGCATTATATACAATGCTCTTTCTGCACCTATTGAGATGATTATGTGAGTTTTATTTCTCATTCTATTAGTGTGGCATGTCACCTTTATTGATTTGAATATTTTGAAGTATCCTTAAACACAAGGAAAAATCCCTTTATTCATGCATGTGTATGATACATTAAATGTGTTGTTGAATTCATTTTGCTTGTATTTTGCTGAGAAATTTGGCACATACATCAGGAATAATATTCTATATTTTGCATATAATGTCCTTTATAGCATTGTTATGCAAATAAAGCTGGCATCATAAAACAAGTTTGGATACTTTCACACCCTTCAAATTCTTGGATGGTTTGGGGAAGAATTGTTGAGAAATTTTCTTCAAATGTATCACAGAATTCACCAGTGAAGTCATCTTGTAAATATTTTCTGGTTTGGGAGGTTTGGATTACTTATTTACTCATACACATTTTTGCTCTATTTAACTTTCTAATTTCTTCTTGATTCAGTATTGGAAGACATATTTTTCTGGGAATTTGTCTTTTGTTCTAGGTCATTCAAATTGTTGGCTTGTGGTAATTTCTTATGATGCTATGCATCTCTACATCAGTTGTAATATCTTCTCTTTTATTAATAATTTCATTTGAGTCTTTATTTTATTCGCCAAACTATAAGTTTGTCCACATTATGTTTAAAACAAACAGACTTAGGAATTTTTTCTATCTTTTCAAATGTTTCTCTTGTTATTAGCCTTAATCTCATTCATTCAATTTTCATCTTTATTCTTTCTGTTTTCTCCTAGATTCTTGATGTTTAAAGTTAAGTAGTGTGAATCTTTGTATTTCTATTATTATTAAATATTATTTATTTATTTATTTATTTACTTTCTTTCTTACTTTCTGATTTACTTATTTATTCATTTATTTATCATTGAAGTACGGCCATTTACAATGTGTCAAACTGTGGTGTATAGCACAGTGTAAAACTTCATGCATACGTATACTTGTGTGCCTATTAAAGTTAACTTCACAATATTAAACATACTGCCATGTGTCATACAAAAGAAATTTTGAAAATATCTATTTTTATATATAGCGGAAAACATTTATAAATCTACAGCTCCCAAATATATCCTCTACTATCCCCTTTCAGAAGTAACCATAAGATTATTAATTAGATCTGCAAGTGTGTTTCAGTTTTGTAGATGAAATCATAGTGTTCTCATCCAAATTTTTTTTTAAGGTTCTACATATATCATGTCATGTATTATTTTTCTTTCTCTTTCTGGCTTACTTCAGTTAGAATGACACTTATTGGGGACATTCATTTTGCTGCAAATATCATTGTTTTATCATTTTTTATGGCACAATATTTTTCCATTGCATAAATATGGCATAAATCCTGTATACTGTTATCTATTGATGTACAATTAGGGTGCTTCCATGTCGTGGCTGTTGTATATAGCACTGCTAAGAACATTGGGGTGCAGATGACATTTTGAATTAGGGTTCTCTTTGATATATACCCAGAAGTGAGATTGCTGGATCATATGTTAAGTCTATTTTTATTCTTTTGAGGAATCCCCATCCTGTTTTCCACAGTTACTGCACCAAACTACATTCCTAACAACAGTGTAGGAGGTTTCCCTTTCTCCACAGCTTCCCAAGCATTTATTGTCTGTGGACTTTTGAATGATGGCCATTGTGAATATTATGAGGTGATACTTCATTATAGTTTTGAATTGCCCTTCTCTGATATTTATTGTGAACAATTTTTTTTTCATATATCTGTGTGGCATTTGTATGTCTCTAACGGAGAATAGCTTGTTTAGGGCTTCTGCCCATTTTCAAATTGGGTTTCTTGTTTTTTTATGTATTATTATTAGTTTGTATGAACTCTTTATATTTTGGAAATTTAGCCTTTGTCAGTTGCATCACTTCTTAATATTTTCTTTAATTCTGTAGGTTGTCATTTTGCTTTGTTTATGGTTCCCTTTGCTGTGCAAAAGCTTATAAGTTTAATTAGGTTCTATTTATTAATTTTGCTCTTACATCCATTACCTGGGTAGGCTGTTCTAGGGGATCATTGCTGCGATTTGTCTCAGAGTGTTTTGCGTATATTTTCTTCTAGGAGATTTACTTTGTCTTCTCTTACATTTAAGTCTTCAAGTCATTTTGAGTTTATACTTGTGTATGGAGTGAAGGATTATTCTAACTCCATTTCTCTGCATGCCGCTATCCAGCTTTCCCAACATCAGTTGGTGAAGAGATGGTCTTTTGTCTGTCATATTCTTGGCTACTCTGTCAAAGATTAATTCAACATAGACCTGTAGATTTATTCCTAGGCCCTCTATTCTGTTCCATTGGACCATATGCCTGTTTCTGTATGTATATCATGACATTTTGATTATTGTAGCTCTGCAATAGTGTATGGAGACCAGGCAGGTTATTCCTCCAGCCTCTTACTTTGTCTTCAATATTCTTTTGGAAATTATGGATCTTTATTGTATCTATATAAATCTTATGATCATTTGTTTCAGTCCTAAAAATAAATGTTATGAATAATTTGATAGGAACTCAGATTTAATCTGTGGATTGCCTTGGGTAGTATGGCCATTTTAGCAATATTATTTCTTCCATTACGAGACCATTGGGGATCTTTTCAATTCTTCAAATCTTTCTTGATTTCCTCAATCATTGTTTTCTTTTTCTCCATGTATAAGTCATTCACCAACTTAGTCAGAGTTATTCTTAAGCATTTTAAAGTTTTGGGTGCAGTTATAAAAGGGGTGGTTTCTATAATTTCTTTTCCCCTTGATTCAATGTTAGTGTAAAGAAATGTAATTGGTTTTTGTACATTAATCTGGCTACCTTGCCCAGTTCCTTTTTAGCCTAAGTATATTTTTGTGAAGCTTTTACAGTTTTCTATATATAGTGTCATGTTTGCATATCGTGACAATTTTACCTTTTCTTTTCCAGTCTGAATACTTTTATTCCTTTTTCTTATCTGATCGTTGTGGCTAGTAATTCCAAGACTATATAGAATTGTAATTGTGAGAACGGGCATCCTTGTCTTCTCTCAGGTTTTTGTGGGAAGATTTCCAGTTTTTCACCATTGAGTATTATGCTGTCTATATGTTTGTTGTAAATAGCTTTCATTATGTTGAGATATGGTTGTACTCTGTCTACTGTGATAAGAACTTTTATTGCAAATAGGTGTTAAATTTTATCAAATGCTTTTTCTGCATCTACTGAGATGATCATATAGTTTTTGTCTTCTCTTTTGTTGATACGGTGTATCACAATTGATAGATCAATTTGCATATGTTCAACCATCCGTGTGTTCCTGGAATGAACCTAACTTGTCCATGGTTCATGATCTTTTTTTACATGCTTTTGAATTCAGTTTGTTAATAATTTCTCAAGGACTTTTACTTCTTTGTTTATCAAAGATATTGGCCTATAGATTTCTTTTTGGGATAGTGTCTTATTGTGGTTTTGGTATCAGGTTGATGTTGACCTTATGGTGTGACTTTGGGAGTACTCTCTCCATATCAATCTTTTGGAAAAGTTTGAGGAGGACTGGTATGGATTTTTCTTTGTATGTTTGGTCAAATTCCCCAGTGAAGCTATTTGGTTTTGAAATTTTTTGCAGAGGTTTTTTTTTTTTTATTGATGATTCTATTCCATTTCTTGTGATCTGTCTGTTCAAATGGCTAATTTCTCCTTGATGCAATATTGGTGGGCTGAATATTTCCAAAAACTTCTCCATTTCTTCCTGGTTATCCAGTTTGTTTCCATACAGTTACTCATGGTATTCCCTTATGATATTTGGTAAATTTGTTGTACTCTTTGTAGTTTCTCCATTTTCATTTCTAATATTAATTGTGTTTTCACTTCTTGTTGGTGAGCCTGTCCAGAGATTTGTCAATTTTGTTTACTATTTCAAAAAAGAGATTGATTAATTTTTTTCTTTTTTTAATCTCTATTTTAATTATTTCTCCCTTGATCTTTATTTTTCCCTCTTTCTGTTGACTTTTGGTTTTGTTCGCTCTTCTTTTCTTTATTAGTTTACAATGAATGTTAGATTATATTTTGAAATTGTTCTTCTACTTTGAGGAGGGCCTTGTCACTATGAACTTCCCTCTTAAGCCTGCTTTAACAGTATTCCATAGACTTTGTGTAGTGTTTTGTCATATTTCTCAAGATATTTTTTAATTTCTTCTTTTACTTCATCACCTCCACCCCTTGTTTTAGTACCATATTTTTTAATCTGGATGCTGTCTTTTTTTCTCCCAGTTTTTCTGTGATTGATTTCTAGTTTCATGGTATTATACTCAGAAAAGATGCTTAAAATAATTTTTATCTTCTTAAATTTTTTGAGGCTTCTTCTGCGCCTGAGTACATAACCTTTCATAGAAAACATACCTTGTGCACAGGAAAAGAATTTATATTCTGTTTTGGGAATAAGCACTCTTTTGAATATATCAAGCATCTCCAATTATTTTATAATGTACTTTAGTATCTTTGTTCCCTTATTAATTTTCTGTGTGAAAGACCAGTCCAGTGATGGTAATGGGAAATTATAGTCTCCTACTTTGTGTTCCCAGGGATTTCTCTTTTTTTATCTATTAGTGTTTGCTTTATGTATTAAAGTGCTCCTATATTGAGGGCATATATCTTAATGAGTATAATACCCTCATTTTGATTTGCTTCTTTAATCATTTTATCATGTCCACGTTTATCTTTTTCTTTGGCCTTTTTTGTAATGTCTCTTTGAGTGAAGTCTATACTGTTAGTCCTGCTTTATTGTCATGTGCATTTGCATGGAATATATTTTTCCACCTTCTGACTTTCAATTGATGAGTGTTCCTCTTACTAAAGTGGGTCTCTTCTTTGCTTCATAATATACATTCTTGTTATATTATTCCATCTTATAATATATATCTTTTGATTATATTGATAAGTCATTAACATTTGCAATAATTATTGCTAGACTAGTGTTTATTTCCATATTGAACTTCATTCTCCAGTTGATTTGGTATATTCTTTTTGTTAATTTCTTTTTGTTTTTGTGGCTTGATAAGTTTTCTTTTATTATCTTGGTTTCTTTTTGGCTTTGTGACTTCATTGTATGCTTTTGACTTATGGTTACTTTGTTTTGTATGTATATTGACCCGTACTATATTTATTTATTTTATCTGATAAGAATACAAACTCAAACCCATCCTAAAGAGAACAGAAACAAGAAGAAAACACTCTGTATTTTCCTGCTTCACTCTTAAAAATTTTGATGTCCTCTAATACAACATCATATTTATTCTGTTGTAAGTCAATGTAGATATTGCCTTTCTAATTATGCCTTTCTCTTTTCTATAGCATCCTGCTTCTGTTTATTTAGAGTAGATCTTTCTATATTTCATCTTCTCTTGCTAAATTCTTAAGTATTTACTTGTGTGGAAGTTATTTATCTCTCCTACTCTTCTAAAAGTTAACCTTGCTTGATAAAGTATCTTAGATTACAGCTTTCTTTCCTTCAGGACTTTGAATATGTCTTGCCATTGCCTTCTGCCTGCTGTATTTGTGTAGGAATCGAGTTTATGTGTATAATGTATATAATAATATATATATGTAAAGAACACATACAAATGAAGTTAACAAATATGGTGAAAACCTATACGTTAAAAAACAGGAAACATTGATAAAGGAAATAAAAACTGATCCAAAGAAATTAAATGATCTCTTACATTGAAGATGTGAAACAATGTGTTTGAAACAACCATACTACACAAAGGAATCTACATTTAGTGTGATTCATGTGAAAATGCCCATGAAATTTTTCCAATAAATAGAACAAATAATTTTAAAATGTATATGTAGCCACAAAGAGCATGAGTTGCCAAAATAATCTTGAAAAAGGGTATTAAATGTAATGGTGTAAAATTCTCTGGTGTTAAGCAGTCCTACAAAGCTTTACTAATTAAAACAACATGATACCGGCTCAAAAACAGACACCAATCAATGGAAGAGAATAGAGCAACCAGATATAATTCCTCACACATATGATCAATTAACCCATGAAAAAGGAAGCAAGAGTATAAAATTAAGAAAAGACATTCACCTCAATAATTACTGCTGGGGAGTTTGAAAATGTAAAATATAGATTAGTTTATTTCCTCACATTGTTTACAATCCATGAGCTCAGAATATCTTTCTATTTATTTCATTTACTTATATTTCTTGCACCTGTAATACATAGATCTATGTTTAGAACTTAAATTTCACTTATCAAATTTATTCCTATTGTATTCTATTTGGTATAAATTTACACACAATAGTTTTCATAATTTTTATTTCTGATAATGTGTTGTTATTATACAAAAATGCAATGGATATTTGTATATTGATTTTGTATTCTGCAAGCTTACTAAGTTTGTTCATTAATTGTAACAGCCACTGCAGGAGTCTATGGAGTTTTCTATCTATGCCTATTATGTCATCTGTAAAAACTTCACTACTTTATTACAAGTTGGATGAATTTTATATTTTTTCTTGGCTAGTTGTTCTGGCTAGGACTTCTAGTAGTGTAATTTAGGACTTGTGAAAATGAGCTACTTTTTCTTATTACTGGACCAGAGGAAAACCTTCCTGTATGTTAACATTGAGCTTGACGTAAGCCATGGGTTTTTCATATATGGCTTTTGTTATGTTTTGTTACATTCTATCTAGAGAGAATTTAAGAATATTTTAATATTAAAGTTAAGATCAGATCTGTCAATAATTTTCCTACATATTTTGAGATTGTTATTTTTGAATTCTTTGTTTTTTAAAGGGATGTTATCTCATATATTCATTTGTATATATTAAATAATATTTATGAATCAGAACTAAGTCCAACTTAACTATAGTTTATAATACTTAAAATATGCCATGATATCAGGTTGCTAATATTTATTTAAAATGGAAATTACAGATACTGAAGGAAAAATTTACATTGTAGTTTGAGGGTACATTTATATATTTAAAAATTTTATCTCTTATTTTGAATTTGGCTTATGTTTAATGGATTTTATTTCTAAATAAATAATAACTTTTGGTTGAACTGGATTTACTGCCGTTTACTGATACAGAACATAGCTATTATTTACAATTAGTGCAAAAGACACTTGCCTTAAAATGCCATATTATAATAACAATGCCAACTGTTTCAGGACTGAGAAATGTATTGTTTCCTAAAATGCATTACCTGGTCTTTTCCACCCCAACTGACATAAACTGTTATATCTTTGTTTCTTGAATGTTTGTTTGTTTGCCCCTTAATGGAGGCACTGCTTATTGAACCCAGGATCTTGTACATAAGTGTATTTATCAACATAATTTTGGAACATTTAACAGAAGCCCCAAGAGTATGGATTAGAAAGATGACAAGAAAATTTATTACTTCTAGGGACTGAAAAACCTCTGAGTGAAAGAATGGCAAAAATAAACATTTGTAAATATACAATAAGATTGTCTCTTTTGCAATTTTAATGTAGAATATTAAATTACATTTGTTTCAATTATAGCACTGAATTACAATTTAAAAGAAAAATTCCCCCTTTCTGATTTCTTAAATTTGATTGATTACTTTAGTCTAATTTTATTTCATAAATATTAACAATTTATTTATAAACATACCAAATAAACTGATATTTATTCTACTCATATTTAGAATATAGTGCTAGTTATTGTAAAGTACACAGATAAATACCAACTTCCATTTCCAAATCAAATTATGTATCACTTTAATTACAAATGATGATGAAATAGTTATACCTATTCTGTACAGGTTTTATACAAATTTCACTTTAAATTCCTAAACTTTAAAATTATTTTATATATTTTCTGCAGTATTTATACTCTGTTCACTAATCTGTTATAAATTTGTGTACAAAAGGATGGAGTTTGGTTTTATTTAAAAGACCCCAAAATTAAATTCTTTAAAAATATTTTGTGCAGATAATATTTGCAGATCACACTATAAAAATAAGCACCCTATATGTTTCATTTTTACTGGATAAATGAGAACTAAACACTGGCTAAATGGTACACTTGGGTTGCTAGGAGACCAGTCGTTTTGTGATGTGACATATACTCAGATCGAGAATGATTGTGATGGCCTAGCAGTTTATCTGTGCAGTCCTACCAAAGCACCATTTGAAGCTGCAGTGCTCAAAATCATGCAGATTAGAATAGTAGCTGTAGAAAAATTTATATGAAGTGGCACATGTTTCTTCAGAAAATCAAGATGTGTCTCGTAAAGATGGACCTACTGGTTCAGGAAACTCTGGTAGAACTCTATTGTGTGATCAAACATTCTCTGGGGACTTGGACTTGAGTTCTATGATTGAAGAAAATGCTTTTCACACTTTGTCTGAAGGATCCTTAATTAAAAGGCCATGTTATACACATTGTGTCTCTGAACCAGAGAAAGATAATGAGTTTCGTTCTCTGACATTCCCAAGAAAACTCTGGAAAATGGCAGGGAGTGACCAGTTTAAATCCATCTGTTGGGATGATAATGGAACTTCCATAGTGATTGATGAAGATGTCTTTAAGAAGGAAATTTTGGAAAGATAGGCCCTCTCAGAATATTTGAAACTAGAAGCATGAAAAGGTTACTTAGACAGCTTAATCTTTATGGGTTTAGGAAAGTGCAGCAGAATTTTCAAAGATCTGCATTTCTACCAGACTTACTGGCAGAAGAAAAAGAAGTCTCTTTTTTAAGCAAGGTATTCAGAAACTTTGGTTACCACTTGGTAACTTATATATAAAATTTTATTTTGTACATCAATCTATGGTAATATAAATGTAAAGCTAGATTTTGAAAATCGTATAAAACTACTACGGCTAAAATCCTTTATTTTTTCTAAAAAATGAGGATAGTGTATAAACTATTCAGATTATAAGAAACTTTGATGGCAACTTTGAATCTTACCAGAAATCTAAATAAAGGTATTTAAGCTGCTTTTAAAAAGTGGCATTCACCATTACTGCAAATGCTAACTTCTTATATTTGATGACTATACTATATAAATGTGTATTTTCGAAACAAGGAACTTCAAAATGTCGTCAGCAATGTTCATATTTTGATGATATTATCTTTGCATAGTAAACGTGAAATCTGAGGTTTTATAGGTTAGGCTTATTATAGTGTTGTATTTTGGTTTAAATTATTACTAAAATCTTTCAACTTTGGTTGTAGCTGCAGTTCTATCATAACCCAAATGTTAAACGAGGCTGTCCCCAGCTTTTAGTGAGAATAAAAAGAAGAGTGGTAATTAAAACTGTCTCTCTGTTACCTTCATTGGATGAAGATTTCAACAAGAAGCACTATAATGCAGTGGGTAATTTGGATAATAATAATTCTTTTTTTGTGGGTTACAGTAGTGGAGAAAGTGCATTTTTACCTTCTGTAAATTTAAACATGCCACTAATAAGAAAGCCCTCTACTAGCCACATAATTGGTGATACAACTATCCCGATCAGAGGTGATTTTTCTCCTCCATCATAAATGTCAGTTAGACAACCAGAAAATATTACAGTGGATCAACGTGCTATTTTAAATCAGTTGACCACTCTCCACGGGCACTCTCAAAGCAGAAGCATTGAAGCAAATGGCCGTGTTGTGAACTTCATTACAACTACAACATGTATTTCTCAGTAAAGCAACTTGTCTCCCTTGCAGAGGAATTATTTTGCACAGATGGTGGAGACTTCTATTTTTCCAAATAGATATCTCAACATATCTGCCAATGAAGGTCGTTTTTCTAAACTTCAACCAGGGATCAACCCACGGTCTCCAGCACCAGTGATAGCTGATGCATCAGCTATCTCTCTTTCAAGGCCAACTCATCAGATATCTTCAGTTTATGAAAGTCATCCTAATCAAAACTGATCTACCAAAGGACTACCAGATTATGCAGGATAACAAGATTAAAATTGATGTCGGCAAATGTCGACAAATATCTCCAATTTTCTTATTTGAACAATAAACATAGATGTGTACCTGTATTTACCTATTTTTATTTTAATAGAGTTAAGAGTTAAATGGGAGACTAAGTTAACATTTAAACAAAAAAAATATTTGTTTGTTATGATCATTTGATAGAACAATATGGGAGTTAATATAAATAATGTTTTGTAAGGAATAAGAGAAAATGGAAGAATTTGGAGAAAGACTAAAACATGAAGAGACGGAAAAGTACTAAGTGGTTTCTGGTTTATCCTGGAAAGTATTCAAAGTGTTAAGTTAGGATAGGTTGGAACAGGAGTTAAAGGCAGGAATCGGCTCAGGGGTAATGGTCTCTACTATATCATTCCTAGTATCATAACAGTCCCATGATGTAGTCTCAGAAGGCACATTCAGCATGTGGTAGAATTTAAGAAGTAATTTTATCTATGGTGTTCTTTGTGCTGTTCTCAAAGCATTACAATTGGTGCTTTCATTTCCTGCCCTCAAGAGTCTACACTATATTTTCTAGTCGATACTTTATGTTGCTTTTATGTTCCAGCCAAAGATAAGCTTACGTCCTCAGGGTGGCACTTAATGCCTTTCCAACTCTAAGCACACAAACTCAACTTAGTTTAGTCATTTCTTTATAAATCTGGCATCTGACTACCTTGGCATATCTTTATGTTTCTCTGTATCTGGAGATACATCCAGGCAAATTCTGGTCAACTGTGTTAGATGAAACCTCACCAATTTTGCTCCAGCTCATCCTTGGATTTTGGGTGTCCTCCTTTTTCAAACTTAGACTTTCACAGTCTCAGCACAGATACCACCTCATCCAGATGTTTTTGGTCTATCCCCCTTTCCTTGTCTAACTTGGATACCAGCACAGTAAGCACAGCACATGCCACAGGATGCATTTTAGTATTTATTGAATGAAAAATGCTTGTTGACTTTAAGCAAAATCTACTTTCCTGTAACAACAAAACTCTCATGCTTTTCAAACTATTTCGTTATTTTCTTTACTCTTCACAACAAACTAGCCACTCAAGACAGTAATTGGAGGTAGGTACAGAAGACAAAGTATTATTTTCTAATTAATTCATGCCTCCAGAGGCCTAAAGCATTTCATTCTCATTTGCTGGATTTTTTTCTGACACTTCATCCCCCCCACCCCAAAATAGCTGATTCTCTTCCCCATACTAATAACTATACTGCCTTATTATTAATTTACTTATTAGAATCAGAGCCTTGACCAGAGGAGACAGTGATATTGCAAATATTTAATGTAGGTTTATGCACACTACATAACTTCGGCCCCTTCTAACCTTCACACAGGAAGTATCAAAGAGGTAATAGCCCCTTGGTTGGGGTGGTCATATACAGTAACCAAACTGCAATCTAAATTGTGTGGACTAGAAGGAGGTGAGGGTGGTTGAATTAAAAATTTGTCCAACTGCATGAGTAACAATTTTCTGCAGATATTAGGAAATATAAAATATTCATGGAAGACTTTGACTATTTCCCATTATTTTAAAATAAAAGGTGAAGCATTTACAGAATGTGAAATGCCCTGAAATGCTGGAAAAATTGTAGGCAAGGTCAGGGTTTCTAAGGCTTCTGCTCATAATCATGCAGCCAGTGTCAGCTGATAAGACTGGAATGGCAAAATTGAGTCCTGAAATATGTCACCTGTTGTGAAGAGAGTCTTTGATAATCTGGAGAAAGAGCAAATGCGCCAGGGTAATCTTTTGCATATCCCACCAATATGACCATTACCAAGAGAAGAAAAGAGCCCACTTGCAGTAGGAGATCTGTGTCTGAACAACAGTGGTTGTTCCTACAACAGAAACATCAAGCTTTAAACTTGTCAGCTGAATTATGATGGTGACTATTTTGTTGCTTAAATTAGCAGTCTGGGGTTCAGAACGGCTGCTTCAGCAGCTAATTTCCAGCTCCCTTATCAGACACTGGGTCTTACCGTGATCATCTTAACAAGGTTCTATACTGATTAGTCAAAATCTTCAGTTTACTTTTAAAATTAGAAATCCTAAAGAAGAATATTGTTGGTTACTCCATCTCTAATTTTCTACCTGGGAAACCTCGACTTTTGGCAAAAGTACAAAAGTTGGCTGGTGATTTGAATACTATTCTCTGAGCTCTGCCCACAGAACTCTTCCCACTAACTACTATAAATCTGTCTACCACTGTTTGTGTGTATGCAAATGCATTGTCAACCAGTAACTAAGTTTGTCTTAGTTGGGTCATCAGTGAATTCTTCTTCTACATCTGGCAGTATCTCTCTGAATTAAGAGTTTCATTGAGCCACCAAATTTTCTTCTGATCAGGGAGAGGTAGATTATATTTCACCCAGTATACTAATTGTTAACTTTTCATTGAACCCCGAGCTGATGCTAGGGCCAAGCCACTGAACCCTTGAATTGGACTGAGGCATATTCATTCTCCAGTCCCTAGAGCCCAGCAAAGGACTGTGTCTCCTTTTTAATTTAAGCCTATGTCTAATTTCTTTTTCCTTCTAATTCTCATTGTTGACACAACTTATTTTGGCTTTGATCACCCCTTGACAAATTTATAGAGACTGAACCACTGACTTATTCCCGTTCACCTAGAAATTGCAAAAACATTTCTTTCCTTGGACTACCTGGAATAAAGTGAGAATAGTCATCATTTTGAAAGCAGTCCTCAGTACTAATAATGCAGAAACTTTACACTTCTTTGCCCAGCATTTGAGCAAGAATGTTTGTTGTGGATCTCAGGGATTATCCTCACATCCCCTAATGCAACCATGAGAAAACACTACATTGTTATGCAAAATCAAGTCTTTATCAATATTGCATTCCTATTGCAAAACAGTTAAGAATTGTAGGAGTTCTGAGATTTTACCATGCTGAGATTTTTAGCAACCTAACATGTTCATTTCTTACAGAATCTGTTTTGGAGTTGAGACCATCGGTCAGAGACAGTGAACTTTATCACTCACAGCAAGAGCAGCCAGTTTTAAATTTGTATCCATTCCCTAATCTCAGATGAATACACAGAGTGAAATTTTGATGCCTACAGAAGCAGTGGGCTGTTAACATGAAGAAAGTTAAAGACATGGTAAAGCACTAATTTTATTAGTATCTTTATGTATTATTTATTAGAATCACTCTATTAATATCTTTACCTAGGTTAAGTATATCATGGCTCAAGTTTACTTGCTGCAGAAACAATCATGAGAAATGACTTGGGAATAAGTGAATATTGACTTTCCATATTTCCTTCCGCTTGTATTGAGATATAATTGGCATAAAACATTGTATAAGTTTAGGTGCACAGGAAACTGATTTGATATACAAGTATCATTAAATAAATATCATAACAACTTTACGGAGAATTCATTATCTCATTTAGATACAATATTAAAGAGATACAATTTGCCTTTTGGTTGTGATGAGAAAACTTAGGGTCTACTCCCTTAAGAACATTCATATATAACATAAAGCAGTATTAATTTTAATTTTCATGTTACTATGGGGCATCCCTAGGACACATTTATTTTACAGCTGGTGGTTTGTAGCTTTTAAGTGCATTAAACAAATCGTCCTTTCCCAACCCCTGCCTCTGTTAACTACAAATCTAATATTTTTCTATAAGTGTGTTTGTTTTTGAAATGTATTTTAATCCATAAACTGTGTTAGTTCCTCTTACACAACGTAGTGTTTGATATTTTTAGTACATTTCAACCTGATCTCCAGAATATATCTAGTTATTATATGTTGCTATTTAAAGATATTTCATAGTTATTTACTATTCCCAATATAGCACATTTCTTGCCCCTGACTCATTTAATTTGCAAGTGGAAAATTTTCTCTCTTAATTGTCAAATATTTCTTTTTCCTCACACAATTACCCTCCTTCTTCTGAACAAGCTGTTACTTTGTATACCTATATCTCATTTTGTGTTGTGTTATGCTCATTTCTTTTAAATTCCTAATATGAGTAAAATCATACAGCATTTGTCATTCTATTTGTGACTTTTTTCACTTAGCATATTACCCTCTTGGTCTAACTATTGTTTGCAAATGAAGAAGTTATTCTTTTTATAGCTGAGTAATAACCCATTGTATTTTTATCTGTTTGTGTAGATAGATAGATAGATAGATAGATAGATAGATAGATAGATAGATAGATAAATCTATAAAATATAAAAATAAAAACTATAGATGGGTAGATATATATACTATAAACACACATTTTCTTTATCCATCATCTATTGTTGAACAATTAACTTGCTTCTATATCCTCTCTATTGTAAATAATGCTGCAGTGAATATAGGTTTGAATTTATCTTTTCTAGTTTATGTTTTTATTTTCTTGGAATAACTATCCAGATATGGAAATGTTGGATTATATTTCATTTTTAATTTTTAAATAAAACTGCATACTGTTTTCCAAAGTGGCAGCACAAATTTACATTCACTCCAGCAGTGCATCAGTGTTGTTTCACTTACATCATCACCAACAATTATATTTGATATCTTTTTGATAATATTCATTCTGACAGGACTGACATACAATCTTTTTGTGTTTTAGGCTTGCATTTTTTTGATGGTTAGTGATGTTGATCGGTTTCATATGCCTGTTGATTACCTTTCACCCACTGTATATTCATTTTTTTGTAATGGGCTAAATGACCACAACTATCTGATTTCATTCTCAGGCATTCTTTGTGTTCAATTATTTTCTTTTTTCTGTGCCACTACCATATTATTTTTATTACTGAAGATTTGTATTATAGTTTTAAATCAGGGAAAGTGATACCTCCTCTTTTTTCTTTGTCAAATATGTTTGTGTTTATTGTTTGTTTCCTTTTCATTTCTTTTTTTTAGTAATTTCAATTCTTTTGTGTTTACATGTAAATTTTAGTACTATTTATTGTAAATTCTGAAAATGCCCATGGTATTTTTATAGGCAATGAATTTATTTAATGTATTTTCTTGGCTAGTGCCATCATTTAAACAATAATTTTTTCCTCATCAATGAACACAGTATATCCTTTTGTCTGTTTGATTTATCTTCAATTTCTGTTATAAATATTTTATAGTTTTCTGTGTACAGGTCTTTTACCTCCTTGGTTAGATTTATTTCTAGTTTTTTTTTTTTAATGCAACTGTAAATGAGACTATTCCTTCACTTTCTCTATCTGTTAGCTTGTTGTTAGTGTGCAGAAATGCAATATTTCTGTATGCTAATTTTACATTCTGAAATTTTACCAAATGCATTTATAAGTCCTAGTAGTTTTGAGGTGCCATCTATAGGATTTCGGTTTAAAGTATGTCATGTGCAAACAGATACTTTTACCCCTATTCTTAATTAGCTATAATATATTTCCATTTATTTTGGATAGCTATGGCTAGAATTTCCAATACTATACTAAATAAAAGCGGTAAGAGTGTTCATTCTTGTCTTCTCCCTGCTCTTACAGGAGATGCTTTCAGCTTTAAATCAGTGAGTGTCATGTTAGCTGAGTTCTTGTCATATATGACCTTAACTGTGTTGAGGTATGTTTCCTCATGTCCACTTTGAGGAGAAATATAATCTTAAATAGTTAATGAATTGTCAAAATATTTTATGACACTACTGATGCGACTATATAATTTTTATTCTTTAATTTCTTTCTGTGGTGTATCTTATTGATTAACTTGTAGGAAATGAATCACTTTTAATTTCTTACTGTGGTGTATCTTATTGATTAACTTGTAGGAAATGAATAACTTTTGCAGCCCTGGATTAAAATGGACTTAATGATAATATATAATCCTGTTAATGTATTTTTTGCTTTGCAAACATTTAGTGATGAGTTTTTCATCAATATTTATCAGTAGTATTTAACCTGTAATTTTTTGAGGTATTTGTTCCAGTTTTAGTAGTAGTGTGATAAAGAAAGTTGGGGTAGGAAGCCTTTTCTCCACTGCAAATTTTTGGAATTCTTTGAGAAGAATAGGTGATAGCTCTTCTCAAAATGTTTGGCAGAATTCACCTGTGAAGATATCTAGGCCTGGAATTTTGTTTCATGGGAAATTTGTTTAATTACTTATTCAATTTCATTAGTGGTAATCTGTTCATATTTTCTGTTGCTCATTCCTGTATCTTCTTATGATGCTTTGTACTTCTTTGATATAAACTGTAACTTCTCATTTACTTCTGAGCATATTAATCTGTACTCTTTTTTTCTCATGAGTCTGGGTTAACGTTTATCTATTTTATTTATCTTTCAAAAGCCATTATTTAGTTTGATTGAATGTTTCTATTTTTAATCTTCATTTTAATTATTTATGTTCTGACCTTTCAGATTTCTTTCCTTCTACTAACAATTTATTTCTTATTTTGCTACATCTTTTGTTTGTAAGATTATGTTATAAGAGAGAGATGTTTCTTATTTTTATAAGTGGGATTATTTTGCTCTAAGTATCCCTATTAATTCTGCTTTTGCTAAACCCCATGGACGTTGTTTTTGTTGTCCTTTTTCTTTATATATATTTCCTTTGATTTTTACAGCAATCCACAGGTTGTTTAATATTGTATGATTTATCCTCCAAATTTTACTATTTTTCTTAAGTTTTTACTTTTAATAAATTTCTATTCTCACAAAATCCATATGTTTCTTCTCTAAACAAGGTGAAAAACAATAAAATTTAAACAAAAATAGGAAAGACCCAAATTTTCTAGAATTATCTTTGAAAAATGAACAAAGATGTGGGTATTATCCTCCCTGAATTTATAACGTACTACAAAGCTACAGTAATCAAAACATCAAAATATATCCCTGAAAGAGACACGTAGATCAATGGAACAAAGTAAAGATTACAAAAATAATCCCACACACATAAAGTCAATTAGTCTACAATGAAGGAGGCTAAAGTATACAATGGAAAAAAGGCAGTCTCTTCACCAAGTAGTTCTGGGAAAACTGGACAGTACATGTAAAAGGAAGATTTATGAGCACTTCCTTCCATAGAATACAAAATAAGATAAAAATGGAATAATTTCCGAAATGTAAAACCTGAAACTGTACAATTTCTGAACAAAAACATGAGGAGAACTGACTTTGAGTTAAATCATAGCAATATTTATTGGTGATCTGTCTCTTAATTAAAAAAAGAAAAATTATCAATAATAGTTTTAAATTTATGTAGGAAAAATTAGATGTACTTCGGGATACAGGGATTCTACTTCTTGTATAAGTGTGAAGTGTGAAACCATTTGCAGAGCAAAGGAAACATTCTACAAGACATATGACAACACACAGAATAAATGGAAACATTTCAGACAATGAGATCAACAAGGTGTTAATATCCATAGTATATATGTAGCATATTAGAGTCAATATTTTAAAACACAGGCCCCAACTATAAACAGTTTAAGGATCTTCATGGAAACTTTTCAAAAAGAGACATGTGGGTGATTTTCATTTACGTAAAAAGAAACATAACATTGCTATTCATTAGGAAATCTTAAATAAAAACCAGAATGAAATATAATCTCACAGCAAACAAAATGGCTATTAAAAAAGTCTTCAAATGACAAACATTAATAAGAATGTTGATAAAAGGGAACCCAGGTGCATGTTGGTGGAAACATTAATTGATTCATCCACTAATATAAAAGTGTAAACAGTGCACAGAAAACTAGAAATAGTAGTATTATATGTTACAGCAATTCCAGTTTTTGACATAAATCTGTAAAAACATGAAAACATTGACTTTAAAGAATATATTACCCCCAATGTTCTTAACATCATCATTTAAAATAGCCCAGGATAAATACACAACTCAACTGCCCATCAACAGATGATTGGCTGAAGTAGATGTGAGATATAGATAACATAATAAATACTTAGTCATTGTCGTATCAAAAAATAAAATTCTTTCGTTTGGAAAAATGTGACTGGACTCAGAGAGTGTTTTACATATGAAAATAAATCATACTGAGAAAAATACTCTAAGTTATCACTTATATGAGGAAACTAAAGATATAAGGGAAATAATCAAAAAGAAACAGGAACAGAATCACATATATATGTGTAGTGTACCAAGTAGTGTTTTCCTTTGGGGACAGACAAGAAGGATGGTGAAGACAGAAATGTGCAAGCTACCAGTTATAAATTAGAGAAGCAACAGTGTTAATATTTACAGCACAGAGATATATTTTAATAATTTAAATGATTTTAAAGAGATTATAGGCATGTATTTTAGTAAAATGTGCATGTATGTGGGAAAAACAATGAAGAAAATAACCCAGGATCTCAGAATATTTTGTAGTACTATGACCTTAAGGGAGGTGATTTGTTCAGTTTCTTTACTGTTCTTATAATGTCCTAATTAGAATTTAAGCTTTTAAATGAAAATGTATATTCTTTGAAAAAAGTGACATAACTTTAAACTATTTTTATCTCTCCCCTTACAACTTCAGTTCACATCTCAACAAAAATGACTACATCACAAAACAATACTCCAGAACGCATGTGTAAAGCTGAAGTTTGGTGGGCTAAAACACATAAAGGAGGCTCAAATGAGGGAAGAGCAATTTTGGTGCCTGTAACCAAGGCCTACTTACTAGGGTATCTGAGTCCACAGGCTCAGAGATCCCAGAAGAAACTGCATCTCAGTGGTTCACACAGCTTCGGCCTCCAACTGCACCAGTACTCATGGTCACAGGTAACTAGGAGGGAGCCACAATGGAGACAGAAATTCCATCCTTCAGACACTTAGACATTCATGACACTGTCCTAATTCCCCATTCACATTGGTGGAGACAAGTTACCTTGCAAAACTGGACATGGGAAAGGCACTTGCCTGATTCCAAATACCCACCTGTCTTTACACATTTCCTCAATGTGTAAACTGAGTCTCAAGGGATATCAGATAAAAGAAAGGGTTCACTATACCAGTGACAACAGTGGCATTAACTACCAGAGAAGTCTAAGAAGTGACAATGAAAGCATATCTTTATCCAGACAGTAGCAACTGGAAAATGACATTTTGAAATATTATCAGAGGAAGCTTAGGTAAGTAAAACCAAAAATTGTGCAATATTGCAAACTACCAGAAAAGAAAAGCAAGGGCTCCAACTCCAGAAGTGTTATTTAGTGTCATCAGAGCAATAATTTACCAAGATCATGACCAATCACTGTAACATTATAGTGCACACACACACACAGATACACAGCCACAGACACCAAAACAGACACAGACACACATGAATAAGCACACGCACACAGACACACAATGTCAACCGTAACCGTGCAGAAAACAAACCAAAGTCATGGTATATTGCCATATAACTAATAGAGAATCCAAATAGGTGTCATAAAGAAACTCAATACAAAAAACAAAACTCAGATAGCAGTTTAGTGAGCTTAGGAATAAATCAAATGCTGATAAGGAATACATTACTAAAGAGACTGAAACTAAAAAATAACCAAATATTATTGGAGGACCAAATGAACTTAATAACTGAGATGAAGAATGCAACAGAAAGCATTGGGAGCAGACTGCTTTTGTGGAAGAGACTTTAGCAAACTCACCAATACAAAACTTGAAATGATGGAGAAGCGCAGGGATACAAGATATTAAAAAGTGAGGAAATTCTACACTAGCCAACAGACTTCTTCAGGAAGTGCACTTTAGAGTGAAATCCTGGAGGGAGAAGAAAGTTAGAAGGTAGCTGATGATTTAAAGAAGTAATAGTTGATAACTTTCTGAACCTGTGTAAGGAACTGATATACAAGTCCATGAGCCAAAAAACACCAATAAGTTTAAGGCAAAGAGAACTCCTTCAAGATACATCATATGCAAGTTGGCTAGTCAATGACAGAGGAAAATTTTAAAGGTAGCCAAAAATGTTATGATAATCTACAAAGGAACCCCCATTAGACTTTCAGCAGATTTCTAAGCAGGAAACATAAGCCAAGTTTAAATTAAATGGCATTTTCAGACTACTGAAATAAGAAATCTCTCACCCAAGTATACTCTACCTTGCACAGTTATCACTTAGATATAAAGTGAAAATAAAGACTTTACCAGATAAACAAAACATGAATGAGATGAAAAATACAAAACTGAGACACCTTACACGGGGTACAGAAAAGAGCTCTTCTGAGAAAAATAAAATGGCAAAAATATGCATAACATTGAACAAAATGCTAAGCAGACACGAGAAATTTGCAACTGTTTCTTTGGGTATGTTCTTAAATGCTATTATAATATATGGATTAATGAGAGAAAAATAGGATATCAGGGGCAATAAATATATATACATCAATCTGGTAACATGTTCACAAGAGTAATAGAAATTATTTGAGAGAGTAATCATAAAAGGTAAAGAGTAAAAATATATCAATATTAAAGGAAGCGTCTATCAGTGGAAAAATTACTAAATTATACATGAGATGTTTTATTTTTAATTGAAGTAGAGTAAATGTATTATATTGTGTAGTTTCAGATGTACAGCATAAAGTTTCCAAACTCTTTGTGGATTATATTGCATTATAAATTATTAGAATACCTTTAACATTCAATTATTATAAGTTATTGTGTATAATTCCCTGATCTATACAGATTATCCTTGTTGCTTCTCTCGTTTATGTATACTACTTTATATGTCTCAATATCGTACCATAAAATTGTCCTTCCCTTCCACTTTGTTAATCATAAATTTTTTCCCATATCTTTCAGTCTGTTTCAGTCTTGCCTATCTAATCTCTCTCTCTTTACCCTGTCTCTATCAATCAATCTATCTATCTATCTATCTATCTTTCTATCTATCTATCTATCTATCTATCTATCTATCTATCTATCTATCTATCTACCTACCATGTATCTATGTGTCTATCCATCTATTTATCTGTCATCTATCAATAGATACCTATAGATAGATGTACATAGATATTTGTTATTCTTTAGATTCAACATATTAATTATATTAGATACTTTTGTCGTTGTCTAATTTTCTTCACTAAGCACAAAATTTACTAGGTCCATTCAGGATGCTGAAATAGCAATGTGTTGTACTTTTTAATGTCTGACTAATATTCCATTGCATATTCATAGAATCATGATATCTTCTTAAGTCCATACTCTACTATGGACTCTTGGATTGCCTCCCAGTCTTTCATGTTAAAAACAGTGCTGTTGTGAACATTGTTTCTTCTCAATTTAGGGTTCTTTCCCCAGATTTTTCCTAGGAGAGGTATTTCTGTTTCATATGGTAGTTCTGTTTTAGGTTTTAAAGAAATCTGAATACTGTTTTCCATAGAAGCTGTACCAATTTACATTCCTACCAAGTGTATACAAGAGATTTCTTACCTCCACATCGTCTCCAACACTTTCCATTTGTAGACTATTTGATAATAGCCGTTTTACCAGTGTGAAGTGATACCTCATTGTGGTTTTGATTTGCAATTACCTAATAATTAGTAAAGTTGAGCAATTTTATCACCTGCCCATTACTCATCTGTAAGTTTTCTTTGGAAAAATATTAACTCAGTTACTCTGCTCTTGTCTTTGATTGGGTTTTTGCTTTTCACAATGAGTTGTGTAAACTAAATCCATGTTACTTCTATTAAAACCTGGTCACTTGAATTATTTGCCAAAATGTTCTCCAATTACACAGGCAGTGTTTTCATTTCATTCATTGTTTCCTTAGCTGTGCAGAAGTTTTGAAGTTTATTTCGGTCTCACTTGCTTATTTTTGCTTTTATTTCTTTTGCATTAGGAGACTGGTATAAGAAAATATTCCTGTGATATTTTACCAATATGGTATCACCTATATTCCCTTATATCAGTTTTATATGATCAGGTCTTACATTTAAGTCGTTAATACACTTGGAGTTTATTTTTGTATATGATGTCAGGGAATGCTCTCATTTCACTGTTTTACATGTATATGTCCAGCTTTCCCAACACCAAACATTGACGAGACTGTCTTTATCCATTGTATACTTTTGCCTCTTTTATCATAGATTCATTGCTCATAGGTGTGTGGAATTGTTTCTAGGCTCTCTGTTTTTATTGATTATGTCTCTGTCTCAATGTCATGCTGATTTTATTACAGTAGGATTTTAGTATAGTAAGGTATCTGGGAGGGTTGTATCTCCAGGTTTGTTGTTTTTTCTCAAGATCAATTGGACTATTTTTAATGATTTCATGTAAAACTTAGAGTTATTTTTTTCTGCTTCTTTGGAAAATTCTACAGCTTCATAACATTAATTTCACTAAATCTGTAGGTTTCTTTCTGTGTTACGGCCATGTTAACAATATGAACTCTTTCAATCCTAGGGCACAAGACATCTTTCCATTTCTTTGAATCATTTTTATATACTTTTGTCAATGTTTTATTATTTTCAGTGTGTAGATCTTTCACATAGGTGGTTACATTTATTCCAAGATATTCCATGGAATGGGATTTTAAATACTATTGCTCTAAATGTCAGTTTTAGGGTATTTCATGATTAATGTGTAGAAATGCAAGAGACTCCTTTACTTTAAACTTGTACCCTGCTCCCTTACTGAAATTATTTATTATTCATAACAGTCAGTGTGGAGCCTTTAGGACTATCTGTGTAGATGATTATGCCATTAGTACTGGTGACAATTTTGCTTCTTTCTTTCCATTTTGTGTTTCTTTTACTTCTTTTTCTTTTCCTTTTCCTTCCTTGTATTACTATGGAACAGAAGTGGTGAGAGTTGGAGTCCTTGCCTTCTTCCCGAATTTACCCAGAAGGCTTTCAGCTTTTCCCTCTGAGTAGTATAATTTGTTATAAATGGCCTTTACTATGCTGAGAGATGTTCCCATTATACACACTTTCATGAGAGTTCTGGTCATGAATGTATGTTGAATTTTGTCAAATCCTTTTTCTGTGTGTATTGACCTGGTCCTGTGAATTTTGTCTTTTCTTTATTAGATATGTGTCATGCTGATTGACTTGTGTATTTTGAACCATCCTTGTGACTCTGAAAGAAATCCAACTGATCATCATGTATAATCGTTTCTATGTATTGCTGGATTGATTTGTTGATGTTCTTTTGAGGATTTTCAATGTATATTCATCTAGGATATTGGATTTTCATTTTCATTTTTTTTTTGGTAATGTCTTTGGTTTTGTTATCAGGGTAATGGTGGCCTAATGGAATAACTTTTGGAATTGTCCTTCCTCATTCATTTTTTAAACTAGTTGGGGGGAAAGAGGTTTAAGTGAAGGCATTCAGGCATTTTGTTCAAGGGGTGTTTTCAAAATTATACATTTTATTTAGCTTATACTGATTGCTCTTTTCAAGTTTTCTGTTTTCTCTTTATTCAGTGTTGGTAGGCTGCACGTATCTAGAAATGTGTCCAATAGATTTCGGTCGCCCAATTTGTGGTCACGTAACAGCTCATAGTGTTTTCATAATCTTTTTTGCATTTCTGTAATATCAGATGTTATTTCTGCTCTTTCATTTCTTATTTTGTTTGGGTCCACTCTGTGTATTTCTTGATAAGCAGGGCTAAATGCTTACCAGTTTGTTAATATTTTTAAGAAAATAATTGCTCATGATTTTAGGATATTTAACTTATTTTTTGATTTTTATTTCATTTATTTTAAACCTACTAATTAAAGATTTCTCATTCAAATGCCTTTGGGTTTTGTTCTTATTTCTAGTTATTTTGCATGGTATGCTTGGTCCTTTGTGTGAAGTTTTTCTTGTTCCTTGTAGAAGGCATTAATTGTCCTAAATTTCTCTCATAGATTTGTCTTTGCTGCATCCCATACATTTTATGAAGCTATGTTTTCATTGTAATTTGTCTATAAGTATGATATTATTACCACTTTGATTTCACCTTTGACCTTGTTTTATTTTATTTTTTTAAAGGATGTGGTTTAATCGCATGTTTGGGCTTTTCTTGTTGTTTCTAGAGTTGATGCATTGTTTCATACTTATGTGTATGGAAAAATATTTGCTGTAATCTATACTTGCTTAAAGATCCTGAGGCACATTTCATGACATAATTTGTGGTTATTTCCTTAGATAACATCCTGTGCACACTTGAAAAGTTTATGTGTTCTGCTTTTCTGATTCAGTGTCCAATAACCCAGTTAGGTTTAAATGATCTAATATATTATTAAGACCTCTATTTCCTTACAGATATTCTTTCTGGATGATCTGGCTATCAGAATATTGAGGTGTTAAATTCATCTATTATTATTGTTTTATAATCAATTAATTCCTTCATGTCTACTAATATTTCTTTATATACTTAGAATCTAGGGTGTTGGGTCCATATATAATTGAATGAGTGTAAACCCTATTTTAATATTGATCTCTTTTTCATTATATAATCTCAGATATATCTTTCACTGTGGCCCTTATTTTGAAATGTATTTTGTATGACTTGAGCATTGCAATTTGCACTTTCTTATCATATCCATGAAATGTCTCTTCCATCTACTTCCAGGCTGTGTTTATCTTCCACCATAAAGTGAGCCTTTTTGGGGGTGGAGGCCAAAGTGGTGGAGTAGAAGGATGCTCGATACACACCCTTTCCCACAAATGAACCAAGACTCACATCCACAGACTCACTCAGCTAACCAGAGATCCTGCAGAAATCTGGCAGAACATTGTCCACTTCAAAAGGTAAAGATGCATAAAATCTGGTAGGAGAAAAGGAAGAAAGAAAGAAGAAAAGGCAAAACAGACTGGGACAGGTCCCATGGGGAGGAAGCTGCAAAGATGGGCTGGTACTCATTCACTCGGTCTCCCCTCTCCAACTGAGAGTTTGACAGGATGGAGGGGGAGCCTCCAAGTCTTGGATCTTTACAGAGTATATGTTGACTGACAGAACTAAGTTAAACAGGCACAGACACCCAGCCCAAGATTCAGCCCCGAAGATGAGGGCTGGGTCATGCTGCCTGAACTGGGTGGTGATGGGGATGGCTGCACTGCGGCAGCCCAGCAGAATTGAGTGGGTTTTGAGCCATGGCTGTGGGTGCACAGGGCAGAACAACATGGGCCCTCCATAAAACAACAGGGCAGATGTGCCCTTGGGGGGAAGGGTGCAATCCCCATCTCTGAAACTCCACAAAAGTTTCTAGGTAAAGAGAGCTGGGGCTCAGACACAGCCACCATAGCCTCAGGTGCTTTGCACCCAGGCAGCAG
Source organism: Vicugna pacos (assembly GCF_048564905.1). Taxonomy (NCBI): domain Eukaryota; kingdom Metazoa; phylum Chordata; class Mammalia; order Artiodactyla; family Camelidae; genus Vicugna; species Vicugna pacos. The sequence continues at coordinate 4,257,702 of NW_027328737.1, forward strand.
TGGGGGCAAAACCTGCATCTACACCTAAGGACTTAGCAGCATCGAGGGCCAGACTGAGACTTGTCGACAGCATGAAGCAAATATGACCATTCTGTCCTGGTTCCTCAGAGAACTTGTCTGCCAAGACAAACAAGGAGGTGGATTTTGGCCCAGACCAGGTACAGGGCTGTTCCTCAGTCTTCCCTGAGCCCACTTCTTATTTGCAGACCTGAGGCAGAGCGCATACTGGCACAGAGCAGCAGAGCGATTGGCAACATGAGGGCGCGGGTGGCCCCTCAACTTTTGAGCTGGAATGCAGCCCCTGACCATGGTGCTGGGAGAGGGCGTGATGCACAATCCAGCCTGGTCAGTCTGCAACATCTGACTGCAGCATCAAGCAGGGCAGTGACAAGCCAGCCCACAGTAAATTGAGCTGAACTTGACCCAGTGTTGGGTGTAGGAGCGATCTGCTTGACAACGTGCCCTGGGAGCAGCAAAGATGAGGGCTCCAATGGAGGGCCTCTGGAAACAGCAAGCTGAGCTTCCAAAACAGGATGAATATAGAAAGACTTCACATTAAAAGTACACAGTCTCCAGGAGGACACAACCACCATCTTGTTTTAATCTGTTTTTACCGGTTCCATTTTCTATTACCCTCTTAATTGTTATTTCTTAGGCAATTATATATACCCCCATTTCAATCCTTTGAAATTTTTAAAAATATTTTTATTATTATTATTTTTCAAAACTCTGCTTCAACTTGTTTTAATATTATTCAGTATACAACGTCTTCAAATCTTTATCTCTCCCTTCTTTAAAATTCTTATTGTCTCTCTCTCTCTTTTCTATTTTCTAAGTTGTATTACTACCTAGGCATTAGGTAGATATTCTCATTTAGGACCACAGTAGATAACTGATACTCCATAAACCACAGTGCCAGAGAGGTAGAAGAAAGATGAAGAAACAGAGAAACCATTCCCAATTAAATGAATGAGAGAAATCCCCTGAAAGAACAATCAGTGAAATAGACATCGATATCCTACTAGATGAAGATTTCAAAAATGGAGACATCTAAATACTGAAGGAAAGAAAATAGATAGTGTTTAGAGATACAGAATATGTCAAAAATGAAATGGAAGCTATAAAGAAGAGCTGAGTAGAATAGGTAAACCCGTTGACTGAGATGAGGAATGATCTAAAGGGTTCAAAATGCTGACTAGATAATGCAGAGTAACAAATTTGTGACTTAGAAGACAGGACAATAGAAAGCACCCAATCAGTAGGGTGACAAGAGAAACAATGAGAAACAAATGGAAAAAGCGTAAGGGACCTATGGGATAATAGAAAGCATGCAAAACTTAGCATAATAAAAGTCCCAGAAGGGGAAGAAAGATCAAGGTGGATTGTAAAAGTTTTTGTTGAAATCATGACTGAAAACTTTCAAAACTTAAAGAAGGAATCAGATATCCAATACAGGAAGCTCAGGGTGTCCCAAACAGGGAGAAGACAAATACACCCATAACAAGACATATAATAAAGGTGGCCAGAGTCAATGATAAAGATATGATCCTAAAGACAGCTAGAGAATAGCAAAGAGTGAGTTACAACGGAATCCCAATAAGGCTCCCAGCTGATTTCACTACACAAATACTACAGGACAGAAGACAGTGGCAAGATATATTTAAAGTCCTGAATGATAAAAATGTTATATCCTAGGATACTTTACCAGCAAGACTATTGTTTCTGGTAGAAGGAGACATAAAGTATTTTACAGACAAGAAAAAGCTTCAAAAGTTCAGCAAAACTAGACCCATGCAAAAAGAATAATTGAAATGTCTTCTTTAAAAAGAAAAGCAGCAGGATGCTACAGAAATGTGAAACTCACAGCTAGAAAGGTGATAACTCATGAATTACAAATAAAATAAACAGAAAATTTGAAAACAAGACATACAAAACATTGAGAGTGGGAGAGGGAGACAGGAAAATAGAGAATTTTTTTATCTTTCTTTTTAAAATGTTTTGTTATCAGTAGGATGGGTTTGAGATCATGTTACTATCCATTTAATAAAAGTAGTTATAGTAATGGTATAATGGACTTTTAAAAAAGGGTAACAAGTAGAAAAAAACTTATCAGGGAGTCACTAAACTAAAGAAAATTCATGATAATATAAAGGAAAATTACCAAACCATAAAAGGAAGATGAAAGAAACAAAGAGGAAATACCAAATCAACTGCAAAGATAAGGTCAAATTGGCAATAAACATAAGCCTATCATCAACTAATGTAAATGTTATTGGACTAAATGCTCCAGTCGAAAATCATAGAGTGGCAGGCTGGATAATAAAGCAAGAACCTTCAAATGCTGCATACAAGAGACTCACTTCAGAGAGAAGGACACATAAAAATTGAGAGTGAAAGGATGGAAAAGGGTATTCCATAAAATTTGAAAAGCCAAAAAGCAGGTGTTGCAGAACTGATTTCAGACAAAATAGTCTTTAAAATAAAGGCCATAAAGAAAATAAAGAAGGACATTTTATAATGATTTAAGGAGTGATAGAATATGAGGATAGCACACTCGTTAATACATATGCACCAAATAGAGGAGAACATAAGTACATAAAATAATTACTAACAGATTTAAAGTGGGATTCATATTTGGAGATTTCAACACTGCATTAACATCACTGGACAGATCATTGAGACAGAAAATAAATTAGGCAACAGAGAAGTTAAATAATACAATAGAATTATCAGACTTGGTGGATATTTTCAGAGCATTGCACCCCCCACAAAATAGGATATACATTCTTTTCAAGTGCACGTGGAACATTTTCCAGGATTCATGATGGACATGGGCACAAAAGAAAGCTCAGCAATTTTAAGAAGATAGAATTTACCTAAAGCATGTTTACTGAACACAATGCCATGAAGCTAGAAATCAACACAGAGAAACAAAGGTGAACAAATGGAAAACATGGGGATTAAAAAATATGTTATTAAAAAATAAATGGGTCAATGAAGAAATCAAAGCTGAAAAAATGAAGTTCCTTGAGACAAAAGAAAATGAAAACAAAACCCCACAAAATTTATGGGACACAGCAAAAGCAATGCTGAGAGGGGTGTTTATAGTGATACAAGCCTTCCTCAAAAAAGAAGAACAACCACAATTAAACAATTTAACCCATCAATAGAATGAACTAGGAAAAGAAGAACAAAAACACCCAAAAGGCAGCGGAAGGAATGAAACCTAAAATATTGGGGAGGAAATAAATAAAATAGAGATTAAAAAGACCATATGAAAATATCAACCAATTCAAAAGCTGGTTTTTCCCAAAAGTGAGAAAATCCAAAAAAACCTCTGGTCAAACTCAAAAAGAAGAAAAGACAGGGAGCACAAATTACCAAGATAAGAAAGGAGTATGTAGAAAACACCATAAAAATTTAGAAATACAGAATATCTTATGAGAATATTATGAAAATTATATTGAACCAAAAAGTATAACCTAGAAGAGTTGGACAAGTTTCTGGAAACATACTGTCCACCAAGACTGAATCAATATATAACTAACCCATGGAAAAAGCAGAGCACTAGAAATGAAATCAAAATAGCAATATAAAACCTCCCTACAAATAGCAGTTCAGGACTGGATGGATTCACTGAGGAATTCAACCAAACATAAAAGAAGAATTCATAACAGTCCTTCTCAAAATCCCCAGATGATTGAAAAGGAAGGAATACTCCCAAAGTCATTCTATGAAACCACAATCACCCTGATACCACAACCAGGCAAAGACACTACCAAAAAAGAGGATTATAGGCCAATATCACTGATGAACCCAGACGCCAAAATCCTCACCAAAATAGTAGCAAATAGAATCCAACAACACAGAATAAAGATTATACACCATGACCAAGTAGGGATGATGCCAGTGACACAGGGGTGGTTCAACATATGCAAATCAATCAAAGTAATACAGCACATCAACAAGAGAAAGAACCAAAACCACATGATCATCTCAAAAGGTGCAGGACAAGCATTTGATAAAATTCAACACCAACGTATTATAAAATCTCTCACCAATGTGGGCATAGAGGGAATATATCTCAGCATCTTGAAAGCTATAGATAACAAACCTACAGCAAGAATAGTACTCAATGGTGAGAAAGTCAAATCCTTCCCACTAAAATCTGGATCAAGACAAGGATGCACACTATCACGACTGCTACTCAAGATAGTCTTGGAAGTCCTAGCCACAGCAATCAAACAAGAGAGAGAAGTAAAAGGGATGTAAATTGGAAGGAAGAGGTAAAAGTCTCAGTATATGCAGAGAATATCTTACTATATATAGAAAACCCTGCAAGATCCGGACAAAATTTACTACAGCTGATCAAAGAATTAAACAAGGTAGAAGGTTACAAGATTAAGGTTCAAATATCAGTGGCATTTCTTTACGCTAATGATTTAGATATTACTATAGAGCTATAGTCAACATGACAGCACTGTATTGGTAGAAAAACATACATATAGGTCAATGCAACAGAATAGAGAGCCCAGAAAAGAACCCACAAACGTTTGGTCAATTAATCTTCGACAAAGGAGGCAAGAATATACAATGGAATAAAGACAGTCTCTTCAGCAACTTGTGTTGGGAAAACTGGACAGCAGCATGTAATTCAATGAAGCTAGAACACTCCCATGAAACTAGAGCACCATACAAAAAAATAAACTCAAAATAGATAAAGCACTTTAACATAAGACAAGATACAATAAACCTCCAGGAGGAAAATATAGGCAAAACGTTATCTGACATAAGTCTGGAAAATTTTCTCATAGAAGAAATAAAATCAAGAATAAACAAATAAGACTTAATGAAACTTACAAGCTTCTGAACAGTAAAGAAACTGGAAGTAAAACAAAAAGACAAACAACGGAATGGGAAAAAAATTTGCATATGAAACCGTCAAAGGCTTGATCTCCAGAGTATACAAGCAGATCATCCAACTGAAGAAGAAAAAATAAACTACCTAATCCAAAATTGGACAGAAGACCTAAACAAGCAATTCTCCAAGGAAGACATACAAATGATCAAAAGGCACATCAGAAAATACTCAATATCACTGATTATCAGAGAAATGCAAATCAAAACTGCAATGAGATATCACTTCACACCAGTCAGAATGGCCATCATTCAAAAATCCACAATTTGACAAATGCTGGAGAGGCTGTGGATTTAAGGGAACTGTCCTTCACTGCTGGTGGCAATGCAGGTTGGTGAATCCACTGTGGAAAACAGGATGGAGATTCCTCAAAAGCCTAGGAATAGTCATACCATGTAACCCAAGATTCCCGCTTCTGGGCATAAATCCAGAAGGAACCCTACTCAGGTAGACACCTGCACCCCAATGTTCATAGCCAGCAATATTTACAATAGCCAAGACAAGGAAACAGCCTAAATGTCCATCAACAGTTGACTGGATAAAGAAGTTGTGGTATATTTATAGAATGGAATAGAAGTTATTCTTATAAACTGACAACATAATGCGATTTTCAGCAACATGGATGGTCCAGGAGAAAATCAGTCTAAGTGAAGTAAGCCAAAAAGAGATAGAAAAATACCATATGCGATGGCTCATGAGTGGAATCTAAAAACAAAACCAAACCAAACTAAAAACGCATAAATACAAAACAGAAATGCACTCGCAGGCAGAGAACACAAAGTTTAGGTTACCAAAGTTTGGGGTTGGTAAGAGATAAACTGGGAGGTCACAACTGTAGAATAGATAAACAGGATTCTACTGTACAGCACAGGGAAATATATAAAAGATCTCACGGCAGCCCACAGTGGAAAAAATGGGACAACAAATGTATATATGTTAATTGTACCTAAAAAATTGTGCTCTACAATGGAATTTGAGACAACTTTGTAAAATAAATAAAAATCAATTTAAAAAATATTAAAAAAAAGAAAAAACATAATCCTAAATATTACAAGTGTAAATATAAATTAGAAAGTAAAAACAACTATGCAAAAGCGTAATAAAACCAAAGATTTTGTTTTTTGTTTTCTTTTTAAGATAAGCAATATCAAAAAACCTCTAGCCAGGTGAATCATGAAGAAAAGGGTGACGCTCCAAAAAAATAAATTCAGAAATAAATTTGTACAAATAACATTTGTTCCCTCAGATATACAAAAAAGGGATCATTTGGTCAACCCTTAAATGCCAATAAACTGGACAACTTAGAAGAAATAGATAAATGTCTAGAAATAGACAGGGATAAGGAGAAACAAATAATTTGAACAAACTGATTACTAGAAGAAAGATAGAATCTGCATTTAAAAAAAATCTTGAAATATTAGGGCAGATATAAAGAGCTCACGTGGAGAACTGTACAAAAATAAAAAGCAGAACTTATACTCTTCAAACTGTTCAAAAATAGTGAAGATGTGTGAAACTCCCAAATTAAATCTATGAAGCTTTCATTACCCTGAAAGCAAAGCCAACAAACAAAATACAAGCAAAGAGAATTTCAAGCCAATATCTTTGATTGATATAGAAAAAAAAGTCAAAAAAATATTATTAGAAAACTAAATCCAGCAATACTTAAAGTGAAACATACAACATGATCAACTTTAATTCATTGCAGTGTCATAAGAGGGGTTGAAATTGCATGAAATCAATCAGTTGATTCACCACATTAACCAAAGCAAAAGGGAAAATGAAGTGGTCATCCCAATAAATCGATAAAAAGCATTTCACAAACTTCAACTTTTAGTCATTAAAACAGCAGCAACAACAACAACAAGAAAAACAGAATCAACAAAAACAGAAACCTCTTACCAAATTAGGATTCAGGAAATATATCTCAACATAAATAAAGTCATTAATTACAGACAGACAACATAATATGCAAAAGTGAATAACTCAAAGCCAAATTAAGGAATAAATCAAGGATGCCCACTCTCACCATTTCTCTTAAACACATTATGGGAATTCCTAGCAACAGTAATCGGACAAGAAAAAAAGTTATTCAAGTTAGATTGAATGAAGTAAAACTGTTATTATTTTAGATGACATGATAATCTATATAGAGAACCCTAAAGATTCTCCACACCAGAACAATTAAAACTAATAAAGACCTTTAGCAAAGTAGGATGATTCATGATTAATATACAAATACTGTCACATTTCTTTACACTAACAGTGAAATATCCCATAATTTTAATAAATCCATATGAAATCAGATCAATTGAAAAACCTATGAAAAATCCAAAATAATAAAATGAATAGGACACTGATAAATAAATTTGAAGATGATGCAAAGAAATGGAAAGGAATCTCAAGGTCTTAGTTTAGAGGAATTAATATTAAAATATACATACTACAAAAGATGTCTACAGATATAAAGTGATTCAGATCGACCTACAAGATATTTTCCACAGAGCTTAAATCTGTCCTAAGATTTGTATGGAACAGCAAAAGAACCAGAACTGCAAAAGAAACAATGAGGAAAAAGAACAAAGTTGGAGGCATAACCCATATCCCTCCCAGATCTCAGACTATATTACAGAAACAGTAATCGAAACAGCACAATGCTGGAAAACAAGCAAACATCTATATCACTGGGAACGAACACAGAGGCAGAAATAAAACATCACACCTATGGTCAACTAAACTATGACAAAGGAACCAAAAATATACAATGCCGAAAGACAGTCTTCAGCAAGTGATTTTGAGAAAGATAGCTACATGTAAATCAATGAAATTAGAACACTCCCTCACACTGTACAAATAGAAACTAAAAATGCTTTAAGTATCTGAATCTAATGCATGACACAATAAATGTCCTGGAAACTAACATAGGCAAAACAAGACATAAATTGTAGCGAAATTTTCTTATGTCACACTACCAAGCTGAAAACAAAAAAAGCAAAATAATCAAACAGATCCAAATTAAACTTATAAGCTTCTCTACACCAAAATAAACAGAATGAAAAGATGAAATTCCAAATGGGAGAAAACATTTGGAAACAATGCAATCAATAAGAGGCTAATTTCTAAAATACACACATCATTCATAAAACTCCATTTCAAAAATCTACAGCAACACAGCCAGAAAATGAGCAAAAGACAATTCCCTCAAGAAGACGCACAGACGACAAACAGGAGCATAAATACTTGCTCACATAGCTAATCATTATAAAAAGGCAAGACAAAAATATAATAATGTTTTAACTCACACTAGTGAGAAGGGCTGTCATCCAAATGTCTACAAATAATAAGTACTCGGGAGGTTGTGGAGAAAAAGGGACACTCCAATGCTGTTGGTGGGATAAAAATAGGTGCAACCACTTTGGAAACAGTATGGAAGTTACTTTAAATAATAAAAATAGCCCTATCATATGACACAGCAATCCCACTCCTGGGCATATAAAACATAAAACCTGAAAACAAAGAATCCTTGTGTAAAATATAAGAAGTACACTCTGACATTGGACTTAATTTGATTCTACATATATCTCCTCTGGCAAGGGAAGCAGAAGCAAAACTAACAAAATATGATTGTATCACTCTAAACAGATTTACACTGCAGAAGAAATGAACAATACAATGAAAAGTCAACCAACACAGTGAGAGAAGTGATATTTTCCAATCAAGTGTTCATATGCAACTACATGGCAAAATCATACACCACCACAACAAAAATGACCAAACAATCCAATTAAAAAAAATATACGCAGGAACTGGGTAGATAGATCTGAATCAATTTTTTTGTAGAAAACATAGAGTTGACTAAATGACACATGAAAATATGTTCAGAGTTATAAATTATTAGGAAAGTCATAAGCCAAAAATGAGACAAGACCTCACACTTTTCAGAAGGCTCTCATCAAAAAGAAAATATATAGATGTTGGTGAGATTGTGGAGAAAAAGGAACACCGTGGACACTGTTGATAGGAATGCAAAGTATTGATTTCATTGCATATATACATAAAATTTACTTCATCCAGTTTTCTGTCAAGGAATGTTTGGTTTGTAGGCCCCTGTCTGAGTGCACTAAAGAATAAGCCCATGGGCTGAACTGATAAACAAGCTGTGAGGAATGTCACATATAAAGACTGGATAGCAAATGGTCTCCTCAATATATCAAGTATGATTGGCTGGATATCCTATTCTGGGTAAGATCCTCAGAGGAGGGCTACCTAAGACAGGCACAGCCATCTGAATAAGAAATGATCTACTTAATGAAGTTCCGTGATGAACTTTAAAACAATCCTTGATCATTTAACATCCTGTGCTTACTGCAGGAGCATGGGGACATAAATTGTTTAAGATTATTAACATTGTTATAACTTAGATGATATGTGAGGCACTGTGCATGTCCTATATAAACCCTTTTTCTAAGAATCAATAAACAGTGAACTGCTTCGCTTCTGTCCACACAGTGCTTGTGTATATATGATATCGTGCCACTGACAGGGTAAATTTAATTTGTTGGGAGTTTCTTAAATGGATGTTGCATTATATATAATGCTCTTTCTGCACCTATTGAGATTATGTGAGTTTTATTTCTCATTCTATTAGTGTGGCAGGTCACTTTTATTGATTTGAATATTTTGACTTATCCTTAAACCCAGGGATAAATCCCTTTACATATGTATGTGTATGATACATTAAATGTGTTGTTGAATTAATTTTCCTTGTGTTATGTTGAGATTTTGGCACATAGGTTCATCAGGGATAATGTTCTATATTTTGCATCTAATGTCCTTTTTTATGCAAATAAAGATAGCATCATAAAACAACTTTGGAATCTTTCACCCCCTTCAAATTCTTGAAAGTTTTGGGGAAGAATTGGTGAAAAATTGTCTACAAATGTATGGCAGAATTCACCAGTAAAGTCATCTTGTAAACTTTTTCTGGTTTGGGAGGTTTGGATTACTGATTTACTCATACACACTTTTGATGTATTTAACTTTCTAATTTCTTCTTGATTCAGTGTTGGAAGACATATGTTTCTGGGGATCTGTCTTTTGTTCTAGGTCATTCAAATCGTTGGCTAGTGGTAAACTTTTATGATGCTATGCACCTCTACAACATCAGGATTAATATCTTCTCTTTTATTTCTAATTATATTTGAGTCTTTATTTTCTTAGCCAACCAAAACATTTGTCCACTTTATGTTGAAAAGAAACAGACTTAGGTATAATTTTTTTTATCTTTTCAATTGTTTCTCTTGTTATTTTCTTTGCTCCCATTCATTCAAATTTCTTCTTTATTCTTTCTGTTTTCTCCTAGATTTTTGATGTGTAAAGTTATGTAGTGTGAATCTTTGTATTTCTTTTATTATTAAATATTATTTATTTACTTATTTATTTCTTTATTTACATATTTATTCATTTATTTATCATTGAATTATGCCATTAACAATGTGTCAATCTGTGGTGTATTGCACAGTGTCCCCGTACAAGCGTATATTTCTGTGCCTCTTAAACGTTACTTCACGATATTTAACTTACTGCCCTGTGTCATACAAAAGAAATTTTGAAAACATCTATTTTTGTATAAAGTGGATAAAATTTATAAATATACAGCTCCCAAATATATCCTCTACCAGTCCCTTTCTGCACTAAACATAAGATTATTAAGTAGATCTGCAAGTGTGTTTCAGTTTTGTAGATGAAATCATAGTGTTCACATCCAAATTTTTTTTTTAAGTTCTACATATATCATGTCATGTGTTATTTTTCTTTCTGTTTCTGGCTATCTTCAATTACAATGACACTTATTGAAGCATCCATTTTGCTGCAAATGTCATTGTTTTATCATTTTTTATTGCAGAATATATAACTTCTGTATACTGTTATCTGTTGTTGGACAATTAGGTTGCTTCCATGTCGTGGCTGTTGTATATAGCACTGCTAAGAACATTGGGGTGCAGGTTTCTTTTTGAAATAAGGTTCCCTTTGATATATACCCAGAAGTGGGATTGCTGGATCATTTGTTAAGTTTATTTTTATACTTTAGAAGTATCCCCATCATATTTTCCACAGTGACTGTACCAAACTACATTCCTACCATCAGTGTAGGAGGGATAACTTTCTCCACAGCTTCCCCAGCATTTATTGTTTGTGGACTTTTGAATGATGGCCATTGTGACTATTGGGAAGTGATACTTCATTAGAGTTTTGAATTGTCCTTCTCTGATAATGATAGTGAGCAATTATTTTCATATATCTGTGTGGCATTTGTATGTCTCTATTTGAGAATTGATTGTTTAGTTCTTCTGCCCATTTTCAGATTGTGTTTCTTGTTTTATTATGTATTATTATTATTAGGTTGTATGAACTCTTTATATTTTGGAAACTTAGCCTTTGTCAGTTGCATCAATTCAAAATATTTTCTTTAAACCTCTAGGTTGTCTTTTTGCTTTGTTTGTGGTTCCATTTGCTGTGCAAAAGCTTATAAGTTTAATTAGGTCCCATTTATTAATTTTGCTCTTATATCCCTTACCTGGGTAGTCTATTCTTGGAGATCATTGCTGAGATTTATGTCAGAGTGTTTTGCCTATATTTTCTCCTAGGAGATTTACTATGTCTTGCCTTACCTTGTAGTCTTCAAGCCATTTTGAGTTTATTCTTGTGTATGGAGTGAATGATTTTTCTAGCTCCATTACTCTGATGCTGATATCCAGTTTTCCCAACACCTGTTGGTGAAGAGATGGTCTTTTCTCTGTCATATTCTTGGCTATTCTGTCAAAGATTAGTTCAACATAGGCATTTAGATTTATTCCTAGGCTCTCTATTCTGTTCCATTGGTCCATATGCCTGTTTCTGTACCAATATCATGTCATTTTGATTATTGTAGCTTTACAATAGTGTATGGAGACCTGGTGGTTTATTCCTCCAGCCTCTTTCTTTTTCTTTAATATTTCTTTGGAAATTATGGATCTTTTATGACCCTATTTAAATCTTAGGATCATTTGTTACAGTCCCAAAAAGAAAAGTTTTGCATAATTTGATAGGAAATCCCATTAAGTCTGGGGGTTGCCTTTGGATGTATGACCATTTTAACCATTTTGTTTCTTCCATTATGAGACCATTGGGTATCTTTTCAATTCTTTTTTGATTTCCTCAATCAAAGTTTTCTAGTTCTCCATGTATAATTCATTCACCTACATGGTCAGATTTATTTTTAAGCATTTTATAGTTATGGGTGCAGTTTTAAAAGTGTTTGTCTCTATAGTTTGTTTTCCTGTTGATTCAAAGGTAGTGTAAAGAAATGTGTCGGAGCCAGCCGACAATCGATCAGGTCCAGAAACCTGTGCTGCAGGACTGAGAAAAGAAAGACAAGACTAAAGACAAGACTAAAAGGTGGGGCTGAGAGGGTCTCCCTCTAGCCCGCAAGATGCTAGGTCAAGAGTGGACCTCGAGTTTATTTCCAGCAGTTAATTTATATGCTTTTAACCCATAGGCAACGGTATCATAGGCAACGGTATTGTTTTTATGATCTATTAACCATAGGCAATGGTATCGTAGGCAACGGTATTGTTTTTATGATCTATTAACAATGTGTACTAAAATCATTAACTTGTGTATTGTTACATACATCATTATTGTTTATAGTTCTCATCAATCAAGACTAACCGTTCCCCAAGAGCCAACATCATTAATTACGGTTATTGTTCCTCTAGGCTAACATCGTGACTTGTGTATTGGTAACTCAGGTGATTGTTACTAAGATCACTAACTTGTGTGACTTGTGTATTAGTAACTCAGGTGATTGTTACTAAGATCACTAACTTGTGTGACTTGTATCTCTCTTTCCAGAAGCCCCTGTTCTTAATAACTCAATGGCACCTCAGAGCCTGACGCCCCGCACTCTGGGAGTTTAGGCCCAGTTTCTGTGCTCGGCAGCCCTCAGGTCATGAGTGGCCCCCCGCAGAAATGCAATTGGTTTTTTGTACATTACTCTGGGTACCTTGCCCAGTTCCATTTTTAGCCTAAGTTTTTTTTTGTGAAGCTTTTACAGTTTTCTCCATATGGTGTCATGTCTGCCTATCATGACAACTTTACCTCTTCTTTTCCAGTCTGTATCCTTTTATTTCTGTTCCTAGCCTGATTGCTGTGACTAGGAATTTCAAGACTATATTGAATTGAAATTGTGAGAATGGGCAACCTTGTCTTGTCTCAGGTTTTTGTGAGAAGTGTTTCAGTTTTTCACCATTGAGTATTTTGCTGGCTATATGTTTGTCATAAATAGCTTTCATTATGTTGAGATATGGTCCCTCTATGCACACTGTGATAAGAATTTTATTGCAAATAGGTGTTAATTTTTATCAAATGCTTTCTCTGCATCTACTGAGTTGATCATGTGGTTTTTTGTCCTCTCTGTTATTAATATGGTTTATCACAATTTATTGATTGATTTGCATAAGTTTAACCACCCTTGTGTTCCTGGGATGAACCTAACTTGACCATGGTGTATGATCTTTTTTACATGTTGTTGGATTCTGTTTGTTAATACTTTCTTAAGGGAATTTACATCTATGTTTATCAATGATATTGGCCTGTAGGTTTCTCTTGGGGTAGTGTCTTTGTCTGGTTTTGGTATCAGGTTGATGTTGGCCTCACCGTGTGAGGTTGGGTGTACTCTCTCCATATCAATCTTTTGGATGAGTTTGAGGAGGACTGGTATGGGTTTTTCTTTGTATGTTTGGTCAAATTCCCCAATGAAGCTATTTGGGTCTGAATTTTTGTTTGCAGAATTTTTTTTATTTTATTAATACTTCTATTCCATTTCTGGTAATCTGTATCTTCAAATGTTTAATTTGTTCTTGATGTAATACTGTTGGGCTGAATGTTTCCAAAATCTTGTCCATTTCTTACTTGTTATCCACTTTGTTTCCATACAGTTGTTGATGGTATTCAGTTATGATACTATGCAAATTTGTTTTGCTCTTTTTAGTTTCTCCATTTTCATTTCTTATGTTATTTGTGTTCTCTCCATTTTCTTGTTGTTGAGACTGATCAGAGTTTTGTCAATTATGTTTACTATTTCGAAAAATAGTTTGATTGATTTTTTCTATTTTTTAATGTGTATTTCAATTCTTTCTTCTTTGATCTTTCTAATTTCTCTCTTTCTGCTGACTTTTGGTTTTCTTTGCTCTTCTTTTCATGATTAGTTTACATAGAATGTTAGATTATTTATTTGAAATTGATTTTCTACATTGAGGAGGGCCTTGTCACTATGAACTTCCTTCTTAAGCATTCTTTTACTGTATTCCATAGACTTTGTGTAGTGTTTTGACATATTTCTCAAGATATTTTTTAATTTCTTCTTTTACTTCTTCATCTCCCCCACTTGTTATAGTACCATGGTGTTTAATTTATATGCTGTAATTTTTTCTCCCTTTTTATCTGTGAAGGATTTCTAGTTTCATGCTATTATACTCAGAAAAGTTTCTTGAAATAATTTTTGTCTTCTTAAATTTGTTGAAGCTTCTTCTGTGCCTGTGTACATAATCTTTCCTAGAAAATATTCCATCTGAACTGGAAAAGAATTATATTCTCTTTGGGGAGGAGTTCTGTTTTGAAAATATCAACGAACTCCAATTATTTTATCATATATTTTTGTATCTTGGTTTCCTTATTAATTTTCTGTCTGAAAGACAAGTCTATTGATGGTAATGGGGAGTTATATTCTCCAACTGTGATTGTGTTCCTATCCATTTCTCCCTTTTATCTATTAGTATTTGTTTATGTATTTAGGTGCTCCTATTTTGAGTGCATATATGTTAATGAGTTTAATAACTTCATATTTTATTGCTCCTTTAATCATTGTGTCATGTCCTTGTCTATCTTTCTCTGTGGCCTTTGTTGTAAAGTCTATTTTGTGTGAAGTCAGTACTGCTAGTCCTGCTTTCTTGTCATGTCCCTTTGCATGGAATATACTTTTCCATCTTCTGAATTTCAATTAATCTGTGTTCCTTTTACTAAAGTGAGTCTCTTCTCTGCATCATAATGTAGAGTGTTGTTATATTATCCCATCTGACAATATATATCTTTTGATTGAAGTGCTAAGTCCATTAATAATTGTGATAATTATTGATATACTGGTGTTTATTTACATTTTGAACTTCATTTCCCAGTTGATTTGGTATTTCCTTTTTATTCATTTCTTTTTCTTTTTGTGGCTTGATAAGTTTTCTGTTATTATCTTGGTTTCTTTTTGGCTTTGTGACTTCATTGTAAGATTTTGACTTATGGTTACTCTGTTTTGTATGTATATTGACATATTACTATATCTTTTTATTTTAACTGATAGGAATAGAAATTCTAACCCCTCCTATAGAGAACAGAAACAAGAAGAAAATTCTCTGTATTGTTCTGTTTCACTCTCTGACCCATAAAAATTTTGATGTCCTGTTTTACAACATCATGTTTATTCTATTGTAATACATTGTAGATATTGCCAGTCTAATTATGCCTTTCTCCTTTCCACAGCATCCTGCTTTTTGTTTCAGAGTAGATATTACATTATTTTTTTGTTGTTGCTAAATTCTTTTAGTATTTGCTTTTGTGGAAGTTATTTATCTCTCCTTCTAATCTAAAGGATATCCTTTCTTGATAAATTATCTTAGATTACAGGTTTCTTTCATTCAGGATTTTGAATACGTCTTGCCACTGCCTTCTGCCTGTTGTATTTGTGTAGGAAATGTGTTTCCAAATATAATATATATAATTATATATATATGAATAGAATATATAAAAATGAATTTAAGAAGTAAGGGGAAAATGTATACGTTAAAAAATAGAAAATATTGATGAAGGAAATTAAAACTGATCCAAAGAAATGAAAAGATCTCTTATGTTAATGATGTGAAACAATGTGGTTGAAACAACCATACTACACAAAGCAATCTAATTTAGTGTGATTCATGTATAAGTACCCATGAGATTTTTCCATTAAATAGAACAGATAATTTCAAAATTTATATGTAACCACATAGATCGTGAGTTGCCAAGATAATCTTGAAAAAGTGTATTAAATCTAATAGTGTCTAGTTCTCTGATGTTAAACAGTCCAACAAAGTTTTAGTAATTTAAATAACATGATACTGGCTCAAAAACAGACACCAATCAATAGAAGAGAATAGAGCAACCAGATATAATCCCTCACACCTATGATCAATTAACCCATGAAAAAGGAAGCAAGAGTATATAATGAAGAATAGACATCTCTTCAATAAGTAATGCAGGGGAGACTGAACATGTAAATGATAGATTAGAATAGTTCCTCAAATTGTATACAATCCATAAGCAGCGAATATCTTTCTATTTATTGTGTTTACTTATATTTCTTGCACCTGTAATTTATAGGTCTATGTTTAGTCCTTTTATTTCACTTAGCAAATGTATTCCTAGTTTATTCCTTGTGGTATAAATATACACACAATATTTTTCCTATTATCACTTTCTGATAATTTGTTGTTACTATATAAAAATGCAACAGATATTTGCATATTAATTTTGTATTCTGCAAGTATACTAAGTTTGTTCATTATTTGAAACAGCCACTGGAGGAGTCTATGGAGTTTTCTGTCTATGCCTAATTATGTCATCTGTAAAAATTTTACTGCTTTTTTACAAGTTGAATGCCTTTTATAATTTTTCTTGACTAGTTGTTCTGGCTAGGACTTCAAGTAGTGTAATTTAGTACTTGTGAGAATGAGCTACATTTTCTTAGTAATGGACCGACCAGGGAAAAACCTTCCTGTATGTTAACATTGAAGTTGATGTTAGTCATGGATTTTTCATATATGGCTTTTATTATGTTTAGTTACATTCTATTTAAAGTGAATTTGTTAAGAATATTTTTATAAAAAAGTAAAGATCAGATCTGTGAATAATTTTCCTACTTTTTTGAGAAAGTTGTTTTTGAATTCTCTGCTTTTTAAGGGATTGTATCACATATATTGATTTGCATTTGATAAGTAATATTTATGAATTAGGACTAAACCCAGCTAAACTATAGTTTACAGTACTTATAATATGCAATTAATTCTGGTTGCTAATGTTTAGTTAGAATGGAATGTACACATAATGAAAGAAAAATTTACATTGTAAATTGAGTGTACATTTATTTATTTAAAATTTTTTTCCCTCATTTTGAATTTGGCTTATGTTTAATGGAATTTATTTCTAAATAAAGAATATAACTTTTGGTAGAACTGGATCTTCTACGGTTTACTGATACACAACGTAACTATTATTTACAATTAGTGAACAAAACACTTGCCTTAAAATGCCGTATTTTACTAACAATATAAACTGTTTCAGGGCTGAGATACATATTACTTCCTAAAATGCATTACCTGGTCTATTCCACCCCAACACACATATAAAGTTATTTCTTAGTTTGTTGATTGTTTGTTTGTTTGCCCCTTAATGGAGGCACTGCTTATTGAACCCAGGATCTTGTGCATAAGTGTATTTATGAACATCATTTTGGAACACTAAACAAAAGCCACAAGAGTATGGATTATAAAGATGACAAAACAATTTATTCCTTCTAGGGACTGAAAACCCTTTGAGTGAAAGAATGGCAAAATTCACATTTGTAAATATACAATAAGATTTTCTCTTTTGTAATTTTAGAGTAGAATATAAAATTACATTTGTTTTACTTATAGAACTGAATTACAATTTGAAACAAAATTTCCGCCCCTTGGGATTTCTTACATTTGATTCATTATTTTTATCTAATTTTATTTCAGAATTATTTACCATTTATTTATATACAAAACAAATAAACTGATATTTATTCTGCTCATGTTCTGAATATAGAGCTACTTATTATAAAGTACACAGAAAAATACTTACTTCCATTTCCAAATCAAATTATGTTTCACTTTAATTACAAATGATATTGAAATAGGTATACATATTCTGTACAGGTTTTACACAAATTTAACTTTAAATTCCAAAACTTTAAATTTATTTTATATTTTTTGTGCATTATTTATACTCTGTTCCACAATGTGTTATAAATTTCTGTACAAAAGAATAGAGATTGGTTTAATTTCATAGACACCAAAATTAAATTATTTAAAAGATTTTGTTGGGAAAATTTTTGGAGATCACACTGTAAAAATAAATGTACTATATGTTTCATTTTAACTGGATGAATGAGAAATAATCACTGACTGGAAGTTACACTTGAGTTGCTGGGAGACCAGTCGTTTTGTGATGTCACAGCTACTCAAGTTGAGAACCATTGTGAAGGCCTAGCAGTTTATCTGTGCAGGACTGCCAAAGCAGCATTTGAAGCTGCAGTGCTCAAAATCATGCAGATTAGAAAAGTGGCTGTAGAAAAAGTTATTTGAGATGGCACATATTTCTTCAAAAATTCAAGATGTGTCTCATAAAGATGGACCAACTGGTTTAGGAAACTCCAGTAGATCTCTATTGTGTGATCAAACATTCTCGGAGGACTTGGACGTGAGGTCTATGATTGAAGAAAATGCTTTTCAGACTTTGTCTGAAGAATCCTTGATAAAAACACCATGTTACACACATTGTGTTTCTGAACCAGGTGAATATAATGATTTTCGTTCTCTGACATTTCCAAGAAATCTCTGGAAAATGGCTGGGAGTGACCAATTGAAATCCATCTGTTGGGATGATAATGAATCTTTCATAGTGATTGATGAAGATGTCTTTAAGAAGGAAGATTTGGAAAGATAGGCCCCTTTCAGAATATTTGAAACTGGAAGAATGGAAAGTTTACTTAGTCAGCTTAACCTACATGGGTTTAGGAAAGTGTGGCAGAATTTTCAAAGGTCTGCTTGTCTATCTGACTTTCTGACAGAAGAAAAAGAAGTCTCTGTTTTAAGAAAGCTATTCAGAAATTTTAGTTACCACTTGGTAACTTACATATAAAATTTTATTTTGCACATCAGTCAATGGTAATATAAATGTAAAGCTAGATTTTCAAAATTTTATAAATCTACTAAGACTAAAATACTTTATTGTTTTCTAAAAAATGAGGACAGTGCCTTAAGTAGTCTAGATGATGAGAAACTATGCTTGCAACAATGAATCTTTCCAGAAATCTAAATAAAGGTATTAAGGCTGCTTTTAAAAAGTGCCATTCACCATTAAAGCAATTGCTAACTTCTTAAATTTGATCAGTATACTATTTAAATGTGTAGTTTCCAAATAAGGAACTTCAAAATGTCGTCAGCAATGTTCATATTTTGATGATATTATCTTTGCATAGTAAACTGGGAATCTGAGGTTTTATAGGTTAGGATTATTGTAGTCTTGTATTATGGTTTAAAATATTACTAAAATGTTTCTCATTTTGTTGTAGCTGCATTTCTATCATAATCCAAATTTTAAACGAGGCTTTCCCCAGCTTTTAGTGAGAATAAATAGAAGAGTTGGGATTAAAAGTTCTTCTCTGGTGTCTTCATTTGCTGAAGATTTCAACAAGAAGCACTTTAATGCAGGGGGCAATATGGATAATCATAATTCTGTTTTTGTGGCTGACACTAATAGAGAAAGTGCATTTTTACCTTCTGCAATTTTAAACATGTCTCTAATAAGAAAGCCCTCTACTAGCCACATAATTGGTGGTACAACTACCCCGATCAGAAGTGATTTTTCTCCTCTGTCATCAATGTCAGTTTGACCATCAGAAAAAATTGCAGTGGATCAACGAGTTATTTTAAATCAGTTGACCACTGTCCACAGGCACTCTCAAAGCATCTACATTGAAACAAATGGCCGTGTGGGGAACTCCATTTCAACTACAACTTGTACTTCTCAGTACAGCATCTTCTGTCCCATACAGAGCAATTATTTTGGACTGATGTTGGAGCCTTCTACTTTTCCAAATAGATATCACAACATATCTGCCAATGAAATTCGTTTTCCTAAACTTCAACCAGGGATCAACCCACGCTTTCCAGTGCCAGTGATAGCTGGTACATCAGCTACATCTCTTTCAAAGCCAACTCATCAGACATCTTCAGTTTATGAATGTCATCCTAATTACAACTGATCTACCAGAGGACTACCAGATTATACAGGATAACAAAGATTGAAATTGATGTTGGCATATGTTGACAAATAACTGCAATTTTCTTATTTGAACAATAAACATAGATGCGTACCTGTATTTTCCTTATTTTTTTAAATATAGTAAAGAGTTAAATGAGAGGCTAAGATACCATTAACAGAGAAAAGTAGATATTTGATTGTTATGATCTTTTTATTGAACAATATGGGAGTAAATTTAAGTAACTTCTTGTAAGGAGGAAGAAAAAATGGAAAAATTTGGAAAAAGAATAAAACATGGAGAGAGGGAAAATTACTAATTGGTTTCTGGTTCAACCTGGAAAGTATGAAATGTGTTAAGTTTGGATAGGTTGGACAGTACACAAATGCTGGAACCGGCCCAGGGATCGTGGTCTATTATGTCATCCCTGGAATCAAAAAGGTCAAATTATGTAGTCTTAGATGGCACATACAGCATGTGGTAGAATTAAAGAAGTAATTTTATCTATGGTCTTCTTTGTGCTGTTCTCAAAGCATTCCAATTGGTGTTTTCATTTCCTGCACTCAAGAGTCTACACTACATTTTCTAGTCAATAATTTATGTTGCTTTTATATTTCAGCCAAAGACAAACTTGCATCCTCAGGGTGGCACTTAATGCCTTTCCAAATCTAAGCCCGCAAACTCAACATAGTTTAGTCATTTCTTTATAAATCTGGCAACTGACTACCTTAGCATATCTTTATGTTTCACTGTATCTGGAGGTACATTAAAGGAAATGCTTGTCAACAGTGTTAGTTCCAACCTCAATACTTTTACTCCAGCTCATCCTTGGACTTTGGTTGTTCTCCTTTTACCTACTTAGACTATCCCGGTCTCAGCACAGATACCACCTCCTCCAGATGTTTTCTGTCTCTCAACCTCTCCTTGTCTAACTTGGATACCAGCACAGTAAGCACAGCACATGCCACAGGATGCATTTTAGTATTTAGTGAGTGAAAAATACCTGTTGACTTTAAGCAAAATTTACTTTCCTGAAACAACAGAACTCTTATGATTTTCAAACTATTTCGTTATGGTATATACTCTTCACCACAAACAAGCTCTTTTCATAGCCCAAGGACTAATCACTCAAGACAGTAATTGGAGGTAGGTACAGGAGACAAGTTATTATTTTCTTCTTAATTAATGCCTCCAGAGGCCTAAAATATTCCATTCTCATTTGCTGGATATTTTCCTGTCTCTTCATCACCCACCCATCCCAAAATAGCTGATACTCTTCCCCATACCAATAACTATACTGACTACCAACTAATTTGCTTCTTAGAATCAGAGATTTTTCCAGAAGAGAAAGTGCCATTTCAAGTATTTAATATAGGTTTATACACCCCACATATCTTGTGCCCCTTCTAACCTTCACACAGGATGTATATAAAATGTAATAGCCCCTTGGTTGGTGTGGTCATATTCAGTAACCAAATTGCAATCTACAATGTGTGGACTAGAAGGAGGTGAGGGTGGTAGAATTAAAAATTTGTCCAACTGCAAGAATACCAAATTTATACTGATATTAGGAAATATAAAATATTCATGGAAGTCTTTGACTATTTCCCATTAATTTAAAATAAAATGTGAAGCATTTTCAGAATTGGAAATGCCCTAAATTGCTGGAACAATTGTAGGCAATGTCAAGGAGCCTACTGCTTCTGCTCACAATGATGCAGCCAGTGTCAGCTGATAAGACTGGAATGGCAGATTTGAGTTCTGAAAACATCTCACAGTTGTAAAGAAAGCCTTTGATAACCTGGAGAAAGGGCAAATGGGCCTGGGTGAACTCTAGCAACATGCCACCAATATGACATTTACCAAGAGAAGGATAGAGACCACTTACAGCTGGAGAACTGTGTCTGCACAGCAGTGGTTCTTCCTATAACAGAAACATCAAGCTTTAAGATTGTCAGCAAAATTCTGATGGTGGCTATGTGGTTGCTTACATTAGCATCCTGGGGTTCAGATGGGCTGGTTCAGCTACTTTCCAACTCTCTTATCAGACAGTGGTTCTTACCGTGATCATCTTAACAAGGTTCTATGCTGATAAGTCAAAAGTTACAGTTTACATTCAAAGTGAGAAATCCTAAAGAAGAATCTTGTTTGTCCATCTGTAGTTTTCTTCCTGGGAAAATCTAGACTATTGGCAAAACTACAAAAGTAGGCTGGTGCTTTGAAAACTTTTCTCTGAGTTCTGCCCACTGAATTCTTCCCACTAAATACTACAGATCTCTGTACCACTGTGTGTGTGTGTGTGTGAAGATGGATTGTTAAGCAGTAACTAAGTTTGTCTTAGTTGAGTCATCAGTGAATTATTCCTCTGCATCTGGCAGAATCTCTGTGAATTAAGAGTATCATTGAGCAACCAGATTTTCTTCTGATCAGGGAGGGGTAGGTTATATTTCTCCCAGTATACTAATTGTTACGTGTTCATTGAATCCCAAGCTGATGCTACGGCCAAGCCCCTGAACCCTTGAATGGGATTGAGGCATATACATTCTCCAGTCCCCAGAGCCCAGCACAGGACTGTATCACCTTTTTAATTTAAGCTTATGTCTGATTTATTTCTTTTAATTCTCATTGTTGACACAACTTATTTTGGCTTTGAACACACTTTGACTAATTTATATAGTCTGAACAACTGACTTATTCCCGTTCACCAAGCAATTGCAATAATCTTTCTTCCCTTGGTCTACCTGGAACAGAGTGAGCAGACTCATCATTTTGAAAGTAGTCCTCTGTCCTAATATTGCAGAATCTTTACACTTGCTTGCCCAGCACTTGAGCAAGAATGTTTGTTGTGGATCTCAGGGATTATCCTCACATTCCCTTACGCAACCATGAGAAAACCCCAAATTGTTATCCAAAATCAAGTCTTGTCAGTATTGCATTCCCATTGCAAAACAGCTAAGAATTGTAAGAGTTCTGAGATTTTACCATGCTGAGATTTTTAGCAACCTAGCATGTTCTTTACTTACAGATGCTGTCGGGGAGTTGAGACCATCGGTCAGAGACAGTGAACTTTATCACTGACAGCAAGGGCAGCCAGTTTTAAATTTGAATCCATTCCCTAATCTCAGATGAATACACAGAGTGAAATTTTGATGCCTACAGAAGCAGTGGTCTGTTAACATGAAGAAAGTTTTAGGCATGGTAAAACAATAATTTTATTCGTATCTTTATGTATAATTTATTATAATCACTTATTTATTAGTATCTTTAGCTTGGTTAAGTATATCATGACTCAAGTTTACTTGCTGCAAAAACAATCATGAGAAATGACAAGGGAAAAAATGACCATTGACTTTCCATTTTCACTTCCGCTTTTATTGAGATATAACTGGCATAAAACATTGTGTAAGTTTAGGTGCACAGGATAGTGATTTGATTTATAACTATCATGAAATAAATATCATAGCAACTTTAGGGAGAATTCATTATCTCATTTTGCTAAAATTTTAAAGAAATACAATTTGTCTTTTGGTTGTGCTGAGAAACCTTATGGTCTACTCTCTTAACAACATTGATATAGAACATAATGCATTATTAATTCTAATTTTCATGTTATTACGTGGTATCCCTAGAACACGTTTATTTTATGGCTAGAAATTTGTAGCTTTTGAGTGCATTAATCAAATTCTCCTTTTCCAACCCCTGCCTCTGTTAATTACAAATCTAATTTCTTTTTCTATAAGTATCTTTGTTTGTTTTTGAAGTGTACTTTAATCTATAACACTGTGTTAGTTTCTCCTACACAACATACTGTTCGCTATTTTTAATAAATTTCAAACTGTTCACCAGGATATATCTAGTTATGATATGTTGCTATGTAAGTATATTTCATAGTTTTTGACTATTCCCCATACAGTATATTTCTTGTCCCTGATTCATTTAATTTGCAACTGGAAAATTTTCTCTCTTAATTTTCCTCAAATTTTTCTTTTCCTCACACCATTTCCCTCCTTCTTGTGAACAACCTATTGCTTTCTATGTGTATAACTCCTTTTCTGTGTTCTTATTTTCATTTATTTAAAATTCAAAATGTGATTAAAATCATTCAGCGTTTGTCATTCTCTTTCTGACTTATTTCACTTAGCATATTTCACTCTTGGTCTACCTATTTGTTGCAAATGACAAAATCTTATTCTATTTGGTGCTGAATAATAACCCATTGTATTTTTATGTGTGTGTGTGCATATATGTGTGTATATATATATATATATATATATATAAATATAGATAAATCTGTAGTTAAGATGGGTAAATATATTATAAACACTCATCTTTTTATCCATCATCTATTGATGAACGATTAATTTGCTTCTATATCCTATCTATTGTGAATAATGCTACAGTGAATATAGGGTTGAATTTATCTTTACTAATTAGTGTTTTTATTTTCTTGAAATTAGTATCCAGATATGGAAATGTAGAATTATATTTCATTTTTTGTTTTTAGATAAATCTCCATGTTGCTTTCCTCAGTGGCAGCACATATTTCCATTCACTCCAGCAGTTCATCAGGGTTGTTCTTCTTACATCCACACCAACACTTATGTTTGTTGTCTTTTTGATAATAGTCATTCTGATGGGAGTGACATAAAATCTCATTATGTTTTGGACTTGCATTTTTCTGATGGTTAGTGATGTTGATCGGTTTCATGTGCCTGTTGGTAACATTTCCCCCACTGTATATTCATTTTTTCTAATCGGCTAAATGATCATAACTGTCTGATTTCATTTTCAGGCATTATTTGTGTTCCATTATTCTGTTTGTTCTGTGCCACTACCATAATATTTTTATTACTGTAGCTTTGTATTATAGTTTTAAATTAGGGAAAGTGATACATCTTCTCTGTTCTTTGTCAAATATTTTGTGTTTATTGTTTGTTTTCTTTCTTTTCTTTTTTTTAGTGACTTCAACTCTTTTGTGTTTAAATGTAAATTTTAGAATTATTTCTTGTAAGTGTCTGAAAATGCCTGTGGTATTTTGTTAGGCACTGAATTTAATTTGTGTATTTTCTTGGCTTATGCTGTCATTTAAACAATGTATTTTCCTCATCAATGAACACAGTATGTCCTTTCATCTGTTTGCATTATCTTCAATTACTGATACAGTTCCCTCACTTTCTGTATCAGTTAGCTTTTTGTTAGTATGTAGAAATGCAAGATTTCTGTATGTTAATTTTACATTTGGAAATTTTACCAAATGTATTGATAAGCCTTACTAGTTTTGTGGCACCATTTTTAGGATTTCTGTTTAAATTATGTCATCTGAAAACAGATACTTTTACTCCTTTTCTTAATTACCTATGTTTTACTTACTTTTATTTTGAATAGGTATGGCTAGAATTTCCAATACTATAATTAATAAAAGTGGTTAGAGTGAGCATTCTTGTCTTCTTCCTGCTCTTATTGGAGATTCTTTCAGCTATTAATCAGTGAGTGTCATGTTAGCTAAGTTCTTGTCATATAAGGTCTTAGACTTGTTGAGGTATGTTTCCTCATGCCCACTTTGAGGAGAAATTTATTCATAAATAGATACTGATTTTGTCATAACATTTTATGGCTCTACTGTTGTGCCCATATAAATTATATTCTTCCTGTTTTTAGTGTGGTGTTACATACTGATTAATTTGCGGGTATTGAATCACTTTGGCATCCCTGGTGTAAAATGGACTTAATCATATTGTATAATCCTCTTAATGTATTGTTTGACTTGCTAACAATTTAATGATGATTTTTTCATCTATGCTTATTGGTTGTATGTAACCTGTAATTTTTGAGGTATTTGTTCCTGTTTTAGTAGTAGTGCGATACAGAAATTTGGGGTAGGAAGCCTCCCTTCCTCTTGAAATTTTTGGAATACACTGAGAAGTATAGGTGATAGCTCTTCTATAAATGTTTGGCAGAAATCATCTGTGAATCTGTCTAGGCCTGGAATTCTGTTTCTTGGGAGATTTTGTTTAATTACTGATTCAAATTCATTAGTGATAATCTGTTCATATTTTCTTTTTCATTCCATTCTATAGATAAGTTCTTTCTTAGAAATTGTCCATTTCTTCTAGGGTTTCCATTTTACTAGCATATAATTTGCTGTATCATTATATGATGCTTTGTATTTCTTTGATATAAGCTGTAACTTCTCATTTATTTCAGAGCTTATTAATCTGTACTCTCTTTTTTGCTCATGTGCCTGATTAAAGATTATCAACATTATTTATCTTTCAAAATCCATTATTTAGTTTGATTAAATGTTTCTGTCTTTAATCTTTATTTAATTATGTTCTGAACTTTCAGCTGTCTTTCCTTCTACTAAAATGATTGTTTACTATTTTTCTACAACTTTTGTTTGTAAGAATATTTTTTAAGAGAGACATGTTTCTTATTTGTATAAGTGGGATTATTTTGCTATAAGCATCCCTATTAATACTGCTTTTGTTATAACCCATGGATTTTGTTTTTGTTGTCTTTTTTTATATATTTTTTCTTTGATTTATACAGCAATCCAGTTGTTGTTAATAATGTATGATTTATCCTCCACCCTTTAGAATTTTTCTCAGGTTTTTTCTTTTAGTATATTCCTATTCACACAGATTCCATTAGTTTCTTCTCAAAACAAGGAGAAAAATGATAAAATTTATACAAAAATCTGAAACACCCAAATTTTCTAAATTTATATTTAAAAATGAGCAATGCTGTGGGTATTATCCTCCCTGAATTTATAACATAAAACAAAGCTACAGTAATAAATGCATCAAAATATGGCACTTAAAGATACACATAGATAAATGGAACAAAATTAAGAGTCCTAAAATAAACCCTCACACATATGGTCAATTAGTCTAATATGAAGTATGCAAGAGCATACAATGGAAAAAAAGCAGTCTCTTCAACAAGTACTTCTGAGAAAACAGGACAGTACATGTAAAAGGAAGATGTAAGAGCACTTCCTTCCATAGTATACAACATAAGATAAAAATGGATTGATTTCCTAAATGTAAAGCCCGAAATTGTACAATTTCAGACAAAGAAAAGGAGCAGAACTGACTTTGAGATAAATCATAGCAATGTTTATTTTTGATCTGTCTCCAAATTAAAAAATAAAATGAAAAGTAATAATTACAGTTCTTAGTTTACTGAGGAAAAAATAGATGTACTATGCGATACAGGGATTCTACTTATTGTATATGTGTGAAGTGCAAAACCTTTTGCAGAGCAAAGGAAACCTTCAACAAGAGATATGATAGCAGACAGAATAGAAGGAAAATTTTCACACAATTTAACCAACAAGACGTTAATATCCATATTACATATATAAAATATTAGACTCAGTATTTAAAAAACAAACCTCCAACTTAAAAACAGTTGAAAGATGTTAATGGAAATTTTCAAAATAAGACTTGTGGATATTTTTCATGCACATACCAAGAAACATAATGTTCCTATCCATTTGGTAAACATAAATGAAAACCAGAATGAAATATAATCTCACAGCAACCAAAACGGCTATTAACAAAATGTCTACAAATGACAAACTTTAATAAGAAGTTTGATAAGAGGGAGCCCAGGTACACTGTTGGTGGAAAAAAAAATGATGCATCCACTATTATAAAATTGTGGACAGTGCACAGAAAGCTAGAAATAGAAGCATTATATGTTGCAGCAATTCCAGTTTTTGGTATAAATCTGAAAGAAATGAAAACATTAACTTAAAGATTTATTACCCACAATGTTCTTAACATTATCATTCATATTACCCAAGGAAAGATGTACAGTTCAACTGCCCATCAAAAGATGATTGGCTGAAGTAGATGTGAGATATAGATAACATAATAAATAATTAGTCATTGTCATATTAAAAAATAAAATTCTGCCATTTGGAACAATGTGACTGGACCCAGAGAGTGTTGCTTATAGGAAAATAAGTCATACGGAGAAAAATACTCTATGTTGTCACTTAAATGAGGAAAATAAAGATATAAGAGAAATAATCATAAAAAAAAAAACAGGAACAGAATGACATATATATGTGTAGTGTACCAAGAAGTGGTTTCCTGTGGGGACAGGGAAGAAGGATGGAGAAGACAGAAATGTGCAAGCTACTAGTAATAAATTAGAGAACCAACAGGGCTATACTTACAGCACAGAGAAATATTTTAATAATTTAATAGATTTTAAAGAGAGTATAGAGATATATTATAGTAAAATGTGCATGTAGGTGGGAAAAACGTTAAAAAAATAAACCCAGGAAAATCAAAATATTTTGTAGTACTCTGATATTAAGGGAGGTGATTTATTCACTTTGTTTACTGTTTTCATAATGTCCTTAGTAGAATTTAAGCTTTTAATTGAAAAATTATATACTTTAAAAGTGACATAAGTTTAAACAATTTTTGTCTCTACCCTTACATCTACAGTCAATAAAACGTTCACATCTCAACAAAAAAACACAACACAAAACAATACCCTGGAATGCATGTGAACAGGTAATGTTTAGTTGACTAAAACACACAAAAGAGGCTGAACTGAAGGGAGAGCAGAGTTGGTGTCTGCAACCAAGGTCCCCTGACTAGGTTGTATGAGTCATCAAGTTCAGAGAACCCAGTAGAAATGGTCTCAGTGGTTCACACAGCTTCAGCCTCCAACTGCACCAGTACTCATGGTCGCATGTAACTAGGAGGGAGCCACAATGGAGACAGAAATTCCATCCTTCAGACACTCAGACATTCATGACAGTGTCCCTACTCCCCATTCACAGTGGTGGAGACAAGATACCTTGCAACACTGGACATAGCAAAGGCACTTGCCTGATTCCAAATATCCACCTGTCTTTACACATTTCCTCAATGTGTACACTGAGTCTCAAGGGATATCACATAAAAGGAAGGGTTCACCGTCCCAGTGAAAACAGTGACATCAACTACCAGAGATGTCTAAGAAGTGACAATGAAAGCACATCTTTTATCCAGACAGTATCTACAGGAAGGTGCCATTTTGAAATATCAGTGGTAGCTCAGGTAAGTAAAACCAAAAATTGTGCAATATAGCAAACTACCAGAAAACAAAAGCAAGGACTCCAACTCACAGTTTGTTATTAAGTGTCATCACAGTAATTATTTGTGAAGATCATGACCAATCACACTAACTTTATAGGGCACGCACACACACAGATACACAGACACAGACACAAACACAGACACAGACACACACGCACATGCACCTGAGCACACACACATACACATAATGTCATCCATGCAGCAAACAAACATAAAGTCATGGTACATTGCCATATAACTAATAGAGAATCCAAATAGGTGACATACAGAAATTCAAAAAAAAAATAATCTAAGAAAGCATTTTAATGAGCTCAGGAATAAATGAAATGATGATAAGGAATACATTACCAAAGAGACTGAAACTATAAAACTACCAAAAATTATTGGAGGACAATGAGAACTTAATAAATGAGATGAAGAATGCAACAGAAAGCATTGGGGTAGAGTGTCTTTGTGGAAGATAGATTAGCAAACTCACCAATACAAAACTAGAAATGATAGGAGAGGGCAGAGATTCAAGATATTAAAAAGTGTGTAAATTCTACAGTAGCCATCAGACTTCATCAGGAAGTGCACATTACAGTGGAATCCTGGAGGGAGAAGACAGTTAGAAGGCAGCTGATGGTTTATTTAAAGAAGTAATAGTTGATAACTTCCCAAACCTGTGTAAGGAACAAATATACAAGTACGTGAGCCAAGAAAACACCAATAACTTTAAGACAAAGGGACCTCCTTTAAGATATGTCATATGCAAATTGGCAAGTCAATGACAGAGTAATATTTTAAAGGCAGCCAAAAATAGTTATGATAATCTACAAAGGAACCCCATTAGGCTATCAGTAGACTTCTGAGAAGAAAACACAGGCCACGGTAAATAACATTAAATTTCAATCATCTAAAATAAGAAATCACTCACCCAAAAATACTTACACAGTTATCACTTAGATATAAAATGAAAATAAAGACTTTACCAGAAAAACAAACCTGAATGTGACAGAAAAACAAAACTAAGAAACCTTATAAGAGGTACAGAAAAGAAGTCTTCTAAGAAATATAAAGTGGCAAAAATGGGCAAAACATTGACCAAAATCCTAAGGAGAGACCACGAGAAATTTGCATATGTTCATTTGGGTATGTTTTTAAATGCTACTATACCAAATGGATTAAAGAGAGAAAAATAGGAAACCAGGGGCAATAAATATAGATAATTAAACTGGTAACATATTCACAAGAGTAAAAGAAATAATTAGAAATGTAATCATTAAAGGTAAAGAATAAATTAAAACAATATTAAAGGAAGCTTCTATCAGCGGATAAAGGACTAAATTATACATGAGATGTTTTATTTATAATTGAAGTACAGTACATGTAGTATATTGTGTAGTTTCAGATGTACAGCATAGTTATTCTAATCACTTTGTTGATTATATGCATTATGAATTATTACAATAATTGTAACAAACAATTATTTTAAGATATTGTGTATAATTCGATGATCTATACAGATAATCAATGTTGCTTCTCTCCTTTATATATACTACTTTCTATCTATCAATATTCTTCCGATAAAATTTCTTTCCCTTCCACTTTGGTAAACATAAATTTTTTCCCATATCTTTGAGTCTGCTTAAGTCTTGTCTATCTAATCTCTTTACCTCTACAACATGTTTCTATCTATCTATCTATCTATCTATCTATCTATCTATCTATCTATCTATCATCTATTTATCTATCTATCTATCTAATTATCTATATATCTATCTATGTATCTATTTATCTATCTCTCTATCTCTCTATCTATCATATATTATCCTTCTATCTATTATTCTGTCATCAATCAATAGATAGCTATAGATATTTGTACACATATTTTTGTTATTCTTTAGTTTCCACATATAAATAATATTATATACATTTGTCTTTGTCTAAGTTACTCCATTAAGCACATTTTTACTTGGTCCATTCAAGATACTGAAATAGCAATGTGTTATACATTTCCATGGCTGAGATTTATTCCATTGCATATTTATAGAAACATCATATATTCTTAAGTCCATACTCTACTGTGTACTCGGATTACTTCCCTGTCTTGCATATTATAAACAGTGCTGTTGTGAACATTGCTTCTTCTCAATTTAGGGTGTTTTCCCCCAATTTTTCCTAGGAGAGGTATTACTGGGTCATATGGTAGTTAACTTTTTAGTGTTTAAACAAATCTGAATACTCTTTTCAAAAGAAGTTGTACCAATTTACATTACTACCAAGAGTATACAAGAGATTTCTTACCTTCACATCTTCTGCAACACTTACTATTTGTAGACTTTTTGATAATAGCCATTTGACCAGTGTGAAATGGTACCTCATTTTGGTTTTGATTTGCAATTACCTAATAATTAGTAATGTTGAGCAATTTTATCACTTACCTGTTACTCATCTGTATGTTTTCTTTGGAAAAATATTAACTCAGGTACTCTGTTCTTGTTTTTGATTGGATTTTTGTTTTTCACCTTGAGTTGTGTAACCTAAATCCTTGTTACATCTATTAACCTACATCTATTAAACCCTGGTCACTTGCATTGTTTGCAGATATGTTCTCCAATTACACAGGCAGTCTTTTTATTTCATTGATTCTGTCCTAAGCTGTGCAGAAATTTTTAAGTTTATTTAGGTCCCACTTGTTTATTTTTGCTTTTGTATCATTTGCCTTAGGAGACTGATATAAGAAAATATTCCTATGATTTATATCCAATAGGTTATCACCTATATTCCCTTCTATCAGTTTTATAGTATCAGGTCTTACATTTAGGTCCTTAATACACTTGGAGTTTATTTTTGTATATGATGTCAGGAAATGCTCTCATTTCATTGTTTTACATGTAGTTGTCCAGCTTTCCCAACAACATTCATTGATGTGACTGTCTTTATCCATTGTGTACTCTTGCTTCTTTTATCATAGATTCATTGCTCATAAGTGTGTGGAAATATTTCTTGCCTCTCTATCTGTTTCTATTGATTATATCTCTTTGCCAATGTCATACTCTTTTTATTACTGTAGGTTTCGTGTATAGTAAGGTATCTGGGAGGGTTATGCCTCCAGATTTGTTGTTGTTTCTCAAGATCATTTTGGCAATTTTTAATGGTTTCATGTAAGACTTAGAGTTATTTATTTTCTGGTTCTGTGGAAAATACTACAGCTTCGTAACAGGAATTGCCCTAAATCTGTAGGATTCTTTGTGTAGTACGGCCATGTTAACAATATTAACTCTTTCAATCCAAGAGCACAATACATTTTTCCATTTCTTTGAATCACTTTTAAATTCTTTGTCAGTGTTTTATAATTTTCAGTGATTAGATCTTTCACATATGTGGTTACATTTATTCCAAGATATTCGGGGGAATGAGGTTTTAAATATTATTGCTTTCAACGTCCATTTTATGGTATCTCATGATTAATGTGTAGAAATGCAAGAGACTTCTTTACATTAATCTTGTACCCTGCTCCCTTGATGAAATTATTTATTGTTCATAATAGTCAGTGTGGAGCCCTTAGGACTGTCTATGTAGATAGTTATGCCATCAATACTAGTGACAATTTTGCCTTTTTCTTTCCATTTTGTGTTACTTTATCTTCTTTTTTTTTCCTTTTCCTTTCTTCTATTACTATTGAACAGAAGTGGTGAGAGTATTTACCCAGAAGGCTTTCACCATTTCCCCTGAGTATTATAATTTGTTATAAATGTCCTTTAGTATGTTGAGAGATGTTCCCATTGTACTCACATTTATGAGAATTCTGATGATGAATGTATGTTTAATTTTGTCAAATGCTTATACTTTGTGTATTGACATGGTCTTGTGAATTTAGTCCTTCCTTTATTAGATATATGTCATGCTGATTGAC
Source organism: Vicugna pacos (assembly GCF_048564905.1). Lineage (NCBI taxonomy): Eukaryota > Metazoa > Chordata > Mammalia > Artiodactyla > Camelidae > Vicugna > Vicugna pacos. The sequence continues at coordinate 4,290,752 of NW_027328737.1, forward strand.
TTGTGTATGTTGAACCATCCTTGTGACACTGGAAGGAATCCAACTGATCATCGTGTATAATCCTTTCTATGTATTGCTGGATCCATTTGTTGAAGTTTTTCGAGGATTTTTGAATGTATATCATCATTCATCAAGGATATTGGATTTTCATTTTCATTTAGTTTTTTGGTAGTGTCTTTGACTGGTTTTGTTAATAGGGTAATGGTGGCCTCATAGAATAACTTTGGGAATATTCGTTCCTCCTTCATTTTCTAAAATAGTTTGTGAAAAGGGGTTTTAGTGAAGGAATCCAGGCATTTTGTTGAAGGGGTGTTTTTAAAATTATACATTTTATTTAACTTATAATGATGGCTCTTTTCATGTTCTCAATTTTCTCTTTATTCAGTGTTGGCGGGCTGTACTTTTCTAGAAATTTGTCTATTTCTTTTAGGTCGTCCAGTTTGTTGTCACATAACAGCTCATAGTGCTTCCATAATCTTTTTTTGTATTTCTGTAATAAGAGATATTATTTCTACTCTTTCATTTCTTATTTTATTTGGGTCCACTCTATGTATTTCTTGATAAGCCTGGCTAAATGCTTACCTGTTTGTTAATATTTTTAAAAAAATGTAAAGCTTTTGGTTTTATGATTTGTAATTTGATTTTCAAATATTATTTTATTTATTTTCAACATAATGATTAAAGATTTCTCCTTCTACTGCTTTGGGTTTTGTTTGTTCTTATTTCTTGTTATTTTGGGTGGCATGCTTTGTCCTTTCTATGAGGTTTTTCTTGCTCCTTGTAGAAGTCCTGATTTGTTCTCTACTTCCCTCTTAGATTTGTCTCTGCTGCATCCCATACATTTTATGAAGTTGTGTTTTCAGTGTAATTTGTCTCCAGGTATGATTTTATTACCTCTTTGATTTCATCATTGACCTTGTTTTATTTTATTTTTTTAATTAATGTGGTTTGACCTCATGTTTGTGCTTTTCCTATTCTTCTTTCAAAAATTCATGCACAGTTTCTTACTTTTGTGTATTGAAAAATACTTGCTGTAACCTATATTTGCTTAAAGATCCTGAGGCTCATTTCATGACATAATATGTGGTTAATTCCTTAGAAAACATCCTGTGCACACTTGAAAACTTTATGTGTTCTGATTTTCTGATGCAGTGTCCAATATCTAGCTTAGGTTCAAATGATCTAATATGATATTAAGATCTCTGTTTCCTACAGATATTCTTTCTGGATGATCTGGCTATCAGAATAGTGAGGTGTTAAACTCATCTTCTGTTATTATTTTATAATGAATTAATTCTTTCATGTCTACTAAAACTTCTTAGGATCTGTTTTGTTGGGTCCATATACAATTTAATGAGTGTAATACCCTATTTTAATATTGATCTGTTTTTCTTTATATACTCTCAAATTTTTCATTTTGGCCCCTCTTTTAAAATGTATTTTGCATGAGTTGAGCATTGCAACCTGCACTTTCTTTTCATTTCCATGGGATATCTTTTCCACTTATTTCCAAACTATGTATATCTTCCACCATAAAGTGAGAATTTTTTGGGGGGAGGTAAAGATGGTGGAGTAGAGAGATGCTCGTAGCTCACCCTTTCCCACAAATGCACCAAGACTCACATCCACAATCCCACTCAGCTAACCAGAGAAACTGCAGAACTCTGACAGAACATTTTCCTCTTCAATAGATAAAGATGTGAAAAATCCAGTAGGAGAAAAGTAAGAAAGAAAGAAGAAAAGGCAAAACAGATTGGGACAGGTCAGACAGGGAGGGAGCAGCAAAGAAGGACTGGTGCTCATTCACTGTGTCTCTCCTCTCCAACTGAGAGATTGGCAGGATGGTGGGGGAGACTCCAAGTCTTGGACATGTATGTAGTATAAGTTGACTAGCAGAACTAAGTTAAACAGGCACAGAGGATCCCTGTGACACTCAGCAGAAAATGCAGCCCAGAAGCTGAGGGCAGGGCCATGCTGCCCGACCTGGGTGATAGATGGGGATGGCTACACTGCGTTGGCCCAGGGAAATGGAGTTGTCTTTGTGTCATGGCTGTGGGTGCACAGGGCAGAACAACATGGGCCCTCCATAAAACAACAGAGCAGATGTGCCCTGTGGGTGGAAGGGTGCATTCCCCATCTCTGAATTTCCACAAAAGTTTCTAGGTGAAGAGAGCTGGGGCTCAGACACAGCCACCATACCCTCTGGTGGTTTAAACCCATGTGGCAGTGGGGACAAAACCTGCATCTACACCTAAGGACTTAGCAGCCTCAAGGACCAGTCCGAGACTTGTCTACAGCCAGAGGCATATTGGATCCTTCTGTCCGGTTCCTCAGAGAACTTGTCTGACAAAACAAACATGGAGCTGGTTTTTGGCCCAGACCAGGGGCAGGGATGTTACTCAGTCTTCCCTGAACCCACTTCTGTTGTGCAAACCCAAGGCAGAGTACACAGTGGAACAGAGAAGCAGAGTGATCGGCAACCGTAGGTAGAGGTTGGCCCCTCAAATTTTGGGCAGGAATACAGCCCCTGACCATGGTGCTGGAGAGGGCATGATGCCCAATCCTGCCTAGACAGTCTGCAACATCTAACTGCAGCATCGGGCAGGGCATTTACAAGCCAGCCCAGAGTAAAGAGAGCTTCATCAGACCCAGTGTTGGGTGTAGGAGCGATCTGCTTACTGACATGCCCTGGGAGCAGCACAGATGAGGGCTCCAAAGGAGGGTCTCTGGAAACAACAAACTGAGCTTCCAAATCAGGATGTAAAAAGAAAGACTTCACATTAAAAGTTCACAGTCTCCAGGAGGACACTGACCACCCCCTTGTATTAATCAGTTTTTACCAGTTCCATTTTCTATTACCCTCTTAATTTTTACTTCTTAGGCAATTATAATTACCCCCATTTTAATCCCTTTGAAACTTTTTAAAATATTATTATTATTATTATTTTTCAAAACTCTGCTTCAAATCCATTTTGTATTATTCATTATACAATGTCTTCAAACCTTTATTTCTCCCTTCTTTAAAATTCTTTATCTCTCTCTCTTTTTTGTCTTTTCTAAGATGTATAACTACATAGGCATTAGGTTGATTAAACTCCTTTAATACCACAGTTGATAACTGATACTCCAAAATCCACAGTGCCAGAGAGGAAGGAGTAAGACAAAGGAGAAGAGAAACAATTCCCAATTAAAAACAGAAGAAATCCCCTGAAAGTACGATCAGTGAAATAGACATTGATAGCCAAATAATTCAAGATTTCAAAAATGGAGTGATCTAAATACTGATGGAAATAAAAGAGATAGTGTTTAGAGATACAAAATATGTCAAAAATTAAATGGAAGCTATAAAGAAGAGACGAGTAGAACAGGTAAACCCGTTGACTGAGATGAAGAATGATTTAAAGTGTAGCAAATCTGACTAGATAATGCAGAAAAATGAATTAGTGACTGAGAAGACAGGACAATAGATAGCACCCAATCAGAAGTCCTACAAGAGAAACAATGAGAAACAAATGAAAAAAGCATAAGGGACCTATGGGATAATACATAGCATGCCAATCTTGGCATGATAGAAGTCCCAGAAGGGGAACAATGATTAAAGGGAATTGCAAAAGTTTTTGTAGAAATCATGACTGAGAACTTACGAAACTTAAAGTAGGAATCAGATATTCAAGTACAGGAAGCTCACTGTGTGCCAAACAGGAAGAAAACAAATACACCCACACCAAGACATATAATTAACATGGCCAGAATCAAGGATAAAAAATGATCCTAAAGACAGCAAGAAAATAGTAAAGTGTGAGTTACAAGGGAATCCCCATAAGACTTACAGCTGATTTCTTTGCAAAATACTACAGCCCAGAAGGGAGTGAAAAGATATATTCAAAGTCCTGAATGAGAAAAATTCTATACTGTAGGATACATTGACGAGTAAAGTTGTTCTTTTTGGTAGAAGTAGAAATAAAGGATTTCACAGACAAGAAAAAGCTTCAAGAGTAATCAACACTAGACCCATGCTAAAAGAATTATTGAAAGGTCTTCTCTAAAAAGAAAAGATGCAAGATGCTACAGAAATGTGAAACTCACAGCTGGAAAGGTGATAATTCATAAATTAAAAATAAAATAAACACAAAATTTTAAAAGAAGACATACAAATCATTCAGAGTGGAGAGGGAGGCAAGAAAATAGAGAATTTCTTTTTTTTTGGTCTTTCATTTTAAAATTTTTTGTTTTCGGTAGGATGGGTTTGAGATCATCTAACTATTCATTTAATAAAAGCAGTTATAGTAAAGGTCTAATGGACTTATAAATTAGGGTAACAAGAAGACAAAAACTTATCACAGAGTCATTAAAACTAAATAAAATTCTTGATAATACAAAGGAAAATGACCAAAACAAAAAAGGAAGATGAAACGAACAAAGAGGAAACACCAAATTAACTGCAAAGATAAGGTAAATTTGGCAATAAACACAAGCCTATCATCAATTATTGTAAATGTTAATGGACTAAATGCTCCAGTCGAAAGTCATAGAGTGGCAGGCTGGATAATAAAGCAAGAACGTTCAATATGCTGCATACAAGAGTCCCACTTCAGAGAGGACACATATAGATAGATAGTGAAAGGATGGAAAAGGGTATTCCATACAATTGGAAAAACCAAAAAACAGTTGTTGCATTACTGATTTCAGACAAAATAGTCTTTAAAACAAAGGCCATAAAGAAAATAAAGAAAGACATTAGAAAATGATTTAAGGAGTGATATAATATGAGGATAGCACACTCGTTAATACATATGCATCAAATACAGGAGCACCTAAGTACATAAAATAATAATTAACAGATATAAAGGGGGAGTCCCAATTGTAGATTTCAACATTGCATTAACATCAACGGACAGATAATTGAGAGAGGAAATAAATTAGTCAACAATAAAATTAAATAATACAAAAGAAATTTTACACTTGGTGGATATTTCGAGAACATTGCAACCCCCCAAAATAGGATATACATTCTTTTCAAGTGCACGTGGAATATTTTCCAGGATTCATGTTGTACTTTGGCACAAAAGAAAATCAGCAACATTAAGAAGATAGAAATTACCTAAAGCATCTTTAATGACCACAATGCCATGAAGCTAGAAATCAACAACAGAGAAACACAGGAGAACCAAAGAAATAATGGGGATTAAATAATATGTTATTCAAAAACTTATGGGGCAATGAAGAAATAAAAGCTGAAATGAAAAACAACCTTAAGACGAAAGAAAATGAAAGCAAAACCACACAAAATTTATGGGACAAAACAAAAGCAGTGCTGAGAGGGGAGTTTATAGCGATACAGGGATTCCTCAAAAAAGAAGAACAAACAAAAATAAAATATAGAATACAGAACACTGAATATAGAATTTAGAACATAGAATGAGGAACACAGAATTTAGAATATAGAATACAATATACTGAATATATAATTTAGAATATGGAATGCAGAACACAGAATTTAGAATATAGAATACAGAATAATGAATATAGAATTTCGAATATAGAATGTTTAAAAAAGAATATAGATTATAGAATAGAGAAAATAGAACCCAGAATTTACAACATGGAATGCAGAACACAGAATTTAGAGTATAGAATAAAGAATACTGTATATAGAATTTAGAATATAGAATGTAGAACACAGAATATAGAATATAGAAAAGGGAATACTGAGAATAAAATTTAGAATATAGAATGTAGAACACAGAATACAGAATATAGTATAAGGAAAGCAAAATATAGAACACAGAATATAGACTGTAGAAAACAGAATATAGAATATGGAAAACAGAATACAGAACCCAGAATTTAGAACATGGAATGCAGAACACAGAATTTAGAATATAGAATACAGATTAGTGAATATAGAATTTAGAACATAGAATGCGGAACACAGAATTTAGAATATACAATACAGAATACTGACTATAGATTTAGAACATGGTATGCAGAACACAGAATTTAGAATATAGAATACAGAATACTGAATATAGAATTTAGAATATAGAATGTAAAACACAGAATATACAATATAGAATACAAAATGCAGAATACAGATTGTAGAATATAGAATGAAGAACACAAAATATAGAATAGAGAATAGAGAATATAGAACCCAGAATATAGAACATGGAATGCAGAAAAAATAATTAAGACTATAGGATACAGAATACTGAATATAGAATTTAGAATATAGAATGTAGAACACAGAATATAGAATATAGAATATAGAACACAGAATTTATAACATGGAATGCATAACAATGAATTTAGAATAGAGAATACAGAATACTGAATATAGAATTTACAGTATAGAATGTAGAACACAGAATTTAGAATATAGAATACGGAATGCAGAATATAGAATTTAGAATATAGAATGAAGAACACAGAATATTGAACATAGAATACAGAATATAGAACCCAGAATTTAGAACATGGAATCCAGAACTCAGGATTAAGAATAAAGAATACAGGATACATAATATACGATTTAGAATATAGAATGTAGAACACGGAATATAGAATATAGAATACAGAAACATAAATTTAGAGTATGGAATGCAGAACACAGTATTAAGAATATAGAATACAGAATACTGAATATAGAATTAAGAATATAGAATGTATAACACAGAAAATAGAATATAGTATAGGGAATGCAGAATATAGAATTTAGAATCGAGAATGGAGAACACAAATTATCGAATATAGAATAGAGAATAAAGAACCCAGAATTTAGATCATGGAATGCAGAACACACAATTTAGAATATAGAATATACAATACTGAATATAGAGTTAGAAAATGGAATGAATAACCCAGAATTTAGAATATAGGATACAGAGTACTGAATATAGAATTTAGAATATAGAATGTAATACACAGAATATACAATATAGAATACAGAATGCAGAATACAGAATTGAGATATAGAATGCAGAAAACAGAATATACAATATAGAAAAGACAATATAGAACTCAGAATTTAGAACATGGACCTCAGAACACAGAATTTAGAATACAGAATACTGAATATAGAATTTAGAATATAGAATGTATAACAAAGAAAATAAAATATAGAATAAAGTATATAGAACCCATAATTTAGAACATGGAATGCAGAACACAGAATTAAGAATATATAATACAGAATACTGCATACAGAACAAAAAATATAGAATGTAGAACACAGAATTTAGAATATAGAATACTGAATGCTGAATATAGAATTTAGGAAAAAGAATTTAGGACACAGAATATAAAATATAGAATAGAGAATAAAGAACCCCGAATTTGGAACATGGAATGCAGAACACACAATTTAGAATATAGAATACAGTATACTGAATATAGAATATACAGTATAGAATGTTGAACACAGAAAATAGAATATAGAATACGGAATGCAGAAATTAGAATTTAGAATATAAAATGAAGAACACAAAATATAGAATATAGAATAGAGTATATAGAACCCAGAATTTAGAACGTGGAATGCAGAACACAGAATTTAGAATATAGAAATTACAACACAGAGTTTAGAAAATACAATAAGGAATGCAGAATATAGAATTTTGAATATAGAATGAAAAACACAGAATACTTAATATAGAAAACAGAATATACTACCCAGAATTTAGAACATGGAATGCAGAACACAGGATTTAAATATAGAATACAGAAAACATAATATACAATTTAGAATATAGAATGTAGAACACGGAATATAGAATAAAGTATAGAGAATATAGAACCCAGAATTTAGAGTATGGAATGCAGGAGGCAGAATTTAGAATACAGAATACAGAATTCTGAATATAATAATTAGAATGTAGAATGTATAACACAGAATTTAAAATATAGACTACCGAATACAGAATATAGAATTTAGAATAAAGAATGTAGACCACAGAAAATAGAATAGAGAATATAGCACACAGAAAAAAGTGTATGGAATGCAGAACAAAAATATAGAATACAGAATACAGAATTCTGAATATAGAATTTAGAATATAGAATGTAAACACAGAATATAGAATATATTATAAGGGATGCATAATATAGAATACAAAATATAGAATGTAGAACACAGAATATAGCATATGGATAACAGAATACAGAACCAAGAATTTAGAACACAGAAAGCAGAACACAGAATTTAGAGTATAGAATACCGAATACTGTATATAGAATTTAGTATATTAAATGTAGAACAGAGAATATAGAATATAGAATGCGGAATACTGAGTATACAATTTAGAACATAGAATGCTTAACACAGTATATTGAATATAGAATACAGAATACTGAAAAAAGATTTATAACATAGAATGAAGAACACAGAATTTACAATATAGTATACAGAATACTGAATATATAATTTAGAACATGAAATGCAGAGCAAAGAATTTAGAATATAGAATGCAGAATACTGAAATTAGTATATAGTATGTAGAATGAAGAACACAGAATATAGAATATAGAATATGGAACGTCGAATATAGATATAGAATATAGAATGTAGAACACAGAATATAGAATATGGAATAAAGAATACAGAAATCAGAATATACAACATGGAATGCAGAACCCAGAATATAGAATATAGAATACAGAATACTGAATATAGAATTTAGAATATAGAATGTAGAACACAGAATTTAGAATATAGAATACAGAATACTGAATATAGAATTTAGAATAAAGACTATAGAACACAGAATTTAGAATATAGAATACAGAATACTGAATATAGAATTTAGAATAAAGAATTTAGAACACAGAATATATAATATAGAATAGAGAATATAGAACCCAGAATTTAGAACATGGAAATCAGAACACACAATTTAGAATATAGAATACAGAATAATGAATATTGAATTTACAGTATAGAATGTAGAACACAGAAATTAGAAAATAGAATAAGGAATTCAGAATATAGAATTTAGAATATAAAATGAAGAACACAAAATATAGAATATTAAATAGAGAATATAGAAAACAGAATTTAGAACATGTGATGCAGAACACAGAATTTAGAATATAGAATACAGAATACTGAATACAGAATTTAGAATATAGAATGTAGAACACAGAATATATAATATACAATACGGAATACTGAGTATACAATTTAGAGTATAGAATGTAGAACACAGAATATAGAATATGGAATACAGAATACTGAACCCAGAATTTAGAACATGGAATGCAGAACACAGAATTTAGAATATAGAATACAGAATACTGAATATAGAATTTACAATATAGAATGTAGAACAAAGAATATAAAATATAGAATAAAGAATATAGAACATTTAATATAGAACATGGAATGCAGAACTCATAATTTAAATTATAGAAAACAGAATACTGAATATAGAATTTAGAATATAGACTGTAGGACACAGAAATTAGAATATAGAATACCGAATACAGAATATAGAATTTAACATAAAAAATAAAAAGAGAGAACATAAAATATAGAATAGAGAATATAGAACCCAGAATTTAGAAAATGGGTTGCAGAACACAGAATTTAGACTATAGAATACGGAATGCAGAATATAGAATTTAGAATATAGAATGAAGAACACAGAATATTGAACATGGAATATAGAATATAGAACCCAGAATTTAGATCATGGAATGCAGAACTCAGGATTTAGAATAAAGAATACAGGACACATAATTTACAATTTAGAATATAGAATGTAGAACACGGAATATAGAATATAGAATATAGAAACATAAAATTAGGGTATGGAATGCAGAACACAGTATTAAGAATATAGAATACAGAATACTGAATATAGAATTAAGAATATAGAATGTATAACACAGAAAATAGAATATAGTGTACGGAATGCAGAATATAGAATTTAGAATCTAGAATGGAGAACACAAATTATCGAATATAGAATAGAGAATAAAGAACACAGAATTTAGATCATGGAATGCAGAACACACAATTTAGAATATAGAATATACAATAATGAATAGAGTTAGAACATGGAATGAATAACCCAGAATTTAGAATATAGGATACAGAGTACTGAATATAGAATTTAGAATATAGAATGTAATACACAGAATATACAAAATAGAGTATGGAATGCAGAATATAGATTGTATAATATAGAATGAAGAACTCAAAATGTAGAATATAGACTAGAGAATATAGAAGCCAGAATTTACAACATGGAATTCAGAACTCAGAATTTAGAATATAGAATGTAGAACACAGAGTTTAGAATATAGAATAAGGAATGCAGAATATAGAATTGAGATATAGAATGTAGAAAACAGAATATAGAATATAGAAAAGACAATATAGAACTCAGAATTAAGAACATGGACCTCAGAACACAGAATTTAGAATACAGAATACAGAACACTGAATAAAGAATTTAGAATATAGAATGTATAACAAAGAAAATAAAATATAGAATAAAGTATATAGAACCCATAATTTAGAACATGGAATGCAGAACACAGAATTAAGTATATATAATACAGAATACTGAATACAGAATGAAGAATACAGAATGTAGAACACAGAATTTATAATATAGAATACTGAATACTGAATATAGAATTTAGGAAAAAGAATTTAGGACACAGAATATAAAATATAGAATAGAGGATAAAGAACCCCGAATTTGGAACATGGAATGCAGAACACATAATTTAGAATATAGAATACAGTATACTGAATATAGAATTTACAGTATAGAATGTAGAACACAGAAAATAGAATATAGAATACGGAATTCAGAAATTAGAATTTAGAATATAAAATGAAGAACACAAAATATAGAATATAGAATAGTGTATATAGAACCCAGAATTTAGAACGTGGAATGCAGAACACAGAATTTAGAATATAGAATGTAGAACACAGAGTTTAGAATATAGAATAAGGAATGCAGAATATAGAATTTAGAATATAAAATGAAAAACACAGAATATTGAATATAGAATACAGAATATTGAACCCAGAGTTTAGTACATGGAATGCAGAACACAGGATTTAGAATATAGAATACAGAATACATAATATACAATTTAGAATATAGAATGTAGAACACGGATTATAGAATATAGAATATAGAAAACTTAAAAAAGAGTAAGGAATGCAGAACACAGAATTTAGAATATGGAATACAGAATACTGAATAAAGAATTAAGAGTATAGAATGTATAACACAGAAAGTAGAGTATAGAATACGGAATGCAGAATATGGAATGTAGAATAAAGTATGGAGAAGACAAAATATCGAATATAGAACAGAGAATATAGAACCCAGAATTTAGAACATGGAATGCAGTACACAGAAATTAGAATATAGTATGTAGAACACAGAGTTTAGAATATAGAATACGGAATGCAGAACTTAGAATTTAGAATATAGAATGAAGAACACAAAATATTGAATATAGAATACAGAATAAAGAACCCAGATTTTAGAACATGGAATGCAGAACACAGGATTTATATTATAGAATGCAGAATACATAATATACAATTTAGAGTATAGAATGTAGAACACGGAATATAGAATATACAATAGTGTGTATAGAATCCAGAAATTAGAGTATGGAATGCAGAACACAGAATTTAGAATATATAAAACAGAATTCTGAATATAATAATAAGAAAATAGAATGTAGAACACAGAATTTGAATATAGAATACAGAATACTGAGAATAGAATTTAGAGTATAGATTGTAGAACACAGAAAAGAGAATATAGTTTACGGAATGCAGAATATAGAATGTAGGACAAAGACTTTATAATACAGAATAGAGAATACTGAACGGAATGCAGAAAATAGAATTTACAATATAGAATGAAGATCACAGAATATAGAATATGGAACAGAGAACATAGAAGTCAGAATTTAGATCATGGAATGAAGAACACACAATTTAGAATATAGAATACAGAATTCTGAATATATAATTTAGAATATAGAATGCAGAATACAGAATTTAGAATATAGAATACTGAATAATTAATATAGATTTTATTATAAAGAATTTAGAACACAGAATTTAAAATATAGAATAGAGAATATAGAACCCAGAATTTAGAACATGGAATGCAGAACACACAATTTAGAATATAGAATACAGAATACTGAATATAGAATTTAAAGTATAGAACGTAGAACACGGAATATAGAATGTAGAATAAGGAATGCAGAATATAGAATTTAGAATATAAAATGAAGAAAACAAAATATAGAATATAGAATAGAGAAAATAGAACACAGAATTTAGAACATGGGATGCAGAACACAGAATATAGAATATAGAATACAGAATACTGTATATAGAATTTAGAATATAGTCTGTAGAACACAGAAAATAGAATATAGAATACGAAATACTGAGTATAAAATTTAGAATATAGAATGTATAACACAGAATATAGAATATGGAATACAGAATACAGAACCGAGAATTTAGAAAATGGAATACAGAACACAGAATGTATAATATAGAATACAGTATACTAAATAGAGATTTAGAAAACGGAATGTAGAACACAGAATTTAGAATATAGAATACAATATACTGAATAAACAATTTAGAACATGGAATGTAGAACACAGAATTTCGAATATAGAATACAGAATAATGAATATAGAATTTTGAATATAGAATGTAGAACACAGAATATAGAATATAGAATAAAGAATATAGAACACAGAATTTAGAACATGTAAAGCAGAACACAGAATTTAGATTATATAATTGAGAATACTGTATATAGAATTTAGAATATAGAATGTACAACACATAATATAGAATATATAATATGGAATACTGAGTATACAATTTAGAGTATAAAATGTAGAACAAAGAATATAGAATATAGAATAAGGAATGCATAATATAGAATACAGAATATAGAATGTACAACACAGAATATAGAAATGGAAAACAGAATACAGAACGCATAATTTAGAACATGAAATGCAGAACACAGAATTTAGTATATAAAATACAGAATACTGAATATAGAATTTAGAACATAGAATGCGGAACACAGAATTTAGTATATAGAACACAGTATTCTGAATATAGAAATAAGAATATAGAATGTATACCACAGAAAATAGAATATAGAATACGGAATGCAGAATATAGAATGTAGAATAAAGAATGAAGAACACAAAATATCGAAAATAGAATAGAGAGTATAGAACCCAGAATTTAGAACATGGAATGCAGAACACAGAAATTAGAATATAGGATGTAGAACACAGAGTTTAGAATATAGAATACGGAATGCAGAAATTAGAATGTAGAATATAGAATGTAGAACACAGACTTTAGAAAATAGAATACAGAATATAGAACACAGAATTAAGAACATGGAATGCAGAACACAGAATTTAGAATATAGAATACAGAATACTGAATGCAGAATTTAGAATATAGAATGTAGAACACAGTCTAAAGAATATAGATTAGAGAATATAGAAACCAGTATTTAGAATATGGAATGCAGTACACAGAATTTAGAATATTGAATACATTATACTGAATATTGAATTTAGAAGATTGAATGTAGAACACAGAATATAGAATATACAATAGAGAATATAGAACCCAGAATTTAGAACATGGAATTCAGAACACAGAATTATAATATAGAATGTAGAACACAGAGTTTAGAATATAGAATACAGAATGCAGAAAATAGAAATTAAAATATAGAATGAAGAACAAAGTATATAGAATAGAGTATAGAATAAAAACAAACAAACAAACAAATACAAAGCATAAATACAGGACAGAAATTGACTCATCGACACAGAATAAGAACTTGTGGTTACCGGGGGCCGTGGGTGGGGTAGAGGGTGGGAAGGGATAGACTGGGATTTCAAAATTGTAGAACAGATTAACAAGATTACACTGTATAGCACAGGGAAATATACACAAAATGTTATGATAAGTCACAAAGAAAAAAATGTGATAATGAGTGTGTATATGTCCATGTATGATTGAAAAATTATACTGAACACTGGTATTTGACACAAAACTGTAAAATGATTATGAATCAATAAAAATGTAAAAAAATAAAATAAAAAAAAGAATAGAGAATAGAGAATATGGAAGGCAGAATTTAAAAAATGGAATGCAGAACACATAATTTAGAATATTGAATACAGAAAAATTAATACAGAATATAGAATATAGAATGAAGAACACAGAATATAGAATATAGAATACGGAATGTAGAATATAGAAAATAGAATATAGAATGTAGAACACAGAATATTGAATATGGAAAACAGAATACAGAACCCAGAATTTAGAACATGGAATGCAGAACACAGAATTTAGAATACAGAATAAAGAATACTGAATACAGAATTTCAAATAAAGAATTTAGAACACAGAATATAGAATATACAATAGAGAAAATAGAACCCAGAATTTAGAACATGGAATGCAGAACAGAGAATTTATAGTATAGTATACAGAATACTGTATATACAATTTAGAATATAGAATGCAGAACACAGAATTTAGAATACAGAATACAGAATACTGAATATAGAAGTTAGATTATAGAATGTAGAAAACAGAATATAGAATAGAGAATAGAGAAAATAGAACCCAGAATTCAGAACATGGAATGCAGAACACAGAATTTAGAATATAGTATACAGAACACTGAATATAGAGTTTACAATATAGAATGTAGAACACAGAATATAGAATACAGGATAGAGAATATAGAACACAGAATTTAGAACATGGGATGCAGAACACATAATTTAGAATATAGAATACAGAATACTGAATATAGAATATAGAATTTAGAAAGTAGAACACAAAATATAGAATATGGAAAACAGAATACAAAACCCAGAATTGAGAACATGGAATGCAGAACACAGAATTTAAAATATAGAAAACAGAATACTGAATATAGAATTTGAATATACAATGTTGAACACAGAATATAGTATATAGACTACGGAATGCAGAATATAGAATATAGAATTTAGAATGATGAACACAAAATATAGAATATACATTATAAAATATAGAAACCAGAATTTAGAACATGGAATATGGAACACAGAACTTAGAATATAGAATACAGAATACTGAATATCGAATTTAGAATATAGAATGAAGAACACAGAACTCAGAATATAGAGTATAGAATACAGAATATAGAAATTAGAATATAGAATATAGAACACAGAATATAGAATATAGAATACAGAATATAGAACACAGAATTAAGAACATGGAATGCAGAACAAAGAATTTAGAATATAGAATACTGAATACTGAATGCAGAATTTAGAATATAGAATGTAGAACACAGTCTAAAGAATATAGATAAGAGAATATAGAAACCAGTATTTAGAATATGGAATGCAGTACACAGAATTTAGAATATTGAATACATTATACTGAATATTGAATTTAGAAGATTGAATGTAGAACACAGAATATAGAATATACAATAGAGAATATAGAACCCAGAATTTAGAACATGGAATTCAGAACACAGAATTATAATATAGAATGTAGAACACAGAGTTTAGAATATAGAATACAGAAAGCAGAAAATAGAAATTAAAATATAGAATGAAGAACAAAGTATATAGAATAGAGTATAGAATAAAAACAAACAAACAAACAAAAACAAAGCATAAATACAGGACAGAAATTGACTCATCGACACAGAATAAGAACTTGTGGTTACCGGGGGCCGTGGGTGGGGTAGAGGGTGGGAAGGGATAGACTGGGAATTCAAAATTGTAGAACAGATTAACAAGATTACACTGTATAGCACAGGGAAATATACACAAAATGTTATGATAAGTCACAAAGAAAAAAATGTGATAATGAGTGTGTATATGTCCATGTATGATTGAAAAATTATACTGAACACTGGTATTTGACACAAAACTGTAAAATGATTATGAATCAATAAAAATGTAAAAAAATAAAATAAAAAAAGAATAGAGAATAGAGAATATGGAAGGCAGAATTTAAAAAATGGAATGCAGAACACATAATTTAGAATAGAGAATACAGAATAATTAATACAGAATATAGATATAGAATGAAGAACACAGAATATAGAATATAGAATACGGAATGTAGAATATAGAATATAGAATATAGAATGTAGAACACAGAATATTGAATATGGAAAACAGAATACAGAACCCAGAAATTAGAACATGGAATGCAGAACACAGAATTTAGAATACAGAATAAAGAATACTGAATACAGAATTTCAAATAAAGAATTTAGAACACAGACTATAGAATATACAATAGAGAAAATAGAACCCAGAATTTAGAACATGGAATGCAGAACAGAGAATTTATAGTACAGTATACAGAATACTGTATATAGAATTTAGAATATAGAATGCAGAACACAGAATTTAGAATACAGAATACAGAATACTGAATATAAAAGTTAGATTATAGAATGTAGAAAACAGAATATAGAATAGAGAATAGAGAAAATAGAACCCAGAATTCAGAACATGGAATGCAGAACACAGAATTTAGAATATAGTATACAGAACACTGAATATAGAGTTTACAATATAGAATGTAGAACACAGAATATAGAATACAGGATAGAGAATATAGAACACAGAATTTAGAACATGGGATGCAGAACACATAATTTAGAATATAGAATACAGAATACTGAATATAGAATATAGAATTTAGAAAGTAGAACACAAAATATAGAATATGGAAAACAGAATACAAAACCCAGAATTGAGAACATGGAATGCAGAACACAGAATTTAGAATATAGAAAACAGAATACTGAATATAGAATTTGAATATACAAAGTAGAACACAGAATATAGTATATAGACTACGGAATGCAGAATATAGAATATAGAATTTAGAATGATGAATACAAAATATAGAATATACATTAGAAAATATAGAAACCAGAATTTAGAACATGGAATGTGGAACACAGAAATTAGAATATAGAATACAGAATACTGAATATCGAATTTAGAATATAGAATGAAGAACACAGAACTCAGAATATAGAGTATAGAATACAGAAAATAGAAATTAGAATATAGAATATAGAACACAGAATATAGAATATAGAATACAGAATATGGAACAAAGAATTTGGAACATGGAATGCAGAAAACAGAATTTAGAATATAGAATACAGAATACTGAATATAGAATATGAATATAGAATGTAGAGCACAGAATTTAGAATATAGAATACACAATACTGAATATAGAATTTAGAATATACAATGTAGAACACAGAATATAGAATATAGAATACGGAATGCAGAATATAGAATACAGAATATAGAATGTAGAACACAGAATTTAGAATATAGAAAACAGATTACTGAATATAGGATTTCGAATATAGAATGTAGAACACAGTATTTAGTATATGGAATAAAGAATACTGAATATAGAATTTAGAAAATAGAATGTAGAACACAGAATATAGAATAGAAAATAGAGAATATAGAACACAGAATTTAGAACATGGAATGCAGAACACAGAATTTAGAATATAGAATACAGAATACTGAATATACAATATATGATGTAGAATGTAGAACACATAGTATAGAATATGGAAAAGAGAATACAAAACCCAGAATTGAGAACATGGAATGTGGAACACAAAAATTAGAATATAGAATACAGAATACTGAATATCGAATTTAGAATATAGAATGAAGAACACAGAACACAGAATATAGAGTATAGAATACAGAATATAGAAATTAGAATATAGAATATAGAACACAGAATACAGAATATAGAATACAGAATATGGAACAAAAAATTTGGAAAATGGAATGCAGAACACAGAATTTAGAATATAGAATACCGAATACTGAATATAGAATATGAATATAGAATGTAGAGCACAGAATTTAGAATATAGAGTACAGAATACTGAATATAGAATTTGGAATATACAATGTAGAACACAGAATATAGAATATAGAATACGGAATGCAGAACATAGAATACAGAATATAGAATGTAGAACACAGAATTTAGAATATGGAAAACAGAATACAAAACCCAGTATTGAGAACATCGAATGCAGAACACAGAATTTAGAATATAGAAAACAGAATACTGAATATAGGATTTCAAATATAGAATGTAGAACACAGTATTTAGTATATGGAATAAAGAATACTGAATATAGAATTTAGAATATAGAATGTAGAACACAGAATAAAGAATAGAAAATAGAGAATATAGAACACAGAATTTAGAACATGGAATGCAGAACATAGAATGTAGAATATAGAGTAGAGAATACTGAATATAGAATATGAATATACAATGTGGAACACAAAATATAGAATACGGAATGCAGAATTTAGAATACAGAATATAGAATGCAGAAAACAGAATATAGAATATGGAAAACAGAATACAAAACCAGTAATTGAGAACATGGTATGCAGAACACAGATTTAGAATATAGAAAACAGAATACTGAATATAGAATTTCGAATATAGAATGTAGAACACAGAATTTAGTATATAGAATAAAGAATACTAAATATAGAAATCAGAATATAGAATGTAGAACACAGAATATAGAATAGAGAATAGAGAATAGAGAACCCAGAATTAAGAATATGGAATGCAGAACACAGAATTTAGAATATAGAAAACAGAATACTGAATATAGAATTTAGAATATACAATGTAGAACGCAGAATATAGAATAAAGATTCGGAATGCAGAATATAGAATACAGAATATAGAATGTAGAACACAGAATATAGAATATGGAAAACAAATTACAAAACCCAGAATTGAGAACATGGAATGCAGAACACAGAATTTGTAATATAAAATACAGAATACTGAATATAGAATTTAGAATATAGAATGTAGAACACAGAATATAGAATATATAATATAGAATATAGAACACAGTATTTGGAACATGGAATGCAGAACACAGAATTAAGTATATAGAATACCGAATTCTGAATATAGAATATGAATATACAATATAGAGCACAGAATTTAGAATATAGAAACAGAATACTGAATATAGAATTTAGAATATACAATGTAGAACACAGAATATAGAATAAGGAATGCAGAAAAAAGAATACAGAATATAGAATATAGAACCCAGAATATAGAATATGGAAAACAGAATACAAAACACAGAATTGAGAACATGGAATGCAGAACACAGAATTTAGAATATAGAAAACAGAATACTGAATATAGAATTTAGAATATACAATGTAGAACACAGTATAAAGATTATAGACTACGGAATGCAGAATATAGAATACAGAATATAGAATATAGAACACAGAATATAGTATATAGAAAACAGAATACAAAACCCAGAATTGAGAACATGTAATGCAGAACACAGAATTTAGAATATATAAAACAGAATACTGAATATAGAATATAGAATATACAATTTAAAACACAGAATATAGAATATAGACTACGGAATGCAGAATATTGAATATAGAATATAGAATGATGAACACAAATTATAGAATTTAGAATAGAGAATATAGAACCCAGAATTTAGAACATGGAATGTAGAACACAGAATTTAGAATATAGAATACAGAATACTGAATATCGAATTTAGAATATAGAATGTAGAACTCAGAATATGGAATATAGAATACGGAATGCAGAATATTAAATACAGAATATATAATATAGAACACAGAATTTAGAATATGGAATACAGATTACTGAATATAGAATTTAGAATATAAAATGTAGAACACAGAATTTAGAATATAGAGTATAGAATACCGAATATAGAATTTAGAAAATAGAATGTAGAACACAGAACATAGAATATAGATTACAGTATATAGAACCCAGAATTTGGAAAATGGAATGCAGAACACAGAATATAGAATATAGAATACCGAGTACTGAAAATAGTATATGAATATACAATTTAGAGCACAGAATTTAGAATATAGAATACGGAATACTGAATATAGAATATCGAATATAGAATGTAGAACACAGAGTTTAGAATATAGAGTATAGAATACTGAATATAGAATTTAGAATATAGAATGTGGAACACAGAATATAGAATATAGAATACAGTATATAGAACCCAGAATTTGGAACATGGAATGCAGAACACAGAATATAGAATATAGGATACCGAATACTGAATATAGAATATGAACATACAATTTAGAGTACAGAATTTAGAATAAAGGAAACAATATACTGAATATAGAATTTAGAATATACAATGAAGAACACAGAATATAGAATAGAGATTAGAGAATTTAGAACCCAGAATTTAGAACATGGAATGCAGAACTCAGAATTTAGAATATAGAATGTTGAATACTGAATATCGAATTTAGAATATAGAATGTAGAACACAGAATATAGAATAGAGAAAAGAGAATATGGAACCCAGAAATCAGAACATGGAATGCATATCTCAGAATTTAGAATATAGAATGCAGAACACAGAATATAGAATATAGAATATCGAATACAGAACAGAGAATTTAGAACATGGAACGCAGAACACAGAATTTAGAATATAGAATACTGAATGCAGAAAATAGAATTTAAAATATAGAATGAATAACACAGAATATAGAATAGAGAATATAGAATATAGAAGCCAGACTTTAGAACATGGTATGCAGAACACATAATTTAGAATATAGTATACAGAATACTGAATATAAAATTTAGAATATAGAATGTAGAACACAGATTATAGAATTTAGTACAGAATTCAGAACACACAATTTAGAACATGGAATTGAGAACACAGAATTTAGAATATAGAATACTGAATACTCTATATAGACGTTAAAATATAGAATGTAGAACACAGAATAGAGAATATGGTATACAGAATACTGAATATAGAATTTTGAATAAAGAATGTAGAACACAGAACATAGAATAGAGAATAGAGAATATATTATCCAGAATTTAGAACATGGAATGCAGAACACACAATTTAGAATAGAGAAAACAGAATATTGAATATAGAATTTACACTATAGAATGTAGAACACAGAAAATAGAATATAGCGTACGGAATGCAGAATACAGAATTTACAATATAGAATGAAGAACACAAAATATAGAATAGAGAATATAGAACACAGAATTAAGAACATGGGATGCAGAACACATAATTTAGAATATAGAATACAGAATACTGAATATATAATTTCGAATTTAGAATGTAGAACACAGAATTTAGTATATAGAATAAAGAATACTGAATATAGATTTTAGAATATAGAATGTAGAACACAGAATAAAGAATAGGGAATAGACAATATAAAACCAAGAATTTAGGACATGGGATGCAGAACACAGTATTTAGAATATAGAATACAGAATACTGAATATAGAATTTAGAATATAGAATGTAGAACACAGAATATAGAATATGGAAAACAGAATACAAAACCCAGAATTGAGAACATGGAATGCAGAACCCAGAATTTAGAATATAGAAAACAGAATACTGAACATAGAATTTACAATATACAATGTAGAACTCAGAATATATAATATAGACCACGGAATACAGAATGTAGAATACAGAATATAGAATGTAGAACACAGAATATAAAATATGGAAAAAAGAATATAAAACCAAGGATTGAGAACATAGAATGCAGAAAACTGTATTTAGAATATAGAAAAGAGAATACTGAATATAGAAATTCGAATATAGAATGCAGAACACAGAATTTAGTATATAGTAAAAAATACTGTATATAGAATTTAGAATATAGAATGTAGAACACAGAATATAGAATAGAGAAGAGAGAAGAGAGAACACAGAATTTAGAATATGGATGCAGAACACAGAATTTAGAATATAGAATACAGAATACTGAATATAGAATTTTGAATATAGAATGTAGAACACAGAATTTAGAAAATGGAAAACAGAATACAAAACCCAGAATTGAGAACATGGAATGCAGAACACAGAATTTAGAATATAGAAAACAGTATACTGAATATTGAATTTCGAATATAGAATGTAGAACACAGAATTTAGTATATAGAATAAAAAATACTGAATATAGAATTTAAAATAGAATGTAGAACACAAAATGTAGAATAGAGAATAGAGAATTTAGAACCCAGAATTTAGAACATGGAATGCAGAACACAGAATTTAGAATATAGTATACAGAACACTGAATATACAATTTAGAATATAGAATGTAGAACACAGAATATGGAATGTTAGATACGGAATGCAGACTATTGAATACAGAGTATAGAATGTAGAACACAGAATATAGAATATAGAGTACGGAATGCAGAATATAGAATATAGTATACAGAAAGTTGAACACAGTATATAGAATATAGAATAGAAAATATAAAACCAGAATTTAGAACATGGAAAGCAGAATTCAGTATTTAGTATATAGAATACAGAATACCGAATATGGATTATAGAACATGGAATGCAGAATTCAGAATATACATTATAGAATACGGGATACTGAATATGGAATTTAGAATATAGAATTTAGAACACAGAATATAGAATATAGAGTATAGGATATAGAACCCAGAATTTACAACATGGAATGCAGAACACAGAATTTAGAATATACAATACAGAATACTGAATACAGAATTTTGATTATAGAATGAAGGACACAGAATATAGAATGTACAATATGGAATGCAAAATAAAGACTTCAGAATATAGAATGTAGAACACAGAATGAAGAATATGGAAAACAGAATACAGAAACGAGAATTTAGAACATGGAATGCACAACATAGTGTTTAGACAATAGAATACAGAACACTGAATATAAAATTTTGAATATAGAATGTAGATCACAGAATTTACAATGTAGAATACAGATTACTGAATATAGAATTTAGAATATAGAATGTAGAACACAGAATATAGAATATAGAATACAGAATACTGAATATAGAGTGTAGAATATACAATGTAGAAAACAGAATATGGAATACAGTATACGAAAAGCAGAATACTGAATACAGAATATAGAATGTAGAACACAGAATATAGAAAATGGAAAACAGAATAGAAAACTCAGAATTGAGAACATGGAATGCAGAACACAGAATTTAGAATATAGAAAACAGAATACTGAATATAAAATTTCAAATATAGAATGTAGAACCCAGAATTAGGAATATAGAATAAAGAATACTGAATATAGAATTTAGAACACGGAAAGCAGAACACAGAATTTAGAATATAGAATACAGAAAACTTAATATAAAATATACAATATAGAATGTTGAACACAGAGTATAGAATATAGAATACGGAATACTGAATATAGAATTTAGAATATACAATGTAGAACACAAAATAGAGAATATAGAATACGGAATGCAGAATATAGAATACAGAATTTAGAATGTAGAACACAGAATACAGAACATAGAATAGAGTATATGGAACAGAAAATATAGAACATGGAATGCAGAACACAGAATTTAGAATATAGAATACAGAATACTGAATATAGAATTTAGAATATAGAATGTAGAACACTGAATATAGAATACAGCATGCAGAATATACAATATAGAATATACAATGCAGAACACAGAATTTAGAATATAGAATGCAGAATAATGTATATAGAATTTAGAATATAGAATGAATGACACAGAATATAGAATATAGACAAAGGAATGGAGAATATAGAATATAGAATATAGAATGAAGAACACAAAATATACAATATAGAATAGAGAATATAGAACCCAGAATTTAGAAATGGAATGCAGAACAGAGAATTTAGAATATAGAATAAAGAATACTTAATATAGAATTTATAATATAGAATGTAGAACACAGAATATAGAATAAGGCATTCATAAAACACAATACAGAATATAGAATGCAGAACACATAATATAGAGTATGGAACACAGAATACAGAACCCAAAATTTAGAACATGGAAAGCAGAACACAGAAATTAGAGTATATAATACAGAATACTGAATATAAAATTTAGAACATAAAATGTAGAACACAGAATATGGAATGTAGAATACGGAATGCAGAATATTGTGTACAGAATATAGAATGTAGAACATAGAATTTATAATATGGAAAACAGAATATAGAACCCAGGATTTAGAACATGGAATGCAGAACACAGAATTTAGAATATAGAATACAGACTACTGAATATAGAATTTAGAATTTAGAATGTAGAACACAGAATTTAGAATATAGAATACCGAATACTGAATATAGAATTTAGAATATACAATGTAGAACACAGAATATAGAATACAGAATACAGAAAGCAGAATATTGAATACAGAATATACAATATAAAACACAGAATATAGAATATGGAAAAAAGAATACAAAACCCAGAATTGAGAACTTGGAATGCAGAACACAGAATTTAGAATATAGAATACAGAATACTGAATATAGAATTTAGAATATAGAATGTAGAACACTGAATATAGAATACAGCATGCAGAATATACAATATAGAATATACAATGCAGAACACAGAATTTAGAATATAGAATGCAGAATAATGTATATAGAATTTAGAATATAGAATGAATAAAACAGAATATAGAATATAGACAAAGCAATGGAGAATATAGTATATAGAATATAGATTAATGAGCACAAAATATAGAATACAGAATATAGAACACAGAATTTAGAAGATGGAATGCAGAACACAGAATTTAGGATATAGAAAACAGAATACTGAATATAGAATTTAGAATATAGAATGTTGAACACAGAATATAGAATATAGACTACGGAATGCAGAATATAGGATATAGAATGATGAACCCAAAGTATAGAATATAGAATAGAAATATAGAACCAAGAATTAAGAACATGGAATGTAGAACACAGAATTTTAAATATAGAATACCGAATACTGTATATAGAATATGAATATACAAGGTAGAACACAGAATTTAGAATACAGAATAAAGAATACTGAATATAGAATTTAGAATATAAAATGTAGAACACAGAATATAGAATATAGAATAGAGAATATAGACCCAGAAATTAGAACACGGAAAGCAGAACACAGAATTTAGAATATAGGATACAGAATACTTAATATAAAATATACAATATAGAATGTTGAACACAGAGTATAGAATATAGAATACGGAATACTGAATATAGAATTTAGAATATAGAATGTAGAACACAGAATATAGAATATAGAATAGAGAATATAGACCCAGAAATTAGAACACGGAAAGCAGAACACAGAATTTAGAATATAGGATACAGAATACTTAATATAAAATATACAATATAGAATGTTGAACACAGAGTATAGAATATAGAATACGGAATACTGAATATAGAATTTAGAATATAGAATGTAGAACACAGAATAGAGAATAAAGAATACGGAATGCAGAATATAGAATACAGAATATAGAATGTAGAACACAGAATACAGAACATGGAATAGAGTATATGGAAAACAAAATATAGAACATGGAATGCAGAACACAGAATTTAGAATATAGAATACAGAATACTGAATATAGAATTTAGAATAAAGGATGTAGAACACTGAATATAGAATACGGCATGCAGAATATACAATATAGAATATAGAATGCAGAACACAGAATTTAGAATATAGAATGCAGAATAATGTATATAGAATTTAGAATATAGAATGAATAAGACAGAATATAGAATATAGACAAAGGAATTTAGAATATAGAATATAGAATATAGAATGAAGAACACAAAATATACAATATAGAATAGAGAATATAGAACGCAGAATTTAGAAATGGAATGCAGAACAGAGAATTTAGAATATAGAATAAAGTATACTGAATATAGAATTTAGAATATAGAATGTAGAACACAGAATATAGAATAAGGCATGCATAATACACAATACAGAATATAGAATGCAGGACACATAGTATAGAATATGGAAAACAGAATACAGAACCCAAAATTTAGAACATGGTATGCAGAACACAGAATTCAGAGTATGTAATACAGAATACTGAATATAAAATTTAGAATATAGAATGTAGAACACAGAATATGGAATGTAGAATACCGAATGCAGAATATTGAGTACAGAATATAGAATATAGAACACAGAATTTATAATATGGAAAACAGAATATAGAACCCAGGATTTAGAACGTGGAATGAAGAACACAGAATTTAGAATATAGAATACAGACTACTGAATATAGAATTTAGAATTTAGAATGTAGAACAATGAATTTAGAATATAGAATACCGAATACTGAATATAGAATATGAATATACAATGTAGAACACAGAAATTAGAATATAGAACACAGAATACTGAAAATAGAATGTAGAATATACAATGTAGAAAACAGAATATAGAATATAGAATACGGAAAGCAGAATATTGAATACAGAATATAGAATGTAGAACACAGAATATAGAATATAGACTACGGAATGCAGAATATAGAATATAGAATATAGAATGATGAACCCAAATTATAGAAAATAGAATAGAATATTAGAACCCAGAATTAAGAACATGGAATGTAGAACACAGAATTTAGATTATAGAATACAGAATACTGAATATCGAATTTAGAATATAGAATGTAGAACACAGAATATGGAATGTTAGATACGGAATTCAGACTATTGAATACAGAATACAGAATGTAGAACACAGAATATAGAATATAGACTACGGAATGCAGAATATAGAATATAGTATATAGAAAGATGAACATAGTATATAGAATATAGAATAGAAAATATACAACACAGAATTTAGAACATGGAAAGCAGAATTCAGTATTTAGTATATAGAATACAGAATACCTAATATGGATTATAGAACATGGAATGCAGAACCCAGAATATACAATATAGAATACGGGATACTGAATATAGAATTTAGAATTTAGAATTTAGAACACAGAATATAGAATATAGAGTATAGGATATAGAACCCAGAATTTAGAACATGGAATGCAGAACACAGAATATAGAATATAGAGTATAGGATATAGAACCCAGAATTTAGATCATGGAATGCAGAACACAGAATTTAGAATATAGAATACAGAATACTGAATATAGAATATGAATATAGAATGTAGAGCACAGAATTTAGAATATAGAATACACAATACTGAATATAGAATTTAGAATATACAATGTAGAACACAGAATATAGAATATAGAATACGGAATGCAGAATATAGAATATAGAATTTAGAATGATGAACACAAGATATAGAATATACATTAGAAAATATAGAAACCAGAATTTAGAACATGGAATGTGGAACACCGAAATTAGAATATAGAATACAGAATACTGAATATCTAATTTAGAATATAGAATGAAGAACACAGAACTCAGAATATAGAGTATAGAATACAGAATATAGAAATTAGAATATAGAATATAGAACACAGAATATAGAATATAGAATACAGAATATGGAACAAAGAATTTGGAACATGGAATGCAGAAAACAGAATTTAGAATATAGAATACAGAATACTGAATATAGAATATGAATATAGAATGTAGAGCACAGAATTTAGAATATAGAATACACAATACTGAATATAGAATTTAGAATATACAATGTAGAACACAGAATATAGAATATAGAATACGGAATGCAGAATATACAATACAGAATATAGAATGTAGAACACAGAATTTAGAATATAGAAAACAGAATACTGAATATAGGATTTCGAATATAGAATGTAGAACACAGTATTTAGTATATGGAATAAAGAATACTGAATATAGAATTTAGAATATAGAATGTAGAACACAGAATATAGAATAGAAAATAGAGAATATAGAACACAGAATT
This sequence comes from Vicugna pacos, assembly GCF_048564905.1. Lineage (NCBI taxonomy): Eukaryota > Metazoa > Chordata > Mammalia > Artiodactyla > Camelidae > Vicugna > Vicugna pacos. The sequence continues at coordinate 4,318,732 of NW_027328737.1, forward strand.
TAGAACATGGAATGCAGAACACAGAATTTAGAATATAGAATACAGAATACTGAATATAGAATATATGATGTAGAATGTAGAACACATAGTATAGAATATGGAAAAGAGAATACAAAACCCAGAATTGAGAACATGGAATGTGGAACACAGAAATTAGAATATAGAATACAGAATACTGAATATCGAATTTAGAATATAGAATGAAGAACACAGAACACAGAATATAGAGTATAGAATACAGAATATAGAAATTAGAATATAGAATATAGAACACAGAATACAGAATATAGAATACAGAATATGGAACAAAAAATTTGGAAAGTGGAATGCAGAACACAGAATTTAGAATATAGAATACCGAATACTGAATATAGAATATGAATATAGAATGTAGAGCACAGAATTTAGAATATAGTATACAGAATACTGAATATAGAATATGGAATATACAATGTAGAACACAAAATATAGAATATAGAATACGGAATGCAGAATATAGAATACAGAATATAGAATGTAGAAAACAGAATTTAGAATATGGAAAACAGAATACAAAACCCAGTATTGAGAACATCGAATGCAGAACACAGAATTTAGAATATAGAAAACAGAATACTGAATATAGGATTTCGAATATAGAATGTAGAACACAGTATTTAGTATATGGAATAAAGAATACTGAATATAGAATTTAGAATATAGAATGTAGAACACAGAATAAAGAATAGAAAATAGAGAATATAGAACCCAGAATTTAGAACATGGAATGCAGAACATAGAATGTAGAATATAGAGTACAGAATACTGAATATAGAATATGAATATACAATGTGGAACACAGAATATAGAATACGGAATGCAGAATTTAGAATACAGAATATAGAATGTAGAAAACAGAGTATAGAATATGGAAAAGAGAATACAAAACCAGGAATTGAGAACATGGTATGCAGAACACAGATTTAGAATATAGAAAACAGAATACTGAATATAGAATTTCGAATATAGAATGTAGAACACAGAATTTCGTATATAGAATAAAGAATACTAAATATAGAAATCAGAATATAGAATGTAGAACACAGAATATAGAATATAGAATAGAGAATAGAGAACCCAGAATTAAGAATATGGAATGCAGAACACAGAATTTAGAATATAGAAAACAGAATACTGAATATAGAATTTAGAATATACAATGTAGAACGCAGAATATAGAATAAAGATTCGGAATGCAGAATATAGAATACAGAATATAGAATGTAGAACACAGAATATAGAATATGGAAAACAAATTACAAAACCCAGAATTTAGAACATGGAATGCAGAACACAGAATTTGTAATATAAAATACAGAATACTGAATATAGAATTTAGAATATAGAATGTAGAACACAGAATATAGAATATAGAATATAGAACACAGTATTTGGAACATGGCATGCAGAACACAGAATTAAGTATATAGAATACCGAATTCTGAATATAGAATATGAATATACAATATAGAGCACAGAATTTAGAATATAGAAACAGAATACTGAATATAGAATTTAGAATATACAATGTAGAACACAGAATATAGAATACGGAATGCAGAATATTAAATACAGAATATATAATATAGAACACAGAATTTAGAATATGGAATACAGATTACTGAATATAGAATTTAGAATATAAATTGTAGAACACAGAATTTAGAATATAGAGTATAGAATACTGAATATGAAATTTAGAATATAGAATGTAGAACACAGAACATAGAATATAGATTACAGTATATAGAACCCAGAATTTGGAAAATGGAATGCAGAACACAGAATATAGAATATAGAATACCGAGTACTGAAAATAGTATATGAATATACAATTTAGAGCACAGAATTTAGAATATAGAATACGGAATACTGAATATAGAATATCGAATATAGAATGTAGAACACAGAATTTAGAATATAGAGTATAGAATACTGAATATAGAATTTAGAATATAGAATGTAGAACACAGAATATAGAATATAGAATACAGTATATAGAACCCAGAATTTGGAACATGGAATGCATAACACAGAATATAGAATATAGGATACCGAATACTGAATATAGAATATGAACATACAATTTAGAGCACAGAATTTAGAATAAAGGAAACAATATACTGAATATAGAATTTAGAATATACAATGAAGAACACAGAATATAGAATAGAGATTAGAGAATTTAGAACCCAGAATTTAGAACATGGAATGCAGAACTCAGAATTTAGAATATAGAATGTTGAATACTGAATATCGAATTTAGAATATAGAATGTAGAACACAGAATATAGAATAGAGAAAAGAGAATATGGAACCCAGAAATCAGAACATGGAATGCATATCTCAGAATTTAGAATATAGAATGTAGAACACAGAATATAGAATATAGAATATCGAATACAGAACAGAGAATTTAGAACATGGAACGCAGAACACAGAATTTAGAATATAGTATACTGAATGCAGAAAATAGAATTTAAAATATAGAATGAATAACACAGAATATAGAATAGAGAATATAGAATATAGAAGCCAGACTTTAGAACATGGTATGCAGAACACATAATTCAGAACATAGTATACAGAATACTGAATATACAATTTAGAATATAGAATGTAGAACACAGAATATAGAATTTAGTACAGAATTCAGAACACATAATTTAGAACATGGAATTGGGAACACAGAATTTAGAATATAGAATACTGAATACTATATATAGACGTTAAAATATAGAATGTAGAACACAGAATAGAGAATATGGTATACAGAATTCTGAATATAGAATTTTGAATAAAGAATGTAGAACACAGAATATAGAATAGAGAATAGAGAATATAGAACCCAGAATTTAGAACATGGAATGCAGAACACACAATGCAGAATAGAGAAAACAGAATATTGAATATAGAATTTACAGTATAGAATGTAGAACACAGAAAATAGAATATAGCGTACGGAATGCAGAATACAGAATTTACAATATAGAATGAAGAACACAAAATATAGAATAGAGAATATAGAACACAGAATTAAGAACATGGGATGCAGAACACATAATTTAGAATATAGAATACAGAATACTGAATATATAATTTCGAATTTAGAATGTAGAACACAGAATTTAGTATATAGAATAAAGAATACTGAATATAGAATTTAGAATATAGAATGCAGAACACAGAATAAAGAATAGGGAATAGACAATATAAAACCAAGAATTTAGGACATGGGATGCAGAACACAGTATTTAGAATATAGAATACAGAATACTGAATATAGAATTTAGAATATAGAATGTAGAACACAGAATATAGAATATGGAAAACAGAATACAAAACCCAGAATTGAGAACATGGAATGCAAAACCCAGAATTTAGAATATAGAAAACAGAATACTGAACATAGAATTTACAATATAAAATGTAGAACTCAGAATATACAATATAGACCACGGAATGCAGAATGTAGAATACAGAATACAGAATGTAGAACACAGAATATAAAATATGGAAAACAGAATACAAAACCAAGGATTGAGAACATGGAATGCAGAAAACTGTATTTAGAATATAGAAAAGACAATACTGAATATAGAAATTCGAATATACAATGCAGAACACAGAATTTAGTATATAGTAAAAAATACTGTATATAGAATTTAGAATATAGAATGTAGAACACAGAATATAGAATAGAGAAGAGAGAAGAGAGAACCCAGAATTTAGAATATGGATGCAGAACACAGAATTTAGAATATAGAATACAGAATACTGAATATAGAATTTAGAATATAGAATGTAGAATACAGAATTTAGAATATGGAAAACAGAATACAAAACCCAGAATTGAGAACATGGAATGCAGAACACAGAATTTAGAATATAGAAAACAGTATACTGAATATTGAATTTCGAATATAGAATGTAGAACACAGAATTTAGTATATAGAATAAAAAATACTGAATATAGAATTTAAAATAGAATGTAGAACACAGAATATAGAATAGAGAATAGAGAATTTAGAACCCAGAATTTAGAACATGGAATGCAGAACACAGAATTTAGAATATAGTATACAGAACACTGAGTATACAATTTAGAATATACAAAGTAGAACACAGAATATGGAATGTTAGATACGGAATGCAGACTATTGAATACAGAGTATAGAATGTAGAACACAGAATATAGAATATAGAGTACGGAATGCAGAATATAGAATATAGTATACAGAAAGTTGAACCCAGTATATAGAATATAGAATAGAAAATATACAACCAGAATTTAGAACATGGAAAGCAGAATTCAGTATTTAGTATATAGAATACAGAATACCGAATATGGATTATAGAACATGGAATGCAGAAATCAGAATATACATTATAGAATACGGGATACTGAATATGGAATTTAGAATATAGAATTTAGAACACAGAATATAGAATATAGAGTATAGGATATAGAACCCAGAATTTACAACATGGAATGCAGAACACAGAATTTAGAATATACAATACAGAATACTGAATACAGAATTTAGATTATAGAATGAAGGACACAGAATATAGAATGTACAATATGGAATGCAAAATAAAGACTACAGAATATAGAATGTAGAACACAGAATGAAGAATATGGAAAACAGAATACAGAAACGAGAATTTAGAACATGGAATGCACAACATAGTGTTTAGACAATAGAATAAATAACACTGAATATAAAATTTTGAATATAGAATGTAGATCACAGAATTTACAATATAGAATACAGATTACTGAATATAGAATTTAGAATATAGAATGTAGAACACAGAATATAGAATATAGAATACAGAATACGGAATATAGAATGTAGAATATACAATGTAGAAAACAGAATATGGAATATAGTATACGAAAAGCAGAATACTGAATACAGAATATAGAATGTAGAACACAGAATATAGAATATGGAAAACAGAATAGAAAACTCAGAATTGAGAACATGGAATGCAGAACACAGAATTTAGAATATAGAAAACAGAATACTGAATATAAAATTTCAAATATAGAATGTAGAACCCAGAATTAGGAATATAGAATAAAGAATACTGAATATAGAATTTAGAACACGGAGAGCAGAACACAGAATTTAGAATATAGAATACAGAAAACTTAATATAAAATATACAATATAGAATGTTGAACACAGAGTATAGAATATAGAATACGGAATACTGAATATAGAATTTAGAATATACAATGTAGAACACAAAATAGAGAATATAGAATACGGAATGCAGAATATAGAATACAGAATTTAGAATGTAGAACACAGAATAGAGAACATAGAATAGAGTATATGGAACAGAAAATATAGAACATGGAATGCAGAACACAGAATTTAGAATATAGAATACAGAATACTGAATATAGAATTTAGAATATAGAATGTAGAACACTGAATATAGAATACAGCATGCAGAATATACAATATAGAATATACAATGCAGAACACAGAATTTAGAATATAGAATGCAGAATAATGTATATAGAATTTAGAATATAGAATGAATAACACAGAATATAGAATATAGACAAAGGAATGGAGAATATAGAATATAGAATATAGAATGAAGAACACAAAATATACAATATAGAATAGAGAATATAGAACCCAGAATTTAGAAATGGAATGCAGAACAGAGACTTTAGAATATAGAATAAAGAATACTTAATATAGAATTTATAATATAGAATGTAGAACACAGAATATAGAATAAGGCATTCATAAAACACAATACAGAATATAGAATGCAGAACACATATTATAGAGTATGGAACACAGAATACAGAACCCAAAATTTAGAACATGGAAAGCAGAACACAGAATTTAGAGTATATAATACAGAATACTGAATATAAAATTTAGAACATAAAATGTAGAACACAGAATATGGAATGTAGAATACGGAATGCAGAATATTGTGTACAGAATATAGAATGTAGAACACAGAATTTATAATATGGGAAACAGAATATAGAACCCAGGATTTAGAACATGGAATGCAGAACACAGAATTTAGACTATAGAATACAGACTACTGAATATAGAATTTAGAATTTAGAATGTAGAACACAGAATTTAGAATATAGAATACCGAATACTGAATATAGAATTTAGAATATACAATGTAGAACACAGAATATAGAATACAGAATACAGAAAGCAGAATATTGAATACAGAATATACAATATAAAACACAGAATATAGAATATGGAAAAAAGAATACAAAACCCAGAATTGAGAACTTGGAATGCAGAACACAGAATTTAGAATATAGAATACAGAATACTGAATATAGAATTTAGAATATAGAATGTAGAACACTGAATATAGAATACAGCATGCAGAATATACAATATAGAATATACAATGCAGAACACAGAATTTAGAATATAGAATGAATAAAACAGAATATAGAATATAGACAAAGGAATGGAGAATATAGTATATAGAATATAGATTAATGAGCACAAAATATAGAATACAGAATATAGAACACAGAATTTAGAAGATGGAATGCAGAACACAGAATTTAGGATATAGAAAACAGAATACTGAATATAGAATTTAGAATATAGAATGTTGAACACAGAATATAGAATATAGACTACGGAATGCAGAATATAGAATATAGAATGATGAACCCAAAGTATAGAATATAGAATAGAAATATAGAACCCAGAATTAAGAACATGGAATGTAGAACACAGAATTTTAAATATAGAATACCGAATACTGTATATAGAATATGAATATACAAGGTAGAACACAGAATTTAGAATATAGAATACAGAATACTGAATATAGAATTAAGAATATACAATGTATAACACAAATATAGAATATAGAATAAGGAATGCAGAATATAGAATACAGAATATAGAATGTAGAACACAGAATATAGAATATGGAAAACAGAATACAAAACCCAGAATTGAGAACATGGAATGCAGAACACAGAATGTAGAATATAGAAAACAGAATACTGAATATAAAATTTCGAATATACAATGTAGAACACAGAATTTAGAATATAGAATAAAGAATACTGAATATAGAATTTAGAATATAAAATGTAGAACACAGAATATAGAATATAGAATAGAGAATATAGACCCAGAAATTAGAACACGGAAAGCAGAACACAGAATTTAGAATATAGGATACAGAATACTTAATATAAAATATACAATATAGAATGTTGAACACAGAGTATAGAATATAGAATACGGAATACTGAATATAGAATTTAGAATATAGAATGTAGAACACAGAATAGAGAATAAAGAATACGGAATGCAGAATATAGAATACAGAATATAGAATATAGAACACAGAATAGAGAACATGGAATAGTGTATATGGAAAACAAAATATAGAACATGGAATGCAGAACACAGAATTTAGAATATAGAATACAGAATACTGAATATAGAATTTAGAATAAAGAATGTAGAACACTGAATATAGAATACGTCATGCAGAATATACAATATAGAATATAGAATGCAGAACACAGAATTTAGAATATAGAATGCAGAATAATGTATATAGAATTTAGAATATAGAATGAATAAGACAGAATATAGAATATAGACAAAGGAATTTAGAATATAGAATATAGAATATAGAATGAAGAACACAAAATATACAATATAGAATAGAGAATATAGAACGCAGAATTTAGAAATGGAATGCAGAACAGAGACTTTAGAATATAGAATAAAGAATACTTAATATAGAATTTATAATATAGAATGTAGAACACAGAATATAGAATAAGGCATTCATAAAACACAATACAGAATATAGAATGCAGAACACATATTATAGAGTATGGAACACAGAATACAGAACCCAAAATTTAGAACATGGAAAGCAGAACACAGAATTTAGAGTATATAATACAGAATACTGAATATAAAATTTAGAACATAAAATGTAGAACACAGAATATGGAATGTAGAATACGGAATGCAGAATATTGTGTACAGAATATAGAATGTAGAACACAGAATTTATAATATGGGAAACAGAATATAGAACCCAGGATTTAGAACATGGAATGCAGAACACAGAATTTAGACTATAGAATACAGACTACTGAATATAGAATTTAGAATTTAGAATGTAGAACACAGAATTTAGAATATAGAATACCGAATACTGAATATAGAATTTAGAATATACAATGTAGAACACAGAATATAGAATACAGAATACAGAAAGCAGAATATTGAATACAGAATATACAATATAAAACACAGAATATAGAATATGGAAAAAAGAATACAAAACCCAGAATTGAGAACTTGGAATGCAGAACACAGAATTTAGAATATAGAATACAGAATACTGAATATAGAATTTAGAATATAGAATGTAGAACACTGAATATAGAATACAGCATGCAGAATATACAATATAGAATATACAATGCAGAACACAGAATTTAGAATATAGAATGAATAAAACAGAATATAGAATATAGACAAAGGAATGGAGAATATAGTATATAGAATATAGATTAATGAGCACAAAATATAGAATACAGAATATAGAACACAGAATTTAGAAGATGGAATGCAGAACACAGAATTTAGGATATAGAAAACAGAATACTGAATATAGAATTTAGAATATAGAATGTTGAACACAGAATATAGAATATAGACTACGGAATGCAGAATATAGAATATAGAATGATGAACCCAAAGTATAGAATATAGAATAGAAATATAGAACCCAGAATTAAGAACATGGAATGTAGAACACAGAATTTTAAATATAGAATACCGAATACTGTATATAGAATATGAATATACAAGGTAGAACACAGAATTTAGAATATAGAATACAGAATACTGAATATAGAATTAAGAATATACAATGTATAACACAAATATAGAATATAGAATAAGGAATGCAGAATATAGAATACAGAATATAGAATGTAGAACACAGAATATAGAATATGGAAAACAGAATACAAAACCCAGAATTGAGAACATGGAATGCAGAACACAGAATGTAGAATATAGAAAACAGAATACTGAATATAAAATTTCGAATATACAATGTAGAACACAGAATTTAGAATATAGAATAAAGAATACTGAATATAGAATTTAGAATATAAAATGTAGAACACAGAATATAGAATATAGAATAGAGAATATAGACCCAGAAATTAGAACACGGAAAGCAGAACACAGAATTTAGAATATAGGATACAGAATACTTAATATAAAATATACAATATAGAATGTTGAACACAGAGTATAGAATATAGAATACGGAATACTGAATATAGAATTTAGAATATAGAATGTAGAACACAGAATAGAGAATAAAGAATACGGAATGCAGAATATAGAATACAGAATATAGAATATAGAACACAGAATAGAGAACATGGAATAGTGTATATGGAAAACAAAATATAGAACATGGAATGCAGAACACAGAATTTAGAATATAGAATACAGAATACTGAATATAGAATTTAGAATAAAGAATGTAGAACACTGAATATAGAATACGTCATGCAGAATATACAATATAGAATATAGAATGCAGAACACAGAATTTAGAATATAGAATGCAGAATAATGTATATAGAATTTAGAATATAGAATGAATAAGACAGAATATAGAATATAGACAAAGGAATTTAGAATATAGAATATAGAATATAGAATGAAGAACACAAAATATACAATATAGAATAGAGAATATAGAACGCAGAATTTAGAAATGGAATGCAGAACAGAGACTTTAGAATATAGAATAAAGAATACTTAATATAGAATTTATAATATAGAATGTAGAACACAGAATATAGAATAAGGCATTCATAAAACACAATACAGAATATAGAATGCAGAACACATATTATAGAGTATGGAACACAGAATACAGAACCCAAAATTTAGAACATGGAAAGCAGAACACAGAATTTAGAGTATATAATACAGAATACTGAATATAAAATTTAGAACATAAAATGTAGAACACAGAATATGGAATGTAGAATACGGAATGCAGAATATTGTGTACAGAATATAGAATGTAGAACACAGAATTTATAATATGGGAAACAGAATATAGAACCCAGGATTTAGAACATGGAATGCAGAACACAGAATTTAGACTATAGAATACAGACTACTGAATATAGAATTTAGAATTTAGAATGTAGAACACAGAATTTAGAATATAGAATACCGAATACTGAATATAGAATTTAGAATATACAATGTAGAACACAGAATATAGAATACAGAATACAGAAAGCAGAATATTGAATACAGAATATACAATATAAAACACAGAATATAGAATATGGAAAAAAGAATACAAAACCCAGAATTGAGAACTTGGAATGCAGAACACAGAATTTAGAATATAGAATACAGAATACTGAATATAGAATTTAGAATATAGAATGTAGAACACTGAATATAGAATACAGCATGCAGAATATACAATATAGAATATACAATGCAGAACACAGAATTTAGAATATAGAATGAATAAAACAGAATATAGAATATAGACAAAGGAATGGAGAATATAGTATATAGAATATAGATTAATGAGCACAAAATATAGAATACAGAATATAGAACACAGAATTTAGAAGATGGAATGCAGAACACAGAATTTAGGATATAGAAAACAGAATACTGAATATAGAATTTAGAATATAGAATGTTGAACACAGAATATAGAATATAGACTACGGAATGCAGAATATAGAATATAGAATGATGAACCCAAAGTATAGAATATAGAATAGAAATATAGAACCCAGAATTAAGAACATGGAATGTAGAACACAGAATTTTAAATATAGAATACCGAATACTGTATATAGAATATGAATATACAAGGTAGAACACAGAATTTAGAATATAGAATACAGAATACTGAATATAGAATTAAGAATATACAATGTATAACACAAATATAGAATATAGAATAAGGAATGCAGAATATAGAATACAGAATATAGAATGTAGAACACAGAATATAGAATATGGAAAACAGAATACAAAACCCAGAATTGAGAACATGGAATGCAGAACACAGAATGTAGAATATAGAAAACAGAATACTGAATATAAAATTTCGAATATACAATGTAGAACACAGAATTTAGAATATAGAATAAAGAATACTGAATATAGAATTTAGAATATAAAATGTAGAACACAGAATATAGAATATAGAATAGAGAATATAGACCCAGAAATTAGAACACGGAAAGCAGAACACAGAATTTAGAATATAGGATACAGAATACTTAATATAAAATATACAATATAGAATGTTGAACACAGAGTATAGAATATAGAATACGGAATACTGAATATAGAATTTAGAATATAGAATTTAGAACACAGAATAGAGAATAAAGAATACGGAATGCAGAATATAGAATACAGAATATAGAATGTAGAACACAGAATAGAGAACATGGAATAGTGTATATGGAAAACAAAATATAGAACATGGAATGCAGAACACAGAATTTAGAATATAGAATACAGAATACTGAATATAGAATTTAGAATAAAGAATGTAGAACACTGAATATAGAATACGTCATGCAGAATATACAATATAGAATATAGAATGCAGAACACAGAATTTAGAATATAGAATGCAGAATAATGTATATAGAATTTAGAATATAGAATGAATAAGACAGAATATAGAATATAGACAAAGGAATTTAGAATATAGAATATAGAATATAGAATGAAGAACACAAAATATACAATATAGAATAGAGAATATAGAACGCAGAATTTAGAAATGGAATGCAGAACAGAGACTTTAGAATATAGAATAAAGAATACTTAATATAGAATTTATAATATAGAATGTAGAACACAGAATATAGAATAAGGCATTCATAAAACACAATACAGAATATAGAATGCAGAACACATATTATAGAGTATGGAACACAGAATACAGAACCCAAAATTTAGAACATGGAAAGCAGAACACAGAATTTAGAGTATATAATACAGAATACTGAATATAAAATTTAGAACATAAAATGTAGAACACAGAATATGGAATGTAGAATACGGAATGCAGAATATTGTGTACAGAATATAGAATGTAGAACACAGAATTTATAATATGGGAAACAGAATATAGAACCCAGGATTTAGAACATGGAATGCAGAACACAGAATTTAGACTATAGAATACAGACTACTGAATATAGAATTTAGAATTTAGAATGTAGAACACAGAATTTAGAATATAGAATACCGAATACTGAATATAGAATTTAGAATATACAATGTAGAACACAGAATATAGAATACAGAATACAGAAAGCAGAATATTGAATACAGAATATACAATATAAAACACAGAATATAGAATATGGAAAAAAGAATACAAAACCCAGAATTGAGAACTTGGAATGCAGAACACAGAATTTAGAATATAGAATACAGAATACTGAATATAGAATTTAGAATATAGAATGTAGAACACTGAATATAGAATACAGCATGCAGAATATACAATATAGAATATACAATGCAGAACACAGAATTTAGAATATAGAATGAATAAAACAGAATATAGAATATAGACAAAGGAATGGAGAATATAGTATATAGAATATAGATTAATGAGCACAAAATATAGAATACAGAATATAGAACACAGAATTTAGAAGATGGAATGCAGAACACAGAATTTAGGATATAGAAAACAGAATACTGAATATAGAATTTAGAATATAGAATGTTGAACACAGAATATAGAATATAGACTACGGAATGCAGAATATAGAATATAGAATGATGAACCCAAAGTATAGAATATAGAATAGAAATATAGAACCCAGAATTAAGAACATGGAATGTAGAACACAGAATTTTAAATATAGAATACCGAATACTGTATATAGAATATGAATATACAAGGTAGAACACAGAATTTAGAATATAGAATACAGAATACTGAATATAGAATTAAGAATATACAATGTATAACACAAATATAGAATATAGAATAAGGAATGCAGAATATAGAATACAGAATATAGAATGTAGAACACAGAATATAGAATATGGAAAACAGAATACAAAACCCAGAATTGAGAACATGGAATGCAGAACACAGAATGTAGAATATAGAAAACAGAATACTGAATATAAAATTTCGAATATACAATGTAGAACACAGAATTTAGAATATAGAATAAAGAATACTGAATATAGAATTTAGAATATAAAATGTAGAACACAGAATATAGAATATAGAATAGAGAATATAGACCCAGAAATTAGAACACGGAAAGCAGAACACAGAATTTAGAATATAGGATACAGAATACTTAATATAAAATATACAATATAGAATGTTGAACACAGAGTATAGAATATAGAATACGGAATACTGAATATAGAATTTAGAATATAGAATGTAGAACACAGAATAGAGAATAAAGAATACGGAATGCAGAATATAGAATACAGAATATAGAATGTAGAACACAGAATAGAGAACATGGAATAGTGTATATGGAAAACAAAATATAGAACATGGAATGCAGAACACAGAATTTAGAATATAGAATACAGAATACTGAATATAGAATTTAGAATAAAGAATGTAGAACACTGAATATAGAATACGTCATGCAGAATATACAATATAGAATATAGAATGCAGAACACAGAATTTAGAATATAGAATGCAGAATAATGTATATAGAATTTAGAATATAGAATGAATAAGACAGAATATAGAATATAGACAAAGGAATTTAGAATATAGAATATAGAATATAGAATGAAGAACACAAAATATACAATATAGAATAGAGAATATAGAACGCAGAATTTAGAAATGGAATGCAGAACAGAGACTTTAGAATATAGAATAAAGAATACTTAATATAGAATTTATAATATAGAATGTAGAACACAGAATATAGAATAAGGCATTCATAAAACACAATACAGAATATAGAATGCAGAACACATATTATAGAGTATGGAACACAGAATACAGAACCCAAAATTTAGAACATGGAAAGCAGAACACAGAATTTAGAGTATATAATACAGAATACTGAATATAAAATTTAGAACATAAAATGTAGAACACAGAATATGGAATGTAGAATACGGAATGCAGAATATTGTGTACAGAATATAGAATGTAGAACACAGAATTTATAATATGGGAAACAGAATATAGAACCCAGGATTTAGAACATGGAATGCAGAACACAGAATTTAGACTATAGAATACAGACTACTGAATATAGAATTTAGAATTTAGAATGTAGAACACAGAATTTAGAATATAGAATACCGAATACTGAATATAGAATTTAGAATATACAATGTAGAACACAGAATATAGAATACAGAATACAGAAAGCAGAATATTGAATACAGAATATACAATATAAAACACAGAATATAGAATATGGAAAAAAGAATACAAAACCCAGAATTGAGAACTTGGAATGCAGAACACAGAATTTAGAATATAGAATACAGAATACTGAATATAGAATTTAGAATATAGAATGTAGAACACTGAATATAGAATACAGCATGCAGAATATACAATATAGAATATACAATGCAGAACACAGAATTTAGAATATAGAATGAATAAAACAGAATATAGAATATAGACAAAGGAATGGAGAATATAGTATATAGAATATAGATTAATGAGCACAAAATATAGAATACAGAATATAGAACACAGAATTTAGAAGATGGAATGCAGAACACAGAATTTAGGATATAGAAAACAGAATACTGAATATAGAATTTAGAATATAGAATGTTGAACACAGAATATAGAATATAGACTACGGAATGCAGAATATAGAATATAGAATGATGAACCCAAAGTATAGAATATAGAATAGAAATATAGAACCCAGAATTAAGAACATGGAATGTAGAACACAGAATTTTAAATATAGAATACCGAATACTGTATATAGAATATGAATATACAAGGTAGAACACAGAATTTAGAATATAGAATACAGAATACTGAATATAGAATTAAGAATATACAATGTATAACACAAATATAGAATATAGAATAAGGAATGCAGAATATAGAATACAGAATATAGAATGTAGAACACAGAATATAGAATATGGAAAACAGAATACAAAACCCAGAATTGAGAACATGGAATGCAGAACACAGAATGTAGAATATAGAAAACAGAATACTGAATATAAAATTTCGAATATACAATGTAGAACACAGAATTTAGAATATAGAATAAAGAATACTGAATATAGAATTTAGAATATAAAATGTAGAACACAGAATATAGAATATAGAATAGAGAATATAGACCCAGAAATTAGAACACGGAAAGCAGAACACAGAATTTAGAATATAGGATACAGAATACTTAATATAAAATATACAATATAGAATGTTGAACACAGAGTATAGAATATAGAATACGGAATACTGAATATAGAATTTAGAATATAGAATGTAGAACACAGAATAGAGAATAAAGAATACGGAATGCAGAATATAGAATACAGAATATAGAATGTAGAACACAGAATAGAGAACATGGAATAGTGTATATGGAAAACAAAATATAGAACATGGAATGCAGAACACAGAATTTAGAATATAGAATACAGAATACTGAATATAGAATTTAGAATAAAGAATGTAGAACACTGAATATAGAATACGTCATGCAGAATATACAATATAGAATATAGAATGCAGAACACAGAATTTAGAATATAGAATGCAGAATAATGTATATAGAATTTAGAATATAGAATGAATAAGACAGAATATAGAATATAGACAAAGGAATTTAGAATATAGAATATAGAATATAGAATGAAGAACACAAAATATACAATATAGAATAGAGAATATAGAACGCAGAATTTAGAAATGGAATGCAGAACAGAGACTTTAGAATATAGAATAAAGAATACTTAATATAGAATTTATAATATAGAATGTAGAACACAGAATATAGAATAAGGCATTCATAAAACACAATACAGAATATAGAATGCAGAACACATATTATAGAGTATGGAACACAGAATACAGAACCCAAAATTTAGAACATGGAAAGCAGAACACAGAATTTAGAGTATATAATACAGAATACTGAATATAAAATTTAGAACATAAAATGTAGAACACAGAATATGGAATGTAGAATACGGAATGCAGAATATTGTGTACAGAATATAGAATGTAGAACACAGAATTTATAATATGGGAAACAGAATATAGAACCCAGGATTTAGAACATGGAATGCAGAACACAGAATTTAGACTATAGAATACAGACTACTGAATATAGAATTTAGAATTTAGAATGTAGAACACAGAATTTAGAATATAGAATACCGAATACTGAATATAGAATTTAGAATATACAATGTAGAACACAGAATATAGAATACAGAATACAGAAAGCAGAATATTGAATACAGAATATACAATATAAAACACAGAATATAGAATATGGAAAAAAGAATACAAAACCCAGAATTGAGAACTTGGAATGCAGAACACAGAATTTAGAATATAGAATACAGAATACTGAATATAGAATTTAGAATATAGAATGTAGAACACTGAATATAGAATACAGCATGCAGAATATACAATATAGAATATACAATGCAGAACACAGAATTTAGAATATAGAATGAATAAAACAGAATATAGAATATAGACAAAGGAATGGAGAATATAGTATATAGAATATAGATTAATGAGCACAAAATATAGAATACAGAATATAGAACACAGAATTTAGAAGATGGAATGCAGAACACAGAATTTAGGATATAGAAAACAGAATACTGAATATAGAATTTAGAATATAGAATGTTGAACACAGAATATAGAATATAGACTACGGAATGCAGAATATAGAATATAGAATGATGAACCCAAAGTATAGAATATAGAATAGAAATATAGAACCCAGAATTAAGAACATGGAATGTAGAACACAGAATTTTAAATATAGAATACCGAATACTGTATATAGAATATGAATATACAAGGTAGAACACAGAATTTAGAATATAGAATACAGAATACTGAATATAGAATTAAGAATATACAATGTATAACACAAATATAGAATATAGAATAAGGAATGCAGAATATAGAATACAGAATATAGAATGTAGAACACAGAATATAGAATATGGAAAACAGAATACAAAACCCAGAATTGAGAACATGGAATGCAGAACACAGAATGTAGAATATAGAAAACAGAATACTGAATATAAAATTTCGAATATACAATGTAGAACACAGAATTTAGAATATAGAATAAAGAATACTGAATATAGAATTTAGAATATAAAATGTAGAACACAGAATATAGAATATAGAATAGAGAATATAGACCCAGAAATTAGAACACGGAAAGCAGAACACAGAATTTAGAATATAGGATACAGAATACTTAATATAAAATATACAATATAGAATGTTGAACACAGAGTATAGAATATAGAATACGGAATACTGAATATAGAATTTAGAATATAGAATGTAGAACACAGAATAGAGAATAAAGAATACGGAATGCAGAATATAGAATACAGAATATAGAATGTAGAACACAGAATAGAGAACATGGAATAGTGTATATGGAAAACAAAATATAGAACATGGAATGCAGAACACAGAATTTAGAATATAGAATACAGAATACTGAATATAGAATTTAGAATAAAGAATGTAGAACACTGAATATAGAATACGTCATGCAGAATATACAATATAGAATATAGAATGCAGAACACAGAATTTAGAATATAGAATGCAGAATAATGTATATAGAATTTAGAATATAGAATGAATAACACAGAATATAGAATATAGACAAAGGAATGGAGAATATAGAATATAGAATATAGAATGAAGAACACAAAATATACAATATAGAATAGAGAATATAGAACCCAGAATTTAGAAATGGAATGCAGAACAGAGACTTTAGAATATAGAATAAAGAATACTTAATATAGAATTTATAATATAGAATGTAGAACACAGAATATAGAATAAGGCATTCATAAAACACAATACAGAATATAGAATGCAGAACACATATTATAGAGTATGGAACACAGAATACAGAACCCAAAATTTAGAACATGGAAAGCAGAACACAGAATTTAGAGTATATAATACAGAATACTGAATATAAAATTTAGAACATAAAATGTAGAACACAGAATATGGAATGTAGAATACGGAATGCAGAATATTGTGTACAGAATATAGAATGTAGAACACAGAATTTATAATATGGGAAACAGAATATAGAACCCAGGATTTAGAACATGGAATGCAGAACACAGAATTTAGACTATAGAATACAGACTACTGAATATAGAATTTAGAATTTAGAATGTAGAACACAGAATTTAGAATATAGAATACCGAATACTGAATATAGAATTTAGAATATACAATGTAGAACACAGAATATAGAATACAGAATACAGAAAGCAGAATATTGAATACAGAATATACAATATAAAACACAGAATATAGAATATGGAAAAAAGAATACAAAACCCAGAATTGAGAACTTGGAATGCAGAACACAGAATTTAGAATATAGAATACAGAATACTGAATATAGAATTTAGAATATAGAATGTAGAACACTGAATATAGAATACAGCATGCAGAATATACAATATAGAATATACAATGCAGAACACAGAATTTAGAATATAGAATGAATAAAACAGAATATAGAATATAGACAAAGGAATGGAGAATATAGTATATAGAATATAGATTAATGAGCACAAAATATAGAATACAGAATATAGAACACAGAATTTAGAAGATGGAATGCAGAACACAGAATTTAGGATATAGAAAACAGAATACTGAATATAGAATTTAGAATATAGAATGTTGAACACAGAATATAGAATATAGACTACGGAATGCAGAATATAGAATATAGAATGATGAACCCAAAGTATAGAATATAGAATAGAAATATAGAACCCAGAATTAAGAACATGGAATGTAGAACACAGAATTTTAAATATAGAATACCGAATACTGTATATAGAATATGAATATACAAGGTAGAACACAGAATTTAGAATATAGAATACAGAATACTGAATATAGAATTAAGAATATACAATGTATAACACAAATATAGAATATAGAATAAGGAATGCAGAATATAGAATACAGAATATAGAATGTAGAACACAGAATATAGAATATGGAAAACAGAATACAAAACCCAGAATTGAGAACATGGAATGCAGAACACAGAATGTAGAATATAGAAAACAGAATACTGAATATAAAATTTCGAATATACAATGTAGAACACAGAATTTAGAATATAGAATAAAGAATACTGAATATAGAATTTAGAATATAAAATGTAGAACACAGAATATAGAATATAGAATAGAGAATATAGACCCAGAAATTAGAACACGGAAAGCAGAACACAGAATTTAGAATATAGGATACAGAATACTTAATATAAAATATACAATATAGAATGTTGAACACAGAGTATAGAATATAGAATACGGAATACTGAATATAGAATTTAGAATATAGAATTTAGAACACAGAATAGAGAATAAAGAATACGGAATGCAGAATATAGAATACAGAATATAGAATGTAGAACACAGAATAGAGAACATGGAATAGTGTATATGGAAAACAAAATATAGAACATGGAATGCAGAACACAGAATTTAGAATATAGAATACAGAATACTGAATATAGAATTTAGAATAAAGAATGTAGAACACTGAATATAGAATACGTCATGCAGAATATACAATATAGAATATAGAATGCAGAACACAGAATTTAGAATATAGAATGCAGAATAATGTATATAGAATTTAGAATATAGAATGAATAAGACAGAATATAGAATATAGACAAAGGAATTTAGAATATAGAATATAGAATATAGAATGAAGAACACAAAATATACAATATAGAATAGAGAATATAGAACGCAGAATTTAGAAATGGAATGCAGAACAGAGACTTTAGAATATAGAATAAAGAATACTTAATATAGAATTTATAATATAGAATGTAGAACACAGAATATAGAATAAGGCATTCATAAAACACAATACAGAATATAGAATGCAGAACACATATTATAGAGTATGGAACACAGAATACAGAACCCAAAATTTAGAACATGGAAAGCAGAACACAGAATTTAGAGTATATAATACAGAATACTGAATATAAAATTTAGAACATAAAATGTAGAACACAGAATATGGAATGTAGAATACGGAATGCAGAATATTGTGTACAGAATATAGAATGTAGAACACAGAATTTATAATATGGGAAACAGAATATAGAACCCAGGATTTAGAACATGGAATGCAGAACACAGAATTTAGACTATAGAATACAGACTACTGAATATAGAATTTAGAATTTAGAATGTAGAACACAGAATTTAGAATATAGAATACCGAATACTGAATATAGAATTTAGAATATACAATGTAGAACACAGAATATAGAATACAGAATACAGAAAGCAGAATATTGAATACAGAATATACAATATAAAACACAGAATATAGAATATGGAAAAAAGAATACAAAACCCAGAATTGAGAACTTGGAATGCAGAACACAGAATTTAGAATATAGAATACAGAATACTGAATATAGAATTTAGAATATAGAATGTAGAACACTGAATATAGAATACAGCATGCAGAATATACAATATAGAATATACAATGCAGAACACAGAATTTAGAATATAGAATGAATAAAACAGAATATAGAATATAGACAAAGGAATGGAGAATATAGTATATAGAATATAGATTAATGAGCACAAAATATAGAATACAGAATATAGAACACAGAATTTAGAAGATGGAATGCAGAACACAGAATTTAGGATATAGAAAACAGAATACTGAATATAGAATTTAGAATATAGAATGTTGAACACAGAATATAGAATATAGACTACGGAATGCAGAATATAGAATATAGAATGATGAACCCAAAGTATAGAATATAGAATAGAAATATAGAACCCAGAATTAAGAACATGGAATGTAGAACACAGAATTTTAAATATAGAATACCGAATACTGTATATAGAATATGAATATACAAGGTAGAACACAGAATTTAGAATATAGAATACAGAATACTGAATATAGAATTAAGAATATACAATGTATAACACAAATATAGAATATAGAATAAGGAATGCAGAATATAGAATACAGAATATAGAATGTAGAACACAGAATATAGAATATGGAAAACAGAATACAAAACCCAGAATTGAGAACATGGAATGCAGAACACAGAATGTAGAATATAGAAAACAGAATACTGAATATAAAATTTCGAATATACAATGTAGAACACAGAATTTAGAATATAGAATAAAGAATACTGAATATAGAATTTAGAATATAAAATGTAGAACACAGAATATAGAATATAGAATAGAGAATATAGACCCAGAAATTAGAACACGGAAAGCAGAACACAGAATTTAGAATATAGGATACAGAATACTTAATATAAAATATACAATATAGAATGTTGAACACAGAGTATAGAATATAGAATACGGAATACTGAATATAGAATTTAGAATATAGAATGTAGAACACAGAATAGAGAATAAAGAATACGGAATGCAGAATATAGAATACAGAATATAGAATGTAGAACACAGAATAGAGAACATGGAATAGTGTATATGGAAAACAAAATATAGAACATGGAATGCAGAACACAGAATTTAGAATATAGAATACAGAATACTGAATATAGAATTTAGAATAAAGAATGTAGAACACTGAATATAGAATACGTCATGCAGAATATACAATATAGAATATAGAATGCAGAACACAGAATTTAGAATATAGAATGCAGAATAATGTATATAGAATTTAGAATATAGAATGAATAAGACAGAATATAGAATATAGACAAAGGAATTTAGAATATAGAATATAGAATATAGAATGAAGAACACAAAATATACAATATAGAATAGAGAATATAGAACGCAGAATTTAGAAATGGAATGCAGAACAGAGAATTTAGAATATAGAATAAAGTATACTGAATATAGAATTTAGAATATAGAATGTAGAACACAGAATATAGAATAAGGCATGCATAATACACAATACAGAATATAGAATGCAGGACACATCGTATAGAATATGGAAAACAGAATACAGAACCCAAAATTTAGAACATGGTATGCAGAACACAGAATTCAGAGTATGTAATACAGAATACTGAATATAAAATTTAGAATATAGAATGTAGAACACAGAATATGGAATGTAGAATACCGAATGCAGAATATTGAGTACAGAATATAGAATATAGAACACAGAATTTATAATATGGAAAACAGAATATAGAACCCAGGATTTAGAACGTGGAATGAAGAACACAGAATTTAGAATATAGAATACAGACTACTGAATATAGAATTTAGAATTTAGAATGTAGAACAATGAATTTAGAATATAGAATACCGAATACTGAATATAAAATATGAATATACAATGTAGAATACAGAATATAGAATATAGAATACGGAAAGCAGAATATTGAATACAGAATATAGAATGTAGAACACAGAATATAAAATATAGACTACGGAATGCAGAATATAGAATATAGAATATAGAATGATGAACCCAAATTATAGAAAATAGAATAGAATATTAGAACCCAGAATTAAGAACATGGAATGTAGAACACAGAATTTAGATTATAGAATACAGAATACTGAATATCGAATTTAGAATATAGAATGTAGAACACAGAATATGGAATGTTAGACACGGAATGCAGACTATTGAATACAGAATACATAATGTAGAACACAGAATATAGAATATAGACTACGGAATGCAGAATATAGAATATAGTATATAGAAAGATGAACATAGTATATAGAATATAGAATAGAAAATATACAACACAGAATTTAGAACATGGAAAGCAGAATTCAGTATTTAGTATATAGAATACAGAATACCTAATATGGATTACAGAACATGGAATGCAGAACCCAGAATATACAATATAGAATACGGGATACTGTATATAGAATTTAGAATTTAGAATTTAGAACACAGAATATAGAATATAGAGTATAGGATATAGAACCCAGAATTTAGATCATGGAATGCAGAACACAGAATTTAGAATATAGAATACAGAATACTGAATATAGAATATGAATATAGAATGTAGAGCACAGAATTTATAATATAGAATACACAATACTGAATATAGAATTTAGAATATACAATGTAGAACACAGAATATAGAATATAGAATACGGAATGCAGAATATAGAATATAGAATTAAGAATGATGAACACAAGATATAGAATATACATTAGAAAATATACAAACCAGAATTTAGAACATGGAATGTGGAACACAGAAATTAGAATATAGAATACAGAATACTGAATATCGAATTTAGAATATAGAATGAAGAACACAGAACTCAGAATATAGAGTATAGAATACAGAATATAGAAATTAGAATATAGAATAGAGAACACAGAATATAGAATATAGAATACAGAATATGGAACAAAGAATTTGGAACATGGAATGCAGAAAACAGAATTTAGAATATAGAATACAGAATACTGAATATAGAATATGAATATAGAATGTAGAGCACAGAATTTAGAATATAGAATACACAATACTGAATATAGAATTTAGAATATACAATGTAGAACACAGAATATAGAATACGGAATGCAGAATATTAAATACAGAATATATAATATAGAACACAGAATTTAGAATATGGAATACAGATTACTGAATATAGAATTTAGAATATAAAATGTAGAACACAGAATTTAGAATATAGAGTATAGAATACTGAATATGGAATTTAGAATATAGAATGTAGAACACAGAACATAGAATATAGATTACAGTATATAGAACCCAGAATTTGGAAAATGGAATGCAGAACACAGAATATAGAATATAGAATACCGAGTACTGAAAATAGTATATGAATATACAATTTAGAGCACAGAATTTAGAATATAGAATACGGAATACTGAATATAGAATATCGAATATAGAATGTAGAGCACAGAATTTAGAATATAGAGTATAGAATACTGAATATAGAATTTAGAATATAGAATGTAGAACACAGAATATAGAATATAGAATACAGTATATAGAACCCAGAATTTGGAACATGGAATGCAGAACACAGAATATAGAATATAGGATACCGAATACTGAATATAGAATATGAACATACAATTTAGAGCACAGAATTTAGAATAAAGGAAACAATATACTGAATATAGAATTTAGAATATACAATGAAGAACACAGAATATAGAATAGAGATTAGAGAATTTAGAACCCAGAATTTAGAACATGGAATGCAGAACTCAGAATTTAGAATATAGAATGTTGAATACTGAATATCGAATTTAGAATATAGAATGTAGAACACAGAATATAGAATAGAGAAAAGAGAATATGGAACCCAGAAATCAGAACATGGAATGCATATCTCAGAATTTAGATTATAGAATGTAGAACACAGAATATAGAATATAGAATATCGAATACAGAACAGAGAATTTAGAACATGGAACGCAGAACACAGAATTTAGAATATAGAATACTGAATGCAGAAAATAGAATTTAAAATATAGAATGAATAACACAGAATATAGAATAGAGAATATAGAATATAGAAGCCAGACTTTAGAACATGGTATGCAGAACACATAATTCAGAACATAGTATACAGAATACTGAATATACAATTTAGAATATAGAATGTAGAACACAGAATATAGAATTTAGTACAGAATTCAGAACACATAATTTAGAACATGGAATTGGGAACACAGAATTTAGAATATAGAATACTGAATACTATATATAGACGTTAAATTATAGAATGTAGAACACAGAATAGAGAATATGGTATACAGAATTCTGAATATAGAATTTTGAATAAAGAATGTAGAACACAGAATATAGAATAGAGAATAGAGAATATAGAACCCAGAATTTAGAACATGGAATGCAGAACACACAATGCAGAATAGAGAAAACAGAATATTGAATATAGAATTTACAGTATAGAATGTAGAACACAGAAAATAGAATATAGCGTACGGAATGCAGAATACAGAATTTACAATATAGAATGAAGAACACAAAATATAGAATAGAGAATATAGAACACAGAATTAAGAACATGGGATGCAGAACACATAATGTAGAATATAGAATACAGAATACTGAATATATAATTTCGAATTTAGAATGTAGAACACAGAATTTAGTATATAGAATAAAGAATACTGAATATAGAATTTAGAATATAGAATGCAGAACACAGAATAAAGAATAGGGAATAGACAATATAAAACCAAGAATTTAGGACATGGGATGCAGAACACAGTATTTAGAATATAGAATACAGAATACTGAATATAGAATTTAGAATATAGAATGTAGAACACAGAATATAGAATATAGAGTATAGGATATAGAACCCAGAATTTAGATCATGGAATGCAGAACACAGAATTTAGAATATAGAATACAGAATACTGAATATAGAATATGAATATAGAATGTAGAGCACAGAATTTAGAATATAGAATACACAATACTGAATATACAATTTAGAATATACAATGTAGAACACAGAATATAGAATATAGAATACGGAATGCAGAATATAGAATATAGAATTTAGAATGATGAACACAAGATATAGAATATACATTAGAAAATATAGAAACCAGAATTTAGAACATGGAATGTGGAACACAGAAATTAGAATATAGAATACAGAATACTGAATATCGAATTTAGAATATAGAATGAAGAACACAGAACTCAGAATATAGAGTATAGAATACAGAATATAGAAATTAGAATATAGAATAGAGAACACAGAATATAGAATATAGAATACAGAATATGGAACAAAGAATTTGGAACATGGAATGCAGAAAACAGAATTTAGAATATAGAATACAGAATACTGAATATAGAATATGAATATAGAATGTAGAGCACAGAATTTAGAATATAGAATACACAATACTGAATATAGAATTTAGAATATACAATGTACAACACAGAATATAGAATATAGAATACGGAATGCAGAATATAGAATACAGAATATAGAATGTAGAACACAGAATTTAGAATATAGAAAACAGAATACTGAATATAGGATTTCGAATATAGAATGTAGAACACAGTATTTAGTATATGGAATAAAGAATACTGAATACAGAATTTAGAATATAGAATGTAGAACACAGAATATAGAATAGAAAATAGAGAATATAGAGCACAGAATTTAGAACATGGAATGCAGAACACAGAATATAGAATATAGAGTATAGGATATAGAACACAGAATTTAGATCATGGAATGCAGAACACAGAATTTAGAATATAGAATACAGGATACTGAATATAGAATATGAATATAGAATGTAGAGCACAGAATTTAGAATATAGAATACACAATACTGAATATAGAATTTAGAATATACAATGTAGAACACAGAATACAGAATATAGAATACGGAATGCAGAATATAGAATATAGAATTTAGAATGATGAACACAAGATATAGATTATACATTAGAAAATATAGAAACCAGAATTTAGAACATGGAATGTGGAACACAGAAATTAGAATATAGAATACAGAATACTGAATATCGAATTTAGAATATAGAATGAAGAACACAGAACTCAGAATATAGAGTATAGAATACAGAATATAGAAATTAGAATATAGAATAGAGAACACAGAATATAGAATATAGAATACAGAATATGGAACAAAGAATTTGGAACATGGAATGCAGAAAACAGAATTTAGAATATAGAATACAGAATACTGAATATAGAATATGAATATAGAATGTAGAGCACAGAATTTAGAATATAGAATACACAATACTGAATATAGAATTTAGAATATACAATGTAGAACACAGAATATAGAATATAGAATACGGAATGAAGAATATAGAATACAGAATATAGAATGTAGAACACAGAATTTAGAATATAGAAAACAGAATACTGAATATAGGATTTCTAATATAGAATGTAGAACACAGTATTTAGTATATGGAATAAAGAATACTGAATATAGAATTTAGAATATAGAATGTAGAACACAGAATATAGAATAGAAAATAGAGAATATAGAACACAGAATTTAGAACATGGAATGCAGAACACAGAATTTAGAATATAGAATACAGAATACTGAATATAGAATATATGATGTAGAATGTAGAACACATAGTATAGAATATGGAAAAGAGAATTCAAAACCCAGAATTGAGAACATGGAATGTGGAACACAGAAATTAGAATATAGAATACAGAATACTGAATATCGAATTTAGAATATAGAATGAAGAACACAGAACACAGAATATAGAGTATAGAATACAGAATATAGAAATTAGAATATAGAATATAGAACACAGAATACAGAATATACAATACAGAATATGGAACAAAAAATTTGGAAAATGGAATGCAGAACACAGAATTTAGAATATAGAATACCGAATACTGAATATAGAATATGAATATAGAATGTAGAGCACAGAATTTAGAATATAGAATACAGAATACTGAATATAGAATATGGAATATAAAATGTAGAACACAGAATATAGAATATAGAATACGGAACGCAGAATATAGAATACAGAATATAGAATGTAGAACACAGAATTTAGAATATGGAAAACAGAATACAAAACCCAGTATTGAGAACATCGAATGCAGAACACAGAATTTAGAATATAGAAAACAGAATACTGAATATAGGATTTCGAATATAGAATGTAGAACACAGTATTTAGTATATGGAATAAAGAATACTGAATATAGAATTTAGAATATAGAATGTAGAACACAGAATAAAGAATAGAAAATAGAGAATATAGAACCCAGAATTTAGAACATGGAATTCAGAACATAGAATGTAGAATATAGAGTACAGAATACTGAATATAGAATATGAATATACAATGTGGAACACAGAATATAGAATACGGAATGCAGAATTTAGAATACAGAATATAGAATGTAGAAAACAGAATATAGAATATGGAAAAGAGAATACAAAACCAGGAATTGAGAACATGGTATGCAGAACACAGATTTAGAATATAGAAAACAGAATACTGAATATAGAATTTCGAATATAGAATGTAGAACACAGAATTTAGTATATAGAATAAAGAATACTAAATATAGAAATCAGAATATAGAATGTAGAACACAGAATATAGAATAGAGAATAGAGAATAGAGAACCCTGAATTAAGAATATGAAATGCAGAACACAGAATTTAGAATATAGAAAACAGAATACTGAATATAGAATTTAGAATATACAATGTAGAACGCAGAATATAGAATAAAGATTCGGAATGCAGAATATAGAATACAGAATATAGAATGTAGAACACAGAATATAGAATATGGAAAACAAATTACAAAACCCAGAATTGAGAACATGGAATGCAGAACACAGAATTTGTAATATAAAATACAGAATACTGAATATAGAATTTAGAATATAGAATGTAGAACACAGAATATAGAATATAGAATATAGAACACAGTATTTGGAACATGGAATGCAGAACACAGAATTAAGTATATAGAATACCGAATTCTGAATATAGAATATGAATATACAATATAGAGCACAGAATTTAGAATATAGAAACAGAATACTGAATATAGAATTTAGAATATACAATGTAGAACACAAAATATAGAATACGGAATGCAGAATATTAAATACAGAATATATAATATAGAACACAGAATTTAGAATATGGAATACAGATTACTGAATATAGAATTTAGAATATAAAATGTAGAACACAGAATATAGAATAGAGAATATAGAACACAGAATTAAGAACATGGGATGCAGAACACATAATTTAGAATATAGAATACAGAATACTGAATATATAATTTCGAATTTAGAATGTAGAACACAGAATTTAGTATATAGAATAAAGAATACTGAATATAGAATTTAGAATATAGAATGCAGAACACTGAATAAAGAATAGGGAATAGACAATATAAAACCAAGAATTTAGGACATGGGATGCAGAACGCAGTATTTAGAATATAGAATACAGAATACTGAATATAGAATTTAGAATATAGAATGTAGAACACAGAATATAGAATATGGAAAACAGAATACAAAACCCAGAATTGAGAACATGGAATGCAGAACCCAGAATTTAGAATATAGAAAACAGAATACTGAACATAGAATTTACAATATACAATGTAGAACTCAGAATATACAATATAGACCACGGAA
Source organism: Vicugna pacos (assembly GCF_048564905.1). Lineage (NCBI taxonomy): Eukaryota > Metazoa > Chordata > Mammalia > Artiodactyla > Camelidae > Vicugna > Vicugna pacos. Next base: position 4,348,356 of record NW_027328737.1, read on the forward strand.
TGCAGAATGTAGAATACAGAATATAGAATGTAGAACACAGAATATAAAATATGGAAAACAGAATACAAAACCAAGGATTGAGAACATGGAATGCAGAAAACTGTATTTAGAATATAGAAAAGAGAATACTGAATATAGAAATTCGAATATAGAATGCAGAACACAGAATTTAGTATATAGTAAAAAATACTGTATATAGAATTTAGAATATAGAATGTAGAACACAGAATATAGAATAGAGAATAGAGAATATAGAACCCAGAATTTAGAACATGGAATGCAGAACACACAATGTAGAATAGAGAAAACAGAATATTGAATATAGAATTTACAGTATAGAATGTAGAACACAGAAAATAGAATATAGCGTACGGAATGCAGAATACAGAATTTACAATATAGAATGAAGAACACAAAATATAGAATAGAGAATATAGAACACAGAATTAAGAACATGGGATGCAGAACACATAATTTAGAATATAGAATACAGAATACTGAATATATAATTTCGAATTTAGAATGTAGAACACAGAATTTAGTATATAGAATAAAGAATACTGAATATAGAATTTAGAATATAGAATGCAGAACACAGAATAAAGAATAGGGAATAGACAATATAAAACCAAGAATTTAGGACATGGGATGCAGAACGCAGTATTTAGAATATAGAATACAGAATACTGAATATAGAATTTAGAATATAGAATGTAGAACACAGAATATAGAATATGGAAAACAGAATACAAAACCCAGAATTGAGAACATGGAATGCAGAACCCAGAATTTAGAATATAGAAAACAGAATACTGAACATAGAATTTACAATATACAATGTAGAACTCAGAATATACAATATAGACCACGGAATGCAGAATGTAGAATACAGAATATAGAATGTAGAACACAGAATATAAAATATGGAAAACAGAATACAAAACCAAGGATTGAGAACATGGAATGCAGAAAACTGTATTTAGAATATAGGAAAGAGAATACTGAATATAGAAATTCGAATATAGAATGCAGAACACAGAATTTAGTATATAGTAAAAAATACTCTATATAGAATTTAGAATATAGAATGTAGAACACAGAATATAGAATAGAGAAGAGAGAAGAGAGAACCCAGAATTTAGAATATGGATGCAGAACACAGAATTTAGAATACAGAATACAGAATACTGAATATAGAATTTAGAATATAGAATGTAGAACACAGAATTTAGAATATGGAAAACAGTATACTGAATATTGAATTTCGAATATAGAATGTAGAACACAGAATTTAGTATATAGAATAAAAAATACTGAATATAGAATTTAAATAGAATGTAGAACACAGAATATAGAATAGAGAATAGAGAATTTAGAACCCAGAATTTAGAACATGGAATGCAGAACACAGAATTTAGAATATAGTATACAGAACACTGAATATACAATTTAGAATATAGAATGTAGAACACAGAATATGGAATGTTAGATACGGAATGCAGACTATTGAATACAGAGTATAGAATGTAGAACACAGAATATAGAATATAGAGTACGGAATGCAGAATATAGAATATAGTATACAGAAAGTTGAACACAGTATATAGAATATAGAATAGAAAATATAAAACCAGAATTTAGAACATGGAAAGCAGAATTCAGTATTTAGTATATAGAATACAGAATACCGAATATGGATTATAGAACATGGAATGCAGAAATCAGAATATACATTATAGAATACGGGATAGTGAATATGGAATTTAGAATATAGAATTTAGAACACAGAATATAGAATATAGAGTATAGGATATAGAACCCAGAATTTACAACATGGAATGCAGAACACAGAATTTAGAATATACAATACAGAATACTGAATACAGAAATTAGATTATAGAATGAAGGACACAGAATATAGAATGTACAATATGGAATGTAAAATAAAGACTACAGAATATAGAATGTAGAACACAGAATGAAGAATATGGAAAACAGAATACAGAAACGAGAATTTAGAGCATGGAATGCACAACATAGTGTTTAGACAATAGAATACAGAACACTGAATATAAAATTTTGAATATAGAATGTAGATCACAGAATTTACAATATAGAATACAGATTACTGAATATCGAATTTAGAATATAGAATGTAGAACACAGAATATAGAATATAGAATACAGAATACTGAATATAGAATGTAGAATATACAATTTAGAAAACAGAATATGGAATATAGTATACGAAAAGCAGAATACTGAATACAGAATATAGAATGTAGAACACAGAATATAGAATATGGAAAACAGAATAGAAAACTCAGAATTGAGAACATGGAATGCAGAACACAGAATTTAGAATATAGAAAACAGAATACTGAATATAAAATTTCAAATATAGAATGTAGAACCCAGAATTAGGAATATAGAATAAAGAATACTGAATATAGAATTAAGAACACGGAAAGCAGAACACAGAATTTAGAATATAGAATACTGAAAACTTAATATAAAATATACAATATAGAATGTTGAACACAGAGTATAGAATATAGAATATGGAATACTGAATATAGAATTTAGAATATACAATGTAGAACACAAAATAGAGAATATAGAATACGGAATGCAGAATATAGAATACAGAATTTAGAATGTAGAACACAGAATAGAGAACATAGAATAGAGTATATGGAACAGAAAATATAGAACATGGAATGCAGAACACAGAATTTAGAATATAGAATACAGATTACTGAATATAGAATTTAGAATATAGAATGTAGAACACTGAATACAGAATACAGCATGCAGAATATACAATATAGAATATACAATGCAGAACACAGAATTTAGAATATAGAATGCAGAATAATGTATATAGAATTTAGAATATAGAATGAATAACACAGAATATAGAATATAGACAAAGGAATGGAGAATATAGAATATAGAATATAGAATGAAGAACACAAAATATACAATATAGAATAGAGAATATAGAACCCAGAATTTAGAAATGGAATGCAGAACAGAGAATTTAGAATATAGAATAAAGAATACTTAATATAGAATTTAGAATATAGAATGTAGAACACAGAATATAGAATAAGGCATTCATAAAACACAATACAGAATATAGAATGCAGAACACATATTATAGAGTATGGAACACAGAATACAGAACCCAAAATTAAGAACATGGAAAGCAGAACACAGAATTTAGAGTATATAATACAGAATACTGAATATAAAATTTAGAATATAGAATGTAGAACACAGAATATGGAATGTAGAATACGGAATGCAGAATATTGAGTACAGAATATAGAATATAGAACACAGAATTTATAATATGGAAAACAGAATATAGAACCCAGGATTTACAACGTGGAATGAAGAACACAGAATTTAGAATATAGAATACAGACTACTGAATATAGAATTTAGAATTTAGAATGTAGAACAATGAATTTAGAATATAGAATACCGAATACTGAATATAGAATATGAATATACAATGGAGAACACAGAATTTAGAATATAGAACACAGAATACTGAAAATAGAATGTAGAATATACAATGTAGAAAACAGAATATAGAATATAGAATACGGAAAGCAGAATATTGAATACAGAATATAGAATGTAGAACACAGAATATAGAATATAGACTACGGAATGCAGAATATAGAATATAGAATATAGAATGATGAACCCAAATTATAGAAAATAGAATAGAATATTAGAACCCAGAATTAAGAACATGGAATGTAGAACACAGAATTTAGATTATAGAATACAGAATACTGAATATCGAATTTAGAATATAGAATGTGGAACACAGAATATGGAATGTTAGATACGGAATGCAGACTATTGAATACAGAATACAGAATGTAGAACACAGAATATAGAATATAGACTACGGAATGCAGAATATAGAATATAGTATATAGAAAGATGAACATAGTATATAGAATATAGAATAGAAAATATACAACACAGAATTTAGAACATGGAAAGCAGAATTCAGTATTTAGTATATAGAATACAGAATACCTAATATGGATTATAGAACATGGAATGCAGAACCCAGAATATACAATATAGAATACGGGATACTGAATATAGAATTTAGAATTTAGAATTTAGAACACAGAATATAGAATATAGAGTATAGGATATAGAACCCAGAATTTAGATCATGGAATGCAGAACACAGAATTTAGAATATAGAATACAGAATACTGAATATAGAATATGAATATAGAATGTAGAGCACAGAATTTAGAATATAGAATACACAATACTGAATATAGAATTTAGAATATACAATGTAGAACACAGAATATACAATATAGAATACGGAATGCAGAATATAGTATATAGAATTTAGAATGATGAACACAAGATATAGAATATACATTAGAAATTATAGAAACCAGAATTTAGAACATGGAATGTGGAACACAGAAATTAGAATATAGAATACAGAATACTGAATATCGAATTTAGAATATAGAATGAAGAACACAGAACTCAGAATATAGAGTATAGAATACAGAATATAGAAATTAGAATATAGAATAGAGAACACAGAATATAGAATATAGAATACAGAATATGGAACAACTAATTTGGAACATGGAATGCAGAAAACAGAATTTAGAATATAGAATACAGAATACTGAATATAGAATATGAATATAGAATGTAGAGCACAGAATTTAGAATATAGAATACACAATACTGAATATAGAATTTAGAATATACAATGTAGAACACAGAATATAGAATATAGAATACGGAATGCAGAATATAGAATACAGAATATAGAATGTAGAGCACAGAATTTAGAATATAGAAAACAGAATACTGAATATAGGATTTCGAATATAGAATGTAGAACACAGTATTTAGTATATGGAATAAAGAATACTGAATATAGAATTTAGAATATAGAATGTAGAACACAGAATATAGAATAGAAAATAGAGAATATAGAACACAGAATTTAGAACATGGAATGCAGAACACAGAATATAGAATATAGAGTATAGGATATAGAACCCAGAATTTAGATCATGGAATGCAGAACACAGAATTTAGAATATAGAATACAGAATACTGAATATAGAATATGAATATAGAATGTAGAGCACAGAATTTAGAATATAGAATACACAATACTGAATATAGAATTTAGAATATACAATGTAGAACACAGAATATAGAATATAGAATACGGAATGCAGAATATAGTATATAGAATTTAGAATGATGAACACAAGATATAGAATATACATTAGAAATTATAGAAACCAGAATTTAGAACATGGAATGTGGAACACAGAAATTAGAATAAAGAATACAGAATACTGAATATCTAATTTAGAATATAGAATGAAGAACACAGAACTCAGAATACAGAGTATAGAATACAGAATATAGAAATTAGAATATAGAATAGAGAACACAGAATATAGAATATAGAATACAGAATATGGAACAAAGAATTTGGAGCATGGAATGCAGAAAACAGAATTTAGAATATAGAATACAGAATACTGAATATAGAATATGAATATAGAATGTAGAGCACAGAATTTAGAATATAGAATACACAATACTGAATATAGAATTTAGAATATACAATGTAGAACACAGAATATAGAATATAGAATACGGAATGCAGAATATAGAATATAGAATTTAGAATGATGAACACAAGATATAGAATATACATTAGAAAATATACAAACCAGAATTTAGAACATGGAATGTGGAACACAGAAATTAGAATATAGAATACAGAATACTGAATATCGAATTTAGAATATAGAATGAAGAACACAGAACTCAGAATATAGAGTATAGAATACAGAATATAGAAATTAGAATATAGAATAGAGAACACAGAATATAGAATATAGAATACAGAATATGGAACAAAGAATTTGGAACATGGAATGCAGAAAACAGAATTTAGAATATAGAATACAGAATACTGAATATAGAATATGAATATAGAATGTAGAGCACAGAATTTAGAATATAGAATACACAATACTGAATATAGAATTTAGAATATACAATGTAGAACACAGAATATAGAATACGGAATGCAGAATATTAAATACAGAATATATAATATAGAACACAGAATTTAGAATATGGAATACAGATTACTGAATATAGAATTTAGAATATAAAATGTAGAACACAGAATTTAGTATATGGAATAAAGAATACTGAATATAGAATTTAGAATATAGAATGTAGAACACAGAATATAGAATAGAAAATAGAGAATATAGAACACAGAATTTAGAACATGGAATGCAGAACACAGAATTTAGAATATAGAATACAGAATACTGAATATAGAATATATGATGTAGAATGTAGAACACATAGTATAGAATATGGAAAAGAGAATTCAAAACCCAGAATTGAGAACATGGAATGTGGAACACAGAAATTAGAATATAGAATACAGAATACTGAATATCGAATTTAGAATATAGAATGAAGAACACAGAACACAGAATATAGAGTATAGAATACAGAATATAGAAATTAGAATATAGAATATAGAACACAGAATACAGAATATAGAATACAGAATATGGAACAAAAAATTTGGAAAATGGAATGCAGAACACAGAATTTAGAATATAGAATACCGAATACTGAATATAGAATATGAATATAGAATGTAGAGCACAGAATTTAGAATATAGAATACAGAATACTGAATATAGAATATGGAATATACAATGTAGAACACAGAATATAGAATATAGAATACGGAACGCAGAATATAGAATACAGAATATAGAATGTAGAGCACAGAATTTAGAATATGGAAAACAGAATACAAAACCCAGTATTGAGAACATCGAATGCAGAACACAGGATTTAGAATATAGAAAACAAATACTGAATATAGGATTTCGAATATAGAATGTAGAACACAGTATTAAGTATATGGAATAAAGAATACTGAATATAGAATTTAGAATATAGAATGTAGAACACAGAATAAAGAATAGAAAATAGAGAATATAGAACCCAGAATTTAGAACATGGAATGCAGAACATAGAATGTAGAATATAGAGTACAGAATACTGAATATAGAATATGAATATACAATGTGGAACACAGAATATAGAATACGGAATGCAGAATTTAGAATACAGAATATAGAATGTAGAACACAGAATATGGAATGTAGAATACCGAATGCAGAATATTGAGTACAGAATATAGAATATAGAACACAGAATTTATAATATGGAAAACAGAATATAGAACCCAGGATTTACAACGTGGAATGAAGAACACAGAATTTAGAATATAGAATACAGACTACTGAATATAGAATTTAGAATTTAGAATGTAGAACAATGAATTTAGAATATAGAATACCGAATACTGAATATAGAATATGAATATACAATGTAGAACACAGAATTTAGAATATAGAACACAGAATACTGAAAATAGAATGTAGAATATACAATGTAGAAAACAGAATACAGAATATAGAATACGGAAAGCAGAATATTGAATACAGAATACAGAATGTAGAACACAGAATATAGAATATAGACTACGGAATGCAGAATATAGAATATAGAATATAGAATGATGAACCCAAATTATAGAAAATAGAATAGAATATTAGAACCCAGAATTAAGAACATTGAATGTAGAACACAGAATTTAGATTATAGAATACAGAATACTGAATATCGAATTTAGAATATAGAATGTAGAACACAGAATATGGAATGTTAGATACGGAATGCAGACTATTAAATACAGAATACAGAATTTAGAACACAGAATATAGAATATAGACTACGGAATGCAGAATATAGAATATAGTATATAGAAAGTTGAACATAGTATATAGAATATAGAATAGAAAATATACAACACAGAATTTAGAACATGGAAAGCAGAATTCAGTATTTAGTATATAGAATACAGAATACCTAATATGGATTATAGAACATGGAATGCAGAACCCAGAATATACAATATAGAATACGGGATACTGAATATAGAATTTAGAATTTAGAATTTAGAACACAGAATATAGAATATAGAGTAAAGGATATAGAACACAGAATTTAGATCATGGAATGCAAAACACAGAATTTAGAATATAGAATACAGAATACTGAATATAGAATATGAATATAGAATGTAGAGCACAGAATTTAGAATATAGAAAACACAATACTGAATATAGAATTTAGAATATACAATGTAGAACACAGAATATAGAATATAGAATACGGAATGCAGAATATAGTATATAGAATTTAGAATGATGAACACAAGATATAGAATATACATTAGAAATTATAGAAACCAGAATTTAGAACATGGAATGTGGAACACAGAAATTAGAATATAGAATACAGAATACTGAATATCGAATTTAGAATATAGAATGAAGAACACAGAACTCAGAATATAGAGTATAGAATACAGAATATAGAAATTAGAATATAGAATAGAGAACACAGAATATAGAATATAGAATACAGAATATGGAACAAAGAATTTGGAACATGGAATGCAGAAAACAGAATTTAGAATATAGAATACAGAATACTGAATATAGAATATGAATATAGAATGTAGAGCACAGAATTTAGAATATAGAATACACAATACTGAATATAGAATTTAGAATATACAATGTAGAACACAGAATATAGAATATAGAATACGGAATGCAGAATATAGAATACAGAATATAGAATGTAAAACACAGAATTTAGAATATAGAAAACAGAATACTGAATATAGGATTTCGAATATAGAATGTAGAACACAGTATTTAGTATATGGAATAAAGAATACAGAATATAGAATTTAGAATATAGAATGTAGAACACAGAATATAGAGTAGAAAATAGAGAATATAGAACACAGAATTTAGAACATGGAATGCAGAACACAGAATATAGAATATAGAGTATAGGATATAGAACACAGAATTTAGATCATGGAATGCAGAACACAGAATTTAGAATATAGAATAGAGAATACTGAATATAGAATATGAATATAGAATGTAGAGCACAGAATTTAGAATATAGAATACACAATACTGAATATAGAATTTAGAATATACAATGTAGAACACAGAATATAGAATATAGAATACGGAATGCAGAATATAGAATATAGAATTTAGAATAATGAACACAAGATATAGAATATACATTAGAAAATATAGAAACCAGAATTTAGAACATGGAATGTGGAACACAGAAATTAGAATATAGAATACAGAATACTGAATATCTAATTTAGAATATAGAATGAAGAACACAGAACTCAGAATATAGAGTATAGAATACAGAATATAGAAATTAGAATATAGAATAGAGAACACAGAATATAGAATATAGAATACAGAATATGGAACAAAGAATTAGGAACATGGAATGCAGAAAACAGAATTTAGAATATAGAATACAGAATACTGAATATAGAATATGAATATAGAATGTAGAGCACAGAATTTAGAATATAGAATACACAATACTGAATATAGAATTTAGAATATACATTGTAGAACACAGAATATAGAATATAGAATACGGAATGCAGAATATAGAATACAGAATATAGAATGTAGAACACAGAATTTAGAATATAGAAAACAGAATACTGAATATAGGATTTCGAATATAGAATGTAGAACACAGTATTTAGTATATGGAATAAAGAATACTGAATATAGAATTTAGAATATAGAATGTAGAACACAGAATATAGAATAGAAAATAGAGAATATAGAACACAGAATTTAGAACATGGAATGCAGAACACAGAATATAGAATATAGAGTATAGGATATAGAACCCAGAATTTAGATCATGGAATGCAGAACACAGAATTTAGAATATAGAATACAGAATACTGAATATAGAATATGAATATAGAATGTAGAGCACAGAATTTAGAATATAGAATACACAATACTGAATATAGAATTTAGAATATACAATGTAGAACACAGAATATAGAATATAGAATACGGAATGCAGAATATAGAATATAGAATTTAGAATGATGAACACAAGATATAGAATATACATTAGAAAATATAGAAACCAGAATTTAGAACATGGAATGTGGAACACAGAAATTAGAATATAGAATACAGAATACTGAATATCTAATTTAGAATATAGAATGAAGAACACAGAACTAAGAATATAGAGTATAGAATACAGAATATAGAAATTAGAATATAGAATATAGAACACAGAATATAGAATATAGAATACAGATAATGGAACAAAGAATTTGGAACATGGAATGCAGAAAACAGAATTTAGAATATAGAATACAGAATACTGAATATAGAATATGAATATAGAATGTAGAGCACAGAATTTAGAATATAGAATACACAATACTGAATATAGAATTTAGAATATACAATGTAGAACACAGAATATAGAATATAGAATACGGAATGCAGAATATAGAATACAGAATATAGAATGTAGAACACAGAATTTAGAATATAGAAAACAGAATACTGAATATAGGATTTCGAATATAGAATGTAGAACACAGTATTTAGTATATGGAATAAAGAATACTGAATATAGAATTTAGAATATAGAATGTAGAACACAGAATATAGAATAGAGAATAGAGAATATAGAACCCAGAATTTAGAACATGGAATGCAGAACACACAATTTAGAATAGAGAAAACAGAATATTGAATATAGAATTTACAGTATAGAATGTAGAACACAGAAAATAGAATATAGCGTACGGAATGCAGAATACAGAATTTACAATATAGAATGAAGAACACAAAATATAGAATAGAGAATATACAACACAGAATTAAGAACATGGGATGCAGAACACATAATTTAGAATATAGAATACAGAATACTGAATATATAATTTCGAATTTAGAATGTAGAACACAGAATTTAGTATATAGAATAAAGAATACTGAATATAGAATTTAGAATATAGAATGCAGAACACAGAATAAACAATAGGGAATAGACAATATAAAACCAAGAATTTAGGACATGGGATGCAGAACACAGTATTTAGAAAATAGAATACAGAATACTGAATATAGAATTTAGAATATAGAATGTGGAACACAGAAATTAGAATATAGAATACAGAATACTGAATATCGAATTTAGAATATAGAATGAAGAACACAGAACACAGAATATAGAGTATAGAATACAGAATATAGAAATTAGAATATAGAATATAGAACACAGAATACAGAATATAGAATACAGAATATGGAACAAAAAATTTGGAAAATGGAATGCAGAACACAGAATTTAGAATATAGAATACCGAATACTGAATATAGAATATGAATATAGAATGTAGAGCACAGAATTTAGAATATAGAATACAGAATACTGAATATAGAATATGGAATATACAATGTAGAACACAGAATATAGAATATAGAATAGAGAACACAGAATATAGAATATAGAATACAGAATATGGAACAAAGAATTTGGAACATGGAATGCAGAAAACAGAATTTAGAATATAGAATACAGAATACTGAATATAGAATATGAATATAGAATGTAGAGCACAGAATTTAGAATATAGAATACACAATACTGAATATAGAATTTAGAATATACAATGTAGAACACAGAATATAGAATACGGAATGCAGAATATTAAATACAGAATATATAATATAGAACACAGAATTTAGAATATGGAATACAGATTACTGAATATAGAATTTAGAATATAAAATGTAGAACACAGAATTTAGTATATGGAATAAAGAATACTGAATATAGAATTTAGAATATAGAATGTAGAACACAGAATATAGAATAGAAAATAGAGAATATAGAACACAGAATTTAGAACATGGAATGCAGAACACAGAATTTAGAATATAGAATACAGAATACTGAATATAGAATATATGATGTAGAATGTAGAACACATAGTATAGAATATGGAAAAGAGAATTCAAAACCCAGAATTGAGAACATGGAATGTGGAACACAGAAATTAGAATATAGAATACAGAATACTGAATATCGAATTTAGAATATAGAATGAAGAACACAGAACACAGAATATAGAGTATAGAATACAGAATATAGAAATTAGAATATAGAATATAGAACACAGAATACAGAATATAGAATACAGAATATGGAACAAAAAATTTGGAAAATGGAATGCAGAACACAGAATTTAGAATATAGAATACCGAATACTGAATATAGAATATGAATATAGAATGTAGAGCACAGAATTTAGAATATAGAATACAGAATACTGAATATAGAATATGGAATATACAATGTAGAACACAGAATATAGAATATAGAATACGGAACGCAGAATATAGAATACAGAATATAGAATGTAGAACACAGAATTTAGAATATGGAAAACAGAATACAAAACCCAGTATTGAGAACATCGAATGCAGAACACAGGATTTAGAATATAGAAAACAAATACTGAATATAGGATTTCGAATATAGAATGTAGAACACAGTATTTAGTATATGGAATAAAGAATACTGAATATAGAATTTAGAATATAGAATGTAGAACACAGAATAAAGAATAGAAAATAGAGAATATAGAACCCAGAATTTAGAACATGGAATGCAGAACATAGAATGTAGAATATAGAGTACAGAATACTGAATATAGAATATGAATATACAATGTGGAACACAGAATATAGAATACGGAATGCAGAATTTAGAATACAGAATATAGAATGTAGAACACAGAATATGGAATGTAGAATACCGAATGCAGAATATTGAGTACAGAATATAGAATATAGAACACAGAATTTATAATATGGAAAACAGAATATAGAACCCAGGATTTACAACGTGGAATGAAGAACACAGAATTTAGAATATAGAATACAGACTACTGAATATAGAATTTAGAATTTAGAATGTAGAACAAAGAATTTAGAATATAGAATACCGAATACTGAATATAGAATATGAATATACAATGTAGAACACAGAATTTAGAATATAGAACACAGAATACTGAAAATAGAATGTAGAATATACAATGTAGAAAACAGAATACAGAATATAGAATACGGAAAGCAGAATATTGAATACAGAATACAGAATGTAGAACACAGAATATAGAATATAGACTACGGAATGCAGAATATAGAATATAGAATATAGAATGATGAACCCAAATTATAGAAAATAGAATAGAATATTAGAACCCAGAATTAAGAACATTGAATGTAGAACACAGAATTTAGATTATAGAATACAGAATACTGAATATCGAATTTAGAATATAGAATGTAGAACACAGAATATGGAATGTTAGATACGGAATGCAGACTATTAAATACAGAATACAGAATTTAGAACACAGAATATAGAATATAGACTACGGAATGCAGAATATAGAATATAGTATATAGAAAGATGAACATAGTATATAGAATATAGAATAGAAAATATACAACACAGAATTTAGAACATGGAAAGCAGAATTCAGTATTTAGTATATAGAATACAGAATACCTAATATGGATTATAGAACATGGAATGCAGAACCCAGAATATACAATATAGAATACGGGATACTGAATATAGAATTTAGAATTTAGAATTTAGAACACAGAATATAGAATATAGAGTAAAGGATATAGAACACAGAATTTAGATCATGGAATGCAGAACTCAGAATTTAGAATATAGAATACAGAATACTGAATATAGAATATGAATATAGAATGTAGAGCACAGAATTTAGAATATAGAATACACAATACTGAATATAGAATTTAGAATATACAATGTAGAACACAGAATATAGAATATAGAATACGGAATGCAGAATATAGTATATAGAATTTAGAATGATGAACACAAGATATAGAATATACATTAGAAATTATAGAAACCAGAATTTAGAACATGGAATGTGGAACACAGAAATTAGAATATAGAATACAGAATACTGAATATCGAATTTAGAATATAGAATGAAGAACACAGAACTCAGAATATAGAGTATAGAATACAGAATATAGAAATTAGAATATAGAATATAGAACACAGAATACAGAATATAGAATACAGAATACGGAACAAAGAATTTGGAACATGGAATGCAGAAAACAGAATTTAGAATATAGAATACAGAATACTGAATATAGAATATGAATATAGAATGTAGAGCACAGAATTTAGAATATAGAATACACAATACTGAATATAGAATTTAGAATATACAATGTAGAACACAGAATATAGAATATAGAATACGGAATGCAGAATATAGAATACAGAATATAGAATGTAAAACACAGAATTTAGAATATAGAAAACAGAATACTGAATATAGGATTTCGAATATAGAATGTAGAACACAGTATTTAGTATATGGAATAAAGAATACAGAATATAGAATTTAGAATATAGAATGTAGAACACAGAATATAGAGTAGAAAATAGAGAATATAGAACACAGAATTTAGAACATGGAATGCAGAACACAGAATATAGAATATAGAGTATAGGATATAGAACCCAGAATTTAGATCATGGAATGCAGAACACAGAATTTAGAATATAGAATAGAGAATACTGAATATAGAATAAGAATATAGAATGTAGAGCACAGAATTTAGAATATAGAATACACAATACTGAATATAGAATTTAGAATATACAATGTAGAACACAGAATATAGAATATAGAATACGGAATGCAGAATATAGAATATAGAATTTAGAATGATGAACACAAGATATAGAATATACATTAGAAAATATAGAAACCAGAATTTAGAACATGGAATGTGGAACACAGAAATTAGAATATAGAATACAGAATACTGAATATCTAATTTAGAATATAGAATGAAGAACACAGAACTCAGAATATAGAGTATAGAATACAGAATATAGAAATTAGAATATAGAATAGAGAACACAGAATATAGAATATAGAATACAGAATATGGAACAAAGAATTTGGAACATGGAATGCAGAAAACAGAATTTAGAATATAGAATACAGAATACTGAATATAGAATATGAATATAGAATGTAGAGCACAGAATTTAGAATATAGAATACACAATACTGAATATAGAATTTAGAATATACAATGTAGAACACAGAATATAGAATATAGAATACGGAATGCAGAATATAGAATACAGAATATAGAATGTAGAACACAGAATTTAGAATATAGAAAACAGAATACTGAATATAGGATTTCGAATATAGAATGTAGAACACAGTATTTAGTATATGGAATAAAGAATACTGAATATAGAATTTAGAATATAGAATGTAGAACACAGAATATAGAATAGAGAATAGAGAATATAGAACCCAGAATTTAGAACATGGAATGCAGAACACACAATTTAGAATAGAGAAAACAGAATATTGAATATAGAATTTACAGTATAGAATGTAGAACACAGAAAATAGAATATAGCGTACGGAATGCAGAATACAGAATTTACAATATAGAATGAAGAAAACAAAATATAGAATAGAGAATATAGAACACAGAATTAAGAACATGGGATGCAGAACACATAATTTAGAATATAGAATACAGAATACTGAATATATAATTTCGAATTTAGAATGTAGAACACAGAATTTAGTATATAGAATAAAGAATACTGAATATAGAATTTAGAATATAGAATGCAGAACACAGAATAAACAATAGGGAATAGACAATATAAAACCAAGAATTTAGGACATGGGATGCAGAACACAGTATTTAGAAAATAGAATACAGAATACTGAATATAGAATTTAGAATATAGAATGTGGAACACAGAAATTAGAATATAGAATACAGAATACTGAATATCGAATTTAGAATATAGAATGAAGAACACAGAACACAGAATATAGAGTATAGAATACAGAATATAGAAATTAGAATATAGAATATAGAACACAGAATACAGAATATAGAATACAGAATATGGAACAAAAAATTTGGAAAATGGAATGCAGAACACAGAATTTAGAATATAGAATACCGAATACTGAATATAGAATATGAATATAGAATGTAGAGCACAGAATTTAGAATATAGAATACAGAATACTGAATATAGAATATGGAATATACAATGTAGAACACAGAATATAGAATATAGAATACGGAACGCAGAATATAGAATACAGAATATAGAATGTAGAACACAGAATTTAGAATATGGAAAACAGAATACAAAACCCAGTATTGAGAACATCGAATGCAGAACACAGAAATTAGAATATAGAAAACAAATACTGAATATAGGATTTCGAATATAGAATGTAGAACACAGAATAAAGAATAGAAAATAGAGAATATAGAACTCAGAATTTAGAACATGGAATGCAGAACATAGAATGTAGAATATAGAGTACAGAAAACTGAATATAGAATATGAATATACAATGTGGAACACAGAATATAGAATACGGAATGCAGAATTTAGAATACAGAATATAGAATGTAGAAAACAGAATATAGAATATGGAAAAGAGAATACAAAACCAGGAATTGAGAACATGGTATGCAGAACACAGATTTAGAATATAGAAAACAGAATACTGAATATAGAATTTCGAATATAGAATGTAGAACACAGAATTTCGTATATAGAATAAAGAATACTAAATATAGAAATCAGAATATAGAATGTAGAACACAGAATATAGAATAGAGAATAGAGAATAGAGAACCCAGAATTAAGAATATGGAATGCAGAACACAGAATTTAGAATATAGAAAACAGAATACTGAATATAGAATTTAGAATATACAATGTAGAACGCAGAATATAGAATAAAGATTCGGAATGCAGAATATAGAATACAGAATATAGAATGTAGAACACAGAATATAGAATATGGAAAACAAATTACAAAACCCAGAATTGAGAACATGGAATGCAGAACACAGTATTTGTAATATAAAATACAGAATACTGAATATAGAATTTAGAATATAGAATGTAGAACACAGAATATAGAATATAGAATATAGTATATAGAACACAGTATTTGGAACATGGAATGCAGAACACAGAATTAAGTATATAGAATACCGAATTCTGAATATAGAATATGAATATACAATATAGAGTACAGAATTTAGAATATAGAAACAGAATACTGAATATAGAATTTAGAATAAACAATGTAGAACACAGAATATAGAATAGGGAATGCAGAATATTAAATACAGAATATATAATATAGAACACAGAATTTAGAATATGGAATACAGATTACTGAATATAGAATTTAGAATATAAAATGTAGAACACAGAATTTAGAATATAGAGTATAGAATACTGAATATGGAATTTAGAATATAGAAGGTAGAACACAGAACATAGAATATAGATTACAGTATATAGAACCCAGAATTTGGAAAATGGAATGCAGAACAGAGAATATAGAATATAGAATACCGAGTACTGAAAATAGTATATGAATATACAATTTAGAGCACAGAATTTAGAATATAGAATACGGAATACTGAATATAGAATATCGAATATAGAATGTAGAACACAGAATTTAGAATATAGAGTATAGAATACTGAATATAGAATTTAGAATATAGAATGTAGAACACAGAATATAGAATATAGAATACAGTATATAGAACACAGAATTTGGAACATGGAATACAGAACACAGAATATAGAATATAGGATACCGAATACTGAATATAGAATATGAACATACAATTTAGAGCACAGAATTTAGAATAAAGGAAACAATATACTGAATATAGAATTTAGAATATACAATGAAGAACACAGAATATAGAATAGAGATTAGAGAATTTAGAACCCAGAATTTAGAACATGGAATGCAGAACTCAGAATTTAGAATATAGAATGTTGAATACTGAATATCGAATTTAGAATATAGAATGTAGAACACAGAATATAGAATAGAGAAAAGAGAATATGGAACCCAGAAATCAGAACATGGAATGCATATCTCAGAATTTAGAATATAGAATGTAGAACACAGAATATAGAATATAGAATATCGAATACAGAACAGAGAATTTAGAACATGGAACGCAGAACACAGAATTTAGAATATAGAATACTGTATGCAGAAAATAGAATTTAAAATATAGAATGAATAACACAGAATATAGAATAGAGAATATAGAATATAGAAGCCAGACTTTAGAACATGGTATGCAGAACACATAATTTAGAATATAGTATACAGAATACTGAATATACAATTTAGAATATAGAATGTACAACACAGAATATAGAATTTAGTACAGAATTCAGAACACACAATTTAGAACATGGAATTGGGAACACAGAATTTAGAATATAGAATACTGAATACTATATATAGACTTTAAAATATATAATGTAGAACACAGAATAGAGAATATGGTATACAGAATACTGAATATAGTATTTTGAATAAAGAATGTAGAACACAGAATATAGAATAGAGAATAGAGAATATAGAACCCAGAATTTAGAACATGGAATGCAGAACACACAATTTAGAATAGAGAAAACAGAATATTGAATATAGAATTTACAGTATAGAATGTAGAACACAGAAAATAGAATATAGCGTACGGAATGCAGAATACAGAATTTACAATATAGAATGAAGAACACAAAATATAGAATAGAGAATATAGAACACAGAATTAAGAACATGGGATGCAGAACACATAATTTAGAATATAGAATACAGAATACTGAATATATAATTTCGAATTTAGAATGTAGAACACAGAATTTAGTATATAGAATAAAGAATACTGAATATAGAATTTAGAATATAGAATGCAGAACACAGAATAAAGAATAGGGAATAGACAATATAAAACCAAGAATTTAGGACATGGGATGCAGAACACAGTATTTAGAATATAGAATACAGAATACTGAATATAGAATTTAGAATATAGAATGTAGAACACAGAATTTAGAATATGGAAAACAGAATACAAAACCCAGAATTGAGAACATGGAATGAAGAACACAGAATTTAGAATATAGAAAACAGTATACTGAATATTGAATTTCGAATATAGAATGTAGAACACAGAATTTATTATATAGAATAAAAAATACTGAATATAGAATTTAAAATAGAATGTAGAACACAGAATATAGAATAGAGAATAGAGAATTTAGAACCCAGAATTTAGAACATGGAATGCCGAACACAGAATTTAGAATATAGTATACAGAACACTGAATATACAATTTAGAATATAGAATGTAGAACACAGAATATGGAATGTTAGATACGGAATGCAGACTATTGAATACAGAGTATAGAATGTAGAACACAGAATATAGAATATAGAGTACGGAATGCAGAATATAGAATATAGTATACAGAAAGTTGAACACAGTATATAGAATATAGAATAGAAAATATACAACCAGAATTTAGAACATGGAAAGCAGAATTCAGTATTTAGTATATAGAATACAGAATACCGAATATGGATTATAGAACATGGAATGCAGAAATCAGAATACACATTATAGAATACGGGATACTGAATATGGAATTTAGAATATAGAATTTAGAACACAAAATATAGAATATAGAGTATAGGATATAGAACCCAGAATTTACAACATGGAATGCAGAACACAGAATTTAGAATATACAATACAGAACACTGAATACAGAATTTAGATTATAGAATGAAGGACACAGAATATAGAATGTACATTATGGAATGCAAAATAAAGACTACAGAATATAGAATGTAGAACACAGAATGAAGAATATGGAAAACAGAATACAGAAACGAGAATTTAGAACATGGAATGCACAACATAGTGTTTAGACAATAGAATACAGAACACTGAATATAAAATTTTGAATATAGAATGTAGATCACAGAATTTACAATATAGAATACAGATTACTGAATATAGAATTTAGAATAAAGAATGTAGAACACAGAATATAGAATATAGAATACAGAATACTGAATATAGAATGTAGAATATACAATGTAGAAAACAGAATATGGAATATAGTATACGAAAAGCAGAATACTGAATACAGAATATAGAATGTAGAACACAGATTATAGAATATGGAAAACAGAATAGAAAACTCAGAATTGAGAACATGGAATGCAGAACACAGAATTTAGAATATAGAAAACAGAATACTGAATATAAAATTTCAAATATAGAATGTAGAACCCAGAATTAGGAATATTGAATAAAGAATACTGAATATAGAATTTAGAACACGGAAAGCAGAACACAGAATTTAGAATATAGAATACAGAAAACTTAATATAAAATATACAATATAGAATTTTGAACACAGAGTATAGAATATAGAATACGGAATACTGAATATAGAATTTAGAATATACAATGTAGAACACAAAATAGAGAATATAGAATACGGAATGCAGAATATAGAATACAGAATTTAGAATGTAGAACACAGAATAGAGAACATAGAATAGAGTATATGGAACAGAAAATATAGAACATGGAATGCAGAACACAGAATTTAGAATATAGAATACAGAATACTGAATATAGTATTTAGAATATAGAATGTAGAACACTGAATATAGAATACAGCATGCAGAATATACAATATAGAATATAGAATGCAGAACACAGAATTTAGAATATAGAATGCAGAATAATGTATATAGAATTTAGAATATAGAATGAATAACACAGAATATAGAATATAGACAAAGGAATGGACACTATAGAATATAGAATATAGAATGAAGAACACAAAATATACAATATAGAATAGAGAATATAGAACCCAGAATTTAGAAATGGAATGCAGAAAAGAGAATTTAGAATATAGAATAAAGAATACTTAATATAGAATTTATAATATAGAATGTAGAACACAGAATATAGAATAAGGCATTCATAATACACAATACAGAATATAGAATGCAGAACACATAATATAGAGTATGGAACACAGAATACAGAACCCAAAATTTAGAACATGGAAAGCAGAACACAGAATTTAGAGTATATAATACAGAATACTGAATATAAAATTTAGAACATAAAATGTAGAAGACAGAATATGGAATGTAGAATACGGAATGCAGAATATTGTGTACAGAATATAGAATGTAGAACACAGAATTTATAATATGGAAAACAGAATATAGAACCCAGGATTTAGAACATGGAATGCAGAACACAGAATTTAGAATATAGAATACAGACTACTGAATATAGAATTTAGAATTTAGAATGTAGAACACAGAATTTAGAATATAGAATAATGAATACTGTATATAGAATTTTGATTATAGAATGTAGGACACAGAATATAGAATGTACAATACGAAATGCAAAATATAGAATACAGAATATAGTATGTAGAACACAGAATGTAGAATATGGAAAACAGAATACAAAAACGAGAATTTAGAACATGGAATTCACTTCACAGAATTTAGACTATAGAATACAAAATACTGAATATAAAATTTTGAATATACAATGTAGAACACAGAATTTAGAATATAGAATACAGACAACTGAAAAAGGAAATTAGAATTTAGAATGTAAAATACAGAATATAGAATATAGAATACGGAAAGCAGAAAATTGAATACAGATTTTAGAATAGAGAAAACAGAATATAGAATATGGAAAACAGAATACAAAACCCAGAAATGAGAACATGGAATGCAGAACACAGAATTTAGAATATAGTAACCAGAATACTCAATATAGAATTTCGAATATAGAATGTTGAACACAGAATTTAGAATATAGAAAATAGAATACTGAATATAGAATTTAGAATATAGAAATTAGAACACAGAATATAGAATATAGAATAGAGAATATAGAACCCAAAATTTAGAACATGGAATGCAGAACACAGATTTTAGAATATAGAATACAGAATACTGAATATAGAATTTAGAATATAGAATGTAGGACACAGAATATAGAATATAGACTACGGAATGCAGAATATAGTATATAGAATATAGATTAATGAGCACAAAATATATAATACAGAATATAGAAAACAGAATTTAGAAGATGGAATGCAGAACACAGAATTTAGGATATAGAAAACAGAATACTGAATATAGAATTTAGAACATAGAATGTTGAACACAGAATATAGAATATAGACTACGGAATGCAGAATATAGAATATAGAATGATGAACCCAAAGTATAGAATATAGAATAGAAATATAGAACCCAGAATTAAGAACATGGAATGTAGAACACAGAATTTAAATTATAGAATACCGAATACTGTATATAGAATATGAATATACAAGGTAGAACACAGAATTTAGAATATAGAATACAGAATACTGAATATAGAATTAAGAATATTCAATGTATAACACAAATATAGAATATAGAATAAGTAATGCAGAATATAGAATACAGAATATAGAATGTAGAACACAGAATATAGAATATGGAAAACAGAATACAAAACCCAGAATTGAGAATATGGAATGCAGAACACAGAATGTAGAATATAGAAAACAGAATACTGAATATAAAATTTCGAATATACAATGTAGAACACAGAATTTAGAATATAGAATAAAGAATACTGAATATAGAATTTAGAATATAGATTGTAGAACACAGAATATAAAATATAGAATAGAGAATATAGACCCAGAAATTAGAACACGGAAAGCAGAACACAGAATTTAGAATATAGGATACAGAATACTTAATATAAAATATACAATATAGAATGTTGAACACAGAGTATAGAATATAGAATACGGAATACTGAATATAGAATTTAGAATATAGAATGCAGAACACAGAATAGAGAACATAGAATAGAGTATATGGAACACAAAATATAGAACATGGAATGCAGAACACAGAATTTAGAATATAGAATACAGAATACTGAATATAGGATTTAGAATAAAGAATGTAGAACACTGAATATAGAATACGGCAAGCAGAATATACAATATAGAATATAGAATGCAGAACACAGAATTTAGAATATAGAATGCAGAATAATGTATATAGAATTTAGAATATAGAATGTATAAGACATAATATAGAATATAGACAAAGGAATTTAGAATATAGATTATAGAATATAGAATGAAAGACACAAAATATACAATATAGAATAGAGAATATAGAACGCAGAATTTAGAAATGGAATGCAGAACAGAGAATTTAGAATATAGAATAAAGTATACTGAATATAGAATTTAGAATATAGACTATAGAACACAGAATATAGAATACGGCATGCATAATACACAATACAGAATATAGACTGCAGGACACATCGTATAGAATATGGAAAACAGAATACAGAACCCAAAATTTAGAACATGGTATGCAGAACACAGAATTCAGAGTATGTAATACAGATTACTGAATATAGAATTTAGAATAAAGAATGTAGAACACAGAATATAGAATATAGAATACAGAATACTGAATATAGAATGTAGAATATACAATGTAGAAAACAGAATATGGAATATAGTATACGAAAAGCAGAATACTGAATACAGAATATAGAATGAAGAACACAGATTATAGAATATGGAAAACAGAATAGAAAACTCAGAATTGAGAACATGGAATGCAGAACACAGAATTTAGAATATAGAAAACAGAATACTGAATATAAAATTTCAAATATAGAATGTAGAACCCAGAATTAGGAATATTGAATAAAGAATACTGAATATAGAATTTAGAACACGGAAAGCAGAACACAGAATTTAGAATATAGAATACAGAAAACTTAATATAAAATATACAATATAGAATGTTGAACACAGAGTATAGAATATAGAATACGGAATACTGAATATAGAATTTAGAATATACAATGTAGAACACAAAATAGAGAATATAGAATACGGAATGCAGAATATAGAATACAGAATTTAGAATGTAGAACACAGAATAGAGAACATAGAATAGAGTATATGGAACAGAAAATATAGAACATGGAATGCAGAACACAGAATTTAGAATATAGAATACAGAATACTGAATATAGAATTTAGAATATAGAATGTAGAACACTGTATATAGAATACAGCATGCAGAATATACAATATAGAATATAGAATGCAGAACACAGAATTTAGAATATAGAATGCAGAATAATGTATATAGAATTTAGAATATAGAATGAATAACACAGAATATAGAATATAGACAAAGGAATGGACAATATAGAATATAGAAAATAGAATGAAGAACACAAAATATACAATATAGAATAGAGAATATAGAACCCAGAATTTAGAAATGGAATGCAGAACAGAGAATTTAGAATATAGAATAAAGAATACTTAATATAGAATTTATAATATAGAATGTAGAACACAGAATATAGAATAAGGCATTCATAATACACAATACAGAATATAGAATGCAGAACACATAATATAGAGTATGGAACACAGAATACAGAACCCAAAATTTAGAACATGGAAAGCAGAACACAGAATTTAGAGTATATAATACAGAATACTGAATATAAAATTTAGAACATAAAATGTAGAAGACAGAATATGGAATGTAGAATACGGAATGCAGAATATTGTGTACAGAATATAGAATGTAGAACACAGAATTTATAATATGGAAAACAGAATATAGAACCCAGGATTTAGAACATGGAATGCAGAACACAGAATTTAGAATATAGAATACAGACTACTGAATATAGAATTTAGAATTTAGAATGTAGAACACAGAATTTAGAATATAGAATAATGAATACTGTATATAGAATTTTGATTATAGAATGTAGGACACAGGATATAGAATGTACAATACGAAATGCAAAATATAGAATACAGAATATAGTATGTAGAACACAGAATGTAGAATATGGAAAACAGAATACAAAAACGAGAATTTAGAACATGGAATTCACTTCACAGAATTTAGACTATAGAATACAAAATACTGAATATAAAATTTTGAATATACAATGTAGAACACAGAATTTAGAATATAGAATACAGACAACTGAAAAAGGAAATTAGAATTTAGAATGTAAAATACAGAATATAGAATATAGAATACGGAAAGCAGAAAATTGAATACAGATTTTAGAATAGAGAAAACAGAATATAGAATATGGAAAACAGAATACAAAACCCAGAAATGAGAACATGGAATGCAGAACACAGAATTTAGAATATACTAACCAGAATACTCAATATAGAATTTCGAATATAGAATGTTGAACACAGAATTTAGAATATAGAAAATAGAATACTGAATATAGAATTTAGAATATAGAAATTAGAACACAGAATATAGAATATAGAATAGAGAATATAGAACCCAAAATTTAGAACATGGAATGCAGAACACAGATTTTAGAATATAGAATACAGAATACTGAATATAGAATTTAGAATATAGAATGTAGGACACAGAATATAGAATATAGACTACGGAATGCAGAATATAGTATATAGAATATAGATTAATGAGCACAAAATATAGAATACAGAATATAGAAAACAGAATTTAGAAGATGGAATGCAGAACACAGAATTTAGGATATAGAAAACAGAATACTGAATATAGAATTTAGAACATAGAATGTTGAACACAGAATATAGAATATAGACTACGGAATGCAGAATATAGAATATAGAATGATGAACCCAAAGTATAGAATATAGAATAGAAATATAGAACCCAGAATTAAGAACATGGAATGTAGAACACAGAATTTAAAATATAGAATACCGAATACTGTATATAGAATATGAATATACAAGGTAGAACACAGATTTTAGAATATAGAATACAGAATACTGAATATAGAATTAAGAATATTCAATGTATAACACAAATATAGAATATAGAAAAAGTAATGCAGAATATAGAATACAGAATATAGAATGTAGAACACAGAATATAGAATATGGAAAACAGAATACAAAACCCAGAATTGAGAATATGGAATGCAGAACACAGAATGTAGAATATAGAAAACAGAATACTGAATATAAAATTTCGAATATACAATGTAGAACACAGAATTTAGGATATAGAATAAAGAATACTGAATATAGAATTTAGAGTATAGATTGTAGAACACAGAATATAAAATATAGAATAGAGAATATAGACCCAGAAATTAGAACACGGAAAGCAGAACACAGAATTTAGAATATAGGATACAGAATACTTAATATAAAATATACAATATAGAATGTTGAACACAGAGTATAGAATATAGAATACGGAATACTGAATATAGAATTTAGAATATAGAATGTAGAACACAGAATAGAGAACATAGAATAGAGTATATGGAACACAAAATATAGAACATGGAATGCAGAACACAGAATTTAGAATATAGAATACAGAATACTGAATATAGAATTTAGAATAAAGAATGTAGAACACTGAATATAGAATACGGCAAGCAGAATATACAATATAGAATATAGAATGCAGAACACAGAATTTAGAATATAGAATGCAGAATAATGTATATAGAATTTAGAATATAGAATGTATAAGACAGAATATAGAATATAGACAAAGGAATTTAGAATATAGATTATAGAATATAGAATGAAGGACACAAAATATACAATATAGAATAGAGAATATAGAACGCAGAATTTAGAAATGGAATGCAGAACAGAGAATTTAGAATATAGAATAAAGTATACTGAATATAGAATTTAGAATATAGAATGTAGAACACAGAATATAGAATAAGGCATGCATAATACACAATACAGAATATAGAATGCAGGACACATCGTATAGAATATGGAAAACAGAATACAGAACCCAAAATTTAGAACATGGTATGCAGAACACAGAATTCAGAGTATGTAATACAGAATACTGAATATAAAATTTAGAATAAAGAATGTAGAACACAGAATATGGAATGTAGAATACCGAATGCAGAATATTGAGTACAGAATATAGAATATAGAACACAGAATTTATAATATGGAAAACAGAATATAGAACCCAGGATTGAGAACGTGGAATGAAGAACACAGAATTTAGAATATAGAATACAGACTACTGAATATAGAATTTAGAATTTAGAATGTAGAACAATGAATTCAGAATATAGAATACCGAATACTGAATATAGAATATGAATATACAATGTAGAACACAGAATTTAGAATATAGAACAAAGAATACTGAAAATAGAATGTAGAATATACAATGTAGAAAACAGAATATAGAATATAGAATACGGAAAGCAGAATATTGAATACAGAATATAGAATGTAGAACACAGAATATAGAATATAGACTACGGAATGCAGAATATAGAATATAGAATATAGAATGATGAACCCAAATTATAGAAAATAGAATAGAATATTAGAACCCAGAATTAAGAACATGGAATGTAGAACACAGAATTTAGATTATAGAATACAGAATACTGAATATCGAATTTAGAATATAGAATGTAGAACACAGAATATGGAATGTTAGATACGCAATGCAGACTATTGAATAGAGAATACAGAATGTAGAACACAGAATATAGAATATAGACTTCGGAAAGCAGAATATAGAATATAGTATATAGAAAGATGAACATAGTATATAGAATATAAAATAGAAAATATACAACACAGAATTTAGAACATGGAAAGCAGAATTCAGTATTTAGTATATAGAATACAGAATACCTAATATGGATTATAGAACATGGAATGAAGAACCCAGAATAAACAATATAGAATACGGGATACTGAATATAGAATTTAGAATTTAGAACACAGAATATAGAATATAGAGTATAGGATATAGAACCCAGAATTTAGAACATGGAATGCAGAACACAGAATTTAGAATATAGAATACAGAATACTGAATATAGAATTTAAATTATAGAATGTAGGACATAGAATATAAAATGTACAATACGGAATGCAAAATAAAGAATACAGAATATAGAATGTAGAACACAGAATGTAGAATATGGAAAACAGAATACAGAAACGAGAATTTAGAACATGGAATGTACAACACATAGTTTAGACTATAGAATACAGAATACTGAATATAAAATTTGAATATAGAATGTAGAACACAGAATTTAGAATATAGAATACAGACTACTGAATATAGAATTTAGAATATAGAATGTAGAACACAGAATTTAGAATATAGAATACAGAATACGGAATATAGAATTTAGAAAATACAATGTAGAACAGAGAATATAGAATATAGACAACGGAATGCAGAATATAGAATATACAATATAGAATAATGAGCACAAAATATAGAAGAGAGAATATAGAACCCAGAATTTAAAACATGGAATGCAGAACACAGAATTTAGAATATAGAATACCGAATACTGTATATAGAATATGAATATACAATGTAGAACACAGAATTTAGAATATAGAATACAGAATACTGAATATAGAATTAAGAATATACAATGTAGAACACACAATATAGAATATAAAATACGGAATGCAGAATATAGAATACAGAATATAGAATGTAGAACACAGAATATAGAATATGGAAAACAGAATACAAAACTGAGAAATGAGAACATGGAATGCAGAACTCAGAATATAGAATAGAGAAAACAGAATACTGAATATAAAATTTCGAATATAGAATGTACATCACAGAATTTAGAATATAGAGTAACGAATACTGAATATAGAATTTAGAATATAGAATGTAGAACACAGAATTTAGAATATAGAAAAGAGAATATTGACCCAGAATTTAGAACACGGAAAGCAGAACACACAATTTAGAATATAGAATACAGAATACTTAATATAAAATTTACAATATAGAATGTTGAACACAGAGAATAGAATATAGAATACGGAATACTGTATATAATATTTTGAATATAGAATGTAGAACACAGATTAGAGAATATAGAATATGGAATGCAGAATATAGAATTCAGAATATCAAATGTAGAACACAGAATATAGAATATAGAATAGAGTATATGGAACACAAAATATAAAACATGGAATGCAGAACACAGAATTTAGAATATAGAATACAGAATACTGAATATTGAATTAAGAATGTACAATGTATAACACAAATATAGAATATAGAATATGGCATGCAGAATATACAATATAGTATATAGAATGCAGAACACAGAATTTAGAATATAGAATGCAGAATACTGTATATAGAATATAGAATATAGAATGAATAACACAGAATATAGAATATAGACAAAGGAAAGGAGAATATAGAATATAGAATATAGAATGAAGAACACCAAATATACAATATAGAATTGAGAATATAGAACACAGAATTTAGAAATGGAATGCAGAACAGAGAATTTAGAATATAGAATACAGTATACTGAAAATAGAATTTTGAATATAGAATGTAGAACACAGAATATAGAATATAGACTACGAAATGCAGAATATAGAATAAAGAATACAAAATAATGAGCATAAAATATAGAATAGAGAATATAGAACCCAGAATTCAGAACATGGAATACAGAACACAGACTTTAGAATACAGAAAACCGAATACTGTATATAGAATAGGAATACACAAGGTAGAACACAGAATTTAGGATATAGAATACAGAATACTGAATATAGAATTAAGATAATACAATGTAGAACACAGAATATAGAATATACAATACGGAATGCAGAATATAGAATACAGAATATAGAATGTAGAACACAGAATATAGAATATGGAAAACAGAATACAAAACCAAGAATTGAGAACATGAAATGCAGAACACAGAATTTAGAATATAGAAAACAGAATACTGAACATAGAATTTTGATTATAGAATGTAGGACACAGAATATAGAATGTACAATAAGAAATGCATAATATAGAATACAGAATATAGTATGTAGAACACAGAATGTAGAATATGGATAACAGAATACAGAAACGAGAATTTAGAACATGGAATTCACTACACAGAATTTAGACTATAGAATACAAAATACTGAATATAAAATTTTGAATATAGAATGTAGAACACAGAATTTAGAATATAGAATACAGACAACTGAAAAAGGAAATTAGAATTTAGAATGTAGAATACAGAATATAGAATATAGAATACGGAAAGCAGAATATTGAATACAGATTATAGAATATAGAACACAGAATATAGAATATGGAAAACAGAATACAAAACCCAGAAATGAGAACATGGATTCAGAACACAGAATTTAGAATATAGTAACCAGAATACTCAATATAGAATTTCGAATATAGAATGTTGAACACAGAATTTAGAATATAGAAAATAGAATACTGAATATAGAATTTAGAATATAGAAATTAGAACACAGAATATAGAATATAGAATAGAGAATATAGAACCCAAAATTTAGAACATGGAATGCAGAACACAGATTTTAGAATATAGAATACAGAATACTGAATATAGAATTTAGAATATAGAATGTAGGACACAGAATATAGAATATAGACTACGGAATGCAGAATATAGTATATAGAATATAGATTAATGAGCACAAAATATAGAATACAGAATATAGAAAACAGAATTTAGAAGATGGAATGCAGAACACAGAATTTAGGATATAGAAAACAGTATACTGAATATAGAATTTAGAATATAGAATGTTGAACACAGAATATAGAATATAGACTACGGAATGCAGAATATAGAATATAGAATGATGAACCCAAAGTATAGAATATTGAATAGAAATATAGAACCCAGAATTAAGAACATGGAATGTAGAACACAGAATTTAAAATATAGAATACCATATACTGTATATAGAATATGAATATACATGGTAGAACACAGAATTTAGAATATAGGATACAGAATACTGAATATAGAATTAAGAATATACAATGTATAACACAAATATAGAATATAGAATAAGGAATGCAGAATATAGAATACAGAATATAGAATGTAGAACACAGAATATAGAATATGGAAAACAGAATACAAAACCCAGAATTGAGAACATGGAATGCAGAACGCAGAATTTAGAATATAGAATACAGAATACTGAATATAGAATATATGATGTAGAATGTAGAACACATAGTATAGAATATGGAAAAGAGAATTCAAAACCCAGAATTGAGAACATAGAATGTGGAACACAGAAATTAGAATATAGAATACAGAATACTGAATATCGAATTTAGAATATAGAATGAAGAACACAGAACACAGAATATAGAGTATAGAATACAGAATATAGAAATTAGAATATAGAATATAGAACACAGAATACAGAATATAGAATACAGAATATGGAACAAAAAATTTGGAAAATGGAATGCAGAACACAGAATTTAGAATATAGAATACCGAATACTGAATATAGAATATGAATATAGAATGTAGAGCACAGAATTTAGAATATAGAATACAGAATACTGAATATAGAATATGGAATATACAATGTAGAACACAGAATATAGAATATAGAATACGGAACGCAGAATATAGAATACAGAATATAGAATGTAGAACACAGAATTTAGAATATGGAAAACAGAATACAAAACCCAGTATTGAGAACATCGAATGCAGAACACAGAATTTAGAATATAGAAAACAAATACTGAATATAGGATTTCGAATATAGAATGTAGAACACAGTATTTAGTATATGGAATAAAGAATACTGAATATAGAATTTAGAATATAGAATGTAGAACACAGAATAAAGAATAGAAAATAGAGAATATAGAACCCAGAATTTAGAACATGGAATGCAGAACATAGAATGTAGAATATAGAGTACAGAATACTGAATATAGAATATGAATATACAATGTGGAACACAGAATATAGAATACGGAATGCAGAATTTAGAATACAGAATATAGAATGTAGAAAACAGAATATAGAATATGGAAAAGAGAATACAAAACCAGGAATTGAGAACATGGTATGCAGAACACAGATTTAGAATATAGAAAACAGAATACTGAATATAGAATTTCGAATATAGAATGTAGAACACAGAATTTCGTATATAGAATAAAGAATACTAAATATAGAAATCAGAATATAGAATGTAGAACACAGAATATAGAATAGAGAATAGAGAATAGAGAACCCAGAATTAAGAATATGGAATGCAGAACACAGAATTTAGAATATAGAAAACAGAATACTGAATATAGAATTTAGAATATACAATGTAGAACGCAGAATATAGAATAAAGATTCGGAATGCAGAATATAGAATACAGAATATAGAATGTAGAACACAGAATATAGAATATGGAAAACAAATTACAAAACCCAGAATTGAGAACATGGAATGCAGAACACAGAATTTGTAATATAAAATACAGAATACTGAATATAGAATTTAGAATATAGAATGTAGAACACAGAATATAGAATATAGAATATAGTATATAGAACACAGTATTTGGAACATGGAATGCAGAACACAGAATTAAGTATATAGAATACCGAATTCTGAATATAGAATATGAATATACAATATAGAGCACAGAATTTAGAATATAGAAACAGAATACTGAATATAGAATTTAGAATATATAATGTAGAACACAGAATATAGAATAGGGAATGCAGAATATTAAATACAGAATATATAATATAGAACACAGTATTTAGAATATGGAATACTGATTACTGAATATAGAATTTAGAATATAAAATGTAGAACACAGAATTTAGAATATAGAGTATAGAATACTGAATATGGAATTTAGAATATAGAACGTAGAACACAGAACATAGAATATAGATTACAGTATATAGAACCCAGAATTTGGAAAATGGAATGCAGAACAGAGAATATAGAATATAGTATACCGAGTACTGAAAATAGTATATGAATATACAATTTAGAGCACAGAATTTAGAATATAGAATACGGAATACTGAATATAGAATATCGAATATAGAATGAACACAGAATTTAGAATATAGAGTATAGAATACTGAATATAGAATTTAGAATATAGAATGTAGAACACAGAATATAGAATATAGAATACAGTATATAGAACCCAGAATTTGGAACATGGAATACAGAACACAGAATATAGAATATAGGATACCGAATACTGAATATAGAATATGAACATACAATTTAGAGCACAGAATTTAGAATAAAGGAAACAATATACTGAATATAGAATTTAGAATATACAATGAAGAACACAGAATATAGAATAGAGATTAGAGAATTTAGAACCCAGAATTTAGAACATGGAATGCAGAACTCAGAATTTAGAATATAGAATGTTGAATACTGAATATCGAATTTAGAATATAGAATGTAGAACACAGAATATAGAATAGAGAAAAGAGAATATGGAACCCAGAAATCAGAACATGGAATGCATATCTCAGAATTTAGAATATAGAATGTAGAACACAGAATATAGTATATAGAATATCGAATACAGAACAGAGAATTTAGAACATGGAACGCAGAACACAGAATTTAGAATATAGAATACTGAATGCAGAAAATAGAATTTAAAATATAGAATGAATAACACAGAATATAGAATAGAGAATATAGAATATAGAAGCCAGACTTTAGAACATGGTATGCAGAACACATAATTTAGAATATAGTATACAGAATACTGAATATACAATTTAGAATATAGAATGTAGAACACAGAATATAGAATTTAGTACAGAATTCAGAACACACAATTTAGAACATGGAATTTGGAACACAGAATTTAGAATATAGAATACTGAATACTATATATAGACTTTAAAATATATAATGTAGAACACAGAATAGAGAATATGGTATACAGAATACTGAATATAGTATTTTGAATAAAGAATGTAGAACACAGAATATAGAATAGAGAATAGAGAATATAGAACCCAGAATTTAGAACATGGAATGCAGAACACACAATTTAGAATAGCGAAAACAGAATATTGAATATAGAATTTACAGTATAGAATGTAGAACACAGAAAATAGAATATAGCGTACGGAATGCAGAATACAGAATTTACAATATAGAATGAAGAACACAAAATATAGAATAGAGAATATAGAACACAGAATTAAGAACATGGGATGCAGAACACATAATTTAGAATATAGAATACAGAATACTGAATATATAATTTCGAATTTAGAATGTAGAACACAGAATTTATTATATAGAATAAAGAATACTGAATATAGAATTTAGAATATAGAATGCAGAACACAGAATAAAGAATAGGGAATAGACAATATAAAACCAAGAATTTAGGACATGGGATGCAGAACACAGTATTTAGAATATAGAATACAGAATACTGAATATAGAATTTAGAATATAGAATGTAGAACACAGAATATAGAATATGGAAAACAGAATACAAAACCCAGAATTGAGAACATGGAATGCAGAACCCAGAATTTAGAATATAGAAAACAGAATACTGAACATAGAATTTACAATATACAATGTAGAACTCAGAATATACAATATAGACCACGGAATGCAGAATGTAGAATACAGAATATAGAATGTAGAACACAGAATATAAAATATGGAAAACAGAATACAAAACCAAGGATTGAGAACATGGAATGCAGAAAACTGTATTTAGAATATAGAAAAGAGAATATAGAATGCAGAACACAGAATTTAGTATATAGTAAAAAATACTGTATATAGAATTTAGAATATAGAATGTAGAACACAGAATATAGAATAGAGAAGAGAGAAGAGAGAACCCAGAATTTAGAATATGGATGCAGAACACAGAATTTAGAATATAGAATACAGAATACTGAATATAGAATTTAGAATATAGAATGTAGAACACAGAATTTAGAATATGGAAAACAGAATACAAAACCCAGAATTGAGAACATGGAATGCAGAACACAGAATTTAGAATATAGAAAACAGTATACTGAATATTGAATTTCGAATATAGAATGTAGAACACAGAATTTATTATATAGAATAAAAAATACTGAATATAGAATTTAAAATAGAATGTACAACACAGAATATAGAATAGAGAACAGAGAATTTAGAACCCAGAATTTAGAACATGGAATGCCGAACACAGAATTTAGAATATAGTATACAGAACACTGAATATACAATTTAGAATATAGAATGTAGAACACAGAATATGGAATGTTAGATACGGAATGCAGACTATTGAATACAGAGTATAGAATGTAGAACACAGAATATAGAATATAGAGTACGGAATGCAGAATATAGAATATAGTATACAGAAAGTTGAACACAGTATATAGAATATAGAATAGAAAATATACAACCAGAATTTAGAACATGGAAAGCAGAATTCAGTATTTAGTATATAGAATACAGAATACCAAATATGGATTATAGAACATGGAATGCAGAAATCAGAATACACAATATAGAATACGGGATACTGAATATGGAATTTAGAATATAGAATTTAGAACACAAAATATAGAATATAGAGTATAGGATATAGAACCCAGAATTTACAACATGGAATGCAGAACACAGAATTTAGAATATACAATACAGAACACTGAATACAGAATTTAGATTATAGAATGAAGGACACAGAATATAGAATGTACATTATGGAATGCAAAATAAAGACTACAGAATATAGAATGTAGAACACAGAATGAAGAATATGGAAAACAGAATACAGAAACGAGAATTTAGAACATGGAATGCACAACATAGTGTTTAGACAATAGAATACAGAACACTAAATATAAAATTTTGAATATAGAATGTAGATCACAGAATTTACAATATAGAATACAGATTACTGAATATAGAATTTAGAATAAAGAATGTAGAACACAGAATATAGAATATAGAATACAGAATACTGAATATAGAATGTAGAATATACAATGTAGAAAACAGAATATGGAATATAGTATACGAAAAGCAGAATACTGAATACAGAATATAGAATGAAGAACACAGATTATAGAATATGGAAAACAGAATAGAAAACTCAGAATTGAGAACATGGAATGCAGAACACAGAATTTAGAATATAGAAAACAGAATACTGAATATAAAATTTCAAATATAGAATGTAGAACCCAGAATTAGGAATATTGAATAAAGAATACTGAATATAGAATTTAGAACACGGAAAGCAGAACACAGAATTTAGAATATAGAATACAGAAAACTTAATATAAAATATACAATATAGAATGTTGAACACAGAGTATAGAATATAGAATACGGAATACTGAATATAGAATTTAGAATATACAATGTAGAACACAAAATAGAGAATATAGAATACGGAATGCAGAATATAGAATACAGAATTTAGAATGTAGAACACAGAATAGAGAACATAGAATAGAGTATATGGAACAGAAAATATAGAACATGGAATGCAGAACACAGAATTTAGAATATAGAATACAGAATACTGAATATAGTATTTAGAATATAGAATGTAGAACACTGAATATAGAATACAGCATGCAGAATATACAATATAGAATATAGAATGCAGAACACAGAATTTAGAATATAGAATGCAGAATAATGTATATAGAATTTAGAATATAGAATGAATAACACAGAATATAGAATATAGACAAAGGAATGGACAATATAGAATATAGAATATAGAATGAAGAACACAAAATATACAATATAGAATAGAGAATATAGAACCCAGAATTTAGAAATGGAATGCAGAACAGAGAATTTAGAATATAGAATAAAGAATACTTAATATAGAATTTATAATATAGAATGTAGAACACAGAATATAGAATAAGGCATTCATAATACACAATACATAATATAGAATGCAGAACACATAATATAGAGTATGGAACACAGAATACAAAACCCAAAATTTAGAACATGGAAAGCAGAACACAGAATTTAGAGTATATAATACAGAATACTGAATATAAAATTTAGAACATAAAATGTAGAAGACAGAATATGGAATGTAGAATACGGAATGCAGAATATTGTGTACAGAATATAGAATGTAGAACACAGAATTTATAATATGGAAAACAGAATATAGAACCCAGGATTTAGAACATGGAATACAGAACACAGAATTTAGAATATAGAATACAGACTACTGAATATAGAATTTAGAATTTAGAATGTAGAACACAGAATTTAGAATATAGAATAATGAATACTGTATATAGAATTTTGATTATAGAATGTAGGACACAGGATATAGAATGTACAATACGAAATGCAAAATATAGAATACAGAATATAGTATGTAGAACACAGAATGTAGAATATGGAAAACAGAATACAAAAACGAGAATTTAGAACATGGAATTCACTTCACAGAATTTAGACTATAGAATACAAAATACTGAATATAAAATTTTGAATATACAATGTAGAACACAGAATTTAGAATATAGAATACAGACAACTGAAAAAGGAAATTAGAATTTAGAATGTAAAATACAGAATATAGAATATAGAATACGGAAAGCAGAAAATTGAATACAGATTTTAGAATAGAGAAAACAGAATATAGAATATGGAAAACAGAATACAAAACCCAGAAATTAGAACATGGAATGCAGAACACAGAATTTAGAATATACTAACCAGAATACTCAATATAGAATTTCGAATATAGAATGTTGAACACAGAATTTAGAATATAGAAAATAGAATACTGAATATAGAATTTAGAATATAGAAATTAGAACACAGAATATAGAATATAGAATAGAGAATATAGAACCCAAAATTTAGAACATGGAATGCAGAACACAGATTTTAGAATATAGAATACAGAATACTGAATATAGAATTTAGAATATAGAATGTAGGACACAGAATATAGAATATAGACTACGGAATGCAGAATATAGTATATAGAATATAGATTAATGAGCACAAAATATAGAATACAGAATATAGAAAACAGAATTTAGAAGATGGAATGCAGAACACAGAATTTAGGATATAGAAAACAGAATACTGAATATAGAATTTAGAACATAGAATGTTGAACACAGAATATAGAATATAGACTACGGAATGCAGAATATAGAATATAGAATGATGAACCCAAAGTATAGAATATAGAATAGAAATATAGAACCCAGAATTAAGAACATGGAATGTAGAACACAGAATTTAAAATATAGAATACCGAATACTGTATATAGAATATGAATATACAAGGTAGAACACAGATTTTAGAATATAGAATACAGAATACTGAATATAGAATTAAGAATATTCAATGTATAACACAAATATAGAATATAGAATAAGTAATGCAGAATATAGAATACAGAATATAGAATGTTGAACACAGAATATAGAATATGGAAAACAGAATACAAAACCCAGAATTGAGAATATGGAATGCAGAACACAGAATGTAGAATATAGAAAACAGAATACTGAATATAAAATTTCGAATATACAATGTAGAACACAGAATTTAGGATATAGAATAAAGAATACTGAATATAGAATTTAGAATATAGATTGTAGAACACAGAATATAAAATATAGAATAGAGAATATAGACCCAGAAATTAGAACACGGAAAGCAGAACACAGAATTTAGAATATAGGATACAGAATACTTAATATAAAATATACAATATAGAATGTTGAACACAGAGTATAGAATATAGAATACGGAATACTGAATATAGAATTTAGAATATAGAATGTAGAACACAGAATAGAGAACATAGAATAGAGTATATGGAACACAAAATATAGAACATGGAATGCAGAACACAGAATTTAGAATATAGAATACAGAATACTGAATATAGAATTTAGAATAAAGAATGTAGAACACTGAATATAGAATACGGCAAGCAGAATATACAATATAGAATATAGAATGCAGAACACAGAATTTAGAATATAGAATGCAGAATAATGTATATAGAATTTAGAATATAGAATGTATAAGACAGAATATAGAATATAGACAAAGGAATTTAGAATATAGATTATAGAATATAGAATGAAGGACACAAAATATACAATATAGAATAGAGAATATAGAACGCAGAATTTAGAAATGGAATGCAGAACAGAGAATTTAGAATATAGAATAAAGTATACTGAATATAGAATTTAGAATATAGAATGTAGAACACAGAATATAGAATAAGGCATGCATAATACACAATACAGAATATAGAATAAGTCATGCATAATACACAATACAGAATATAGAATGCAGGACACATCGTATAGAATATGGAAAACAGAATACAGAACCCAAAATTTAGAACATGGTATGCAGAACACAGAATTCAGAGTATGTAATACAGAATACTGAATATAAAATTTAGAATATAGAATGTAGAACACAGAATATGGAATGTAGAATACCGAATGCAGAATATTGAGTACAGAATATAGAATATAGAACACAGAATTTATAATATGGAAAACAGAATATAGAACCCAGGATTGAGAACGTGGAATGAAGAACACAGAATTTAGAATATAGAATACAGACTACTGAATATAGAATTTAGAATTTAGAATGTAGAACAATGAATTCAGAATATAGAATACCGAATACTGAATATAGAATATGAATATACAATGTAGAACACAGAATTTAGAATATAGAACAAAGAATACTGAAAATAGAATGTAGAATATACAATGTAGAAAACAGAATATAGAATATAGAATACGGAAAGCAGAATATTGAATACAGAATATAGAATGTAGAACACAGAATATAGAATATAGACTACGGAATGCAGAATATAGAATATAGAATATAGAATGATGAACCCAAATTATAGAAAATAGAATAGAATATTAGAACCCAGAATTAAGAACATGGAATGTAGAACACAGAATTTAGATTATAGAATACAGAATACTGAATATCGAAATTTGGAATATAGAATGTAGAACACAGAATATGGAATGTTAGATACGCAATGCAGACTATTGAATACAGAATACAGAATGTAGAACACAGAATATAGAATATAGACTACGGAATGCAGAATATAGAATATAGTATATAGAAAGATGAACATAGTATATAGAATATAAAATAGAAAATATACAACACAGAATTTAGAACATGGAAAGCAGAATCCAGTATTTAGTATATAGAATACAGAATACCAAATATGGATTATAGAACATGGAATGAAGAACCCAGAATAAACAATATAGAATACGGGATACTGAATATAGAATTTAGAATTTAGAACACAGAATATAGAATATAGAGTATAGGATATAGAACCCAGAATTTAGTACATGGAATGCAGAACACAGAATTTAGAATATAGAATACAGAATACTGAATATAGAATTTAGATTATAGAATGTAGGACATAGAATATAAAATGTACAATACGGAATGCAAAATAAAGAATACAGAATATAGAATGTAGAACACAGAATGTAGAATATGGAAAACAGAATACAGAATCGAGAATTTAGAACATGGAATGTACAACACATAGTTTAGACTATAGAATACAGAATACTGAATATAAAATTTGAATATAGAATGTAGAACACAGAATTTAGAATATAGAATACAGACTACTGAATATAGAATTTAGAATATAGAATGTAGAACACAGAATTTAGAATATAGAATACAGAATACGGAATATAGAATTTAGAAAATACAATGTAGAACAGAGAATATAGAATATAGACAACGGAATGCAGAATATAGAATATACAATATAGAATAATGAGCACAAAATATAGAAGAGAGAATATAGAACCCAGAATTTAAAACATGGAATGCAGAACACAGAATTTAGAATATAGAATACCGAATACTGTATATAGAATATGAATATACAATGTAGAACACAGAATTTAGAATATAGAATACAGAATACTGAATATAGAATTAAGAATATACAATGTAGAACACACAATATAGAATATAGAATACGGAATGCAGAATATAGAATACAGAATATAGAATGTAGAACACAGAATATAGAATATGGAAAACAGAATACAAAACCGAGAAATGAGAACATGGAATGCAGAACTCAGAATATAGAATAGAGAAAACAGAATACTGAATATAAAATTTCGAATATAGAATGTACATCACAGAATTTAGAATATAGAGTAACGAATACTGAATATAGAATTTAGAATATAGAATGTAGAACACAGAATTTAGAATATAGAAAAGAGAATATTGACCCAGAATTTAGAACACGGAAAGCAGAACACACAATTTAGAATATAGAATACAGAATACTTAATATAAAACTTACAATATAGAATGTTGAACACAGAGAATAGAATATAGAATACGGAATACTGTATATAATATTTTGAATATAGAATGTAGAACACAGATTAGAGAATATAGAATATGGAATGCAGAATATAGAATTCAGAATATCAAATGTAGAACACAGAATATAGAATATAGAATAGAGTATATGGAACACAAAATATAAAACATGGAATGCAGAACACAGAATTTAGAATATAGAATACAGAATACTGAATATTGAATTAAGAATGTACAATGTATAACACAAATATAGAATATAGAATATGGCATGCAGAATATACAATATAGTATATAGAATGCAGAACACAGAATTTAGAATATAGAATGCAGAATACTGTATATAGAATATAGAATATAGAATGAATAACACAGAATATAGAATATAGACAAAGGAAAGGAGAATATAGAATATAGAATATAGAATGAAGAACACCAAATATACAATATAGAATTGAGAATATAGAACACAGAATTTAGAAATGGAATGCAGAACAGAGAATTTAGAATATAGAATACAGTATACTGAATATAGAATTTTGAATATAGAATGTAGAACACAGAATATAGAATATAGACTACGGAATGCAGAATATAGAATAAAGAATACAAAATAATGAGCATAAAATATAGAATAGAGAATATAGAACCCAGAATTCAGAACATGGAATACAGAACACAGACTTTAGAATACAGAAAACCGAATACTGTATATAGAATAGGAATATACAATGTAGAACACAGAATTTAGGATATAGAATACAGAATACTGAATATAGAATTAAGATAATACAATGTAGAACACAGAATATAGAATATACAATACGGAATGCAGAATATAGAATACAGAATATAGAATGTAGAACACAGAATATAGAATATGGAAAACAGAATACAAAACCAAGAATTGAGAACATGAAATGCAGAACACAGAATTTAGAATATAGAAAACAGAATACTGAACATAGAATTTTGATTATAGAATGTAGGACACAGAATATAGAATGTACAATAAGAAATGCATAATATAGAATACAGAATATAGTATGTAGAACACAGAATGTAGAATATGGATAACAGAATACAGAAACGAGAATTTAGAACATGGAATTCACTACACAGAATTTAGACTATAGAATACAGAATACTGAATATAAAATTTTGAATATAGAATGTAGAACACAGAATTTAGAATATAGAATACAGACAACTGAAAAAGGAAATTAGAATTTAGAATGTAGAATACAGAATATAGAATATAGAATACGGAAAGCAGAATATTGAATACAGATTATAGAATATAGAACACAGAATATAGAATATGGAAAACAGAATACAAAACCCAGAAATGAGAACATGGATGCAGAACACAGAATTTAGAATATAGTAACCAGAATACTCAATATAGAATTTCGAATATAGAATGTTGAACACAGAATTTAGAATATAGAAAATAGAATACTGAATATAGAATTTAGAATATAGAAATTAGAACACAGAATATAGAATATAGAATAGAGAATATAGAACCCAAAATTTAGAACATGGAATGCAGAACACAGATTTTAGAATATAGAATACAGAATACTGAATATAGAATTTAGAATATAGAATGTAGGACACAGAATATAGAATATAGACTACGGAATGCAGAATATAGTATATAGAATATAGATTAATGAGCACAAAATATAGAATACAGAATATAGAAAACAGAATTTAGAAGATGGAATGCAGAACACAGAATTTAGGATATAGAAAACAGTATACTGAATATAGAATTTAGAATATAGAATGTTGAACACAGAATATAGAATATAGACTACGGAATGCAGAATATAGAATATAGAATGATGAACCCAAAGTATAGAATATTGAATAGAAATATAGAACCCAGAATTAAGAACATGGAATGTAGAACACAGAATTTAAAATATAGAATACCATATACTGTATATAGAATATGAATATACATGGTAGAACACAGAATTTAGAATATAGGATACAGAATACTGAATATAGAATTAAGAATATACAATGTATAACACAAATATAGAATATAGAATAAGGAATGCAGAATATAGAATACAGAATATAGAAAGTAGAACACAGAATATAGAATATGGAAAACAGAATACAAAACCCAGAATTGAGAACATGGAATGCAGAACACAGAATGTAGAATATAGAAAACAGAATACTGAATATAAAATTTCGAATATACAATGTAGAACACAGAATTTAGAATATAGAATAAAGAATACTGAATATAGATTTTAGAATATAGAATGTAGAACACAGAATATAAAATATAGAATAGAGAATATAGACCCAGAAATTAGAACACGGAAAGCAGAACACAGAATTTAGAATATAGGATACAGAATACTTAATATAAAATATACAATATAGAATGTTGAACACAGAATATGGAATACAGAATACGGAATGCAGAATATTGAATACAGAATATAGAATATAGAACACAGAATTTAGAATATGGAAAACAGAATATAGAACCCAGGATTTAGAACGTGGAATGAAGAACACAGAATTTAGAATATAGAATACAGACTACTGAATATAGAATTTAGAACTTAGAATGTAGAACAATGAATTTAGAATATAGAATACAGAATACTGAATATAGAATATGAATATACAATGTAGAACACAGAATTTAGAATATAGAACACAGAATACTGAAAATAGAATGTAGAATATACAATGTAGAAAACAGAATATAGAATATAGAATACGGAAAGCAGAATATTGAATACAGAATATAGAATGTAGAACACAGAATATAGAATATAGACTACGGAATGCAGAATATAGAATATAGAATATAGAATGATGAACCCAAATTATAGAAAATAGAATAGAATATTAGAACCCAGAATTAA
This sequence comes from Vicugna pacos, assembly GCF_048564905.1. NCBI lineage: Eukaryota > Metazoa > Chordata > Mammalia > Artiodactyla > Camelidae > Vicugna > Vicugna pacos. The sequence goes on from NW_027328737.1 coordinate 4,392,658, forward strand.
GAACATGGAATGTAGAACACAGAATTTAGATTATAGAATACAGAATACTGAATATCGAATTTAGAATATAGAATGTAGAACACAGAATATGGAATGTTTGATACGGAATGCAGACAATTGAATACAGAATACAGAATGTAGAACACAGAATATAGAATATAGACTACGGAATGCAGAATATAGAATATAGTATATAGAAAGATGAACATAGTATATAGAATATAGAATAGAAAATATACAACACACAATTTAGAACATGGAAAGCAGAATTCAGTATTTAGTATATAGAATACAGAATACCTAATATGGATTATAGAACATGGGATGCAGAACCCAGAATATACAATACAGAATACGGGATACTGAATATAGAATTCAGAATTTAGAATTTAGAACACAGAATATAAAATATAGAGTATAGGATATAGAACCCAGAATTTAGAACATGGAATGCAGAACACAGAATTTAGAATATAGAATACAGAATACTGAATATAGAATTTAGATTATAGAATGTAGGACATAGAATATAGAATGTACAATACGGAATGCAAAATAAAGACTACAGAATATAGAATGTAGAACACAGAATGTAGAATATGGAAAACAGAATACAGAAACGAGAATTTAGAACATGGAATGCAGAACACATAGTTTAGACTATAGAATACAGAATACTGAATATAAAATTTGAATATAGAATGTAGAACACAGAATTTAGAATATAGAATACAGACTACTGAATATAGAATTTAGAATATAGAATGTAGAACACAGAATTTAGAATATAGAATACAGAATACTGAATATAGAATTTAGAAAATACAATGTAGAACACAGAATATAGAATATAGACAACGGAATGCAGAATATAGAATATACAATTTAGAATAATGAGCACAAAATATAGAAGAGAGAATATAGAACCCAGAATTTAGAACATGGAATGCAGAACACAGTATTTAGAATATAGAATACCGAATACTGAATACAGAATATAGAATATAGAATGTAGGACACAGAATATAGAATATAGACTACGGAATGCAGAATATAGTATATAGAATATAAATTAATGAGCACAAAATATAGAATACAGAATATAGAACACAGAATTTAGAACATGGAATGCAGAACACAGAATTTAGGATATAGAAAACAGAATACTGAATATAGAATTTAGAATATAGTATGTTGAACACTGAATATAGAATATAGACTACGGAATGCAGAATATAGAATATAGAATGATGAACGCAAAGTATAGAATATAGAATAGAAATATAGAACCCAGAATTAAGAACATGGAATGTAGAACACAGAATTTAAAATATAGAATACCGAATACTGTATATAGAATATGAATATACAAGGTAGAACACAGAATTTAGAATATAGAATACAGAATACTGAATATAGAATTAAGAATATACAATGTATAACACAAATATAGAATATAGAATACGGAATGCAGAATATACAATACAGAATATAGAATGTAGAACACAGAATATAGAATATGGAAAACAGAATACAAAACCCAGAATTGAGAACATGGAATGCAGAACACAGAATGTAGAATATAGAAAACAGAAAACTGAATATAAAATTTCGAATATACAATGTAGAACACAGAATTTAGAATATAGAATAAAGAATCCTGAATATAGAATTTAGAATATAGAATGTAGAACACAGAATATAGAATATAGAATAGAGAATATAGACCCAGAAATTAGAACACGGAAAGCAGAACACTGAATTTAGAATATAGGATACAGAATACTTAATATAAAATATACAATATAGAATGTTGAACACAGAGTATAGAATATAGAATACGGAATACTGAATATAGAAATTAGAATATAGAATATAGAACACAGAATAGAGAATAAAGAATACGGAATGCAGAAAATTGAATACAGAATATAGAATGTAGAACACAGAATAGAGAACATAGAATAGAGTATATGGAACACAAAATATAGAACATGGAATGCAGAACACAGAATTTAGATTATAGAATACAGAATACTGAATATCGAATTTAGAATATACAATGTAGAACACAGAATATGGAATGTTAGATACGGAATGCAGACTATTGAATACAGAATACAGAATGTAGAACACAGAATATAGAATATAGACTACGGAATGCAGAATATAGAATATAGAATGATGAACCCAAAGTATAGAATATAGAATAGAATTATAGGGCCCAGGATTAAGAACATGGAATGTAGAACACAGAATTTAAAATATAGAATACAGAATACTGTAAATAGAATATGAATATACAATGTAGAACACAGAATTTAGAATATAGAATACAGAATACTGAATATAGAATTTAGAATATAGAATGTAGAACACAGAATTTAGAATATAGAATACAGAATACTGAATATAGAATTTAGAAAATACAATGTAGAACACAGTATATAGAATATACACTACGGAATGCAGAATATAGAATATACAATATAGAATAATGAGCACAAAATATAGAAGAGAGAATATTGAACCCAGAATTTAGAACATGGAATGCAGAACACAGAATTTAGAATATAGAATACCGAATACTGTATATAGAATATGAATATACAATGTAGAACACAGAATTTAGAATATAGAATACAGAATACTGAATATAGAATTAAGAATATACAATGTAGAACACACAATATTGAATATAGAATACGGAATGCAGAATATAGAATACAGAATATAGAATGTAGAACACAGAATATAGAATATGGAAAACAGAATACAAAACCCGGAAATGAGAACATGGAATGCAGAACTCAGAATATAGGATAGAGAAAACAGAATACTGAATATAAAATTTCGAATATAGAATGTACATCACAGAATTTAGAATATAGATTAACGAATACTGAATATAGAATTTAGAATATAGAATGTAGAACACAGAATTTAGAATATAGAAAAGAGAATATAGACCCAGAATTTAGAACACGGAAAGCAGAACACACAATTTAGTATATAGAATACAGAATACTGAATATAGAATTTTGAATATAGAATGTAGAACACAGAATATAGTATATAGACTACGGAATGCAGAATATAGAATATAGAATACAAAATAATGAGCAAAAAATGTAGAATAGAGAATATAGAACCCAGAATTCAGAACATGGAATACAGAACACAGAAATTAGAATATAGAATACCGAATACTGTATATAGAATATTAATATACAATGTAGAACACAGAATTTAGGATATAGAATACAGAATACTGAATATAGAATTTTGATTATAGAATGTAGAACACAGAATATAGAATATACAAAACGGAATGCAGAATATAGAATACAGAATATAGAATGTAGAACACAGAATGTAGAATATGGAAAACAGAATACAGAAACGAGAATTTAGAACATGGAATGCACTACACAGAGTTTAGACTATAGAATACAGAATACTGAATATAAATTTTGAATATAGAATGTAGAACACAGAATTTAGAATATAGAATACAGACAACTGAAAAAGGAATTTAGAATTTAGAATGTAGAATACAGAATATATAATATAGAACACGGAAAGCAGAATATTGAATACAGATTATAGAATATAGAACACAGAATATAGAATATGGAAAACAGAATACAAAACACAGAAATGAGAACATGGAATGCAGAACACAGAATTTAGAATATAGTAACCAGAATACTCAATATAGAATTTCGAATATAGAATGTTGAACACAGAATTTAGAATATAGAAAATAGAATACTGAATATAGAATTTAGAATATAGAAATTAGAACACAGAATATAGAATATAGAATAGAGAATATAGAACCCAAAATTTAGAACATGGAATGCAGAACACAGATTTTAGAACATAGAATACACAATACTGAATATAGAATTTAGAATATAGAATGTAGGACACAGAATATAGAATATAGACTACGGAATGCAGAATATAGTATATAGAATATAGATTAATCAGCACAAAATATAGAATACAGAATATAGAACACAGAATTTAGAACATGGAATGCAGAACACAGAATTTAGGATATAGAATACAGAATACTGAATATAGAATTTAGAATATAGAATGTTGAACACAGAATATAGAATATAGACAACGGAATGCAGAATATAGAATATAGAATGATGAACCCAAAGTATAGAATATAGAATAGAAATATAGAACCCAGAATTAAGAACATGGAATGTAGAACACTGAATTTAAAATATAGAATACCGAATACTGTATATAGAATATGAATATACAATCTAGAACACAGAATTTAGAATATAGAATACAGAATACTGAATATGGAATTAAGAATATACAATGTATAACACAAATATAGAATATGGAATGCAGAATATAGAATACAGAATATAGAATGTAGAACACAGAATATAGAATATGGAAAACAGAATACAAAACCCAGAATTGAGAACATGGAATGCAGAACACAGAATGTAGAATATAGAAAACAGAATACTGAATATAAAATTTCGAATATACAATGTAGAACACAGAATTTAGAATATAGGATACAGAATACTTAATATAAAATATACAATATAGAATGTTGAACACAGAGTATAGAATATAGAATACGGAATACTGAATATAGAATTTAGAACATAGAATTTAGAACACAGAATAGAGAATAAAGAGTACGGAATGCAGAATATAAAATACAGAATATAGAATGTAGAACACAGAATAGAGAACATAGAATAGAGTATATGGAAAACAAAATATAGAACATGGAATGCAGAACACAGAATTTAGAATATAGAATACAGATACTGAATATAGAATTTAGAATAAAGAATGAAGAACACTGAATATAGAATACGGCATGCAGCATATACAATATAGAATATAGAATGCAGAACACAGAATTTAGAATATAGAATGCAGAATAATGTATATAGAATTTAGAATATAGAATGAATAAGACAGAATATAGAATATAGACAAAGTAATTTAGAATATAGAATATAGAATATAGAATGAAGAACACAAAATATACAATATAGAAAAGAGAATATAGAACGCAGAATTTAGAAATGGAATGCAGAACAGAGAATTTAGAATATAGAATAAAGTATACTGAATATAGAATTTAGAATATAGAATGTAGAACACAGAATATAGAATAAGGCATGCATAATACACAATACAGAATATAGAATGCAGGACACATAGTATAGAATATGGAAAACAGAATACAGAACCCAAAATTTAGAACATGGTATGCAGAACACAGAATTCAGAGTATGTAATACAGAATACTGAATATAAAATTTAGAATATAGAATGTTGAACACAGAATATGGAATGTAGAATATCGAATGCAGAATATTGAGTACAGAATATAGAATATAGAACACAGAATTTAGAATATGGAAAACAGAATATAGAACCCAGGATTTAGAACATGGAATGAAGAACACAGGATTTAGAATATAGAATACAGACTACTGAATATAGAATTTAGAATTTAGATTGTAGAACAATGAATTTACAATATAGAATACCGAATAGTGAATATAGAATATGAATATACAATGTAGAACACATAATTTAGAATATAGAACAGAGAATACTGAAAATAGAATGTAGAATATACAATGTAGAAAACAGAATATAGAATATAGAATACGGAAAGCAGAATATTGAATACAGAATATAGAATGTAGAACACAGAATATAGAATATAGACTACGGAATGCAGAATATAGAATATAGAATATAGATTAATGAGCACAAAATATAGAATACAGAATATAGAAAACAGAATTTAGAAGATGGAATGCAGAACACAGAATTTAGGATATAGAAAACAGTATACTGAATATAGAATTTAGAATATAGAATGTTGAACACAGAATATAGAATATAGACTACGGAATGCAGAATATAGAATATAGAATGATGAACCCAAAGTATAGAATATTGAATAGAAATATAGAACCCAGAATTAAGAACATGGAATGTAGAACACAGAATTTAAAATATAGAATACCATATACTGTATATAGAATATGAATATACATGGTAGAACACAGAATTTAGAATATAGGATACAGAATACTGAATATAGAATTAAGAATATACAATGTATAACACAAATATAGAATATAGAATAAGGAATGCAGAATATAGAATACAGAATATAGAAAGTAGAACACAGAATATAGAATATGGAAAACAGAATACAAAACCCAGAATTGAGAACATGGAATGCAGAACACAGAATGTAGAATATAGAAAACAGAATACTGAATATAAAATTTCGAATATACAGTGTAGAACACAGAATTTAGAATATAGAATAAAGAATACTGAATATAGATTTTAGAATATAGAATGTAGAACACAGAATATAAAATATAGAATAGAGAATATAGACCCAGAAATTAGAACACGGAAAGCAGAACACAGAATTTAGAATATAGGATACAGAATACTTAATATAAAATATACAATATAGAATGTTGAACACAGAATATGGAATACAGAATACGGAATGCAGAATATTGAATACAGAATATAGAATATAGAACACAGAATTTAGAATATGGAAAACAGAATATAGAACCCAGGATTTAGAACGTGGAATGAAGAACACAGAATTTAGAATATAGAATACAGACTACTGAATATAGAATTTAGAACTTAGAATGTAGAACAATGAATTTAGAATATAGAATACAGAATACTGAATATAGAATATGAATATACAATGTAGAACACAGAATTTAGAATATAGAACACAGAATACTGAAAATAGAATGTAGAATATACAATGTAGAAAACAGAATATAGAATATAGAATACGGAAAGCAGAATATTGAATACAGAATATAGAATGTAGAACACAGAATATAGAATATAGACTACGGAATGCAGAATATAGAATATAGAATATAGAATGATGAACCCAAATAATAGAAAATAGAATAGAATATTAGAACCCAGAATTAAGAACATGGAATGTAGAACACAGAATTTAGATTATAGAATACAGAATACTGAATATCGAATTTAGAATATAGAATGTAGAACACAGAATATGGAATGTTTGATACGGAATGCAGACAATTGAATACAGAATACAGAATGTAGAACACAGAATATAGAATATAGACTACGGAATGCAGAATATAGAATATAGTATATAGAAAGATGAACATAGTATATAGAATATAGAATAGAAAATATACAACACACAATTTAGAACATGGAAAGCAGAATTCAGTATTTAGTATATAGAATACAGAATACCTAATATGGATTATAGAACATGGGATGCAGAACCCAGAATATACAATACAGAATACGGGATACTGAATATAGAATTCAGAATTTAGAATTTAGAACACAGAATATAAAATATAGAGTATAGGATATAGAACCCAGAATTTAGAACATGGAATGCAGAACACAGAATTTAGAATATAGAATACAGAATACTGAATATAGAATTTAGATTATAGAATGTAGGACATAGAATATAGAATGTACAATACGGAATGCAAAATAAAGACTACAGAATATAGAATGTAGAACACAGAATGTAGAATATGGAAAACAGAATACAGAAACGAGAATTTAGAACATGGAATGCAGAACACATAGTTTAGACTATAGAATACAGAATACTGAATATAAAATTTGAATATAGAATGTAGAACACAGAATTTAGAATATAGAATACAGACTACTGAATATAGAATTTAGAATATAGAATGTAGAACACAGAATTTAGAATATAGAATACAGAATACTGAATATAGAATTTAGAAAATACAATGTAGAACACAGAATATAGAATATAGACAACGGAATGCAGAATATAGAATATACAATTTAGAATAATGAGCACAAAATATAGAAGAGAGAATATAGAACCCAGAATTTAGAACATGGAATGCAGAACACAGTATTTAGAATATAGAATACCGAATACTGAATACAGAATATAGAATATAGAATGTAGGACACAGAATATAGAATATAGACTACGGAATGCAGAATATAGTATATAGAATATAGATTAATGAGCACAAAATATAGAATACAGAATATAGAACACAGAATTTAGAACATGGAATGCAGAACACAGAATTTAGGATATAGAAAACAGAATACTGAATATAGAATTTAGAATATAGTATGTTGAACACTGAATATAGAATATAGACTACGGAATGCAGAATATAGAATATAGAATGATGAACGCAAAGTATAGAATATAGAATAGAAATATAGAACCCAGAATTAAGAACATGGAATGTAGAACACAGAATTTAAAATATAGAATACCGAATACTGTATATAGAATATGAATATACAAGGTAGAACACAGAATTTAGAATATAGAATACAGAATACTGAATATAGAATTAAGAATATACAATGTATAACACAAATATAGAATATAGAATACGGAATGCAGAATATACAATACAGAATATAGAATGTAGAACACAGAATATAGAATATGGAAAACAGAATACAAAACCCAGAATTGAGAACATGGAATGCAGAACACAGAATGTAGAATATAGAAAACAGAAAACTGAATATAAAATTTCGAATATACAATGTAGAACACAGAATTTAGAATATAGAATAAAGAATCCTGAATATAGAATTTAGAATATAGAATGTAGAACACAGAATATAGAATATAGAATAGAGAATATAGACCCAGAAATTAGAACACGGAAAGCAGAACACTGAATTTAGAATATAGGATACAGAATACTTAATATAAAATATACAATATAGAATGTTGAACACAGAGTATAGAATATAGAATACGGAATACTGAATATAGAAATTAGAATATAGAATATAGAACACAGAATAGAGAATAAAGAATACGGAATGCAGAAAATTGAATACAGAATATAGAATGTAGAACACAGAATAGAGAACATAGAATAGAGTATATGGAACACAAAATATAGAACATGGAATGCAGAACACAGAATTTAGATTATAGAATACAGAATACTGAATATCGAATTTAGAATATACAATGTAGAACACAGAATATGGAATGTTAGATACGGAATGCAGACTATTGAATACAGAATACAGAATGTAGAACACAGAATATAGAATATAGACTACGGAATGCAGAATATAGAATATAGAATGATGAACCCAAAGTATAGAATATAGAATAGAATTATAGGGCCCAGGATTAAGAACATGGAATGTAGAACACAGAATTTAAAATATAGAATACAGAATACTGTAAATAGAATATGAATATACAATGTAGAACACAGAATTTAGAATATAGAATACAGAATACTGAATATAGAATTTAGAATATAGAATGTAGAACACAGAATTTAGAATATAGAATACAGAATACTGAATATAGAATTTAGAAAATACAATGTAGAACACAGTATATAGAATATACACTACGGAATGCAGAATATAGAATATACAATATAGAATAATGAGCACAAAATATAGAAGAGAGAATATTGAACCCAGAATTTAGAACATGGAATGCAGAACACAGAATTTAGAATATAGAATACCGAATACTGTATATAGAATATGAATATACAATGTAGAACACAGAATTTAGAATATAGAATACAGAATACTGAATATAGAATTAAGAATATACAATGTAGAACACACAATATTGAATATAGAATACGGAATGCAGAATATAGAATACAGAATATAGAATGTAGAACACAGAATATAGAATATGGAAAACAGAATACAAAACCCGGAAATGAGAACATGGAATGCAGAACTCAGAATATAGGATAGAGAAAACAGAATACTGAATATAAAATTTCGAATATAGAATGTACATCACAGAATTTAGAATATAGATTAACGAATACTGAATATAGAATTTAGAATATAGAATGTAGAACACAGAATTTAGAATATAGAAAAGAGAATATAGACCCAGAATTTAGAACACGGAAAGCAGAACACACAATTTAGTATATAGAATACAGAATACTGAATATAGAATTTTGAATATAGAATGTAGAACACAGAATATAGAATATAGACTACGGAATGCAGAATATAGAATATAGAATACAAAATAATGAGCAAAAAATGTAGAATAGAGAATATAGAACCCAGAATTCAGAACATGGAATACAGAACACAGAAATTAGAATATAGAATACCGAATACTGTATATAGAATATTAATATACAATGTAGAACACAGAATTTAGGATATAGAATACAGAATACTGAATATAGAATTTTGATTATAGAATGTAGAACACAGAATATAGAATATACAAAACGGAATGCAGAATATAGAATACAGAATATAGAATGTAGAACACAGAATGTAGAATATGGAAAACAGAATACAGAAACGAGAATTTAGAACATGGAATGCACTACACAGAGTTTAGACTATAGAATACAGAATACTGAATATAAATTTTGAATATAGAATGTAGAACACAGAATTTAGAATATAGAATACAGACAACTGAAAAAGGAATTTAGAATTTAGAATGTAGAATACAGAATATATAATATAGAACACGGAAAGCAGAATATTGAATACAGATTATAGAATATAGAACACAGAATATAGAATATGGAAAACAGAATACAAAACACAGAAATGAGAACATGGAATGCAGAACACAGAATTTAGAATATAGTAACCAGAATACTCAATATAGAATTTCGAATATAGAATGTTGAACACAGAATTTAGAATATAGAAAATAGAATACTGAATATAGAATTTAGAATATAGAAATTAGAACACAGAATATAGAATATAGAATAGAGAATATAGAACCCAAAATTTAGAACATGGAATGCAGAACACAGATTTTAGAACATAGAATACACAATACTGAATATAGAATTTAGAATATAGAATGTAGGACACAGAATATAGAATATAGACTACGGAATGCAGAATATAGTATATAGAATATAGATTAATCAGCACAAAATATAGAATACAGAATATAGAACACAGAATTTAGAACATGGAATGCAGAACACAGAATTTAGGATATAGAATACAGAATACTGAATATAGAATTTAGAATATAGAATGTTGAACACAGAATATAGAATATAGACAACGGAATGCAGAATATAGAATATAGAATGATGAACCCAAAGTATAGAATATAGAATAGAAATATAGAACCCAGAATTAAGAACATGGAATGTAGAACACTGAATTTAAAATATAGAATACCGAATACTGTATATAGAATATGAATATACAATCTAGAACACAGAATTTAGAATATAGAATACAGAATACTGAATATGGAATTAAGAATATACAATGTATAACACAAATATAGAATATGGAATGCAGAATATAGAATACAGAATATAGAATGTAGAACACAGAATATAGAATATGGAAAACAGAATACAAAACCCAGAATTGAGAACATGGAATGCAGAACACAGAATGTAGAATATAGAAAACAGAATACTGAATATAAAATTTCGAATATACAATGTAGAACACAGAATTTAGAATATAGGATACAGAATACTTAATATAAAATATACAATATAGAATGTTGAACACAGAGTATAGAATATAGAATACGGAATACTGAATATAGAATTTAGAACATAGAATTTAGAACACAGAATAGAGAATAAAGAGTACGGAATGCAGAATATAAAATACAGAATATAGAATGTAGAACACAGAATAGAGAACATAGAATAGAGTATATGGAAAACAAAATATAGAACATGGAATGCAGAACACAGAATTTAGAATATAGAATACAGATACTGAATATAGAATTTAGAATAAAGAATGAAGAACACTGAATATAGAATACGGCATGCAGCATATACAATATAGAATATAGAATGCAGAACACAGAATTTAGAATATAGAATGCAGAATAATGTATATAGAATTTAGAATATAGAATGAATAAGACAGAATATAGAATATAGACAAAGTAATTTAGAATATAGAATATAGAATATAGAATGAAGAACACAAAATATACAATATAGAAAAGAGAATATAGAACGCAGAATTTAGAAATGGAATGCAGAACAGAGAATTTAGAATATAGAATAAAGTATACTGAATATAGAATTTAGAATATAGAATGTAGAACACAGAATATAGAATAAGGCATGCATAATACACAATACAGAATATAGAATGCAGGACACATAGTATAGAATATGGAAAACAGATTACAGAACCCAAAATTTAGAACATGGTATGCAGAACACAGAATTCAGAGTATGTAATACAGAATACTGAATATAAAATTTAGAATATAGAATGTTGAACACAGAATATGGAATGTAGAATATCGAATGCAGAATATTGAGTACAGAATATAGAATATAGAACACAGAATTTAGAATATGGAAAACAGAATATAGAACCCAGGATTTAGAACATGGAATGAAGAACACAGGATTTAGAATATAGAATACAGACTACTGAATATAGAATTTAGAATTTAGATTGTAGAACAATGAATTTACAATATAGAATACCGAATAGTGAATATAGAATATGAATATACAATGTAGAACACATAATTTAGAATATAGAACAGAGAATACTGAAAATAGAATGTAGAATATACAATGTAGAAAACAGAATATAGAATATAGAATACGGAAAGCAGAATATTGAATACAGAATATAGAATGTAGAACACAGAATATAGAATATAGACTACGGAATGCAGAATATAGAATATAGAATATAGAATGATGAACCCAAAATTTAGAAAATAGAATACAATATTAGAACCCAGAATTAAGAACATGGAATGTAGAACACAGAATTTAGATTATAGAATACAGAATACTGAATATCGAATTTAGAATATAGAATGTAGAACACAGAATATGGAATGTTAGATACGGAATGCAGACTATTGAATACAGAATACAGAATGTAGAACACAGAATATAGAATATAGACTACGGAATGCAGAATATAGAATATAGTACATAGAAAGCTGAACATAGTATATAGAATATGGAATAGAAAATATACAACACAGAATTTAGATCTTGGAGAGCAGAATTCAGTATTTAGTATATAGAATACAGAATACCTAATATGGATTATAGAACATGGAATGCAGAACCCAGAATATACAATATAGAATACGGGATACTGAATATAGAATTTAGAATTTAGAATTTACAACACAGAATATAGAATATAGAGTATAGTATATAGATCCCAGAATTTAGAACATGGAATGCAGAACACAGAATTTAGAATATAGAATACAGAATACTGAATATAGAATTTAGATTATAGAATGTAGGACATAGAATATTGAATGTACAATACGGAATGCAAAATAAAGACTACAGAATATAGAATGTAGAACACAGAATGTAGAATATGGAAAACAGAATACAGAAACGAGAATTTAGAACATGGAATGCACAACACATAGTTTAGACTATAGAATACAGAATACTGAATATAAAATTTTGAATATAGAATGTAGAACACAGAATTAAGAATATAGAATACAGACTACTGAATATAGAATTTAGAATATAGAATGTAGAACACAGAATTTAGAATATAGAATACAGAATACTGAATATAGAATTTAGAAAATACAATGTAGAATACAGAATATGGAATATAGACTACGGAATGCAGAATATAGGATATACAATATAGAATAATGAACACAAAATATAGAAGAGAGAATATTGAACCCAGAATTTAGAACATGGAATGCAGAACACAGAATTTAGAATATAGAATACCGAATACTGTATATAGAATATGAATATACAATGTAGAACACAGAATTTAGAATATAGAATACAGAATACTGAATATAGAATTAAGAATATACAATGTAGAACACACAATATTGAATATAGAATACGGAATGCAGAATATAGAATACAGAATATAGAATGTAGAACACAGAATATAGAATATGGAAAACAGAATACAAAAGCCAGAAATGAGAACATGGAATGCAGAACTCAGAATATAGAATAGAGAAAACAGAATACTGAATATAAAATTTCGAATATAGAATGTACATCACAGAATTTAGAATATAGAGTAACGAATACTGAATATAGAATTTAGAATATAGAATGTAGAACACAGAATTTAGAATATAGAAAAGAGAATATAGACCCAGAATTTAGAACACGGAAAGCAGAACACACAATTTAGAATATAGAATACAGAATACTTAATATAAAATTTACAATATAGAATGTTGAACACAGAGAATAGAATATAGAATACGGAATACTGTATATAGTATTTTGAATATAGAATGTAGAACACAGATTAGAGAATATAGAAAATGGAATGCAGAATATAGAATTCAGAATATCAAATGTAGAACACAGAATATAGAATATAGAATAGAGTATATGGAACACAAAATATAAAACATGGAATGCAGAACACAGAATTTAGAATATAGAATACAGAATACTGAATATTGAATTAAGAATGTAAAATGTATAACACAAATATAGAATATAGAATACGGCATGCAGAATATACAATATAGTATATAGAATGCAGAACACAGAATTAAGAATATAGAATGCAGAATACTGTATATAGAATATAGAATGAATAACACAGAATATAGAATATAGACAAAGGAAAGGAGAATATAGAATATAGAATATAGAATGAAGACCACCAAATATACAATATAGAATTGACAATATAGAACACAGAATTTAGAAATGGAATGCAGAACAGAGAATTTAGAATATACAATACAGAATACTGAATATAGAATTTTGAATATAGAATGTAGAACACAGAATATAGAATATAGACTACGGAATGCAGAATATAGAATATAGAATACAAAATAATGAGCAAAAAATGTAGAATAGAGAATATAGAACCCAGAATTCAGAACATGGAATACAGAACACAGAAATTAGAATATAGAATACCGAATACTGTATATAGAATATTAATATACAATGTAGAACACAGAATTTAGGATATAGAATACAGAATACTGAATATAGAATTTTGATTATAGAATGTAGAACACAGAATATAGAATATACAAAACGGAATGCAGAATATAGAATACAGAATATAGAATGTAGAACACAGAATGTAGAATATGGAAAACAGAATACAGAAACGAGAATTTAGAACATGGAATGCACTACACAGAGTTTAGACTATAGAATACAGAATACTGAATATAAATTTTGAATATAGAATGTAGAACACAGAATTTAGAATATAGAATACAGACAACTGAAAAAGGAATTTAGAATTTAGAATGTAGAATACAGAATATATAATATAGAACACGGAAAGCAGAATATTGAATACAGATTATAGAATATAGAACACAGAATATAGAATATGGAAAACAGAATACAAAACACAGAAATGAGAACATGGAATGCAGAACACAGAATTTAGAATATAGTAACCAGAATACTCAATATAGAATTTCGAATATAGAATGTTGAACACAGAATTTAGAATATAGAAAATAGAATACTGAATATAGAATTTAGAATATAGAAATTAGAACACAGAATATAGAATATAGAATAGAGAATATAGAACCCAAAATTTAGAACATGGAATGCAGAACACAGATTTTAGAACATAGAATACACAATACTGAATATAGAATTTAGAATATAGAATGTAGGACACAGAATATAGAATATAGACTACGGAATGCAGAATATAGTATATAGAATATAGATTAATCAGCACAAAATATAGAATACAGAATATAGAACACAGAATTTAGAACATGGAATGCAGAACACAGAATTTAGGATATAGAATACAGAATACTGAATATAGAATTTAGAATATAGAATGTTGAACACAGAATATAGAATATAGACAACGGAATGCAGAATATAGAATATAGAATGATGAACCCAAAGTATAGAATATAGAATAGAAATATAGAACCCAGAATTAAGAACATGGAATGTAGAACACTGAATTTAAAATATAGAATACCGAATACTGTATATAGAATATGAATATACAATCTAGAACACAGAATTTAGAATATAGAATACAGAATACTGAATATGGAATTAAGAATATACAATGTATAACACAAATATAGAATATGGAATGCAGAATATAGAATACAGAATATAGAATGTAGAACACAGAATATAGAATATGGAAAACAGAATACAAAACCCAGAATTGAGAACATGGAATGCAGAACACAGAATGTAGAATATAGAAAACAGAATACTGAATATAAAATTTCGAATATACAATGTAGAACACAGAATTTAGAATATAGGATACAGAATACTTAATATAAAATATACAATATAGAATGTTGAACACAGAGTATAGAATATAGAATACGGAATACTGAATATAGAATTTAGAACATAGAATTTAGAACACAGAATAGAGAATAAAGAGTACGGAATGCAGAATATAAAATACAGAATATAGAATGTAGAACACAGAATAGAGAACATAGAATAGAGTATATGGAAAACAAAATATAGAACATGGAATGCAGAACACAGAATTTAGAATATAGAATACAGATACTGAATATAGAATTTAGAATAAAGAATGAAGAACACTGAATATAGAATACGGCATGCAGCATATACAATATAGAATATAGAATGCAGAACACAGAATTTAGAATATAGAATGCAGAATAATGTATATAGAATTTAGAATATAGAATGAATAAGACAGAATATAGAATATAGACAAAGTAATTTAGAATATAGAATATAGAATATAGAATGAAGAACACAAAATATACAATATAGAAAAGAGAATATAGAACGCAGAATTTAGAAATGGAATGCAGAACAGAGAATTTAGAATATAGAATAAAGTATACTGAATATAGAATTTAGAATATAGAATGTAGAACACAGAATATAGAATAAGGCATGCATAATATACAATACAGAATATAGAATGCAGGACACATAGTATAGAATATGGAAAACAGAATACAGAACCCAAAATTTAGAACATGGTATGCAGAACACAGAATTCAGAGTATGTAATACAGAATACTGAATATAAAATTTAGAATATAGAATGTTGAACACAGAATATGGAATGTAGAATATCGAATGCAGAATATTGAGTACAGAATATAGAATATAGAACACAGAATTTAGAATATGGAAAACAGAATATAGAACCCAGGATTTAGAACATGGAATGAAGAACACAGGATTTAGAATATAGAATACAGACTACTGAATATAGAATTTAGAATTTAGATTGTAGAACAATGAATTTACAATATAGAATACCGAATAGTGAATATAGAATATGAATATACAATGTAGAACACAGAATTTAGAATATAGAACACAGAATACTGAAAATAGAATGTAGAATATACAATGTAGAAAACAGAATATAGAATATAGAATACGGAAAGCAGAATATTGAATACAGAATATAGAATGTAGAACACAGAATATAGAATATAGACTACGGAATGCAGAATATAGAATATAGAATATAGAATGATGAACCCAAAATTTAGAAAATAGAATACAATATTAGAACCCAGAATTAAGAACATGGAATGTAGAACACAGAATTTAGATTATAGAATACAGAATACTGAATATCGAATTTAGAATATAGAATGTAGAACACAGAATATGGAATGTTAGATACGGAATGCAGACTATTGAATACAGAATACAGAATGTAGAACACAGAATATAGAATATAGACTACGGAATGCAGAATATAGAATATAGTACATAGAAAGCTGAACATAGTATATAGAATATGGAATAGAAAATATACAACACAGAATTTAGATCTTGGAGAGCAGAATTCAGTATTTAGTATATAGAATACAGAATACCTAATATGGATTATAGAACATGGAATGCAGAACCCAGAATATACAATATAGAATACGGGATACTGAATATAGAATTTAGAATTTAGAATTTACAACACAGAATATAGAATATAGAGTATAGTATATAGATCCCAGAATTTAGAACATGGAATGCAGAACACAGAATTTAGAATATAGAATACAGAATACTGAATATAGAATTTAGATTATAGAATGTAGGACATAGAATATTGAATGTACAATACGGAATGCAAAATAAAGACTACAGAATATAGAATGTAGAACACAGAATGTAGAATATGGAAAACAGAATACAGAAACGAGAATTTAGAACATGGAATGCACAACACATAGTTTAGACTATAGAATACAGAATACTGAATATAAAATTTTGAATATAGAATGTAGAACACAGAATTAAGAATATAGAATACAGACTACTGAATATAGAATTTAGAATATAGAATGTAGAACACAGAATTTAGAATATAGAATACAGAATACTGAATATAGAATTTAGAAAATACAATGTAGAATACAGAATATGGAATATAGACTACGGAATGCAGAATATAGGATATACAATATAGAATAATGAACACAAAATATAGAAGAGAGAATATTGAACCCAGAATTTAGAACATGGAATGCAGAACACAGAATTTAGAATATAGAATACCGAATACTGTATATAGAATATGAATATACAATGTAGAACACAGAATTTAGAATATAGAATACAGAATACTGAATATAGAATTAAGAATATACAATGTAGAACACACAATATTGAATATAGAATACGGAATGCAGAATATAGAATACAGAATATAGAATGTAGAACACAGAATATAGAATATGGAAAACAGAATACAAAAGCCAGAAATGAGAACATGGAATGCAGAACTCAGAATATAGAATAGAGAAAACAGAATACTGAATATAAAATTTCGAATATAGAATGTACATCACAGAATTTAGAATATAGAGTAACGAATACTGAATATAGAATTTAGAATATAGAATGTAGAACACAGAATTTAGAATATAGAAAAGAGAATATAGACCCAGAATTTAGAACACGGAAAGCAGAACACACAATTTAGAATATAGAATACAGAATACTTAATATAAAATTTACAATATAGAATGTTGAACACAGAGAATAGAATATAGAATACGGAATACTGTATATAGTATTTTGAATATAGAATGTAGAACACAGATTAGAGAATATAGAAAATGGAATGCAGAATATAGAATTCAGAATATCAAATGTAGAACACAGAATATAGAATATAGAATAGAGTATATGGAACACAAAATATAAAACATGGAATGCAGAACACAGAATTTAGAATATAGAATACAGAATACTGAATATTGAATTAAGAATGTAAAATGTATAACACAAATATAGAATATAGAATACGGCATGCAGAATATACAATATAGTATATAGAATGCAGAACACAGAATTAAGAATATAGAATGCAGAATACTGTATATAGAACATAGAATGAATAACACAGAATATAGAATATAGACAAAGGAAAGGAGAATATAGAATATAGAATATAGAATGAAGACCACCAAATATACAATATAGAATTGACAATATAGAACACAGAATTTAGAAATGGAATGCAGAACAGAGAATTTAGAATATAGAATACAGAATACTGAATATAGAATTTTGAATATAGAATGTAGAACACAGAATATAGAATATAGACTACGGAATGCAGAATATAGAATATAGAATACAAAATAATGAGCAAAAAATGTAGAATAGAGAATATAGAACCCAGAATTCAGAACATGGAATACAGAACACAGAAATTAGAATATAGAATACCGAATACTGTATATAGAATATTAATATACAATGTAGAACACAGAATTTAGGATATAGAATACAGAATACTGAATATAGAATTTTGATTATAGAATGTAGAACACAGAATATAGAATATACAAAACGGAATGCAGAATATAGAATACAGAATATAGAATGTAGAACACAGAATGTAGAATATGGAAAACAGAATACAGAAACGAGAATTTAGAACATGGAATGCACTACACAGAGTTTAGACTATAGAATACAGAATACTGAATATAAATTTTGAATATAGAATGTAGAACACAGAATTTAGAATATAGAATACAGACAACTGAAAAAGGAATTTAGAATTTAGAATGTAGAATACCGAATATATAATATAGAACACGGAAAGCAGAATATTGAATACAGATTATAGAATATAGAACACAGAATATAGAATATGGAAAACAGAATACAAAACACAGAAATGAGAACATGGAATGCAGAACACAGAATTTAGAATATAGTAACCAGAATACTCAATATAGAATTTCGAATATAGAATGTTGAACACAGAATTTAGAATATAGAAAATAGAATACTGAATATAGAATTTAGAATATAGAAATTAGAACACAGAATATAGAATATAGAATAGAGAATATAGAACCCAAAATTTAGAACATGGAATGCAGAACACAGATTTTAGAACATAGAATACACAATACTGAATATAGAATTTAGAATATAGAATGTAGGACACAGAATATAGAATATAGACTACGGAATGCAGAATATAGTATATAGAATATAGAATAATGAGCACAAAATATAGAATACAGAATATAGAACACAGAATTTAGAACATGGAATGCAGAACACAGAATTTAGGATATAGAATACAGAATACTGAATATAGAATTTAGAATATAGAATGTTGAACACAGAATATAGAATATAGACAACGGAATGCAGAATATAGAATATAGAATGATGAACCCAAAGTATAGAATATAGAATAGAAATATAGAACCCAGAATTAAGAACATGGAATGTAGAACACTGAATTTAAAATATAGAATACCGAATACTGTATATAGAATATGAATATACAATCTAGAACACAGAATTTAGAATATAGAATACAGAATACTGAATATGGAATTAAGAATATACAATGTATAACACAAATATAGAATATGGAATGCAGAATACAGAATACAGAATATAGAATGTAGAACACAGAATATAGAATATGGAAAACAGAATACAAAACCCAGAATTGAGAACATGGAATGCAGAACACAGAATGTAGAATATAGAAAACAGAATACTGAATATAAAATTTCGAATATACAATGTAGAACACAGAATTTAGAATATAGGATACAGAATACTTAATATAAAATATACAATATAGAATGTTGAACACAGAGTATAGAATATAGAATACGGAATACTGAATATAGAATTTAGAACATAGAATTTAGAACACAGAATAGAGAATAAAGAGTACGGAATGCAGAATATAAAATACAGAATATAGAATGTAGAACACAGAATAGAGAACATAGAATAGAGTATATGGAAAACAAAATATAGAACATGGAATGCAGAACACAGAATTTAGAATATAGAATACAGATACTGAATATAGAATTTAGAATAAAGAATGAAGAACACTGAATATAGAATACGGCATGCAGCATATACAATATAGAATATAGAATGCAGAACACAGAATTTAGAATATAGAATGCAGAATAATGTATATAGAATTTAGAATATAGAATGAATAAGACAGAATATAGAATATAGACAAAGTAATTTAGAATATAGAATATAGAATATAGAATGAAGAACACAAAATATACAATATAGAAAAGAGAATATAGAACGCAGAATTTAGAAATGGAATGCAGAACAGAGAATTTAGAATATAGAATAAAGTATACTGAATATAGAATTTAGAATATAGATTGTAGAACACAGAATATAGAATAAGGCATGCATAATACACAATACAGAATATAGAATGCAGGACACATAGTATAGAATATGGAAAACAGAATACAGAACCCAAAATTTAGAACATGGTATGCAGAACACAGAATTCAGAGTATGTAATACAGAATACTGAATATAAAATTTAGAATATAGAATGTTGAACACAGAATATGGAATGTAGAATATCGAATGCAGAATATTGAGTACAGAATATAGAATATAGAACACAGAATTTAGAATATGGAAAACAGAATATAGAACCCAGGATTTAGAACATGGAATGAAGAACACAGGATTTAGAATATAGAATACAGACTACTGAATATAGAATTTAGAATTTAGATTGTAGAACAATGAATTTACAATATAGAATACCGAATAGTGAATATAGAATATGAATATACAATGTAGAACACAGAATTTAGAATATAGAACACAGAATACTGAAAATAGAATGTAGAATATACAATGTAGAAAACAGAATATAGAATATAGAATACGGAAAGCAGAATATTGAATACAGAATATAGAATGTAGAACACAGAATATAGAATATAGACTACGGAATGCAGAATATAGAATATAGAATATAGAATGATGAACCCAAAATTTAGAAAATAGAATAAAATATTAGAACCCAGAATTAAGAACATGGAATGTAGAAAACAGAATTTAGATTATAGAATACAGAATACTGAATATCGAATTTAGAATATAGAATGTAGAACACAGAATATGGAATGTTAGATACGGAATGCAGACTATTGAATACAGAATACAGAATGTAGAACACAGAATATAGAATATAGACTACGGAATGCAGAATATAGAATATAGTACATAGAAAGCTGAACATAGTATATAGAATATGGAATAGAAAATATACAACACAGAATTTAGATCTTGGAGAGCAGAATTCAGTATTTAGTATATAGAATACAGAATACCTAATATGGATTATAGAACATGGAATGCAGAACCCAGAATATACAATATAGAATACGGGATACTGAATATAGAATTTAGAATTTAGAATTTACAACACAGAATATAGAATATAGAGTATAGTATATAGATCCCAGAATTTAGAACATGGAATGCAGAACACAGAATTTAGAATATAGAATACAGAATACTGAATATAGAATTTAGATTATAGAATGTAGGACATAGAATATTGAATGTACAATACGGAATGCAAAATAAAGACTACAGAATATAGAATGTAGAACACAGAATGTAGAATATGGAAAACAGAATACAGAAACGAGAATTTAGAACATGGAATGCACAACACATAGTTTAGACTATAGAATACAGAATACTGAATATAAAATTTTGAATATAGAATGTAGAACACAGAATTAAGAATATAGAATACAGACTACTGAATATAGAATTTAGAATATAGAATGTAGAACACAGAATTTAGAATATAGAATACAGAATACTGAATATAGAATTTAGAAAATACAATGTAGAATACAGAATATGGAATATAGACTACGGAATGCAGAATATAGAATATACAATATAGAATAATGAACACAAAATATAGAAGAGAGAATATTGAACCCAGAATTTAGAACATGGAATGCAGAACACAGAATTTAGAATATAGAATACCGAATACTGTATATAGAATATGAATATACAATGTAGAACACAGAATTTAGAATATAGAATACAGAATACTGAATATAGAATTAAGAATATACAATGTAGAACACACAATATTGAATATAGAATACGGAATGCAGAATATAGAATACAGAATATAGAATGTAGAACACAGAATATAGAATATGGAAAACAGAATACAAAAGCCAGAAATGAGAACATGGAATGCAGAACTCAGAATATAGAATAGAGAAAACAGAATACTGAATATAAAATTTCGAATATAGAATGTACATCACAGAATTTAGAATATAGAGTAACGAATACTGAATATAGAATTTAGAATATAGAATGTAGAACACAGAATTTAGAATATAGAAAAGAGAATATAGACCCAGAATTTAGAACACGGAAAGCAGAACACACAATTTAGAATATAGAATACAGAATACTTAATATAAAATTTACAATATAGAATGTTGAACACAGAGAATAGAATATAGAATACGGAATACTGTATATAGTATTTTGAATATAGAATGTAGAACACAGATTAGAGAATATAGAAAATGGAATGCAGAATATAGAATTCAGAATATCAAATGTAGAACACAGAATATAGAATATAGAATAGAGTATATGGAACACAAAATATAAAACATGGAATGCAGAACACAGAATTTAGAATATAGAATACAGAATACTGAATATTGAATTAAGAATGTAAAATGTATAACACAAATATAGAATATAGAATACGGCATGCAGAATATACAATATAGTATATAGAATGCAGAACACAGAATTAAGAATATAGAATGCAGAATACTGTATATAGAATATAGAATGAATAACACAGAATATAGAATATAGACAAAGGAAAGGAGAATATAGAATATAGAATATAGAATGAAGACCACCAAATATACAATATAGAATTGACAATATAGAACACAGAATTTAGAAATGGAATGCAGAACTGAGAATTTAGAATATAGAATACAGAATACTGAATATAGAATTTTGAATATAGAATGTAGAACACAGAATATAGAATATAGACTACGGAATGCAGAATATAGAATATAGAATACAAAATAATGAGCAAAAAATGTAGAATAGAGAATATAGAACCCAGAATTCAGAACATGGAATACAGAACACAGAAATTAGAATATAGAATACCGAATACTGTATATAGAATATTAATATACAATGTAGAACACAGAATTTAGGATATAGAATACAGAATACTGAATATAGAATTTTGATTATAGAATGTAGAACACAGAATATAGAATATACAAAACGGAATGCAGAATATAGAATACAGAATATAGAATGTAGAACACAGAATGTAGAATATGGAAAACAGAATACAGAAACGAGAATTTAGAACATGGAATGCACTACACAGAGTTTAGACTATAGAATACAGAATACTGAATATAAATTTTGAATATAGAATGTAGAACACAGAATTTAGAATATAGAATACAGACAACTGAAAAAGGAATTTAGAATTTAGAATGTAGAATACAGAATATATAATATAGAACACGGAAAGCAGAATATTGAATACAGATTATAGAATATAGAACACAGAATATAGAATATGGAAAACAGAATACAAAACACAGAAATGAGAACATGGAATGCAGAACACAGAATTTAGAATATAGTAACCAGAATACTCAATATAGAATTTCGAATATAGAATGTTGAACACAGAATTTAGAATATAGAAAATAGAATACTGAATATAGAATTTAGAATATAGAAATTAGAACACAGAATATAGAATATAGAATAGAGAATATAGAACCCAAAATTTAGAACATGGAATGCAGAACACAGATTTTAGAACATAGACTACACAATACTGAATATAGAATTTAGAATATAGAATGTAGGACACAGAATATAGAATATAGACTACGGAATGCAGAATATAGTGTATAGAATATAGAATAATGAGCACAAAATATAGAATACAGAATATAGAACACAGAATTTAGAACATGGAATGCAGAACACAGAATTTAGGATATAGAATACAGAATACTGAATATAGAATTTAGAATATAGAATGTTGAACACAGAATATAGAATATAGACAACGGAATGCAGAATATAGAATATAGAATGATGAACCCAAAGTATAGAATATAGAATAGAAATATAGAACCCAGAATTAAGAACATGGAATGTAGAACACTGAATTTAAAATATAGAATACCGAATACTGTATATAGAATATGAATATACAATCTAGAACACAGAATTTAGAATATAGAATACAGAATACTGAATATGGAATTAAGAATATACAATGTATAACACAAATATAGAATATGGAATGCAGAATATAGAATACAGAATATAGAATGTAGAACACAGAATATAGAATATGGAAAACAGAATACAAAACCCAGAATTGAGAACATGGAATGCAGAACACAGAATGTAGAATATAGAAAACAGAATACTGAATATAAAATTTCGAATATACAATGTAGAACACAGAATTTAGAATATAGGATACAGAATACTTAATATAAAATATACAATATAGAATGTTGAACACAGAGTATAGAATATAGAATACGGAATACTGAATATAGAATTTAGAACATAGAATTTAGAACACAGAATAGAGAATAAAGAGTACGGAATGCAGAATATAAAATACAGAATATAGAATGTAGAACACAGAATAGAGAACATAGAATAGAGTATATGGAAAACAAAATATAGAACATGGAATGCAGAACACAGAATTTAGAATATAGAATACAGATACTGAATATAGAATTTAGAATAAAGAATGTAGAACACTGAATATAGAATATGGCATGCAGAATATACAATATAGAATATAGAATGCAGAACACAGAATTTAGAATATAGAATGCAGAATAATGTATATAGAATTTAGAATATAGAATGAATAAGACAGAATATAGAATACAGACAAAGTAATTTAGAATATAGAATATAGAATATAGAATGAAGAACACAAAATATACAATATAGAATAGAGAATATAGAACGCTGAATTTAGAAATGGAATGCAGAACAGAGAATTTAGAATATAGAATAAAGTATACTGAATATAGAATTTAGAATATAGAATGTAGAACACAGAATATAGAATAAGGCATGCATAATACACAATACAGAATATAGAATGCAGGACACATAGTATAGAATATGGAAAACAGAATACAGAACCCAAAATTTAGAACATGGTATGCAGAACACAGAATTCAGAGTATGTAATACAGAATACTGAATATAAAATTTAGAATATAGAATGTAGAACACAGAATATGGAATGTAGAATATCGAATGCAGAATATTGAGTACAGAATATAGAATATAGAACACAGAATTTATAATATGGAAAACAGAATATAGAACCCAGGATTTAGAACATGGAATGAAGAACACAGAATTTAGAATATAGAATACAGACTACTGAATATAGAATTTAGAATTTAGATTGTAGAACAATGAATTTACATTATAGAATACCGAATAGTGAATATAGAATATGAATATACAATGTAGAACACAGAATTTAGAATATAGAACACAGAATACTGAAAATAGAATGTAGAATATACAATGTAGAAAACAGAATATAGAATATAGAATACGGAAAGCAGAATATTGAATACAGAATATAGAATGTAGAACACAGAATATAGAATATAGACTACGGAATGCAGAATATAGAATATAGAATATAGAATGATGAACCCAAAATTTAGAAAATAGAATAAAATATTAGAACCCAGAATTAAGAACATGGAATGTAGAAAACAGAATTTAGATTATAGAATACAGAATACTGAATATCGAATTTAGAATATAGAATGTAGAACACAGAATATGGAATGTTAGATACGGAATGCAGACTATTGAATACAGAATACAGAATGTAGAACACAGAATATAGAATGTAGAATACGGAATGCAGAATATAGAATATAGTACATAGAAAGCTGAACATAGTATATAGAATATGGAATAGAAAATATACAACACAGAATTTAGAACTTGGAAAGCAGAATTCAGTATTTAGTATATAGAATAGAGAATACCTAATATGGATTATAGAACATGGAATGCAGAACCCAGAATATACAATATAGAATACGGGATACTGAATATAGAATTTTGAATTTAGAATTTAGAACACAGAATATAGAATATAGAGTATAGTATATAGATCCCAGAATTTAGAACATGGAATGCAGAACACAGAATTTAGAATATAGAATACAGAATACTGAATATAGAATTTAGATTATAGAATGTAGGACATAGAATATTGAATGTACAATACGGAATGCAAAATAAAGACTACAGAATATAGAATGTAGAACACAGAATGTAGAATATGGAAAACAGAATACAGAAACGAGAATTTAGAACATGGAATGCACAACACATAGTTTAGACTATAGAATACAGAATACTGAATATAAAATTTTGAATATAGAATGTAGAACACAGAATTAAGAATATAGAATACAGACTACTGAATATAGAATTTAGAATATAGAATGTAGAACACAGAATTTAGAATATAGAATACAGAATACTGAATATAGAATTTAGAAAATACAATGTAGAATACAGAATATGGAATATAGACTACGGAATGCAGAATAAAGAATATACAATATAGAATAATGAGCACAAAATATAGAAGAGAGAATATTGAACCCAGAATTTAGAACATGGAATGCAGAACACAGAATTTAGAATATAGAATACCGAATACTGTATATAGAATATGAATATACAATGTAGAACACAGAATTTAGAATATAGAATACAGAATACTGAATATAGAATTAAGAATATACAATGTAGAACACACAATATAGAATATAGAATACGGAATGCAGAATATAGAATACAGAATATAGAATATAGAACACAGAATATAGAATATGGAAAACAGAATACAAAACCCAGAAATGAGAACATGGAATGCAGAACACAGGATGTAGTATATAGAAAACAGAAAACTGAATATAAAATTTCGAATATACAATGTAGAACACAGAACTTAGAATATAGAATAAAAAATCCTGAATATAGAATTTAGAATATAGAATGTAGAACACAGAATATAGAATATAGAATAGAGAATATAGACCCAGAAATTAGAACACGGAAAGCAGAACACAGAATTTAGAATATAGGATACAGAATACTTAATATAAAATATACAATATAGAATGTTGAACACAGAGTATAGAATATAGAATACGGAATACTGAATATAGAATTTAGAATATAGAATATAGAACACAGAATAGAGAATAAAGAATACGGAATGCAGAAAATAGAATACAGAATATAGAATGTAGAACACAGAATAGAGAACATAGAATAGAGTATATGGAACACAAAATATAGAACATGGAATGCAGAACACAGAATTTAGATTATAGAATACAGAATACTGAATATCGAATTTAGAATATACAATGTAGAACACAGAATATGGAATGTTAGATACGGAATGCAGACTATTGAATACAGAATACAGAATGTAGAACACAGAATATAGAATATAGACTACGGAATGCAGAATATAGAATATAGAATGATGAACCCAAAGTATAGAATATAGAATAGAATTATAGGACCCAGGATTAAGAACATGGAATGTAGATCACAGAATTTAAAATATAGAATACCGAATACTGTAAATAGAATATGAATATACAATGTAGAACACAGAATTTAGAATATAGAATACAGAATACTGAATATAGAATTTAGAATATAGAATGTAGAACACAGAATTTAGAATATAGAATACAGAATACTGAATATAGAATTTAGAAAATACAATGTAGAACACAGAATATAGAATATACACTTCGGAATGCAGAATATAGAATATACAATATAGAATAATGAGCACAAAATATAGAAGAGAGAATATTGAACCCAGAATTTAGAACATGGAATGCAGAACACAGAATTTAGAATATAGAATACCGAATACTGTATATAGAATATGAATATACAATGTAGAACACAGAATTTAGAATATAGAATACCGAATACTGAATATAGAATTAAGAATATACAATGTAGAACACACAATATTGAATATAGAATACGGAATGCAGAATATAGAATACAGAATATAGAATGTAGAACACAGAATATAGAATATGGAAAACAGAATACAAAACCCGGAAATGAGAACATGGAATGCAGAACTCAGAATATAGGATAGAGAAAACAGAATACTGAATATAAAATTTCGAATATAGAATGTACATCACAGAATTTAGAATATAGAGTAACGAATACTGAATATAGAATTTAGAATATAGAATGTAGAACACAGAATTTAGAATATAGAAAAGAGAATATAGACCCAGAATTTAGAACACGGAAAGCAGAACACACAATTTTGTATATAGAATACAGAATACTTTATATAAAATTTACAATATAGAATGTTGAACACAGAGAATAGAATATAGAATACGGAATACGGTATATAGTATTTTGAATATAGAATGTAGAACACAGATCAGAGAATATAGAATATGGAATGCAGAATATAGAATTCAGAATATCAAATGTAGAACACAGAATATAGAATATAGAATAGAGTATATGGAACACAAAATATAAAACATGGAATGCAGAACACAGAATTTAGAATATAGAATACAGAATACTGAATATTGAATTAAGAATGTAAAATGTATAACACAAATATAGAATATAGAATACGGCATGCAGAATATACAATATAGTATATCGAATGCAGAACACAGAATTTAGAACATAGAATGCAGAATACTGTATATAGAATATAGAATGAATAACACAGAATATAGAATATAGACAAAGGAAAGGAGAATATAGAATATAGAATATAGAATGAAGACCACCAAATATACAATATAGAATTGACAATATAGAACACAGAATTTAGAAATGGAATGCAGAACAGAGAATTTAGAATATAGAATACAGAATACTGAATATAGAATTTTCAATATAGAATGTAGAACACAGAATATAGAATATAGACTACGGAATGCAGAATATGGAATATAGAATACAAAATAATGAGCAAAAAATGTAGAATAGAGAATATAGAACCCAGAATTCAGAATATAGAATACAGAACACAGAAATTAGAATATAGAATACCGAATACTGTATATAGAATATGAATATACAATGTAGAACACAGAATTTAGGATATAGCATACAGAATACTGAATATAGAATTAAGATAATACAATGTAGAACACAGAATATAGAATATACAAAACGGAATGCAGAATATAGAATACAGAATATAGAATGTAGAACACAGAATATAGAATATGGAAAACAGAATACAAAACCCAGAATTGAGAACATGAAATGCAGAACTCAGAATTTAGAATATAGAAAACAGAATAATGAATATAGAATTTTGATTATAGAATGTAGGACACAGAATATAGAATATACAATACGGAATGCAAAATATAGAACACAGAATATAGAATGTAGAACACAGAATGTAGAATATGGAAAACAGAATACAGAAACGAGAATTTAGAACATGGAATGCACTACACAGAGTTTAGACTATAGAATACAGAATACTGAATATAAATTTTGAATATAGAATGTAGAACACAGAATTTAGAATAGAGAATACAGACAGCTGAAAAAGGAATTTAGAATTTAGAATGTAGAATACAGAATATATAATATAGAACACGGAAAGCAGAATATTGAATAAAGATTATAGAGTATAGAACACAGAATATAGAATATGGAAAACAGAATACAAAACACAGAAATGAGAACATGGAATGCAGAACACAGAATTTAGAATATAGTAACCAGAATACTCAATATAGAATTTCGAATATAGAATGTTGAACACAAAATTTAGAATATAGAAAATAGAATACTGAATATAGAATTTAGAACATAGAAATTAGAACACAGAATATAGAATATAGAATAGAGAATATAGAACCCAAAATTTAGAACATGGAATGCAGAACACAGATTTTAGAATATAGAATACAGAATACTGAATATAGAATTTAGAATATAGAATGTAGGACACAGAATATAGAATATAGACTACGGAATGCAGAATATAGTATATAGAATATAGATTAATGAGCACAAAATATAGAATACAGAATATAGACCACAGAATTTAGAACATGGTATGCAGAACACAGAATTTAGGATATAGAATACAGAATACTGAATATGGAATTTAGAATATAGAGTGTTGAACACAGAATATAGAATATAGACTTCGGAATGCAGAATATAGAATATAGAATGATGAACCCAAAGTATAGAATATAGAATAGAAATATAGAACCCAGAATTAAGAACATGGAATGTAGAACACTGAATTTAAAATATAGAATACCGAATACTGTATATAGAATATGAATATACAATCTAGAACACAGAATTTAGAATATAGAATACAGAATACTGAATATAGAATTAGGAATATACAATGTATAACACAAATATAGAATATGGAATGCAGAATATAGAATACAGAATATAGAATGTAGAACACAGAATATAGAATATGGAAAACAGAATACAAAACCCAGAATTGAGAACATGGAATGCAGAACACAGAATGTAGAATATAGAAAACAGAATACTGAATATAAAATTTCGAATATACAATGTAGAACACAGAATTTAGAATATAGGATACAGAATACTTAATATAAAATATACAATATAGAATGTTGAACACAGAGTATAGAATATAGAATACGGAATACTGAATATAGAATTTAGAATATAGAATTTAGAACACAGAATAGAGAATAAAGAATACGGAATGCAGAATATAAAATACAGAATATAGAATGTAGAACACAGAATAGAGAACATAGAATAGAGTATATGGAACACAAAATATAGAACATGGAATGCAGAACACAGAATTTAGAATATAGAATACAGATAATGAATATAGAATTTAGAATAAAGAATGTAGAACACTGAATATAGAATACGGCATGCAGAATATACAATATAGAATATAAAATGCAGAACACAGAATTTAGAATATAGAATGCAGAATAATGTATATAGAATTTAGAATATAGAATGAATAAGACAGAATATAGAATATAGACAAAGTAATTTAGAATATAGAATATAGAATATAGAATGAAGAACACAAAATATACAATATAGAATAGAGAATATAGAACGCAGAATTTAGAAATGGAATGCAGAACAGAGAATTTAGAATATAGAATAAAGTATACTGAATATAGAATTTAGAATATAGAATGTAGAACACAGAATATAGAATAAGGCATGCATAATACACAATACAGAATATAGAATGCAGGACACATAGTATAGAATATGGAAAACAGGATACAGAACCCAAAATTTAGAACATGGTATGCAGAACACAGAATTCAGAGTATGTAATACAGAATACTGAATATAAAATTTAGAATATAGAATGTTGAACACAGAATATGGAATGTAGAATATCGAATGCAGAATATTCAGTACAGAATATAGAATATAGAACACAGAATTTAGAATATGGAAAACAGAATATAGAACCCAGGATTTAGAACATGGAATGAAGAACACAGAATTTAGAATATAGACTACAGACCACTGAATATAGAATTTAGAATATAGAATGTAGAACACAGAATTTAGAATATAGAATACAGAATACTGAATATAGAATTTAGAAAATACAATGTAGAACACAGAATATGGAATATAGACTACGGAATGCAGAATATAGAATATACAATATAGAATAATGAGCACAAAATATAGAAGAGAGAATATAGAACCCAGAATTTAGAACATGGAATGCAGAACACAGAATTTAGAATATAGAATACCGAATACTGTATATAGAATATGAATATACAATGTAGAACACAGAATTTAGAATATAGAATACAGAATACTGAATATAGAATTAAGAATATACAATGTAGAACACACAATATAGAATATAGAATACGGAATGCAGAATATAGAATACAGAATATAGAATATAGAACACAGAATATAGAATATGGAAAACAGAATACAAAACCCAGAAATGAGAACATGGAATGCAGAACACAGAATTTAGAATATAGTAAACAGAATACTCAATATAGAATTTCGAATATAGAATGTTGAACACAGAATTAAGAATATAGAATATAGAATACTGAATATAGAATTTAGAATATAGAAATTAGAACACAGAATATAGAATATAGAATAGAGAATATAGAACCCAAAATTTAGAACATGGAATGCAGAACACAGATTTTAGAATATAGAATACACAATACTGAATATAGAATTTAGAATATAGAATGTAGAACACAGAATATAGAATATAGAGTACGGAATGCAGAATATAGTATATAGAATATAGATTAATGAGCACAAAATATAAAATACAGAATATAGAACCCAGAATTTAGAACATGGAATGCAGAACACAGAATTTAGGATATAGAATAAGGAATACTGAATATAGAATTTAGAATATAGAATGTTGAACACAGAATATAGAATATAGACTACGGAATGCAGAATATAGAATATAGAATGATGAACCCAAAGTATAGAATATAGAATAGAAATATAGAACCCAGAATTAAGAACATGGAATGTAGAACACAGAATTTAAAATATAGAATACCGAATACTGTATATAGAATATGAATATACAATGTAGAACACAGAATTAAGAATAAGAATACAGAATACTGAATATAGAATTAAGAATATACAATGTATAACACAAATTTAGAATATAGAATACGGAATGCAGAATATAAAATACAGAATATAG
Source organism: Vicugna pacos (assembly GCF_048564905.1). Classification (NCBI taxonomy): domain Eukaryota; kingdom Metazoa; phylum Chordata; class Mammalia; order Artiodactyla; family Camelidae; genus Vicugna; species Vicugna pacos. The sequence goes on from NW_027328737.1 coordinate 4,426,915, forward strand.
AATGTAGAACACAGAATATAGAATATGGAAAACAGAATACAAAACCCAGAATTGAGAACATGGAATGCAGAACACAGAATGTAGAATATAGAAAACAGAATACTGAATATAAAATTTCGAATATACAATGTAGAACACAGAATTTAGAATATAGAATAAAGAATCCTGAATATAGAATTTAGAATATAGAATGTAGAACACAGAATATAGAATATAGAATAGAGAATATAGACCCAGAAATTAGAACACGGAAAGCAGAACACAGAATTTAGAATATAGGATACAGAATACTTAATATAAAATATACAATATAGAATGTTGAACGCAGAGTATACAATATAGAATACGGAATACTGAATATAGAATTTAGAATATAGAATGTAGAACACAGAATAGAGAATAAAGAATACGGAATGCCGAAAATAGAATACAGAATATAGAATGTAGAACACAGAATAGAGAACATAGAATAGAGTATATGGAACACAAAATATAGAACATGGAATGCAGAACACAGAATTTAGAATATAGAATACAGAATACTGAATATAGAATTTAGAATAAAGGATGTAGAACACTGAATATAGAATACGGCATGCAGAATATACAATATAGAATATAGAATGCAGAACACAGAATTTAGAATATAGAATGCAGAATACTGTATATAGAACTTAGAATATAGAATGAATAAGACAGAATATAGAATATAGACAAAGGAATTTAGAATATAGAATATAGAATATAGAATGAAGAACACAAAATATACAATATAGAATAGAGAATATAGAACGCAGTATTTAGAAATGGAATGCAGAACAGAGAATTTAGAATATAGAATAAAGTATACTGAATATAGAATTTAGAATATAGAATGTAGAACACAGAATATAGAATAAGGCATGCATAATACCCAATACAGAATATAGAATGCAGGACACATAGTATAGAATATGGAAAACAGAATACAGAACCCAAAATTTAGAACATGGTATGCAGAACACAGAATTCAGAGTATGTAATACAGAATACTGAATATAAAATTTAGAATATAGAATGTAGAACACAGAATATGGAATGTAGAATACAGAATGCAGAATATTGAGTACAGAATATAGAATATAGAACACAGAATTTAGAATATGGAAAACAGAATATAGAACCCAGGATTTAGAACGTGGAATGAAGAACACAGAATTTAGAATATAGAATACAGACTACTGAATATAGAATTTAGAATTTAGAATGTAGAACAATGAATTTACAAAATAGAATACAGAATACTGAATATAGAATATGAATATACAATGTAGAACACAGAATTTAGAATATAGAACACAGAATACTGAAAATAGAATGTAGAATATACAATGTAGAAAACAGAATATAGAATATAGAATACGGAAAGCAGAATATTGAATACAGAATATAGAATGTAGAACACAGAATATAGAATATAGACTACGGAATGCAGAATATAGAATATAGAATATAGAATGATGAACCCAAATTATAGAAAATAGAATAGTATATTAGAACCCAGAATTAAGAACATGGAATGTAGAACACAGAATTTAGATTATAGAATACAGAAAACTGAATATCGAACTTAGAATATAGAATATAGAACACAGAATATGGAATGTTAGATACGGAATGCAGACTATTGAATACAGCATACAGAATGTAGAACACAGAATATAGAATATAGACTACGGAATGCAGAATATAGAATATAGTATATAGAAAGATGAACATAGTATATAGAATATAGAATAGAAAATATACAACACAGAATTTAGAACATGGAATGCAAAATTCAGTATTTAGTATATAGAATACAGAATACCTAATATGGATTATAGAACATGGAATGCAGAACCCAGAATATACAATATAGAATACGGGATACTGAATATAGAATTTAGAATTTAGAACACAGAATATAAAATATAGAGTATAGGATATAGAACCCAGAATTTAGAACATGGAATGCAGAACACAGAATTTAGAATATAGAATACAGAATACTGAATATAGAATTTAGATTATAGAATGTAGGACATAGAATATAGAATGTACAATACGGAATGCAAAATAAAGACTACAGAATATAGAAAGTAGAACACAGAATGTAGAATATGGAAAACAGAATGCAGAAACGAGAATTTAGAACATGGAATGCACAACACATAATTTAGACTATAGAATACAGAATACTGAATATATAATTTGAATATAGAATGTAGAAAACAGAATTTAGAATATAGAATACAGACTACTGAATATAGAATTTAGAATATAGAATGTAGAACACAGAATTTAGAATATAGAATACAGAATACTGAATATAGAATTTAGAATATAGAATGTAGAACACAGAATATAGTATATAGAATACGGAATGCAGAATTTAGAATACAGAATATAGAATGTAGAACACAGAATATAGAACATTGAATAGAGTATATGGAACCCAAAATTTAGAACATAAAATGCAGAACATAGAATTTAGAATATAAAATACAGAATACTGAATATAGAATTAGAACACAGAATATAGAATACGGCATGCAGAATATTCAATACAGAATATAGAATGCAGAACACAGAATATAGAATATGGAAAACAGAATAGAGAACTCAGAATATAGAACATGGAATGCAGAACACAGATTTTAGAATATAGAATACAGAATACTGAATATAGAATTTAGAATATAGAATGAAGAACACAGAATATAGAATATAGTATAGAGAATATAGAACCCAGAATGTAGAACATGGAATGCAGAATGCAGAATTTAGAATATAGAATACCGAAAATGAATATAGAATTTTAAATAAAGAATGTGGAACACAGAATTTAGAATATAGGATACGGAATGTAGAATATAGAATACAGAATATAGAATGTAGAACACAAATTATAGAATATGGAAAACAGAATACAGAACCCAAAATTTAGAACATGGAATGCAGAACACAGAAATTACAGTATATAATACAGATTACTGAATATAAAATTTAGAATATAGAATGTAGAACACAGAATATGGAATGCAGAAAACGGAATGCAGAATAATGAATACAGAATATAGAATGTAGAACACAGAATTTAGAATATGGAAAACAGAATATACAACCCAGAATTTAGAACATGGAATGCAGAACACTGAATTTAAAATATAGAATACAGATTACTGAATATAGAATTTAGAATATACAATGTAGAACAGAGAATATAGAATATAGAATATGGAATGCAGAATATAGGATACAGAATATAGAATTGAGAACACAGAATTTAGAATATAGAATAGAGTATATGGAACACAAAAATTAGAACATGGAATGCAGAACACAGAATTTAGAAAATAGAATACAGAATACTGAATATAGAATTTAGAATATAGAATGTAGAACACAGAATTTAGAATATAGAATACAGAATACAGAATATAGAATTTAGAATATACAATGTAGAACACAGAATATAGAATATAGAATACGGAATGCAGAATATAGTATACAGAATATAGAACACAAAATTTAGAACATTGAATGCACAACAGAGGATTTAGAATATAGAATACCGAATTCTGAATATAGAATATGTATATACAATGTTGAACACAGAATTTAGAATATAGAATAAAAAATAGAATATAGAATTTAGAATATAGAATGTAGAAAACAGAATATAGAATATAGAATAGAGAATATAGAACCCAGAATTTACAACATGGAATGCAGAAAACAGAATTGAGAATATAGAATAGAGAATACTGAAAATAGGATTTAGAATATAGAATGTTGAACACAGAGTATAGAATATAGACTTCAGAATGCAGAGTATAGAATGATGAACACAAAATATAGAATATAGAATAGAGAATATAGAATCCAAAATTAAGAACATGGAAAGTAGAACACAGAATTTAGAATATAGAATGCAGAATACATAATATCTTATTTAGAATATAGAATGTGGAACACAGAATATGGAATACAGAATACGGAATGCAGAATATTGAATACAGAATATAGAATATAGAACACAGAATTTAGAATATGGAAAACAGAATATAGAAGTCAGAATTTAGAACATGGAATGCAGAACACAGAATTTAGAAAATAGAATACAGATTTCTGAACATAGAATTTAGAATATAGAATGTAGAACACAGAATATGGAATACAGAATACGAAATGCAGAATATTGAATACAGAATATAGAATATAGAACACAGAATTTAGAATATGGAAAACAGAATATAGAAGTCAGAATATAGAACATGGAATGCAGAACACAGAATTTAGAATATAGACTACAGATTACTGAATATAGAATTTAGAATATAGGATGTAGAACACAGAATTTAGAGTATAGAATACAGAATACTGAATATAGAATTTAGAATATAGAATGCAGAATATAGAATATAGAATATAGAATAATGAGCACAAAATGTAGAATAGAGAATATAGAACCCAGAATTTAGCACATGGAATGCAGAACACAGAATTTAGTATATAGAATACCGAATACTGAATATAGGATATGAATATACAATGTAGAACACAGAATATAGAATATGAAAAACAGAAACAAAACACTGAATTGAGAAAATGGAATGCAGAACACAGAATTTAGAATATAGAAAACAGAATACTGAATATAGAATTTCGACTATAAAATGCAGAACGCAGAATTTAGAATATAAAATAAATAATACTGAATATAGAATATAAAATATAGAATGTAGAAACAGAATATAGAATAGAGAATAAAGAGTATAGAACCGAGAACTTAGAACATGGAATGCAGAATACAGAATTTAGAATATAGAATACAGAAGACTTAATATAAAATTTAGAATATAGAATGTTGAACACAGAGTATAGATTATAGAATACGGAATAATGAATATAGAATTTAGAATATAGAATGTAGAACGCAGAATATAGAATATAGAATACGGAATTCAGAATTTAGAATACAGAATATAGAATGCAGAACACAGAATATAGAATATTGAATAGAGTATATGGAACCCAAAATTTAGAACATAAAATGCAGAACATAGAATTTAGAATATAAAATACAGAATACTGAATATAGAATTAGAACACAGAATATAGAATACGGCATGCAGAATATTCAATACAGAATATAGAATGCAGAACACAGAATATAGAATATGGATAACAGAATAGAGAACTAAGAATATAGAACATGTAATGCAGAACACAGATGTTAGAATATAGAATACAGAAAACTGAATATAGAATTTAGAATATAGAATGAAGAACACAGAATATAGAATATAGTATAGAGAATATAGAAACCAGAATGTAGGACATGGAATGCAGAATGCAAAATATAGAATATAGAATACCGAATAATGAATATAGAATTTTAAATAAAGAATTTAGAACACAGAATTAAGAATATAGGATACGGAATGTAGAATATAGAATACAGAATATAGAATGTAGAACACAAAATATAGAATATGGAAAACAGAATACAGAACCCAAAATTTAGAACATGGAATGCAGAACACAGAATGTACAGTATATAATACAGATTACTGAATATAAAATTTAGAATATAGAATGTAGAACACAGAATATGGAACGCAGAAAACGGAATGCAGAATATTGAATACAGAATATAGAATGTAGAACACAGAAATTAGAATATGGAAAACAGAATATAGAACCCAGAATTTAGAACATGGAATGCAGAACACTGAATTTAAAATATAGAATACAGATTACTGAATATAGAATTTAGAATATACAATGTAGAACACAGAATATAGAATATAGAATATGGAATGCAGAATATAGAATACAGAATATAGAATGGAGAACACAGAATATAGAATATAGAATAGAGTATATGGAACACAAAAATTAGAACATGGAATGCAGAACACAGAATTTAGAATATACAATAAAAAATACTGAATATAGAATTTAGAATATAGGATGTAGTAAACAGAATATAGAATATAGAATAGAGAATATAGAACCCAGAATTTAGAACATGGAATGCAGAAAACAGAATTGAGAATATAGAATACAGAATACTGAATATAGGATTTAGAATATAGGATGTAGAACACAGAATATAGAATATAGACTACGGAATGCAGAATATAGAATACACAATATAGAATGATGAACACAAAATATAGAATATAGAATAGAGAATATAGAACCCAGAATTAAGAACATGGAAAGTAGAAAACAGAATACAGTATATAGAATAGAGAATATGGAACCCAAAATATAGAACATGGAATGAATAACACAGAATTTAGAATATAGATTACAGAATACATAATATCGAATTTAGAATATAGAATGTATAACACAGAATATGTAATGTAGAATACGAAATGCAGAATATTGAATACAGAATATAGAATGTAGAAGACTGAATTTAGAATATATAAAACAGAATATAGAACACAGAATTTAGAACATGGAATGCAGAACACAGAATTTAGAAAATAGAATACAGATTTCTGAATATAGAATTTAGAATATAGAATGTAGAACACAGAATTAAGAATATAGTGTATAGAATACTGAATAAACAATTTAGAATATAGAATGTAGAACACAGAATTTAGAATATAGAATACAGACAACTGAATATAGAATTTAGAATTTAGAATGTAGAACACAGAATTTAGAATATACAATACCGAATACTGAATATAGAAAATGAATATACAATGTAGAACACAGAATTTAGAATATAGAATACAGAATACTGAATATAGAATTTAGAATATACAATGTAGAAAACAGAATAAAGAATATAGAATACGGAAAGCAGAATATAGAATACAGAATGTAGAATGTAGAGCACAGAATATAGAATATGGAAAACAGAATACAAAACCCAGAATTTAGAACATGGAATGCAGAACACAGAATTTAGAATATAGAGAACAGAATACTGAATATAGAATTTCGAATATACAATGTTGAACACAGAATTTAGAATATAGAAAACAGAATACTGAATATAGAATTTAGAATATAGAATTTAGAACACAGAATAGAGAATATAGAATAGGAAATATAGAACAGAGAATTTAGAACATGGAATTTAAAACACAGAATTTAGAATATAGAATACAGAATACTGAGTATCGAATTTAGAATATAGAATATAGAACTCAGAATTTAGAATATAGGACACGGAAATTAGAATATATAATAAAGAATATAGAATATAGAACACAAAATATAGAATATGGAAAACAGAATACAGAACCCAAAATTTAGAACATGGAATGCATAACACAGAATTTAGAGTATATACTACAGAATACTGAATATAAAATTTAGAATATAGAATGTAGAACACAAAATATGGAATGTAGAATACGGAATGCAGAATATAGAATACAGAATATAGAATGTAGAACACAGAATATAGAATATGAAAAACAGAATACAGAACCCAGAATTTAGAACATGGAATGCCGAACACAGAATTTAGAATATAGAATACAGATTACTAAATATAGAATTTAGAATATAGAATGTAGAACACAGAATTTAGAATATACACTTCGGAATGCAGAATATTGTATATAGAATATAGAATAATGAACACAAAATATAGAATAAAGAATACAGAATATAGAACCCAGAATTTATAACATGGAATTTATGTAGAACACAGAATTTAGAATATACAATACAGAATACTGAATATCGAATTTAGAATATAGAATGTATAACAGAGTATATGGAATGTAGAATACGGAATGCACAATATGGAATACAGAATATAGAATATAGAACACAGAATTTAGAATAATGAAAACACAATTTAGATCCCAGGATTTAAAACATGGAATGCAGAACACAGAATTTGGAATATAAAATAAAGAATGCTGAATATAGAATTTGGAATATAGAATGTAGAACACAGAATATAGATTATAGAATAGAGAATGTAGAACCCAGAATTTTGAACATGGAATGCCGAACACAGAATTTAGAATACAGAATACAGAATACTGAATATAGAATTTAAAACATAGAATGCGGAACACAGAATTTACAGTATAGAATACAGAATACTTAATATAGTATTTAGAACTTAGAATGCGGAACACAGCAATCAGAATATAGAATATAGAATACTGAATATATAATTTAGAACATGGAATGTAGAACCCAGAATATAGAATATAGAATACGGAATACTTAATATAGAATTTAGAATATACAATGTAGAACACAGAATATAGAATATAGAGTATAGTATATAGAACCCAGAATTCAGAACATGGAATGCAGAACACAATATTTAGAAAATAGAATACAGAATACTGAATATAGAATTTAGAATATAGAATGTAGGACACAGAATATAGAATATAGAATAGGGAATGCAGAATATTGAGTACAGAATATAGAATGTAGAACACAGAATTTAGAATATGGAAAACAGGATATAGAACCCAGGATTTAGAACATGGAATGCAGAACACAGAATTTAGATTATAGAAAACAGACTACTGAATATGGAATTTAGAATTTAGAATGTAGAACACAGAATTTAGAAAATTGAATACCGAATACTGAATATAGAATATGAATATACAATGTAGAACACAGAATTTAGAATATAGAATACAGAATACTGAATATAGAATTTAGAATATACAATGTAGAAAACAGAATATAGGATAGAGAATACGGAAAGCATAATATAGAATACAGAATATAGAATGTAGAACAGAGAATATAGAATATACAGCACAGAATACTGAATAGAGAATTTCGAATATAGAATGTTGAACACAGAATTTAGAATATAGAAAACAGAATACTGAATAGACAATTTAGAATATAGAATTTAGAACACAGAATAGAGAATATAGAACCGAGAATTTAGAACATGGAATGCAGAACACAGAATTTATAATATAGAATACAGAATACTGAATATAGAATTTAGAATATAGAATGTAGGACACACAATATAGAATATAGGCTACGGAATGCAGAATATAGAATATAGAATATAGAATTATGAACCCAAAGTATAGAATATAGAATAGAAAATATAGAACCCAGAATTTAGAACATGGAATGCAGAATACAGTATTTAGTATATAGAATACAGAATACCGAATATGGATTATAGAACATGGAATGTAGAACCCAGAAAATACAATATAGAATACAGAATTCTGAATATAGAATATGGAATATAGAATTTAGAACATAGAATTTAGAACATAGAGTATAGTATATAGAACACAGAATTTAGAACATGTAATGCAGAACACAGAGTTTAGAATATAGAATACAGAATGCTGAATATAGAATTTAGATTATAGAATGTAGGACACAGAATATAGAATGTAGAATACGGAATCAAAGTATAGAATACACAATATAGAATGTAGAACACAGAATGTAGAATATGGAAAACAGAATATAGATCCCAGAATTTAGAACATGGAATGCAGAACACAGAATTTGGAATATAAAATACAGAATACTGAATATAGAATTTAGAATATAGAATGTAGAACACAGAATATAGCTTATAGAATAGAGAATGTAGAACCCAGAATTTTGAACATGGAATGCCGAACACAGAATTTAGAATACAGAATACAGAATACTGAATATAGAATTTAGAACATAGAATGCGGAGCACAGCAATTAGAATATAGAATACAGGATACTGAAAATATAATTTAGAACATGGAAAGCAGAACTCAGAATATGGAATATAGAATACAGAATACTGAATATAGATTTTGGAATATGGAATGCAGAACCCAGAATATAGAATATAGAATACGGTATACTGAATATAGAAATTAGAATATACAATGTAGAACATAGAATATAGAATATAGAATATAGAATATAGAACCCAGAATTTAGAACATGGAATGCAGAACACAATATTTAGAATATAGAATACAGAATACTGAATATAGAATTTAGAATATAGACTGTAGAACACAGAGTATAGAATACAGAATACGGAATGCAGAATATTGAATACAGAATATAGAATGTAGAACACAGAATTTAGAATATGGAAAACAGAATATAGATCCCAGGATTTAGAACCTGGAATGCAGAACACAGAATTTGGAATATAAAATAAAGACTACTGAATATAGAATTTAGATTTCAGAATGTAGAACACAGATTTTAGAATATAGAATACCGAATACTGAATATAGAATATGAATATACAATATAGAACACAGAATTTAGAATATAGAATACAGAATACTGAATATAGAATTTTCAATATAGAATGTAGAACACAGAATATAGAATATAGATTACGGAATGCAGAATATAGAATACAGAATATAGAATGTAGAACACAGAATTTAGAATATAGAATGCAGAACACAGAATTTAGAATATAGAGAACAGAATACTGAATATAGAATTTGGAATATAGAATGTAGAACACAGAATATAGATTATAGAATAGAGAATGTAGAACCCAGAATTTTGAACATGGAATGATGAACACAGAATTTAGAATACAGAATACATAATACTGAATATAGAATTTAGAACATAGAATGCGGAACACAGAATTTACAGTATAGAATACAGAATACTTAATATAGTAATTAGAACTTAGAATGCGGAACACAGCAATCAGAATATAGAATATATAATACTGAATATATTATTTAGAACATGGAATGTAGAACCCAGAATATAGAATATAGAATACGGAATACTGAATATAGAATTTAGAATATACAATGTAGAACACAGAATATAGAATATAGAGTATAGAATATAGAACCCAGAATTTAGAACGTGGAATGCAGAACACAATATTTAGAAAATAGAATACATAATACTGAATATAGAATTTAAAATATAGAATGTAGAACACAGAGTATAGAATATAGAACAGGGAATGCAGAATATTGAGTACAGAATATAGAATGTAGAACACAGAATTTAGAATATGGAAAACAGAATATAGAACCCAGGATTTAGAACATGGAATGAAGAACACAGGATTTAGAATATAGAATACAGACTACTGAATATAGAATTTAGAATTTAGATTGTAGAACAATGAATTTACAATATAGAATACCGAATAGTGAATATAGAATATGAATATACAATGTAGAACACAGAATTTAGAATATAGAACACAGAATACTGAAAATAGAATGTAGAATATACAATGTAGAAAACAGAATATAGAATATAGAATACGGAAAGCAGAATATTGAATACAGAATATAGAATGTAGAACACAGAATATAGAATATAGACTACGGAATGCAGAATATAGAATATAGAATATAGAATGATGAACCCAAAATTTAGAAAATAGAATACAATATTAGAACCCAGAATTAAGAACATGGAATGTAGAACACAGAATTTAGATTATAGAATACAGAATACTGAATATCGAATTTAGAATATAGAATGTAGAACACAGAATATGGAATGTTAGATACGGAATGCAGACTATTGAATACAGAATACAGAATGTAGAACACAGAATATAGAATATAGACTACGGAATGCAGAATATAGAATATAGTACATAGAAAGCTGAACATAGTATATAGAATATGGAATAGAAAATATACAACACAGAATTTAGAACTTGGAAAGCAGAATTCAGTATTTAGTATATAGAATACAGAATACCTAATATGGATTATAGAACATGGAATGCAGAACCCAGAATATACAATATAGAATACGGGATACTGAATATAGAATTTAGAATTTAGAATTTAGAACACAGAATATAGAATATAGAGTATAGTATATAGATCCCAGAATTTAGAACATGGAATGCAGAACACAGAATTTAGAATATAGAATACAGAATACTGAATATAGAATTTCGACTATAAAATGCAGAACGCAGAATTTAGAATATAAAATAAATAATACTGAATATAGAATATAAAATATAGAATGTAGAAACAGAATATAGAATAGAGAATAAAGAGTATAGAACCGAGAACTTAGAACATGGAATGCAGAATACAGAATTTAGAATATAGAATACAGAAGACTTAATATAAAATTTAGAATATAGAATGTTGAACACAGAGTATAGATTATAGAATACGGAATAATGAATATAGAATTTAGAATATAGAATGTAGAACGCAGAATATAGAATATAGAATACGGAATTCAGAATTTAGAATACAGAATATAGAATGCAGAACACAGAATATAGAATATTGAATAGAGTATATGGAACCCAAAATTTAGAACATAAAATGCAGAACATAGAATTTAGAATATAAAATACAGAATACTGAATATAGAATTAGAACACAGAATATAGAATACGGCATGCAGAATATTCAATACAGAATATAGAATGCAGAACACAGAATATAGAATATGGATAACAGAATAGAGAACTAAGAATATAGAACATGTAATGCAGAACACAGATGTTAGAATATAGAATACAGAAAACTGAATATAGAATTTAGAATATAGAATGAAGAACACAGAATATAGAATATAGTATAGAGAATATAGAAACCAGAATGTAGGACATGGAATGCAGAATGCAAAATATAGAATATAGAATACCGAATAATGAATATAGAATTTTAAATAAAGAATTTAGAACACAGAATTAAGAATATAGGATACGGAATGTAGAATATAGAATACAGAATATAGAATGTAGAACACAAAATATAGAATATGGAAAACAGAATACAGAACCCAAAATTTAGAACATGGAATGCAGAACACAGAATGTACAGTATATAATACAGATTACTGAATATAAAATTTAGAATATAGAATGTAGAACACAGAATATGGAACGCAGAAAACGGAATGCAGAATATTGAATACAGAATATAGAATGTAGAACACAGAAATTAGAATATGGAAAACAGAATATAGAACCCAGAATTTAGAACATGGAATGCAGAACACTGAATTTAAAATATAGAATACAGATTACTGAATATAGAATTTAGAATATACAATGTAGAACACAGAATATAGAATATAGAATATGGAATGCAGAATATAGAATACAGAATATAGAATGGAGAACACAGAATATAGAATATAGAATAGAGTATATGGAACACAAAAATTAGAACATGGAATGCAGAACACAGAATTTAGAATATACAATAAAAAATACTGAATATAGAATTTAGAATATAGGATGTAGTAAACAGAATATAGAATATAGAATAGAGAATATAGAACCCAGAATTTAGAACATGGAATGCAGAAAACAGAATTGAGAATATAGAATACAGAATACTGAATATAGGATTTAGAATATAGGATGTAGAACACAGAATATAGAATATAGACTACGGAATGCAGAATATAGAATACACAATATAGAATGATGAACACAAAATATAGAATATAGAATAGAGAATATAGAACCCAGAATTAAGAACATGGAAAGTAGAAAACAGAATACAGTATATAGAATAGAGAATATGGAACCCAAAATATAGAACATGGAATGAATAACACAGAATTTAGAATATAGATTACAGAATACATAATATCGAATTTAGAATATAGAATGTATAACACAGAATATGTAATGTAGAATACGAAATGCAGAATATTGAATACAGAATATAGAATGTAGAAGACTGAATTTAGAATATATAAAACAGAATATAGAACACAGAATTTAGAACATGGAATGCAGAACACAGAATTTAGAAAATAGAATACAGATTTCTGAATATAGAATTTAGAATATAGAATGTAGAACACAGAATTAAGAATATAGTGTATAGAATACTGAATAAACAATTTAGAATATAGAATGTAGAACACAGAATTTAGAATATAGAATACAGACAACTGAATATAGAATTTAGAATTTAGAATGTAGAACACAGAATTTAGAATATACAATACCGAATACTGAATATAGAAAATGAATATACAATGTAGAACACAGAATTTAGAATATAGAATACAGAATACTGAATATAGAATTTAGAATATACAATGTAGAAAACAGAATAAAGAATATAGAATACGGAAAGCAGAATATAGAATACAGAATGTAGAATGTAGAGCACAGAATATAGAATATGGAAAACAGAATACAAAACCCAGAATTTAGAACATGGAATGCAGAACACAGAATTTAGAATATAGAGAACAGAATACTGAATATAGAATTTCGAATATACAATGTTGAACACAGAATTTAGAATATAGAAAACAGAATACTGAATATAGAATTTAGAATATAGAATTTAGAACACAGAATAGAGAATATAGAATAGGAAATATAGAACAGAGAATTTAGAACATGGAATTTAAAACACAGAATTTAGAATATAGAATACAGAATACTGAGTATCGAATTTAGAATATAGAATATAGAACTCAGAATTTAGAATATAGGACACGGAAATTAGAATATATAATAAAGAATATAGAATATAGAACACAAAATATAGAATATGGAAAACAGAATACAGAACCCAAAATTTAGAACATGGAATGCATAACACAGAATTTAGAGTATATACTACAGAATACTGAATATAAAATTTAGAATATAGAATGTAGAACACAAAATATGGAATGTAGAATACGGAATGCAGAATATAGAATACAGAATATAGAATGTAGAACACAGAATATAGAATATGAAAAACAGAATACAGAACCCAGAATTTAGAACATGGAATGCCGAACACAGAATTTAGAATATAGAATACAGATTACTAAATATAGAATTTAGAATATAGAATGTAGAACACAGAATTTAGAATATACACTTCGGAATGCAGAATATTGTATATAGAATATAGAATAATGAACACAAAATATAGAATAAAGAATACAGAATATAGAACCCAGAATTTATAACATGGAATTTATGTAGAACACAGAATTTAGAATATACAATACAGAATACTGAATATCGAATTTAGAATATAGAATGTATAACAGAGTATATGGAATGTAGAATACGGAATGCACAATATGGAATACAGAATATAGAATATAGAACACAGAATTTAGAATAATGAAAACACAATTTAGATCCCAGGATTTAAAACATGGAATGCAGAACACAGAATTTGGAATATAAAATAAAGAATGCTGAATATAGAATTTGGAATATAGAATGTAGAACACAGAATATAGATTATAGAATAGAGAATGTAGAACCCAGAATTTTGAACATGGAATGCCGAACACAGAATTTAGAATACAGAATACAGAATACTGAATATAGAATTTAAAACATAGAATGCGGAACACAGAATTTACAGTATAGAATACAGAATACTTAATATAGTATTTAGAACTTAGAATGCGGAACACAGCAATCAGAATATAGAATATAGAATACTGAATATATAATTTAGAACATGGAATGTAGAACCCAGAATATAGAATATAGAATACGGAATACTTAATATAGAATTTAGAATATACAATGTAGAACACAGAATATAGAATATAGAGTATAGTATATAGAACCCAGAATTCAGAACATGGAATGCAGAACACAATATTTAGAAAATAGAATACAGAATACTGAATATAGAATTTAGAATATAGAATGTAGGACACAGAATATAGAATATAGAATAGGGAATGCAGAATATTGAGTACAGAATATAGAATGTAGAACACAGAATTTAGAATATGGAAAACAGGATATAGAACCCAGGATTTAGAACATGGAATGCAGAACACAGAATTTAGATTATAGAAAACAGACTACTGAATATGGAATTTAGAATTTAGAATGTAGAACACAGAATTTAGAAAATTGAATACCGAATACTGAATATAGAATATGAATATACAATGTAGAACACAGAATTTAGAATATAGAATACAGAATACTGAATATAGAATTTAGAATATACAATGTAGAAAACAGAATATAGGATAGAGAATACGGAAAGCATAATATAGAATACAGAATATAGAATGTAGAACAGAGAATATAGAATATACAGCACAGAATACTGAATAGAGAATTTCGAATATAGAATGTTGAACACAGAATTTAGAATATAGAAAACAGAATACTGAATAGACAATTTAGAATATAGAATTTAGAACACAGAATAGAGAATATAGAACCGAGAATTTAGAACATGGAATGCAGAACACAGAATTTATAATATAGAATACAGAATACTGAATATAGAATTTAGAATATAGAATGTAGGACACACAATATAGAATATAGGCTACGGAATGCAGAATATAGAATATAGAATATAGAATTATGAACCCAAAGTATAGAATATAGAATAGAAAATATAGAACCCAGAATTTAGAACATGGAATGCAGAATACAGTATTTAGTATATAGAATACAGAATACCGAATATGGATTATAGAACATGGAATGTAGAACCCAGAAAATACAATATAGAATACAGAATTCTGAATATAGAATATGGAATATAGAATTTAGAACATAGAATTTAGAACATAGAGTATAGTATATAGAACACAGAATTTAGAACATGTAATGCAGAACACAGAGTTTAGAATATAGAATACAGAATGCTGAATATAGAATTTAGATTATAGAATGTAGGACACAGAATATAGAATGTAGAATACGGAATCAAAGTATAGAATACACAATATAGAATGTAGAACACAGAATGTAGAATATGGAAAACAGAATATAGATCCCAGAATTTAGAACATGGAATGCAGAACACAGAATTTGGAATATAAAATACAGAATACTGAATATAGAATTTAGAATATAGAATGTAGAACACAGAATATAGCTTATAGAATAGAGAATGTAGAACCCAGAATTTTGAACATGGAATGCCGAACACAGAATTTAGAATACAGAATACAGAATACTGAATATAGAATTTAGAACATAGAATGCGGAGCACAGCAATTAGAATATAGAATACAGGATACTGAAAATATAATTTAGAACATGGAAAGCAGAACTCAGAATATGGAATATAGAATACAGAATACTGAATATAGATTTTGGAATATGGAATGCAGAACCCAGAATATAGAATATAGAATACGGTATACTGAATATAGAAATTAGAATATACAATGTAGAACATAGAATATAGAATATAGAATATAGAATATAGAACCCAGAATTTAGAACATGGAATGCAGAACACAATATTTAGAATATAGAATACAGAATACTGAATATAGAATTTAGAATATAGACTGTAGAACACAGAGTATAGAATACAGAATACGGAATGCAGAATATTGAATACAGAATATAGAATGTAGAACACAGAATTTAGAATATGGAAAACAGAATATAGATCCCAGGATTTAGAACCTGGAATGCAGAACACAGAATTTGGAATATAAAATAAAGACTACTGAATATAGAATTTAGATTTCAGAATGTAGAACACAGATTTTAGAATATAGAATACCGAATACTGAATATAGAATATGAATATACAATATAGAACACAGAATTTAGAATATAGAATACAGAATACTGAATATAGAATTTTCAATATAGAATGTAGAACACAGAATATAGAATATAGATTACGGAATGCAGAATATAGAATACAGAATATAGAATGTAGAACACAGAATTTAGAATATAGAATGCAGAACACAGAATTTAGAATATAGAGAACAGAATACTGAATATAGAATTTGGAATATAGAATGTAGAACACAGAATATAGATTATAGAATAGAGAATGTAGAACCCAGAATTTTGAACATGGAATGACGAACACAGAATTTAGAATACAGAATACATAATACTGAATATAGAATTTAGAACATAGAATGCGGAACACAGAATTTACAGTATAGAATACAGAATACTTAATATAGTAATTAGAACTTAGAATGCGGAACACAGCAATCAGAATATAGAATATATAATACTGAATATATTATTTAGAACATGGAATGTAGAACCCAGAATATAGAATATAGAATACGGAATACTGAATATAGAATTTAGAATATACAATGTAGAACACAGAATATAGAATATAGAGTATAGAATATAGAACCCAGAATTTAGAACGTGGAATGCAGAACACAATATTTAGAAAATAGAATACATAATACTGAATATAGAATTTAAAATATAGAATGTAGAACACAGAGTATAGAATATAGAACAGGGAATGCAGAATATTGAGTACAGAATATAGAATGTAGAACACAGAATTTAGAATATGGAAAACAGAATATAGAACCCAGGATTTAGAACATGGAATGAAGAACACAGGATTTAGAATATAGAATACAGACTACTGAATATAGAATTTAGAATTTAGATTGTAGAACAATGAATTTACAATATAGAATACCGAATAGTGAATATAGAATATGAATATACAATGTAGAACACAGAATTTAGAATATAGAACACAGAATACTGAAAATAGAATGTAGAATATACAATGTAGAAAACAGAATATAGAATATAGAATACGGAAAGCAGAATATTGAATACAGAATATAGAATGTAGAACACAGAATATAGAATATAGACTACGGAATGCAGAATATAGAATATAGAATATAGAATGATGAACCCAAAATTTAGAAAATAGAATACAATATTAGAACCCAGAATTAAGAACATGGAATGTAGAACACAGAATTTAGATTATAGAATACAGAATACTGAATATCGAATTTAGAATATAGAATGTAGAACACAGAATATGGAATGTTAGATACGGAATGCAGACTATTGAATACAGAATACAGAATGTAGAACACAGAATATAGAATATAGACTACGGAATGCAGAATATAGAATATAGTACATAGAAAGCTGAACATAGTATATAGAATATGGAATAGAAAATATACAACACAGAATTTAGAACTTGGAAAGCAGAATTCAGTATTTAGTATATAGAATACAGAATACCTAATATGGATTATAGAACATGGAATGCAGAACCCAGAATATACAATATAGAATACGGGATACTGAATATAGAATTTAGAATTTAGAATTTAGAACACAGAATATAGAATATAGAGTATAGTATATAGATCCCAGAATTTAGAACATGGAATGCAGAACACAGAATTTAGAATATAGAATACAGAATACTGAATATAGAATTTAGATTATAGAATGTAGGACATAGAATATTGAATGTACAATACGGAATGCAAAATAAAGACTACAGAATATAGAATGTAGAACACAGAATGTAGAATATGGAAAACAGAATACAGAAACGAGAATTTAGAACATGGAATGCACAACACATAGTTTAGACTATAGAATACAGAATACTGAATATAAAATTTTGAATATAGAATGTAGAACACAGAATTAAGAATATAGAATACAGACTACTGAATATAGAATTTAGAATATAGAATGTAGAACACAGAATTTAGAATATAGAATACAGAATACTGAATATAGAATTTAGAAAATACAATGTAGAATACAGAATATGGAATATAGACTACGGAATGCAGAATATAGAATATACAATATAGAATAATGAGCACAAAATATAGAAGAGAGAATATTGAACCCAGAATTTAGAACATGGAATGCAGAACACAGAATTTAGAATATAGAATACCGAATACTGAATATAGAATATGAATATACAATGTAGAACACAGAATTTAGAATATAGAATACAGAATACTGAATATAGAATTAAGAATATACAATGTAGAACACACAATATTGAATATAGAATACGGAATGCAGAATATAGAATACAGAATATAGAATGTAGAACACAGAATATAGAATATGGAAAACAGAATACAAAAGCCAGAAATGAGAACATGGAATGCAGAACTCAGAATATATAATAGAGAAAAAACAATACTGAATATAAAATTTCGAATATAGAATGTACATCACAGAATTTAGAATATAGAGTAACGAATACTGAATATAGAATTTAGAATATAGAATGTAGAACACAGAATTTAGAATATAGAAAAGTGAATATAGACCCAGAATTTAGAACACGGAAAGCAGAACACACAATTTAGAATATAGAATACAGAATACTTAATATAAAATTTACAATATAGAATGTTGAACACAGAGAATAGAATATAGAATACGGAATACTGTATATAGTATTTTGAATATAGAATGTAGAACACAGATTAGAGAATATAGAAAATGGAATGCAGAATATAGAATTCAGAATATCAAATGTAGAACACAGAATATAGAATATAGAATAGAGTATATGGAACACAAAATATAAAACATGGAATGCAGAACACAGAATTTAGAATATAGAATACAGAATACTGAATATTGAATTAAGAATGTAAAATGTATAACACAAATATAGAATATAGAATACGGCATGCAGAATATACAATATAGTATATAGAATGCAGAACACAGAATTAAGAATATAGAATGCAGAATACTGTATATAGAATATAGAATGAATAACACAGAATATAGAATATAGACAAAGGAAAGGAGAATATAGAATATAGAATATAGAATGAAGACCACCAAATATACAATATAGAATTGACAATATAGAACACAGAATTTAGAAATGGAATGCAGAACAGAGAATTTAGAATATAGAATACAGAATACTGAATATAGAATTTTGAATATAGAATGTAGAACACAGAATATAGAATATAGACTACGGAATGCAGAATATAGAATATAGAATACAAAATAATGAGCAAAAAATGTAGAATAGAGAATATAGAACCCAGAATTCAGAACATGGTATACAGAACACAGAAATTAGAATATAGAATACCGAATACTGTATATAGAATATTAATATACAATGTAGAACACAGAATTTAGGATATAGAATACAGAATACTGAATATAGAATTTTGATTATAGAATGTAGAACACAGAATATAGAATATACAAAACGGAATGCAGAATATAGAATACAGAATATAGAATGTAGAACACAGAATGTAGAATATGGAAAACAGAATACAGAAACGAGAATTTAGAACATGGAATGCACTACACAGAGTTTAGACTATAGAATACAGAATACTGAATATAAATTTTGAATATAGAATGTAGAACACAGAATTTAGAATATAGAATACAGACAACTGAAAAAGGAATTTAGAATTTAGAATGTAGAATACAGAATATATAATATAGAACACGGAAAGCAGAATATTGAATACAGATTATAGAATATAGAACACAGAATATAGAATATGGAAAACAGAATACAAAACACAGAAATGAGAACATGGAATGCAGAACACAGAATTTAGAATATAGTAACCAGAATATTCAATATAGAATTTCGAATATAGAATGTTGAACACAGAATTTAGAATATAGAAAATAGAATACTGAATATAGAATTTAGAATATAGAAATTAGAACACAGAATATAGAATATAGAATAGAGAATATAGAACCCAAAATTTAGAACATGGAATGCAGAACACAGATTATAGAACATAGAATACACAATACTGAATATAGAATTTAGAATATAGAATGTAGGACACAGAATATAGAATATAGACTACGGAATGCAGAATATAGTATATAGAATATAGATTAATGAGCACAAAATATAGAATACAGAATATAGAACACAGAATTTAGAACATGGAATGCAGAACACAGAATTTAGGATATAGAATACAGAATACTGAATATAGAATTTAGAATATAGAATGTTGAACACAGAATATAGAATATAGACAACGGAATGCAGAATATAGAATATAGAATGATGAACCCAAAGTATAGAATATAGAATAGAAATATAGAACCCAGAATTAAGAACATGGAATGTAGAACACTGAATTTAAAATATAGAATACCGAATACTGTATATAGAATATGAATATACAATCTAGAACACAGAATTTAGAATATAGAATACAGAATACTGAATATGGAATTAAGAATATACAATGTATAACACAAATATAGAATATGGAATGCAGAATATAGAATACAGAATATAGAATGTAGAACACAGAATATAGAATATGGAAAACAGAATACAAAACCCAGAATTGAGAACATGGAATGCAGAACACAGAATGTAGAATATAGAAAACAGAATACTGAATATAAAATTTCGAATATACAATGTAGAACACAGAATTTAGAATATAGGATACAGAATACTTAATATAAAATATACAATATAGAATGTTGAACACAGAGTATAGAATATAGAATACGGAATACTGAATATAGAATTTAGAACATAGAATTTAGAACACAGAATAGAGAATAAAGAGTACGGAATGCAGAATATAAAATACAGAATATAGAATGTAGAACACAGAATAGAGAACATAGAATAGAGTATATGGAACACAAAATATAGAACATGGAATGCAGAACACAGAATTTAGAATATAGAATACAGATACTGAATATAGAATTTAGAATAAAGAATGTAGAACACTGAATATAGAATACGGCATGCAGCATATACAATATAGAATATAGAATGCAGAACACAGAATTTAGAATATAGAATGCAGAATAATGTATATAGAATTTAGAATATAGAATGAATAAGACAGAATATAGAATATAGACAAAGTAATTTAGAATATAGAATATAGAATATAGAATGAAGAACACAAAATATACAATATAGAAAAGAGAATATAGAACGCAGAATTTAGAAATGGAATGCAGAACAGAGAATTTAGAATATAGAATAAAGTATACTGAATATAGAATTTAGAATATAGAATGTAGAACACAGAATATAGAATAAGGCATGCATAATACACAATACAGAATATAGAATGCAGGACACATAGTATAGAATATGGAAAACAGAATACAGAACCCAAAATTTAGAACATGGTATGCAGAACACAGAATTCAGAGTATGTAATACAGAATACTGAATATAAAATTTAGAATATAGAATGTTGAACACAGAATATGGAATGTAGAATATCGAATGCAGAATATTGAGTACAGAATATAGAATATAGAACACAGAATTTAGAATATGGAAAACAGAATATAGAACCCAGGATTTAGAACATGGAATGAAGAACACAGGATTTAGAATATAGAATACAGACTACTGAATATAGAATTTAGAATTTAGATTGTAGAACAATGAATTTACAATATAGAATACCGAATAGTGAATATAGAATATGAATATACAATGTAGAACACAGAAATTAGAATATAGAACACAGAATACTGAAAATAGAATGTAGAATATACAATGTAGAAAACAGAATATAGAATATAGAATACGGAAAGCAGAATATTGAATACAGAATATAGAATGTAGAACACAGAATATAGAATATAGACTACGGAATGCAGAATATAGAATATAGAATATAGAATGATGAACCCAAAATTTAGAAAATAGAATACAATATTAGAACCCAGAATTAAGAACATGGAATGTAGAACACAGAATTTAGATTATAGAATACAGAATACTGAATATCGAATTTAGAATATAGAATGTAGAACACAGAATATGGAATGTTAGATACGGAATGCAGACTATTGAATACAGAATACAGAATGTAGAACACAGAATATAGAATATAGACTACGGAATGCAGAATATAGAATATAGTACATAGAAAGCTGAACATAGTATATAGAATATGGAATAGAAAATATACAACACAGAATTTAGATCTTGGAGAGCAGAATTCAGTATTTAGTATATAGAATACAGAATACCTAATATGGATTATAGAACATGGAATGCAGAACCCAGAATATACAATATAGAATACGGGATACTGAATATAGAATTTAGAATTTAGAATTTACAACACAGAATATAGAATATAGAGTATAGTATATAGATCCCAGAATTTAGAACATGGAATGCAGAACACAGAATTTAGAATATAGAATACAGAATACTGAATATAGAATTTAGATTATAGAATGTAGGACATAGAATATTGAATGTACAATACGGAATGCAAAATAAAGACTACAGAATATAGAATGTAGAACACAGAATGTAGAATATGGAAAACAGAATACAGAAACGAGAATTTAGAACATGGAATGCACAACACATAGTTTAGACTATAGAATACAGAATACTGAATATAAAATTTTGAATATAGAATGTAGAACACAGAATTAAGAATATAGAATACAGACTACTGAATATAGAATTTAGAATATAGAATGTAGAACACAGAATTTAGAATATAGAATACAGAATACTGAATATAGAATTTAGAAAATACAATGTAGAATACAGAATATGGAATATAGACTACGGAATGCAGAATATAGAATATACAATATAGAATAATGAACACAAAATATAGAAGAGAGAATATTGAACCCAGAATTTAGAACATGGAATGCAGAACACAGAATTTAGAATATAGAATACAGAATACTGTATATAGAATATGAATATACAATGTAGAACACAGAATTTAGAATATAGAATACAGAATACTGAATAAAGAATTAAGAATATACAATGTAGAACACACAATATTGAATATAGAATACGGAATGCAGAATATAGAATACAGAATATAGAATGTAGAACACAGAATATAGAATATGGAAAACAGAATACAAAAGCCAGAAATGAGAACATGGAATGCAGAACTCAGAATATAGAATAGAAAAAACAGAATACTGAATATAAAATTTTGAATATAGAATGTACATCACAGAATTTAGAATATAGAGTAACGAATACTGAATATAGAATTTAGCATATAGAATGTAGAACACAGAATTTAGAATATAGAAAAGAGAATATAGACCCAGAATTTAGAACACGGAAAGCAGAACACACAATTTAGAATATAGAATACAGAATACTTAATATAAAATTTACAATATAGAATGTTGAACACAGAGAATAGAATATAGAATACGGAATACTGTATATAGTATTTTGAATATACAATGTAGAACACAGATTAGAGAATATAGAAAATGGAATGCAGAATATAGAATTCAGAATATCAAATGTAGAACACAGAATATAGAATATAGAATAGAGTATATGGAACACAAAATATAAAACATGGAATGCAGAACACAGAATTTAGAATATAGAATAGAGTATATAGAACACAAAATATAAAACATGGAATGCAGAACACAGAATTTAGAATATAGAATACAGAATACTGAATATTGAATTAAGAATTTAAAATGTATAACACAAATATAGAATATAGAATACGGCATGCAGAATATACAATATAGTATATAGAATGCAGAACACAGAATTAAGAATATAAAATGCAGAATACTGTATATAGAATATAGAATGAATAACACAGAATATAGAATATAGACAAAGGAAAGGAGAATATAGAATATAGAATATAGAATGAAGACCACCAAATATACAATATAGAATTGACAATATAGAACACAGAATTTAGAAATGGAATGCAGAACAGAGAATTTAGAATATAGAATACAGAATACTGAATATAGAATTTTGAATATAGAATGTAGAACACAGAATATAGAATATAGACTACGGAATGCAGAATATAGAATATAGAATACAAAATAATGAGCAAAAAATGTAGAATAGAGAATATAGAACCCAGAATTCAGAACATGGAATACAGAACACAGAAATTAGAATATAGAATACCGAATACTGTATATAGAATATTAATATACAATGTAGAACACAGAATTTAGGATATAGAATACAGAATACTGAATATAGAATTTTGATTATAGAATGTAGAACACAGAATATAGAATATACAAAAAGGAATGCAGAATATAGAATACAGAATATAGAATGTAGAACACAGAATGTAGAATATGGAAAACAGAATACAGAAACGAGAATTTAGAACATGGAATGCACTACACAGAGTTTAGACTATAGAATACAGAATACTGAATATAAATTTTGAATATAGAATGTAGAACACAGAATTTAGAATATAGAATACAGACAACTGAAAAAGGAATTTAGAATTTAGAATGTAGAATACAGAATATATAATATAGAACACGGAAAGCAGAATATTGAATACAGATTATAGAATATAGAACACAGAATATAGAATATGGAAAACAGAATACAAAACACAGAAATGAGAACATGGAATGCAGAACACAGAATTTAGAATATAGTAACCAGAATATTCAATATAGAATTTCGAATATAGAATGTTGAACACAGAATTTAGAATATAGAAAATAGAATACTGAATATAGAATTTAGAATATAGAAATTAGAACACAGAATATAGAATATAGAATAGAGAATATAGAACCCAAAATTTAGAACATGGAATGCAGAACACAGATTTTAGAACATAGAATACACAATACTGAATATAGAATTTAGAATATAGAATGTAGGACACAGAATATAGAATATAGACCACGGAATGCAGAATATAGTATATAGAATATAGATTAATGAGCACAAAATATAGAATACAGAATATAGAACACAGAATTTAGAACATGGAATGCAGAACACAGAATTTAGGATATAGAATACAGAATACTGAATATAGAATTTAGAATATAGAATGTTGAACACAGAATATAGAATATAGACAACGGAATGCAGAATATAGAATATAGAATGATGAACCCAAAGTATAGAATATAGAATAGAAATATAGAACCCAGAATTAAGAACATGGAATGTAGAACACTGAATTTAAAATATAGAATACCGAATACTGTATATAGAATATGAATATACAATCTAGAACACAGAATTTAGAATATAGAATACAGAATACTGAATATGGAATTAAGAATATACAATGTATAACACAAATATAGAATATGGAATGCAGAATACAGAATACAGAATATAGAATGTAGAACACAGAATATAGAATATGGAAAACAGAATACAAAACCCAGAATTGAGAACATGGAATGCAGAACACAGAATGTAGAATATAGAAAACAGAATACTGAATATAAAATTTCGAATATACAATGTAGAACACAGAATTTAGAATATAGGATACAGAATACTTAATATAAAATATACAATATAGAATGTTGAACACAGAGTATAGAATATAGAATACGGAATACTGAATATAGAATTTAGAACATAGAATTTAGAACACAGAATAGAGAATAAAGAGTACGGAATGCAGAATATAAAATACAGAATATAGAATGTAGAACACAGAATAGAGAACATAGAATAGAGTATATGGAACACAAAATATAGAACATGGAATGCAGAACACAGAATTTAGAATATAGAATACAGATACTGAATATAGAATTTAGAATAAAGAATGTAGAACACTGAATATAGAATACGGCATGCAGCATATACAATATAGAATATAGAATGCAGAACACAGAATTTAGAATATAGAATGCAGAATAATGTATATAGAATTTAGAATATAGAATGAATAAGACAGAATATAGAATATAGACAAAGTAATTTAGAATATAGAATATAGAATATAGAATGAAGAACACAAAATATACAATATAGAAAAGAGAATATAGAACGCAGAATTTAGAAATGGAATGCAGAACAGAGAATTTAGAATATAGAATAAAGTATACTGAATATAGAATTTAGAATATAGAATGTAGAACACAGAATATAGAATAAGGCATGCATAATACACAATACAGAATATAGAATGCAGGACACATAGTATAGAATATGGAAAACAGAATACAGAACCCAAAATTTAGAACATGGTATGCAGAACACAGAATTCAGAGTATGTAATACAGAATACTGAATATAAAATTTAGAATATAGAATGTTGAACACAGAATATGGAATGTAGAATATCGAATGCAGAATATTGAGTACAGAATATAGAATATAGAACACAGAATTTAGAATATGGAAAACAGAATATAGAACCCAGGATTTAGAACATGGAATGAAGAACACAGGATTTAGAATATAGAATACAGACTACTGAATATAGAATTTAGAATTTAGATTGTAGAACAATGAATTTACAATATAGAATACCGAATAGTGAATATAGAATATGAATATACAATGTAGAACACAGAATTTAGAATATAGAACACAGAATACTGAAAATAGAATGTAGAATATACAATGTAGAAAACAGAATATAGAATATAGATTACGGAAAGCAGAATATTGAATACAGAATATAGAATGTAGAACACAGAATATAGAATATAGACTACGGAATGCAGAATATAGAATATAGAATATAGAATGATGAACCCAAAATTTAGAAAATAGAATACAATATTAGAACCCAGAATTAAGAACATGGAATGTAGAACACAGAATTTAGATTATAGAATACAGAATACTGAATATCGAATTTAGAATATAGAATGTAGAACACAGAATATGGAATGTTAGATACGGAATGCAGACTATTGAATACAGAATACAGAATGTAGAACACAGAATATAGAATATAGACTACGGAATGCAGAATATAGAATATAGTACATAGAAAGCTGAACATAGTATATAGAATATGGAATAGAAAATATACAACACAGAATTTAGATCTTGGAGAGCAGAATTCAGTATTTAGTATATAGAATACAGAATACCTAATATGGATTATAGAACATGGAATGCAGAACCCAGAATATACAATATAGAATACGGGATACTGAATATAGAATTTAGAATTTAGAATTTACAACACAGAATATAGAATATAGAGTATAGTATATAGATCCCAGAATTTAGAACATGGAATGCAGAACACAGAATTTAGAATATAGAATACAGAATACTGAATATAGAATTTAGATTATAGAATGTAGGACATAGAATATTGAATGTACAATACGGAATGCAAAATAAAGACTACAGAATATAGAATGTAGAACACAGAATGTAGAATATGGAAAACAGAATACAGAAACGAGAATTTAGAACATGGAATGCACAACACATAGTTTAGACTATAGAATACAGAATACTGA
Organism: Vicugna pacos; assembly: GCF_048564905.1. Lineage (NCBI taxonomy): Eukaryota > Metazoa > Chordata > Mammalia > Artiodactyla > Camelidae > Vicugna > Vicugna pacos. The sequence goes on from NW_027328737.1 coordinate 4,455,878, forward strand.
ATATAAAATTTTGAATATAGAATGTAGAACACAGAATTAAGAATATAGAATACAGACTACTGAATATAGAATTTAGAATATAGAATGTAGAACACAGAATTTAGAATATAGAATACAGAATACTGAATATAGAATTTAGAAAATACAATGTAGAATACAGAATATGGAATATAGACTACGGAATGCAGAATATAGAATATACAATATAGAATAATGAGCACAAAATATAGAAGAGAGAATATTGAACCCAGAATTTAGAACATGGAATGCAGAACACAGAATTTAGAATATAGAATACCGAATACTGTATATAGAATATGAATATACAATGTAGAACACAGAATTTAGAATATAGAATACAGAATACTGAATATAGAATTAAGAATATACAATGTAGAACACACAATATTGAATATAGAATACGGAATGCAGAATATAGAATACAGAATATAGAATGTAGAACACAGAATATAGAATATGGAAAACAGAATACAAAAGCCAGAAATGAGAACATGGAATGCAGAACTCAGAATATAGAATAGAGAAAAAAGAATACTGAATATAAAATTTCGAATATAGAATGTACATCACAGAATTTAGAATATAGAGTAACGAATACTGAATATAGAATTTAGAATATAGAATGTAGAACACAGAATTTAGAATATAGAAAAGTGAATATAGACCCAGAATTTAGAACACGGAAAGCAGAACACACAATTTAGAATATAGAATACAGAATACTTAATATAAAATTTACAATATAGAATGTTGAACACAGAGAATAGAATATAGAATACGGAATACTGTATATAGTATTTTGAATATAGAATGTAGAACACAGATTAGAGAATATAGAAAATGGAATGCAGAATATAGAATTCAGAATTTCAAATGTAGAACACAGAATATAGAATATAGAATAGAGTATATGGAACACAAAATATAAAACATGGAATGCAGAACACAGAATTTAGAATATAGAATACAGAATACTGAATATTGAATTAAGAATGTAAAATGTATAACACAAATATAGAATATAGAATACGGCATGCAGAATATACAATATAGTATATAGAATGCAGAACACAGAATTAAGAATATAGAATGCAGAATACTGTATATAGAATATAGAATGAATAACACAGAATATAGAATATAGACAAAGGAAAGGAGAATATAGAATATAGAATATAGAATGAAGACCACCAAATATACAATATAGAATTGACAATATAGAACACAGAATTTAGAAATGGAATGCAGAACAGAGAATTTAGAATATAGAATACAGAATACTGAATATAGAATTTTGAATATAGAATGTAGAACACAGAATATAGAATATAGACTACGGAATGCAGAATATAGAATATAGAATACAAAATAATGAGCAAAAAATGTAGAATAGAGAATATAGAACCCAGAATTCAGAACATGGAATACAGAACACAGAAATTAGAATATAGAATACCGAATACTGTATATAGAATATTAATATACAATGTAGAACACAGAATTTAGGATATAGAATACAGAATACTGAATATAGAATTTTGATTATAGAATGTAGAACACAGAATATAGAATATACAAAACGGAATGCAGAATATAGAATACAGAATATAGAATGTAGAACACAGAATGTAGAATATGGAAAACAGAATACAGAAACGAGAATTTAGAACATGGAATGCACTACACAGAGTTTAGACTATAGAATACAGAATACTGAATATAAATTTTGAATATAGAATGTAGAACACAGAATTTAGAATATAGAATACAGACAACTGAAAAAGGAATTTAGAATTTAGAATGTAGAATACAGAATATATAATATAGAACACGGAAAGCAGAATATTGAATACAGATTATAGAATATAGAACACAGAATATAGAATATGGAAAACAGAATACAAAACACAGAAATGAGAACATGGAATGCAGAACACAGAATTTAGAATATAGTAACCAGAATACTCAATATAGAATTTCGAATATAGAATGTTGAACACAGAATTTAGAATATAGAAAATAGAATACTGAATATAGAATTTAGAATATAGAAATTAGAACACAGAATATAGAATATAGAATAGAGAATATAGAACCCAAAATTTAGAACATGGAATGCAGAACACAGATTTTAGAACATAGAATACACAATACTGAATATAGAATTTAGAATATAGAATGTAGGACACAGAATATAGAATATAGACTACGGAATGCAGAATATAGTATATAGAATATAGATTAATGAGCACAAAATATAGAATACAGAATATAGAACACAGAATTTAGAACATGGAATGCAGAACACAGAATTTAGGATATAGAATAGAGAATACTGAATATAGAATTTAGAATATAGAATGTTGAACACAGAATATAGAATATAGACAACGGAATGCAGAATATAGAATATAGAATGATGAACCCAAAGTATAGAATATAGAATAGAAATATAGAACCCAGAATTAAGAACATGGAATGTAGAACACTGAATTTAAAATATAGAATACCGAATACTGTATATAGAATATGAATATACAATCTAGAACACAGAATTTAGAATATAGAATACAGAATACTGAATATGGAATTAAGAATATACAATGTATAACACAAATATAGAATATGGAATGCAGAATATAGAATACAGAATATAGAATGTAGAACACAGAATATAGAATATGGAAAACAGAATACAAAACCCAGAATTGAGAACATGGAATGCAGAACACAGAATGTAGAATATAGAAAACAGAATACTGAATATAAAATTTCGAATATACAATGTAGAACACAGAATATAGAATATAGGATACAGAATACTTAATATAAAATATACAATATAGAATGTTGAACACAGAGTATAGAATATAGAATACGGAATACTGAATATAGAATTTAGAACATAGAATTTAGAACACAGAATAGAGAATAAAGAGTACGGAATGCAGAATATAAAATACAGAATATAGAATGTAGAACACAGAATAGAGAACATAGAATAGAGTATATGGAACACAAAATATAGAACATGGAATGCAGAACACAGAATTTAGAATATAGAATACAGATACTGAATATAGAATTTAGAATAAAGAATGTAGAACACTGAATATAGAATACGGCATGCAGCATATACAATATAGAATATAGAATGCAGAACACAGAATTTAGAATATAGAATGCAGAATAATGTATATAGAATTTAGAATATAGAATGAATAAGACAGAATATAGAATATAGACAAAGTAATTTAGAATATAGAATATAGAATATAGAATGAAGAACACAAAATATACAATATAGAAAAGAGAATATAGAACGCAGAATTTAGAAATGGAATGCAGAACAGAGAATTTAGAATATAGAATAAAGTATACTGAATATAGAATTTAGAATATAGAATGTAGAACACAGAATATAGAATAAGGCATGCATAATACACAATACAGAATATAGAATGCAGGACACATAGTATAGAATATGGAAAACAGAATACAGAACCCAAAATTTAGAACATGGTATGCAGAACACAGAATTCAGAGTATGTAATACAGAATACTGAATATAAAATTTAGAATATAGAATGTTGAACACAGAATATGGAATGTAGAATATCGAATGCAGAATATTGAGTACAGAATATAGAATATAGAACACAGAATTTAGAATATGGAAAACAGAATATAGAACCCAGGATTTAGAACATGGAATGAAGAACACAGGATTTAGAATATAGAATACAGACTACTGAATATAGAATTTAGAATTTAGATTGTAGAACAATGAATTTACAATATAGAATACCGAATAGTGAATATAGAATATGAATATACAATGTAGAACACAGAATTTAGAATATAGAACACAGAATACTGAAAATAGAATGTAGAATATACAATGTAGAAAACAGAATATAGAATATAGATTACGGAAAGCAGAATATTGAATACAGAATATAGAATGTAGAACACAGAATATGGAATGTTAGATACGGAATGCAGACTATTGAATACAGAATACAGAATGTAGAACACAGAATATAGAATATAGACTACGGAATGCAGAATATAGAATATAGAATATAGAATGATGAACCCAAAATTTAGAAAATAGAATACAATATTAGAACCCAGAATTAAGAACATGGAATGTAGAACACAGAATTTAGATTATAGAATACAGAATACTGAATATCGAATTTAGAATATAGAATGTAGAACACAGAATATGGAATGTTAGATACGGAATGCAGACTATTGAATACAGAATACAGAATGTAGAACACAGAATATAGAATATAGACTACGGAATGCAGAATATAGAATATAGTACATAGAAAGCTGAACATAGTATATAGAATATGGAATAGAAAATATACAACACAGAATTTAGATCTTGGAGAGCAGAATTCAGTATTTAGTATATAGAATACAGAATACCTAATATGGATTATAGAACATGGAATGCAGAACCCAGAATATACAATATAGAATACGGGATACTGAATATAGAATTTAGAATTTAGAATTTACAACACAGAATATAGAATATAGAGTATAGTATATAGATCCCAGAATTTAGAACATGGAATGCAGAACACAGAATTTAGAATATAGAATACAGAATACTGAATATAGAATTTAGATTATAGAATGTAGGACATAGAATATTGAATGTACAATACGGAATGCAAAATAAAGACTACAGAATATAGAATGTAGAACACAGAATGTAGAATATGGAAAACAGAATACAGAAACGAGAATTTAGAACATGGAATGCACAACACATAGTTTAGACTATAGAATACAGAATACTGAATATAAAATTTTGAATATAGAATGTAGAACACAGAATTAAGAATATAGAATACAGACTACTGAATATAGAATTTAGAATATAGAATGTAGAACACAGAATTTAGAATATAGAATACAGAATACTGAATATAGAATTTAGAAAATACAATGTAGAATACAGAATATGGAATATAGACTACGGAATGCAGAATATAGAATATACAATATAGAATAATGAACACAAAATATAGAAGAGAGAATATTGAACCCAGAATTTAGAACATGGAATGCAGAACACAGAATTTAGAATATAGAATACCGAATACTGTATATAGAATATGAATATACAATGTAGAACACAGAATTTAGAATATAGAATACAGAATACTGAATATAGAATTAAGAATATACAATGTAGAACACACAATATTGAATATAGAATACGGAATGCAGAATATAGAATACAGAATATAGAATGTAGAACACAGAATATAGAATATGGAAAACAGAATACAAAAGCCAGAAATGAGAACATGGAATGCAGAACTCAGAATATAGAATAGAGAAAACAGAATACTGAATATAAAATTTCGAATATAGAATGTACATCACAGAATTTAGAATATAGAGTAACGAATACTGAATATAGAATTTAGAATATAGAAGGTAGAACACAGAATTTAGAATATAGAAAAGAGAATATAGACCCAGAATTTAGAACACGGAAAGCAGAACACACAATTTAGAATATAGAATACAGAATACTTAATATAAAATTTACAATATAGAATGTTGAACACAGAGAATAGAATATAGAATACGGAATACTGTATATAGTATTTTGAATATAGAATGTAGAACACAGATTAGAGAATATAGAAAATGGAATGCAGAATATAGAATTCAGAATATCAAATGTAGAACACAGAATATAGAATATAGAATAGAGTATATGGAACACAAAATATAAAACATGGAATGCAGAACACAGAATTTAGAATATAGAATACAGAATACTGAATATTGAATTAAGAATGTAAAATGTATAACACAAATATAGAATATAGAATACGGCATGCAGAATATACAATATAGTATATAGAATGCAGAACACAGAATTAAGAATATAGAATGCAGAATACTGTATATAGAATATAGAATGAATAACACAGAATATAGAATATAGACAAAGGAAAGAAGAATATAGAATATAGAATATAGAATGAAGACCACCAAATATACAATATAGAATTGACAATATAGAACACAGAATTTAGAAATGGAATGCAGAACAGAGAATTTAGAATATAGAATACAGAATACTGAATATAGAATTTTGAATATAGAATGTAGAACACAGAATACAGAATATAGACTACGGAATGCAGAATATAGAATATAGAATACAAAATAATGAGCAAAAAATGTAGAATAGAGAATATAGAACCCAGAATTCAGAACATGGAATACAGAACACAGAAATTAGAATATAGAATACCGAATACTGTATATAGAATATTAATATACAATGTAGAACACAGAATTTAGGATATAGAATACAGAATACTGAATATAGAATTTTGATTATAGAATGTAGAACACAGAATATAGAATATACAAAACGGAATGCAGAATATAGAATACAGAATATAGAATGTAGAACACAGAATGTAGAATATGGAAAACAGAATACAGAAACGAGAATTTAGAACATGGAATGCACTACACAGAGTTTAGACTATAGAATACAGAATACTGAATATAAATTTTGAATATAGAATGTAGAACACAGAATTTAGAATATAGAATACAGACAACTGAAAAAGGAATTTAGAATTTAGAATGTAGAATACAGAATATATAATATAGAACACGGAAAGCAGAATATTGAATACAGATTATAGAATATAGAACACAGAATATAGAATATGGAAAACAGAATACAAAACACAGAAATGAGAACATGGAATGCAGAACACAGAATTTAGAATATAGTAACAAGAATACTCAATATAGAATTTCGAATATAGAATGTTGAACACAGAATTTAGAATATAGAAAATAGAATACTGAATATAGAATTTAGAATATAGAAATTAGAACACAGAATATAGAATATAGAATAGAGAATATAGAACCCAAAATTTAGAACATGGAATGCAGAACACAGATTTTAGAACATAGAATACACAATACTGAATATAGAATTTAGAATATAGAATGTAGGACACAGAATATAGAATATAGACTACGGAATGCAGAATAAAGTATATAGAATATAGATTAATGAGCACAAAATATAGAATACAGAATATAGAACACAGAATTTAGAACATGGAATGCAGAACACAGAATTTAGGATATAGAATACAGAATACTGAATATAGAATTTAGAATATAGAATGTTGAACACAGAATATAGAATATAGACAACGGAATGCAGAATATAGAATATAGAATGATGAACCCAAAGTATAGAATATAGAATAGAAATATAGAACCCAGAATTAAGAACATGGAATGTAGAACACTGAATTTAAAATATAGAATACCGAATACTGTATATAGAATATGAATATACAATCTAGAACACAGAATTTAGAATATAGAATACAGAATACTGAATATGGAATTAAGAATATACAATGTATAACACAAATATAGAATATGGAATGCAGAATATAGAATACAGAATATAGAATGTAGAACACAGAATATAGAATATGGAAAACAGAATACAAAACCCAGAATTGAGAACATGGAATGCAGAACACAGAATGTACAATATAGAAAACAGAATACTGAATATAAAATTTCGAATATACAATGTAGAACACAGAATTTAGAATATAGGATACAGAATACTTAATATAAAATATACAATATAGAATGTTGAACACAGAGTATAGAATATACAATACGGAATACTGAATATAGAATTTAGAACATAGAATTTAGAACACAGAATAGAGAATAAAGAGTACGGAATGCAGAATATAAAATACAGAATATAGAATGTAGAACACAGAATAGAGAACATAGAATAGAGTATATGGAACACAAAATATAGAACATGGAATGCAGAACACAGAATTTAGAATATAGAATACAGATACTGAATATAGAATTTAGAATAAAGAATGTAGAACACTGAATATAGAATATGGCATGCAGAATATACAATATAGAATATAGAATGCAGAACACAGAATTTAGAATATAGAATGCAGAATAATGTATATAGAATTTAGAATATAGAATGAATAAGACAGAATATAGAATACAGACAAAGTAATTTAGAATATAGAATATAGAATATAGAATGAAGAACACAAAATATACAATATAGAATAGAGAATATAGAACGCAGAATTTAGAAATGGAATGCAGAACAGAGAATTTAGAATATAGAATAAAGTATACTGAATATAGAATTTAGAATATAGAATGTAGAACACAGAATATAGAATAAGGCATGCATAATACACAATACAGAATATAGAATGCAGGACACATAGTATAGAATATGGAAAACAGAATACAGAACCGAAAATTTAGAACATGGTATGCAGAACACAGAATTCAGAGTAGGTAATACAGAATACTGAATATAAAATTTAGAATATAGAATGTAGAACACAGAATATGGAATGTAGAATATCGAATGCAGAATATTGAGTACAGAATATAGAATATAGAACACAGAATTTAGAATATGGAAAACAGAATATAGAACCCAGGATTTAGAACATGGAATGCAGAACACAGGATGTAGAATATAGAAAACAGAAAACTGAATATAAAATTTCGAATATACAATGTAGAACACAGAATTTAGAATATAGAATAAAAAATCCTGAATATAGAATTTAGAATATAGAATGTAGAACACAGAATATAGAATATAGAATAGAGAATATAGACCCAGAAATTAGAACACGGAAAGCAGAACACAGAATTTAGAATATAGGATACAGAATACTTAATATAAAATATACAATATAGAATGTTGAACACAGAGTATAGAATATAGAATACGGAATACTGAATATAGAATTTAGAATATAGAATATAGAACACAGAATTTAGAATATGGAAAACAGAATATAGAACCCAGGATTTAGAACATGGAATGAAGAACACAGAATTTAGAATATAGACTACAGACCACTGAATATAGAATTTAGAATATAGAATGTAGAACACAGAATTTAGAATATAGAATACAGAATACTGAATATAGAATTTAGAAAATACAATGTAGAACACAGAATATGGAATATAGACTACGGAATGCAGAATATAGAATATACAATATAGAATAATGAGCACAAAATATAGAAGAGAGAATATAGAACCCAGAATTTAGAACATGGAATGCAGAACACAGAATTTAGAATATAGAATACCGAATACTGTATATAGAATATGAATATACAATGTAGAACACAGAATTTAGAATATAGAATACAGAATACTGAATATAGAATTAAGAATATACAATGTAGAACACACAATATAGAATATAGAATACGGAATGCAGAATATAGAATACAGAATATAGAATATAGAACACAGAATATAGAATATGGAAAACAGAATACAAAACCCAGAAATGAGAACATGGAATGCAGAACACAGAATTTAGAATATAGTAAACAGAATACTCAATATAGAATTTCGAATATAGAATGTTGAACACAGAATTAAGAATATAGAATATAGAATACTGAATATAGAATTTAGAATATAGAAATTAGAACACAGAATAGAGAATATAGAATAGAGAATATAGAACCCAAAATTTAGAACATGGAATGCAGAACACAGATTTTAGAATATAGAATACACAATACTGAATATAGAATTTAGAATATAGAATGTAGAACACAGAATATAGAATATAGAGTACGGAATGCAGAATATAGTATATAGAATATAGATTAATGAGCACAAAATATAAAATACAGAATATAGAACCCAGAATTTAGAACATGGAATGCAGAACACAGAATTTAGGATATAGAATAAGGAATACTGAATATAGAATTTAGAATATAGAATGTTGAAAACAGAATATAGAATATAGACTACGGAATGCAGAATATAGAATATAGAATGATGAACCCAAAGTATAGAATATAGAATAGAAATATAGAACCCAGAATTAAGAACATGGAATGTAGAACACAGAATTTAAAATATAGAATACCGAATACTGTATATAGAATATGAATATACAATGTAGAACACAGAATTAAGAATAAGAATACAGAATACTGAATATAGAATTAAGAATATACAATGTATAACACAAATTTAGAATATAGAATACGGAATGCAGAATATAGAATACAGAATATAGAATATGGAAAACAGAATACAAAACCCAGAATTGAGAACATGGAATGCAGAACACAGAATGTAGAATATAGAAAACAGAATACTGAATATAAAATTTCGAATATACAATGTAGAACACAGAATTTAGAATATAGAATAAAGAATCCTGAATATAGAATTTAGAATATAGAATGTAGAACACAGAATATAGAATATAGAATAGAGAATATAGACCCAGAAATTAGAACACGGAAAGCAGAACACAGAATTTAGAATATAGGATACAGAATACTTAATATAAAATATACAATATAGAATGTTGAACGCAGAGTATAGAATATAGAATACGGAATACTGAATATAGAATTTAGAATATAGAATGTAGAACACAGAATAGAGAATAAAGAATACGGAATGCCGAAAATAGAATACAGAATATAGAATGTAGAACACAGAATAGAGAACATAGAATAGAGTATATGGAACACAAAATATAGAACATGGAAAGCAGAACACAGAATTTAGAATATAGAATACAGAATACTGAATATAGAATTTAGAATAAAGGATGTAGAACACTGAATATAGAATACGGCATGCAGAATATACAATATAGAATATAGAATGCAGAACACAGAATTTAGAATATAGAATGCAGAATACTGTATATAGAACTTAGAATATAGAATGAATAAGACAGAATATAGAATATAGACAAAGGAATTTAGAATATAGAATATAGAATATAGAATGAAGAACACAAAATATACAATATAGAATAGAGAATATAGAACGCAGTATTTAGAAATGGAATGCAGAACAGAGAATTTAGAATATAGAATAAAGTATACTGAATATAGGATTTAGAATATAGAATGTAGAACACAGAATATAGAATAAGGCATGCATAATACACAATACAGAATATAGAATGCAGGACACATAGTATAGAATATGGAAAACAGAATACAGAACCCAAAATTTAGAACATGGTATGCAGAACACAGAATTCAGAGTATGTAATACAGAATACTGAATATAAAATTTAGAATATAGAATGTAGAACACAGAATATGGAATGTAGAATACAGAATGTAGAATATTGAGTACAGAATATAGAATATAGAACACAGAATTTAGAATATGGAAAACAGAATATAGAACCCAGGATTTAGAACGTGGAATGAAGAACACAGAATTTAGAATATAGAATACAAACTACTGAATATAGAATTTAGAATTTAGAATGTAGAACAATGAATTTACAATATAGAATACAGAATTCTGAATATAGAATATGAATATACAATGTAGAACACAGAATTTAGAATATAGAACACAGAATACTGAAAATAGAATGTAGAATATACAATGTAGAAAACAGAATATAGAATATAGAATACGGAAAGCAGAATATTGAATACAGAATATAGAATGTAGAACACAGAATATAGAATATAGACTACGGAATGCAGAATATAGAATATAGAATATAGAATGATGAACCCAAATTATAGAAAATAGAATAGTATATTAGAACCCAGAATTAAGAACATGGAATGTAGAACACAGAATTTAGATTATAGAATACAGAAAACTGAATATCGAACTTAGAATATAGAATATAGAACACAGAATATGGAATGTTAGATACGGAATGCAGACTATTGAATACAGCATAAAGAATGTAGAACACAGAATATAGAATATAGACTACGGAATGCAGAATATAGAATATAGTATATAGAAAGCTGAACATAGTATATAGAATATAGAATAGAAAATATACAACACAGAATTTAGAACATGGAAAGCAAAATTCAGTATTTAGTATATAGAATACAGAATACCTAATATGGATTATAGAACATGGAATGCAGAACCCAGAATATACAATATAGAATACGGGATACTGAATATAGAATTTAGAATTTAGAACACAGAATATAAAATATAGAGTATAGGATACAGAACCCAGAATTTAGAACATGGAATGCAGAACACAGAATTTAGAATATAGAATACAGAATACTGAATATAGAATTTAGATTATAGAATGTAGGACATAGAATATAGAATGTACAATACGGAATGCAAAATAAAGACTACAGAATATAGAAAGTAGAACACAGAATGTAGAATATGGAAAACAGAATACAGAAACGAGAATTTAGAACATGGAATGCACAACACATAGTTTAGACTATAGAATACAGAATACTGAATATATAATTTGAATATAGAATGTAGAAAACAGAATTTAGAATATAGAATACAGACTACTGAATATAGAATTTAGAATATAGAATGTAGAACACAGAATTTAGAATATAGAATACAGAATACTGAATATAGAATTTAGAATATAGAATGTAGAACACAGAATATAGTATATAGAATACGGAATGCAGAATTTAGAATACAGAATATAGAATGTAGAACACAGAATATAGAACATTGAATAGAGTATATGGAACCCAAAATTTAGAACATAAAATGCAGAACATAGAATTTAGAATATAAAATACAGAATACTGAATATAGAATTAGAACACAGAATATAGAATACGGCATGCAGAATATTCAATACAGAATATAGAATGCAGAACACAGAATATAGAATATGGAAAACAGAATAGAGAACTCAGAATATAGAACATGGAATGCAGAACACAGATTTTAGAATATAGAATACAGAATACTGAATATAGAATTTAGAATATAGAATGAAGAACACAGAATATAGAATATAGTATAGAGAATATAGAACCCAGAATGTAGAACATGGAATGCAGAATGCAGAATTTAGAATATAGAATACCGAAAATGAATATAGAATTTTAAATAAAGAATGTGGAACACAGAATTTAGAATATAGGATACGGAATGTAGAATATAGAATACAGAATATAGAATGTAGAACACAAAATATAGAATATGGAAAACAGAATACAGAACCCAAAATTTAGAACATGGAATGCAGAACACAGAAATTACAGTATATAATACAGATTACTGAATATAAAATTTAGAATATAGAATGTAGAACACAGAATATGGAATGCAGAAAACGGAATGCAGAATAATGAATACAGAATATAGAATGTAGAACACAGAATTTAGAATATGGAAAACAGAATATACAACCCAGAATTTAGAACATGGAATGCAGAACACTGAATTTAAAATATAGAATACAGATTACTGAATATAGAATTTAGAATATACAATGTAGAACACAGAATATAGAATATAGAATATGGAATGCAGAATATAGGATACAGAATATAGAATTGAGAACACAGAATTTAGAATATAGAATAGAGTATATGGAACACAAAAATTAGAACATGGAATGCAGAACACAGAATTTAGAAAATAGAATACAGAATACTGAATATAGAATTTAGAATATAGAATGTAGAACACAGAATTTAGAATATAGAATACAGAATACAGAATATAGAATTTAGAATATACAATGTAGAACACAGAATATAGAATATAGAATACGGAATGCAGAATATAGTATACAGAATATAGAACACAAATTTAGAACATGGAATGCACAACAGAGGATTTAGAATATAGAATACCGAATTCTGAATATAGAATATGTATATACAATGTTGAACACAGAATTTAGAATATAGAATAAAAAATAGAATATAGAATTTAGAATATAGAATGTAGAAAACAGAATATAGAATATAGAATAGAGAATATAGAACCCAGAATTTAGAACATGGAATGCAGAAAACAGAATTGAGAATATAGAATAGAGAATACTGAAAATAGGATTTAGAATATAGAGTGTAGAACACAGAGTATAGAATATAGACTTCAGAATGCAGAGTATAGAATGATGAACACAAAATATAGAATATAGAATAGAGAATATAGAATCCAAAATTAAGAACATGGAAAGTAGAACACAGAATTTAGAATATAGAATGCAGAATACATAATATCTTATTTAGAATATAGAATGTGGAACACAGAATATGGAATACAGAATACGGAATGCAGAATATTGAATACAGAATATAGAATATAGAACACAGAATTTAGAATATGGAAAACAGAATATAGAAGTCAGAATTTAGAACATGGAATGCAGAACACAGAATTTAGAAAATAGAATACAGATTTCTGAATATAGAATTTAGAATATAGAATGTAGAACACAGAATATGGAATACAGAATACGAAATGCAGAATATTGAATACAGAATATAGAATATAGAACACAGAATTTAGAATATGGAAAACAGAATATAGAAGTCAGAATATAGAACATGGAATGCAGAACACAGAATTTAGAATATAGACTACAGATTACTGAATATAGAATTTAGAATATAGAATGTAGAACACAGAATTTAGAGTATAGAACACAGAATACTGAATATAGAATTTAGAATATAGAATGCAGAATATAGAATATAGAATATAGAATAATGAGCACAAAATGAAGAATAGAGAATATAGAACCCAGAATTTAGCACATGGAATGCAGAACACAGAATTTAGTATATAGAATACCGAATACTGAATATAGGATATGAATATACAATGTAGAACACAGAATATAGAATATGAAAAACAGAAACAAAACACTGAATTGAGAAAATGGAATGCAGAACACAGAATTTAGAATATAGAAAACAGAATACTGAATATAGAATTTCGACTATAAAATGCAGAACGCAGAATTTAGAATATAAAATAAATAATACTGAATATAGAATATAAAATATAGAATGTAGAAACAGAATATAGAATAGAGAATAAAGAGTATAGAACCGAGAACTTAGAACATGGAATGCAGGATACAGAATTTAGAATATAGAATACAGAAGACTTAATATAAAATTTAGAATATAGAATGTTGAACACAGAGTATAGATTATAGAATACGGAATAATGAATATAGAATTTAGAATATAGAATGTAGAACGCAGAATATAGAATATAGAATACGGAATTCAGAATTTAGAATACAGAATATAGAATGCAGAACACAGAATATAGAATATTGAATAGAGTATATGGAACCCAAAATTTAGAACATAAAATGCAGAACATAGAATTTAGAATATAAAATACAGAATACTGAATATAGAATTAGAACACAGAATATAGAATACGGCATGCAGAATATTCAATACAGAATATAGAATGCAGAACACAGAATATAGAATATGGATAACAGAATAGAGAACTAAGAATATAGAACATGTAATGCAGAACACAGATGTTAGAATATAGAATACAGAAAACTGAATATAGAATTTAGAATATAGAATGAAGAACACAGAATATAGAATATAGTATAGAGAATATAGAAACCAGAATGTAGGACATGGAATGCAGAATGCAAAATATAGAATATAGAATACCGAATAATGAATATAGAATTTTAAATAAAGAATGTAGAACACAGAATTAAGAATATAGGATACGGAATGTAGAATATAGAATACAGAATACAGAATGTAGAACACAAAATATAGAATATGGAAAACAGAATACAGAACCCAAAATTTAGAACATGGAATGCAGAACACAGAATGTACAGTATATAATACAGATTACTGAATATAAAATTTAGAATATAGAATGTAGAACACAGAATATGGAACGCAGAAAACGGAATGCAGAATATTGAATACAGAATATAGAATGTAGAACACAGAAATTAGAATATGGAAAACAGAATATAGAACCCAGAATTTAGAACATGGAATGCAGAACACTGAATTTAAAATATAGAATACAGATTACTGAATATAGAATTTAGAATATACAATGTAGAACACAGAATATAGAATATAGAATATGGAATGCAGAATATAGAATACAGAATATAGAATGGAGAACACAGAATATAGAATATAGAATAGAGTATATGGAACACAAAAATTAGAACATGGAATGCAGAACACAGAATTTAGAATATAGAATAAAAAATACTGAATATAGAATTTAGAATATAGGATGTAGTAAACAGAATATAGAATATAGAATAGAGAATATAGAACCCAGAATTTAGAACATGGAATGCAGAAAACAGAATTGAGAATATAGAATACAGAATACTGAATATAGGATTTAGAATATAGGATGTAGAACACAGAATATAGAATATAGACTACGGAATGCAGAATATAGAATACACAATATAGAATGATGAACACAAAATATAGAATATAGAATAGAGAATATAGAACCCAGAATTAAGAACATGGAAAGTAGAAAACAGAATACAGTATATAGAATAGAGAATATGGAACCCAAAATATAGAACATGGAATGAATAACACAGAATTTAGAATATAGATTACAGAATACATAATATCGAATTTAGAATATAGAATGTATAACACAGAATATGTAATGTAGAATACGAAATGCAGAATATTGAATACAGAATATAGAATGTAGAAGACTGAATTTAGAATATATAAAACAGAATATAGAACACAGAATTTAGAACATGGAATGCAGAACACAGAATTTAGAAAATAGAATACAGATTTCTGAATATAGAATTTAGAATATAGAATGTAGAACACAGAATTAAGAATATAGTGTATAGAATACTGAATAAACAATTTAGAATATAGAATGTAGAACACAGAATTTAGAATATAGAATACAGACAACTGAATATAGAATTTAGAATTTAGAATGTAGAACACAGAATTTAGAATATACAATACCGAATACTGAATATAGAATATGAATATACAATGTAGAACACAGAATTTAGAATATAGAATACAGAATACTGAATATAGAATTTAGAATATACAATGTAGAAAACAGAATAAAGAATATAGAATACGGAAAGCAGAATATAGAATACAGAATGTAGAATGTAGAGCACAGAATATAGAATATGGAAAACAGAATACAAAACCCAGAATTTAGAACATGGAATGCAGAACACAGAATTTAGAATATAGAGAACAGAATACTGAATATAGAATTTCGAATATACAATGTTGAACACAGAATTTAGAATATAGAAAACAGAATACTGAATATAGAATTTAGAATATAGAATTTAGAACACAGAATAGAGAATATAGAACCGAGAATTTAGAACAGGGAATGCAGAACACAGAATTTATAATATAGAATACAGAATACTGAATATAGAATTTAGAATATAGAATGTAGGACACACAATATAGAATATAGGCTACGGAATGCAGAATATAGAATATAGAATATAGAATTATGAACCCAAAGTATAGAATATAGAATAGAAAATATAGAACCCAGAATTTAGAACATGGAAAGCAGAATACAGTATTTAGTATATAGAATACAGAATACCGAATATGGATTATAGAACATGGAATGTAGAACCCAGAAAATACAATATAGAATACAGAATTCTGAATATAGAATATGGAATATAGAATTTAGAACATAGAATATAGAACATAGAGTATAGTATATAGAACACAGAATTTAGAACATGTAATGCAGAACACAGAGTTTAGAATATAGAATACAGAATGCTGAATATAGAATTTAGATTATAGAATGTAGGACACAGAATATAGAATGTAGAATACGGAATCAAAATATAGAATACACAATATAGAATGTAGAACACAGAATGTAGAATATGGAAAACAGAATATAGATCCCAGAATTTAGAACATGGAATGCAGAACACAGAATTTGGAATATAAAATACAGAATACTGAATATAGAATTTAGAATATAGAATGTAGAACACAGAATATAGCTTATAGAATAGAGAATGTAGAACCCAGAATTTTGAACATGGAATGCCGAACACAGAATTTAGAATACAGAATACAGAATACTGAATATAGAATTTAGAACATAGAATGCGGAACACAGCAATTAGAATATAGAATACAGGATACTGAAAATATAATTTAGAACATGGAAAGCAGAACTCAGAATATGGAATATAGAATACAGAATACTGAATATAGATTTTGGAATATGGAATGCAGAACCCAGAATATAGAATATAGAATACGGTATACTGAATATAGAAATTAGAATATACAATGTAGAACATAGAATATAGAATATAGAATATAGAATATAGAACCCAGAATTTAGAACATGGAATGCAGAACACAATATTTAGAATATAGAATACAGAATACTGAATATAGAATTTAGAATATAGACTGTAGAACACAGAGTATAGAATATAGAATACGGAATGCAGAATATTGAATACAGAATATAGAATGTAGAACACAGAATTTAGAATATGGAAAACAGAATATAGATCCCAGGATTTAGAACCTGGAATGCAGAACACAGAATTTGGAATATAAAATAAAGACTACTGAATATAGAATTTAGATTTCAGAATGTAGAACACAGATTTTAGAATATAGAATACCGAATACTGAATATAGAATATGAATATACAATATAGAACACAGAATTTAGAATATAGAATACAGAATACTGAATATAGAATTTTCAATATAGAATGTAGAACACAGAATATAGAATATAGATTACGGAATGCAGAATATAGAATACAGAATATAGAATGTAGAACACAGAATTTAGAATATAGAATGCAGAACACAGAATTTAGAATATAGAGAACAGAATACTGAATATAGAATTTGGAATATAGAATGTAGAACACAGAATATAGATTATAGAATAGAGAATGTAGAACCCAGAATTTTGAACATGGAATGACGAACACAGAATTTAGAATACAGAATACAGAATACTGAATATAGAATTTAGAACATAGAATGCGGAACACAGAATTTACAGTATAGAATACAGAATACTTAATATAGTATTTAGAACTTAGAATGCGGAACACAGCAATCAGAATATAGAATATATAATACTGAATATATTATTTAGAACATGGAATGTAGAACCCAGAATATAGAATATAGAATACGGAATACTGAATATAGAATTTAGAATATACAATGTAGAACACAGAATATAGAATATAGAGTATAGAATATAGAACCCAGAATTTAGAACGTGGAATGCAGAACACAATATTTAGAAAATAGAATACATAATACTGAATATAGAATTTAAAATATAGAATGTAGAACACAGAGTATAGAATATAGAACAGGGAATGCAGAATATTGAGTACAGAATATAGAATGTAGAACACAGAATTTAGAATATGGAAAACAGAATATAGAACCCAGGATTTAGAACATGGAATGCAGAACACAGAATTTAGAATATAGAATGTTGAACACAGAATTTAGAATATAGAAAACAGAATACTGAATAGAGAATTTAGAATATAGAATTTAGAACACAGAATAGAGAATATAGAATAGAGAATATAGAACAGAGAATTTAGAACTTGGAATTAAAAACACAGAATTTAGAATATAGAACACAGAATACTGAGTATCGAATTTAGAATATAGAAAGTAGAACTCAGAATTTAGAATATAGGATACGGAAACTAGAATATATAATAAAGAATATAGAATATATAACACAAAATATAGAATATGGAATATAGAATACAGAACCCAAAATTTAGAACATGGAATGCAGAACACAGAATTTAGAGTATATACTACAGAATACTGAATATCGAATTTAGAATATAGAATGTAGAACACAGTATATGGAATGTAGAATACGGAATGCACAATATGGAATACAGAGTATAGAATGTAGAACACAGAATTTAGAATATTGAAAACAGAATTTAGATCCCAGGATTTAAAACATGGAATGCAGAACACAGAATTTGGAATATAAAATAAAGAATACTGAATATAGAATTTGGAATATAGAATGTAGAACACAGTATATAGATTATAGAATAGAGAATGTAGAACCCAGAATTTTGAACATGGAATGCCGAACACAGAATTTAGAATACAGAATACAGAATACTGAATATAGAATTTAAAACATAGAATGCGGAACACAGAATTTACAGTATAGAATACGGAATACTTAATATAGTATTTAGAACTTAGAATGCGGAACACAGCAATCAGAATATAGAATATAGAATAATGAATATATAATTTAGAACATGGAATGTAGAACCCAGAATATAGAATATAGAATACGGAATACTGAATATAGAATTTAGAATATACAATGTAGAACACAGAATATAGAGTATAGAGTATAGTATATAGAACCCAGAATTTAGAACATGGAATGCAGAACACAATATTTAGAAAATAGAATACAGAATACTGAATATAGAATTTAGAATATAGAATGTAGAACACAGAGTATAGAATATAGAATAGGGAATGCAGAATATTGAGTACAGAATATAGAATGTAGAACACAGAATTTAGAATATGGGAAACAGAATATAGAACCCAGGATTTAGAACATGGAATGCAGAACACAGTATTTAGATTATAGAAAACAGACTACTGAATAGGGAATTTAGAATTTAGAATGTAGAACACAGAATTTAGAATATAGAATACCGAATACTGAATATAGAATATGAATATACAATGTAGAACACAGAATTTAGAATATAGAATAAAGAATACTGAATATAGAATTTAGAATATACAATGTAGAAAACAGAATATAGGATAGAGAATACGGAAAGCATAATATAGAATACAGAATATAGAATGTAGAACAGAGAATATAGAATATAGAGCACAGAATACTGAATAGAGAATTTCGAATATAGAATGTTGAACACAGAATTTAGAATATAGAAAACAGAATACTGAATAGAGAATTTAGAATATAGAATTTAAAACACAGAATAGAGAATATAGAACCGAGAATTAAGAACATGGAATGCAGAACACAAAATTTATAATATAGAATACAGAATACTGAATATAGAATTTAGAATATAGAATGTAGGACACACAATATAGAATATAGGCTACGGAATGCAGAATATAGAATATAGAATATAGGATGATGAACCCAAATTATAGAATATAGAATAGAATATATAGAAACCAGAATTTAGAACATGGAAAGCAGAATACAGTATTTAGTATATAGAATACAGAATACCGAATATGGATTATAGAACATGGAATGCAGAACCCAGAAAATACAATATAGAATACAAAATTCTGAATATAGAATATAGAATTTAGAACACAGAATATAGAATATAGAGTATAGTATATAGAACACAGAATTTAGAACATGGAATGCAGAACACAGAGTTTAGAATATAGAATACAGAATACTGAATATAGAATTTAGATAATAGAATTTAGGACACAGAATATAGAATGTAGAATACGGAATGCAAAATATAGAATACACAATATAGAATGTAGAACACAGAATGTAGAATATGGAAAACAGAATATAGATCCCAGAATGTGGAACATGGAATGCAGAACACAGAATTTGGAATATGAAATACAGAATACTGAATATAGTATTTAGAATATAGAATGTAGAACACAGAATATAGATTATAGAATAGAGAATGTAGAACCCAGAATTTTGAACATGGAATGCCGAACACAGAATTCAGAATATAGAATACAGAATACTGAATATAGAATTTAGAACATAGAATGCGGAACGCAGAATTTACAAAATAGAATACAGAATACTTAATATAGAATTTAGAACATAGAATGCGGAACACAGCAATTAGAATATAGAATACAGAATACTGAAAATATAATTTAGAACATGGAAAGCAGAACTCAGAATATAGAATATAGAATACAGAATACTGAATATAGATTTTGGAATATGGAATGCAGAACCCAGAATATATAATATAGAATACGGTATACTGAATATAGAATTTAGAATATACAATGTAGAACATAGAATATAGAATATAGAATATAGAACCCAGAATTTAGAACATGGAATGCAGAACACAATATTTAGAATATAGAATACAGAATACTGAATATAGAATTTAGAATATAGACTGTAGAACACAGAGTATAGAATATAGAATACGGAATGCAGAATTTTGAGTACAGAATATAGAATGTAGAACACAGTATTTAGAATATGGAAAACAGAATATACAAACCAGGATTTAGAAGATGGAATGCGGAACACAGAATTTAGAATAAAGAATACAGACTACTGAATATAGAATTTAGAGTTTAGAATGAAGAACACAGAATTTAGAATATATAATACCGAATACTGAATATAGAATTTGAATATACAATGTAGAACACAGAATTTAGAATATAGAATACAGAATACTGAATATAGAATTTAGAATATACAATGTAGAAAACAGAATAAAGAATATAGAATACGGAAAGCAGAATATAGAATACAGAATATAGAATGTAGATCACAGAATATAGAATATGGAAAACAGAATACAAAACCCAGAATTGAGAACATGGAATGCACAACACATAATTTAGAATATAGAGAACAGAATACTGAATATAGAATTTCGAATATAGAATGTTGAACACAGAATTTAGAATACAGAAAACAGAATACTGGATATAGAATTTAGAATATAGAATTTAGAACACAGAATAGAGAATATAGAATAGAGAATATAGAACAGAGAATTTAGAACATGGAATTTAAAACACAGAATTTAGAATATAGAATACAGGATACTGAGTATCGAATTTAGAATATACAATGTAGAACTCAGAATTTAGAATATAGGATACGGAAAGTAGAATATAGAATAAACAATATAGAATATAGAACACAAAATATAGAATATGGAAAACAGAATACAGAACCCAAAATTTAGAACATAGAATGCAGAACACAGAATTTAGAGTATATACTACAGAATACTGAATATAAAATTTAGAAAATAGAATGTAGAACACAGAATATGGAATGTAGAATACGGAATGCAGAATATTGAAAACAAAATATAGAATGTAGAACACACAATTTAGAATATTTAAAACAGAATATAGAAACCAGAATTTAGAACATGGAATTCAGAACACAGAATTTAGAATATAGAGTACAGATTACAGAATATAGAATTTAGAATATAAAATGTAGAACACAGAATATAGAATATAGACTACGGAATGCAGAATACAGTATATAGAATATAGAATGATGAACAAAAAATATAGAATTAAGAATATAGAATATAGAACCCAGAATTTATAACATGGAATGTAGAACACAGAATTTAGTATATAGAATACAGAATACTGAATATCGAATTTAGAATATAGAATGTAGAACACACTATTTGGAATGTAGAATACGGAATGCAGAATATTGAATACAGAATATAGAATGTAGAACACAGAATTTAGAATATGGAAAACAGAATATAGATCCCAGGATTTAGAACATGGAATGCAGAACACAGAATTTGGAATATAAAATACAGACTACTGAATACATAATTTAGAATTTAGAATGTAGAACACAGAATTTAGAATATATAATACCGAATACTGAATATAGAATATGAATATACAATATAGAACACAGAATTTAGAATATAGAATACAGAATACTGAAAATAGAATTTAGAATATACAATGTAGAAAACAGAATATAGAATAGAGAATACCGAAAGCAGAATATAGAATACAGAATATAGAATGTAGAACACAGAATATAGAATATTGAAAACAGAATACAAAACCCAGAATTGAAAACATGGAATGCAGAACACAGAATTTAGAATATAGAGAACAGAATACTGAATATAGAATTTCGAATACAGAATGTTGAACACAGAATATAAAATATAGATAACAGAATAATGAATATAGTATTTAGAATATAGAATTATAATATAGAATTTAGAACACTGAATACAGAATATAGATTAGAGAATATAGAACCGAGCATTTAGAACATGGAATGCAGAACACAGAATTTAGAATATACAATACAGAATACTGAATATAGAACTTAGAATATAGAATGTAGGACACAGAATATAGAATATAGACTACGGAATGCAGAATATAGAATATAGAATATAGAATGATGAACCCAAAGTATAGAATATAGAATAGAAAATATAGAACCAAGAATTAAGAACATGGAATGTAGAACACCGAATTTAGAATATAGAATACAGAATACTGAATATAGAATGTAGAATAAAGAATGTAGAACACAGAATATGGAATGTTATATACGGAATGCAGAATATTGAATAAAGAATATAGAATGTAGAACACAGAATATAGAATATAGACGTCGGAATGCAGAATATAGAATATAGAATATAGAAAGATGAACACAGAATATAGAATATAGGATAGAAAATTTAGAACCCCGAATTTAGAACATGGAAAGCAGAATTCAGTATTTAGTATATAGAATATCGAATACCGAATATGGATTATAGAACTTGGAATGCAGAACACAGAATTCAGAATATAGAATACAGAATACTGAAAATAGAATTTAGATTATAGAATGTAAGACACAGAATATAGAATGTAGAATATGTAATGCAAAATATAGAATACAGAATATAGAATGTAGAACACAGAATGTAGAATATGGAAAACAGAATACAGAAACGAGAATTTAGAACGTGGAATGCACAACACAGAGTTTAGAATATAGAATACAGAATACTAAATATAAAATTTTGAATATAGAATGTAGAACACAGAATACGGAATGTAGAATACGGAATTCAGAATATAGAATACAGAATATAGAATGTAGAACACAGAATATAGAATATGGAAAACAGAATACAGAACCCAGAATTTAGAACATGGAATGCAGAACACTGAATTTAGAATATAGAATACATACAACTGAAAATAGAATTTAGAATATAGAATGTAGAGCACAGAATTTAGAATATAGAACGCAGAATGCTGAATATAGTATTTAGAATAACGAATGTTGAACACAGAATATAGAAAATAGAATAGAGTATATAGAACCCAGAATCTAGAACATGGAATTTAGAACACAGAATTAAGAATACAGAATGCAGAATACTGAATATAGAATTTAGAACATAGAATGCGGAACACAGAATTTAGAATATAGAATACAGAAAACTTAATATAGAATTTAGAATATAGAACTTAGGAAGCAGAATATAGAATATAGACTACGGAATGCAGAATATATATATAGAATATAGAATGTTGAACCCAAAGTATAGAATATAGAATAGAAAATATAGAACCCAGAATTTAGAAAATGGAAAGCAGAATTCAGTATTTAGTATATAGAATACAGAATACCGAATATGGATTATAGAACATGGAATGCAGAACCCAGAAATTACAATAAAGAATATGGAATACTGAATATAGAATATAGAATATAGAATTTAGAACACAGAATAAAGAATATAGAGTATAGTATATAGAACCCAGAATTTAGAACATGGAATGCAGAACACAGAATTTAGAATATAGAATACAGAATACTGAATATAGAATTTAGATTATAGAATGTAGGACACAGAATATAGAATATAGAATATGGAATGCAAAACATAGAATACACAATATAGTATCTAGAACACAGAATGCAGAATATTGAAAACAGATTATAGATCCCAGGATATAGAACATGGAATGAAGAACACAGAATTTGGAATATATAATACAGAATACTGAATATAGAATTAAGAATATAGATTGTAGAACACAGAATAAAGATTATAGAATAGAGAATATAGAACATAGAATTTTGAACATGGAATGCCGAACACAGAATTTAGAATATAGAATACAGAATACTGAACATAGATTTGAGAACATGGAATGCAGAACACAGAATATAGAATATAGAGTATAGAATATAGAACCCAGAATTTAGAACATGGAATGCAGAACACAATATTAAGAATATAGAATACAGAATACTGAATATACAATTTAGAATATATAATGTAGAACACAGAGTATAAAATATAGAATACCGAATGCAGAATATTGAGTACATAATATAGAATGTAGAACACAGAATATAAAATATGGAAAACAGAATATAGAACCCAGGATTTAGAACAAGGAATGCAGAACACAGAATTTAGAAAATAGAATACAGACTACTGAATATAGAATTTAGAATTTAGAATGTAGAACACAAAATTTAGAATATAGAATACTGAATACTGAATATAGAATATGAATATACAATGTAGAACACAGAATTTAGAATATAGAATACAGAATACTGAATATAGAAGTTAGAATATACAATGTAGAAAACAGAATAAAGAATATAGAATTCGGAAAGCAGAATATAGAATACAGAATATAGAATTTAGGACATAAAATATAGAATATGGAAAACAGAATACAAAACCCAGAATTGAGAATATGGAATGCAGAAGACAGAATTTGGAATATAGAGAACAGAATACTGAATATAGAATTTCGAATATAGAATGTTGAACACAGAATTTAGAATATAGAAAACAGAATACTGAATATAGAATTTAGAATATAGAATTGAGAACACAGAATAGAGAACATAGAATAGAGATTATAGAACAGAGAATTTAGAACATGGAATTTAGAACACAGAATTTAGAATATAGAAAACAGAATACTGAGTATCGAAATTAGAATATAGAATGTAAAACTCAGAATTTAGAATATAGGATACGAAATGTAGAATATAGAATAAAGAATATAGAATATAGAACACAAAATATAGAATATGGAAAACAGAATACAGAACCCAAAATTTAGAACATGGAATGCAGAACACAGAATTTAGAGTATATACTACAGAATACTGAATATAAAATTTAGAATATAGAATGTAGAACACAGAAAACGGAATGTAGAATACGGAATGCAGAATATTGAAAACAGAATATAGAATGTAGAACACAGAATTTAGAATATGGAAAACATAATATAGAACCCAGAATTTAGAACATGAAATCCAGAACACAGAATTTAGAATATAGAATACAGAATACTGAATATAGAATATAGAATATATAATGAAGAACACAGAATATAGAATATAGACTACGGAATGCATAATATAGAATATAGAATATAGAATAATGAGCACAAAATATAGAAAAGGGAATATAGAACCCAGAATTTAGAACATGGAATGCAGAACACAGAATATAGTATATAGAATACAGAATACTGAATATACAATTTAAAATATAGAATGTAGAACACAGAATATAGAATATAGACTACGGAATGCAGAATATAGTATATAGAATATAGAATGATGAACACAAAATGTAGAATAAATAATAGAGAATATAGAACCCAGAATTTATAACATGGAATTTAGAACACAGAATTTGGAATATAAAATACGGAATAATTAATATTGAATTAAGAAAATACAATATAGAACACAGAATATGGAATGTAGAAAACGGAATGTCTAATATTGAATACAGAATATAGAATGTAGAACACAGAATGTAGAATATGGAAAACAGATTACAGAAACGAGAATTAGAACATGGAATGCACAACACAGAGTTTAGAATATAGAATTCAGAATACTGAATATAAAATTTTGAATATAGAATGTAGAACACTGAATAGGGAATGTACAATACGGAATTCAGGATATAGAATACAGAATATAGAATATAGAACACAGAATATAGAATACGGAAAACAGAATACAGAACCCAGAATTTACAACATGGAATGCAGAACACTGAATTTAGAATATAGAATACATAGAACTGAAAATAGAATTTAGAATATAGAATGTAGAACAAAGAATTTAGACTATAGAACACACAATGCTGAATATAGTATTTAGAATATCGAATGTTGAACACAGAATACAGAAAATAGAATAGAGAATATAGAACCCAGGATTTAGAACATGGAAATTAGAACACAGAATTTATATTATAGGATACACAATACTGACTAGCGAACATAGAATAAAGAATATAGAAATCATAATAAAGATTATAGGATACAGAATGTAGAATATAGAATAAAGAATATAGAATATATAACACAAATAATAGAATATGGAAAACAGAATACAGAAACCAAAATTTAGAACATGGAATGCAGAACACAGAATTTAGAATATAGAAAACAGAATACTGAATAAAAATTTAGAATATAGAATGTAGAACACTGTAAATAGAATATAGAATAGAGAATATAGAACCCAGAATTTAGAACATGGAATGCAGAACACAGAATTTAGAATATAGAATACAGACTACTGAATATAGAATATAGAATATTGAATGTAGAACACAGAATATAGAATATAGTCTACGGAATGCAGAATAAAGAATATAGAATATAGAATGATGAACCCAAAGTATAGAATATAGAATAGAAAATATAGAACCCAGAATTAAGAACATTGAATGTAGAACACACAATTTAGAATATAGTATACAGAATACTGAATATCGAATTTAGAATATAGAATGTAGAACACAGAATATGGAATGATAGATACGGAATGCATAATATTGAATACAGAATATAGAATATAGAACACAGAATATAGAATATACACTTCGGAATGCAGAATATTGTATATAGAATATAGAAAGATGAACACAGAATATAGAATATAGAATAGAAAATATAGAAACCCGAATTTAGAACATGGAAAGCAGAATTCAGTATTTAGTATATAGAATACAGAATACAGAATATGGATTATAGAACATGGAATGCAGAACCCAGAATATACATATAGAATACGGAATTCTGAATATAGAATTTAGAATATAGAATTTAGAACACAGAATATAGAATATAGAGTATAGAATATAGAACACAGTATTTAGAATATGGAATGCAGAACACAGAATTTAGAATATAGAATACAGAATTCTGAATATAGAATTTAGATTATAGAATGTAGGACACAGAATATAGAATGTAGAATACGGAATGCAAAATATAGAATTCAGAATATAGAATGTAGAACACAGAATGTAGAATATGGAATACAGAATACAGAAACGAGAATTTAGATCATGGAATGCACAACACAGAGTATAGAATATAGAATACAGATTACTGAATATAAAATTTTGAATATAGAATGTAGAACACAGAATATGGAATGTAGAATACGGAATGCAGAATATAGAATACAGAATATAGAATGTAGAACACAGATTATAGAATATGGAAAACAGAATACAGATCCCAGAATTTAGAACATGGAATGCAGAACACAGAATTTAGAATATAGAATACATACAACTGAAAATAGAATATATAATATAGAATGTAGAACACAGAATATAGAATATAGAATACAGAATGCTAAATATAGAATTTAGAATATACAACGTAGAACACAGAATATAGAATATAGAATACGGAATGCAGAATTTAGAATAGAGAATATAGAATGTAGAATACAGAATATAGAATATGGGAAACAGAATACAAAACCCAGAATTGAGAACATGGAATGCAGAACAGACAATTTAGAATATAGAAAACAGGATACTGAATATAGAATTTAGAATATAAAATATAGAACACAGAATATAGAATATAGAATAAAGAATACTGATTATAGAATTTAGAATATAGAATGTAGAACACAGAATATAGAATAGAGAATAGAGAATAAAGAACCCAGAATTTAGAACATGGAATGCAGAACACATAATGTAGAATATAGAATACCGAATACTGAATATAGTATATGAATATACAATGTAGAACACAGAATTTAGAACATGGAATGCACAACACAGGATTTAGAATATAGAATACCGAATACTGAATATAGAATATGAATATACAATGTTGAACACAGAATTTAGAATTTAGAATAAAAAATACTGAATATAGAATTTAGAAAATAGAATGTAGAAAACAGAATATAGAATATAGAATAGAAAATATAGAACCCAGAATTTGAACATGGAATGCAGAAAACAGAATTGAGAATATAGAACACAGAATACTGAATATAGGATATAGAATATAGAATGTAGAACACAGAATATAGAATATAGACTACGGAACGCAGAATATAGAATACACAATATAGAATGATGAACACAAAATATAGAATATAGAATAGAGAATATAGAACCCAGAATTAAGAACATGGAAAGTAGAACACAGAATACAGTATATAGAATACAGAATATGGAACCCAAAATATAGAACATGGAATGAAGAACACAGAATTTAGAATATAGATTACAGAATACATAATATCGAATATAGAATATAGAATGTAAAACACAGAATATGTTATGTAGAATACGGAATGCCGAATATTGAATACAGAATATAGAATGTCGAAGACTGAATTTAGAATATAGAAAACAGAATATAGAAATCAGAATTTAGAACATGGAATGCAGAACACAGAATTTAGAAAATAGAATGCAGATTTCAGAATATAGAATTTAGAATATAGAATTTAGAACACAGAATTTAGTATATAGAGTATAGAATACTGAATAAACAATATAGAATATTGAATGTAGAACACAGAATTTAGAAGACAGAACACAGAATGCTGAATATAGTATTTAGAATATCGAATCTTCAACACAGAATATAGAAAATAGAATAGAGGATATAGAAACCAGAATTTAGAACATGGAATTTAGAACAGAGAATTTAGAATATAGAATACAGAATACTGAGTATCGAACTTAGAATATAGAATGTGGAAGTCAGAATATAGAATATAGTATACGGAATGTAAATTATAGAATAAAGAATATAGAATGTAGAACACAAAATATAGAAATTGGAAAACAGAATACAGAACACAAAATTTAGGACATGGAATGCAGAACACAGAATTTAGAGTATATAATATAGAATACTGAATATAAAATTTAGAATATAGAATGTAGAACACAGAATATGGCATACAGAATATTGAATACAGAATATAGAATATAGAACACAGAATTTAGAATATGGAAAACAGAATATAGAAGTCAGAATTTAGAACATGGAATGCAGAAAACAGAATTTAGAATATAGAATACAGATTACTGAATATAGAATTTAGAATATAGAATGTAGAACACAGAATATAGAATATAGACAACGGAATGCAGAATATAGTATATAGAATATAGAATAATGAGCACAAAATGTAGAATAGAGAATATAGAACCCAGAATTTAGAACATGGAATGCAGAACACAGAATTTAGTATATAGAATACCGAATACTGAATATAGGATATGAATATACAATGTAGAACACAGAATATAGAATATAGAATACGGAATGCAGAATATAGAATACAGAATATAGACTGAAGAACACAGAAAATAGAATACGGAAAACATAAACAAAACACAGAATTGAGAACATGGAATGCAGAACACAGAATTTAGAATATACAAAACAGAATACTGAATATAGAATTTCGACAATAAATGTAGAACACAGAATTTAGAATATAAAATAAAGAACACTGAATATAGAATTTATAATATAGAATGTAGAAACAGAATATAGAACAGAGAATAGAGAGTATAGAACCGAGAACTTAGAACACGGAAAGCAGAACACAGAATTTAGAATATAGAATACAGAATACTTAATATAAAATTTAGAATATAGAATGTAGAACACAGAGTATAGATTATAGAATACGGAATAATGAATATAGAATTTAGAATATAGAATGTAGAACCCAGAATATAGAATATAGAATACGGAATGCAGAATATAGAATACAGAATATAGAATGTAGAACACAGAGTATAGAATATTGAATAGAGTATATGGAAACGAAAATTTAGAACATAAAATGCAGAACACAGAATTTAGAATATAAAATACAGAATACTGAATATAGAATTTAGAATATACAATGAAGAAAACAGAATATAGAATATAGACTACGGAATGCAGAATATAGAATATAGAATATAGAATAATGAGCACAAAATATAGAAAAGAGTATATAGAACCCAGAATTTAGAACATGGAATGCAGAACACAGAATATAGAATATAGAATAGAGAATACTGAATATACAATTTAAAATATAGAATGTAGAACACAGAATATAGAATATAGACTACGGAATGCAGAATATAGTATATAGAATATAGAATGATGAACACAAAATGTAGAATAAAGAATAGAGAATATAGAACACAGAATTTATAACATGGAAATTAGAACACAGAATTTGGAATATAAAATACAGAATAATTAATATTGAATTTAGAAAATACAATATAGAACACAGAATATGGAATGTAGAATACGGAATGTCTAATATTGAATACAGAAAATAGAATGTAGAACACAGAATGTAGAATATGGAAAAGAGATTACAGAAACGAGAATTTAGAACATTGAATGCACAACACAGAGTTTAGAATATAGAATTCAGAATACTGAATATAAAATTTTGAATATAGAATGTAGAACACAGAATAGGGATTGTAGAATACGGAATTCAGGAAATAGAATACAGAATATAGAATATAGAACACAGAATATAGAATATGGAAAACAGAATACAGAACCCAGAATTTACAACATGGAATGCAGAACACTGAATTTAGAATATAGAATACATAGAACTGAAAATAGAATTTAGAATATAGAATGTAGAACACAGAATTTAGACTATAGAACACACAATGCTGAATATAGTATTTAGAATATCGAATGTTGAACACAGAATATAGAAAATGGAATAGAGAATATAGAACCCAGAATTTAGAACCTGGAAATTAGAACACAGAATTTATATTATAGGATACACAATACTGACTAGCGAATATAGAATATAGAATATAGAAATCAGAATATAGATTATAGGATACAGAATGTAGAATAAACAATAAAGAATATAGAATATATAACACAAATAATAGAATATGGAAAACATAATACAGAAAGCAAAATTTAGTACATGGAATGCAGAACACAGAATTTAGAATATAGAAAACAGAATACAGAATAAAAATTTAGAATATTGACTGTAGAACACTGTAAATAGAATATAGAATAGAGAATATAGAACCCAGAATTTAGAACATGGAATGCAGAACACAGAGTTTAGAATATAGAATACAGACTACTGAAAATAGAATGTAGAATATTGAATGCAGAACCCAGAATATACAATATAGAATACGGAATTCTGAATATAGAATTTAGAATATAGAATTTAGAACACAGAATATAGAATATACTGTATAGAATATAGAACCCAGAATTTAGAATATGGAATGCAGAACACAGAATTTAGAATATAGAATACAGAATACTGAATATAGAATTTTGATTATAGAATGTAGGACACAGAATATAGAATGTAGAATACGGAATGCAAAATATAGAATTCAGAATATAGAATGTAGAACACAGAATGTAGAATATGGAATAGAGAATACACAAACGAGAATTTAGATCATGGAATGCACAACACAGAGTTTAGAATATAGAATACAGATTACTGAATATAAAATTTTGAATATAGAATGTAGAACACAGAATATAGAATATGGAAAACAGAATACAGAACCCAGAATTTAGAACATGGAATGCAGAACACAGAATTTAGAATATAGAATACATACAACTGAAAATAGAATTTATAATATAGAATGTAGAACACAGAATATAGAATATAGAATACAGAATGCTGAATATAGTATTTAGAATATCGAATGTTGAACACAGATTATACAAAATTGAATAGAGAATATACAACACAGAATTTAGAATATGGAATGCAGAACACAGAATTTAGAATATAGAATACCGAATACTGAATATAGAATATGAATATACAATGTAGAACACAGAATTTAGAATATAGAATACAGAATGCTGAATATAGAATTTAGAATATACAACGTTGAACACAGAATATAGAATATAGAATAAGGAATGCAGAATTTAGAATACAGAAGAACATGGAAAGTAGAACACAGAATACAGTATATAGAATACAGAATATGGAGCCCAAAATATAGAACATGGAATGAAAAACACAGAATTTAGAATATAGATTACAGAATACATAATATCGGATATAGAATATTGAATGTAAAACACAGAATATGTAATGTAGAATACGGAATGCCGAATATTGAATACAGAATATAGAATGTAGAAGACTGAATTTAGAATATAGAAAACAGAATATAGAAATCAGCATTTAGAACATGGAATGCAGAACACAGAATTTAGAAAATAGAATACAGATTTCTGAATATAGAATTTAGAATATAGAATGTAGAACACAGAATTTAGAAGACAGAACACAGAATGCTGAATATAGTATTTAGAATATCGAATCTTGAACACAGAATATAGAAAATAGAATAGAGGATATAGAAACCAGAATTTAGAACATGGAATTTAGAACACAGAATTTAGAATATAGAATACAGAATACTGAGTATCGAACTTAGAATATAGAATGTAGAAGTCAGAATATAGAATATAGGATACGGAATGTAAATTATAGAATAAAGAATATAGAATGTAGAACACAAAATATAGAATATGGAAAACAGAATACAGAACACAAAATTTAGAACATGGAATGCAGAACACAGAATTTAGAGTATATAATACAGAATACTGAATATAAAATTTAGAATATAAAATGTAGAACACAGAATATGGAATACAGAATACGGAATGCAGAACATATAATACAGAATATAGAATATAGAACACAGAATTTAGAATATGGAAAACAGAATATAGAAGTCAGAATTTAGAACATGGAATGCAGAACACAGAATTTAGAATATAGAATAGAGATTACTGAATATAGAATTTAGAATATAGAATGTAGAACACAGAATTTAGAGTATAGAATACAGAATACTGAATATAGAATTTAGAATATAGAATGTAGAACACAGAATATAGAATATAGACAACGGAATGCAGAATATAGAATATAGAATAAAGAATAATGAGCACAAAATGTAGAATAGAGAATATAGAACCCAGAATTTAGAACATGGAATGCAGAACACAGAATTTAGTATATAGAATACCGAATAATGAATATAGGATATGAATATCCAATGTAGAACACAGAATATAGAATATAGAATACGGAATGCAGAATATAGAATACAGAATATAGAATGTAGAACACAGAATATAGAATATTGAATAGAGTAAATGAAACCGAAAATTTAGAACATAAACTGCAGAACACAGAATTTAGAATATAAAATACAGAATACTGAATATAGAATTAGAACACAGAATATAGAATACGGCATGCAGAATATTCAATACAGAATATAAAAGGCATAACACAGAATATAGAATATGGAAAACAGAATAGAGAATTCAAAATATAGAACATGGAATGCAGAACACAGATTTTGGAATATAGAATACAGAATACTGAATATAGAATTTATAATATGGAATGAAGAACACAGAATATAGAATATAGTATAGAGAATATAAAACCCAGAATTTAGAACATTGAATGCAGAACACAGAATATAGAATATAGAATACCGAATAATGAATATAGAATTTTGAATAAAGAATGTAGAACACAAAATTTAGAATATAGGATACGGAATGTAGAATATAGAATACAGAATATAGAATGTAGAACACAAAATATAGAATATGGAAAACAGAATACAGAAACCACAATTTAGAACATGGAATGCAGAACACAGAATTTAGAGTATATAATACAGATTTCTGAATAAAAAATTTAGAATATAGAATGTAGAACACAGAATATGGAATGCAGAATACGGAATGCAGAATTGAATACAGAATATAGAATGTAGAACACAGAATTAAGAATATGGAAAACAGAATATAGAACCCAGAATTTAGAACATGGAATGCAGAACACTGAATTTAAAATATACAATACAGATTACTGAATATAGAATTTAGAATATACAATGTAGAACACAGAATATAGAATATAGAATATGGAATGCAGAATATAGAATGGAGAACACAGAATATAGAATATAGAATAGAGTATATGGAACACAAAAATTAGAACATGGAATGCAGAACACAGAATTTAGAATATAGAAAACAGAATACTGAATAAAATTTTAGAATATAGAATGTATAACACTGTAAATAGAATATAGAATAGAGAATATAGAACCCAGAATTTAGAACATGGAATGCAGAACACAGAATTTAGAATATAGAATACAGAATACTGAATATAGTATTTAGAATATTGAATGTAGAACACAGAATATAGAATATAGTTTACGGAATGCAGAATATAGAATATAGAATATAGAATGATGAACCCAAAGTATAGAATATAGAATAGAAAATATAGAACCCAGAATTAAGAATATTGAATGTAGAACACACAATTTAGAATATAGAATACAGAATACTGAATATCGAATTTAGAATATAGAATGAAGAAAACAGAATATGGAATGATATATACGGAATGCAGAATATAGAATACAGAATATAGAATGTAGAACACAGAATATAGAATATGGAAAACAGAATACAGAACCCAGAATTTAGAACATGGAATTCAGAACACTGAATTTAGAATATAGAACACAGAATGCTGACTATAGTATTTAGAATATCAAATGTTGAACACAGATTATACAAAATTGAATAGAGGATATACAAACCAGAATTTAGAATATGGAATGCACAAAACAGAATTTAGAATATAGAATACCGAATACTGAATATAGAATATGAATGTACAATGTAGAACACAGAATTTAGAATATAGAATACAGAATACAGAATATAGAATTTAGAATATACAATGTAGTACACAGAATAAAGAATACGGAATGCAGAATATAGTATACAAAATATAGAACACAAAATTTAGAACATGGAATGCACAACACAGGATTTAGAATATAGAATACCGAATACTGAATATAGAAAATGAATATACAATGTTGAACACAGAATTTAGAATATAGAATAAAAAATACTGAATATAGAATTTAGAATATTGGATGTAGTAAACAGAATATAGAATAGAGAATATAGAACCCAGAATTTAGAACATGGAATGCAGAAATCAGAATTGAGAATATAGAATACCGAATACTGAATATTGGATTCAGAATATAGAATGTAGAACACAGAATATAGAATATAGACTACGGAATGCAGAATATAGAATACACAATATAGAATGATGAACACAAAATATAGAATAAAGAATAGAGAATATAGAACTCAGAATTAAGAACATGGAATGTAGAACACAGAATACAGTATATAGAATAGAGAATATGGAACCCAAAATATAGAACATGGAATGAAGAACACAGAATTTAGAATATGGATTACAGAATACATAATATCGAAATAAGAATATACAATGTAAAACACAGAATATGTAATCTAGAATACGGAATGCAGAATATTGAATACAGAATATAGAATGTAGAAGACTGAATTTAGAATATAGAAAACAGAATATAGAACACAGAATTTAGAACATGGAATGCAGAACACAGAATTTAGAAAATAAAATACAGATTTCTGAATATAGAATTTAGAATATAAAATGAAGAACACAGAATATAGAATATAGTATAGAGAATGTAGAACCCAGAATGTAGAACATGGAATGCAGAATGTAGAATATAGAATATAGAATACCGAATAATGAATATAGAATTTTAAATAAAGAATGTAGAACACAGAATTTAGAATATAGGATACGGAATGTAGAATATAGAATACAGAATATAAAATGTAGAACACAAAATATAGAATATAGAGTATAGAATACTGAATATAGAATTTAGAATATATAATGTAGAACACAGAATATAGAATATAGAATACAGATTATAGAACCCAAAATTTAGAACATGGAATGCAGAACACAGAATTTAGAATATAGAATTCCGAATACTGAATATAGAATATTAATATACAATGCAGAACACAGTATTTAGACTATGGAATACAGAATATTTTATATAGAATTTAGAATATTCAATTTAGAACACAGAATATAGAATATAGTACAGAATGCAGAATATATAATACAGAAGATAGAATATAGAACACAGAATATAGAATATGGAAAACAGTATACAAAACCCAGAATTGAGGAAAAGGAAAGAAGAACACAGAATTTAGAATATAGAAAACAGAATACTGAATATAGAATTTCAAATATAGAAAGTTGAACACAGAATTTAGAATATACAATAAAGAATACTGAATATTGAATTTAGAATATTGTATGTAGAACACAGTATATAGAATATAGATATGTGAATGCAGAATATAGTAGGTAAAATATAGAATGAAGAACACAAATATAGAATATATAATAGTGAATATAGAACCCAGAACTTAGAACACTGAAAGCAGAACACTGAATTTAGAATATAGAATACAGGATAATTATTATAAAATTTAGAATATAGAATGTTGAACACAGAGTATAGAATATAGAATACGGAATAGTGAATATAGAATTTACAATATACAATGTAGAACACAGAAAATAGAATATAGAATACGGAATGCAGAATTTAGAATACAGAATATAGAATGTAGAACATAGAAAATAGAATATAGAATAGAGTATATGGAACACAAAATTTAGAACATGGAATGCAGAACACAGAATTTAGAATATAGAATACAGAATACAGAATATAGAATTTAGAATATAGAATGTAGAACACAGAATAAAGAATATAGAGTATAGTATATAGAACCCAGAATTTAGAACATGGAATGCACAACATAGAGTTTAGTATATAGAATAAAGAATACTGAGTATAAAATTTTGAATATAGAAAGTATAACACAGAATATGGAATGTAGAATACGGAATGCAGAATATAGAATACAGAATATAGAATGTAGAACACAGAATATAGAATATGGAAAACAGAATACAGAACCCAGAATTTAGAACATGGAATGCAGAACACAGAATTTAGAATATAGAATCCAGATTACTGAATATAGAATTTAGAATATAGAATGTAGAACACAGAATTTAGAATATAGAATACGGAATGCAGAATATTGTATATAGAATATACAAAGATGAACACAAAATGTAGAATAAAAAATACAGAATATAGAACCCAGAATTTATAACATGGAATGTAGAACACAGAATTTAGAATATAGAATACAGAATACTGAATATCGAATTTAGAATATAGAATGTAGAACACAGTATATGGAATGGAGAATACGGAATGCAGAATATGGAATACAGAAAATAGAATGTAGAATACAGAATTTAGAATATGGAAAACAGAATATAGAACCCAGAATTTAGAACATGGAATGCAGAACACTGAATTTAGAATATAGAATACAGAATACTGAATATAGAATTTAGAATATAGAATGTAGAACACAGGATTTAGAATATAGAATACCGAATTGTGAATATAGAATATGGATATACAATGTTGAACACAGAATTTAGAATATAGAATAAAAAATACTGAATATAGAATTTAGAGTATACAATGTAGAAAACGGAATATAGAACAGAGAATAGAGAATATAGAACCCAGAATTTAGAACATGGAATGCAGAAAACAGAATTTGGAATATAAAATACAGAATTCTGAATATAGAATTTAGAATATAGAATGTAGAACACAGAATATAGATTATAGAATAGAGAATGTAGAACCCAGAATTTTGAACATGGAATGCCGAACTCAGAATTTAGAATACAGAATACAGAATACTGAATATAGAATTTAGAACATAGGATGCGGAACACAGACAATACAGTATAGAATACAGAATACTTAATATAGAATTTAGAATTTAGAATGCGGAACACAGCAATTAGAATATAGAATATAGAATACTGAATATATAATTTAGAACATGGAAAGCAGAACCCAGAATTTAGAATATAGAATACGGAATACTGAATATAGAATTTAGAATATACAATGTAGAACACAGAATATATAATATAGAGTATAGAATATAGAACCCAGAATTTAGAACATGGAATGCAGAACACATAATTTATAAAATAGTATACAGAATACTGAATATAGAATTTAGAATATAGAATGTAAAACACAGAGTATAGAATATAGAATTGGGAATGCAGAATATTTAGTACAGAATATAGAATGTAGAACACAGAATTTAGAATATGGAAAACAGAATATAGAACCCAGGATTTAGAACATGGAATGCAGAACACAGAATTTAGAATATAGGAAACAGACTACTGAATATAGAATTTAGAATTTAGAATGTAGAACACAAAATTTAGAATATAGAATACCGAATACTGAATATAGAATATGAATATACAATGTAGAACACAGAGGTTAGAATATAGAATACAGAATACTGAATATAGAATTTAGAATATACAATGTAGAAAACAGAATATAGGATAGAGAATACGGAAAGCTGAATATAGAATACAGAATATAGAATGTAGAACACAGAATATAGAATATAGAGTTCTGAATACTGAATATAGAATTTCGAATATAGAATGTTGAACACAGAATTTAGAATATAGAAAACAGAATACTGAATAGAGAATTTAGAATATAGAGTTTAGAACACAGAATAGAGAATATAGAACCGAGAATTTAGAACATGGAATGCAGAACATTGAATATAGAATATAGAATACAGAATACTGAATATAGAATTTAGAATATAGAATGTAGGACACACAATATAGAATATAGGCTACGGAATTCAGAATATAGAATATAGAATATTGAATGATGAACCCAAAGTATAGAATATAGAATAGAAAATATAGAACCCAGAATTTAGAACATGGAAACAGAATGCATTATTTAGTATATAGAATACAGAATACCTAATATGGATTATAGAACATGGAACGCAGGACCCAGAAAATACAATATAGAATACAGAATACTGAATATCGAATATAGAATATAAAATTTAGAACACAGAATATAGAATATAGAGTATAGTATATAGAACCCTGAATTTAGAACATGGAATGCAGAACACAGAATTTAGAATATAGAATACAGAATACTGAATATAGAATTTAGATTATAGAATGTAGGACACAGAATAAAGAATGCAGAATACGGAATGCAAAATATAGGATACACAATATAGAATATAGAACACAGTATGTAGAATATGGAAAACAGAATATAGATCGCAGGATTTAGAACATGGAATGCAGAACACAGAATTTGGAATATAAAATACAGAATACTGAATATAGAATTTAGAATATAGAATGTAGAACACAGAATATAGATTATAGAATAGAGAATGTAGAACCCAGAATTTTGAACATGGAATGCCAAACACAGAATTTATAATATAGAATACAGAATACTTAATATAGAATTTAGAACGTAGAATGCGGAACACAGCAATTAGAATATAGAATACAGAATACTGAATATATAATATAGAACATGGAAAGCAGAACTCAGAATATAGAATATAGAATACAGAATACTGAATATAGATTTTAGAACATGGAATGCAGAACCCAGAATATAGAATATAGAATACGGTATACTGAATATAGAATTTATAATATACAATGTAGAACACAGAATATAGAATATAGAATATAGAACCCAGAATTTAGAACATGGAATGCAGAACACAATATTTAGAATATAGAATACAGAAAACTGAATATAGAATTTAGAATATAGAATGTAGAACACACTATAGAATATAGAATACGGAATGCAGAATATTGAGTACAGAATATAGAATGTAGAACACAGAATTTAGAATATGGAAAACAGTATATAGAACCCAGGATTTAGAACATGGAATGCAGAACACAGAATTTAGAATATAGAATACAGACTACTGAGTATAGAATTTTGAATGTAGAACACAGAATTTAGAATATAGAATACAGAATACTGAATATAGAATTAAGAATATACAATGTAGAAAACAGAATAAAGAATATAGAATACGGAAAGCAGAATATAGAATACAGAATATAGAATTTAGAGCACAGAATATAGAATATGGAAAACAGAATACAAAACCCAGAATTGAGAACATGGAATGCAGAACACAGAATTTAGAATATAGAGAACAGAATACTGAATATAGAATATCGAATATAGAATTTTGAACACAGAATTTAGAATATAGAAAACAGAATACTGAATATAGAATTTAGAAAATGGAAATTAAAACACAGAATAGAGAATATAGAATAAAGAATATAGAACAGAGAATTTAGAACATGGAATTTAGAACACAGAATTTAGAATATAGAATACAGAATACTGAGTATCGAATTTACAATATAGAATGTAGAACTTAGAATTTAGAATATAGGATACGGAAAGTAGAATATAGAATAAAGAATATAGAAAATAGAACACAAAATATAGAATATGGAAAACAGAATACGGAACCCAAAATTTAGTACATGGAATGAAGAACACAGAATTTAGAGTATATACTACAGAATACTGAATATAAAATTTAGAATATAGAATGTAGAACACAAAATATGGAATGTAGAATACGGAATGCAGAATATAGAATACAGAATATAGAATGTAGAGCACAGAATATAGAATATGGGAAACAGAATACAGAACCCAGAATTTTGAACAAGGAATGTAGAACACAGACTTTAGAATATAGAATACAGATTACTGAATATAGAATTTAGAATATAGAATGTAGAACACAGAATTTAGAAAATAGACTACGGAAAGCAGAATACTGTATAGAGAATATAGAATGATGAACACAAAATATAGAATATAGAATACAGAACATAGAACATAGGATTTAGAACATGGAATGCAGATCACAGAATTTGGAATATAAAATACAGAATACTGAATATAGAATTTAGAATATAGAATGTAGAACACAGAATATAGATTATAGAATAGAGAATGTAGAACACAGAGTTTTGAACATGGAATTCCGAACACAGAATTTAGAAT
This sequence comes from Vicugna pacos, assembly GCF_048564905.1. Lineage (NCBI taxonomy): Eukaryota > Metazoa > Chordata > Mammalia > Artiodactyla > Camelidae > Vicugna > Vicugna pacos. The sequence continues at coordinate 4,498,893 of NW_027328737.1, forward strand.
ACAGAATACAGAATACTGAATATAGAATTTAGAACATAGAATGCGGAACACAGAATTTACAGTATAGAATACAGAATACTTAATATAGAATTTAGAACTTAAAATGCGGAACACAGCAATTAGAATATAGAATATAGAATACTGAATATATAATTTAGAACATGGAATGCAGAAACCAGAATTTAGAATATAGAATAAGGAATACTGAATATAGAATTTAGAATATACAATGTAGAACACAGAATATAGAATATAGAGTATAGAATATAGAACCGAGAATTTAGAACATGGAATGCAGATCATAGAATTTAGAATATAGAATACAGAATACTGAATATAGAATTTAGAATATAGAATGTAGGACACAGAATACAGAATATAGGCTACGGAATGCAGAAGATAGAATATAGAATGATGAACCCAAAGTATAGAATATAGAATAGAAAATATAGAACCCAGAATTTAGAACATGGAAAGCAGAATTCATTATTTAGTATATAGAATACAGAATACCGAATATGGATTATAGAACATGGAATGCAGAACCCAGAAAATACAATATAGAATACAGAATACTGAATATAGAATATAGAATATAGAACTTATAACACAGTATATACAATAGAGAGTATAGTATATAGAACCCAGAATTTAGAACATGGAATGCAGAACACAGAATTTAGAATATAGAATACAGAATACTGAATAAAGAATTTAGATTATAGAATATAGGACACAGAATATAGAATGTAGAATACGGAATGCAAAATATAGAATACACAATATAGAATGTAGAACAAAGAATGTAGAATATGCAAAACAGAATATAGATCCCAGGATTTAGAACATGGAATGCAGAACACAGAATTTGGAATATAAAATACAGAATACTGAATATAGAATTTAGATTATAGAATGTAGAACACAGAACATGGAATGTAGAATACGGAATGCAGAATATTGAAAACAGAATATAGAATGTAGAACACAGAATTTAGAATATATAAAACAGAACATAGAACCCAGAATTTAGAACATGGAATCCAGAACACTGTATTTAGAATATAAAAGACAGATTACTGAATATAGAATTTAGAATATAAAATGTAGAACACAGAATATAGAATATAGACAACGGAATGCAGAATATAGTATATAGAATATAGAATGATGAACACAATATATAGAATAAAGAATACAGAATATAGAACCCAGAATTTATAACATGGAATGTAGAACACAGAATTTAGTATATAGAATACAGAATACTAAATATCGAATTAAGAATATAGAATGTAGAACACAGTATTTGGAATGTAGAATACGGAATGCAGATATTGAATACAGAATATAGAATATACAACACAGAATTTAGAATATTGGAAACAGAATATAGATCCCAGGATTTAGAATATGGAATGCAGAACACAGAATTTGGAATATAAAATACAGAATACTGAATATAGAATTTAGAATATAGAATGTAGAACACAGAATATAGATTATAGAATAGAGAATGTAGAACCCAGAATTTTGAACATGGAATGCCGAACACAGAATTTAGAATATAGAATACAGAATACTGAATATAGGATTTAGAACATAGAATGCGGAACACAGAATTTACAATATAGAATACAGAATACTTAATATAGTATTTATAACTTAGAATGCGGAACACAGCAATTAGAATATATAATAGAGAATACTTAATATAGAATTTAGAACTTAGAATGCGGAACACAGAATATTGAATATAGAATATAGAATACTGAATATATAATTTAGAACATGGAATGCAGAACCCAGAATATAGAATATAGAATAAGGAATACTGAATATAGAATTTAGAATATACAATGTAGAACACAGAATATAGAATATAGAGTTTAGAATATAGAACACAGAATTTAAAACATGGAATGCAGAACACAATATTTAGAATATAGTATACAGATTACTGAATATAGAATTTAGAATATAGAATGTAGAACACAGAGTATAGAATATAGAATAGGGAATGCAGAATATTGAGTACAGAATATAGAATGTAGAACACAGAATATAGAATATGGAAAACAGAATATAGAACCCAGGATTTAGAACATGGAATGCAGAACACAGAATTTAGAATATAGAAAACAGACTACTGAATATAGAATTTAGAATTTAGAATGTAGAACACAGAATTTAGAATATAGAATACCGAATACTGTATATAGAATATGAATATACAATGTAGAACACAGAATTCAGAATATAGAATACAGAATACTGAGTATAGAATTTAGAATATACAATGTAGAAAACAGAATAAAGGATAGAGAATACGGAAAGCAGAATATAGAATACAGAATATAGAATGTAGAACACAGAATATAGAATATAGAAAACAGAATACTGAATAGAGAATTTAGAATATAGAATTTAGAACACAGAATTTAGAATATAGAGAACAGAATACTGAATATAGGATTTCGAATATAGAATGTTGAACACAGAATTTAGAATATAGAAAAAAGAATACTGAATATGGAATTTAGAATATAGAATTTAGAACACAGAATAGAGAATATAGAATAGAGAATATAGAACCGAGAATTTAGAACATAGAATGCAGAACACAGAATTTAGAATATAGAATACAGAATACTGAATATAGAATTTAGAATATAGAATTTTGGACACAGAATATAGAATATAGACTACGGAATGCAGAATATAGAATATAGAATGTAGAATGATGAACCCAAAGTATAGAATATAGAATAGAAAATATAGAACCCAGAATTAAGAACATGGAATGTAGAACACCGAATTTAGAATATAGAATACAGAATACTTAATATAGAATGTAGAACACAGAATATGGAATGTTAGATACAAAATGCAGAATATTGAATACAAAATATAGAATTTAGAAAACAGAATATAGAATATAGACTTCGGAATGCAGAATATAGAATATAGAATATAGAATATAGAAAGATGAACACAGAATATAGAATATAGGATAGAAAATATAGAACCCCGAATTTAGAACATGGAAAGCAGAATTCAGTAATTAGTATATAGAATAGAGAATACCGTATATGGATTATAGAACATGGAATGCAGAACACAGAATTCAGAATATAGAATACAGAATACTGAATATAGAATTTAGATTATAGAATTTAAGACACAGAATATAGAATGTAGAATACGGAATGCAAAATATAGACTACAGAATATAGAATGTAGAACACAGAATGTAGAATATGGAAAAGAGAATACAGAAACGAGAATTTAGAACATGGAATGCACAACACAGTGTTTAGAATATAGAATACAGGATACTAAATATAAAATATTGAATATAGAATATAGAACACAGAATACGGAATGTAGAATACGGAATGCAGAATATAGAATACAGAATATAGAATGTAGAACACAGAATAAAGAATATGGAAAACAGAACACAGAACCCAGAATTTAGAACATGGAATGCAGAACACTGAATATAGAATATAAAATACATACAACTGAAAATAGAATTTAGAATATAGAATGTAGAACACAGAATTTAGAATATAGAACACAGAATGCTGAATATAGTATTTAGAATATCGAATGTTGAACACATAATATAGAAAATAGAATAGAGTATATAGAACCCAGAATTTAGAACATGGAATTTAGAACACAGAATTTAGAATATAGAATACAGAATACTGAATATAGGATTTAGAACATAGAATACGGAACACAGAATTTACAATATAGAATACAGAATACTTAATAAAGAATTCAGAATATAGAATTTAGGACACAGAATATAGAATATACGCTATGGAATGCAGAATATAGAATATAGAATATAGAATGTTGAACCCAAAGTATAGAATATAGAATAGAAAATATAGAACCCAGAATTTAGAAAATGGAAAGCAGAATTCAGTATTTAGTATATAGAATACAGAATACCGAATATGGATTATAGAACATGGAATGCAGAACCCAGAAAATACAATATAGAATATGGAATACTGAATATAGAATATAGAATATAGAATTTAGAACACAGAATAAAGTATATAGAGCATAGTATATAGAACCCAGAATTTAGAACATGGAATGTAGAACACAGAATTTAGAATATAGAATACAGAATACTGAATATAGAATTTAGATTATACAATGTAGGACACAGAATATAGAATGTAGAATACGGAATGCAAAATATAGAATACACAATATAGTATCTAGAACACAGAATGTAGAATATTGAAAACAGAATATAGATCCCAGGATTTAGAACATGCAATGAAGAACACAGAATTTGGAATATAAAATACAGAATACTGAATATAGAATTTAGAATATAGAATGTAGTACACAGAATATAGGTTATAGAATATAGAATGGAGAACCCAGAATTTTTAACATGGAATGCCGAACACAGAATTTAGAATATAGAATACAGAATACTGAATATAGAATTTAGAACATGGAAAGCAAAACTCAGAATATTGAATTTAGAATACAGAATACTGAATATAGATTTGAGAACATGGAGTGCAGAACCCAGAATATAGAATATAGAATACGGAATACTGAATATAGAATTTAGAATATACAATTTATAACACAGAATATAGAATATAGAGTATAGAATATAGAACCCAGAATTTAGAACATGGAATGCAGAACACAATAATAAGAATATAGAATACAGAATACTAAATATAAAATTTTGAATATAGAATGTAGATCACAGAATATGGAATGTAGAATACGGAATGCAGAATATAGAATACAGAATATAAAATTTAGAACACAAAATATAGAATATGGAAAACAGAATACAGAACCCAGAATTTAGAACATGGAATGCAGAACACTGAATTCAGAATATAGAATACATAAAACTGAAAATAGAATTTAGAATATAGAATGTAGAACACAGAATTTAGAATATAGAGAACAGAATACTGAATATAGAATTTCGAATATAGAATGTTGAACACAGAATTTAGAATATAGAAAAGAGAATACTGAATATAGAATTTAGAATATAGAATTTAGAACACAGAATAGAGAATATAGAATAGAGAATATAGAACCGAGAATTTAGAACATGGAATGCAGAACACAGAATTTAGAATATAGAATACAGAATACTGAATATAGAATTTAGAATATAGAATGTAGGACACAGAATATAGAATATAGACAACGAAATGCAGAATATAGAATATAGATTATAGAATGATGAACCCAAAATATAGAATATAGAATAGAAAATATAGAACCCAGAATTAAAAACATGGAATGTAGAACACCGAATTTAGAATATAGAATACAGAATACTGAATAAAGTATGTAGAACACAGAATATGGAATGTTAGATACGGAATGCAGAATATTGAATACTGAATATAGAATGTAGAACACAGAATATAGAATATAGACTTCGGAATGCAGAATATAGAATATAGAATATAGAATATAGAAAGATGAACACAGAATATAGAATATAGGATAGAAAATATAGAAACCCGAATTTAGAACATGGAAAGCAGAATACAGTATTTAATATAAAAAATACAGAATACCGAATATGGATTATAGAACATGGAATGCAGAACACAGAATTCAGAATATAGAATACAGAATACTGAATATAGAATTTAGATTATAGAATGTAAGACACAGAATATGGAATGTAGAGTACGGAATGCAAAATATAGAATACCGAATATAGAATGTAGAACACACAATGTAGAATATGGAAAACATCATACAGAAACGAGAATTTAGAATATGGAATGCACAACACAGAGTTTAGAATATAGAATACAGAATACTAAATATAAAATTTTGAATATAGAATGTAGACCACAGAATATGGAATGTAGAGTACGGAATGCAGAATATAGAATACAGAATATAAAATTTAGAATACAGAATATAGAATATGGAAAACAGAATACAGAACCTAGAATTTAGAACATGGAATGCAGAACACTGAATTTAGAATATAGAATACATACAACTGAAAATAGAATTTAGAATATAGAATGTAGTACACAGAATTTAGAATATAGAACACATAATGCTGAATATATTATTTAGAATATCGAATGTTGAACACAGAATATAGAAAATAGAATAGAGTATATAGAATCCAGAATTTAGAACATGGAATTTAGAGCACAGAATTTAGAATATAGAATACAGAATACTGAATATAGTATTTAGAACATAGAATGCGGAACACAGAATTTACAATATAGAATACAGTATATTTAATATAGAATTTAGAATATAGAATTAAGGACACAGAATATAGAATATAGACTACGGAATGCAGAATATAGAATATAGAATATAGAATGTTGAAACCAAAGTATAGAATATAGAATAGAAAATATAGAAAACAGAATTTAGAAAATGGAAAGCAGAATTCAGAATTTAGTATATAGAATACAGAATACCGAATATGGATTATAGAATATGAAATGCAAAACCCAGAAAATACAATATACAATATGGAATACTTAATATAGAATATAAAATATAGAATTTACAACAGAGAATAAAGAATATAGAGAATAGTATATAGAATCCAGAATTTAGAACATGGAATGCAGAACACAGAATTTAGAATATAGAATACAGAATACTGAATATAGAATTTAGAATATAGAATGTAGAACACAGAGTATAGAATATAGAATACTGAATGAAGAATATTGAGTACATAATATAGAATGTAGAACACAGAATATAGAATATGGAAAACAGAATATAGAACACAGGATTTAGAACATGGAATGCAGAACACTGAATTTAGAATATAGAATACAGACTACTGAATATAGAATTTAGAATTTAGAATGTAGAACACAAAATTTAGAATATAGAATACCGAATACTGAATATAGAATATGAATATACAATGTAGAACACAGAATTTAGAATATACAATACAGAATACTGAATATAGTATTTAGAATATACAATGTAGAAAATAGAATAAAGAATATAGAATACGGAAAGCAGAATATAGAATACAGAATATAGAATGTAGGACACAGAATATAGAATATGGAAAACAGATTACAAAACCCAGAATTGAGAATATGGAATGCAGAAGACAGAATTTAGAATATATAGAACAGAATACTGCATATAGAATTTCAAATATAGAATGTTGAACACAGAATTTAGAATATAGAAAACAGAATACTGAATATAGAATTTAGAATATAGAATTGAGAACACAGAATAGAGAATAAAGAATAGAGAATATAGAACAGAGAATTTAGAACATGGAAATTAGGACACAGAATTTAGATTAAAGTGTACAGAATACTGAGTATCGAAATTATAATATAGAATGTAGAACTCAGAATTTTGAATATAGGATACGGAATGTAGAATATAGAATAAAGGATATAGAATATAGAACACAAAATATACAATATGGAAAACAGAATACAGAACCCAAAATTTAGAACATGGAATGCAGAACACAGAATTTAGAGTATATACTGCAGAATACTGAATATAAAATGTAGAATATAGAATGTAGAACACAGAATACGGAATGTAGAACACAGAATTTAGAATATGGAAAACAGAATATATAACCCAGAATTTAGAACAAGGAATGCAGAACACAGAATTTAGAATATAGCATACAGATTACTGCATATAGAATTTAGAATATAGAATGAAGAACACAGAATAAAGAATATAGACTACGGAATGCAGAATATAGAATATAGAATATAGAATAATGAGCACAAAATATAGAATAGAGAATATAGAACCCAGAATTTAGAACATGGAATGCAGAACACAGAATATAGTATATAGAATACAGAATACTGAATATACAATTTAAAATATAGAATGTAGAAAACAGAATATAGAATATAGACTACGGAATGCAGAATAAAGTATATAGAATATAGAATGATGAACACAAAATGTAGAATAATGAATAGAGAATATATAACCCCGAATTTATAACATGGAATGTAGAACACAGAATTTGGAATATAAAATACAGAATACTTAATATTGAATTTAGAAAATACAATATAGAACACAGAATATGGAATGTAGAATACGGAAAGTCTAATATTGAATACAGAATATAGAATGTAGAACACAGAATGTAGAATATGGAAAACAGAGTACAGATACGAGAATTTAGAACATGGAATGCACAACACAGAGTTTAGAATATAGAATATAGAATACTGAATATAAAATTTTGAATATAGAATGTAAAACACAGAATAGGGAATGTACAATACGGAATGCAGAATATAGAATACAGAATATAGAATGTAGAACACAGAATATAGAATATGGAAAACAGAATACAGAACCAAGAATTTAGAACATGGAATGCAGAACACAGAATTTACAATATAAAATACGTAAAACTGAAAATAGAAATTAAAATATAGAATGTAGAACACAGAATTTAGAATATAGAACACAGAATGCTGAATATAGTATTTAGAATATCGAATGTTGAACACAGATTATACAAAATTGAATAGAGAATATACAACACAGAATTTAGAATATGGAATGCAGAACACAGAATTTAGAATATAGAATACAGAATACTGAATATAGAATATGAATATACAATGTAGAACACAGAATTTAGAATATAGAATACAGAATACTGAATATAGAATTTAGAATATACAACGTAGAACACAGAATATAGAATATAGAATATGGAATGCATAATTTAGAATACAAAATATAGAATGTAGAATACAGAATATAGAATATGGGAAACAGAATACAAAACCCAGAATTGAGAACATGGAATGCAGAACAGAGAATTTAGAATATAGAAAACAGAATATTGAATATAGAATTTAGAATATAAAATATAGAACACAGAATATAGAATATAGAATAAGGAATACTGAATATAGAATTTAGAATATAGAATGTAGAACACAGAATATAGAATAGAGAATAGAGAATAAAGAACCCAGAATTTAGAACATGGAATGCAGAACACAGAATATAGAATATAGAATACAGGATACTGAATATAGAATTTAGAACATAGAATTCGCAACGCAGAATTTACAAAATAGAATACAGAATACTTAATATAGGATTTAGAACGTAGAATGCGGAACACAGCAATTAGAATATAGAATACAGAATACTGAAAATATAATTTAGAACATGGAAAGCCGAACTCAGAATATAGAATATAGAATACAGAATACTGAATAGAGATTTTGGTTTATGGAATGCAGAACCCAGAATATAGAATATAGAATATGGTATACTGAATTTAGAATTTAGAATATACAATGTAGAACACAGAATATAGAATATAGAATATAGAATATACAATATAGTACCCAGAATTTAGAACATGGAATGCAGAACACAATATTTAGAATATAGAATACAGAATACTGAATATAGAATTTAGAATATAGAATGTAGAACACAGAGTATAGCATATAGAATACGGAATGCAGAATATTGATTACAGAATATAGAATGTAGAACACAGAATTTAGAATATGGAAAACAGAATATAGAAACCAGGATTTAGAACATGGAATGCAGAACACAGAATTTAGAATAAAGAATACAGACTACTGAATATAGAATTTAGAATTTAGAATGTAGAACACAGAATTTAGAATATATAATACCGAATACTGAATATAGAATTTGAATCTACAATGTAGAACACAGAATTTAGAATATAGAATACAGAATACTGAATATAGAATTTAGAATATACAATGTAGAAAACAGAATAAAGAATATAGAATACAGAAAGCAGAATATAGAATACAGAATATACAATGTAGAGCACAGAATATAGAATATGGAAAACAGAATACAAAACCCAGAATTGAGAACATGGAATGCAGAACACAGAATTTATAATATAGAGAACAGAACACTGAATATAGAATTTCGAATATAGAATGTTGAACACAGAATTTAGAATACAGAAAACAGAATACTGAATATAGAATTTAGAATATAGAATTTAGAACACAGAATAGAGAATATAGAATAGAGAATATAGAACAGAGAATTTAGAACATGGAATTTAAAACACAGAATTTAGAATATAGAATACAGAATACTGAGTATCGAATTTAGAATATTCAATGTAGAACTCAGAATTTAGAATATAGGATACGGAAAGTAGAATATAGAATAAACAATATAGAATATAGAACACAAAATATAGAATATGGAATACAGAATACAGAACCGAAAATTTAGATCATAGAATGCAGAAAACAGAATTTAGAGTATATACTACAGAATACTGAATATAAAATTAAGAAAATAGAATGTAGAACACAGAATATGGAATGTAGAATACGGAATGCAGAATATAGTATATAGAATATAGAATGATGAACACAAAATATAGAATAAAGAATATAGAATATAGAACCAAGAATTTATAACATGGAATGTAGAACACAGAATTTAGTATATAGAATACAGAATACTGAATATCAAATTTAGAATATAGAATGTAGAACACACTATTTGGAATGTAGTATACGGAATGCAGAATATTGAATACAGAATATAGAATGTAGAACACAGAATTTAGAATATGGAAAACAGAATATAGATCACAGGATTTAGAACATGGAATGCAGAACACAGAATTTAGAGTACATACTACAGACTACTGAATATAGAATTTAGAATTTAGAATGTAGAACACAGAATTTAGAATATAGAATACCGAATACTGAATATAGTATATGAATATACAATACAGAACACAGAATTTAGAATATAGAATACAGAATACTGAATATAGAATTTAGAATATACAATGTAGAAAACAGAATATAGAATAGAGAATACGGAAAGCAGAATATACAATACAGAATATAGAATGTAGAACACAGAATATAGAATATTGAAAACAGAATACAAAACCCAGAATTGACAACATGGAATGCAGAACACAGAATTTAGAATATAGAGAACAGAATACTGAATATAGAATTTCGAATACAGAATGTTGAACACAGAATATAGAATATAGAAAACAGAATAATGAATATAGTATTTAGAATATAGAATCATAATATAGAATTTTGAATACAGAATAGAGAAAATAGAATAGAGAATATAGAACCGAGAATTTAGAACATGGAATGCAGAACACAGAATTTAGAATATAGAATACAGAATACTGTATATAGAATTTGAATATAGAATGTAGGACACAGAATATAGAATATAGACTACGGAATGTAGAATATAGAATATAGAATATAGAATGATGAACCCAAAGTATAGATAATAGAATAGAAAATATAGAACCCAGAATTAAGAACATGGAATGTAGAACACCGAATTTAGAATATAGAATACAGAACACTGAATATAGAATGTAGAATATAGAATGTAGAACACAGAAAATGGAAGGTTAGATACGGAATTCAGAATATTGAATACAGAATATAGAATGTAGAACACAGAATATAGAATATAGACATCGGAATGCAGAATATAGAATATAGAATATAGAAAGATGAACACAGAATATAGAATATAGGATACAAAATATAGAACCCCGAATTTAGAGCATGGAAAGCAGAATTCAGTATTTAGTATATAGAATACAGAATACCGAATATGGAATATAGAACATGGAATGCAGAACACAGAATTCAGTATATAGAATACAGAATACTGAATATAGAATTTAGATTATAGAATGTAAGACACAGAATATAGAATGTACAATACGGAATGCAAAGTATAGAATACAGAATATAGAATGTAGAACACAGAATGTAGGATATGGAAAACAGAATACAGAAACGAGAATTTAGAATGTGGAATGCACAACACAGAGTTTAGAATATAGAATACAGAACACTAAATATAAAATTTTGAATATAGAATGTACAACACAGAATACGGAATATAGAATACGGAATGCAGAATATAGATTACAGAATATAGAATGTAGAACACCGAATATAGAATATGGGAAACAGAATACAGAACCCACAATTTAGAACATGGAATGCAGAACACTGAATTTAGAATTTAGAAGACATACAACTGAAAATAGAATTTAGAATATAGAATGTAGAACACAGAATTTAGAATATAGAACGAAGAATGCTGAATATAGTATTTAGAATAACGAATGTTGAACACAGAATATACAAAATAGAATAGAGTATATAGAACCCAGAATTTAGAACATGGAATTTAGAACACAGAATTTAGAATATAGAATACAGAATACTGAATATAGAATTTAGAACATAGAATGCGGAACACAGAATTTAGAATATAGAAAACAGAATACTTAATATAGAATTTAGAATATAGAATTTAGGACACAGAATATAGAATATAGACTACGGAATGCAGAATATAGAATATAGAATATAGAATGTTGAACCCAAATTATAGAATATTGAATAGAAAATATAGAACCCAGAATTTAGAAAATGGAAAGCAGAATTCAGTATTTAGTATATAGAATACAGAATACCGAATATGGATTATAGAACATGGAATGCAGAACCCAGAAATAACAATATAGAATATGGAATACTGAATATAGAATATAGAGTATAGAATTTAGAACACACAATAAAGAATATAGAGTATAGTATATAGAACCCAGAATTTAGAACATGGAATGAAGAACACAGAATTTAGAATATAGAATACAGAATACTGAATATAGAATTTAGATTATAGAATGAAGGACACAAAATATAGAATATAGAATACGGAATGCAAAACATAGAATACACAATATAGTATCTAGAACACAGAATGCTGAATACTGAAAACAGATTATAGATCCCAGGTTATAGAACATGGAATGAAGAACACAGAATTTGGAATACAAAATACAGAATACTGAATATAGAATTTAGAATATAGATTGTAGAACACAGAATATAAATTATAGAATAGAGAATGTAGAACCGAGAATTTTGAACATGGAATGCCGAACACAGAATTTAGAATATAGAATACAGAATACTGAATATAGAATTTATAACCTGGAAAGCAGAACTCAGAATTTAGAATATAGAATACAGAATACTGAATATAGATTTGAGATCATGGAATGCAGAACACAGTATATAGAATATAGAATACGTAATACTGAATATATAATTTAGAATATACAATATAGAACACAGAATATAGAATATAGAATATAGAATATAGAACCCAGAATTTAGAACATGGAATTCAGAACACAATATTAAGAATATATAATACAGAATACTGAATATACAATTTAGAATATATAATGTAGAACACAGAGTATAAAATATAGAATACGGAATGCAGAATATTGAGTACATAATATAGAATGTAGAACACAGAATATAGAATATGGAAAACAGAATATAGAACCCAGGATTTAGAACAAGGAATGCAGAACACAGAATTTAGAATATAGAATACAGACTACTGAATATAGAATTTAGAATTTAGAATGTAGAACACAAAATTTAGAATATAGAATACCGAATACTGAATATAGAATATGAATATACAATGTAGAACACAGAATTTAGAATATAGAATACAGAATACTGAATATAGAATTTAGAATATACAATGTAGAATACAGAATAAAGAATATAGAATACGAAAAGCAGAATATAGAATACAGAATATAGAATTTAGACACAGAATATAGAATATGAAAAACAGAATACAAAACCCAGAATTGAGAATATGGAATGCAGAAGACAGAATTTAGAATATAGACAACAGAATACTGAATATAGAATTTCTAATATAGAATGTTGAACACAGAATTTAGAATATAGAAAACAGAATACTGAATATAGAATTTAGAATATAGAATTGAGAACACAGAATAGAGAACATAGAATAGAGAATATAGAAGAGAGAATTTAGAACATGGAATTTAGAACACAGAATTTAGAATAAAGAATACAAAATACTGAGTATCGAAATTAGAATATAGAATGTAAAACTCAGAATTTAGAATATAGGATACGGAAAGTAGAATAAAGAATAAAGAATATAGAATATAGAACACAGAATAAAGAATATGGAAAACAGAATACAGAACCCAGAATTTAGAACTTGGAATGCAGAACACAGAATTTAGACTATATACTACAGAATACTGAATATAAAATTTAGAATATAGAATGTAGAACACAGAATTTATGCTATAGAACACACAATGCTGAATATAGTATTTAGAATATCGAATGTTGAACACAGAATATAGAAAATAGAATAGAGAATATGGAACCCAGAATTTAGAACATGGAAATTAGAACACAGAATTTATATTATAGGATACACAATACTGAAGAGCGAACATAGAATATAGAATATAGAAATCAGAACATAGATTATAGGATACAGAATGTAGAATATAGAATAAAGAATATAGAATATATAACACAAATAACAGAATATGGAAAACAGAATACAGAAACCAAAATTTAGAACATGGAATGCAGAACACAGAATTTAGAATATAGAAAACAGAATACTGAATAAAAATTTAGAATATAGAATGTAGAACACTGTAAATAGAACATAGAATAGAGAATATAGAACCCAGAATTTAGAACATGGAATGCAGAACACAGAATTTAGAATATAGAATACAGACTACTGAATAAAGAATATAGAATATTGAATGTAGAACACAGAATATAGAATATAGTCTACAGAATGCAGAATACAGAATATGGAATATAGAATGATGAACCCAAAGTTTAGAATATAGAATAGAATATATAGAATCCAGAATTAAGAACATTGAATGTAGAACACACAATTTAGAATATAGAATACAGAATACTGAATATCGAATTTAGAATATAGAATGTAGAACACAGAATATGGAATGATAGATACGGAATGCAGAATATTGAATACAGAATATAGAATATAGAACACAGAATATAGAATATACACTTTGGAATGCAGAGTATAGAATATAGAATATAGAAAGATGAACACAGAATATAGAATATAGAATAGAAAATATAGAACCCCGAATTTAGAACATGGAAAGCAGAATTCAGAATTTAGTATATAGAATACAGAATACAGAATATTGATTATAGAACATGGAATGCAGAACCCAGAATATACAATATAGAATACGGAATTCTGAATATAGAATTTAGAA
This sequence comes from Vicugna pacos, assembly GCF_048564905.1. Taxonomy (NCBI): domain Eukaryota; kingdom Metazoa; phylum Chordata; class Mammalia; order Artiodactyla; family Camelidae; genus Vicugna; species Vicugna pacos. The sequence goes on from NW_027328737.1 coordinate 4,514,113, forward strand.
TATAGAATTTAGAACACAGAATATAGAATATAGAGTATAGAATATAGAACCCAGAATTTAGAATATGGAATGCAGAACACAGAATTCAAAATATAGAATACAGAATACTGAATATAGAATTTAGATTATAGAATGTAGGACACAGAATATAGAATGTAGAATACGGAATGCAAAATATAGAATTCAGAATATAGAATGTAGAACACAGAATTTAGAATATGTAATACAGAATACAGAAAAGAGAATTTAGATAATGGAATGCACAACACAGAATTTAGAATCTAGAATACAGATTACTGAATATAAAATTTTGAATATAGAATGTAGAACACAGAATATGGAATGTAGAATACGGAATATAGAATATGGAAAACAGAATACAGAACCCAGAATTTAGAACATGGAATGCACAACACAGAATTTAGAATATAGAATATATACAACTGAAAATAGAATTTATAATATAGAATGTAGAACACAGAATATAGAATACAGAATACAGAATGCTGAATATAGTTTTTAGAATATCGAATGTTGAACACAGATTATACAAAATTGAATAGAGATTATACAACACAGAATTTAGAATATGGAATGCAGAACACAGAATTTAGAACATAGAATACCGAATACTGAATATAGAATATGAATATACAATGTAGAACACAGAATTTAGAATATAGAATACAGAATACTTAATATAGAATTTAGAATATACAACGTAGAACACAAAATATAGAATATAGAATACGGAATGCAGAAATTAGGATACAGAATATAGAATGTAGAATACAGAATATAGAATATGGGAAATAGAATACAAAACCCAGAATTGAGAACATGGAAAGCAGAACAGGGAATTTAGAATATAGAAAACAGGATACTGAATATAGAATTTAGAATATAAAATATAGAACACTGAATATAGAATAGAGAATAGAGAATATAGAACCTAGAATTTTGAACATGGAATGCCGAACACAGAATTTAGAATATAGAATACAGAATACTGAATATAGAATTTATAACCTGGAAAGCAGAACTCAGAATTTAGAATATAGAATACAGAATACTGAATATAGATTTGAGATCATGGAATGCAGAACACAGTATATAGAATATAGAATATGTAATACTGAATATATAATTTAGAATATACAATATAGAACACAGAATATAGAATATAGAATATAGAATATAGAACCCAGAATTTAGAACATGGAATGCAGAACACAATATTAAGAATATATAATACAGAATACTGAATATACAATTTAGAATATATAATGTAGAACACAGAGTATAAAATATAGAATACGGAATGCAGAATATTGAGTACATAATATAGAATGTAGAACACAGAATATAGAATATGGAAAACAGAATATAGAACCCAGGATTTAGAACAAGGAATGCAGAACACAGAATTTAGAATATAGAATACAGACTACTGAATATAGAATTTAGAATTTAGAATGTAGAACACAAAATTTAGAATATAGAATACCGAAAACTGAATATAGAATATGAATATACAATGTAGAACACAGAATTTAGAATATAGAATACAGAATACTGAATACAGAATTTAGAATATACAATGTAGAATACAGAATAAAGAATATAGAATACGAAAAGCAGAATATAGAATACAGAATATAGAATTTAGGACACAGAATATAGAATATGAAAAACAGAATACAAAACCCAGAATTGAGAATATGGAATGCAGAAGACAGAATTTAGAATATAGACAACAGAATACTGAATATAGAATTTCTAATATAGAATGTTGAACACAGAATTTAGAATATAGAAAACAGAATACTGAATATAGAATTTAGAATATAGAATTGAGAACACAGAATAGAGAACATAGAATAGAGAATATAGAAGAGAGAATTTAGAACATGGAATTTAGAACACAGAATTTAGAATAAAGAATACAAAATACTGAGTATCGAAATTAGAATATAGAATGTAAAACTCAGAATTTAGAATATAGGATACGGAAAGTAGAATAAAGAATAAAGAATATAGAATATAGAACACAAAATATAGAATATGGAAAACAGAATACAGAATCCAAAATTTAGAACTTGGAATGCAGAACACGTAATTTAGACTATATACTACAGAATACTGAATATAAAATTTAGAATATAGAATGTAGAACACAGAATACGGAATGTAGAATACGGAATGCAGAATATTGAAAACAGAATATAGAATGTAGAACACAGAATTTAGAATATGGAAAACATAATATAGAAACCAGAATTTAGAACATGTAATGCAGAACACAGAATTTAGAATATAGAATACATATTACTGAATATAGAATGTAGAACACAGAATTTAGAATATAGAATACAGAATACTGAATATACAATTTAGAATATAGAATGAAGAACACAGAATATAGAATATAGACTACGGAATGCAGAATATAGAATATAGAATATAGAATAATGAGCACAAAATATAGAAAAGAGAATATAGAACCCAGAATTTAGAACATGGAATGCAGAACACAGAATATAGAATATAGAATACAGAATACTGAATATACAATTTAAAATATAGAATGTAGAACACAGAATATAGAATATAGACTACGGAATGCAGAATATAGTATATAGAATATAGAATGATGAACACAAAATATAGAATAAAGAATAGAGAATATAGAACCCAGAATTTATAACATGGAAATTAGAACACAGAATTTGGAATATAAAATACAGAATGATAAATATTGAATTTAGAAAATACAATATAGAACACAGAATATTGAATGCAGAATACGGAATGTCTAACATTGAATACAGAATATAGAATGTAGAACACAGAATGTAGAATATGGAAAACAGATTACAGAAACGAGAATTTAGAACATGGAATGCACAACACAGAGTTTAGAATATAGAATTCAGAATAATGAATATAAAATTTTGAATATAGAATGTAGAACACAGAATAGGGAATGTAGAATATGGAATTCAGGATATAGAATACAGAATATAGAATATAGAACACAGAATAAAGAATATGGAAAACAGAATACAGAACCCAGAATTTACAACATGGAATGCAGAACACTGAATTTAGAATATAGAATACATAGAACTGAAAATAGAATTTAGAATATAGAATGTAGAACACAGAATTTATGCTATAGAACACACAATGCTGAATAAAGTATTTAGAATATCGAATGTTGAACACAGAATATAGAAAATAGAATAGAGAATATGGAACCCAGAATTTAGAACATGGAAATTAGAACACAGAATTTATATTATAAGATACACAATACTGACTAGCGAACATAGAATATAGAATATAGAAATCAGAATATAGATTATAGGATACAGAATGTAGAATATAGAATAAAGAATATAGAATATAACACAAATAACAGAATATGGAAAACAGAATACAGAAACCAAAATTTAGAACATGGAATGCAGAACACAGAATTTAGAATATAGAAAACAGAATACTGAATAAAAATTTAGAATATAGAATGTAGAACACTGTAAATAGAACATAGAATAGAGAATATAGAACCCAGAATTTAAAACATGGAATGCAGAACACAGAATTTAGAATATAGAATACAGACTACTGAATAAAGAATATAGAATATTGAATGTAGAACACAGAATATAGAATATAGTCAACGGAATGCAGAATATAGAATATGGAATATAGAATGATGAACCCAAAGTTTAGAATATAGAATAGAATATATAGAACCCAGAATTAAGAACATTGAATGTAGAACACACAATTTAGAATATAGAATACAGAATACTGAATATCGAATTTAGAATATAGAATGTAGAACACAGAATATGGAATGATAGATACGGAATGCAGAATATTGAATACAGAATATAGAATATAGAACACAGAATATAGAATATACACTTCGGAATGCAGAGTATAGAATATAGAATATAGAAAGATGAACACAGAATATAGAATATAGAATAGAAAATATAGAACCCCGAATTTAGAACATGGAAAGCAGAATTCAGAATTTAGTATATAGAATACAGAATACAGAATATTGATTATAGAACATGGAATGCAGAACCCAGAATATACAATATAGAATACGGAATTCTGAATATAGAATTTAGAATATAGAATTTAGAACACAGAATATAGAATATAGAGTATAGAATATAGAACCCAGAATTTAGAATATGGAATGCAGAACACAGAATTCAGAATATAGAATACAGAATACTGAATATAGAATTTAGATTATAGAATGTAGGACACAGAATTTAGAATGTAGAATACGGAATGCAAAATATAGAATTCAGAATATAGAATGTAGAACACAGAATGTAGAATATGTAATACAGAATACAGAAAAGAGAATTTAGATAATGGAATGCACAACACAGAATTTAGAATCTAGAATACAGATTACTGAATATAAAATTTTGAATATAGAATGTAGAACACAGAATATGGAATGTAGAATACGGAATATAGAATATGGAAAACAGAATACAGAACCCAGAATTTAGAACATGGAATGCATAACACAGAATTTAGAATATAGAATACATACAACTGAAAATAGAATTTATAATATAGAATGTAGAACACAGAATATAGAATACAGAATACAGAATGCTGAATATAGTATTTAGAATATCGAATGTTGAACACAGATTATACAAAATTGAATAGAGATTATACAACACAGAATTTAGAATATGGAATGCAGAACACAGAATTTAGAACATAGAATACCGAATACTGAATATAGAATATGAATATACAATGTAGAACACAGAATTTAGAATATAGAATACAGAATACTGAATATAGAATTTAGAATATACAACGTAGAACACAGAATATAGAATATAGAATACGGAATGCAGAAATTAGAATACAGAATATAGAATGTAGAATACAGAATATAGAATATGGGAAACAGAATACAAAACCCAGAATTGAGAACATGGAATGCAGAACAGAGAATTTAGAATATAGAAAACAGGATACTGAATATAGAATTTAGAATATAAAATATAGAACACTGAATATAGAATAGAGAATAGAGAATATAGAACCCAGAATTTAGAACATGGAATGCAGAACACAGAATATAGAATATAGAATACCGAATACTGAATAGAGAATATGAATATACAATGTAGAACACAGAATTTAGAATATAGAATACAGAATACAGAATATAGAATTTTGAATATACAATGTAGAACACAGAATATAGAATATAGAATACGGAATGCAGAATATAGTATACAGAATATAGAACACAAAATTTAGAACATGGAATGCACAACACAGGATTTAGAATATAGAATACCGAATACTGAATATAGAATATGAATATACAATCTTGAACTCAGAATTTAGAATATAGAATAAAAAATACTGAATATAGAATTTAGAAAATAGAATGTAGAAAACAGAATATAGAATATAGAATAGAAAATATAGAACACAGAATTTAGAACATGGAATGCAGAAAACAGAATTGAGAGTATAGAATACAGAATACTGAATATAGGATTTAGAATATAGAATGTAGAACACAGAATATAGAATATAGACTACGGAAAGCAGAATATAGAATACACAATATAGAATGATGAACACAAAATATAGAATATAGAATAGAGAATATAGAACCCAGAATTAAGAACATGGAAAGTAGAACACAGAATACAGTATATAGAATACAGAATATGGAACCCAAATTATAGAACATGGAATGAAGAACACAGAATTTTGAATATAGATTTCAGAAAACATAATATCGAATATAGAATATAGAATGTAAAATACAGAATATGAAATGTAGAATACGGAATGCCGAATATTGAATACAGAATATAGAATGTAGAAGACTGAATTTAGAATATAGAAAACAGAATAGAGAAATCAGAATTTAGAACATGGAATGCAGAACACAGAATTTAGAAAATAGAACACAGATTTCTGAATATAGAATTTAGAATATAGAATTTAGAACACAGAATTTAGAATATAGAGTATAGAATACTGAATAATCAATACAGAATATAGAATGTAGAACACAGAATTTAGAAGACAGAACACAGAATGCTGAATATACTATTTAGAATATCGAATCTAGAACACAGAATATAGAAAATAGAATAGAGAATATAGAAACCAGAATTTAGAACATGGAATTTAGAACACAGAATTTAGAATATAGTATACAGAATACTGAGTATCGAACTTAGAATATACAATGTAGAAGTAAGAATATAGAATATAGGATACGAAATGTAAATTATAGAATAAAGAATATAGAATGTAGAACACAAAATATAGAATATGGAAAACAGAATACAGAACACAAAATTTAGAACATGGAATGCAGAACACAGAATTTAGAGTAAATAATACAGAATACTGAATATAAAATTTAGAATATAGAATGTAGAACACAGAATATGGAATACAGAATACGGAATGCAGAATATTGAATACAGAATATAGAATATAGAACACAGAATTTAGAATATGGAAAACAGAATACAAAACCCAGAATTGAGAATATGGAATGCAGAAGACAGAATTTGGAATATAAAATACAGAATACTGAATATAGAATTTAGAATATAGAATGTAGAACACAGAATATAGATTATAGAATAGAGAATGTAGAACCCAGAATTTTGAACATGGAATGCCGAACACAGAATTTAGAGTATATAATACAGATTTCTGAATATAAAATTTAGAATATAGAATGTAGAACACAGAATATGGAATGCAGAATACGGAATGCAGAATTGAATTCAGAATATAGAATGTAGAACACAGAAGTAAGAATATGGAAAACAGAATATAGAACCCAGAATTTAGAACATGGAATGCAGAACAATGAATTTAAAATATAGAATACAGATTACTGAATATAGAATTTAGAATATACAATGTAGAACACAGAATATAGAATATAGAATATGAAATGCAGAATATAGAATGGAGAACACAGAATATAGAATATAGAATAGAGTATATGGAACACAAATATTAGAACATGGAATGCAGAACACAGAATTTAGAATATAGAAAACAGAATACTGAATAAAATTTTAGAATATAGAATGTATAACACTGTAAATAGAATATAGAATAGAGAATATAGAACCCAGAATTTAGAACATGGAATGCAGAACACAGAATTTAGAATATAGAATACAGAATACTGAATATAGTATTTAGAATATTGAATGTAGAACACAGAATATAGAATATAGTTTACGGAATGCAGAATATAGAATATAGAATATAGAATGATGAACCCAAAGTATAGAATATAGAATAGAAAATATAGAACCCAGAATTAAGAATATTGAATGTAGAACACACAATTTAGAATATAGAATACAGAATACTGAATATCGAATTTAGAATATAGAATGAAGAAAACAGAATATGGAATGATAGATACGGAATGCAGAATATAGAATACAGAATATAGAATGTAGAACACAGAATATAGAATATGGAAAACAGAATACAGAACCCAGAATTTAGAACATGGAATGCAGAACACTGAATTTAGAATATAGAATACATACAATTGAAAATAGAATTTATAATATAGAATGTAGAACACAGAATTTAGAATATAGAACACAGAATGCTGACTATAGTATTTAGAATATCGAATGTTGAACACAGATTATACAAAATTGAATAGAGAATATACAAACCAGAATTTAGAAATGGAATGCAAAAAACAGAATTTAGAATATAAAATACCGAATACTGAATATAGAATATGAATATACAATGTAGAACACAGAATTTAGAATATAGAATACAGAATACAGAATATACAATTTAGAATATACAATGTAGTACACAGAATAAAGAATACGGAATGCAGAATATAGTATACAAAATATAGAACACAAAATTTAGAACATGGAATGCACAACACAGGATTTGAATATAGAATACCGAATACTGAATATAGAAAATGAATATACAATGTTGAACACAGAATTTAGAATATAGAATAAAAAATACTGAATATAGAATTTAGAATATTGGATGTAGTAAACAGAATATAGAATAGAGAATATAGAACCCAGAATTTAGAACATGGAATGCAGAAATCAGAATTGAGAATATAGAATACAGAATACTGAATATTGGATTCAGAATATAGAATGTAGAACACAGAATATAGAATATAGGCTACGGAATGCAGAATAAAGTATACACAATATAGAGTGATGAACACAAAATATAGAATAAAGAATAGAGAATATAGAACTCAGAATTAAGAACATGGAATGTAGAACACAGAATACAGTATATAGAATAGAGAATATGGAACCCAAAATATAGAACATGGAATGAAGAACACAGAATTTAGAATATGGATTACAGAATACATAATATCGAAATAAGAATATAGAATGTAAAACACAGAATATGTAATGTAGAATACGGAATGCAGAATATTGAATACAGAATATAGAATGTAGAAGACAAAATTTAGAATATAGAAAACAGAATATAGAACACAGAATTTAGAACATGGAATGCAGAACACAGAATTTAGAAAATAAAATACAGATTTCTGAATATAGAATTTAGAATATAGAATGAAGAACACAGAATATAGAATATAGTATAGAGAATGTAGAACCCAGAATGTAGAACATGGAATGCAGAATGTAGAATATAGAATATAGAATACCGAATAATGAATATAGAATTTTAAATAAAGAATGTAGAACACAGAATTTAGAATATAGGATACGGAATGTAGAATATAGAATACAGAATATAGAATGTAGAACACAAAATATAGAATATAGAGTATAGAATACTGAATATAGAATTTAGAATATATAATGTAGAACACAGAATATAGAATATAGAATACAGATTATAGAACCCAAAATTTAGAACATGGAATGCAGAACACAGAATTTAGAATATAGAATTCCGAATACTGAATATAGAATATTAATATACAATGCAGAACACAGTATTTAGACTATGCAATACAGAATATTTTATATAGAATTTAGAATATTCAATTTAGAACACAGAATATAGAATATAGTACAGAATGCAGAATGTAGAATACAGAAGATAGAATATAGAACACAGAATATAGAATATGGAAAACAGTATACAAAACCCAGAATTGAGGAAAAGGAAAGAAGAACACAGAATTTAGAATATAGAAAACAGAATACTGAATATAGAATTTCAAATATACAAAGTTGAACACAGAATTTAGAATATACAATAAAGAATACTGAATATTGAATTTAGAATATTGTATGTAGAACACAGTATATAGAATATAGATTTGTGAATGCAGAATATAGTAGGTAAATTTAGAATGAAGAACACAAATATAGAATATATAATAGTGAATATAGAACCCAGAACTTAGAACACTGAAAGCAGAACACTGAATTTAGAATATAGAATACAGGATAATTATTATAAAATTTAGAATATAGAATGTTGAACACAGATTATAGAATATAGAATACGGAATAGTGAATATAGAATTTACAATATACAATGTAGAACACAGAAAATAGAATATAGAATACGGAATGCAGAATTTAGAATACAGAATATAGAATGTAGAACATAGAAAATAGAATATAGAATAGAGTATATGGAACACAAAATTTAGAACATGGAATGCAGAACACAGAATTTAGAATATAGAATACAGAATACAGAATATAGAATTTAGAATATAGAATGTAGAACACAGAATATACAATATAGAGTATAGTATATAGAACCCAGAATTTAGAACATGGAATGCACAACATAGAGTTTAGTATATAGAATAAAGAATACTGAGTATAAAATTTTGAATATAGAAAGTATAACACAGAATATGGAATGTAGAATACGGAATGCAGAATATAGAATACAGAATATAGAATGTAGAACACAGAATATAGAATATGGAAAACAGAATACAGAACCCAGAACTTAGAACATGGAATGCAGAACACAGAATTTAGAATATAGAATCCAGATTACTGAATATAGAATTTAGAATATAGAATGTAGAACACAGAATTTAGAATATAGACTACGGTATGCAGAATATTGTATATAGAATATAGAAAGATGAACACAAAATGTAGAATAAAGAATACAGAATATAGAACCCAGAATTTATAACATGGAATGTAGAACACAGAATTTAGAATATAGAATACACAATACTGAATATCGAATTTAGAATATAGAATGTAGAACACAGTATATGGAATGGAGAATATGGAATGCAGAATATGGAATACAGAAAATAGAATGTAGAATACAGAATTTAGAATATGGAAAACAGAATATAGAACCCAGAATTTAGAACATGGAATGCAGAACACTGAATTTAGAATATAGAATACACAATACTGAATATAGAATTTAGAATATAGAATGTAGAACACAGAATTTAGAATATAGAATACCTAATACTGAATATAGAATATGAATATCCAATGTAGAACACAGAATTTAGAATATAGAATACAGAATACAGAATATAGAATTTAGAATATACAATGTAGAACACAGAATATAGAATATAGAATACGGAATGCAGAATATAGTATACAGAATATACAACACAAAATTTAGAACATGGAATTCACAACACAGGATTTAGAATATAGAATACCGAATTCTGAATATAGAATATGGATATACAATGTTGAACACAGAATTTAGAATATAGAATAAAAAATACTGAATATAGAATTTAGAGTATACAATGTAGAAAACAGAATATAGAACAGAGAATATAGAATATAGAACCCAGAATTTAGAACATGGAATGCAGAACACAGAATTTGGAATATAAAATACAGAATTCTGAATATAGAATTTAGAATATTGAATGTAGAACACAGAATATAGATTATAGAATAGAGAATGTAGAACCCAGAATTTTGAACATGGAATGCCGAACTCAGAATTTAGAATACAGAATACAGAATACTGAATATAGAATTTAGAACATAGGATGCGGAACACAGACAATACAGTATAGAATACAGAATACTTAATATAGAATTTAGAACTTAGAATGCGGAACACAGCAATTAGAATATACAATATAGAATACTGAATATATAATTTAGAACATGGAAAGCAGAACCCAGAATTTAGAATATAGAATACGGAATACTGAATATAGAATTTAGAATATACAATGTAGAACACAGAATATATAATATAGAGTATAGAATATAGAACCCAGAATTTAGAACATGGAATGCAGAACACATAATTTATAAAATAGTATACAGAATACTGAATATAGAATTTAGAATATAGAATGTAAAACACAGAGTATAGAATATAGAATTGGGAATGCAGAATATTGAGTACAGAATATAGAATGTAGAACACAGAATTTAGAATATGGAAAACAGAATATAGAACCCAGGATTTAGAACATGGAATGCAGAACACAGAATTTAGAATATAGGAAACAGACTACTGAATATAGAATTTAGAATTTAGAATGTAGAACACAAAATTTAGAATATAGAATACCGAATACTGAATATAGAATATGAATATACAATGTAGAACACAGAGTTTAGAATATAGAATACAGAATACTGAATATAGAATTTAGAATATACAATGTAGAAAACAGAATATAGGATAGAGAATACGGAAAGCTGAATATAGAATACAGAATATAGAATGTAGAACACAGAATATAGAATATAGAGCACTGAATACTGAATATAGAATTTCGAATATAGAATGTTGAACACAGAATTTAGAAGATAGAATAAAGAATACTGAATAGAGAATTTAGAATACATAGTTTAGAACACAGAATAGAGAATATAGAACCGAGAATTTAGAACATGGAATGCAGAATATTGAATATAGAATATAGAATACAGAATACTGAATATAGAGTTTAGAATATAGAATGTAGGACACAGAATATAGAATATAGGCTACGGAATGCAGAATATAGAATATAGAATATTGAATGATGAACCCAAAGTATAGAATATAGAATAGAAAATATAGAACCCAGAATTTAGAACATGGAAACAGAATGCATTATTTAGTATATAGAATACAGAATACCTAATATGGATTATAGAACATGGAACGCAGAACCCAGAAAATACAATATAGAATACAGAATACTGAATATCGAATATAGAATATAAAATTTAGAACACAGTATATAGAATATAGAGTATAGTATATAGAACCCTGAATTTAGAACATGGAATGCAGAACACAGAATTTAGAATATAGAATACAGAATACTGAATATAGAATTTAGATTATAGAATATAGGACACAGAATAAAGAATGCAGAATACGGAATGCAAAATATAGGATACAAAATATAGAATATAGAACACAGTATGTAGAATATGGAAAACAGAATATAGATCGCAGGATTTAGAACATGGAATGCAGAACACAGAATTTGGAATATAAAATACAGAATACTGCATATAGAATTTAGAATATAGAATGTAGAACACAGAATATAGATTATAGAATAGAGAATGTAGAACCCAGAATTTTGAACATGGAATGCCGAACACAGAATTTATAATATAGAATACAGAATACTTAATATAGAATTTAGAACGTAGAATGCGGAACACAGCAATTAGAATATAGAATACAGAATACTGAATATATAATATAGAACATGGAAAGCAGAACTCAGAATATAGAATATAGAATACAGAATACTGAATATAGATTTTAGAACATGGAATGCAGAACCCAGAATATAGAATATAGAATACGGTATACTGAATATAGAATTTAGAATATACAATGTAGAACACAGAATATAGAATATAGAATATAGAACCCAGAATTTAGAACATGGAATGCAGAACACAATATTTAGAATATAGAATACAGAATACTGAATATAGAATTTAGAATATAGAATGTAGAACACACTATAGAATATAGAATACGGAATGCAGAATATTGAGTACAGAATATAGAATGTAGAACACAGAATTTAGAATATGGAAAACAGTATATAGAACCCAGGATTTAGAACATGGAATGCAGAACACAGAATTCAGAATATAGAATACAGACTACTGCGTATAGAATTTTGAATGTAGAACACAGAATTTAGAATATAGAATACAGAATACTGAATATAGAATTAAGAATATACAATGTAGAAAACAGAATAAAGAATATAGAATACGGAAAGCAGAATATAGAATACAGAATATAGAATTCAGAGCACAGAATATAGAATATGGAAAACAGAATACAAAACCCAGAATTGAGAACATGGAATGCAGAACACAGAATTTAGAATATAGAGAACAGAATACTGAATATAGAATTTCGAATATAGAATTTTGAACACAGAATTTAGAATATAGAAAACAGAATACTGAATATAGAATTTAGAAAATGGAAATTAAAACACAGAATAGAGAATATAGAATAGAGAATGTAGAACAGAGAATTTAGAACATGGAATTTAGAACACAGAATTTAGAATATAGAATACAGAATACTGAGTATCGAATTTACAATATAGAATGTAGAACTTAGAATTTAGAATATAGGATACGGAAAGTAGAATATAGAATAAAGAATATAGAAAATAGAACACAAAATATAGAATATGTAAAACAGAATACAGAACCCAAAATTTAGTACATGGAATGCAGAACACAGAATTTAGAGTATATACTACAGAATACTGAATATAAAATTTAGAATATAGAATGTAGAACACAAAATATGGAATGTAGAATACGGAATGCAGAATATAGAATACAGAATATAGAATGTAGAGCACAGAATATAGAATATGGGAAACAGAATACAGAACCCAGAATTTTGAACAAGGAATGTAGAACACAGACTTTAGAATATAGAATACAGATTACTGAATATAGAATTTAGAATATAGAATGTAGAACACAGAATTTAGAAAATAGACTACGGAAAGCAGAATACTGTAAAGAGAATATAGAATGATGAACACAAAATATAGAATATAGAATACAGAACATAGAACATAGGATTTAGAACATGGAATGCAGATCACAGAATTTGGAATATAAAATACAGAATCCTGAATATAGAATTTAGAATATAGAATGTAGAACACAGAATATAGATTATAGAATAGAGAATGTAGAACCCAGAGTTTTGAACATGGAATTCCGAACACAGAATTTACAGTATAGAATACAGAATACTTAATATAGAATTTAGAACTTAAAATGCGGAACACAGCAATTAGAATATAGAATATAGAATACTGAATATATAATTTAGAACATGGAATGCAGAAACCAGAATTTAGAATATAGAATAAGGAATACTGAATATAGAATTTAGAATATACAATGTAGAACACAGAATATAGAATATAGAGTATAGAATATAGAACCGAGAAATTAGAACATGGAATGCAGATCATAGAATTTAGAATATAGAATACAGAATACTGAATATAGAATTTAGAATATAGAATGTAGGACACAGAATACAGAATATAGGCTACGGAATGCAGAAGATAGAATATAGAATGATGAACCCAAAGTATAGAATATAGAATAGAAAATATAGAACCCAGAATTTAGAACATGGAAAGCAGAATTCATTATTTTGTATATAGAATACAGAATACCGAATATGGATTATAGAACATGGAATGCAGAACCCAGAAAATACAATATAGAATACAGAATACTGAATATAGAATATAGAATATAGAACTTATAACACAGTATATACAATAGAGAGTATAGTATATAGAACCCAGAATTTAGAACATGGAATGCAGAACACAGAATTTAGAATATAGAATACAGAATACTGAATATAGAATTTAGAATATAGAATATAGGACACAGAATATAGAATGTAGAATACCGAATGCAAAATATAGAATACACAATATAGAATGTAGAACAAAGAATGTAGAATATGCAAAACAGAATATAGATCCCAGGATTTAGAACATGGAATGCAGAACACAGAATTTGGAATATAAAATACAGAATACTGAATATAGAATTTAGAATATAGAATGTAGAACACAGAACATGGAATGTAGAATACGGAATGCAGAATATTGAAAACAGAATATCGAATGTAGAACACAGAATTTAGAATATATAAAACAGAACATAGAACCCAGAATTTAGAACATGGAATTCAGAACACAGTATTTAGAATATAAAAGACAGATTACTTAATATAGAATTTAGAATATAAAATGTAGAACACAGAATATAGAATATAGACAACGGAATGCAGAATATAGTATATAGAATATAGAATGATGAACACAATATATAGAATAAAGAATACAGAATATAGAACCCAGAATTTATAACATGGAATGTAGAACACAGAATTTAGTATATAGAATACAGAATACTAAATATCGAATTAAGAATATAGAATGTAGAACACAGTATTTGAAATGTAGAATACGGAATGCAGATATTGAATACAGAATATAGAATATACAACACAGAATTTAGAATATTGGAAACAGAATATAGATCCCAGGATTTAGAATATGGAATGCAGAACACAGAATTTGGAATATAAAATACAGAATACTGAATATAGAATTTAGAATATAGAATGTAGAACACAGAATATAGATTATAGAATAGAGAATGTAGAACCCAGAATTTTGAACATGGAATGCCGAACACAGAATTTAGAATATAGAATACAGAATACTGAATATAGGATTCAGAACATAGAATGCGGAACACAGAATTTACAATATAGAATACAGAATACTTAATATAGTATTTATAACTTAGAATGCGGAACACAGCAATTAGAATATATAATAGAGTATACTTAATATAGAATTTAGAACTTAGAATGCGGAACACAGAATATTGAATATAGAATATAGAATACTGAATATATAATATAGAACATGGAATGCAGAACCCAGAATATAGAATATAGAATAAGGAATACTGAATATAGAATTTAGAATATACAATGTAGAACACAGAATATGGAATATAGAGTTTAGAATATAGAACACAGAATTTAAAAAATGGAATGCAGAACACAATATTTAGAAAATAGAATACAGATTACTGAATATAGAATTTAGAATATAGAATGTAGAACACAGAGTATAGAATATAGAATAGGGAATGCAGAATATTGAGTACAGAATATAGAATGTAGAACACAGTATATAGAATATGGAAAACAGAATATAGAACCCAGGATTTAGAACATGGAATGCAGAACACATAATTTAGAATATAGAAAACAGACTACTGAATATAGAATTTAGAATTTAGAATGTAGAACACAGAATTTAGAATATAGAATAACGAATACTGAATATAGAATATGAATATACAATGTAGAACACAGAATTCAGAATATAGAATACAGAATACTGAATATAGAATTTAGAATATACAATGTAGAAAACAGAATAAAGGATAGAGAATACGGAAAGCAGAATATAGAATACAGAATATAGAATGTAGAACACAGAATATAGAATATAGAATACAGAATACTGAATAGAGAATTTAGAATATAGAATTTAGAACACAGAATTTAGAATATAGAGAACAGAATACTGAATATAGGATTTCGAATATAGAATGTTGAACACAGAATTTAGAATATAGAAAACAGAATACTGAATATGGAATTTAGAATATAGAATTTAGAACACAGAATAGAGAATATAGAATAGAGAATATAGAACCGAGAATTTAGAACATAGAATGCAGAACACAGAATTTAGAATATAGAATACAGAATACTGAATATAGAATTTAGAATATAGAATTAAGACACAGAATATAGAATATAGACTACGGAATGCAGAATATAGAATATAGAATATAGAATGATGAACCCAAAGTATAGAATATAGAATAGAAAATATAGAAACCAGAATTAAGAACATGGAATGTAGAACACCGAATTTAGAATATAGAATACAGAATACTTAATATAGAATATAGAACACAGAATATGGAATGTTAGATACAAAATGCAGAATATTGAATACAGAATATAGAATTTAGAACACAGAATATAGAATATAGGATAGAAAATATAGAACCCCGAATTTAGAACATGGAAAGCAGAATTCAGTAATTAGTATATAGAATAGAGAATACCGAATATGGATTATAGAACATGGAATGCAGAACACAGAATTCAGAATATAGAATACAGAATACTGAATATAGAATTTAGACTATAGAATTTAAGACACAGAATATAGAATGTAGAATACGGAATGCAAAATATAGACTACAGAATATAGAATGTAGAACACAGAATGTAGAATATGGAAAAGAGAATACAGAAACGAGAATTTAGAACATGGAATGCACAACACAGAGTTTAGAATATAGAATACAGGATACTAAATATAAAATATTGAATATAGAATATAGAACACAGAATACGGAATGTAGAATACGGAATGCAGAATATAGAATACAGAATATAGAATGTAGAACACAGAATAAAGAATATGGAAAACAGAACACAGAACCCAGAATTTAGAACATGGAATGCAGAACACTGAATATAGAATATAAAATACATACAACTGAAAATAGAATTTAGAATATAGAATGTAGAACACAGAATTTAGAATATAGAACACAGAATGCTGAATATAGTATTTAGAATATCGAATGTTGAACACATAATATAGAAAATAGAATAGAGTATATAGAACCCAGAATTTAGAACATGGAATTTAGAACACAGAATTTAGAATATTGAATACAGAATACTGAATATAGGATTTAGAACATAGAATACGGAACACAGAATTTACAATATAGAATACAGAATACGTAATAAAGAATTTAGAATATAGAATTTAGGACACAGAATATAGAATATACGCTATGGAATGCAGAATATAGAATATAGAATATAGAATGTTGAACCCAAAGTATAGAATATAGAATAGAAAATATAGAACCCAGAATTTAGAAAATGGAAAGCAGAATTCAGTATTTAGTATATAGAATACAGAATACCGAATATGGATTATAGAACATGGAATGCAGAACCCAGAAAATACAATATAGAATATGGAATACTGAATATAGAATATAGAATATAGAATTTAGAACATAGAATAAAGTATATAGAGCATAGTATATAGAAACCAGAATTTAGAAAATGGAATGCAGAACACAGAATTTAGAATATAGAATACAGAATACTGAATATAGAATTTAGATTATAGAATGTAGGACACAGAATATAGAATGTAGAATACGGAATGCAAAACATAGAATACACAATATAGTATCTAGAACACACAATGTAGAATATTGAAAACAGAATATAGATTCCAGGATTTAGAACATGCAATGAAGAACACAGAATTTGGAAAATAAAATACAGAATACTGAATATAGAATTTAGAATATAGAATGTAGTACACAGAATATAGATTATAGAATATAGAATGTAGAACCCAGAATTTTGAACATGGAATGCCGAACACAGAATTTAGAATATAGAATACAGAATACTGAATATAGAATTTAGAACATGGAAAGCAAAACTCAGAATATAGAATTTAGAATACAGAATACTGAATATAGAATTTAGAATATACAATTTATAACACAGAATATAGAATATAGAGTATAGAATATAGAACCCAGGATTTAGAACATGGAATGCAGAACACAATAATAAGAATATAGAATACAGAATACTAAATATAAAATTTTGAATATAGAATGTAGATCACAGAATATGGAATGTAGAATACGGAATGCAGAATATAGAATACAGAATATAAAATTTAGAACACAGAATATAGAATATGGAAAACAGAATACAGAACCCAGAATTTAGAACATTGAATGCAGAACACTGAATTATGAATATAGAATACATACAACTGAAAATAGAATTTAGAATATAGAATGTAGAACACAGAATTTAGAATATAGAGAACAGAATACTGAATATAGAATTTCGAATATAGAATGTTGAACACAGAATTTAGAATATAGAAAAGAGAATACTGAATATAGAATTTAGAATATAGAATTTAGAACACAGAATAGAGAATATAGAATAGAGAATATAGAACCGAGAATTTGGAACATGGAATGCAGAACACAGAATTTAGAATACTGAATATAGAATTTAGAATATAGAATGTAGGACACAGAATATAGAATATAGACAACGAAATGCAGAATATAGAATATAGATTATAGAATGATGAAACCAAAGTATAGAATATAGAATAGAAAATATAGAACCCAGAATTAAAAACATGGAGTGTAGAACACCGAATTTAGAATATAGAATACAGAATACTGAATAAAGAATGTAGAACACAGAATATGGAATGTTAGATACGGAATGCAGAATATTGAATACTGAATATAGAATGTAGAACACAGAATATAGAATATAGACTTCGGAATGCAGAATATAGAATATAGAATATAGAATATAGAAAGATGAACACAGAATATAGAATATAGGATAGAAATTATAGAACCCCGTATTTAGAACATGGAAAGCAGAATACAGTATTTACTATAAAAAATACAGAATACCGAATATGGATTATAGAACATGGAATGCAGAACACAGAATTCAGAATTAGAATACAGAATACTGAATATAGAATTTAGATTATAGAATGTAAGACACAGAATATAGAATGTAGAATACGGAATGCAAAATATAGAATACAGAATATAGAATGTAGAACACAGAATGTAGAATATGGAAAACATCATACAGAAACGAGAATTTAGAATATGGAATGCACAACACAGAGTTTAGAATATAGAATACAGAATACTAAATATAAAATTTTGAATATAGAATGTAGACCACAGAATATGGAATGTAGAATACGGAATGCAGAATATAGAATTCAGAATATAAAATTTAGAACACAGAATATAGAATATGGAAAACAGAATACAGAACCTAGAATTTAGAACATGGAATGCAGAACACTGAATTTAGAATATAGAATACATACAACTGAAAATAGAATTTAGAATATAGAATGTAGTACACAGAATTTAGAATATAGAACACAGAATGCTGAATATATTATTTAGAACATCGAATGTTGAACACAGAATATAGAAAATAGAATAGAGTATATAGAACCCAGAATTTAGAACATGGAATTTAGAACACAGAATTTAGAATATAGAATACAGAATACTGAATATAGAATTTAGAACATAGAATGCGGAACACAGAATTTACAATATAGAATACAGTATATTTAATATAGAATTTAGAATATAGTATTAAGGACACAGAATATAGAATATAGACTACGGAATGCAGAATATAGAATATAGAATATAGAATGTTGAAACCAAAGTATAGAATATAGAATAGAAAATATAGAAACCAGAATTTAGAAAATGGAAAGCAGAATTCAGAATTTAGTATATAGAATACAGAATACCGAATATGGATTATAGAATATGAAATGCAAAACCCAGAAAATACAATATACAATATGGAATACTGAATATAGAATATAAAATATAGAATTTACAACAGAGAATAAAGAATATAGAGAATAGTATATAGAATCCAGAATTTAGAACATGGAATGCAGAACACAGAATTTAGAATATAGAATACAGAATACTGAATATAGAATTTAGAATATAGAATGTAGAACACAGAGTATAGAATATAGAATACTGAATGAAGAATATTGAGTACATAATATAAAATGTAGAACACAGAATATAGAATATGGAAAACAGAACATAGAACCCAGGATTTAGAACATGGAATGCAGAACACTGAATTTAGAATATAGAATACAGACTACTGAATATAGAATTTAGAATTTAGAATGTAGAACACAAAATTTAGAATACAGAATACCGAATACTGAATATAGAATATGAATATACAATGTAGAACACAGAATTTAGAATATACAATACAGAATACTGAATATAGTATTTAGAATATACGATGTAGAAAATAGAATAAAGAATATAGAATACGGAAAGCAGAATATAGAATACAGAATATAGAATGTAGGACACAGAATATAGAATATGGAAAACAGATTACAAAACCCAGAATTGAGAATATGGAATGCAGAAGACAGAATTTAGAATATAGAGAACAGAATACTGCATATAGAATTTCAAATATAGAATGTTGAACACAGAATTTAGAATATAGAAAACAGAATACTGAATATAGAATTTAGAATATAGAATTGAGAACACAGAATAGAGAATAAAGAATAGAGAATATAGAACAGAGAATTTAGAACATGGAATTTAGAACACAGAATTTAGATTAAAGGGTACAGAATTCTGAGTATCGAAATTATAATATAGAATGTAGAACTCAGAATTTTGAATATAGGATACGGAATGTAGAATATAGAATAAAGAATATAGAATATAGAACACAAAATATACAATATGGAAAACAGAATACAGAACCCAAAATTTAGAACATGGAATGCAGAACACAGAATTTAGAGTATATACTGCAGAATACTGAATATAAAATGTAGAATATAGAATGTAGAACACAGAATACGAAATGTAGAACACAGAATTTAGAATATGGAAAACAGAATATATAACCCAGAATTTAGAACATGGAATGCAGAACACAGAATTTAGAATATAGTATACAGATTACTGCATATAGAATTTAGAATATAGAATGAAGAACACAGAATAAAGAATATAGACTACGGAATGCAGAATATAGAATATAGAATATAGAATAATGAGCACAAAATATAGAATAGAGAATATAGAACCCAGAATTTAGAACATGGAATGCAGAACACAGAATATAGTATATAGAATACAGAATACTGAATATACAATTTAAAATATAGAATGTAGAACACAGAATATAGAATATAGACTACGGAATGCAGAATAAAGTATATAGAATATAGAATGATGAACACAAAATGTAGAATAATGAATAGAGAATATATAACCCCGAATTTATAACATGGAATGTAGAACACAGAATTTGGAATATAAAATACAGAATACTTAATATTGAATTTAGAAAATACAATATAGAACACAGAATATGGAATGTAGAATACGGAAAATCTAATATTGAATACAGAATATAGAATGTAGAACACAGAATGTAGAATATGGAAAACAGAGTACAGAAACGAGAATTTAGAACATGGAATGCACAACACAGAGTTTAGAATATAGAATATAGAATACTGAATATAAAATTTTGAATATAGAATGTAAAACACAGAATAGGGAATGTACAATACGGAATGCAGAATATAGAATACAGAATATAGAATGTAGAACACAGAATATAGAATATGGAAAACAGAATACAGAACCCAGAATTTAGAACATGGAATGCAGAACACAGAATTTACAATATAAAATACGTAAAACTGAAAATAGAAATTAAAATATAGAATGTAGAACACAGAATTTAGAATATAGTACACAGAATGCTGAATATAGTATTTAGAATATCGAAAGTTGAACACAGATTATACAAAATTGAATAGAGAATATACAACACAGAATTTAGAATATGGAATGCAGAACACAGAATTTAGAATATAGAATACAGAATACTGAATATAGAATATGAATATACAATGTAGAACACAGTATTTAGAATATAGAATACAGAATACTGAATATAGAATTTAGAATATACAACGTAGAACACAGAATATAGAATATAGAATATGGAATGCAGAATTTAGAATACAGAATATAGAATGTAGAATACAGAATATAGAATATGGGAAACAGAATACAAAACCCAGAATTGAGAACATGGAATGCAGAACAGAGAATTTAGAATATAGAAAACAGAATATTGAATATAGAATTTAGAATATAAAATATAGAACACAGAATATAGAATATAGAATAAAGAATACTGAATATAGAATTTAGAATATAGAATGTAGAACACAGAATATAGAATAGAGAATAGAGAATAAAGAACCCAGAATTTAGAACATGGAATGCAGAACACAGAATATAGAATATAGAATACAGAATACTGAATATAGAATTTAGAAAATAGAATTCGGAACGCAGAATTTACAAAATAGAATACAGAATACTTAATATAGAATTTAGAATGTAGAATGCGGAACACAGCAATTAGAATATAGAATACAGAATACTGAAAATATAATTTAGAACATGGAAAGCAGAACTCAGAATATAGAATATAGAATACAGAATACTGAATATAGATTTTGGTTTATGGAATGCAGAACCCAGAATATAGAATATAGAATATGGTATACTGAATATAGAATTTAGAATATACAATGTAGAACACAGAATATAGAATATAGAATATAGAATATACAATATAGAACCCAGAATTTAGAACATGGAATGCAGAACACAATATTTAGAATATAGAATACAGAATACTGAATATAGAATTTAGAATATAGAATGTAGAACACAGAGTATAGAATATAGAATACGGAATGCAGAATATTGATTACAGAATATAGAATGTAGAACACAGAATTTAGAATATGGAAAACAGAATATAGAAACCAGGATTAAGAACATGGAATGCAGAACACAGAATTTAGAATAAAGAATACAGACTACTGAATATAGAATTTAGAATTTAGAATGTAGAACACAGAATTTAGAATATATATTACCGAATACTGAATATAGAATTTGAATCTACAATGTAGAACACAGAATTTAGAATATAGAATCAGAATACTGAATATAGAATTTAGAATATACAATGTAGAAAACAGAATAAAGAATATAGAATACGGAAAGCAGAATATAGAATACAGAATATAGAATGTAGAGCACAGAATATAGAATATGGAAAACAGAATACAAAACCCAGAATTGAGAACATGGAATGCAGAACACAGAATTTATAATATAGAGAACAGAATACTGAATATAGAATTTCGAATATAGAATGTTGAACACAGAATTTAGAATACAGAAAACAGAATACTGAATATAGAATTTAGAATATAGAATTTAGAACACAGAATAGAGAATATAGAATACAGAATATAGAACAGAGAATTTAGAACATGGAATTTAAAACACAGAATTTAGAATATAGAATACAGAATACTGAGTATCGAAATTAGAATATACAATGTAGAACTGAGAATTTAGAATATAGGATACGGAAAGTAGAATATAGAATAAACAATATAGAATATAGAACACAAAATATAGAATATGGAATACAGAATACAGAACCGAAAATTTAGAACATAGAATGCAGAAAAAAGAATTTAGAGTATATACTACAGAATACTGAATATAAAATTAAGAAAATAGAATGTAGAACACAGAATATGGAATGTAGATTACGGAATGCAGAATATAGTATATAGAATATAGAATGATGAACACAAAATATAGAATAAAGAATATAGAATATAGAACCAAGAATTTATAACATGGAATGAAGAACACAGAATTTAGTATATAGAATACAGAATACTGAATATCGAATTTAGAATGTAGAATGTAGAACACACTATTTGGAATGTAGTATACGGAATGCAGAATATTGAATACAGAATATAGAATGTAGAACACAGAATTTAGAATATGGAAAACAGAATATAGATCACAGGATTTAGAACATGGAATGCAGAACACAGAATTTAGAGTACATACTACAGACTACTGAATATAGAATGTAGAATTTAGAATGTAGAACACAGAATTTAGAATATAGAATACCGAATACTGAATATAGAATTTAGAATATACAATGTAAAAAACAGAATATAGAATAGAGAATACGGAAAGCAGAATATAGAATACAGAATATAGAATGTAGAACACAGAATATACAATATTGAAAACAGAATATAAAACCCAGAATTGACAACATGGAATGCAGAACACAGAATTTAGAATATAGAGAACAGAATACTGAATATAGAATTTCGAATACAGAATGTTGAACACAGAATATAGAATATAGAAAACAGAATAATGAATATAGTATTTAGAATATAGAATCATAATATAGAATTTTGAATACAGAATAGAGAAAATAGAATAGAGAATATAGAACCGAGAATTTAGAACATGGAATGCAGAACACAGAATTTAGAATATAGAATACAGAATACTGTATATAGAATTTGAATATAGAATGTAGGACACAGAATATAGAATATAGACTACGGAATGTAGAATATAGAATATAGAATATAGAATGATGAACCCAAAGTATAGATTATAGAATAGAAAATATAGAACCCAGAATTAAGAACATGGAATGTAGAACACCGAATTTAGAATATAGAATACAGAATAATGAATATAGAATATAGAATATAGAATGTAGAACACAGAATATGGAATGTTAGATACGGAATTCAGAATATTGAATACAGAATATAGAATGTAGTACACAGAATATAGAATATAGACATCGGAATGCAGAATATAGAATATAGAATATAGAAAGATGAACACAGAATATAGAATATAGGATACAAAATATAGAACCCCGAATTTAGAGCATGCAAAGCAGAATTCAGTATTTAGTATATAGAATACAGAATACCGAATATGGAATATAGAACATGGAATGCAGAACACAGAATTCAGTATATAGAATACAGAATACTGAATATAGAGTTTAGATTATAGAATGTAAGACACAGAATATAGAATGTAGAATACGGAATGCAAAATATAAAATACAGAATATAGAATGTAGAACACCGAATATAGAATATGGGAAACAGAATACAGAACCCACAATTTAGAACATGGAATGCAGAACACTGAATTTAGAATATAGAATACATACAACTGAAAATAAAATTTAGAATATAGAATGTAGAACACAGAATTTAGAATATAGAACGCAGAATGCTGAATAAAGTATTTAGAATAACGAATGTTGAACACAGAATATACAAAATAGAATAGAGTATATAGAACCCAGAATTTAGAACATGGAATTTAGAACACAGAATTTAGAATATAGAATACAGAATACTGAATATAGAATTTAGAACATAGAATGCGGAACACAGAATTTAGAATATAGAATACAGAATACTTAATATAGAATTTAGAATATAGAATTTAGGACACAGAATATAGAATATAGACTACGGAATGCAGAATATAGAATATAGAATATAGAATGTTGAACCCAAATTATAGAATATTGAATAGAAAATATAGAACCCAGAATTTAGAAAATGGAAAGCAGAATTCAGTATTTAGTATATAGAATACAGAATACCGAATATGGATTATAGAACATGGAATGCAGAACCCAGAAATTACAATATAGAATATGGAATACTGAATATAGAATATAGAATTTAGAACACACAATATAGAATATAGAGTATAGTATATAGAACCCAGAATTTAGAACATGGAATGAAGAACACAGAATTTAGAATATAGAATACAGAATACTGAATATAGAATTTAGATTATAGAATGTAGGACACAAAATATAGAATATAGAATACGGAATGCAAAACATAGAATACACAATATAGTATCTAGAACACAGAATGCTGAATATTGAAAACAGATTATAGATCCCAGGATATAGAACATGGAATGAAGAACACAGAATTTGGAATACAAAATACAGAATACTGAATATAGAATTTAGAATATAGATTGTAGAACACAGAATATAAATTATAGAATAGAGAATGTAGAACCCAGAATTTTGAACATGGAATGCCGAACACAGAATTTAGAATATAGAATACAGAATACTGAATATAGAATATATAACCTGGAAAGCAGAACTCAGAATTTAGAATATAGAATACAGAATACTGAATATAGATTTGAGATCATGGAATGCAGAACACAGTATATAGAATATAGAATACGGAATACTGAATATATAATTTAGAATATACAATATAGAACACAGAATATAGAATATAGAATATAGAATATAGAACCCAGAATTTAGAACATGGAATTCAGAACACAATATTAAGAATATATAATACAGAATACTGAATATACAATTTAGAATATATAATGTAGAACACAGAGTATAAAATATAGAATACGGAATGCAGAATATTGAGTACATAATATAGAATGTAGAACACAGAATATAGAATATGGAAAACAGAATATAGAACCGAGGATTTAGAACAAGGAATGCAGAACACAGAATTTAGAATATAGAATACAGACTACTGAATATAGAATTTAGAATTTAGAATGTAGAACACAAAATTTAGAATATAGAATACCGAATACTGAATATAGAATATGAATATACAATGTAGAACACAGAATTTAGAATATAGAATACAGAATACTGAATATAGAATTTAGAATATACAATGTAGAATACAGAATAAAGAATATAGAATACGAAAAGCAGAATATAGAATACAGAATATAGAATTTAGGACACAGAATATAGAATAAGAAAAACAGAATACAAAACCCAGAATTGAGAATATGGAATGCAGAAGACAGAATTTAGAATATAGACAACAGAATACTGAATATAGAATTTCGAATATAGAATGTTGAACACAGAATTTAGAATATAGAAAACAGAATACTGAATATAGAATTTAGAATATAGAATTGAGAACACAGAATAGAGAACATAGAATAGAGAATATAGAAGAGAGAATTTAGAACATGGAATTTAGAACACAGAATTTAGAATATAGAATACAGAATACTGAGTATCGAAATTAGAATATAGAATGTAAAACTCAGAATTTAGAATATAGGATACGGAAAGTAGAATAAAGAATAAAGAATATAGAATATAGAACACAAAATATAGAATATGGAAAACAGAATACAGAATCCAAAATTTAGAACATGGAATGCAGAACACAGAATTTAGACTATATACTACAGAATACTGAATATAAAATTTAGAATATAGAATGTAGAACACAGAATACGGAATGTAGAATACGGAATGCAGAATATTGAAAACAGAATATAGAATGTAGAACACAGAATTTAGAATATGGAAAACATAATATAGAAACCAGAATTTAGAACATGTAATGCAGAACACAGAATTTAGAATATAGAATACATATTACTGAATATAGAATTTAGAACACAGAATTTAGAATATAGAATACAGAATACTGAATATACAATTTAGAATATAGAATGAAGAACACAGAATATAGAATATAGACTATGGAATGCAGAATATAGAATATAGAATATAGAATAATGAGCACAAAATATAGAAAAGAGAATATAGAACCCAGAATTTAGAACATGGAATGCAGAACACAGAATATAGAATATAGAATACAGAATACTGAATATACAATTTAAAATATAGAATGTAGAACACAGAATATAGAATATAGACTACGGAATGCAGAATATAGTATATAGAATATAGAATGATGAACGCAAAATATAGAATAAAGAATAGAGAATATAGAACCCAGAATTTATAACATGGAAATTAGAACACAGAATTTGGAATATAAAATACAGAATGATAAATATTGAATTTAGAAAATACAATATAGAACACAGAATATTGAATGCAGAATACGGAATGTCTAACATTGAATACAGAATATAGAATGTAGAACACAGAATGTAGAATATGGAAAACAGATTACAGAAACGAGAATTTAGAACATGGAATGCACAACGCAGAGTTTAGAATATAGAATTCAGAATAATGAATATAAAATTTTGAATATAGAATGTAGAACACAGAATAGGGAATGTAGAATATGGAATTCAGGATATAGAATACAGAATATAGAATATAGAACACAGAATAAAGAATATGGAAAACAGAATACAGAACCCAGAATTTACAATATGGAATGCAGAACACTGAATTTAGAATATAGAATACATAGAACTGAAAATAGAATTTAGAATATAGAATGTAGAACACAGAATTTATGCTATAGAACACACAATGCTGAATATAGTATTTAGAATATCGAATGTTGAACACAGAATATAGAAAATAGAATAGAGAATATGGAACCCAGAATTTAGAACATGGAAATTAGAACACAGAATTTATATTATAGGATACAAAATACTGACTAGCGAACATAGAATATAGAATATAGAAATCAGAATATAGATTATAGGATACAGAATGTAGAATATAGAATGAAGAATATAGAATATATAACACAAATAACAGAATATGGAAAATAGAATACAGAAACCAAAATTTAGAACATGGAATGCAGAACACAGAATTTAGAACATAGAAAACAGAATACTGAATAAAAATTTAGAATATAGAATGTAGAACACTGTAAATAGAACATAGAATAGAGAATATAGAACCCAGAATTTAGAACATGGAATGAAGAACACAGAATTTAGAATATAGAATACAGACTACTGAATAAAGAATATAGAATATTGAATGTAGAACACAGAATATAGAATATAGTCTACGGAATGCAGAATATAGAATATAGAATATAGAATGATGAACCCAAAGTTTAGAATAAAGAATAGAATATATAGAACCCAGAATTAAGAATATTGAATGTAGAACACACAATTTAGAATATGGAATACAGAATACTGAATATCGAATTTAGAATATAGAATGTAGAACACAGAATATGGAATGATAGATACGGAATGCAGAATATTGAATACAGAATATAGAATATAGAAAACAGAATATAGAATATACACTTCGGAATGCAGAGTATAGAATATAGAATATAGAAAGATGAACACAGAATATAGAATATAGAATAGAAAATATAGAACCCCGAATTTAGAACATGGAAAGCAGAATTCAGAATTTAGTATATAGAATACAGAATACAGAATATGGATTATAGAACATGGAATGCAGAACCCAGAATATACAATATAGAATATGGAATTCTGAATATAGAATTTAGAATATAGAATTTAGAACACAGAATATAGAATATAGAGTATAGAATATAGAACCCAGAATTTAGAATATGGAATGCAGAACACAGAATTCAGAATATAGAATACAGAATACTGAATATAGAATTTAGATTATAGAATGTAGGACACAGAATTTAGAATGTAGAATACGGAATGCAAAATATAGAATTCAGAATATAGAATGTAGAACACAGAATGTAGAATATGTAATACAGAATACAGAAATGAGAATTTAGATAATGGAATGCACAACACAGAATTTAGAATATAGAATACAGATTACTGAATATAAAATTTTGAATATAGAATGTAGAACACAGAATATGGAATGTAGAATACGGAATATAGAATATGGAAAACAGAATACAGAACCCAGAATTTAGAACATGGAATGCATAACACAGAATTTAGAATATAGTATACATACAACTGAAAATAGAATTTATAATATAGAATGTAGAACACAGAATATAGAATACAGAATACAGAATGCTGAATATAGTATTTAGAATATCGAATGTTGAACACAGATTATACAAAATTGAATAGAGATTATACAACACAGAATTTAGAATATGGAATGCAGAACACAGAATTTAGAACATAGAATACCGAATACTGAATATAGAATATGAATATACAATGTAGAACACAGAATTTAGTATATAGAATACAGAATACTGAATATAGAATTTAGAATATACAACGTAGAACACAGAATATAGAATATAGAATACGGAATGCAGAAATTAGAATACAGAATATAGAATGTAGAATACAGAATATAGAATATGGGAAATAGAATACAAAACCCAGAATTGAGAACATGGAATGCAGAACAGAGAATTTAGAATATAGAAAACAGGATACTGAATATAGAATTTAGAATATAAATTATAGAACACTGAATATAGAATAGAGAATAGAGAATATAGAACCCAGAATTTAGAACATGGAATGCAGAACACAGAATATAGAATATAGAATACCGAATACTGAATATAGAATATGAATATACAATGTAGAACACAGAATTTAGAATATAGAATACAGAATACAGAGTATAGAATTTTGAATATACAATGTAGAACACAGAATATAGAATATAGAATACGGAATGCAGAATATAGTATACAGAATATAGAACACTAAATTTAGAACACGGAATGCACAACACAGGATTTAGAGTATAGAATACTGAATACTGAATATAGAATATGAATATACAATGTGGAACACAGAATTTAGAATATAGAATAAAAAATACTGAATATAGAATTTAGAAAATAGAATGTAGAAAACAGAATATAGAATATAGAATAGAAAATATAGAACCCAGAATTTAGAACATGGAATGCAGAAAACAGAATTGAGAGTATAGATCACAGAATACTGAATATAGGATTTAGAATATAGAATGTAGAACACAGAATATAGAATATAGACTACGGAAAGCAGAATATAGAATACACAATATAGAATGATGAACACAATATATAGAATATAGAATAGAGTATATAGAACCCAGAATTAAGAACATGGAAAGTAGAACACAGAATACAGTATATAGAATACAGAATATGGAACCCAAAATATAGAACATGGAATGAAGAACACAGAATTTTGAATATAGATTACAGAAAACATAATATCGAATATAGAATATAGAATGTAAAATACAGAATATGTAATGTAGAATACGGAATGCTGAATATTGAATACAGAATATAGAATGTAGAAGACTGAATTTAGAATATAGAAAATAGAATAGAGAAATCAGAATTTAGAACATGGAATGCAGAACACAGAATTTAGAAAATAGAACACTGATTTCTGAATATAGAATTTAGAATATAGAATTTAGAACACAGAATTTAGAATATAGAGTATAGAATACTGAATAATCAATATAGAATATAGAATGTAGAACACAGAATTTAGAAGACAGAACACAGTATGCTGAATATAGTATTTAGAATATCGAATCTAGAACACAGAATATAGAAAATAGAATAGAGAATATAGAAACCAGAATTTAGAACATGGAATTTAGAACACAGAATTTAGAATATAGTATACAGAATATTGAGTATCGAACTTAGAATATACAATGTAGAAGTCAGAATATAGAATATAGGATACGGAATGTAAATTATAGAATAAAGAATATAGAATGTAGAACACAAAATATAGAATATGGAAAACAGAATACAGAACACAAAATTTAGAACATGGAATTCAGAACACAGAATTTAGAGTAAATAATACAGAATACTGAATATAAAATTTAGAATATAGAATGTAGAACACAGAATATGGAATACAGAATACGGAATGCAGAATATTGAATACAGAATATAGAATATAGAACACAGAATTTCGAATATGGAAAACAGAATACAAAACCCAGAATTGAGAATATGGAATGCAGAAGACAGAATTTGGAATATAGAGAACAGAATACTGAATATAGAATTTCGAATATAGAATGTTGAACACAGAATTTATAATATAGAAAACAGAATACTGAATATAGAATTTAGAATATAGAATTGAGAACACAGAATAGAGAACATAGAATAGAGATTATAGAACAGAGAATTTAGAACATGGAATTTAGAACACAGAATTTAGAATATAGAATACAGAATACTGAGTATCAAAATTAGAATATAGAATGTAAAACTCAGAATTTAGAATATAGGATACGGAATGTAGAATATGGAATAAAGAATATAGAATATAGAACACAAAATATAGAATATGGAAAACAGAATACAGAACCCTAAATTTAGAACATGGAATGCAGAACACAGAATTTAGAGTATATACTACAGAATACTGAATATAAAATTTAGAATATAGAATGTAGAACACAGAAAACGGAATGTAGAATACGGAATGCAGAATATTGAAAACAGAATATAGAATGTAGAACACAGAATTTAGAATATGGAAAACATAATATAGAACCCAGAATTTAGAACATGTAATGCAGAACACAGAATATAGAATATAGAGAACAGAATACTGAATATAGAATTTGGAATATAGAATGTAGAACACAGAATATAGATTATAGAATAGAGAATGTAGAACCCAGAATTTTGAACATGGAATGACGAACACAGAATTTAGAATACAGAATACAGAATACTGAATATAGAATTTAGAACATAGAATGCGGAACACAGAATTTACAGTATAGAATACAGAATACTTAATATAGTATTTAGAACTTAGAATGCGGAACACAGCAATCAGAATATAGAATATATAATACTGAATATATTATTTAGAACATGGAATGTAGAACCCAGAATATAGAATATAGAATACGGAATACTGAATATAGAATTTAGAATATACAATGTAGAACACAGAATATAGAATATAGAGTATAGAATATAGAACCCAGAATTTAGAACGTGGAATGCAGAACACAATATTTAGAAAATAGAATACATAATACTGAATATAGAATTTAAAATATAGAATGTAGAACACAGAGTATAGAATATAGAATAGGGAATGCAGAATATTGAGTACAGAATATAGAATGTAGAACTCAGAATTTAGAATATGGAAAACAGAATATAGAACCCAGGATTTAGAACATGGAATGCAGAACACAGAATTTAGATTATAGAAAACAGACTACTGAATATGGAATTTAGAATTTAGAATGTAGAACACAGAATTTAGAATATAGAATACCGAATACTGAATATAGAATATGAATATTCAATGTAGAACACAGAATTTAGAATATAGAATACAGAATACTGAATATAGAATTTAGAATATACAATGTAGAAAACAGAATATAGGATAGAGAATACGGAAAGCATAATATAGAATACAGAATATAGAATGTAGAACAGAGAATATAGAATATAAAGCACAGAATACTGAATAGAGAATTTCGAATATAGAATGTTGAACACAGAATTTAGAATATAGAAAACAGAATACTGAATATAGAATTTAGAATATAGAATTTAGAACACAGAATAGAGAATATAGAATAGAGAATATAGAACAGAGAATTTAGAACTTGGAATTTAAAACACAGAATTTAGAATATAGAACACAGAATACTGAGTATCGAATTTAGAATATAGAAAGTAGAACTCAGAATTTAGAATATAGGATACGGAAACTAGAATATATAATAAAGAATATAGAATATAGAACACAAAATATAGAATATGGAAAACAGAATACAGAACCCAAAATTTAGAACATGGAATGCAGAACACAGAATTTAGAGTATATACTACAGAATACTGAATATAAAATTTAGAATATAGAATGTAGAACACAAAATATGGAATGTAGAATACGGAATGCAGAATATAGAATACAGAATATAGAACGTAGAACACAGAATATAGAATATGGAAAACAGAATACAGAACCCAGTATTTAGAACATGGAATGCCGAACACAGAATTTAGAATATAGAATACAGATTACTAAATATAGAATTTAGAATATAGAATGTAGAACACAGAATTTAGAATATACACTTCGGTATGCAGAATATTGTATATAGAATATAGAATGATGAACACAAAATATAGAATAAAGAATACAGAATATAGAACCCAGAATTTATAACATGGAATGTACAACACAGAATTTAGAATATACAATACAGAATACTGAATATCGAATTTAGAATATAGAATGTAGAACACAGTATTTGGAATGTAGAATACGGAATGCACAATATGGAATACAGAATATAGAATGTAGAACACAGAATTTAGAATATTGAAAACAGAATTTAGATCCCAGGATTTAAATCATGGAATGCAGAACACAGAATTTGGAATATAAAATAAAGAATACTGAATATAGAATTTGGAATATAGAATGTAGAACACAGAATATAGATTATAGAATAGAGAATGTAGAACCCAGAATTTTGAACATGGAATGCCGAACACAGAATTTAGAATACAGAATACAGAATACTGAATATAGAATTTAAAACATATAATGCGGAACACAGAATTTACAGTATAGAATACAGAATACTTAATATAGTATTTAGAACTTAGAATGCGGAACACAGCAATCAGAATATAGAATATAGAATACTGAATATATAATTTAGAACATGGAATGTAGAACCCAGAATATAGAATATAGAATACGGAATACTGAATATAGAATTTAGAATATACAATGTAGAACACAGAATATAGGATATAGAGTATAGTATATAGAACCCAGAATTTAGAACATGGAATGCAGAACACAATATTTAGAAAATAGAATACAGAATACTGAATATAGAATTTAGAATATAGAATGTAGAACACAGAGTATAGAATATAGAATAGGGAATGCAGAATATTGAGTACAGAATATAGAATGTAGAACACAGAATTTAGAATGTGGAAAACAGAATATAGAACCCAGGATTTAGAACATGGAATGCAGAACACAGAATTAAATTATAGAAAACAAACTACTGAATAGGGAATTTAGAATTTAGAATGTAGAACACAGAATATAGAATATAGAATACCGAATACTGAATATAGAATATGAATATACAATGTAGAACACAGAATTTAGAATATAGAATAAAGAATACTGAATATAGAATTTAGAATATACAATGTAGAAAACAGAATATAGGATAGAGAATACGGAAAGCATAATATAGAATACAGAATATAGAATGTAGAACAGAGAATATAGAATATAGAGCACAGAATACTGAATAGAGAATTTTGAATATAGAATGTTGAACACAGAATTTAGAATATAGAAAACAGAATACTGAATAGACAATTTAGAATATAGAATTTAAAACACAGAATAGAGAATATAGAACCGAGAATTAAGAACATGGAATGCAGAACACAGAATTTATAATATAGAATACAGAATACTGAATATAGAATTTAGAATATAGAATGTAGGACACACAATATAGAATATAGGCTACGGAATGCAGAATATAGAATATAGAATATAGGATGATGAACCCAAATTATAGAATATAGAATAGAATATATAGAAACCAGAATTTAGAACATGGAAAGCAGAATACAGTATTTAGTATATAGAATACAGAATACCGAATATGGATTATAGAACATGGAATGCAGAACCCAGAAAATACAATATAGAATACAGAATTCTGAATATAGAATATAGAATATAGAATTTAGAACACAGAATGTAGAATATAGAGTATAGTATATAGAACACAGAATTCAGAACATGGAATGCAGAACACAGAGTTTAGAATATAGAATACAGAATACTGAATATAGAATTTAGATAATAGAATTTAGGACACAGAATATAGAATGTAGAATACGGAATGCAAAATATAGAATACACAATATAGAATGTAGAACACAGAATGTAGAATATGGAAAACAGAATATAGATCCCAGAGTTTAGAACATGGAATGCAGAACACAGAATTTGGAATATAAAATACAGAATATTGAATATAGAATTTAGAATATAGAATGTAGAACACAGAATATAGATTATAGAATACAGAATGTAGAACCCAGAATTTTGAACATGGAATGCCGAACACAGAATTCAGAATATAGAATACAGAATACTGAATATAGAATTTAGAACATAGAATGCGGAACGCAGAATTTACAAAATAGAATACAGAATACTTAATATAGAATTTAGAACATAGAATGCGGAACACAGCAATTAGAATATAGAATACAGAATACTGAAAATATAATTTAGAACATGGAAAGCAGAACTCAGAATATAGAATTTAGAATACAGAATACTGAATATAGATTTTGGAATATGGAATGCAGAACCCAGAATATAGAATATAGAATACGGTATACTGAATATAGCATTTAGAATATACAATGTAGAACATAGAATATAGAATATAGAATATAGAACCCAGAATTTAGAACATGGAATGCAGAACACAATATTTAGAATATAGAATACAGAATACTGAATATAGAATTTAGAATATAGACTGTAGAACACAGAGTATAGAATATAGAATACGGAATGCAGAATATTGAGTACAGAATATAGAATGTAGAACACAGAATTTAGAATATGGAAAACAGAATATACAAACCAGGATTTAGAAGATGGAATGCGGAACACAGAATTTAGAATAAAGAATACAGACTACTGAATATAGAATTTAGAGTTTAGAATGTAGAACACAGAATTTAGAATATATAATACCGAATATTGAATATAGAATTTGAATATACAATGTAGAACACAGAATTTAGAATATAGAACACAGAATACTGAATATAGAATTTAGAATATACAATGTAGAAAACAGAATAAAGAATATAGAATACGGAAAGCAGAATATAGAATACAGAATATAGAATGTAGATCACAGAATATAGAATATGGAAAACAGAATACAAAACCCAGAATTGACAACATGGAATGCACAACACAGAATTTAGAATATAGAGAACAGAATACTGAATATAGAATATCGAATATAGAATGTTGAACACAGAATTTAGAATACAGAAAACAGAATACTGAATATAGAATTTAGAATATAGAATTTAGAACACAGAATAGAGAATATAGAATAGAGAATATAGAACAGAGAATTTAGAACATGGAATTTAAAACACAGAATTTAGAATATAGAATACAGAATACTGAGTATCGAATTTAGAATATACAATGTAGAACTCAGAATTTAGAATATAGGATACGGAAAGTAGAATATAGAATAAACAATATAGAATATAGAACACAAAATATAGAATATGGAAAACAGAATACAGAACCCCAAATTTAGAACATGGAATGCAGAACACAGAATTTAGAGTATATACTACAGAATACTGAATATAAAATTTAGAAAATAGAATGTAGAACACAGAATATGGAATGTAGAATACGGAATGCAGAATATTGAAAACAAAATATAGAATGTAGAACACACAATTTAGAATACTTAAAACAGAATATAGAAACCAGAATTTAGAACATGGAATTCAGAACACAGAATTTAGAATATAGAGTACAGATTACAGAATATAGAATTTAGAATATAAAATGTAGAACACAGAATATAGAATATAGACTACGGAATGCAGAATACAGTATATAGAATATAGAATGATGAACAAAAAATATAGAATTAAGAATATAGAATATAGAACCCAGAATTTATAACATGGAATGTAGAACACAGAATTTAGTATATAGAATACAGAATACTGAATATCGAATTTAGAATATAGAATGTAGAACACAGTATTTGGAATGTAGAATACGGAATGCAGAATATTGAATACAGAATATAGAATGTAGAACACAGAATTTAGAATATGGAAAACAGAATATAGATCCCAGGATTTAGAACATGGAATGCAGAACACAGAATTTGGAATATAAAATACAGACTACTGAATACAGAATTTAGAATTTAGAATGTAGAACACATAATTTAGAATATAGAATACCGAATACTGAATATAGAATATGAATATACAATATAGAATTCAGAATTTAGAATATAGAATACAGAATAGTAAATATAGAATTTAGAATATACAATGTACAAAACAGAATATAGAATAGAGAATACCGAAAGCAGAATATAGAATACAGAATATAGAATGTAGAACACAGAATATAGAATATTGAAAACAGAATACAAAACCCAGAATTGAAAACATGGAATGCAGAACACAGAATTTAGAATATAGAGAACAGAATACTGAATATAGAATTTCGAATACAGAATTTTGAACACAGAATATAAAATATAGATAACAGAATAATGAATATAGTATTTAGAATATAGAATTATAATATAGAATTTAGAACACTGAATAGAGAATATAGATTAGAGAATATAGAACCGAGTATTTAGAACATGGAATGCAGAACACAGAATTTAGAATATACAATACAGAATACTGAATATAGAATTTAGAATATAGAATGTAGGACACAGAATATAGAATATAGACTACGGAATGCAGAATATAGAATATAGAATATAGAATGATGAACCCAAAGTATAGAATATAGAATAGAAAGTATAGAACCGAGAATTAAGAACATGGAATGTAGAACACCGAATTTAGAATATAGAATACAGAATACTGAATAAAGAATGTAGAATAAAGAATGTAGAACACAGAATATGGAATGTTAGATACGGAATGCAGAATATTGAATACAGAATATAGAATGTAGAACACAGAATATAGAATATAGACTTCGGAATGCAGAATATAGAATATAGAATATAGAAAGTTGAACACAGAATATAGAATATAGGATAGAAAATTTAGAACCCCGAATTTAGAACATGGAAAGCAGAATTCAGTATTTAGTATATAGAATATAGAATACCGAATATGGATTATTGAACATGGAATGCAGAACACAGAATTCAGAATATAGAATACAGAATACTGAAAATAGAATTTAGATTATAGAATGTAAGACACAGAATATAGAATGTAGAATATGGAATGCAAAATATAGAATACAGAATATAGAATGTAGAACACAGAATGTAGAATATGGAAAACAGAATACAGAAACGAGAATTTAGAACGTGGAATGCACAACACAGAGTTTAGAATATAGAATACAGAATACAAAATATAAAATTTTGAATATAGAATGTAGAACACAGAATACGGAATGTAGAATACGGAATTCAGAATATAGAATACAGAATATAGAATGTAGAACACAGAATATAGAATATGGAAAACAGAATACAGAACCCAGAATTTAGAACATGGAATGCAGAACACTGAATTTAGAATATAGAATACATACAACTGAAAATAGAATTTAGAATATAGAATGTAGAGAACAGAATTTAGAATATAGAATGCAGAATGCTGAATATAGTATTTAGAATAACGAATGTTGAACACAGAATATAGAAAATAGAATAGAGTATATAGAACCCAGAATTTAGAACATGGAATTTAGAACACAGAATTAAGAATATAGAATGCAGAATACTGAATATAGAATTTAGAACATAGAATGCGGAACACAGAATTTAGAATATAGAATACAGAAAACTTAATATAGAATTTAGAATATAGAACTTAGGAAACAGAAAATAGAATATAGACTACGGAATGCAGAATATGGAATATAGAATATAGAATGTTGAACCCAAAGTATAGAATATAGAATAGAAAATATAGAACCCAGAATTTAGAAAATGGAAAGCAGAATTCAGTATTTAGTATATAGAATACAGAATACCGAATATGGATTATAGAACATGGAATGCAGAACCCAGAAATTACAATAAAGGATATGGAATACTGAATATAGAATATGGAATATAGAATTTAGAACACAGAATAAAGAATATAGAGTATAGTATATAGAACCCAGAATTTAGAACATGGAATGCAGAACACAGAATTTAGAATATAGAATACAGAATACTGAATATAGAATTTAGATTATAGAATGTAGGACACAGAATATAGAATATAGAATATGGAATGCAAAACATAGAATACACAATATAGTATCTAGAACACAGAATGCAGAATATTGAAAACAGATTATAGATCCCAGGATATAGAACATGGAATGAAGAACAAAGAATTTGGAATATAAAATACAGAATACTGAATATAGAATTAAGAATATAGATTGTAGAACACAGAATAAAGATTATAGAATAGAGAATATAGAACCCAGAATTTTGAACATGGAATGCCGAACACAGAATTTAGAATATAGAATACAGAATACTGAATATAGATTTGAGAACATGGAATGCAGAACACAGAATATAGAATATAGAATACGGAATACTGAATATATAATTTAGAATATACAATATAGAACACAGAATATAGAATATAGAGTATAGAATATAGAACCCAGAATTTAGAACATGGAATGCAGAACACAATATTAAGAATATAGAATACAGAATACTGAATATACAATTTAGAATATATAATGTAGAACACAGAGTATAAAATATAGAATACCGAATGCAGAATATTGAGTACATAATATAGAATGTAGAACACAGAATATAAAATATGGAAAACAGAATATAGAACCCAGGATTTAGAACAAGGAATGCAGAACACAGAATTTAGAAAATAGAATACAGACTACTGAATATAGAATTTAGAATTTAGAATGTAGAACACTAAATTTAGAATATAGAATACCGAATACTGAATATAGAATATGAATATACAATGTAGAACAGAGAATTTAGAATATATAATACAGAATACTGAATATAGAATTTAGAATATACAATGTAGAAAACAGAATAAAGAATATAGAATTCGGAAAGCAGAATATAGAATACAGAATATAGAATTTAGGACATAAAATATAGAATATGGAAAACAGAATACAAAACCCAGAATTGAGAATATGGAATGCAGAAGACAGAATTTGGAATATAGAGAACAGAATACTGAATATAGAATTTCGAATATAGAATGTTGAACACAGAATTTAGAATATAGAAAACAGAATACTGAATATAGAATTTAGAATATAAAATTGAGAACACAGAATAGAGAACCTAGAATAGAGATTATAGAACAGAGAATTTAGAACATGGAATTTAGAACACAGAATTTAGAATATAGAATACAGAATACTGAGTATCGAAATTAGAATATAGAATGTAAAACTCAGAATTTAGAATATAGGATACGGAATGTAGAATATAGAATAAAGAATATAGAATATAGAACACAAAATACAGAATATGGAAAACAGAATACAGAAACCAAAATTTAGAACATGGAATGCAGAACACAGAATTTAGAGTATATACTACAGAATACTGAATATAAAATTTAGAATATAGAATATAGAACACAGAAAACGGAATGTAGAATACGGAATTCAGAATATTGAAAACAGAATATAGAATGTAGAACACAGAATTTAGAATATGGAAAACATAATATAGAACCCAGAATTTAGAACATGTAATGCAGAACACAGAATTTAGAATATAGAATACAGAATACTGAATATAGAATTTAGAATATAGAATGAAGAACACAGAATAGAGAATATAGACTACGGAATGCAGAATATAGAATATAGAATATAGAATAATGAGCACAAAATATAGAAAAGAGAATATAGAACCCAGAATTTAGAACATGGAATGCAGAACACAGAATATAGTATATAGAATACAGAATACTGAATATACAATTTAAAATATAGAATGTAGAACACAGAATATAGAATATAGACTACAGAATGCAGAATATAGTATATAGAATATAGAATGATGAACACAAAATGTAGAATAAATAATAGAGTATATAGAACCCAGAATTTATAACATGGAAATTAGAACACAGAATTTGGAATATAAAATACAGAATAATTAATATTGAATTAAGAAAATACAATATAGAACACAGAATATGGAATGTAGAAAACGGAATGTCTAATATTGAATACAGAATATAGAATGTAGAACACAGAATGTAGAATATGGAAAACAGAATACAGAAACGAGAATTTAGAACGTGGAATGCACAACACAGAGTTTAGAATATAGAATACATACAACTGAAAATAGAATTTATAATATAGAATGTAGAACACAGAATATAGAATATAGAATACAGAATGCTGAATATAGTATTTAGAATATCGAATGTTGAACACAGATTTTACAAAATTGAATAGAGAATATACAACACAGAATTTAGAATATGGAATGCAGAACACAGAATTTAGAATATAGAATACCGAATACTGAATATAGAATATGAATATACAATGTAGAACACAGAATTTAGAATATAGAATACAGAATGCTGAATATAGAATTTAGAATATACAACGTAGAACACAGAATATAGAATATAGAATACGGAATGCAGAATTTAGAATACAGAATATAGAATGTAGAATACAGAATATAGAATATGGGAAACAGAATACAAAACCCAGAATTGAGAACATGGAATGCAAACAGAGAATTTAGAATATACAAAACAGGATACTGAATATAGAATTTAGAATATAAAATATAGAACATAGAATATAGAATATGGAATAAAGAATACTGAATATAGAATTTAGAATATAGAATGTAGAACACAGAATATAGAATAGACAATAGAGAATATAGAACCCAGAATTTAGAACATGGAATGCAGAACACAGAATATAGAATATAGAATACCGAATACTGAATATAGAATATGAATATACAATGTAGAACACAGAATTTAGAATATTGAATACAGAATACAGAATATAGAATTTTGAATACACAATGTAGAACACAGAATATAGAATATAGAATACGGAATGCAGAATATAGTATACAGAATATAGAACATAAAATTTAGAACATGGAATGCACAACACAGGATTTAGAATATAAAATACCGAATACTGAATATAGAATATGAATATACAATGTTGAACACAGAATTTAGAATATAGAATAAAAAATACTGAATATAGAATTTAGAAAATATAATGCAGAAAACAGAATATAGAATATAGAATAGAAAATATAGAACCCAGAATTTAGAACATGGAATGCAGAAAACAGAATTGAGAATATAGAATACAGAATACTGTATATAGGATATAGAATATAGAATGTAGAACACAGAATATAGAATATAGACTTCGGAACGCAGAATATAGTATACACAAAATAGAATGATGAACACAAAATATAGAATATAGAATAGAGAATATAGAACCCAGAATTAAGAACATGGAAAGTAGAACACAGAATACAGTATATAGAATACAGAATATGGAGCCCAAAATATAGAACATGGAATGAAAAACACAGAATTTAGAATATAGATTACAGAATACATAATATCGGA
The DNA here is from genome assembly GCF_048564905.1 of Vicugna pacos. NCBI lineage: Eukaryota > Metazoa > Chordata > Mammalia > Artiodactyla > Camelidae > Vicugna > Vicugna pacos. The sequence continues at coordinate 4,558,007 of NW_027328737.1, forward strand.
TATAGAATATTGAATGTAAAACACAGAATATGTAATGTAGAATACGGAATGCCGAATATTGAATACAGAATATAGAATGTAGAAGACTGAATTTAGAATATAGAAAACAGAATATAGAAATCAGAATTTAGAACATGGAATGCAGAACACAGAAATTAGAAAATAGAATACAGATTTCTGAATATAGAATTTAGAATATAGAATGTAGAACACAGAATTTAGAAGACAGAACACAGAATGCTGAATATAGTATTTAGAATATCGAATCTTGAACACAGAATATAGAAAATAGAATAGAGGATATAGAAACCAGAATTTAGAACGTGGAATTTAGAACAGAGAATTTAGAATATAGAATACAGAATACTGAGTATCGAACTTAGAATATAGAATGTAGAAGTCAGAATATAGAATATAGGATACGGAATGTAAATTATAGAATAAAGAATATAGAATGTAGAACACAAAATATAGAATATGGAAAACAGAATACAGAACACAAAATTTAGGACATGGAATGCAGAACACAGAATTTAGAGTATATAATATAGAATACTGAATATAAAATTTAGAATATAGAATGTAGAACACAGAATATGGCATACAGAATATTGAATACAGAATATAGAATATAGAACACAGAATTTAGAATATGGAAAACAGAATATAGAAGTCAGAATTTAGAACATGGAATGCAGAACACAGAATTTTTGAATATAGAATACAGATTACTGAATATAGAATTTAGAATATAGAATGTAGAACACAGAATATAGAATATAGACAACGGAATGCAGAATATAGTATATAGAATATAGAATAATGAGCACAAAATGTAGAATAGAGAATATAGAACCCAGAATTTAGAACATGGAATGCAGAACACAGAATTTAGTATATAGAATACCGAATACTGAATATAGGATATGAATATACAATGTAGAACACAGAATATAGAATATAGAATAAGGAATGCAGAATATAGAATACAGAATATAGACTGAAGAACACAGAAAATAGAATACGGAAAACAGAAACAAAACACAGAATTGAGAACATGGAATGCAGAACACAGAATTTAGAATATAGAAAACTGAATACTGAATATATAATTTCGACTATAAAATGTAGAACACAGAATTTAGAATATAAAATAAAGAACACTGAATATAGGATTTAGAATATAGAATGTAGAAACAGAATATAGAACAGAGAATAGAGAGTATAGAACCGAGAACTTAGAACACGGAAAGCAGAACACAGAATTTAGAATATAGAATACAGAATACTTAATATAAAATTTAGAATATAGAATGTAGAACACAGAGTATAGATTATAGAATACGGAATAATGAATATAGAATTTAGAATATAGAATGTAGAACCCAGAATATAGAATATAGAATACAGAATGCAGAATATAGAATACAGAATATAGAATGTAGAACACAGAGTATAGAATATTGAATAGAGTATATGGAACCGAAAATTTAGAACATAAAATGCAGAACACAGAATTTAGAATATAAAATACAGAATACTGAATATAGAATTTAGAATATACAATGAAGAAAACAGAATATAGGATATAGACTACGGAATGCAGAATATAGAATATAGAATATAGAATAATGAGCACAAAATATAGAAAAGAGAATATAGAACCCAGAATTTATAACATGGAAATTAGAACACAGAATTTGGAATATAAAATACAGAATAATTAATATTGAATTTAGAAAATACAATATAGAACACAGAATATGGAATGTAGAATACGGAATGTCTAATATTGAATACAGAATATAGAATGTAGAACACAGAATGTAGAATATGGAAAAGAGATTACAGAAACGAGAATTTAGAACATGGAATGCACAACACAGAGTTTAGAATATAGAATTCAGAATACTGAATATAAAATTTTGAATATAGAATGTAGAACACAGAATAGGGATTGTAGAATACGGAATTCAGGATATAGAATACAGAATATAGAATATAGAACACAGAATATAGAATATGGAAAACAGAATACAGAACCCAGAATTTACAACATGGAATGCAGAACACTGAATTTAGAATATAGAATACATAGAACTGAAAATAGAATTTAGAATATAGAATGTAGAACACAGAATTTAGACTATAGAACACACAATGCTGAATATAGTATTTAGAATATCGAATGTTGAACACAGAATATAGAAAATGGAATAGAGAATATAGAACCCAGAATTTAGAACCTGGAAATTAGAACACAGAATTTATATTATAGGATACACAATACTGACTAGCGAATATAGAATATAGAATATAGAAATCAGAATATAGATTATAGGATACAGAATGTAGAATATAGAATAAAGAATATAGAATATATAACACAAATAATAGAATATGGAAAACAGAATACAGAAACCAAAATTTAGAACATGGAATGCAGAACACAGAATTTAGAATATAGAAAAAAGAATACAGAATAAAAATTTAGAATATAGAATGTAGAACACTGTAAATTGAATATAGAATAGAGAATATAGAACCCAGAATTTAGAACATGGAATGCAGAACACAGAATTTAGAATATAGTATACAGACTACTGAATATAGAATATAGAATATTGAATGCAGAACCTAGAATATACAATATAGAATACGGAATTCTGAATATAGAATTTAGAATATAGAATTTAGAACACAGAATATAGAATATAGAGTATAGAATATAGAACCCAGAATTTAGAATATGGAATGCAGAACACAGAATTTAGAATATAGAATACAGAATACTGAATATAGAATTTAGATTACAGAATGTAGGACACAGAATATAGAATGTAAAATAAGGAATGCAAAATATAGAATTCAGAATATAGAATGTAGAACACAGAATGTAGAATATGGAATACAGAATACACAAACGAGAATTTAGATCATGGAATGCACAACACAGAGTTTAGAATATAGAATACAGATTACTGAATATAAAATTTTGAATATTGAATGTAGAACACAGAATATAGAATATGGAAAACAGAATACAGAACCCAGAATTTAGAACATGAAATGCAGAACACAGAATTTAGAATATAGAATACATACAACTGAAAATAGAATTTATAATATAGAATGTAGAACACAGAATATAGAATATAGAATACAGAATGCTGAATATAGTATTTAGAATATCGAATGTTGAACACAGATTATACAAAATTGAATAGAGAATATACAACACAGAATTTAGAATATGGAATGCAGAACACAGAATTTAGAATATAGAATACCGAATACTGAATATAGAATATGAATATACAATGTAGAACACAGAATTTAGAATATAGAATACAGAATGCTGAATATAGAATTTAGAATATACAACGTAGAACACAGAATATAGAATATAGAATACGGAATGCAGAATTTAGAATACAGAATATAGAATTTAGAATACAGAATATAGAATATGGGAAACAGAATACAAAACCCAGAATTGAGAACATGGAATGCAGAACAGAGAATTTAGAATATACAAAACAGGATACTGAATATAGAATTTAGAATATAAAATGTAGAACACAGAATATAGAATATAGAATAAAGAATACTGAATATAGAATTTAGAATATAAAATGTAGAACACAGAATATAGAATAGACAATAGAGAATATAGAACCCAGAATTTAGAACATGGAATGCAGAACACAGAATATAGAATATAGAATACCGAATACTGAATATAGAATATGAATATACAATGTAGAACACAGAATTTAGAATATTGAATACAGAATACAGAATATAGAATTTTGAATATACAATGTAGAACACAGAATATAGAATATAGAATACGGAATGCAGAATATAGTATACAGAATATAGAACATAAAATTTAGAACATGGAATGCACAACACAGGATTTAGAATATAAAATACCGAATACTGAATATAGAATATGAATATACAATGTTGAACACAGAATTTAGAATATAGAATAAAAAATACTGAATATAGAATTTAGAAACTATAATGCAGAAAACAGAATATAGAATATAGAATAGAAAATATAGAACCCAGAATTTAGAACATGGAATGCAGAAAACAGAATTGAGAATATAGAATACAGAATACTGAGTATAGGATATAGAATATAGAATGTAGAACACAGAATATAGAATATAGACTACGGAACGCGGAATATAGAATACACAAAATAGAATGATGAACACAAAATATAGAATATAGAATAGAGAATATAGAACCCAGAATTAAGAACATGGAAAATAGAACACAGAATACAGTATATAGAATACAGAATATGGAGCCCAAAATATAGAACATGGAATGAAAAACACAGAATTTAGAATATAGATTACAGAATACATAATATCGGATATAGAATATTGAATGTAAAACACAGAATATGTAATGTAGAATACGGAATGCCGAATATTGAATACAGAATATAGAATGTAGAAGACTGAATTTAGAATATAGAAAACAGAATATAGAAATCAGAATTTAGAACATGGAATGCAGAACACAGAATTTAGAAAATAGAATACAGATTTCTGAATATAGAATTTAGAATATAGAATGTAGAACACAGAATTTAGAAGACAGAACACAGAATGCTGCATATAGTATTTAGAATATCGAATCTTGAACACAGAATATAGAAAATAGAATAGAGGATATAGAAACCAGAATTTAGAACATGGAATTTAGAACACAGAATTTAGAATATAGAATACAGAATACTGAGTATCGAACTTAGAATATAGAATGTAGAAGTCAGAATATAGAATATAGGATACGGAATGGAAATTATAGAATAAAGAATATAGAATTTAGAATACAAAATATAGAGTATGGAAAACAGAATACAGAACACAAAATTTAGAACATGGAATGCACAACACAGAATTTAGAGTATATAATACAGAATACTGAATATAAAATTTAGATTATAAAATGTAGAACACAGAATATGGAATACAGAATACGGAATGCAGAACATTGAATACAGAATATAGAATATAGAACACAGAATTTAGAATATGGAAAACAGAATATAGAAGTCAGAATTTAGAACATGGAATGCAAAACACAGAATTTAGAATATAGAATAGAGATTACTGAATATAGAATTTAGAATATAGAATGTAGAACACAGAATTTAGAGTATAGAATACAGAATACTGAATATAGAATTTAGAATATAGAATGTAGAACACAGAATATAGAATATAGACAACGGAATGCAGAATATATAATATAGAATATAGAATAATGAGCACAAAATGTAGAATAGAGAATATAGAACCCAGAATTTAGAACATGGAATGCAGAACACAGAATTTAGTATATAGAATACCGAATAATGAATATGGGATATGAATATACAATGTAGAACACAGAATATAGAATATAGAATTCGGAATGCAGAATATAGAATACAGAATATAGAATGTAGAACACAGAATATAGAACACGAAAAACAGAAACAAAACACAGAATTGAGAACATGGAATGCAGAACAAAGAATTTAGAATATAGAAAACAGAATACTGAATATAGAATTTCGACTATAAAATGTGGAACACAAAATTTAGAATATAAAATAAAGAATACTGAATATAGAATTTAGAATATAGAATGTAGAAACAGAATATAGAACAGAGAATAGGGAGTATAGAACCAAGAACTTAGAACACGGAAAGCAGAACACAGAATTTAGAATATAGAATACAGAATACTTAATATAAAATTTAGAATATAGAATGTTGAACACAGAGTATAGATTATAGAATACGGAATTATGAATATAGAATTTAGAATATAGAATGTAGAACACAGAATATAGAATATAGATTACAGAATGCAGAATATAGAATACAGATTATAGAATGTAGAACACAGAATATAGAATATTGAATAGAGTAAAAGAAACCGAAAATTTAGAACATAAAATGCAGAACACAGAATTTAGAATATAAAATACAGAATACTGAATATAGAATTAGAAAACAGAATACAGAATACGGCATGCAGAATATTCAATACAGAATATAAAAGGCATAACACAGAATATAGAATATGGAAAACAGAATAGAGAATTCAAAATATAGAACATGGAATGCAGAACACAGATTTTGGAATATAGAATACAGAATACTGAATATAGAATTTATAATATGGAATGAAGAACACAGAATATAGAAAATAGTATAGAGAATATAGAACCCAGAATTTAGAACATTGAATGCAGAACACAGAATATAGAATATAGAATAACGAATAATGAATATAGAATTTTGAATAAAGAATGTAGAACACAAAATTTAGAATATAGGATACGGAATGTAGAATATAGAATACAGAATATAGAATGTAGAACACAAAATATAGAATATGGAAAACAGAATACAGAAACCAAAATTTAGAACATGGAATGCAGAACACAGAATTTAGAGTATATAATACAGATTTCTGAATATAAAATTTAGAATATAGAATGTAGAACACAGAATATGGAATGCAGAATACGGAATGCAGAATTGAATACAGAATATAGAATGTAGAACACAGAATTAAGAATATGGAAAACAGAATATAGAACCCAGAATTTAGAACATGGAATGCAGAACACTGAATTTAAAATATAGAATACAGATTACTGAATATAGAATTTAGAATATACAATGTAGAACACAGAATATAGAATATAGAATATGGAATGCAGAATATAGAATACAGAATATAGAATGGAGAACACAGAATATAGAATATAGAATAGAGTATATGGAACACAAAAATTAGAACATGGAATGCAGAACACAGAATTTAGAATATAGAATACAGAATACAGAATATAGAATTTAGAATATACAATGTAGAACACAGAATATAGAATATAGAATACGGAATGCAGAATATATTATACAGAATATAGAACACAAAATTTAGAACATGGAATGCACAGCACAGGATTTAGAATATAGAATACCGAATACTAAATAGAGAATATGAATATACAATGTTGAACACAGAATTTAGTATATAGAATAAAATATACTGAATATAGAATTTAGAATATAGAATGTAGAAAACAGTATATAGAATATACAATAGGGAATATAGAACCCAGAATTTAGAATATGGAATACAGAAAACAGAATTGAGAATATAGAATACAGAATACTGAATATAGGATTTAGTATAAAGAATATAGAACACAGAATATAGAATATAGACTACGGAATGCAGAATATAGAATGATGAACACAAAATATAGAATATAGAATAGAGAATATAGAACCCAGAATTAAGAACATGGAAAGTAGAACACAGAATTTAGAATATAGAATGCAGAATACAGAATATCGAATTTAGAATATTCAATGTAGAACACAGAATATAGAATATAGACTACAGAATGCAGAATATAGAATACAGAAGATAGAATATAGAACACAGAATATAGAAATTGGAAAACAGTATACAAAACCCAGAATTGAGAAAAAGGAATGAAGAACACAGAATTTAGAATATAGAAAACAGAATACTGAATATAGAATTTCAAATATAGAAAGTTGAACACAGAATTTAGAATATACAATAAAGAATACTGAATATTGAATTTAGAATATTGTATGTAGAACACAGTATATAGAATATAGATTTGGGAATGCAGAATATAGTAGGTAAAATATAGAATGAAGAACACAAATATAGAATATATAATAGTGAATATAGAACCCAGAACTTAGAACACTGAAAGCAGAACACTGAATTTAGAATATAGAATACAGGATAATTATTATAAAATTTAGAATATAGAATGTTGAACACAGAGTATAGAATATAGAATACGGAATAGTGAATATAGAATTTACAATATACAATGTAGAACACAGAAAATAGAATATAGAATACGGAATGCAGAATTTAGAATACAGAATATAGAATGTAGAACATAGAATATAGAATATAGAATAGAGTATATGGAACACAAAACTTAGAACAAGGAATGCAGAACCCAGAATTTAGAATATAGAATACAGAATACAGAATATAGAATTTAGAATAGAGAACGTAGAACACAGAATATAGAATATGGAAAACAGAATACAGAACCCAGTATTTAGAACATGGAATGCCGAACACAGAATTTAGAATATAGAATACAGATTACTAAATATAGAATTTAGAATATAGAATGTAGAACACAGAATTTAGAATATACACTTCGGTATGCAGAATATTGTATATAGAATATAGAATGATGAACACAAAATATAGAATAAAGAATACAGAATATAGAACCCAGAATTTATAACATGGAATGTACAACACAGAATTTAGAATATACAATACAGAATACTGAATATCGAATTTAGAATATAGAATGTAGAACACAGTATTTGGAATGTAGAATACGGAATGCACAATATGGAATACAGAATATAGAATGTAGAACACAGAATTTAGAATATTGAAAACAGAATTTAGATCCCAGGATTTAAATCATGGAATGCAGAACACAGAATTTGGAATATAAAATAAAGAATACTGAATATAGAATTTGGAATATAGAATGTAGAACACAGAATATAGATTATAGAATAGAGAATGTAGAACCCAGAATTTTGAACATGGAATGCCGAACACAGAATTTAGAATACAGAATACAGAATACTGAATATAGAATTTAAAACATATAATGCGGAACACAGAATTTACAGTATAGAATACAGAATACTTAATATATTATTTAGAACTTAGAATGCGGAACACAGCAATCAGAATATAGAATATAGAATACTGAATATATAATTTAGAACATGGAATGTAGAACCCAGAATATAGAATATAGAATACGGAATACTGAATATAGAATTTAGAATATACAATGTAGAACACAGAATATAGGATATAGAGTATAGTATATAGAACCCAGAATTTAGAACATGGAATGCAGAACACAATATTTAGAAAATAGAATACAGAATACTGAATATAGAATTTAGAATATAGAATGTAGAACACAGAGTATAGAATATAGAATAGGGAATGCAGAATATTGAGTACAGAATATAGAATGTAGAACACAGAATTTAGAATATGGAAAACAGAATATAGAACCCAGGATTTAGAACATGGAATGCAGAACACAGAATTAAATTATAGAAAACAAACTACTGAATAGGGAATTTAGAATTTAGAATGTAGAACACAGAATTTAGAATATAGAATACCGAATACTGAATATAGAATATGAATATACAATGTAGAACACAGAATTTAGAATATAGAATAAAGAATACTGAATATAGAATTTAGAATATACAATGTAGAAAACAGAATATAGGATAGAGAATACGGAAAGCATAATATAGAATACAGAATATAGAATGTAGAACAGAGAATACAGAATATAGAGCACAGAATACTGAATAGAGAATTTTGAATATAGAATGTTGAACACAGAATTTAGAATATAGAAAACAGAATACTGAATAGACAATTTAGAATATAGAATTTAAAACACAGAATAGAGAATATAGAACCGAGAATTAAGAACATGGAATGCAGAACACAGAATTTATAATATAGAATACAGAATACTGAATATAGAATTTAGAATATAGAATGTAGGACACACAATATAGAATATAGGCTACGGAATGCAGAATATAGAATATAGAATATAGGATGATGAACCCAAATTATAGAATATAGAATAGAATATATAGAAACCAGAATTTAGTACATGGAAAGCAGAATACAGTATTTAGTATATAGAATACAGAATACCGAATATGGATTATAGAACATGGAATGCAGAACCCAGAAAATACAATATAGAATACAGAATTCTGAATATAGAATATAGAATATAGAATTTAGAACACAGAATGTAGAATATAGAGTATAGTATATAGAACACAGAATTCAGAACATGGAATGCAGAACACAGAGTTTAGAATATAGAATACAGAATACTGAATATAGGATTTAGATAATAGAATTTAGGACACAGAATATAGAATGTAGAATACGGAATGCAAAATATAGAATACACAATATAGAATGTAGAACACAGAATGTAGAATATGGAAAACAGAATATAGATCCCAGAGTTTAGAACATGGAATGCAGAACACAGAATTTGGAATATAAAATACAGAATACTGAATATAGAATTTAGAATATAGAATGTAGAACACAGAATATAGATTATAGAATAGAGAATGTAGAACCCAGAATTTTGAACATGGAATGCCGAACACAGAATTCAGAATATAGAATACAGAATACTGAATATAGAATTTAGAACATAGAATGCGGAACGCAGAATTTACAAAATAGAATACAGAATACTTAATATAGAATTTAGAACATAGAATGCGGAACACAGCAATTAGAATATAGAATACAGAATACTGAAAATATAATTTAGAACATGGAAAGCAGAACTCAGAATATAGAATTTAGAATACAGAATACTGAATATAGATTTTGGAATATGGAATGCAGAACCCAGAATATAGAATATAGAATACGGTATACTGAATATAGAATTTAGAATATACAATGTAGAACATAGAATATAGAATATAGAATATAGAACCCAGAATTTAGAACATGGAATGCAGAACACAATATTTAGAATATAGAATACAGAATACTGAATATAGAATTTAGAATATAGACTGTAGAACACAGAGTATAGAATATAGAATACGGAATGCAGAATATTGAGTACAGAATATAGAATGTAGAACACAGAATTTAGAATATGGAAAACAGAATATACAAACCAGGATTTAGAAGATGGAATGCGGAACACAGAATTTAGAATAAAGAATACAGACTACTGAATATAGAATTTAGAGTTTAGAATGTAGAACACAGAATTTAGAATATATAATACCGAATATTGAATATAGAATTTGAATATACAATGTAGAACACAGAATTTAGAATATAGAACACAGAATACTGAATATAGAATTTAGAATATACAATGTAGAAAACAGAATAAAGAATATAGAATACGGAAAGCAGAATATAGAATACAGAATATAGAATTTAGATCACAGAATATAGAATATGGAAAACAGAATACAAAACCCAGAAGTGAGAACATGGAATGCACAACACAGAATTTAGAATATAGAGAACAGAATACTGAATATAGAATATCGAATATAGAATGTTGAACACAGAATTTAGAATACAGAAAACAGAATACTGAATATAGAATTTAGAATATAGAATTTAGAACACAGAATAGAGAATATAGAATAGAGAATATAGAACAGAGAATTTAGAACATGGAATTTAAAACACAGAATTTAGAATATAGAATACAGAATACTGAGTATCGAATTTAGAATATACAATGTAGAACTCAGAATTTAGAATATAGGATACGGAAAGTAGAATATAGAATAAACAATATAGAATATAGAACACAAAATATAGAATATGGAAAACAGAATACAGAACCCCAAATTTAGAACATGGAATGCAGAACACAGAATTTAGAGTATATACTACAGAATACTGAATATAAAATTTAGAAAATAGAATGTAGAACACAGAATATGGAATGTAGAATACGGAATGCAGAATATTGAAAACAAAATATAGAATGTAGAACACACAATTTAGAATACTTAAAACAGAATATAGAAACCAGAATTTAGAACATGGAATTCAGAACACAGAATTTAGAATATAGAGTACAGATTACAGAATATAGAATTTAGAACATAAAATGTAGAACACAGAATATAGAATATAGACTACGGAATGCAGAATACAGTATATAGAATATAGAATGATGAACAAAAAATATAGAATTAAGAATATAGAATATAGAACCCAGAATTTATAACATGGAATGTAGAACACAGAATTTAGTATATAGAATACAGAATACTGAATATCGAATTTAGAATATAGAATGTAGAACACAGTATTTGGAATGTAGAATACGGAATGCAGAATATTGAATACAGAATATAGAATGTAGAACACAGAATTTAGAATATGGAAAACAGAATATAGATCCCAGTATTTAGAACATGGAATGCAGAACACAGAATTTGGAATATAAAATACAGACTACTGAATACAGAATTTAGAATTTAGAATGTAGAACACAGAATTTAGAATATAGAATACCGAATACTGAATATAGAATATGAATATACAATATAGAATTCAGAATTTAGAATATAGAATACAGAATAGTAAATATAGAATTTAGAATATACAATGTACAAAACAGAATATAGAATAGAGAATACCGAAAGCAGAATATAGAATACAGAATATAGAATGTAGAACACAGAATATAGAATATTGAAAACAGAATACAAAACCCAGAATTGAAAACATGGAATGCAGAACACAGAATTTAGAATATAGAGAACAGAATACTGAATATAGAATTTCGAATACAGAATGTTGAACACAGAATATAAATTATAGATAACAGAATAATGAATATAGTATTTAGAATATAGAATTATAATATAGAATTTAGAACACTGAATAGAGAATATAGATTAGAGAATATAGAACCGAGTATTTAGAACATGGAATGCAGAACACAGAATTTAGAATATACAATACAGAATACTGAATATAGAATTTAGAATATAGAATGTAGGACACAGAATATAGAATATAGACTACGGAATGCAGAATATAGAATATAGAATATAGAATGATGAACCCAAAGTATAGAATATAGAATAGAAAATATAGAACCGAGAATTAAGAACATGGAATGTAGAACACCGAATTTAGAATATAGAATACAGAATACTGAATAAAGAATGTAGAATAAAGAATGTAGAACACAGAATATGGAATGTTAGATACGGAATGCAGAATATTGAATACAGAATATAGAATGTAGAACACAGAATATAGAATATAGACTTCGGAATGCAGAATATAGAATATAGAATATAGAAAGATGAACACAGAATATAGAATATAGGATAGAAAATTTAGAACCCCGAATTTAGAACATGGAAAGCAGAATTCAGTATTTAGTATATAGAATATAGAATACCGAATATGGATTATAGAACATGGAATGCAGAACACAGAATTCAGAATATAGAATACAGAATACTGAAAATAGAATTTAGATTATAGAATGTAAGACACAGAAAATAGAATGTAGAATATGGAATGCAAAATATAGAATACAGAATATAGAATGTAGAACACAGAATGTAGAATATGGAAAACAGAATACAGAAACGAGAATTTAGAACGTGGAATGCACAACACAGAGTTTAGAATATAGAATACAGAATACTAAATATAAAATTTTGAATATAGAATGTAGAACACAGAATACGGAATGTAGAATACGGAATGCAGAATATAGAATACAGAATATAGAATGTAGAACACAGAATATAGAATATGGAAAACAGAATACAGAACCCAAAATTTAGAACATGGAATGCAGAACACTGAATTTAGAATATAGAATACATACAACTGAAAATAGAATTTAGAATATAGAATGTAGAGCACAGAATTTAGAATATAGAATGCAGAATGCTGAATATAGTATTTAGAATAACGAATGTTGAACACAGAATATAGAAAATAGAATAGAGTATATAGAACCCAGAATTTAGAACATGGAATTTAGAACACAGAATTAAGAATATAGAATGCAGAATACTGAATATAGAATTTAGAACATAGAATGCGGAACACAGAATTTAGAATATAGAATACAGAAAACTTAATATAGAATTTAGAATATAGAACTTAGGAAACAGAAAATAGAATATAGACTACGGAAGGCAGAATATGGAATATAGAATATAGAATGTTGAACCCAAAGTATAGAATATAGAATAGAAAATATAGAACCCAGAATTTAGAAAATGGAAAGCAGAATTCAGTATTTAGTATATAGAATACAGAATACCGAATATGGATTATAGAACATGGAATGCAGAACCCAGAAATTACAATAAAGGATATGGAATACTGAATATAGAATATGGAATATAGAATTTAGAACACAGAATAAAGAATATAGAGTATAGTATATAGAACCCAGAATTTAGAACATGGAATGCAGAACACAGAATTTAGAATATAGAATACAGAATACTGAATATAGAATTTAGATTATAGAATGTAGGGCACAGAATATAGAATATAGAATATGGAATGCAAAACATAGAATACATAATATAGTATCTAGAACACAGAATGCAGAATATTGAAAACAGATTATAGATCCCAGGATATAGAACATGGAATGAAGAACAAAGAATTTGGAATATAAAATACAGAATACTGAATATAGAATTAAGAATATAGATTGTAGAACACAGAATAAAGATTATAGAATAGAGAATATAGAACCCAGAATTTGAACATGGAATGCCGAACACAGAATTTAGAATATAGAATACAGAATACTGAATATAGATTTGAGAACATGGAATGCAGAACACAGAATATAGAATATAGAATACGGAATACTGAATATATAATTTAGAATATACAATATAGAACACAGAATATAGAATATAGAGTATAGAATATAGAACCCAGAATTTAGAACATGGAATGCAGAACACAATATTAAGAATATAGAATACAGAATACTGAATATACAATTTAGAATATATAATGTAGAACACAGAGTATAAAATATAGAATACCGAATGCAGAATATTGAGTACATAATATAGAATGTAGAACACAGAATATAAAATATGGAAAACAGAATATAGAACCCAGGATTTAGAACAAGGAATGCAGAACACAGAATTTAGAAAATAGAATACAGACTACTGAATATAGAATTTAGAATTTAGAATGTAGAACACTAAATTTAGAATATAGAATACCGAATACTGAATATAGAATATGAATATACAATGTAGAACAGAGAATTTAGAATATATAATACAGAATACTGAATATAGAATTTAGAATATACAATGTAGAAAACAGAATAAAGAATATAGAATTCGGAAAGCAGAATATAGAATACAGAATATAGAATTTAGGACATAAAATATAGAATATGGAAAACAGAATACAAAACCCAGAATTGAGAATATGGAATGCAGAAGACAGAATTTGGAATATAGAGAACAGAATACTGAATATAGAATTTCGAATATAGAATGTTGAACACAGAATTTAGAATATAGAAAACAGAATACTGAATATAGAATTTAGAATATAAAATTGAGAACACAGAATAGAGAACCTAGAATAGAGATTATAGAACAGAGAATTTAGAACATGGAATTTAGAACACAGAATTTAGAATATAGAATACAGAATACTGAGTATCGAAATTAGAATATAGAATGTAAAACTCAGAATTTAGAATATAGGATACGGAATGTAGAATATAGAATAAAGAATATAGAATATAGAACACAAAATACAGAATATGGAAAACAGAATACAGAACCCAAAATTTAGAACATGGAATGCAGAACACAGAATTTAGAATATAGAATACAGAATACTGAATATAGAATTTAGAATATAGAATGAAGAACACAGAATAGAGAATATAGACTACGGAATGCAGAATATAGAATATAGAATATAGAATAATGAGCACAAAATATAGAAAAGAGAATATAGAACCCAGAATTTAGAACATGGAATGCAGAACACAGAATATAGTATATAGAATACAGAATACTGAATATACAATTTAAAATATAGAATGTAGAACACAGAATATAGAATATAGACTACAGAATGCAGAATATAGTATATAGAATATAGAATGATGAACACAAAATGTAGAATAAATAATAGAGTATATAGAACCCAGAATTTATAACATGGAAATTAGAACACAGAATTTGGAATATAAAATACAGAATAATTAATATTGAATTATGAAAATACAATATAGAACACAGAATATGGAATGTAGAAAATGGAATGTGTAATATTGAATACAGAATATAGAATGTAGAACACAGAATGTAGAATATGGAAAACAGAATACAGAAACGAGAATTTAGAACGTGGAATGCACAACACAGAGTTTAGAATATAGAATACATACAACTGAAAATAGAATTTATAATATAGAATGTAGAACACAGAATATAGAATATAGAATACAGAATGCTGAATATAGTATTTAGAATATCGAATGTTGAACACAGATTTTACAAAATTGAATAGAGAATATACAACACAGAATTTAGAATATGGAATGCAGAACACAGAATTTAGAATATAGAATACGGAATACTGAATATAGAATATGAATATACAATGTAGAACACAGAATTTAGAATATAGAATACAGAATGCTGAATATAGAATTTAGAATATACAACGTAGAACACAGAATATAGAATATAGAATACGGAATGCAGAATTTAGAATACAGAATATAGAATTTAGAATACAGAATATAGAATATGGGAAACAGAATACAAAACCCAGAATTGAGAACATGGAATGCAAACAGAGAATTTAGAATATACAAAACAGGATACTGAATATAGAATTTAGAATATAAAATATAGAACATAGAATATAGAATATAGAATAAAGAATACTGAATATAGAATTTAGAATATAGAATGTAGAACACAGAATATAGAACAGACAATAGAGAATATAGAACCCAGAATTTAGAACATGGAATGCAGAACACAGAATATAGAATATAGAATACCGAATACTGAATATAGAATATGAATATACAATGTAGAACACAGAATTTAGAATATTGAATACAGAATACAGAATATAGAATTTTGAATACACAATGTAGAACACAGAATATAGAATATAGAATACGGAATGCAGAATATAGTATACAGAATATAGAACATAAAATTTAGAACATGGAATGCACAACACAGGATTTAGAATATAAAATACCGAATACTGAATATAGAATATGAATATACAATGTTGAACACAGAATTTAGAATATAGAATAAAAAATACTGAATATAGAATTTAGAAAATATAATGCAGAAAACAGAATATAGAATATAGAATAGAAAATATAGAACCCAGAATTTAGAACATGGAATGCAGAAAACAGAATTGAGAATATAGAATACAGAATACTGAATATAGGATATAGAATATAGAATGTAGAACACAGAATATAGAATATAGACTTCGGAACGCAGAATATAGTATACACAAAATAGAATGATGAACACAAAATATAGAATATAGAATAGAGAATATAGAACCCAGAATTAAGAACATGGAAAGTAGAACACAGAATACAGTATATAGAATACAGAATATGGAGCCCAAAATATAGAACATGGAATGAAAAACACAGAATTTAGAATATAGATTACAGAATACATAATATCGGATATAGAATATTGAATGTAAAACACAGAATATGTAATGTAGAATACGGAATGCCGAATATTGAATACAGAATATAGAATGTAGAAGACTGAATTTAGAATATAGAAAACAGAATATAGAAATCAGAATTTAGAACATGGAATGCTGAACACAGAAATTAGAAAATAGAATACAGATTTCTGAATATAGAATTTAGAATATAGAATGTAGAACACAGAATTTAGAAGACAGAACACAGAATGCTGAATATAGTATTTAGAATATCGAATCTTGAACACAGAATATAGAAAATAGAATAGAGGATATAGAAACCAGAATTTAGAACGTGGAATTTAGAACAGAGAATTTAGAATATAGAATACAGAATACTGAGTATCGAACTTAGAATATAGAATGTAGAAGTCAGAATATAGAATATAGTATACGGAATGTAAATTATAGAATAAAGAATATAGAATGTAGAACACAAAATATAGAATATGGAAAACAGAATACAGAACACAAAATTTAGGACATGGAATGCAGAAAACAGAATTTAGAGTATATAATATAGAATACTGAATATAAAATTTAGAATATAGAATGTAGAACACAGAATATGGCATACAGAATATTGAATACAGAATATAGAATATAGAACACAGAATTTAGAATATGGAAAACAGAATATAGAAGTCAGAATTTAGAACATGGAATGCAGAACACAGAATTTAGAATATAGAATACAGATTACTGAATATAGAATTTAGAATATAGAATGTAGAACACAGAATATAGAATATAGACAACGGAATGCAGAATATAGTATATAGAATATAGAATAATGAGCACAAAATGTAGAATAGAGAATATAGAACCCAGAATTTAGAACATGGAATGCAGAACACAGAATTTAGTATATAGAATACCGAATACTGAATATAGGATATGAATATACAATGTAGAACACAGAATATAGAATATAGAATAAGGAATGCAGAATATAGAATACAGAATATAGACTGAAGAACACAGAAAATAGAATACGGAAAACAGAAACAAAACACAGAATTGAGAACATGGAATGCAGAACACAGAATTTAGAATATAGAAAACTGAATACTGAATATATAATTTCGACTATAAAATGTAGAACACAGAATTTAAAATATAAAATAAAGAACACTGAATATAGGATTTAGAATATAGAATGTTGAAACAGAATATAGAACAGAGAATAGAGAGTATAGAACCGAGAACTTAGAACACGGAAAGCAGAACACAGAATTTAGAATATAGAATACAGAATACTTAATATAAAATTTAGAATATAGAATGTAGAACACAGAGTATAGATTATAGAATACGGAATAATGAATATAGAATTTAGAATATAGAATGTAGAACCCAGAATATAGAATATAGAATACAGAATGCAGAATATAGAATACAGAATATAGAATGTAGAACACAGAGTATAGAATATTGAATAGAGTATATGGAACCGAAAATTTAGAACATAAAATGCAGAACACAGAATTTAGAATATAAAATACAGAATACTGAATATAGAATTTAGAATATACAATGAAGAAAACAGAATATAGGATATAGACTACGGAATGCAGAATATAGAATATAGAATATAGAATAATGAGCACAAAATATAGAAAAGAGAATATAGAACCCAGAATTTATAACATGGAAATTAGAACACAGAATTTGGAATATAAAATACAGAATAATTAATATTGAATTTAGAAAATACAATATAGAACACAGAATATGGAATGTAGAATACGGAATGTCTAATATTGAATACAGAATATAGAATGTAGAACACAGAATGTAGAATATGGAAAAGAGATTACAGAAACGAGAATTTAGAACATGGAATGCACAACACAGAGTTTAGAATATAGAATTCAGAATACTGAATATAAAATTTTGAATATAGAATGTAGAACACAGAATAGGGATTGTAGAATACGGAATTCAGGATATAGAATACAGAATATAGAATATAGAACACAGAATATAGAATATGGAAAACAGAATACAGAACCCAGAATTTACAACATGGAATGCAGAACACTGAATTTAGAATATAGAATACATAGAACTGAAAATAGAATTTAGAATATAGAATGTAGAACACAGAATTTAGACTATAGAACACACAATGCTGAATATAGTATTTAGAATATCGAATGTTGAACACAGAATATAGAAAATGGAATAGAGAATATAGAACCCAGAATTTAGAACCTGGAAATTAGAACACAGAATTTATATTATAGGATACACAATACTGACTAGCGAATATAGAATATAGAATATAGAAATCAGAATATAGATTATAGGATACAGAATGTAGAATATAGAATAAAGAATATAGAATATATAACACAAATAATAGAATATGGAAAACAGAATACAGAAACCAAAATTTAGAACATGGAATGCAGAACACAGAATTTAGAATATAGAAAAAAGAATACAGAATAAAAATTTAGAATATAGAATGTAGAACACTGTAAATTGAATATAGAATAGAGAATATAGAACCCAGAATTTAGAACATGGAATGCAGAACACAGAATTTAGAATATAGAATACAGACTACTGAATATAGAATATAGAATATTGAATGCAGAACCCAGAATATACAATATAGAATACGGAATTCTGAATATAGAATTTAGAATATAGAATTTAGAACACAGAATATAGAATATAGAGTATAGAATATAGAACCCAGAATTTAGAATATGGAATGCAGAACACAGAATTTAGAATATAGAATACAGAATACTGAATATAGAATTTAGATTACAGAATGTAGGACACAGAATATAGAATGTAAAATAAGGAATGCAAAATATAGAATTCAGAATATAGAATGTAGAACACAGAATGTAGAATATGGAATACAGAATACACAAACGAGAATTTAGATCATGGAATGCACAACACAGAGTTTAGAATATAGAATACAGATTACTGAATATAAAATTTTGAATATTGAATGTAGAACACAGAATATAGAATATGGAAAACAGAATACAGAACCCAGAATTTAGAACATGGAATGCAGAACACAGAATTTAGAATATAGAATACATACAACTGAAAATAGAATTTATAATATAGAATGTAGAACACAGAATATAGAATATAGAATACAGAATGCTGAATATAGTATTTAGAATATCGAATGTTGAACACAGATTATACAAAATTGAATAGAGAATATACAACACAGAATTTAGAATATGGAATGCAGAACACAGAATTTAGAATATAGAATACCGAATACTGAATATAGAATATGAATATACAATGTAGAACACAGAATTTAGAATATAGAATACAGAATGCTGAATATAGAATTTAGAATATACAACGTAGAACACAGAATATAGAATATAGAATACGGAATGCAGAATTTAGAATACAGAATATAGAATTTAGAATACAGAATATAGAATATGGGAAACAGAATACAAAACCCAGAATTGAGAACATGGAATGCAGAACAGAGAATTTAGAATATACAAAACAGGATACTGAATATAGAATTTAGAATATAAAATGTAGAACACAGAATATAGAATATAGAATAAAGAATACTGAATATAGAATTTAGAATATAAAATGTAGAACACAGAATATAGAATAGACAATAGAGAATATAGAACCCAGAATTTAGAACATGGAATGCAGAACACAGAATATAGAATATAGAATACCGAATACTGAATATAGAATATGAATATACAATGTAGAACACAGAATTTAGAATATTGAATACAGAATACAGAATATAGAATTTTGAATATACAATGTAGAACACAGAATATAGAATATAGAATACGGAATGCAGAATATAGTATACAGAATATAGAACATAAAATTTAGAACATGGAATGCACAACACAGGATTTAGAATATAAAATACCGAATACTGAATATAGAATATGAATATACAATGTTGAACACAGAATTTAGAATATAGAATAAAAAATACTGAATATAGAATTTAGAAACTATAATGCAGAAAACAGAATATAGAATATAGAATAGAAAATATAGAACCCAGAATTTAGAACATGGAATGCAGAAAACAGAATTGAGAATATAGAATACAGAATACTGAATATAGGATATAGAATATAGAATGTAGAACACAGAATATAGAATATAGACTACGGAACGCAGAATATAGAATACACAAAATAGAATGATGAACACAAAATATAGAATATAGAATAGAGAATATAGAACCCAGAATTAAGAACATGGAAAGTAGAACACAGAATACAGTATATAGAATACAGAATATGGAGCCCAAAATATAGAACATGGAATGAAAAACACAGAATTTAGAATATAGATTACAGAATACATAATATCGGATATAGAATATTGAATGTAAAACACAGAATATGTAATGTAGAATACGGAATGCCGAATATTGAATACAGAATATAGAATGTAGAAGACTGAATTTAGAATATAGAAAACAGAATATAGAAATCATAATTTAGAACATGGAATGCAGAACACAGAATTTAGAAAATAGAATACAGATTTCTGAATATAGAATTTAGAATATAGAATGTAGAACACAGAATTTAGAAGACAGAACACAGAATGCTGCATATAGTATTTAGAATATCGAATCTTGAACACAGAATATAGAAAATAGAATAGAGGATATAGAAACCAGAATTTAGAACATGGAATTTAGAACACAGAATTTAGAATATAGAATACAGAATACTGAGTATCGAACATAGAATATAGAATGTAGAAGTCACAATATAGAATATAGGATACGGAATGGAAATTATAGAATAAAGAATATAGAATTTAGAATACAAAATATAGAGTATGGAAAACAGAATACAGAACACAAAATTTAGAACATGGAATGCACAACACAGAATTTAGAGTATATAATACAGAATACTGAATATAAAATTTAGATTATAAAATGTAGAACACAGAATATGGAATACAGAATACGGAATGCAGAACATTGAATACAGAATATAGAATATAGAACACAGAATTTAGAATATGGAAAACAGAATATAGAAGTCAGAATTTAGAACATGGAATGCAGAACACAGAATTTAGAATATAGAATAGAGATTACTGAATATAGAATTTGGAATATAGAATGTAGAACACAGAATTTAGAGTATAGAATACAGAATACTGAATATAGAATTTAGAATATAGAATGTAGAACACAGAATATAGAATATAGACAACGGAATGCAGAATATATAATATAGAATATAGAATAATGAGCACAAAATGTAGAATAGAGAATATAGAACCCAGAATTTAGAACATGGAATGCAGAACACAGAATTTAGTATATAGAATACCGAATAATGAATATGGGATATGAATATACAATGTAGAACACAGAATATAGAATATAGAATTCGGAATGCAGAATATAGAATACAGAATATAGAATGTAGAACACAGAATATAGAACACGAAAAACAGAAACAAAACACAGAATTGAGAACATGGAATGCAGAATAAAGAATTTAGAATATAGAAAACAGAATACTGAATATAGAATTTCGACTATAAAATGTGGAACACAAAATTTAGAATATAAAATAAAGAATACTGAATATAGAATTTAGAATATAGAATGTAGAAACAGAATATAGGACAGAGAATAGGGAGTATAGAACCAAGAACTTAGAACACGGAAAGCAGAACACAGAATTTAGAATATAGAATACAGAATACTTAATATAAAATTTAGAATATAGAATGTTGAACACAGAGTATAGATTATAGAATACGGAATTATGAATATAGAATTTAGAATATAGAACGTAGAACACAGAATATAGAATATAGAATACAGAATGCAGAATATAGAATACAGAATATAGAATTTAGAACACAGAATATAGAATATTGAATAGAGTAAAAGAAACCGAAAATTTAGAACATAAAATGCAGAACACAGAATTTAGAATATAAAATACAGAATACTGAATATAGAATTAGAAAACAGAATATAGAATACGGCATGCAGAATATTCAATACAGAATATAAAAGGCATAACACAGAATATAGAATATGGAAAACAGAATAGAGAATTCAAAATATAGAACATGGAATGCAGAACACAGATTTTGGAATATAGAATACAGAATACTGAATATAGAATTTATAATATGGAATGAAGAACACAGAATATAGAAAATAGTATAGAGAATATAGAACCCAGAATTTAGAACATTGAATGCAGAACACAGAATATAGAATATAGAATAACGAATAATGAATATAGAATTTTGAATAAAGAATGTAGAACACAAAATTTAGAATATAGGATACGGAATGTAGAATATAGAATACAGAATATAGAATGTAGAACACAAAATATAGAATATGGAAAACAGAATACAGAAACCAAAATTTAGAACATGGAATGCAGAACACAGAATTTAGAGTATATAATACAGATTTCTGAATATAAAATTTAGAATATAGAATGTAGAACACAGAATATGGAATGCAGAATACGGAATGCAGAATTGAATACAGAATATAGAATGTAGAACACAGAATTAAGAATATGGAAAACAGAATATAGAACCCAGAATTTAGAACATGGAATGCAGAACACTGAATTTAAAATATAGAATACAGATTACTGAATATAGAATTTAGAATATACAATGTAGAACACAGAATATAGGATATAGAATATGGAATGCAGAATATAGAAAACAGAATATAGAGTGGAGAACACAGAATATAGAATATAGAATAGAGTATATGGAACACAAAAATTAGAACATGGAATGCAGAACACAGAATTTAGAATATAGAATACAGAATACAGAATATAGAATTTAGAATATACAATGTAGAACACAGAATATAGAATATAGAATACGGAATGCAGAATATATTATACAGAATATAGAACACAAAATTTAGAACATGGAATGCACAGCACAGGATTTAGAATATAGAATACCGAATACTAAATAGAGAATATGAATATACAATGTTGAACACAGAATTTAGTATATAGAATAAAATATACTGAATATAGAATTTAGAATATAGAATGTAGAAAACTGTATATAGAATATACAATAGAGAATATAGAACCCAGAATTTAGAATATGGAATACAGAAAACAGAATTGAGAATATAGAATACAGAATACTGAATATAGGATTTAGTATAAAGAATATAGAACACAGAATATAGAATATAGACTACGGAATGCAGAATATAGAATGATGAACACAAAATATAGAATATAGAATAGAGAATATAGAACCCAGAATTAAGAACATGGAAAGTAGAACACAGAATTTAGAATATAGAATGCAGAATACAGAATATCGAATTTAGAATATTCAATGTAGAACACAGAATATAGAATATAGACTACAGAATGCAGAATATAGAATACAGAAGATAGAATATAGAACACAGAATATAGAAATTGGAAAACAGTATACAAAACCCAGAATTGAGAAAAAGGAATGAAGAACACAGAATTTAGAATATAGAAAACAGAATACTGAATATAGAATTTCAAATATAGAAAGTTGAACACAGAATTTAGAATATACAATAAAGAATACTGAATATTGAATTTAGAATATTGTATGTAGAACACAGTATATAGAATATAGATTTGGGAATGCAGAATATAGTAGGTAAAATATAGAATGAAGAACACAAATATAGAATATATAATAGTGAATATAGAACCCAGAACTTAGAACACTGAAAGCAGAACACTGAATTTAGAATATAGAATACAGGATAATTATTATAAAATTTAGAATATAGAATGTTGAACACAGAGTATAGAATATAGAATACGGAATAGTGAATATAGAATTTACAATATACAATGTAGAACACAGAAAATAGAATATAGAATACGGAATGCAGAATTTAGAATACAGAATATAGAATGTAGAAAATAGAATATAGAATATAGAATAGAGTATATGGAACACAAAACTTAGAACAAGGAATGCAGAACCCAGAATTTAGAATATAGAATACAGAATACAGAATATAGAATTCAGAATATAGAATGTAGAACACAGAATATAGAATATAGAGTATAGTATATAGAACCCAGAAATTAGAACATGGAATACACAACATAGAGTTTAAAATATAGAATAAAGAATACTGAATATAAAATTTTGAATATAGAATGTATAACACTGAATATGGAATGTAGAATACGGAATGCAGAATATAGAATACAGAATATAGAATGTAGAACACAGAATATAGAATATGGAAAACAGAATACAGAATCCAGAATTTACAACATGTAATGCAGAACACTGAATTTAGAATATAGAATACATAGAACTGAAAATAGAATTTAGAATTTAGAATGTAGAACACAGAATTTAGAATATAGAACACATAATGCTGAATATAGTATTTAGAATATCGAATGTTGAACACATAATATAGAAAATAGAATAGAGAATATTGAACCCAGAATTTAGAACATGGAAATTAGAACACAGAATTTATAATATAGGATACACAATACTGACTAGCGAACATAGAATATAGAATATAGAAATCAGAATATAGATTATAGGATACAGAATGTAGAATATAGAATAAAGAATATAGAATATAAAACACAAAATATAGAACAAGGAAAACAGAATACAGAAACCAAAATTTAGAACATGGAATGCAGAACACAGAACTTAGAATATAGAAAACAGAATACTGAATAAAATTTTAGAATATAGAATGTATAACACTGTAAATAGAATATAGAATAGAGAATATAGAACAAAAATTTAGAACATGGAATGCAGAACACAGAATTTAGAATATAAAATACAGAATACTGAATATAGTATTTAGAATATTGAATGTAGAACACAGAATATAGAATATAGTTTACGGAATGCAGAATATAGAATATAGAATATAGAATGATGAACCCAAAGTATAGAATATAGAATAGAAAATATAGAACCCAGAATTAAGAATATTGAATGTAGAACACACAATTTAGAATATAGAATACAGAATACTGAATATCGAATTTAGAATATAGAATGAAGAAAACAGAATATGGAATGATAGATACGGAATGCAGAATATAGAATACAGAATATAGAATGTAGAACACAGAATATAGAATATGGAAAACAGAATACAGAACCCAGAATTTAGAACATGGAATGCAGAACACTGAATTTAGAATATAGAATACATACAACTGAAAATAGAATTTATAATATAGAATGTAGAACACAGAATTTAGAATATAGAACACAGAATGCTGACTATAGTATTTAGAATATCGAATGCTGAACACAGATTATACAAAATTGAATAGAGAATGTACAAACCAGAATTTAGAATATGGAATGCACAAAACAGAATTTAGAAAATAGAATACCGAATACTGAATATAGAATATGAATATACAATGTAGAACACAGAATTTAGAATATAGAATACAGAATACAGAATATAGAATTTAGAATATACAATGTAGTACACAGAATAAAGAATACGGAATGCAGAATATAGTATACAAAATATAGAACACAAAATTTAGAACATGGAATGCACAACACAGGATTTAGAATATAGAATACCGAATACTGAATATAGAAAATGAATATACAATGTTGAACACAGAATTTAGAATATAGAATAAAAAATACTGAATATAGAATTTAGAATATTGGATGTAGTAAACAGAATATAGAATAGAGAATATAGAACCCAGAATTTAGAACATGGAATGCAGAAATCAGAATTGAGAATATAGAATACAGAATACTGAATATTGGATTCAGAATATAGAATGTAGAACACAGAATATAGAATATAGACTACGGAATGCAGAATATAGAATACACAATATAGAATGATGAACACAAAATATAGAATAAAGAATAGAGAATATAGAACTCAGAATTAAGAACATGGAATGTAGAACACAGAATACAGTATATAGAATAGAGAATATGGAACCCAAAATATAGAACATGGAATGAAGAACACAGAATTTTGAATATGGATTACAGAATACATAATATCGAAATAAGAATATAGAATGTAAAACACAGAATATGTAATGTAGAATACGGAATGCAGAATATTGAATACAGAATATAGAATGTAGAAGGCTGAATTTAGAATATAGAAAACAGAATATAGAACACAGAATTTAGAACATGGAATGCAGAACACAGAATTTAGAAAATAAAATAAAGATTTCTGAATATAGAATTTAGAATATAGAATGAAGAAAACAGAATATAGAATATAGTATAGAGAATGTAGAACCCAGAATGTAGAACATGGAATGCAGAATGTAGAATATAGAATATAGAATTCCGAATAATGAATATAGAATTTTAAATAAAGAATGTAGAACACAGAATTTAGAATATAGGATACAGAATGTAGAATATAGAATACAGAATATAGAATGTAGAACACAAAATATAGAATATAGAGTATAGAATACTGAATATAGAATTTAGAATATATAATGTAGAACACAGAATATAGAATATAGAATACAGATTATAGAACCCAAAATTTAGAACATGGAATGCAGAACACAGAATTTAGAATATAGAATTCCGAATACTGAATATAGAATATGAATATACAATGCAGAACACAGTATTTAGACTATGGAATACAGAATATTTTATATAGAAATTAGAATATTCAATTTAGAACACAGAATATAGAATATAGTACAGAATGCAGAATATAGATTACAGAAGATAGAATATAGAACACAGAATATAGAATATGGAAAACAGTATACAAAACCCAGAATTGAGAAAAAGGAAAGAAGAACACAGAATTTAGAATATAGAAAACAGAATACTGAATATAGAATTTCAAATATAGAAAGTTGAACACAGAATTTAGAATATACAATAAAGAATACTGAATATTGAATTTAGAATATTGTATGTAGAACACAGTATATAGAATATAGATTTGTGAATGCAGAATATAGTAGGTAAAATATAGAATGAAGAACACAAATATAGAATATATAATAGTGAATATAGAACCCAGAACTTAGAACACTGAAAGCAGAACACTGCATTTAGAATATAGAATACAGGATAATTATTATAAAATTTAGAATATAGATTGTTGAACACAGAGTATAGAATATAGAATACGGAATTGTTAATATAGAATTTACAATATACAATGTAGAACACAGAAAATAGAATATAGAATACGGAATGCAGAATTTAGAACACAGAATATAGAATGTAGAACATAGAATATAGAATATACAATAGAGTATATGGAACTCAAAATTTAGAACATTAAATGCAGAACACAGAATTTAGAATATAGAATACAGAATACAGAATATAGAATTTAGAATATAGAAAGTAGCACACAGAATATAGAATATAGAGTATAGTATATAGAACCCAGAATTTAGAACATGGAATGCACAACATAGAGTTTAGTATATAGAATAAAGAATACTGAGTATAAAATTTTGAATATAGAAAGTATAACACAGAATATGGAATGTAGAATACGGAATGCAGAATATAGAATACAGAATATAGAATGTAGAACACACAATATAGAATATGGAAAACAGAATACAGAACCCAGAATTTAGAACATGGAATGCAGAACACAGAATTTAGAATATAGAATCCAGATTACTGAATATACAATTTAGAATATAGAATGTAGAACACAGAATTTAGAACATGGAATGCAGAACACATAATTTATAAAATAGTATACAGAATACTGAATATAGAATTTAGAATATAGAATGTAAAACACAGAGTATAGAATATAGAATTGGGAATGAAGAATATTGAGTACAGAATATAGAATGTAGAACACAGAATTTAGAATATGGAAAACAGAATATAGAACCCAGGATTTAGAACATGGAATGCAGAACACAGAATTTAAAATATAGGAAACAGATTACTGAATATAGAATTTAGAATTTAGAATGTAGAACACAAAATTTAGAATATAGAATACCGAATACTGAATATAGAATATGAATATACAATGTAGAACACAGAGTTTAGAATATAGAATACAGAATACTGAATATAGAATTTAGAATATACAATGTAGAAAACAGAATATAGGATAGAGAATACGGAAAGCTGAATATAGAATACAGAATATAGAATGTAGAACTCAGAATATAGAATATAGAGCACTGAATAGTGAATATAGAATTTCGAATATAGAATGTTGAACACAGAATTTAGAATATAGAAAACAGAATACTGAATAGAGAATTTAGATTATTGAGTTTAGAACACAGAATAGAGAATATAGAACCGAGAATTTAGAACATGGAATGCAGAACATTTAATATAGAATATAGAATACAGAATACTGAATATAGAATTTAGAATATAGAATGTAGGACACAGAATATAGAATATTGGCTACGGAATGCAGAATATAGAATATAGAATATTGAATGATGAACCCAAAGTATAGAATATAGAATAGAAAATATAGAACCCAGAATTTAGAACATGGAAACAGAATGCATTATTTAGTATATAGAATACAGAATACCGAATATGGATTATAGAACATGGAACGCAGAACCCAGAAAATACAATATAAAATATAGAATACTGAATATCGAATATAGAATATAAAATTTAGAACACAGAATATAGAATATAGAGTATAGTATATAAAACACTGAATTTAGAACATGGAATGCAGAACACAGAATTTAGAATATAGAATACAGAATACTGAATATAGAATTTAGATTATAGAATGTAGGACACAGAATAAAGAATGCAGAATACGGAATGCAAAATATAGGATACACAATATAGAATATAGAACACAGTATGTAGAATATGGAAAACAGAATATAGATCGCAGGATTTAGAACATGGAATGCAGAACACAGAATTTGGAATATAAAATACAGAATACTGAATATAGAATTTAGAATATAGAATGTAGAACACAGAATATAGATTATAGAATAGAGAATGTGGAACCCAGAATTTTGAACATGGAATGCCGAACACAGAATTTATAATATAGAATACAGAATATTTAATATAGAATTTAGAAAGTAGAATGCGGAACACAGCAATTAGAATATAGAATACAGAATACTGAATATATAATATAGAACATGGAAAGCAGAACTCAGAATCTGGAATATAGAATACAGAATACTGAATATAGATTTTAGAACATGGAATGCAGAACCCAGAATATAGAATATAGAATACGGTATACTGAATATAGAATTTAGAATATACAATGTAGAACACAGAATATATAATATAGAATATAGAACCCAGAATTTAGAACATGGAATGCAGAACACAATATTTAGAATATAGAATACAGTAAACTGAATATAGAATTTAGAATATAGAATGTAGAACACACTATAGAATATAGAATACGAAATGCAGAATATTGAGTACAGAATATAGAATGTAGAACACAGAATTTAGAATATGGAAAACAGTATATAGAACCCAGGATTTAGAACATGGAATGCAGAACACAGAATTTAGAATATAGAATACAGACTACTGAGTATAGAATTTTGAATGTAGAACACAGAATTTAGAATATAGAATACAGAATACTGAATATAGAATTAAGAATATACAATGTAGAAAACAGAATAAAGAATATAGAATACGGAAAGCAGAATATAGAATACAGAATATAGAATTTAGAGCACAGAATATAGAATATGGAAAACAGAATACAAAACCCAGAATTGAGAACATGGAATGCAGAACACAGAATTTAGAATATAGAGAACAGAATACTGAATATAGAATTTCGAATATAGAATTTTGAACACAGAATTTAGAATATAGAAAACAGAATACTGAATATAGAATTTAGAAAATGGAAATTAAAACACAGAATAGAGAATATAGAATAGAGAATATAGAACAGAGAATTTAGAACATGGAATTTAGAACACAGAATTTAGAATATAGAATACAGAATACTGAGTATCGAATTTACAATATAGAATGTAGAAATTAGAATTTAGAATGTAGGATACGGAAAGTAGAATATAGAATAAAGAATATAGGAAATAGAACACAAAATATAGATTATGGAAAACAGAATTCAGAACCCAAATTTAGTACATGGAATGCAGAACACAGAATTTAGAGTATATACTACAGAATACTGTATATTAAATTTAGAATATAGAATGTAGAACACAAAATGTGGAATGTAGAATACGGAATGCAGAATATAGAATACAGAATATAGAATGTAGAGCACAGAATATAGAATATGGGAAACAGAATACAGAACCCAGAATTTTGAACAAGGAATGTAGAACACAGACTTTAGAATATAGAATACAGATTACTGAATATAGAATTTAGAATATAGAATGTAGAACACAGAATTTAGAAAATAGACTACGGAAAGCAGAATACTGTATAGAGAATATAGAATGATGAACACAAAATATAGAATATAGAATACAGAACATAGAACATAGGATTTAGAACATGGAATGCAGATCACAGAATTTGGAATATAAAATACAGAATACTGAATATAGAATTTAGAATATAGAATGTAGAACACAGAATATAGATTATAGAATAGAGAATGTAGAACCCAGAGTTTTGAACATGGAATTCCGAACACAGAATTTACAGTATAGAATACAGAATACTTAATATAGAATTTAGAACTTAAAATGCGGAACACAGCAATTAGAATATAGAATATAGAATACTGAATATATAATTTAGAACATGGAATGCAGAAACCAGAATTTAGAATATAGAATAAGGAATACTGAATATAGAATTTAGAACATAGAATGCGGAACACAGAATTTACAGTATAGAATACAGAATACTTAATATAGAATTTAGAACTTAGAATGCGGAACACAGCAATTAGAATATAGAATATAGAATACTGAATATATAATTTAGAACATGGAATGCAGAAACCAGAATTTAGAATATAGAATAAGGAATACTGAATATAGAATTTAGAATATACAATTTAGAACACAGAATATAGAATATATAGTATAGAATATAGAACCGAGAAATTAGAACATGGAATGCAGATCATAGAATTTAGAATATAGAATACAGAATACTGAATATAGAATTTAGAATATAGAATGTAGGACACAGAATACAGAATATAGGCTACGGAATGCAGAATATAGAATATAGAATGATGAACCCAAAGTATAGAATATAGAATAGAAAATATAGAACCCAGAATTTAGAACATGGAAAGCAGAATTCATTATTTAGTATCTAGAATACAGAATACCGAATATGGATTATAGAACATGGAATGCAGAACCCAGAAAATACAATATAGAATACAGAATACTCAATATAGAATATAGAATATAGAACTTAGAACACAGTATATACAATAGAGAGTATAGTATATAGAACCCAGAATTTAGAACATGGAATGCAGAACACATAATTTAGAATATAGAATACAGAATACTGAATATAGAATTTAGATTATAGAATATAGGACACAGAATATAGAATGTAGAATACGGAATGCAAAATATAGGATACACAATATTGAATGTAGAACAAAGAATGTAGAATATGCAAAACAGAATATAGATCCCAGGATTTAGAACATGGATTGCAGAACACAGAATTTGGAATATAAAATACAGAATACTGAATATAGAATTTAGAATATAGAATGTAGAACACAGAACATTGAATGTAGAATACGGAATGCAGAATATTGAAAACAGAATATAGAATGTAGAACACAGAATTTAGAATATATAAAACAGAACATAGAACCCAGAATTTAGAACATGGAATTCAGAACACAGTATTTAGAATATAAAAGACAGATTACTGAATATAGAATTTAGAATATAAAATGTAGAACACAGAATATAGAATATAGACAACGGAATGCAGAATATAGTATATAGAATATAGAATGATGAACACAATATATAGAATAAAGAATACAGAATATAGAACCCAGAATTTATAACATGGAATGTAGAACACAGAATTTAGTATATAGAATACAGAATACTAAATATCGAATTAAGAATATAGAATGTAGAACACAGTATTTGGAATGTAGAATACGGAATGCTGATATTGAATACAGAATATAGAATATACAACACAGAATTTAGAATATTGGAAACAGAATATAGATCCCAGGATTTAGAATCTGGAATGCAGAACACAGAATTTGGAATATAAAATACAGAATACTGAATATAGAATTTAGAATATAGAATTTAGAACACAGAATATAGATTATAGAATAGAGAATGTAGAACCCAGAATTTTGAACATGGAATGCCGAACACAGAATTTAGAATATAGAATACAGAATACTGAATATAGGATTTAGAACATAGAATGCCGAACACAGAATTTACAATATAGAACACAGAATACTTAATATAGTATTTATAACTTAGAATGCGGAACACAGCAATTAGAATATATAATAGAGAATACTTAATATAGAATTTAGAATTTAGAATGCGGAACACAGAATATTGAATATAGAATATAGAATACTGAATATATAATTTAGAACATGGAATGCAGAACCCAGAATATAGAATATAGAATTAGGAATACTGAATATAGAATTTAAAATATACAATGTAGAACACAGAATATAGAATATAGAGTTTAGAATATAGAACACAGAATTTAAAACATGGAATGCAGAACACAATATTTAGAATATAGAATACAGATTACTGAATATAGAATTTAGAATATAGAATGTAGAACACAGAGTATAGAATATAGAATAGGGAATGCAGAATATTGAGTACAGAATATAGAATGTAGAACACAGAATATAGAATATGGAAAACAGAATATAGAACCCAGGATTTAGAACATGGAATGCAGAACACCGAATTTAGAATATAGAATAAAGAATACTTAATATAGAATGTAGAACACAGAATATGGAATGTTAGATACAAAATGCAGAATATTGAATACAGAATATAGAATTTAGAACACAGAATATAGAATATAGACTTCGGAATGCAGAATATAGAATATAGAATATAGAATATAGAAAGATGAACACAGAATATAGAATATAGGATAGAAAATATAGAACCCCGAATTTAGAACATGGAAAGCAGAATTCAGTATTTAGTATATAGAATAGAGAATACCGAATATGGATTATAGAACATGGAATGCAGAACACAGAATTCAGAATATAGAATACAGAATACTGAATATAGAATTTAGATTTAAATTTAAGACACAGAATATAGAATGTAGAATACGGAATGCAAAATATAGACTACAGATTATAGAATGTAGAACACAGAATGTAGAATATGGAAAACAGAATACAGAAACGAGAATTTAGAACATGGAATGCACAACACAGAGTTTAGAATATAGAATACAGGATACTAAATATAAAATATTGAATATAGAATATAGAACACAGAATACGGAATGCAGAATACGGAATGCAGAATATAGAATACAGAATATAGAATGTAGAACACAGAATAAAGAATATGGAAAACAGAACACAGAACCCTGAATTTAGAACATGGAATGCAGAACACTGAATATAGAATATAAAATACATACAACTGAAAATAGAATTTAGAATATAGAATGTAGAACACAGAATTTAGAATATAGAACACAGAATGCTGAATATAGAATTTAGAATATCGAATGTTGAACACAGAATATAGAAAATAGAATAGAGTATATAGAACCCAGAATTTAGAACATGGAATTTTCAACACAGAATTTAGAATATAGAATACAGAATACTGAATATAGGATTTAGAACATAGAATACGGAACACAGAATTTACAATATAGAATACAGAATACTTAATAAAGAATTTAGAATATAGAATTAAGGACACAGAATATAGAATATATGCTATGGAATGCAGAATATAGAATATAGAATATAGAATGTTGAACCCAAAGTATAGAATATAGAATAGAAAATATAGAAACCAGAATTTAGAAAATGGAAAGCAGAATTCAGAATTTAGTATATAGAATACAGAATACCGAATATGGATTATAGAATATGAAATGCAAAACCCAGAAAATCCAATATACAATATGGAATACTGAATATAGAATATAAAATATAGAATTTACAACAGAGAATAAAGAATATAGAGAATAGTATAGGGAACACAGAATTTAGAACATGGAATGCAGAACACAGAATTTAGAATATAGAAAAAAATACTGAATATAGAAATTCGAATATAGATTGTAGAACACAGAATTTACAATATAGAATAAAGAATACTGAATACAAAATTTAGAATATAGAATGTAGAACACAGAATATAGAATATAGAATAGAGAATAGAGAACTCAGAACTTAGAACACGGAAAGCAGAACAAAGAAATTAGAATATAGAATACTGAATACTTAATATAGAATATGAATATACAATGTAGAACACAGAATTTAGAATATAGAATACAGAATACTGAATATAGAATTTAGAATATACAACGTAGAACACAGAATATAGAATATAGAATATGGAATGCAGAATTTAGAATACAGAATATAAAATGTAGAATACAGAATATAGAATATGGAAAACAGAATACAAAACCCAGAATAGAGAACATGGTATGCAGAATAGAGAATTTAGAATATAGAAAACAGAATATTGAATATAGAATTTAGAATATAAAATATAGAACACAGAATATAGAATATAGAATAAAGTATACTGAATATAGAATTTAGAATATAGAATGTAGAACACAGAATATAGAATAGAGAATAGAGAATAAAGAACCCAGAATTTAGAACATGGAATGCAGAACACAGAATATAGAATATAGAATACAGAATACTGAATATAGAATTTAGAATATTGAATGTAGAACACAGAATATAGAATATAGACTACGGAATGCTGAATATAGAATATAGAATATAGAATGATGAACCCAATGTATAGAATATAGAATAGTATATATACAACCCAGAATTTAGAACATTGAATGTAGAACACACAATTTAGAATATAGAATACAGAATAATGTATATCGAATTTAGAATATAGAATGTAGAACACAGAATATGGAATGATAGATACGGAATGCAGAATATTGAATACAGAATATAGAATATAGAACACAGAATTTAGAATATACAGTTCGGAATGCAGAATATAGAATATAGAATATAGAAAGATGAACACAGAATATAGAATATAGAATAGGAAATATAGAACCCAGAATTTAGAACATGGAAAGCAGAATTCAGTATTTAGTATATAGAATACAGAATACCGAATATGGATAATAGAACATGGAATGCAGAACCCAGAATATACAATATAGAATATGGAATACTGAACATAGAATTTAGAATATAGAATTTAGGACACAGAATATAGAATATAGTGTATAGAATGTAGAACACAGAATTAAGAACATGGAATGCAGTACAAAGAATTTAGAATATAGAATACAGAATACTGAATATAGAATTTAGATTATAAAATGTAGGACACAGAATATAGAATGTAGAATACGGAATGCAAATATAGAATTCAGAATATAGAATGTAGAACACAGAATGTAGAATATGGAATACAGAATTCAGAAACGAGAATTTAGAACATGGAATGCACAACACAGAATTTAGAATATAGAGTACAGATTACTGAATATAAAATTTTGAATATAGTATGTAGAAAACAGAATATGGAATGTAGAATACGGAATGCAGAATATAGGATACAGAATATAGAATGTAGAACACAGAATATAGAACATGGAAAACAGAATTCAGAACCCACAATTTAGAACATGGAATGCAGAACACTGAATTTAGAATATAGAACACATACAACTGAAAATATAATTTATAATATAGAATGTAGAACACAAAATTTAGAATATAGAACACAGAATGCTGAATATAGTATTAAGGATATCGAATGTTGAACACAGATTATACAAAATTAAATAGAGAATATACAACACAGAATTTAGAATATGGAATTTAGAACACAGAATTAAGAATATAGAATACCGAATACTGAATATAGAATATGAATATACAATGCAGAACACAGAATTTAGAAAATAAAATACAAATTTCTGAATATAGAATTTAGAATATAGAATGAAGAACACAGAATATAGAATATAGTATAGAGAATATAGAACCCAGAATGTAGAACATGGAATGCAGAATGTAGAATATAGAATATAGAATACCGAATAATGAATATAGAATTTTAAATAAAGAATGTAGAACACAGAATTTAGAATATAGGATACGGAATGTAGAATATAGAATACAGAATATAGAATGTAGAACACAAAATATAGAATATAGAGTATAGAATACTGAATATAGAATTTAGAATATATAATGTAGAACACAGAATATAGAATATAGAATACAGATTATAGAACCCAAAATTTAGAACATGGAATGCAGAACACAGAATATAGTATATAGAATACAGAATAATGAATATACAATTTAAAATATAGAATGTAGAACACAGAATATAGAATATAGACTACGGAATGCAGAATAAAGTATATAGAATATAGAATGATGAACACAAAATGTAGAATAAAGAATAGAGAATATATAAACCCGAATTTATAACATGGAATGTAGAACACAGAATTTGGAATATAAAATACAGAATACTTTATATTGAATTCAGAAAATACAATATAGAACACAGAATATGGAATGTAGAATACGGAATCTCTAATATTGAATACAGAATATAGAATGTAGAACACAGAATGTAGAATATGGAAAACAGAATACAGAAACGAGAATTTAGAACATGGAATGCACAACACTGAGTTTAGAATATAGAATACAGAATACTGAATATAAAATTTTGAATATAGAATGTAAAACACATAATAGGGAATGTACAATACGGAATGCAGAATATAGTATACAGAATATAGAATGTAGAACACAGAATATAGAATATGGAAAACAGAATACAGAACCCAGAATTTAGAACATGGAATGCAGAACACAGAATTTAGAATATAAAATACATAAAACTGAAAATAGAATTTATCATATAGAATGTAGAACACAGAATTTAGAATATACAACACAGAATGCTGAATATAGTATTTAGAATATCGAATGTTGAACACAGATAATACAAAATTGAATAGAGAATATACAACCCAGAGTTTAGAACATGGAATGCAGAACACAGAATTTAGAATATATAATACCGAATACTGAATATAGAATATGAATATACAATGTAGAACACAGAATTTAGAATATAGAATAGAGAATACTGAATATAAAATTTAGAATATAGAACGTAGAACACAGAATATAGAATATAGACTACGGAATGCCGAATATAGAATATAGAATATAGAATAATGAGCACAAAATATATAATAGAGTATATAGAACCCAGAATTTAGAACATGGAATGCAGAACACAGAATATAGAATATAGAATACAGAATACTGAATATACAATTTAAAATATAGAATGTAGAACACAGAATATTGAATATAGACTACGGAATGCAGAATATAGTATGTAGAATATAGAATGATGAACACAAAATGTAGAATAAAGAATAGAGAATATAGAACCCCGAATTTATAACATGGAAAGTAGAACACAGAATTTGGAATATAAAATACAGAATACTTAAAATTGAATTTAGAAAATACAATATAGAACACAGAATATGGAATGTAGAATACGGAATGTCTAATATTGAATACAGAATATAGAATGTAGATCACAGAATGTAGAATATGGAAAACATTATACAGAAACGAGAATCTAGAACATGGAATGAACAACACAGTGTTTAGAATATAGAATACAGAATACTGAATATAAAATTTTGAATATAGAATGTAGAACACAGAATAGGGAATGTAGAATACGGAATTCAGGATATAGAATACAGAATATAGAATATAGAACACAGAATATAGAATATGGAAAACAGAATACAGTACCCAGAATTTACAACATGGATTACAGAACACTGAATTTAGAATATAGAATACATAGAACTGAAAATAGAATTTAGAATAAAGAATGTAGAACACAGAAATTAGAATATAGAACACACAATGCTGAATATATTATTTAGAATATCGAATGTTGAACACAGAATATAGAAACTAGAATAGAGAATATAGAACCCAGAATTTAGAACATGGAAATTAGAACACAGAATTTATAATATAGAATACACAATACTGACTATCGAACATAGAATATAGAATATAGAAATCAGTATATAGATTATAGGATACAGAATGTAGAATATAGAAAAAAGAATATAGAATATATAACACAAAATATAGAATATGGAAAACAGAATACAGAAACCAAAATTTAGAACATGGAAGGCAGAACACAGAATTTAGAATATAGAACACAGATAACTGAATATAGAATTTAGAATATAGAATGAAGAACACAGAATATAGAATATAGACTACGGAATGCAGAATATAGAATATAGAATATAGAATAATGAGCACAAAATATATAATAGAGTATATAGAACCCAGAATTTAGAACATGGAATGCAGAACACAGAATATAGAATATAGAATACAGAATACTGAATATACAATTTAAAATATAGAATGTAGAACACAGAATATAGAATATAGACTATGGAATGCAGAATATAGTATATAGAATATAGAATGATGAACACAAAATGTAGAATAAAGAATAGAGAATATAGAACCCCGAATTTATAACATGGAAAGTAGAACACAGAATTTGGAATATAAAATACAGAATACTTAAAATTGAATTTAGAAAATACAATATAGAACACAGAAAATGGAATGTAGAATACGGAATGTCTAATATTGAATACAGAATATAGAATGTAGATCACAGAATGTAGAATATGGAAAACATTATACAGAAACGAGAATTTAGAACATGGAATGCACAACACAGTGTTTAGAATATAGAATACAGAATACTGAATATAAAATTTTGAATATAGAATGTAGAACACAGCATAGGGAATGTAGAATATGGAATTCAGGATATAGAATACAGAATATAGAATATAGAACACAGAATATAGAATATGGAAAACAGAATACAGAACCCAGAATTTACAACATGGAATACAGAACACTGAATTTAGAATATAGAATACATAGAACTGGAAATAGAATTTAGAATAAAGAATGTAGAACACAGAAATTAGAATATAGAACACACAATGCTGAATATAGTATTTAGAATATCGAAAGTTGAACAAAGAATATAGAAAATAGAATAGAGAATATAGAACCCAGAATTTAGAACATGGAAATTAGAACACAGAATTTATAATATAAAATACACAATACTGACTATCGAACATAGAATATAGAATATAGAAATCAGTATATACATTATAGGATACAGAATGTAGAATAAAGAATAAAGAATATAGAATATATAACACAAAATATAGAATATGGAAAACAGAATACAGAAACCAAAATTTAGAACATGGAATGCAGAACACAGAATTTAGAATATAGAAAACAGAATACTGAATAAAAATTTAGAATATAGAATGTAGAACACTGTAAATAGAATATAGAATAGAGAATATAGAACCCAGAATTTAGAGCATGCAGTGCAGAACACAGAATATAGAATATAGAATATAGAATACTGAATATAGAATTTAGAATATTGAATGTAGAACACAGAATATAGAATATAGACTACGGAATGCAGAATATAGAATATAGAATATAGAAAGATGAACCCAAAGTATAGAATATAGAATAGATAATATAGAACTCAGAATTAAGAACATTGAATGTAGAACACACAATTTAGTATATAGAATACAGAATACTGAATATCGAATTTAGAATATAGAATGTAGAACACAGAATATGGAATGATAGATACAGAATGCAGAATATTGAATACAGAATATAGAATATAGAACACAGAATTTAGAATATACACTTCGGAATGCAGAATATAGAATATAGAATATAGAAAGATGAACACAGAATATAGAATATAGAAAAGAAAATATAGAACCCAGAATTTAGAACATGGAAAGCAGAATTCAGTATTTAGTATATAGAATACAGAATACCGAATATGGATAATAGAACATGGAATGCAGAACCCAGAATATACAATATAGAATATGGAATACTGAATACAGTATTTAGAATATAGAATTTTGAACACAGAATATAGAATATAGTGTATAGAATATAGAACCCAGAATTTAGAACATGGAATGCAGAACAAAGAATTTAGAATATAGAATACAGAATACTGAATATAGAATTTAGAATATAGAATGTTGAACACAGAATTTAGAATATAGAAAACAGAATACTGAATATAGAATTTAGAATATAGAATATAGAACACAGAATAGAGAATATAGAATAGAGAATATAGAAACGAGTATTTAGAACATGGAATGCAGAACACAGAATTTAGAATATAGAATACAGAATACTGAATGTAGAATTAAGAATATAGAATGTAGGACACAGAATATAGAATATAGACTACGGAATGCAGAATATAGGATATAGAATATAGAATGATGAACCCAAAGTATAGAATATAGAATAGAAAATATAGAAAACAGAATTAAGAACATGGAATGTAGAACACCGAATTTAGAATATAGAATACAGAATACTGAATATAGAAAGTAGAACTCAGAATATGGAATGTTAGATACGGACTGCAGAATATTGAATACAGAATATAGAATGTAGAACACAGAATATAGAATATAGACTTCGGAATTCAGAATATAGAATATAGAATATAGAATATAGAAAGATGAACACAGAATATAGAATATAGTATAGAAAATATAGAACACCGAATTTAGAACATGGAAAGCATAATTCAGTATTTAGTATATAGAATACAGAATACCGAATATGGATTATAGAACATGGAATGCAGAACACAGAATTCAGAATATAGAATACAGAATACTGAATATAGAATTTAGATTATAGAATGTAAGACACAGAATATAGAATGTAGAATACGGAATGCAAAATATAGAATACAGAATATAGAATGTAGAACACAGAATGTAGAATATGGAAAACAGAATACAGAAACGAGAATTTAGAACATGGAATGCACAACACAGAGTTTAGAATATAGAATAAGAACACTAAATATAAAATATTGAATATAGAATATAGAACACACAATACGGAATGTAGAATACGGAATGCAGAATATAGAATACAGAATATAGAATGTAGAACACAGAATATAGAATATGGAAAACAGAATCCAGAACCGAGAATTTAGAACATGGAATGCAGAACACTGAATTTAGAATATAGAATACATACAACTGAAAATAGAATTTAGAATATAGAATGTAGAACACAGAATTTAGAATATAGAACACAGAATGCTGAATATAGTATTTATAATATCGAATGTTGAACACAGAATATAGAAAATAGAATAGAGTATATAGAACCCAGAATTTAGAACATGGAATTTAGTACACAGAATTTAGTATATAGAATACAGAATACTGAATATAGAATTTAGAACATAGAATACGGAACACAGAATTTAAAATATAGAATACAGAATACTTAATAAAGGATTTAGAATGTAGAAATTAGGACACAGAATATAGAATATACACTATGGAATGCAGAATATAGAATATAGAATATAGAATGTTGAACCCAAAATATAGAATATAGAATACAAAATATAGAACCCAGAATTTAGAAATTGGAAAGCAGAATTCAGTATTTAGTATATAGAATACAGAATGCCGAATATGTATTATAGAACATGGAATGCAGAACCCAGAAAATACAATATAGAATATGGAATACTGAATATAGAATATAGAATATAGAATTTAGAACACAGAATAAAGAATAAAGAGTATAGTATATAGAACCCAGAATTTAGAACATGGAATGCAGAACACAGAATTTAGAACATAGAATACAGAATACTGAATATAGAATTTAGATTATAGAATGTAGGACACAGAATATAGAATGTAGAATACGGAAAGCAAAATAGAGATTTCAGAATATAGAATGTAGAACACAGAATGTAGAATATGGAATACAGAATACAGAAACGAGAATTTAGAACATGGAATGCACAACACAGAGTTTAGAATATAGAATACAGATTACTGAATATAAAATTTTGAATATAGAATGTAGAACACAAAATATGGAATGTAGAATACGGAATGCAGAATATAGGATACAGAATATAGACTGCAGAACACAGAATATAGAATATTGAAAACAGAATACAGAACACAGAATTTGGAACATGGAATGCAGAACACTGAATTTAGAATATAGAATACATACAACTGAAAATATAATTTATAATATAGAATGTAGAACAGAGAATTTAGAATATAGAACACAGAATGCTGAATATAGTATTTAGAATATCGAATGTTGAACACAGATTATACAAAATTAAATAGAGAATATACAACACAGAATTTAGAATATGGAATTTAGAACACAGAATTTAGAATATAGAATACCGAATACTGAATATATAATATGAATATACAATGTAGAACACAGAATTTAGAATATGCAATACAGAATACTGAATATAGAATTTAGAATATACAACGTAGAACACAGAATATAGAATATAGAATACGGAATGCAGAATTTAGAATACAGAATATAGAATGTAGAACACAGAATATAGTATATAGACTACGGAATGCAGAATATAGAATACACAATATAGAATGATGAACACAAAATATAAAATATAGAATAGAGAATATAGAACCCAGAATTAAGAACATGGAAAGCAGAACACAGAATACAGTATATAGAATACAGAATACATAACATCGAATTTAGAATATAGAATGTAAAACACAGAATATGTAATGTAGAATACGGAATGCAGAATATTGAATACAGAATATAGAATGATGAACACAAAATATAGAATATAGAATAGAGAATATGGAACCCAAAATATAGAACATGGAATGAAGAACACAGAATTTAGAATTTAGAT
The DNA here is from genome assembly GCF_048564905.1 of Vicugna pacos. NCBI lineage: Eukaryota > Metazoa > Chordata > Mammalia > Artiodactyla > Camelidae > Vicugna > Vicugna pacos. The sequence goes on from NW_027328737.1 coordinate 4,602,574, forward strand.
TACAGAATACATAACATCGAATTTAGAATATAGAATGTAAAACACAGAATATGTAATGTAGAATACGGAATGCAGAATATTGAATAAAGAATATAGAATATAGAAGTCTGAATTTTGAATATGGAAAACAGAATATAGAACTCAGAATTTAGAACATGGAATGCAGAACACAGAATTTAGAAAATAGAATACAGATTTCTGAATATAGAATTTAGAATATAGAATGTACAACACAGAATACTGAATGTAGAATATGGAATGCAGAATATTGAAAACAGAATATAGAATGCAGAACACAGAATATAGATTATAGAATAGAGAATGTAGAACCCAGAATTTTGAACATGGAATGCCGAACACAGAATTTAGAATACAGAATACAGAATTCTGAATATAGAATTTAGAACATGGAAAGCAGAACTCAGAATATAGGATTTAGAATACAGAATACTGAATATAGATTTTGGAACATGGAGTGCAGAACACAGAATATAGAATATAGAATACGGAATACTGAATATAGAATTTAGAATATACAATTTAGAACACAGAATATAGAATATAGAGTATAGAATATAGAACCCAGTATTTAGAACATGGAATGCAGAACACAATATTAAGAATATTGAATAAAGAATACTAAATATAAAATTTTGAATATAGAATGTAGATCACAGAATATGGAATGTAGAATACGGAATGCAGAATATAGAATACAGAATATAAAATTTAGAACACTGAATATAGAATATGGAAAACAGAATACAGAACACAGAATTTAGAACATGGAAAGCAGAACACTGAATTTAGAATATAGAATACATAGAACTGAAAATAGAATTTAGAATATAGAATGTAGAACACAGAATTTAGTATATAGAGAACAGAATCCTGAATATAGAATTTCGAATATAGAATGTTGAACACAGAATTTAGAATATAGAAAACAGAATACTGAATATAGAATTTAGAATATAGAATTTAGAACACAGAATAGAGAATATAGAATAGAGAATATAGAACCGAGAATTTAGAACATGGAATGCAGAACACAGAATTTAGAATATAAAATACAGAATACTTAATATTGAATTTAGAAAATACAATATAGGACACATAATATGGAATGTAGAATACGGAATGTCTAATATTGAATACAGAATATAGAATGTAGAACACAGAATGTAGAATATGGAAAACATTATACAGAAACGAGAATTTAGAACATGGAATGCACAACACAGAGTTTAGAATATAGAATACAGAATACTGAATATAAAATTTTGAATATAGAATGTAGAACACAGAATAGGGAATGTAGAATACGGAATTCAGGATATAGAATACAGAATATAGAATATAGAACACAGAATATAGAATATGGAAAACAGAATACAGAACCCAGAATTTACAACATGAAATGCAGAACACTGAATTTAGAATATAGAATACATAGAACTGAAAATAGAATTTAGAGTATAGAATGTAGAACACAGAAATTAGAATATAGAACACACAATGCTGAATATAGTATTTAGAATATCGAATGTTGAACACAGAATATAGAAAATAGAATAGAGAATATAGAACCCAGAATTTAGAACATGGAAATTAGAACACAGAATTTATAATATAGGATACACAATACTGACTAGCGAACATAGAATATAGAATATAGAAATCAGAATATAGATTATAGGATACAGAATGTAGAATATAGAATAAAGAATATAGAATATATAACACAAAATATAGAATATGGAAAACAGAATACAGAAACCAAAATTTAGATCATGGAATGCAGAACACAGACTTTAGAATATAGAAAACAGAATACTGAATAAAAATTTAGAATATAGAATGTAGAACACTGTAAATAGAATATAGAATAGAGAATATAGAACCCAGAATTTAGAACATGGAATGCAGAACACAGAATATAGAATATAGAATACAGAATACTGAATATAGAATTTAGAATATTGAATGTAGAACACAGAATATAGAATATAGACTACGGAATGCTGAATATAGAATATAGAATATAGAATGATGAACCCAATGTATAGAATATAGAATAGTATATATACAACCCAGAATTTAGAACATTGAATGTAGAACACACAATTTAGAATATAGAATACAGAATAATGTATATCGAATTTAGAATATAGAATGTAGAACACAGAATATGGAATGATAGATACGGAATGCAGAATATTGAATACAGAATATAGAATATAGAACACAGAATTTAGAATATACAGTTCGGAATGCAGAATATAGAATATAGAATATAGAAAGATGAACACAGAATATAGAATATAGAATAGGAAATATAGAACCCAGAATTTAGAACATGGAAAGCAGAATTCAGTATTTAGTATATAGAATACAGAATACCGAATATGGATAATAGAACATGGAATGCAGAACCCAGAATATACAATATAGAATATGGAATACTGAACATAGAATTTAGAATATAGAATTTAGGACACAGAATATAGAATATAGTGTATAGAATGTAGAACACAGAATTAAGAACATGGAATGCAGTACAAAGAATTTAGAATATAGAATACAGAATACTGAATATAGAATTTAGATTATAAAATGTAGGACACAGAATATAGAATGTAGAATACGGAATGCAAATATAGAATTCAGAATATAGAATGTAGAACACAGAATGTAGAATATGGAATACAGAATTCAGAAACGAGAATTTAGAACATGGAATGCACAACACAGAATTTAGAATATAGAGTACAGATTACTGAATATAAAATTTTGAATATAGTATGTAGAAAACAGAATATGGAATGTAGAATACGGAATGCAGAATATAGGATACAGAATATAGAATGTAGAACACAGAATATAGAACATGGAAAACAGAATTCAGAACCCACAATTTAGAACATGGAATGCAGAACACTGAATTTAGAATATAGAACACATACAACTGAAAATATAATTTATAATATAGAATGTAGAACACAAAATTTAGAATATAGAACACAGAATGCTGAATATAGTATTAAGGATATCGAATGTTGAACACAGATTATACAAAATTAAATAGAGAATATACAACACAGAATTTAGAATATGGAATTTAGAACACAGAATTAAGAATATAGAATACCGAATACTGAATATAGAATATGAATATACAATGCAGAACACAGAATTTAGAAAATAAAATACAAATTTCTGAATATAGAATTTAGAATATAGAATGAAGAACACAGAATATAGAATATAGTATAGAGAATATAGAACCCAGAATGTAGAACATGGAATGCAGAATGTAGAATATAGAATATAGAATACCGAATAATGAATATAGAATTTTAAATAAAGAATGTAGAACACAGAATTTAGAATATAGGATACGGAATGTAGAATATAGAATACAGAATATAGAATGTAGAACACAAAATATAGAATATAGAGTATAGAATACTGAATATAGAATTTAGAATATATAATGTAGAACACAGAATATAGAATATAGAATACAGATTATAGAACCCAAAATTTAGAACATGGAATGCAGAACACAGAATTTAGAATATAGAATTCCGAATACTGAATATAGAATATGAATATACAATGCAGAACACAGTATTTAGACTATGGAACACAGAATATTTTATATAGAATTTAGAATATTCAATTTAGAACACAGAATATAGAATATAGTACAGAATGCAGAATATAGAATACAGAAGATAGAATATAGAACACAGAATAAAGAATATGGAAAACAGTATACAAAACCCAGAATTGAGAAAAAGGAAAGAAGAACACAGAATTTAGAATATAGAAAACAGAATACTGAATATAGAATTTCAAAAATAGAAAGTTGAACACAGAATTTAGAATATACAATAAAGAATACTGAATATTGAATTTAAAATATTGTATGTAGAACACAGTATATAGAATATAGATTTGTGAATGCAGAATATAGTAGGTAAAATATAGAATGAAGAACACAAATATAGAATATATAATAGTGAATATACAACCCAGAACTTAGAACACTGAAAGCAGAACACTGAATTTAGAATATAGAATACAGGATAATTATTATAAAATTTAGAATATAGAATGTTGAACACAGAGTATAGAATATAGAATACGGAATAGTGAATATAGAATTTACAATATACAATGTAGAACACAGAAAATAGAATATAGAATACGGAATGCAGAATTTAGAATACAGAATATAGAATGTAGAACATAGAATATAGAATATAGAATAGAGTATATGGAACACAAAATTTAGAACATGAAATGCAGAACACAGAATTTAGAATATAGAATACAGAATACAGAATATAGAATTTAGAATATAGAATGTAGAACACAGAATATAGAATATAGAGTATAGTATATAGAACCCAGAATTTAGAACATGGAATGCACAACATAGAGTTTAGTATATAGAATAAAGAATACTGAGTATAAAATTTTGAATATAGAAAGTATAACACAGAATATGGAATGTAGAATACGGAATGCAGAATATAGAATACAGAATATAGAATGTAGAACACACAATATAGAATATGGAAAACAGAATACAGAACCCAGAATTTAGAACATGGAATGCAGAACACAGAATTAAGAATATAGAATCCAGATTACTGAATATAGAAATTAGAATATAGAATGTAGAACACAGAATTTAGAATATAGAATACCTAATACTGAATATAGAATGTGAATATCCAATGTAGAACACAGAATTTAGAATATAGAATACAGAATACAGAATATAGAACTTAGAATATACAATGTAGAACACAGAATATAGAATATAGAATACGGAATGCAGAATATAGTATACAGAATATACAACACAAAATTTAGAACTTGGAATTCACAACACAGGATTTAGAATATAGAATACCGAATTCTGAATATAGAATATGGATATACAATGTTGAACACAGAATTTAGAATATAGAATAAAAAATACTAAATATAGAATTTAGAGTATACAATGTAGAAAACAGAATATAGAACAGAGAATAGGGAATATAGAACCCAGAATTTAGAACATGGAATGCAGAACACAGAATTTGGAATATAAAATACAGAATTCTGAATATAGAATTTAGAATATTGAATGTAGAACACAGAATATAGATTATAGAATAGAGAATGTAGAACCCAGAATTTTGAACATGGAATGCCGAACTCAGAATTTAGAATACAGAATACAGAATACTGAATATAGAATTTAGAACATAGGATGCGGAACACAGACAATACAGTATAGAATACAGAATACTTAATATAGAATTTAGAACTTAGAATGCGGAACACAGCAATTAGAATATAGAATATAGAATACTGAATATATAAATTAGAACATGGAAAGCAGAACCCAGAATTTAGAATATAGAATACGGAATACTGAATATAGAATTTAGAATATACAATGTAGAACACAGAATATATAATATAGAGTATAGAATATAGAACCCAGAATTTAGAACATGGAATGCAGAACACAATATTTAGAATATAGAATACAGAAAACTGAATATAGAATTTAGAATATAGAATGTAGAACACACTATAGAATATAGAATACGGAATGCAGAATATTGAGTACAGAATATAGAATGTAGAACACAGAATTTAGAATATGGAAAACAGTATATAGAACCCAGGATTTAGAACATGGAATGTAGAACACAGAATTTAGAATATAGAATACAGATTACTGAGTATAGAATTTTGAATATAGAACACAGAATTTAGAATATAGAATACAGAATACTGAATATAGAATTAAGAATATACAATGTAGAAAACAGAATAAAGAATATAGAATACGGAAAGCAGAATATAGAATACAGAATATAGAATTTAGAGCACAGAATATAGAATATGGAAAACAGAATACAAAACCCAGAATTGAGAACATGGAATGCAGAACACAGAATTTAGAATATAGAAAACAGAATACTGAATATAGAATTTAGAAAATGGAAATTAAAACACAGAATAGAGAATATAGAATAGAGAATATAGAACAGAGAATTTAGAACATGGAATTTAGAACACAGAATTTAGAATATTGAATACAGAATACTGAGTATCGAATTTACAATATAGAATGTAGAACTCAGAATTTAGAATATAGGATATGGAAAGTAGAATATAGAATAAAGAATATAGAAAATAGAACACAAAATATAGAATATGGAAAACAGAATACAGAACCCAAAATTTAGTACATGAAATGCAGAACACAGAATTTGGAATATAAAATACAGAATACTGAATATAGAATTTAGAATATAGAATGTAGAACACAGAACATGGAATGTAGAATACGGAATGCAGAATATTGAAAACAGAATATAGAATGTAGAACACAGAATTTAGAATATATAAAACAGAACACAGAACCCAGAATTTAGAACATGGAATTCAGAACTCAGAATTTAGAATATAAAAGACAGATTACTGAATATAGAATTTAGAATATAAAATGTAGAACACAGAATATAGAATATAGACAACGGAATGCAGAATATAGTATATAGAATATAGAATGATGAACACAATATATAGAATAAAGAATACAGAATATCGAACCCAGAATTTATAACATGGAATGTAGAACACAGAATTTAGTATATAGAATACAGAATACTAAATATCGAATTAAGAATATAGAATGTAGAACACAGTATTTGGAATGTAGAATACGGAATGCAGATATTGAATACAGAATATAGAATATACAACACAGAATTTAGAATATTGGAAACAGAATATAGATCACAGGATTTACAATATGGAATGCAGAACACAGAATTTGGAATATAAAATACAGAATACTGAATATAGAATTTAGAATATAGAATGTAGAACACAGAATATAGATTATAGAATAGAGAATGTAGAACCCAGAATTTTGAACATGGAATGCCGAACACAGAATTTAGAATATAGAATACAGAATACTGAATATAGGATTTAGAACATAGAATGCGGAACACAGAATTTACAATATAGAATACAGAATACTTAATATAGTATTTATAACTTAGAATGCGGAACACAGCAATTAGAATATATAATAGAGAATACTTAATATAGAATTTAGAACTTAGAATGCGGAACACAGAATATTGAATATAGAATATAGAATACTGAATATATAATTTAGAACATGGAATGCAGAACCCAGAATATAGAATATAGAATAAGGGATACTGAATATAGAATTTAGAATATACAATGTAGAACACAGAATATAGAATATAGAGTTTAGAATATAGAACACAGAATTTAAAACATGGAATGCAGAACACAATATTTAGAATATAGAATACAGATTACTGAATATAGAATTTAGAATATAGAATGTAGAACACAGAGTATAGAATATAGAATAGGGAATGCAGAATATTGAGTACAGAATATAGAATGTAGAACACAGAATATAGAATATGGAAAACAGAATATAGAACCCAGGATTTAGAACATGGAATGCAGAACACAGAATTTAGAATATAAAAAACAGACTACTGAATATAGAATTTAGAATTTAGAATGTAGAACACAAAATTTAGAATATAGAATACCGAATACTGAATATAGAATATGAATATACAATGTAGAACACAGAATTCAGAATATAGAATACAGAATACTGAATATAGAATTTAGAATATACAATGTAGAAAACAGAATAAAGGATAGAGAATACGGAAACAGAATATAAAATACAGAATATAGAATGTAGAACACAGAATATAGAATATAGAAAACAGAATACTGAATAGAGAATTTAGAATATAGAATTTAGAACACAGAATTTAGAATATAGAGAACAGAATACTGAATATAGTATTTCGAATATAGAATGTTGAACACAGAATTTAGAATATAGAAAACAGAATACTGAATATGGAATTTAGAATATAGAATTTAGAACACAGAATAGAGAATATAGAATAGAGAATATAGAACCGAGAATTTAGAACATAGAATGCAGAACACAGAATTTAGAATATAGAATACAGAATACTGAATATAGAATTTAGAATATAGAATTTAGGACACAGAATATAGAATATAGACTACGGAATGCAGAATATAGAATATAGAATATAGAATGATGAACCCAAAGTATAGAATATAGAATAGAAAATATTGAACCCAGAATTAAGAACATGGAATGTAGAACACCGAATTTAGAATATAGAATACAGAATACTTAATATAGAATGTAGAACACAGAATATGGAATGTTGGATACAAAATGCAGAATATTGAATACAGAATATAGAATGTAGAACACAGAATATAGAATATAGACTTCGGAATGCAGAATGTAGAATATAGAATATAGAATATAGAAAGATGAACACAGAATATAGAATATAGGATAGAAAATATAGAACCCCGAATTTAGAACATGGAAAGCAGAATTCAGTATTTATTATATAGAATAGAGAATACCGAATATGGATTATAGAACATGGAATGCAGAACACAGAATTCAGAATATAGAATACAGAATACTGAATATAGAATTTAGATTATAGAATTTAAGACACAGAATATAGAATGTAGAATACGGAATGCAAAATATAGACTACAGAATATAGAATGTAGAACACAGAATGTAGAATATGGAAAACAGAATACAGAAACGAGAATTTAGAACATGGAATGCACAACACAGAGTTTAGAATATAGAATACAGGATACTAAATATAAAATATTGAATATAGAATATAGAACACAGAATACGGAATGTAGAATACGGAATGCAGAATATAGAATACAGAATATAGAATGTAGAACACAGAATAAAGAATATGGAAAACAGAACACAGAACCCAGAATTTAGAACATGAAATGCAGAACACTGAATATAGAATATAAAATACATACAACTGAAAATAGAATTTAGAATATAGAATGTAGAACACAGAATTTAGAATATAGAACACAGAATGCTGAATATAGTATTTAGAATATCGAATGTTGAACACAGAATATAGAAAATAGAATAGAGTATATAGAACCCAGAATTTAGAACATGGAATTCAGAACACAGAATTTAGAAAATAGAATACAGAATACTGAATATAGGATTTAGAACATAGAATACGGAACACAGAATTTACAATATAGAATACAGAATACTAAATATCGAATTAAGAATATAGAATGTAGAACACAGTATTTGGAATGTAGAATACGGAATGCAGATATTGAATACAGAATATAGAATATACAACACAGAATTTAGAATATTGGAAACAGAATATAGATCACAGGATTTACAATATGGAATGCAGAACACAGAATTTGGAATATAAAATACAGAATACTGAATATAGAATTTAGAATATAGAATGTAGAACACAGAATATAGATTATAGAATAGAGAATGTAGAACCCAGAATTTTGAACATGGAATGCCGAACACAGAATTTAGAATATAGAATACAGAATACTGAATATAGGATTTAGAACATAGAATGCGGAACACAGAATTTACAATATAGAATACAGAATACTTAATATAGTATTTATAACTTAGAATGCGGAACACAGCAATTAGAATATATAATAGAGAATACTTAATATAGAATTTAGAACTTAGAATGCGGAACACAGAATATTGAATATAGAATATAGAATACTGAATATATAATTTAGAACATGGAATGCAGAACCCAGAATATAGAATATAGAATAAGGGATACTGAATATAGAATTTAGAATATACAATGTAGAACACAGAATATAGAATATAGAGTTTAGAATATAGAACACAGAATTTAAAACATGGAATGCAGAACACAATATTTAGAATATAGAATACAGATTACTGAATATAGAATTTAGAATATAGAATGTAGAACACAGAGTATAGAATATAGAATAGGGAATGCAGAATATTGAGTACAGAATATAGAATGTAGAACACAGAATATAGAATATGGAAAACAGAATATAGAACCCAGGATTTAGAACATGGAATGCAGAACAAAGAATTTAGAATATAAAAAACAGACTACTGAATATAGAATTTAGAATTTAGAATGTAGAACACAAAATTTAGAATATAGAATACCGAATACTGAATATAGAATATGAATATACAATGTAGAACACAGAATTCAGAATATAGAATACAGAATACTGAATATAGAATTTAGAATATACAATGTAGAAAACAGAATAAAGGATAGAGAATACGGAAAGCAGAATATAGAATACAGAATATAGAATGTAGAACACAGAATATAGAATATAGAAAACAGAATACTGAATAGAGAATTTAGAATATAGAATTTAGAACACAGAATTTAGAATATAGAGAACAGAATACTGAATATAGTATTTCGAATATAGAATGTTGAACACAGAATTTAGAATATAGAAAACAGAATACTGAATATGGAATTTAGAATATAGAATTTAGAACACAGAATAGAGAATATAGAATAGAGAATATAGAACCGAGAATTTAGAACATAGAATGCAGAACACAGAATTTAGAATATAGAATACAGAATACTGAATATAGAATTTAGAATATAGAATTTAGGACACAGAATATAGAATATAGACTACGGAATGCAGAATATAGAATATAGAATATAGAATGATGAACCCAAAGTATAGAATATAGAATAGAAAATATAGAACCCAGAATTAAGAACATGGAATGTAGAACACCGAATTTAGAATATAGAATACAGAATACTTAATATAGAATGTAGAACACAGAATATGGAATGTTGGATACAAAATGCAGAATATTGAATACAGAATATAGAATGTAGAACACAGAATATAGAATATAGACTTCGGAATGCAGAATGTAGAATATAGAATATAGAATATAGAAAGATGAACACAGAATATAGAATATAGGATAGAAAATATAGAACCCCGAATTTAGAACATGGAAAGCAGAATTCAGTATTTATTATATAGAATAGAGAATACCGAATATGGATTATAGAACATGGAATGCAGAACACAGAATTCAGAATATAGAATACAGAATACTGAATATAGAATTTAGATTATAGAATTTAAGACACAGAATATAGAATGTAGAATACGGAATGCAAAATATAGACTACAGAATATAGAATGTAGAACACAGAATGTAGAATATGGAAAACAGAATACAGAAACGAGAATTTAGAACATGGAATGCACAACACAGAGTTTAGAATATAGAATACAGGATACTAAATATAAAATATTGAATATAGAATATAGAACACAGAATACGGAATGTAGAATACGGAATGCAGAATATAGAATACAGAATATAGAATGTAGAACACAGAATAAAGAATATGGAAAACAGAACACAGAACCCAGAATTTAGAACATGAAATGCAGAACACTGAATATAGAATATAAAATACATACAACTGAAAATAGAATTTAGAATATAGAATGTAGAACACAGAATTTAGAATATAGAACACAGAATGCTGAATATAGTATTTAGAATATCGAATGTTGAACACAGAATATAGAAAATAGAATAGAGTATATAGAACCCAGAATTTAGAACATGGAATTCAGAACACAGAATTTAGAAAATAGAATACAGAATACTGAATATAGGATTTAGAACATAGAATACGGAACACAGAATTTACAATATAGAATACAGAATACTAAATATCGAATTAAGAATATAGAATGTAGAACACAGTATTTGGAATGTAGAATACGGAATGCAGATATTGAATACAGAATATAGAATATACAACACAGAATTTAGAATATTGGAAACAGAATATAGATCACAGGATTTACAATATGGAATGCAGAACACAGAATTTGGAATATAAAATACAGAATACTGAATATAGAATTTAGAATATAGAATGTAGAACACAGAATATAGATTATAGAATAGAGAATGTAGAACCCAGAATTTTGAACATGGAATGCCGAACACAGAATTTAGAATATAGAATACAGAATACTGAATATAGGATTTAGAACATAGAATGCGGAACACAGAATTTACAATATAGAATACAGAATACTTAATATAGTATTTATAACTTAGAATGCGGAACACAGCAATTAGAATATATAATAGAGAATACTTAATATAGAATTTAGAACTTAGAATGCGGAACACAGAATATTGAATATAGAATATAGAATACTGAATATATAATTTAGAACATGGAATGCAGAACCCAGAATATAGAATATAGAATAAGGGATACTGAATATAGAATTTAGAATATACAATGTAGAACACAGAATATAGAATATAGAGTTTAGAATATAGAACACAGAATTTAAAACATGGAATGCAGAACACAATATTTAGAATATAGAATACAGATTACTGAATATAGAATATAGAATATAGAATGTAGAACACAGAGTATAGAATATAGAATAGGGAATGCAGAATATTGAGTACAGAATATAGAATGTAGAACACAGAATATAGAATATGGAAAACAGAATATAGAATCCAGGATTTAGAACATGGAATGCAGAACACATAATTTAGAATATAAAAAACAGACTACTGAATATAGAATTTAGAATTTAGAATGTAGAACACAAAATTTAGAATATAGAATACCGAATACTGAATATAGAATATGAATATACAATGTAGAACACAGAATTCAGAATATAGAATACAGAATACTGAATATAGAATTTAGAATATACAATGTAGAAAACAGAATAAAGGATAGAGAATACGGAAAGCAGAATATAGAATACAGAATATAGAATGTAGAACACAGAATATAGAATATAGGAAACAGAATACTGAATAGAGAATTTAGAATATAGAATTTAGAACACAGAATTTAGAATATAGAGAACAGAATACTGAATATAGTATTTCGAATATAGAATGTTGAACACAGAATTTAGAATATAGAAAACAGAATACTGAATATGGAATTTAGAATATAGAATTTAGAACACAGAATAGAGAATATAGAATAGAGAATATAGAACCGAGAATTTAGAACATAGAATGCAGAACACAGAATTTAGAATATAGAATACAGAATACTGAATATAGAATTTAGAATATAGAATTTAGGACACAGAATATAGAATATAGACTACGGAATGCAGAATATAGAATATAGAATATAGAATGATGAACCCAAAGTATAGAATATAGAATAGAAAATATAGAACCCAGAATTAAGAACATGGAATGTAGAACACCGAATTTAGAATATAGAATACAGAATACTTAATATAGAATGTAGAACACAGAATATGGAATGTTGGATACAAAATGCAGAATATTGAATACAGAATATAGAATGTAGAACACAGAATATAGAATATAGACTTCGGAATGCAGAATGTAGAATATAGAATATAGAATATAGAAAGATGAACACAGAATATAGAATATAGGATAGAAAATATAGAACCCCGAATTTAGAACATGGAAAGCAGAATTCAGTATTTATTATATAGAATAGAGAATACCGAATATGGATTATAGAACATGGAATGCAGAACACAGAATTCAGAATATAGAATACAGAATACTGAATATAGAATTTAGATTATAGAATTTAAGACACAGAATATAGAATGTAGAATACGGAATGCAAAATATAGACTACAGAATATAGAATGTAGAACACAGAATGTAGAATATGGAAAACAGAATACAGAAACGAGAATTTAGAACATGGAATGCACAACACAGAGTTTAGAATATAGAATACAGGATACTAAATATAAAATATTGAATATAGAATATAGAACACAGAATACGGAATGTAGAATACGGAATGCAGAATATAGAATACAGAATATAGAATGTAGAACACAGAATAAAGAATATGGAAAACAGAACACAGAACCCAGAATTTAGAACATGAAATGCAGAACACTGAATATAGAATATAAAATACATACAACTGAAAATACAATTTAGAATATAGAATGTAGAACACAGAATTTAGAATATAGAACACAGAATGCTGAATATAGTATTTAGAATATCGAATGTTGAACACAGAATATAGAAAATAGAATAGAGTATATAGAACCCAGAATTTAGAACATGGAATTCAGAACACAGAATTTAGAAAATAGAATACAGAATACTGAATATAGGATTTAGAACATAGAATACGGAACACAGAATTTACAATATAGAATACAGAATACTTAATAAAGAATTTAGAATATAGAATTTAGGACACAGAATATAGAATATACGCTATGGAATGCAGAATATAGAATATAGAATATAGAATGTTGAACCCAAAGTATAGAATATAGAATAGAAAATATGGAACCCAGAATTTAGAAAATGGAAAGCAGAATTCAGTATTTAGTATATAGAATACAGAATACCGAATATGGATTATAGAAAATGGAATGCAGAACCCAGAAAATACAATATAGAATATGGAATACTGAATATAGAATATAGAATATAGAATTTAGAACACAGAATAAAGTATATAGAGCATAGTATATAGAACCCAGAATTTAGAAAATGGAATGCAGTACACAGAATTTATAATATAGAATACAGAATACTGAATATAGAATTAAGATTATAGAATGTAGGACACAGAATATAGAATGTAGAATACGGAATGCAAAATATAGAATACACAATATAGTATCTAGAACACAGAATGTAGAATATTGAAAACAGAATATAGATCCCAGGATTTAGAACATGGAATGAAGAACACAGAATTTGGAATATAAAATACAGAATACTGAATATAGAATTTAGAATATAGAATGTAGTACACAGAATATAGATTATAGAATATAGAATGGAGAACCCAGAATTTTGAACATGGAATGCCGAACACAGAATTTAGAATATAGAATACAGAATACTGAATATAGAATTTAGAACATGGAAAGCAAAACTCAGAATATAGAATTTAGAATACAGAATACTGAATATAGATTTGAGAACATGGAGTGCAGAACCCAGAATATAGAATATAGAATACGGAATACTGATTATAGAATTTAGAATATACAATTTAGAACACAGAATATAGAATATAGAGTATACAATATAGAACCCATAATTTAGAACATGGAATGCAGAACACAATAATAAGAATATAGAATACAGAATACTAAATATAAAATTTTGAATATAGAATGTAGATCACAGAATATGGAATGTAGAATACGGAATGCAGAATATAGAATACAGAATATAAAATTTAGAACACAGAATATAGAATATGGAAAACAGAATACAGAACCCAGAATTTAGAACATGGAATGCACAACACTGAATTCAGAATATAGAATACATACAAATGAAAATAGAATTTAGAATATAGAAGGTAGAACACAGAATTTAGAATATAGAGAACAGAATACTGAATATAGAATTTCGAATATAGAATGTAGGACACAGAATATAGAATATAGACTACGAAATGCAGAATATAGAATATAGATTATAGAATGATGAACCCAAAATATAGAATATAGAATAGAAAATATAGAACCCAGAATTAAAAACATGGAATGTAGAACACCGAATTTAGAATATAGAATACAGAATACTGAATAAAGTATGTAGAACACAGAATATGGAATGTTAGATACGGAATGCAGAATATTGAATACTGAATATAGAATGTAGAACACAGAATATAGAATATAGACTTCGGAATGCAGAATATAGAATATAGAATATAGAATGTAGAAAGATGAACACAGAATATAGAATATAGGATAGAAAATATAGAACCCCGAATTTAGAACATGGAAAGCAGAATACAGTATTTACTATAAAAAATACAGAATACCGAATATGGATTATAGAACATGGAATGCAGAACACTGAATTTAGAATATAGAATACATACAACTGAAAATAGAATTTAGAATATAGAATGTAGTACACAGAATTTAGAATATAGAACACAGAATGCTGAATATAGTATTTAGAATATCGAATGTTGAACACAGAATATAGAAAATAGAATAGAGTATATAGAACCCAGAATTTAGAACATGGAATTTAGAACACAGAATTTAGAATATAGAATACAGAATACTGAATATAGAATTTAGAACATAGAATGCGGAACACAGAATTTACAATATAGAATACAGTATATTTAATATAGAATTTAGAATATAGAATTTAGGACACAGAATATAGAATATAGACTACGGAATGCAGAATATAGAATATAGAATATAGAATGTTGAAACCAAAGTATAGAATATAGAATAGAAAATATAGAAACCAGAATTTAGAAAATGGAAAGCAGAATTCAGAATTTAGTATATAGAATACAGAATACCGAATATGGATTATAGAATATGAAATGCAAAACCCAGAAAATACAATATACAATATGGAATACTGAATATAGAATATAAAATATAGAATTTACAACAGAGAATAAAGAATATAGAGAATAGTATAGAGAACATAGAATTTAGAACATGGAATGCAGAACACAGAATTTAGAATATAGAATACAGAATACTGAATATAGAATTTAGAATATAGAATGTAGAACACAGAGTATAGAATATAGAATACTGAATGAAGAATATAGAGTACATAATATAGAATGTAGAACACAGAATATAGAATATGGAAAACAGAATATAGAACCCAGGATTTAGAACATGGAATGCAGAACACTGAATTTAGAATATAGAATACAGACTACTGAATATAGAATTTAGAATTTAGAATGTAGAACACAAAATTTAGAATATAGAATACCGAATAATGAATATAGAATATGAATATACAATGTAGAACACAGAATTTAGAATATACAATACAGAATACTGAATATAGTATTTAGAATATATAATGTAGAAAACAGAATAAAGAATATAGAATACGGAAAGCAGAATATAGAATACAGAATATAGAATGTAGGACACAGAATATAGAATATGGAAAACAGAATACAAAACCCAGAATTGAGAATATGGAATGCAGAAGACAGAATTTAGAATATAGAGAACAGAATACTGCATATAGAATTTCAAATATAGAATGTTGAACACAGAATTTAGAATATAGAAAACAGAATACTGACTATAGAATTTAGAATATAGAATTGAGAACACAGAATAGAGAAGAAAGAATAGAGAATATAGAACAGAGAATTTAGAACATGGAATTTAGAACACAGAATTTAGATTAAAGTGTACAGAATACTGAGTATCGAAATTATAATATAGAATGTAGAACTCAGAATTTTGAATATAGGATACGGAATGTTGAATATAGAATAAAGAATATAGAATATAGAACACAAAATATACAATATGGAAAACAGAACACAGAACCCAAAATTTAGAACAAGGAATGCAGAACACAGAATTTAGAGTATATACTGCAGAATACTGAATATAAAATGTAGAATATAGAATGTAGAACACAGAATACGGAATGTAGAACACAGAATTTAGAATATGGAAAACAGAATATAGAACCCAGAATTTAGAACATGGAATGCAGAACACAGAATTTAGAATATAGTATACAGATTACTGCATATAAAATTTAGAATATAGAATGAAGAACACAGAATAAAGAATATAGACTACGGAATGCAGAATATAGAATATAGAATATAGAATAATGAGCACAAAATATAGAATAGAGAATATAGAACACAGAATTTAGAACATGGAATGCAGAACACAGAATATAGTATATAGAATACAGAATAATTAATATACAATTTAAAATATAGAATGTAGAAAACAGAATATAGAATATAGACTACGGAATACAGAATAAAGTATATAGAATATAGAATGATGAACACAAAATGTAGAATAATGTATAGAGAATATATAATCCAGAATTTATAACATGGAATGTAGAACACAGAATTTGGAATATAAAATACAGAATACTTAATATTGAATTTAGAAAATACAATATAGAACACAGAATATGGAATGTAGAATACGGAAAGTCTAATATTGAATACAGAATATAGAATGTAGAACACAGAATGTAGAATATGGAAAACAGAGTACAGAAACGAGAATTTAGAACATGGAATGCACAACACAGAGTTTAGAATATAGAATATAGAATACTGAATATAAAATTTTGAATATAGAATGTAAAACACAGAATAGGGAATGTACAATACGGAATGCAGAATATAGAATACAGAATATAGAATGTAGAACACAGAATATAGAATATGGAAAACAGAATACAGAACCCAGAATTTAGAACATGGAATGCAGAACACAGAATTTACAATATAAAATACGTAAAACTGAAAATAGAAATTAAAATATAGAATGTAGAACACAGAATTTAGAATATAGAACACAGAATGCTGAATATAGTATTTAGAATATCGAATGTTGAACACAGATTATACAAAATTGAATAGAGAATATACAACACAGAATTTAGAATATGGAATGCAGAACACAGAATTTAGAATATAGAATACAGAATACTGAATATAGAATATGAATATACAATGTAGAACACAGAATTTAGAATATAGAATACAGAATACTGAATATAGAATTTAGAATATACAACGTAGAACACAGAATATAGAATATAGAATATGGAATGCAGAATTTAGAATACAGAATATAGAATGTAGAATACAGAATATAGAATATGGGAAACAGAATACAAAACCCAGAATTGAGAACATGGAATGCAGATCAGAGAATTTAGAATATAGAAAACAGAATATTGAATATAGAATTTAGAATATAAAATATAGAACACAGAATATAGAATATAGAATAAAGAATACTGAATATAGAATTTAGAATATAGAATGTAGAACACAGAATATAGAATAGAGAATAGAGAATAAAGAACCCAGAATTTAGAACATGGAATGCAGAACACAGAATATAGAATATAGAACACAGAATACTAATATAGAATTTAGAACATAGAATTCGGAACGCAGAATTTACAAAATAGAATACAGAATACTTAATATAGAATTTAGAACGTAGAATGCGGAACACAGCAATTAGAATATAGAATACAGAATACTGAAAATATAATTTAGAACATGGAAAGCAGAACTCAGAATATAGAATATAGAATACAGAATACTGAATATAGATTTTGGAATATGGAATGCAGAACCCAGAATATAGAATATAGAATATGGTATACTGAATATAGAATTTAGAATATACAATGTAGAACACAGAATATAGAATATAGAATATACAATATAGAACCCAGAATTTAGAACATGGAATGCAGAACACAATATTTAGAATATAGAATACAGAATACTGAATATAGAATTTAGAATATAGAATGTAGAACACAGAGTATAGAATATAGAATACGGAATGCAGAATATTGATTACAGAATATAGAATGTAGAACACAGAATTTAGAATATGGAAAACAGAATATAGAAACCAGGATTTAGAACATGGAATGCAGAACACAGAATTTAGAATAAAGAATACAGACTACTGAATATAGAATTTAGAATTTAGAATGTAGAACACAGAATTTAGAATATATAATACCGAATACTGAATATAGAATTTGAATCTACAATGTAGAACACAGAATTTAGAATATAGAATACAGAAAACTGAATATAGAATTTAGAATATACAGTGTAGAAAACAGAATAAAGAATATAGAATACGGAAAGCAGAATATAGAATACAGAATATAGAATGTAGAGCACAGAATATAGAATATGGAAAACAAAATACAAAAACCAGAATTGAGAACATGGAATGCAGAACACAGAATTTATAATATAGAGAACAGAATACTGAATATAGAATTTCGAATATAGAATGTTGAACACAGAATTTAGAATACAGAAAACAGAATACTGAATATAGAATTTAGAATATAGAATTTAGAACACAGAATAGAAAATATAGAATAGAGAATATAGAGCAGAGAATTTAGAACATGGAATTTAAAACACAGAATTTAGAATATAGAATACAGAATACTGAGTATCGAATATAGAATATACAATGTAGAACTCAGAATTTAGAATATTGGATACGGAAAGTAGAATATAGAATAAACAATATAGAATATAGAACACAAAATATAGAATATGGAACACAGAATACAGAACCAAAAATTTAGAACGTAGAATGCAGAAAACAGAATTTAGAGTATATACTACAGAATACTGAATATAAAATTAAGAAAATAGAATGTAGAACACAGAATATGGAATGTAGAATACGGAATGCAGAATATAGTATATAGAATATAGAATGATGAACACAAAATATAGAATAAAGAATATAGAATATAGAACCAAGAATTTATAACATGGAATGTAGAACACAGAATTTAGTATATAGAATACAGAATACTGAATATCGAATTTAGAATATAGAATGTAGAACACACTATTTGGAATGTAGTATACGGAATGCAGAATATTGAATACAGAATATAGAATGTAGAACACAGAATTTAGAATATGGAAAACAGAATATAGATCACAGGATTTAGAACATGGAATGCAGAACACAGAATTTAGAGTACATACTACAGACTACTGAATATAGAATTTAGAATTTAGAATGTAGAACACAGAATTTAGAATATAGAATACCGAATACTGAATATAGTATATGAATATACAATATAGAACACAGAATTTAGAATATAGAATACAGAATACTGAATATAGAATTTAGAATATACAATGTAGAAAACAGAATATAGAATAGAGAATACGGAAAGCAGAATATAGAATACAGAATATAGAATGTAGAACACAGAATATAGAATATTGAAAACAGAATACAAAATCCAGAATTGACAACATGGAATGCAGAACACAGAATTTAGAATATAGAGAACAGAATACTGAATATAGAATTTCGAATACAGAATGTTGAACACAGAATATAGAATATAGAAAACAGAATAATGAATATAGTATTTAGAATATAGAATCATAATATAGAAGTTTGAATACAGAATAGAGAAAATAGAATAGAGAATATAGAACCGAGAATTTAGAACATGGAATGCAGAACACAGAATTTAGAATATAGAATACAGAATACTGTATATAGAATTTGAATATAGAATGTAGGACACAGAATATAGAATATAGACTACGGAATGTAGAATATAGAATATAGAATATAGAATGATGAACCCAAAGTATAGATTATAGAATAGAAAATATAGAACCCAGAATTAAGAACATGGAATGTAGAACACCGAATTTAGAATATAGAATACAGAATACTGAATATAGAATGTAGAATATAGAATGTAGAACACAGAATATGGAATGTTAGATACGGAATTCAGAATATTGAATACAGAATATAGAATGTAGAACACAGAATATAGAATATAGACATCGGAATGCAGAATATAGAATATAGAATATAGAAAGATGAACACAGAATATAGAATATAGGATACAAAATATAGAACCCCGAATTTAGAGCATGGAAAGCAGAATTCAGTATTTAGTATATAGAATACAGAATACCGAATATGGAATATAGAACATGGAATGCAGAACACAGAATTCAGTATATAGAATACAGAATACTGAATATAGAATTTAGATTATAGAATGTAAGACACAGAATATAGAATGTAGAATACGGAATGCATAATATAGAATACAGAATATAGAATGTACAACACAGAATGTAGAATATGGAAAACAGAATACAGAAACGAGAATTTAGAATGTGGAATGCACAACACAGAGTTTAGAATATAGAATACAAAACACTAAATATAAAATTTTGAATATAGAATGTAGAACACAGAATACGGAATATAGAATACGGAATGCAGAATATAGATTACAGAATATAGAATGTAGAACACCGAATATAGAATATGGGAAACAGAATACAGAACCCACAATTTAGAACATGGAATGCAGAACACTGAATTTAGAATATAGAATACATACAACTGAAAATAGAATTTAGAATATAGAATGTAGAACACAGAATTTAGAATATAGAACGCAGAATGCTGAATATAGTATTTAGAATAACGAATGTTGAACACAGAATATACAAAATAGAATAGAGTATATAGAACCCAGAATTTAGAACATGGAATTTAGAACACAGAATTTAGAATATAGAATACAGAATACTGAATATAGGATTTAGAACATAGAATGCGGAACACAGAATTTAGAATATAGAATACAGAATACTTAATATAGAATTTAGAATACAGAATTTAGGACACAGAATATAGAATATAGACTTCGGAATGCAGAATATAGAATATAGAATATAGAATGTTGAACCCAAATTATAGAATATTGAATAGAAAATATAGAACCCAGAATTTAGAAAATGGAAAGCAGAATTCAGTATTTAGTATATAGAATACAGAATACCGAATATGGATTATAGAACATGGAATGCAGAACCCAGAAATTACAATATAGAATATGGAATACTGAATATAGAATATAGAATATAGAATTTAGAACACACAATAAAGAATATAGAGTATAGTATATAGAACCCAGAATTTAGAACATGGAATGAAGAACACAGAATTTAGAATATAGAATACAGAATACTGAATATAGAATTTAGATTATAGAATGTAGGACACAGAATATAGAATATAGAATACGGAATGCAAAACATAGAATACACAATATAGTATCTAGAATACAGAATGCTGAATATTGAAAACAGATTATAGATCCCAGGATATAGAACATGGAATGAAGAACACAGAATTTGGAATACAAAATACAGAATACTGAATATAGAATTTAGAATATAGATTGTAGAACACAGAATAAAAATTATAGAATAGAGAATGTAGAACCCAGAATTTTGAACATGGAATGCCGAACACAGAATTTAGAATATAGAATACAGAATACTGAATATAGTATTTATAACATGGAAAGCAGAACTCAGAATTTAGAATATAGAATACAGAATACTGAATATAGATTTGAGATCATGGAATGCAGAACACAGTATATAGAATATAGAATACGGAATACTGAATATATAATTTAGAATATACAATATAGAACACAGAATATAGAATATAGAATATAGAATACAGAATATAGAACCCAGAATTTAGAACATGGAATGCAGAACACAATATTAAGAATATAGAATACAGAATACTGAATATACAATTTAGAATATATAATGTAGAACTCAGAGTATAAAATATAGAATACGGAATGCAGAATACTGAGTACATAATATAGAATGTAGAACACAGAATATAGAATATGGAAAACAGAATATAGAACCCAGGATTTAGAACAAGGAATGCAGAACACAGAATTTAGAATATAGAATACAGACTACTGAATATAGAATTTAGAATTTAGAATGTAGAACACAAAATTTAGAATATAGAATACCGAATACTGAATATAGAATATGAATATACAATGTAGAACACAGAATTTAGAATATAGAATACAGAATACTGAATATAGAATTTAGAATATACAATGTAGAATACAGAATAAAGAATATAGAATACGAAAAGCAGAATATAGAATACAGAATATAGAATTTAGGACACAGAATATAGAATATGGAAAACAGAATACAAAACCCAGAATTGAGAATATGGAATGCAGAAGACAGAATTTAGAATATAGAGAACAGAATACTGAATATAGAATTTCGAATATAGAATGTTGAACACAGAATTTAGAATATAGAAAACAGAATACTGAATATAGAATTTAGAATAAAGAATTGAGAACACAGAATAGAGAACATAGAATAGAGAATATAGAAGAGAGAATTTACAACATGGAATTTAGAACACAGAATTTAGAATATAGAATACAGAATACTCAGTATCGAAATTAGAATATAGAATGTAAAACTCAGAATTTAGAATATAGGATACGGAAAGTAGAATAAAGAATAAAGAATATAGAATATAGAACACAAAATATAGAATATGGAAAACAGAATACAGAATCCAAAATTTAGAACATGGAATGCAGAACACAGAATTTAGACTATATACTACAGAATACTGAATATAAAATTTAGAATATAGAATGTAGAACACAGAATACGGAATGTAGAATACGGAATGCAGAATATTGAAAACAGAATATAGAATGTAGAACACAGAATTTAGAATATGGAAAACATAATATAGAAACCAGAATTTAGAACATGCAATGCAGAACACAGAATTTAGAATATAGAATACAGAATACTGAATATACAATTTAGAATATAGAATGAAGAACACAGAATATAGAATATAGACTACGGAATGCAGAATATAGAATATAGAATATAGAATAATGAGCACAAAATATAGAAAAGAGAATATAGAACCCAGAATTTAGAACATGGAATGCAGAATATAGAATATAGAAAACAGAATACTGAATATACAATTTAAAATATAGAATGTAGAACACAGAATATAGAATATAGAATACGGAATGCAGAATATAGTATATAGAATATAGAATGATGAACACAAAATATAGAATAAAGAATAGAGAATATAGAACCCAGAATTTATAACATGGGAATTAGAACACAGAATTTGGAATATAAAATACAGAATGATAAATATTGAATTTAGAAAATACAATATAGAACACAGAATATTGAATGCAGAATACGGAATGTCTAACATTGAATACAGAATATAGAATGTAGAACACAGAATGTAGAATATGGAAAACAGATTACAGAAACGAGAATTTAGAACATGGAATGCACAACACAGAGTTTAGAATATAGAATTCAGAATAATGAATATAAAATTTTGAATATAGAATGTAGAACACAGAATAGGGAATGTAGAATATGGAATTCAGGATATAGAATACAGAATATAGAATATAGAACACAGAATAAAGAATATGGAAAACAGAATACAGAACCCAGAATTTACAACATGGAATGCAGAACACTGAATTTAGAATATAGAATACATAGAACTGAAAATAGAATTTAGAATATAGAATGTAGAACACAGAATTTATGCTATAGAACACACAATGCTGAATATAGTATTTAGAATATCGAATGTTGAACAGAGAATATAGAAAATAGAATAGAGAATATAGAACCCAGAATTTAGATCATGGAAATTAGAACACAGAATTTATATTATAGGATACACAATACTGACTAGCGAACATAGAATATAGAATATAGAAATCAGAATATAGATTATAGGATTCAGAATGTAGAATATAGAATAAAGAATATAGAATATATAACACAAATAACAGAATATGGAAAACAGAATACAGAAACCAAAATTTAGAACATGGAATGCAGAACACAGAATATAGAATATAGAAAACAGAATACTGAATAAAAATTTAGAATATAGAATGTAGAACACTGTAAATAGAACATAGAATAGAGAATATAGAACCCAGAATTTAGAACATGGAATGCAGAACACAGAATTTAGAATATAGAATACAGACTACTGAATAAAGAATATAGAATATTGAATGCAGAACACAGAATATAGAATATAGTCTACGGAATGCAGAATATAGAATATAGAATATAGAATGATGAACCAAAAGTTTAGAATATAGAATAGAATATATAGAACCCAGAATTAAGAACATTGAATGAAGAACACACAATTTAGAATATAGGATACAGAGTACTGAATATTGAATTTAGAATATAGAATTTAGAACACAGAATATGGAATGATAGATACGGAATGCAGAATATTGAATACAGAATATAGAATATAGGACACAGAATATAGAATATACACATCGGAATGCAGAGTATAGAATAAAGAATATAGAAAGATGAACACAGAATATAGAATATAGAATAGAAAATATAGAACCCCGAATTTAGAACATGGAAAGCAGAATTCAGAATTTAGTATATAGAATACAGAATACAGAATATGGATTATAGAACATGGAATGCAGAACCCAGAATATACAATATAGAATACGGAATTCTGAATATAGAATTTAGAATATAGAATTTAGAACACAGAATATAGAATATAGAGTATAGAATATAGAACACAGAATTTAGAATATGGAATGCAGAACACAGAATTTAGAATATAGAATACAGAATACTGAATTTAGAATCAAGATTATAGAATGTAGGACACAGAATATAGAATGTAGAATACGGAATGCAAAATATAGAATTCAGAATATAGAATATAGAACACAGAATGTAGAATATGGAATACAGAATACAGAAACGAGAATTTAAATAATGGAATGCACAACACAGAGTTTAGAATATAGAATACAGATTACTGAATATAAAATTTTGAATATAGAATGTAGAACACAGAATATGGAATGTAGAATACGGAATATAGAATATGGAAAACAGAATACAGAACCCAGAATTTAGAACATGGAATGCAGAACACAGAATTTAGAATATAGAATACATACAACTGAAAATAGAATTTATAATATAGAATGTAGAACACAGAATATAGAATATAGAATACAGAATGCTGAATATAGTATTTAGAATATCGAATGTTGAACACAGATTATACAAAATTGAAAAGAGAATATACAACACAGAATTTAGAATATGGAATGCAGAACACAGAATTTAGAACATAGAATACCGAATACTGAATATAGAATTTAGAATATACAACGTAGAACACAGAATATAGAATATAGAATACGGAATGCAGAAATTAGAATACAGAATATAGAATGTAGAATACAGAATATAGAATATGGAAAACAGAATACAAAACCCAGAATTGAGAACATGGAATGCAGAAGAGAGAATTTAGAATATAGAAAACAGGATACTGAATACATAATTTAGAATATAAAATATAGAACACAGAATATAGAATACAGAATAGAAAATATAGAACCCAGAATTTAGAACATGGAATGCAGAACACAGAATATAGAATATAGAATACCGAATACTGAATATAGAATATGAATATACAATATAGAACACAGAATTTAGAATATAGAATACAGAATACTGAATATAGAATTTAGAATATACAATGTAGAAAACAGAATATAGAATAGAGAATACGGAAAGCAGAATATAGAATACAGAATATAGAATGTAGAACACAGAATATAGAATATTGAAAACAGAATACAAAATCCAGAATTGACAACATGGAATGCAGAACACAGAATTTAGAATATAGAGAACAGAATACTGAATATAGAATTTCGAATACAGAATGTTGAACACAGAATATAGAATATAGAAAACAGAATACTGAATATGGAATTTAGAATATAGAATTTAGAACACAGAATAGAGAATATAGAATAGAGAATATAGAACCGAGAATTTAGAACATAGAATGCAGAACACAGAATTTAGAATATAGAATACAGAATACTGAATATAGAATTTAGAATATAGAATTTAGGACACAGAATATAGAATATAGACTACGGAATGCAGAATATAGAATATAGAATATAGAATGATGAACCCAAAGTATAGAATATAGAATAGAAAATATAGAACCCAGAATTAAGAACATGGAATGTAGAACACCGAATTTAGAATATAGAATACAGAATACTTAATATAGAATGTAGAACACAGAATATGGAATGTTGGATACAAAATGCAGAATATTGAATACAGAATATAGAATGTAGAACACAGAATATAGAATATAGACTTCGGAATGCAGAATGTAGAATATAGAATATAGAATATAGAAAGATGAACACAGAATATAGAATATAGGATAGAAAATATAGAACCCCGAATTTAGAACATGGAAAGCAGAATTCAGTATTTATTATATAGAATAGGGAATACCGAATATGGATTATAGAACATGGAATGCAGAACACAGAATTCAGAATATAGAATACAGAATACTGAATATAGAATTTAGATTATAGAATTTAAGACACAGAATATAGAATGTAGAATACAGAATGCAAAATATAGACTACAGAATATAGAATGTAGAACACAGAATGTAGAATATGGAAAACAGAATACAGAAACGAGAATTTAGAACATGGAATGCACAACACAGAGTTTAGAATATAGAATACAGGATACTAAATATAAAATATTGAATATAGAATATAGAACACAGAATACGGAATGTAGAATACGGAATGCAGAATAAAGAATACAGAATATAGAATGTAGAACACAGAATAAAGAATATGGAAAACAGAACACAGAACCCAGAATTTAGAACATGAAATGCAGAACACTGAATATAGAATATAAAATACATACAACTGAAAATAGAATTTAGAATATAGAATGTAGAACACAGAATTTAGAATATAGAACACAGAATGCTGAATATAGTATTTAGAATATCGAATGTTGAACACAGAATATAGAAAATAGAATAGAGTATATAGAACCCAGAATTTAGAACATGGAATTTAGAACACAGAATTTAGAAAATAGAATACAGAATACTGAATATAGGATTTAGAACATAGAATACGGAACACAGAATTTACAATATAGAATACAGAATACTAAATATCGAATTAAGAATATAGAATGTAGAACACAGTATTTGGAATGTAGAATACGGAATGCAGATATTGAATACAGAATATAGAATATACAACACAGAATTTAGAATATTGGAAACAGAATATAGATCACAGGATTTACAATATGGAATGCAGAACACAGAATTTGGAATATAAAATACAGAATACTGAATATAGAATTTAGAATATAGAATGTAGAACACAGAATATAGATTATAGAATAGAGAATGTAGAACCCAGAATTTTGAACATGGAATGCCGAACACAGAATTTAGAATATAGAATACAGAATACTGAATATAGGATTTAGAACATAGAATGCGGAACACAGAATTTACAATATAGAATACAGAATACTTAATATAGTATTTATAACTTAGAATGCGGAACACAGCAATTAGAATATATAATAGAGAATACTTAATATAGAATTTAGAACTTAGAATGCGGAACACAGAATATTGAATATAGAATATAGAATACTGAATATATAATTTAGAACATGGAATGCAGAACCCAGAATATAGAATATAGAATAAGGGATACTGAATATAGAATTTAGAATATACAATGTAGAACACAGAATATAGAATATAGAGTTTAGAATATAGAACACAGAATTTAAAACATGGAATGCAGAACACAATATTTAGAATATAGAATACAGATTACTGAATATAGAATTTAGAATATAGAATGTAGAACACAGAGTATAGAATATAGAATAGGGAATGCAGAATATTGAGTACAGAATATAGAATGTAGAACACAGAATATAGAATATGGAAAACAGAATATAGAACCCAGGATTTAGAACATGGAATGCAGAACAAAGAATTTAGAATATAAAAAACAGACTACTGAATATAGAATTTAGAATTTAGAATGTAGAACACAAAATTTAGAATATAGAATACCGAATACTGAATATAGAATATGAATATACAATGTAGAACACAGAATTCAGAATATAGAATACAGAATACTGAATATAGAATTTAGAATATACAATGTAGAAAACAGAATAAAGGATAGAGAATACGGAAAGCAGAATATAGAATACAGAATATAGAATGTAGAACACAGAATATAGAATATAGAAAACAGAATACTGAATAGAGAATTTAGAATATAGAATTTAGAACACAGAATTTAGAATAAAGAGAACAGAATACTGAATATAGTATTTCGAATATAGAATGTTGAACACAGAATTTAGAATATAGAAAACAGAATACTGAATATGGAATTTAGAATATAGAATTTAGAACACAGAATAGAGAATATAGAATAGAGAATATAGAACCGAGAATTTAGAACATAGAATGCAGAACACAGAATTTAGAATATAGAATACAGAATACTGAATATAGAATTTAGAATATAGAATTTAGGACACAGAATATAGAATATAGACTACGGAATGCAGAATATAGAATATAGAATATAGAATGATGAACCCAAAGTATAGAATATAGAATAGAAAATATAGAACCCAGAATTAAGAACATGGAATGTAGAACACCGAATTTAGAATATAGAATACAGAATACTTAATATAGAATGTAGAACACAGAATATGGAATGTTGGATACAAAATGCAGAATATTGAATACAGAATATAGAATGTAGAACACAGAATATAGAATATAGACTTCGGAATGCAGAATGTAGAATATAGAATATAGAATATAGAAAGATGAACACAGAATATAGAATATAGGATAGAAAATATAGAACCCCGAATTTAGAACATGGAAAGCAGAATTCAGTATTTATTATATAGAATAGAGAATACCGAATATGGATTATAGAACATGGAATGCAGAACACAGAATTCAGAATATAGAATAGAGAATACTGAATATAGAATTTAGATTATAGAATTTAAGACACAGAATATAGAATGTAGAATACGGAATGCAACATATAGACAACAGAATATAGAATGTAGAACACAGAATGTAGAATATGGAAAACAGAATACAGAAACGAGAATTTAGAACATGGAATGCACAACACAGAGTTTAGAATATAGAATACAGGATACTAAATATAAAATATTGAATATAGAATATAGAACACAGAATACGGAATGTAGAATACGGAATGCAGAATAAAGAATACAGAATATAGAATGATGAACACAAAATATAGAATAAAGAATATAGAATATAGAACCAAGAATTTATAACATGGAATGTAGAACACAGAATTTAGTATATAGAATACAGAATACTGAATATCGAATTTAGAATATAGAATGTAGAACACACTATTTGGAATGTAGTATACGGAATGCAGAATATTGAATACAGAATATAGAATGTAGAACACAGAATTTAGAATATGGAAAACAGAATATAGATCACAGGATTTAGAACATGGAATGCAGAACACAGAATTTAGAGTACATACTACAGACTACTGAATATAGAATTTAGAATTTAGAATGTAGAACACAGAATTTAGAATATAGAATACCGAATACTGAATATAGTATATGAATATACAATATAGAACACAGAATTTAGAATATAGAATACAGAATACTGAATATAGAATTTAGAATATACAATGTAGAAAACAGAATATAGAATAGAGAATACGGAAAGCAGAATATAGAATACAGAATATAGAATGTAGAACACAGAATATAGAATATTGAAAACAGAATACAAAATCCAGAATTGACAACATGGAATGCAGAACACAGAATTTAGAATATAGAGAACAGAATACTGAATATAGAATTTCGAATACAGAATGTTGAACACAGAATATAGAATATAGAAAACAGAATAATGAATATAGTATTTAGAATATAGAATCATAATATAGAAGTTTGAATACAGAATAGAGAAAATAGAATAGAGAATATAGAACCGAGAATTTAGAACATGGAATGCAGAACACAGAATTTAGAATATAGAATACAGAATACTGTATATAGAATTTGAATATAGAATGTAGGACACAGAATATAGAATATAGACTACGGAATGTAGAATATAGAATATAGAATATAGAATGATGAACCCAAAGTATAGATTATAGAATAGAAAATATAGAACCCAGAATTAAGAACATGGAATGTAGAACACCGAATTTAGAATATAGAATACAGAATACTGAATATAGAATGTAGAATATAGAATGTAGAACACAGAATATGGAATGTTAGATACGGAATTCAGAATATTGAATACAGAATATAGAATGTAGAACACAGAATATAGAATATAGACATCGGAATGCAGAATATAGAATATAGAATATAGAAAGATGAACACAGAATATAGAATATAGGATACAAAATATAGAACCCCGAATTTAGAGCATGGAAAGCAGAATTCAGTATTTAGTATATAGAATACAGAATACCGAATATGGAATATAGAACATGGAATGCAGAACACAGAATTCAGTATATAGAATACAGAATACTGAATATAGAATTTAGATTATAGAATGTAAGACACAGAATATAGAATGTAGAATACGGAATGCATAATATAGAATACAGAATATAGAATGTACAACACAGAATGTAGAATATGGAAAACAGAATACAGAAACGAGAATTTAGAATGTGGAATGCACAACACAGAGTTTAGAATATAGAATACAAAACACTAAATATAAAATTTTGAATATAGAATGTAGAACACAGAATACGGAATATAGAATACGGAATGCAGAATATAGATTACAGAATATAGAATGTAGAACACCGAATATAGAATATGGGAAACAGAATACAGAACCCACAATTTAGAACATGGAATGCAGAACACTGAATTTAGAATATAGAATACATACAACTGAAAATAGAATTTAGAATATAGAATGTAGAACACAGAATTTAGAATATAGAACGCAGAATGCTGAATATAGTATTTAGAATAACGAATGTTGAACACAGAATATACAAAATAGAATAGAGTATATAGAACCCAGAATTTAGAACATGGAATTTAGAACACAGAATTTAGAATATAGAATACAGAATACTGAATATAGGATTTAGAACATAGAATGCGGAACACAGAATTTAGAATATAGAATACAGAATACTTAATATAGAATTTAGAATATAGAATTTAGGACACAGAATATAGAATATAGACTTCGGAATGCAGAATATAGAATATAGAATATAGAATGTTGAACCCAAATTATAGAATATTGAATAGAAAATATAGAACCCAGAATTTAGAAAATGGAAAGCAGAATTCAGTATTTAGTATATAGAATACAGAATACCGAATATGGATTATAGAACATGGAATGCAGAACCCAGAAATTACAATATAGAATATGGAATACTGAATATAGAATATAGAATATAGAATTTAGAACACACAATAAAGAATATAGAGTATAGTATATAGAACCCAGAATTTAGAACATGGAATGAAGAACACAGAATTTAGAATATAGAATACAGAATACTGAATATAGAATTTAGATTATAGAATGTAGGACACAGAATATAGAATATAGAATACGGAATGCAAAACATAGAATACACAATATAGTATCTAGAACACAGAATGCTGAATATTGAAAACAGATTATAGATCCCAGGATATAGAACATGGAATGAAGAACACAGAATTTGGAATACAAAATACAGAATACTGAATATAGAATTTAGAATATAGATTGTAGAACACAGAATATAAATTATAGAATAGAGAATGTAGAACCCAGAATTTTGAACATGGAAAGCAGAACTCAGAATTTAGAATATAGAATACAGAATACTGAATATAGATTTGAGATCATGGAATGCAGAACACAGTATATAGAATATAGAATACGGAATACTGAATATATAATTTAGAATATACAATATAGAACACAGAATATAGAATATAGAATATAGAATACAGAATATAGAACCCAGAATTTAGAACATGGAATGCAGAACACAATATTAAGAATATAGAATACAGAATACTGAATATACAATTTAGAATATATAATGTAGAACTCAGAGTATAAAATATAGAATACGGAATGCAGAATACTGAGTACATAATATAGAATGTAGAACACAGAATATAGAATATGGAAAACAGAATATAGAACCCAGGATTTAGAACAAGGAATGCAGAACACAGAATTTAGAATATAGAATACAGACTACTGAATATAGAATTTAGAATTTAGAATGTAGAACACAAAATTTAGAATATAGAATACCGAATACTGAATATAGAATATGAATATACAATGTAGAACACAGAATTTAGAATATAGAATACAGAATACTGAATATAGAATTTAGAATATACAATGTAGAATACAGAATAAAGAATATAGAATACGAAAAGCAGAATATAGAATACAGAATATAGAATTTAGGACACAGAATATAGAATATGGAAAACAGAATACAAAACCCAGAATTGAGAATATGGAATGCAGAAGACAGAATTTAGAATATAGAGAACAGAATACTGAATATAGAATTTCGAATATAGAATGTTGAACACAGAATTTAGAATATAGAAAACAGAATACTGAATATAGAATTTAGAATAAAGAATTGAGAACACAGAATAGAGAACATAGAATAGAGAATATAGAAGAGAGAATTTACAACATGGAATTTAGAACACAGAATTTAGAATATAGAATACAGAATACTCAGTATCGAAATTAGAATATAGAATGTAAAACTCAGAATTTAGAATATAGGATACGGAAAGTAGAATAAAGAATAAAGAATATAGAATATAGAACACAAAATATAGAATATGGAAAACAGAATACAGAATCCAAAATTTAGAACATGGAATGCAGAACACAGAATTTAGACTATATACTACAGAATACTGAATATAAAATTTAGAATATAGAATGTAGAACACAGAATACGGAATGTAGAATACGGAATGCAGAATATTGAAAACAGAATATAGAATGTAGAACACAGAATTTAGAATATGGAAAACATAATATAGAAACCAGAATTTAGAACATGCAATGCAGAACACAGAATTTAGAATATAGAATACAGAATACTGAATATACAATTTAGAATATAGAATGAAGAACACAGAATATAGAATATAGACTACGGAATGCAGAATATAGAATATAGAATATAGAATAATGAGCACAAAATATAGAAAAGAGAATATAGAACCCAGAATTTAGAACATGGAATGCAGAATATAGAATATAGAAAACAGAATACTGAATATACAATTTAAAATATAGAATGTAGAACACAGAATATAGAATATAGAATACGGAATGCAGAATATAGTATATAGAATATAGAATGATGAACACAAAATATAGAATAAAGAATAGAGAATATAGAACCCAGAATTTATAACATGGAAATTAGAACACAGAATTTGGAATATAAAATACAGAATGATAAATATTGAATTTAGAAAATACAATATAGAACACAGAATATTGAATGCAGAATACGGAATGTCTAACATTGAATACAGAATATAGAATGTAGAACACAGAATGTAGAATATGGAAAACAGATTACAGAAACGAGAATTTAGAACATGGAATGCACAACACAGAGTTTAGAATATAGAATTCAGAATAATGAATATAAAATTTTGAATATAGAATGTAGAACACAGAATAGGGAATGTAGAATATGGAATTCAGGATATAGAATACAGAATATAGAATATAGAACACAGAATAAAGAATATGGAAAACAGAATACAGAACCCAGAATTTACAACATGGAATGCAGAACACTGAATTTAGAATATAGAATACATAGAACTGAAAATAGAATTTAGAATATAGAATGTAGAACACAGAATTTATGCTATAGAACACACAATGCTGAATATAGTATTTAGAATATCGAATGTTGAACAGAGAATATAGAAAATAGAATAGAGAATATAGAACCCAGAATTTAGATCATGGAAATTAGAACACAGAATTTATATTATAGGATACACAATACTGACTAGCGAACATAGAATATAGAATATAGAAATCAGAATATAGATTATAGGATTCAGAATGTAGAATATAGAATAAAGAATATAGAATATATAACACAAATAACAGAATATGGAAAACAGAATACAGAAACCAAAATTTAGAACATGGAATGCAGAACACAGAATATAGAATATAGAAAACAGAATACTGAATAAAAATTTAGAATATAGAATGTAGAACACTGTAAATAGAACATAGAATAGAGAATATAGAACCCAGAATTTAGAACATGGAATGCAGAACACAGAATTTAGAATATAGAATACAGACTACTGAATAAAGAATATAGAATATTGAATGCAGAACACAGAATATAGAATATAGTCTACGGAATGCAGAATATAGAATATAGAATATAGAATGATGAACCAAAAGTTTAGAATATAGAATAGAATATATAGAACCCAGAATTAAGAACATTGAATGAAGAACACACAATTTAGAATATAGGATACAGAGTACTGAATATTGAATTTAGAATATAGAATTTAGAACACAGAATATGGAATGATAGATACGGAATGCAGAATATTGAATACAGAATATAGAATATAGGACACAGAATATAGAATATACACATCGGAATGCAGAGTATAGAATAAAGAATATAGAAAGATGAACACAGAATATAGAATATAGAATAGAAAATATAGAACCCCGAATTTAGAACATGGAAAGCAGAATTCAGAATTTAGTATATAGAATACAGAATACAGAATATGGATTATAGAACATGGAATGCAGAACCCAGAATATACAATATAGAATACGGAATTCTGAATATAGAATTTAGAATATAGAATTTAGAACACAGAATATAGAATATAGAGTATAGAATATAGAACACAGAATTTAGAATATGGAATGCAGAACACAGAATTTAGAATATAGAATACAGAATACTGAATATAGAATCAAGATTATAGAATGTAGGACACAGAATATAGAATGTAGAATACGGAATGCAAAATATAGAATTCAGAATATAGAATATAGAACACAGAATGTAGAATATGGAATACAGAATACAGAAACGAGAATTTAGATAATGGAATGCACAACACAGAGTTTAGAATATAGAATACAGATTACTGAATATAAAATTTTGAATATAGAATGTAGAACACAGAATATGGAATGTAGAATACGGAATATAGAATATGGAAAACAGAATACAGAACCCAGAATTTAGAACATGGAATGCAGAACACAGAATTTAGAATATAGAATACATACAACTGAAAATAGAATTTATAATATAGAATGTAGAACACAGAATATAGAATATAGAATACAGAATGCTGAATATAGTATTTAGAATATCGAATGTTGAACACAGATTATACAAAATTGAAAAGAGAATATACAACACAGAATTTAGAATATGGAATGCAGAACACAGAATTTAGAACATAGAATACCGAATACTGAATATAGAATTTAGAATATACAACGTAGAACACAGAATATAGAATATAGAATACGGAATGCAGAAATTAGAATACAGAATATAGAATGTAGAATACAGAATATAGAATATGGAAAACAGAATACAAAACCCAGAATTGAGAACATGGAATGCAGAAGAGAGAATTTAGAATATAGAAAACAGGATACTGAATACATAATTTAGAATATAAAATATAGAACACAGAATATAGAATACAGAATAGAAAATATAGAACCCAGAATTTAGAACATGGAATGCAGAACACAGAATTTAGAATATAGAATACAGAATACTGAATATAGAATTTAGAATATAGAATTTAGGACACAGAATATAGAATATAGACTACGGAATGCAGAATATAGAATATAGAATATAGAATGATGAACCCAAAGTATAGAATATAGAATAGAAAATATAGAACCCAGAATTAAGAACATGGAATGTAGAACACCGAATTTAGAATATAGAATACAGAATACTTAATATAGAATGTAGAACACAGAATATGGAATGTTGGATACAAAATGCAGAATATTGAATACAGAATATAGAATGTAGAACACAGAATATAGAATATAGACTTCGGAATGCAGAATGTAGAATATAGAATATAGAATATAGAAAGATGAACACAGAATATAGAATATAGGATAGAAAATATAGAACCCCGAATTTAGAACATGGAAAGCAGAATTCAGTATTTATTATATAGAATAGGGAATACCGAATATGGATTATAGAACATGGAATGCAGAACACAGAATTCAGAATATAGAATACAGAATACTGAATATAGAATTTAGATTATAGAATTTAAGACACAGAATATAGAATGTAGAATACAGAATGCAAAATATAGACTACAGAATATAGAATGTAGAACACAGAATGTAGAATATGGAAAACAGAATACAGAAACGAGAATTTAGAACATGGAATGCACAACACAGAGTTTAGAATATAGAATACAGGATACTAAATATAAAATATTGAATATAGAATATAGAACACAGAATACGGAATGTAGAATACGGAATGCAGAATAAAGAATACAGAATATAGAATGTAGAACACAGAATAAAGAATATGGAAAACAGAACACAGAACCCAGAATTTAGAACATGAAATGCAGAACACTGAATATAGAATATAAAATACATACAACTGAAAATAGAATTTAGAATATAGAATGTAGAACACAGAATTTAGAATATAGAACACAGAATGCTGAATATAGTATTTAGAATATCGAATGTTGAACACAGAATATAGAAAATAGAATAGAGTATATAGAACCCAGAATTTAGAACATGGAATTTAGAACACAGAATTTAGAAAATAGAATACAGAATACTGAATATAGGATTTAGAACATAGAATACGGAACACAGAATTTACAATATAGAATACAGAATACTAAATATCGAATTAAGAATATAGAATGTAGAACACAGTATTTGGAATGTAGAATACGGAATGCAGATATTGAATACAGAATATAGAATATACAACACAGAATTTAGAATATTGGAAACAGAATATAGATCACAGGATTTACAATATGGAATGCAGAACACAGAATTTGGAATATAAAATACAGAATACTGAATATAGAATTTAGAATATAGAATGTAGAACACAGAATATAGATTATAGAATAGAGAATGTAGAACCCAGAATTTTGAACATGGAATGCCGAACACAGAATTTAGAATATAGAATACAGAATACTGAATATAGGATTTAGAACATAGAATGCGGAACACAGAATTTACAATATAGAATACAGAATACTTAATATAGTATTTATAACTTAGAATGCGGAACACAGCAATTAGAATATATAATAGAGAATACTTAATATAGAATTTAGAACTTAGAATGCGGAACACAGAATATTGAATATAGAATATAGAATACTGAATATATAATTTAGAACATGGAATGCAGAACCCAGAATATAGAATATAGAATAAGGGATACTGAATATAGAATTTAGAATATACAATGTAGAACACAGAATATAGAATATAGAGTTTAGAATATAGAACACAGAATTTAAAACATGGAATGCAGAACACAATATTTAGAATATAGAATACAGATTACTGAATATAGAATTTAGAATATAGAATGTAGAACACAGAGTATAGAATATAGAATAGGGAATGCAGAATATTGAGTACAGAATATAGAATGTAGAACACAGAATATAGAATATGGAAAACAGAATATAGAACCCAGGATTTAGAACATGGAATGCAGAACAAAGAATTTAGAATATAAAAAACAGACTACTGAATATAGAATTTAGAATTTAGAATGTAGAACACAAAATTTAGAATATAGAATACCGAATACTGAATATAGAATATGAATATACAATGTAGAACACAGAATTCAGAATATAGAATACAGAATACTGAATATAGAATTTAGAATATACAATGTAGAAAACAGAATAAAGGATAGAGAATACGGAAAGCAGAATATAGAATACAGAATATAGAATGTAGAACACAGAATATAGAATATAGAAAACAGAATACTGAATAGAGAATTTAGAATATAGAATTTAGAACACAGAATTTAGAATAAAGAGAACAGAATACTGAATATAGTATTTCGAATATAGAATGTTGAACACAGAATTTAGAATATAGAAAACAGAATACTGAATATGGAATTTAGAATATAGAATTTAGAACACAGAATAGAGAATATAGAATAGAGAATATAGAACCGAGAATTTAGAACATAGAATGCAGAACACAGAATTTAGAATATAGAATACAGAATACTGAATATAGAATTTAGAATATAGAATTTAGGACACAGAATATAGAATATAGACTACGGAATGCAGAATATAGAATATAGAATATAGAATGATGAACCCAAAGTATAGAATATAGAATAGAAAATATAGAACCCAGAATTAAGAACATGGAATGTAGAACACCGAATTTAGAATATAGAATACAGAATACTTAATATAGAATGTAGAACACAGAATATGGAATGTTGGATACAAAATGCAGAATATTGAATACAGAATATAGAATGTAGAACACAGAATATAGAATATAGACTTCGGAATGCAGAATGTAGAATATAGAATATAGAATATAGAAAGATGAACACAGAATATAGAATATAGGATAGAAAATATAGAACCCCGAATTTAGAACATGGAAAGCAGAATTCAGTATTTATTATATAGAATAGAGAATACCGAATATGGATTATAGAACATCGAATGCAGAACACAGAATTCAGAATATAGAATACAGAATACTGAATATAGAATTTAGATTATAGAATTTAAGACACAGAATATAGAATGTAGAATACGGAATGCAACATATAGACAACAGAATATAGAATGTAGAACACAGAATGTAGAATATGGAAAACAGAATACAGAAACGAGAATTTAGAACATGGAATGCACAACACAGAGTTTAGAATATAGAATACAGGATACTAAATATAAAATATTGAATATAGAATATAGAACACAGAATACGGAATGTAGAATACGGAATGCAGAATAAAGAATACAGAATATAGAATGTAGAACACAGAATAAAGAATATGGAAAACAGAACACAGAACCCAGAATTTAGAACATGAAATGCAGAACACTGAATATAGAATATAAAATACATACAACTGTAAATAGAATTTAGAATATAGAATGTAGAACACAGAATTTAGAATATAGAACACAGAATGCTGAATATAGTATTTAGAATATCGAATGTTGAACACAGAATATAGAAAATAGAATAGAGTATATAGAACCCAGAATTTAGAACATGGAATTCAGAACACAGAATTTAGAAAATAGAATACAGAATACTGAATATAGGATTTAGAACATAGAATACGGAACACAGAATTTACAATATAGAATACAGAATACTTAATAAAGAATTTAGAATATAGAATTTAGGACACAGAATATAGAATATACGCTATGGAATGCAGAATATAGAATATAGAATATAGAATGTTGAACCCAAAGTATAGAATATAGAATAGAAAATATGGAACCCAGAATTTAGAAAATGGAAAGCAGAATTCAGTATTTAGTATATAGAATACAGAATACCGAATATGGATTATAGAACATGGAATGCAGAACCCAGAAAATACAATATAGAATATGGAATACTGAATATAGAATATAGAATATAGAATTTAGAACACAGAATAAAGTATATAGAGCATAGTATATAGAACCCAGAATTTAGAAAATGGAATGCAGTACACAGAATTTATAATATAGAATACAGAATACTGAATATAGAATTAAGATTATAGAATGTAGGACACAGAATATAGAATGTAGAATACGGAATGCAAAATATAGAATACACAATATAGTATCTAGAACACAGAATGTAGAATATTGAAAACAGAATATAGATCCCAGGATTTAGAACATGGAATGAAGAACACAGAATTTGGAATATAAAATACAGAATACTGAATATAGAATTTAGAATATAGAATGTAGTACACAGAATATAGATTATAGAATATAGAATGGAGAACCCAGAATTTTGAACATGGAATGCCGAACACAGAATTTAGAATATAGAATACAGAATACTGAATATAGAATTTAGAACATGGAAAGCAAAACTCAGAATATAGAATTTAGAATACAGAATACTGAATATAGATTTGAGAACATGGAGTGCAGAACCCAGAATACAGAATATAGAATACGGAATACTGATTATAGAATTTAGAATATACAATTTAGAACACAGAATATAGAATATAGA
The DNA here is from genome assembly GCF_048564905.1 of Vicugna pacos. Lineage (NCBI taxonomy): Eukaryota > Metazoa > Chordata > Mammalia > Artiodactyla > Camelidae > Vicugna > Vicugna pacos. The sequence continues at coordinate 4,644,396 of NW_027328737.1, forward strand.
GTATACAATATAGAACCCAGAATTTAGAACATGGAATGCACAATAATAAGAATATAGAATACAGAATACTAAATATAAAATTTTGAATATAGAATGTAGATCACAGAATATGGAATGTAGAATACGGAATGCAGAATATAGAATACAGAATATAAAATTTAGAACACAGAATATAGAATATGGAAAACAGAATACAGAACCCAGAATTTAGAACATGGAATGCACAACACTGAATTCAGAATATAGAATACATACAACTGAAAATAGGATTTAGAATATAGAAGGTAGAACACAGAATTTAGAAAATAGAGAACAGAATACTGAATATAGAATTTCGAATATAGAATGTAGGACACAGAATATAGAATATAGACTACGAAATGCAGAATATAGAATATAGATTATAGAATGATGAACCCAAAATATAGAATATAGAATAGAAAATATAGAACCCAGAATTAAAAACATGGAATGTAGAACACCGAATTTAGAATATAGAATACAGAATACTGAATAAAGTATGTAGAACACAGAATATGGAATGTTAGATACGGAATGCAGAATATTGAATACTGAATATAGAATGTAGAACACAGAATATAGAATATAGACTTCGGAATGCAGAATATAGAATATAGAATATAGAATGTAGAAAGATGAACACAGAATATAGAATATAGGATAGAAAATATAGAACCCCGAATTTAGAACATGGAAAGCAGAATACAGTATTTACTATAAAAAATACAGAATACCGAATATGGATTATAGAACATGGAATGCAGAACACTGAATTTAGAATATAGAATACATACAACTGAAAATAGAATTTAGAATATAGAATGTAGTACACAGAATTTAGAATATAGAACACAGAATGCTGAATATAGTATTTAGAATGTCGAATGTTGAACACAGAATATAGAAAACAGAATAGAGTATATAGAACCCAGAATTTAGAACATGGAATTTAGAACACAGAATTTAGAATATAGAATACAGAATACTGAATATAGAATTTAGAACATAGAATGCGGAACACAGAATTTACAATATAGAATACAGTATATTTAATATAGAATTTAGAATATAGAATTTAGGACAAAGAATATAGAATATAGACTACGGAATGCAGAATATAGAATATAGAATATAGAATGTTGAAACCAAAGTATAGAATATAGAATAGAAAATATAGAAACCAGAATTTAGAAAATGGAAAGCAGAATTCAGAATTTAGTATATAGAATACAGAATACCGAATATGGATTATAGAATATGAAATGCAAAACCCAGAAAATACAATATACAATATGGAATACTGAATATAGAATATAAAATATAGAATTTACAACAGAGAATAAAGAATATAGAGAATAGTATAGAGAACATAGAATTTAGAACATGGAATGCAGAACACAGAATTTAGAATATAGAATACAGAATACTGAATATAGAATTTAGAATATAGAATGTAGAACACAGAGTATAGAATATAGAATACTGAATGAAGAATATAGAGTACATAATATAGAATTTAGAACACAGAATATAGAATATGGAAAACAGAATATAGAACCCAGGATTTAGAACATGGAATGCAGAACACTGAATTTAGAATATAGAATACAGACTACTGAATATAGAATTTAGAATTTAGAATGTAGAACACAAAATTTAGAATATAGAATACCGAATAATGAATATAGAATATGAATATACAATGTAGAACACAGAATTTAGAATATACAATACAGAATACTGAATATAGTATTTAGAATATATAATGTAGAAAACAGAATAAAGAATATAGAATACGGAAAGCAGAATATAGAATACAGAATATAGAATGTAGGACACAGAATATAGAATATGGAAAACAGAATACAAAACCCAGAATTGAGAATATGGAATGCAGAAGACAGAATTTAGAATATAGAGAACAGAATACTGCATATAGAATTTCAAATATAGAATGTTGAACACAGAATTTAGAATATAGAAAACAGAATACTGACTATAGAATTTAGAATATAGAATTGAGAACACAGAATAGAGAAGAAAGAATAGAGAATATAGAACAGAGAATTTAGAACATGGAATTTAGAACACAGAATTTAGATTAAAGTGTACAGAATACTGAGTATCGAAATTATAATATAGAATGTAGAACTCAGAATTTTGAATATAGGATACGGAATGTTGAATATAGAATAAAGAATATAGAATATAGAACACAAAATATACAATATGGAAAACAGAACACAGAACCCAAAATTTAGAACATGGAATGCAGAACACAGAATTTAGAGTATATACTGCAGAATACTGAATATAAAATGTAGAATATAGAATGTAGAACACAGAATACGGAATGTAGAACACAGAATTTAGAATATGGAAAACAGAATATAGAACCCAGAATTTAGAACATGGAATGCAGAACACAGAATTTAGAATATAGTATACAGATTACTGCATATAGAATTTAGAATATAGAATGAAGAACACAGAATAAAGAATATAGACTACGGAATGCAGAATATAGAATATAGAATATAGAATAATGAGCACAAAATATAGAATAGAGAATATAGAACCCAGAATTTAGAACATGGAATGCAGAACACAGAATATAGTATATAGAATACAGAATAATTAATATACAATTTAAAATATAGAATGTAGAAAACAGAATATAGAATATAGACTACGGAATGCAGAATAAAGTATATAGAATATAGAATGATGAACACAAAATGTAGAATAATGTATAGAGAATATATAATCCAGAATTTATAACATGGAATGTAGAACACAGAATTTGGAATATAAAATACAGAATACTTAATATTGAATTTAGAAAATACAATATAGAACACAGAATATGGAATGTAGAATACGGAAAGTCTAATATTGAATACAGAATATAGAATGTAGAACACAGAATGTAGAATATGGAAAACAGAGTACAGAAACGAGAATTTAGAACATGGAATGCACAACACAGAGTTTAGAATATAGAATATAGAATACTGAATATAAAATTTTGAATATAGAATGTAAAACACAGAATAGGGAATGTACAATACGGAATGCAGAATATAGAATACAGAATATAGAATGTAGAACACAGAATATAGAATATGGGAAACAGAATACAGAACCCAGAATTTAGAACATGGAATGCAGAACACAGAATTTACAATATAAAATACGTAAAACTGAAAATAGAAATTAAAATATAGATTGTAGAACACAGAATTTAGAATATAGAACACAGAATGCTGAATATAGTATTTAGAATATCGAATGTTGAACACAGATTATACAAAATTGAATAGAGAATATACAACACAGAATTTAGAATATGGAATGCAGAACACAGAATTTAGAATATAGAATACAGAATACTGAATATAGAATATGAATATACAATGTAGAACACAGAATTTAGAATATAGAATACAGAATACTGAATATAGAATTTAGAATATACAACGTAGAACACAGAATATAGAATATAGAATATGGAATGCAGAATTTAGAATACAGAATATAGAATGTAGAATACAGAATATAGAATATGGGAAACAGAATACAAAACCCAGAATTTAGAACATGGAATGCAGAACAGAGAATTTAGAATATAGAAAACAGAATATTGAATATAGAATTTAGAATATAAAATATAGAACACAGAATATAGAATATAGAATAAAGAATACTGAATATAGAATTTAGAATATAGAATGTAGAACACAGAATATAGAATAGAGAATAGAGAATAAAGAACCCAGAATTTAGAACATGGAATGCAGAACACAGAATATAGAATATAGAACACAGAATACTGAATATAGAATTTAGAACATAGAATTCGGAACGCAGAATTTACAAAATAGAATACAGAATACTTAATATAGAATTTAGAACGTAGAATGCGGAACACAGCAATTAGAATATAGAATACAGAATACTGAAAATATAATTTAGAACATGGAAAGCAGAACTCAGAATATAGAATATAGAATACAGAATACTGAATATAGATTTTGGAATATGGAATGCAGAACCCAGAATATAGAATATAGAATATGGTATACTGAATATAGAATTTAGAATATACAATATAGAACACAGAATATAGAATATAGAATATACAATATAGAACCCAGAATTTAGAACATGGAATGCAGAACACAATATTTAGAATATAGAATACAGAATACTGAATATAGAATTTAGAATATAGAATGTAGAACACAGAGTATAGAATATAGAATACGGAATGCAGAATATTGATTACAGAATATAGAATGTAGAACACAGAATTTAGAATATGGAAAACAGAATATAGAAACCAGGATTTAGAACATGGAATGCAGAACACAGAATTTAGAATAAAGAATACAGACTACTGAATATAGAATTTAGAATTTAGAATGTAGAACACAGAATTTAGAATATATAATACCGAATACTGAATATAGAATTTGAATCTACAATGTAGAACACAGAATTTAGAATATAGAATACAGAAAACTGAATATAGAATTTAGAATATACAGTGTAGAAAACAGAATAAAGAATATAGAATACGGAAAGCAGAATATAGAATACAGAATATAGAATGTAGAGCACAGAATATAGAATATGGAAAACAGAATACAAAACCCAGAATTGAGAACATGGAATGCAGAACACAGAATTTATAATATAGAGAACAGAATACTGAATATAGAATTTCGAATATAGAATGTTGAACACAGAATTTAGAATACAGAAAACAGAATACTGAATATAGAATTTAGAATATAGAATTTAGAACACAGAATAGAAAATATAGAATAGAGAATATAGAACAGAGAATTTAGAACATGGAATTTAAAACACAGAATTTAGAATATAGAATACAGAATACTGAGTATCGAATTTAGAATATACAATGTAGAACTCAGAATTTAGAATATAGGATACGGAAAGTAGAATATGGAATAAACAATATAGAATATAGAACACAAAATATAGAATATGGAACACAGAATACAGAACCAAAAATTTAGAACGTAGAATGCAGAAAACAGAATTTAGAGTATATACTACAGAATACTGAATATAAAATTAAGAAAATAGAATGTAGAACACAGAATATGGAATGTAGAATACGGAATGCAGAATATAGAATACAGAATATAAAATTTAGAACACAGAATATAGAATATGGAAAACAGAATACAGAACCCAGAATTTAGAACATGGAATGCACAACACTGAATTCAGAATATAGAATACATACAACTGAAAATAGAATTTAGAATATAGAAGGTAGAACACAGAATTTAGAATATAGAGAACAGAATACTGAATAAAGAATTTCGAATATAGAATGTAGGACACAGAATATAGAATATAGACTACGAAATGCAGAATATAGAATATAGATTATAGAATGATGAACCCAAAATATAGAATATAGAATAGAAAATATAGAACCCAGAATTAAAAACATGGAATGTAGAACACCGAATTTAGAATATAGAATACAGAATACTGAATAAAGTATGTAGAACACAGAATATGGAATGTTAGATACGGAATGCAGAATATTGAATACTGAATATAGAATGTAGAACACAGAATATAGAATATAGACTTCGGAATGCAGAATATAGAATATAGAATATAGAATGTAGAAAGATGAACACAGAATATAGAATATAGGATAGAAAATATAGAACCCCGAATTTAGAACATGGAAAGCAGAATACAGTATTTACTATAAAAAATACAGAATACCGAATATGGATTATAGAACATGGAATGCAGAACACTGAATTTAGAATATAGAATACATACAACTGAAAATAGAATTTAGAATATAGAATGTAGTACACAGAATTTAGAATATAGAACACAGAATGCTGAATATAGTATTTAGAATGTCGAATGTTGAACACAGAATATAGAAAATAGAATAGAGTATATAGAACCCAGAATTTAGAACATGGAATTTAGAACACAGAATTTAGAATATAGAATACAGAATACTGAATATAGAATTTAGAACATAGAATGCGGAACACAGAATTTACAATATAGAATACAGTATATTTAATATAGAATTTAGAATATAGAATTTAGGACACAGAATATAGAATATAGACTACGGAATGCAGAATATAGAATATAGAATATAGAATGTTGAAACCAAAGTATAGAATATAGAATAGAAAATATAGAAACCAGAATTTAGAAAATGGAAAGCAGAATTCAGAATTTAGTATATAGAATACAGAATACCGAATATGGATTATAGAATATGAAATGCAAAACCCAGAAAATACAATATACAATATGGAATACTGAATATAGAATATAAAATATAGAATTTACAACAGAGAATAAAGAATATAGAGAATAGTATAGAGAACATAGAATTTAGAACATGGAATGCAGAACACAGAATTTAGAATATAGAATACAGAATACTGAATATAGAATTTAGAATATAGAATGTAGAACACAGAGTATAGAATATAGAATACTGAATGAAGAATATAGAGTACATAATATAGAATTTAGAACACAGAATATAGAATATGGAAAACAGAATATAGAACCCAGGATTTAGAACATGGAATGCAGAACACTGAATTTAGAATATAGAATACAGACTACTGAATATAGAATTTAGAATTTAGAATGTAGAACACAAAATTTAGAATATAGAATACCGAATAATGAATATAGAATATGAATATACAATGTAGAACACAGAATTTAGAATATACAATACAGAATACTGAATATAGTATTTAGAATATATAATGTAGAAAACAGAATAAAGAATATAGAATACGGAAAGCAGAATATAGAATACAGAATATAGAATGTAGGACACAGAATATAGAATATGGAAAACAGAATACAAAACCCAGAATTGAGAATATGGAATGCAGAAGACAGAATTTAGAATATAGAGAACAGAATACTGCATATAGAATTTCAAATATAGAATGTTGAACACAGAATTTAGAATATAGAAAACAGAATACTGACTATAGAATTTAGAATATAGAATTGAGAACACAGAATAGAGAAGAAAGAATAGAGAATATAGAACAGAGAATTTAGAACATGGAATTTAGAACACAGAATTTAGATTAAAGTGTACAGAATACTGAGTATCGAAATTATAATATAGAATGTAGAACTCAGAATTTTGAATATAGGATACGGAATGTTGAATATAGAATAAAGAATATAGAATATAGAACACAAAATATACAATATGGAAAACAGAACACAGAACCCAAAATTTAGAACATGGAATGCAGAACACAGAATTTAGAGTATATACTGCAGAATACTGAATATAAAATGTAGAATATAGAATGTAGAACACAGAATACGGAATGTAGAACACAGAATTTAGAATATGGAAAACAGAATATAGAACCCAGAATTTAGAACATGGAATGCAGAACACAGAATTTAGAATATAGTATACAGATTACTGCATATAGAATTTAGAATATAGAATGAAGAACACAGAATAAAGAATATAGACTACGGAATGCAGAATATAGAATATAGAATATAGAATAATGAGCACAAAATATAGAATAGAGAATATAGAACCCAGAATTTAGAACATGGAATGCAGAACACAGAATATAGTATATAGAATACAGAATAATTAATATACAATTTAAAATATAGAATGTAGAAAACAGAATATAGAATATAGACTACGGAATGCAGAATAAAGTATATAGAATATAGAATGATGAACACAAAATGTAGAATAATGTATAGAGAATATATAATCCAGAATTTATAACATGGAATGTAGAACACAGAATTTGGAATATAAAATACAGAATACTTAATATTGAATTTAGAAAATACAATATAGAACACAGAATATGGAATGTAGAATACGGAAAGTCTAATATTGAATACAGAATATAGAATGTAGAACACAGAATGTAGAATATGGAAAACAGAGTACAGAAACGAGAATTTAGAACATGGAATGCACAACACAGAGTTTAGAATATAGAATATAGAATACTGAATATAAAATTTTGAATATAGAATGTAAAACACAGAATAGGGAATGTACAATACGGAATGCAGAATATAGAATACAGAATATAGAATGTAGAACACAGAATATAGAATATGGGAAACAGAATACAGAACCCAGAATTTAGAACATGGAATGCAGAACACAGAATTTACAATATAAAATACGTAAAACTGAAAATAGAAATTAAAATATAGATTGTAGAACACAGAATTTAGAATATAGAACACAGAATGCTGAATATAGTATTTAGAATATCGAATGTTGAACACAGATTATACAAAATTGAATAGAGAATATACAACACAGAATTTAGAATATGGAATGCAGAACACAGAATTTAGAATATAGAATACAGAATACTGAATATAGAATATGAATATACAATGTAGAACACAGAATTTAGAATATAGAATACTGAATACTGAATATAGAATTTAGAATATACAACGTAGAACACAGAATATAGAATATAGAATATGGAATGCAGAATTTAGAATACAGAATATAGAATGTAGAATACAGAATATAGAATATGGGAAACAGAATACAAAACCCAGAATTTAGAACATGGAATGCAGAACAGAGAATTTAGAATATAGAAAACAGAATATTGAATATAGAATTTAGAATATAAAATATAGAACACAGAATATAGAATATAGAATAAAGAATACTGAATATAGAATTTAGAATATAGAATGTAGAACACAGAATATAGAATAGAGAATAGAGAATAAAGAACCCAGAATTTAGAACATGGAATGCAGAACACAGAATATAGAATATAGAACACAGAATACTGAATATAGAATTTAGAACATAGAATTCGGAACGCAGAATTTACAAAATAGAATACAGAATACTTAATATAGAATTTAGAACGTAGAATGCGGAACACAGCAATTAGAATATAGAATACAGAATACTGAAAATATAATTTAGAACATGGAAAGCAGAACTCAGAATATAGAATATAGAATACAGAATACTGAATATAGATTTTGGAATATGGAATGCAGAACCCAGAATATAGAATATAGAATATGGTATACTGAATATAGAATTTAGAATATACAATATAGAACACAGAATATAGAATATAGAATATACAATATAGAACCCAGAATTTAGAACATGGAATGCAGAACACAATATTTAGAATATAGAATACAGAATACTGAATATAGAATTTAGAATATAGAATGTAGAACACAGAGTATAGAATATAGAATACGGAATGCAGAATATTGATTACAGAATATAGAATGTAGAACACAGAATTTAGAATATGGAAAACAGAATATAGAAACCAGGATTTAGAACATGGAATGCAGAACACAGAATTTAGAATAAAGAATACAGACTACTGAATATAGAATTTAGAATTTAGAATGTAGAACACAGAATTTAGAATATATAATACCGAATACTGAATATAGAATTTGAATCTACAATGTAGAACACAGAATTTAGAATATAGAATACAGAAAACTGAATATAGAATTTAGAATATACAGTGTAGAAAACAGAATAAAGAATATAGAATACGGAAAGCAGAATATAGAATACAGAATATAGAATGTAGAGCACAGAATATAGAATATGGAAAACAGAATACAAAACCCAGAATTGAGAACATGGAATGCAGAACACAGAATTTATAATATAGAGAACAGAATACTGAATATAGAATTTCGAATATAGAATGTTGAACACAGAATTTAGAATACAGAAAACAGAATACTGAATATAGAATTTAGAATATAGAATTTAGAACACAGAATAGAAAATATAGAATAGAGAATATAGAACAGAGAATTTAGAACATGGAATTTAAAACACAGAATTTAGAATATAGAATACAGAATACTGAGTATCGAATTTAGAATATACAATGTAGAACTCAGAATTTAGAATATAGGATACGGAAAGTAGAATATGGAATAAACAATATAGAATATAGAACACAAAATATAGAATATGGAACACAGAATACAGAACCAAAAATTTAGAACGTAGAATGCAGAAAACAGAATTTAGAGTATATACTACAGAATACTGAATATAAAATTAAGAAAATAGAATGTAGAACACAGAATATGGAATGTAGAATACGGAATGCAGAATATAGAATACAGAATATAAAATTTAGAACACAGAATATAGAATATGGAAAACAGAATACAGAACCCAGAATTTAGAACATGGAATGCACAACACTGAATTCAGAATATAGAATACATACAACTGAAAATAGAATTTAGAATATAGAAGGTAGAACACAGAATTTAGAATATAGAGAACAGAATACTGAATATAGAATTTCGAATATAGAATGTAGGACACAGAATATAGAATATAGACTACGAAATGCAGAATATAGAATATAGATTATAGAATGATGAACCCAAAATATAGAATATAGAATAGAAAATATAGAACCCAGAATTAAAAACATGGAATGTAGAACACCGAATTTAGAATATAGAATACAGAATACTGAATAAAGTATGTAGAACACAGAATATGGAATGTTAGATACGGAATGCAGAATATTGAATACTGAATATAGAATGTAGAACACAGAATATAGAATATAGACTTCGGAATGCAGAATATAGAATATAGAATATAGAATGTAGAAAGATGAACACAGAATATAGAATATAGGATAGAAAATATAGAACCCCGAATTTAGAACATGGAAAGCAGAATACAGTATTTACTATAAAAAATACAGAATACCGAATATGGATTATAGAACATGGAATGCAGAACACTGAATTTAGAATATAGAATACATACAACTGAAAATAGAATTTAGAATATAGAATGTAGTACACAGAATTTAGAATATAGAACACAGAATGCTGAATATAGTATTTAGAATGTCGAATGTTGAACACAGAATATAGAAAATAGAATAGAGTATATAGAACCCAGAATTTAGAACATGGAATTTAGAACACAGAATTTAGAATATAGAATACAGAATACTGAATATAGAATTTAGAACATAGAATGCGGAACACAGAATTTACAATATAGAATACAGTATATTTAATATAGAATTTAGAATATAGAATTTAGGACACAGAATATAGAATATAGACTACGGAATGCAGAATATAGAATATAGAATATAGAATGTTGAAACCAAAGTATAGAATATAGAATAGAAAATATAGAAACCAGAATTTAGAAAATGGAAAGCAGAATTCAGAATTTAGTATATAGAATACAGAATACCGAATATGGATTATAGAATATGAAATGCAAAACCCAGAAAATACAATATACAATATGGAATACTGAATATAGAATATAAAATATAGAATTTACAACAGAGAATAAAGAATATAGAGAATAGTATAGAGAACATAGAATTTAGAACATGGAATGCAGAACACAGAATTTAGAATATAGAATACAGAATACTGAATATAGAATTTAGAATATAGAATGTAGAACACAGAGTATAGAATATAGAATACTGAATGAAGAATATAGAGTACATAATATAGAATGTAGAACACAGAATATAGAATATGGAAAACAGAATATAGAACCCAGGATTTAGAACATGGAATGCAGAACACTGAATTTAGAATATAGAATACAGACTACTGAATATAGAATTTAGAATTTAGAATGTAGAACACAAAATTTAGAATATAGAATACCGAATAATGAATATAGAATATGAATATACAATGTAGAACACAGAATTTAGAATATACAATACAGAATACTGAATATAGTATTTAGAATATATAATGTAGAAAACAGAATAAAGAATATAGAATACGGAAAGCAGAATATAGAATACAGAATATAGAATGTAGGACACAGAATATAGAATATGGAAAACAGAATACAAAACCCAGAATTGAGAATATGGAATGCAGAAGACAGAATTTAGAATATAGAGAACAGAATACTGCATATAGAATTTCAAATATAGAATGTTGAACACAGAATTTAGAATATAGAAAACAGAATACTGACTATAGAATTTAGAATATAGAATTGAGAACACAGAATAGAGAAGAAAGAATAGAGAATATAGAACAGAGAATTTAGAACATGGAATTTAGAACACAGAATTTAGATTAAAGTGTACAGAATACTGAGTATCGAAATTATAATATAGAATGTAGAACTCAGAATTTTGAATATAGGATACGGAATGTTGAATATAGAATAAAGAATATAGAATATAGAACACAAAATATACAATATGGAAAACAGAACACAGAACCCAAAATTTAGAACATGGAATGCAGAACACAGAATTTAGAGTATATACTGCAGAATACTGAATATAAAATGTAGAATATAGAATGTAGAACACAGAATACGGAATGTAGAACACAGAATTTAGAATATGGAAAACAGAATATAGAACCCAGAATTTAGAACATGGAATGCAGAACACAGAATTTAGAATATAGTATACAGATTACTGCATATAGAATTTAGAATATAGAATGAAGAACACAGAATAAAGAATATAGACTACGGAATGCAGAATATAGAATATAGAATATAGAATAATGAGCACAAAATATAGAATAGAGAATATAGAACCCAGAATTTAGAACATGGAATGCAGAACACAGAATATAGTATATAGAATACAGAATAATTAATATACAATTTAAAATATAGAATGTAGAAAACAGAATATAGAATATAGACTACGGAATGCAGAATAAAGTATATAGAATATAGAATGATGAACACAAAATGTAGAATAATGTATAGAGAATATATAATCCAGAATTTATAACATGGAATGTAGAACACAGAATTTGGAATATAAAATACAGAATACTTAATATTGAATTTAGAAAATACAATATAGAACACAGAATATGGAATGTAGAATACGGAAAGTCTAATATTGAATACAGAATATAGAATGTAGAACACAGAATGTAGAATATGGAAAACAGAGTACAGAAACGAGAATTTAGAACATGGAATGCACAACACAGAGTTTAGAATATAGAATATAGAATACTGAATATAAAATTTTGAATATAGAATGTAAAACACAGAATAGGGAATGTACAATACGGAATGCAGAATATAGAATACAGAATATAGAATGTAGAACACAGAATATAGAATATGGGAAACAGAATACAGAACCCAGAATTTAGAACATGGAATGCAGAACACAGAATTTACAATATAAAATACGTAAAACTGAAAATAGAAATTAAAATATAGATTGTAGAACACAGAATTTAGAATATAGAACACAGAATGCTGAATATAGTATTTAGAATATCGAATGTTGAACACAGATTATACAAAATTGAATAGAGAATATACAACACAGAATTTAGAATATGGAATGCAGAACACAGAATTTAGAATATAGAATACAGAATACTGAATATAGAATATGAATATACAATGTAGAACACAGAATTTAGAATATAGAATACAGAATACTGAATATAGAATTTAGAATATACAACGTAGAACACAGAATATAGAATATAGAATATGGAATGCAGAATTTAGAATACAGAATATAGAATGTAGAATACAGAATATAGAATATGGGAAACAGAATACAAAACCCAGAATTTAGAACATGGAATGCAGAACAGAGAATTTAGAATATAGAAAACAGAATATTGAATATAGAATTTAGAATATAAAATATAGAACACAGAATATAGAATATAGAATAAAGAATACTGAATATAGAATTTAGAATATAGAATGTAGAACACAGAATATAGAATAGAGAATAGAGAATAAAGAACCCAGAATTTAGAACATGGAATGCAGAACACAGAATATAGAATATAGAACACAGAATACTGAATATAGAATTTAGAACATAGAATTCGGAACGCAGAATTTACAAAATAGAATACAGAATACTTAATATAGAATTTAGAACGTAGAATGCGGAACACAGCAATTAGAATATAGAATACAGAATACTGAAAATATAATTTAGAACATGGAAAGCAGAACTCAGAATATAGAATATAGAATACAGAATACTGAATATAGATTTTGGAATATGGAATGCAGAACCCAGAATATAGAATATAGAATATGGTATACTGAATATAGAATTTAGAATATACAATATAGAACACAGAATATAGAATATAGAATATACAATATAGAACCCAGAATTTAGAACATGGAATGCAGAACACAATATTTAGAATATAGAATACAGAATACTGAATATAGAATTTAGAATATAGAATGTAGAACACAGAGTATAGAATATAGAATACGGAATGCAGAATATTGATTACAGAATATAGAATGTAGAACACAGAATTTAGAATATGGAAAACAGAATATAGAAACCAGGATTTAGAACATGGAATGCAGAACACAGAATTTAGAATAAAGAATACAGACTACTGAATATAGAATTTAGAATTTAGAATGTAGAACACAGAATTTAGAATATATAATACCGAATACTGAATATAGAATTTGAATCTACAATGTAGAACACAGAATTTAGAATATAGAATACAGAAAACTGAATATAGAATTTAGAATATACAGTGTAGAAAACAGAATAAAGAATATAGAATACGGAAAGCAGAATATAGAATACAGAATATAGAATGTAGAGCACAGAATATAGAATATGGAAAACAGAATACAAAACCCAGAATTGAGAACATGGAATGCAGAACACAGAATTTATAATATAGAGAACAGAATACTGAATATAGAATTTCGAATATAGAATGTTGAACACAGAATTTAGAATACAGAAAACAGAATACTGAATATAGAATTTAGAATATAGAATTTAGAACACAGAATAGAAAATATAGAATAGAGAATATAGAACAGAGAATTTAGAACATGGAATTTAAAACACAGAATTTAGAATATAGAATACAGAATACTGAGTATCGAATTTAGAATATACAATGTAGAACTCAGAATTTAGAATATAGGATACGGAAAGTAGAATATAGAATAAACAATATAGAATATAGAACACAAAATATAGAATATGGAACACAGAATACAGAACCAAAAATTTAGAACGTAGAATGCAGAAAACAGAATTTAGAGTATATACTACAGAATACTGAATATAAAATTAAGAAAATAGAATGTAGAACACAGAATATGGAATGTAGAATACGGAATGCAGAATATAGAATACAGAATATAAAATTTAGAACACAGAATATAGAATATGGAAAACAGAATACAGAACCCAGAATTTAGAACATGGAATGCACAACACTGAATTCAGAATATAGAATACATACAACTGAAAATAGAATTTAGAATATAGAAGGTAGAACACAGAATTTAGAATATAGAGAACAGAATACTGAATATAGAATTTCGAATATAGAATGTAGGACACAGAATATAGAATATAGACTACGAAATGCAGAATATAGAATATAGATTATAGAATGATGAACCCAAAATATAGAATATAGAATAGAAAATATAGAACCCAGAATTAAAAACATGGAATGTAGAACACCGAATTTAGAATATAGAATACAGAATACTGAATAAAGTATGTAGAACACAGAATATGGAATGTTAGATACGGAATGCAGAATATTGAATACTGAATATAGAATGTAGAACACAGAATATAGAATATAGACTTCGGAATGCAGAATATAGAATATAGAATATAGAATGTAGAAAGATGAACACAGAATATAGAATATAGGATAGAAAATATAGAACCCCGAATTTAGAACATGGAAAGCAGAATACAGTATTTACTATAAAAAATACAGAATACCGAATATGGATTATAGAACATGGAATGCAGAACACTGAATTTAGAATATAGAATACATACAACTGAAAATAGAATTTAGAATATAGAATGTAGTACACAGAATTTAGAATATAGAACACAGAATGCTGAATATAGTATTTAGAATGTCGAATGTTGAACACAGAATATAGAAAATAGAATAGAGTATATAGAACCCAGAATTTAGAACATGGAATTTAGAACACAGAATTTAGAATATAGAATACAGAATACTGAATATAGAATTTAGAACATAGAATGCGGAACACAGAATTTACAATATAGAATACAGTATATTTAATATAGAATTTAGAATATAGAATTTAGGACACAG
Organism: Vicugna pacos; assembly: GCF_048564905.1. NCBI lineage: Eukaryota > Metazoa > Chordata > Mammalia > Artiodactyla > Camelidae > Vicugna > Vicugna pacos. The sequence goes on from NW_027328737.1 coordinate 4,660,635, forward strand.
AATATAGAATATAGACTACGGAATGCAGAATATAGAATATAGAATATAGAATGTTGAAACCAAAGTATAGAATATAGAATAGAAAATATAGAAACCAGAATTTAGAAAATGGAAAGCAGAATTCAGAATTTAGTATATAGAATACAGAATACCGAATATGGATTATAGAATATGAAATGCAAAACCCAGAAAATACAATATACAATATGGAATACTGAATATAGAATATAAAATATAGAATTTACAACAGAGAATAAAGAATATAGAGAATAGTATAGAGAACATAGAATTTAGAACATGGAATGCAGAACACAGAATTTAGAATATAGAATACAGAATACTGAATATAGAATTTAGAATATAGAATGTAGAACACAGAGTATAGAATATAGAATACTGAATGAAGAATATAGAGTACATAATATAGAATGTAGAACACAGAATATAGAATATGGAAAACAGAATATAGAACCCAGGATTTAGAACATGGAATGCAGAACACTGAATTTAGAATATAGAATACAGACTACTGAATATAGAATTTAGAATTTAGAATGTAGAACACAAAATTTAGAATATAGAATACCGAATAATGAATATAGAATATGAATATACAATGTAGAACACAGAATTTAGAATATACAATACAGAATACTGAATATAGTATTTAGAATATATAATGTAGAAAACAGAATAAAGAATATAGAATACGGAAAGCAGAATATAGAATACAGAATATAGAATGTAGGACACAGAATATAGAATATGGAAAACAGAATACAAAACCCAGAATTGAGAATATGGAATGCAGAAGACAGAATTTAGAATATAGAGAACAGAATACTGCATATAGAATTTCAAATATAGAATGTTGAACACAGAATTTAGAATATAGAAAACAGAATACTGACTATAGAATTTAGAATATAGAATTGAGAACACAGAATAGAGAAGAAAGAATAGAGAATATAGAACAGAGAATTTAGAACATGGAATTTAGAACACAGAATTTAGATTAAAGTGTACAGAATACTGAGTATCGAAATTATAATATAGAATGTAGAACTCAGAATTTTGAATATAGGATACGGAATGTTGAATATAGAATAAAGAATATAGAATATAGAACACAAAATATACAATATGGAAAACAGAACACAGAACCCAAAATTTAGAACATGGAATGCAGAACACAGAATTTAGAGTATATACTGCAGAATACTGAATATAAAATGTAGAATATAGAATGTAGAACACAGAATACGGAATGTAGAACACAGAATTTAGAATATGGAAAACAGAATATAGAACCCAGAATTTAGAACATGGAATGCAGAACACAGAATTTAGAATATAGTATACAGATTACTGCATATAGAATTTAGAATATAGAATGAAGAACACAGAATAAAGAATATAGACTACGGAATGCAGAATATAGAATATAGAATATAGAATAATGAGCACAAAATATAGAATAGAGAATATAGAACCCAGAATTTAGAACATGGAATGCAGAACACAGAATATAGTATATAGAATACAGAATAATTAATATACAATTTAAAATATAGAATGTAGAAAACAGAATATAGAATATAGACTACGGAATGCAGAATAAAGTATATAGAATATAGAATGATGAACACAAAATTTAGAATAATGTATAGAGAATATATAATCCAGAATTTATAACATGGAATGTAGAACACAGAATTTGGAATATAAAATACAGAATACTTAATATTGAATTTAGAAAATACAATATAGAACACAGAATATGGAATGTAGAATACGGAAAGTCTAATATTGAATACAGAATATAGAATGTAGAACACAGAATGTAGAATATGGAAAACAGAGTACAGAAACGAGAATTTAGAACATGGAATGCACAACACAGAGTTTAGAATATAGAATATAGAATACTGAATATAAAATTTTGAATATAGAATGTAAAACACAGAATAGGGAATGTACAATACGGAATGCAGAATATAGAATACAGAATATAGAATGTAGAACACAGAATATAGAATATGGAAAACAGAATACAGAACCCAGAATTTAGAACATGGAATGCAGAACACAGAATTTACAATATAAAATACGTAAAACTGAAAATAGAAATTAAAATATAGATTGTAGAACACAGAATTTAGAATATAGAACACAGAATGCTGAATATAGTATTTAGAATATCGAATGTTGAACACAGATTATACAAAATTGAATAGAGAATATACAACACAGAATTTAGAATATGGAATGCAGAACACAGAATTTAGAATATAGAATACAGAATACTGAATATAGAATATGAATATACAATGTAGAACACAGAATTTAGAATATAGAATACAGAATACTGAATATAGAATTTAGAATATACAACGTAGAACACAGAATATAGAATATAGAATATGGAATGCAGAATTTAGAATACAGAATATAGAATGTAGAATACAGAATATAGAATATGGGAAACAGAATACAAAACCCAGAATTTAGAACATGGAATGCAGAACAGAGAATTTAGAATATAGAAAACAGAATATTGAATATAGAATTTAGAATATAAAATATAGAACACAGAATATAGAATATAGAATAAAGAATACTGAATATAGAATTTAGAATATAGAATGTAGAACACAGAATATAGAATAGAGAATAGAGAATAAAGAACCCAGAATTTAGAACATGGAATGCAGAACACAGAATATAGAATATAGAACACAGAATACTGAATATAGAATTTAGAACATAGAATTCGGAACGCAGAATTTACAAAATAGAATACAGAATACTTAATATAGAATTTAGAACGTAGAATGCGGAACACAGCAATTAGAATATAGAATACAGAATACTGAAAATATAATTTAGAACATGGAAAGCAGAACTCAGAATATAGAATATAGAATACAGAATACTGAATATAGATTTTGGAATATGGAATGCAGAACCCAGAATATAGAATATAGAATATGGTATACTGAATATAGAATTTAGAATATACAATATAGAACACAGAATATAGAATATAGAATATACAATATAGAACCCAGAATTTAGAACATGGAATGCAGAACACAATATTTAGAATATAGAATACAGAATACTGAATATAGAATTTAGAATATAGAATGTAGAACACAGAGTATAGAATATAGAATACGGAATGCAGAATATTGATTACAGAATATAGAATGTAGAACACAGAATTTAGAATATGGAAAACAGAATATAGAAACCAGGATTTAGAACATGGAATGCAGAACACAGAATTTAGAATAAAGAATACAGACTACTGAATATAGAATTTAGAATTTAGAATGTAGAACACAGAATTTAGAATATATAATACCGAATACTGAATATAGAATTTGAATCTACAATGTAGAACACAGAATTTAGAATATAGAATACAGAAAACTGAATATAGAATTTAGAATATACAGTGTAGAAAACAGAATAAAGAATATAGAATACGGAAAGCAGAATATAGAATACAGAATATAGAATGTAGAGCACAGAATATAGAATATGGAAAACAGAATACAAAACCCAGAATTGAGAACATGGAATGCAGAACACAGAATTTATAATATAGAGAACAGAATACTGAATATAGAATTTCGAATATAGAATGTTGAACACAGAATTTAGAATACAGAAAACAGAATACTGAATATAGAATTTAGAATATAGAATTTAGAACACAGAATAGAAAATATAGAATAGAGAATATAGAACAGAGAATTTAGAACATGGAATTTAAAACACAGAATTTAGAATATAGAATACAGAATACTGAGTATCGAATTTAGAATATACAATGTAGAACTCAGAATTTAGAATATAGGATACGGAAAGTAGAATATAGAATAAACAATATAGAATATAGAACACAAAATATAGAATATGGAACACAGAATACAGAACCAAAAATTTAGAACGCAGAATGCAGAAAACAGAATTTAGAGTATATACTACAGAATACTGAATATAAAATTAAGAAAATAGAATGTAGAACACAGAATATGGAATGTAGAATACGGAATGCAGAATATAGTATATAGAATATAGAATGATGAACACAAAATATAGAATAAAGAATATAGAATATAGAACCAAGAATTTATAACATGGAATGTAGAACACAGGATTTAGTATATAGAATACAGAATACTGAATATCGAATTTAGAATATAGAATGTAGAACACACTATTTGGAATGTAGTATACGGAATGCAGAATATTGAATACAGAATATAGAATGTAGAACACAGAATTTAGAATATGGAAAACAGAATATAGATCACAGGATTTAGAACATGGAATGCAGAACACAGAATTTAGAGTACATACTACAGACTACTGAATATAGAATTTAGAATTTAGAATGTAGAACACAGAATTTAGAATATAGAATACCGAATACTTAATATAGTATATGAATATACAATATAGAACACAGAATTTAGAATATAGAATACAGAATACTGAATATAGAATTTAGAATATACAATGTAGAAAACAGAATATAGAATAGAGAATACGGAAAGCAGAATATAGAATACAGAATATAGAATGTAGAACACAGAATATAGAATATTGAAAACAGAATACAAAATCCAGAATTGACAACATGGAATGCAGAACACAGAATTTAGAATATAGAGAACAGAATACTGAATATAGAATTTCGAATACAGAATGTTGAACACAGAATATAGAATATAGAAAACAGAATAATGAATATAGTATTTAGAATATAGAATCATAATATAGAAGTTTGAATACAGAATAGAGAAAATAGAATAGAGAATACAGAACCGAGAATTTAGAACATGGAATGCAGAACACAGAATTTAGAATATAGAATACAGAATACTGTATATAGAATTTGAATATAGAATGTAGGACACAGAATATAGAATATAGACTACGGAATGTAGAATATAGAATATAGAATATAGAATGATGAACCCAAAGTATAGATTATAGAATAGAAAATATAGAACCCAGAATTAAGAACATGGAATGTAGAACACCGAATTTAGAATATAGAATACAGAATACTGAATATAGAATGTAGAATATAGAATGTAGAACACAGAATATGGAATGTTAGATACGGAATTCAGAATATTGAATACAGAATATAGAATGTAGAACACAGAATATAGAATATAGACATCGGAATGCAGAATATAGAATATAGAATATAGAAAGATGAACACAGAATATAGAATATAGGATACAAAATATAGAACCCCGAATTTAGAGCATGGAAAGCAGAATTCAGTATTTAGTATATAGAATACAGAATACCGAATATGGAATATAGAACATGGAATGCAGAACACAGAATTCAGTATATAGAATACAGAATACTGAATATAGAATTTAGATTATAGAACGTAAGACACAGAATATAGAATGTAGAATACGGAATGCATAATATAGAATACAGAATATAGAATGTACAACACAGAATGTAGAATATGGAAAACAGAATACAGAAACGAGAATTTAGAATGTGGAATGCACAACACAGAGTTTAGAATATAGAATACAAAACACTAAATATAAAATTTTGAATATAGAATGTAGAACACAGAATACGGAATATAGAATACGGAATGCAGAATATAGATTACAGAATATAGAATGTAGAACACCGAATATAGAATATGGGAAACAGAATACAGAACCCACAATTTAGAACATGGAATGCAGAACACTGAATTTAGAATATAGAATACATACAACTGAAAATAGAATTTAGAATATAGAATGTAGAACACAGAATTTAGAATATAGAACGCAGAATGCTGAATATAGTATTTAGAATAACGAATGTTGAACACAGAATATACAAAATAGAATAGAGTATATAGAACCCAGAATTTAGAACATGGAATTTAGAACACAGAATTTAGAATATAGAATACAGAATACTGAATATAGGATTTAGAACATAGAATGCGGAACACAGAATTTAGAATATAGAATACAGAATACTTAATATAGAATTTAGAATATAGAATTTAGGACACAGAATATAGAATATAGACTTCGGAATGCAGAATATAGAATATAGAATATAGAATGTTGAACCCAAATTATAGAATATTGAATAGAAAATATAGAACCCAGAATTTAGAAAATGGAAAGCAGAATTCAGTATTTAGTATATAGAATACAGAATACCGAATATGGATTATAGAACATGGAATGCAGAACCCAGAAATTACAATATAGAATATGGAATACTGAATATAGAATATAGAATATAGAATTTAGAACACACAATAAAGAATATAGAGTATAGTATATAGAACCCAGAATTTAGAACATGGAATGAAGAACACAGAATTTAGAATATAGAATACAGAATACTTAATATAGAATTTAGATTATAGAATGTAGGACACAGAATATAGAATATAGAATACGGAATGCAAAACATAGAATACACAATATAGTATCTAGAACACAGAATGCTGAATATTGAAAACAGATTATAGATCCCAGGATATAGAACATGGAATGAAGAACACAGAATTTGGAATACAAAATACAGAATACTGAATATAGAATTTAGAATATAGATTGTAGAACACAGAATATAAATTATAGAATAGAGAATGTAGAACCCAGAATTTTGAACATGGAATGCCGAACACAGAATTTAGAATATAGAATACAGAATACTGAATATAGTATTTATAACATGGAAAGCAGAACTCAGAATTTAGAATATAGAATACAGAATACTGAATATAGATTTGAGATCATGGAATGCAGAACACAGTATATAGAATATAGAATACGGAATACTGAATATATAATTTAGAATATACAATATAGAACACAGAATATAGAATATAGAATATAGAATATAGAACCCAGAATTTAGAACATGGAATGCAGAACACAATATTAAGAATATAGAATACAGAATACTGAATATACAATTTAGAATATATAATGTAGAACTCAGAGTATAAAATATAGAATACGGAATGCAGAATACTGAGTACATAATATAGAATGTAGAACACAGAATATAGAATATGGAAAACAGAATATAGAACCCAGGATTTAGAACAAGGAATGCAGAACACAGAATTTAGAATATAGAATAGAGACTACTGAATATAGAATTTAGAATTTAGAATGTAGAACACAAAATTTAGAATATAGAATACCGAATACTGAATATAGAATATGAATATACAATGTAGAACACAGAATTTAGAATATAGAATACAGAATACTGAATATAGAATTTAGAATATACAATGTAGAATACAGAATAAAGAATATAGAATACGAAAAGCAGAATATAGAATACAGAATATAGAATTTAGGACACAGAATATAGAATATGGAAAACAGAATACAAAACCCAGAATTGAGAATATGGAATGCAGAAGACAGAATTTAGAATATAGAGAACAGAATACTGAATATAGAATTTCGAATATAGAATGTTGAACACAGAATTTAGAATATAGAAAACAGAATACTGAATATAGAATTTAGAATAAAGAATTGAGAACACAGAATAGATAACATAGAATAGAGAATATAGAAGAGAGAATTTAGAACATGGAATTTAGAACACAGAATTTAGAATATAGAATACAGAATACTCAGTATCGAAATTAGAATATAGAATGTAAAACTCAGAATTTAGAATATAGGATACGGAAAGTAGAATAAAGAATAAAGAATATAGAATATAGAACACAAAATATAGAATATGGAAAACAGAATACAGAATCCAAAATTTAGAACATGGAATGCAGAACACAGAATTTAGACTATATACTACAGAATACTGAATATAAAATTTAGAATATAGAATGTAGAACACAGAATACGGAATGTAGAATACGGAATGCAGAATATTGAAAACAGAATATAGAATGTAGAACACAGAATTTAGAATATGGAAAACATAATATAGAAACCAGAATTTAGAACATGCAATGCAGAACACAGAATTTAGAATATAGAATACAGAATACTGAATATACAATTTAGAATATAGAATGAAGAACACAGAATATAGAATATAGACTACGGAATGCAGAATATAGAATATAGAATATAGAATAATGAGCACAAAATATAGAAAAGAGAATATAGAACCCAGAATTTAGAACATGGAATGCAGAATATAGAATATAGAAAACAGAATACTGAATATACAATTTAAAATATAGAATGTAGAACACAGAATATAGAATATAGAATACGGAATGCAGAATATAGTATATAGAATATAGAATGATGAACACAAAATATAGAATAAAGAATAGAGAATATAGAACCCAGAATTTATAACATGGAAATTAGAACACAGAATTTGGAATATAAAATACAGAATGATAAATATTGAATTTAGAAAATACAATATAGAACACAGAATATTGAATGCAGAATACGGAATGTCTAACATTGAATACAGAATATAGAATGTAGAACACAGAATGTAGAATATGGAAAACAGATTACAGAAACGAGAATTTAGAACATGGAATGCACAACACAGAGTTTAGAATATAGAATTCAGAATAATGAATATAAAATTTTGAATATAGAATGTAGAACACAGAATAGGGAATGTAGAATATGGAATTCAGGATATAGAATACAGAATATAGAATATAGAACACAGAATAAAGAATATGGAAAACAGAATACAGAACCCAGAATTTACAACATGGAATGCAGAACACTGAATTTAGAATATAGAATACATAGAACTGAAAATAGAATTTAGAATATAGAATGTAGAACACAGAATTTATGCTATAGAACACACAATGCTGAATATAGTATTTAGAATATCGAATGTTGAACAGAGAATATAGAAAATAGAATAGAGAATATAGAACCCAGAATTTAGATCATGGAAATTAGAACACAGAATTTATATTATAGGATACGCAATACTGACTAGCGAAAATAGAATATAGAATATAGAAATCAGAATATAGATTATAGGATTCAGAATGTAGAATATAGAATAAAGAATATAGAATATATAACACAAATAACAGAATATGGAAAACAGAATACAGAAACCAAAATTTAGAACACGGAATGCAGAACACAGAATATAGAATATAGAAAACAGAATACTGAATAAAAATTTAGAATATAGAATGTAGAACACTGTAAATAGAACATAGAATAGAGAATATAGAACCCAGAATTTAGAACATGGAATGCAGAACACAGAATTTAGAATATAGAATACAGACTACTGAATAAAGAATATAGAATATTGAATGTAGAACACAGAATATAGAATATAGTCTACGGAATGCAGAATATAGAATATAGAATATAGAATGATGAACCAAAAGTTTAGAATATAGAATAGAATATATAGAACCCAGAATTAAGAACATTGAATGAAGAACACACAATTTAGAATATAGGATACAGAGTACTGAATATTGAATTTAGAATATAGAATTTAGAACACAGAATATGGAATGATAGATACGGAATGCAGAATATTGAATACAGAATATAGAATATAGGACACAGAATATAGAATATACACTTCGGAATGCAGAGTATAGAATAAAGAATATAGAAAGATGAACACAGAATATAGAATATAGAATAGAAAATATAGAAACCCGAATTTAGAACATGGAAAGCAGAATTCAGAATTTAGTATATAGAATACAGAATACAGAATATGGATTATAGAACATGGAATGCAGAACCCAGAATATACAATATAGAATACGGAATTCTGAATATAGAATTTAGAATATAGAATTTAGAACACAGAATATAGAATATAGAGTATAGAATATAGAACCCAGAATTTAGAATATGGAATGCAGAACACAGAATTTAGAATATAGAATACAGAATACTGAATATAGAATCTAGATTATAGAATGTAGGACACAGAATATAGAATGTAGAATACGGAATGCAAAATATAGAATTCAGAATATAGAATATAGAACACAGAATGTAGAATATGGAATACAGAATACAGAAACGAGAATTTAGATAATGGAATGCACAACACAGAGTTTAGAATATAGAATACAGATTACTGAATATAAAATTTTGAATATAGAATGTAGAACACAGAATATGGAATGTAGAATACGGAATATAGAATATGGAAAACAGAATACAGAACCCAGAATTTAGAACATGGAATGCAGAACACAGAATTTAGAATATAGAATACGTACAACTGAAAATAGAATTTAAAATATAGAATGTAGAACACAGAATATAGAATATAGAATACAGAATGCTGAATATAGTATTTAGAATATCGAATGTTGAACACAGATTATACAAAATTGAAAAGAGAATATACAACACAGAATTTAGAATATGGAATGCAGAACACAGAATTTAGAACATAGAATACCGAATACTGAATATAGAATTTAGAATATACAACGTAGAACACAGAATATAGAATATAGAATGCGGAATGCAGAAATTAGAATACAGAATATAGAATGTAGAATACAGAATATAGAATATGGAAAACAGAATACAAAACCCAGAATTGAGAACATGGAATGCAGAAGAGAGAATTTAGAATATAGAAAACAGGATACTGAATACATAATTTAGAATATAAAATACAGAACACAGAATATAGAATACAGAATAGAAAATATAGAACCCAGAATTTAGAACATGGAATGCAGAACACAGAATATAGAATATAGAATACCGAATACTGAATATAGAATATGAATATACAATATAGAACACAGAACTTAGAATATAGAATACAGAATACTGAATATAGAATTTAGAATATACAATGTAGAAAACAGAATATAGAATAGAGAATACGGAAAGCAGAATATAGAATACAGAATATAGAATGCAGAACACAGAATATAGAATATTGAAAACAGAATACAAAATCCAGAATTGACAACATGGAATGCAGAACACAGAATTTAGAATATAGAGAACAGAATACTGAATATAGAATTTCGAATACAGAATGTTGAACACAGAATATAGAATATAGAAAACAGAATACTGAATATAGAATTTAGAATATGGAATTTAAAACACAGAATAGAGAATATAGAATAGAGAATATAGAACAGAGAATTTAGAACATGGAATTTAGAACACAGAATTTAGAATATAGAATACAGAATACTGAGTATTGAATTTAGAATATAGAATGTAGAACTCAGTATATAGAATATAGATTACAGAATATAGAACCCAGAATTTAGAACATGGAATGCAGAAGACAGAATTTAGAATATAGAATACAGAATACAGAATATAGAATTTAGAATATAGAATGTAGAACACAGAATATAGAATATAGAGTATAGTATATAGAACCCAGAATTTAGAACATGGAATGCACAACATAGAGTTTAGTATATAGAATAAAGAATACTGAATATAAAATTTTGAATATTGAAAGTATAACACAGAATATGGAATGTAGATTACGGAATGCAGAATATAGAATACAGAATATACAATGTAGAACACAGAATATAGAATATGGGAAACAGAATACAGAACCCAGAATTTAGAACATGGAATGCAGAACACAGAATTAAGAATATAGAATCCAGATTACTGAATATAGAATTTAGAAAATAGAATGTAGAACACAGAATTTAGAATATAGACTACTGAATGCAGAATATTGTATATAGAATATAGAATGATGAACACAAAATGTAGAATAAAGAATACAGAATATAGAACCCAGAATTTATAACATGGAATGTAGAACACAGGATTTTGGAATATAGAATACAGAATACTGAATATCGAATTTAGAATATAGAATGTATAACACAGTATATGGTATGTAGAATACGGAATGCAGAATATGGAATACAGAATATAGAATATAGAAGACAGAATTGAGAATAATGAAAACAGAATATAGATCCCAGGATGTAGAACATGGAATGCAGAACACAGAATTTGAAATATAAAATACAGAATACTGAATATAGAATTTAGAATATAGAATGTAGAACACAGAATATAGATTATAGAATAGAGAATGAAGAACCCAGAATTTTGAACATGGAATGCCGAACACAGAATTTAGAATACAGAATACTGAATATAGAATTTAGAACATAGGATGCGGAACACAGAAAATACAGTATAGAATACAGAATACTTAATATAGAATTAAGAACTTAGAATGCGGAACCCAGCAATTAGAATATAGACTATAGAATACTGAATATATAATTTCGAACATGGAATGCAGAACCCAGAATTTAGAATATAGAATACGGAATACTGAATATAGTATTTAGAATATACAAAGTAGAACACAGAATATATAATATAGAGTATAGAATATAGAACCCAGAATTTAGAACATGGAATGCAGAACACATTTTTTATAAAATAGAATACAGAATACTGAATATAGAATTTAGAATATAGAATGAAAAACACAGAGTATAGAATATAGAATAGTGAATGCAGAATATTGAGTACAGAATATAGAATGTAGAACACAAAATTTAGAATATGGAAAACAGAATATAGAACCCAGGATTTAGAACATGGAATGCAGAACACAGAATTTAGAATATAGGAAACAGACTACTGAACATAGAATTTAGAATTTAGAATATAGAACACAGAATTTAGAATATAGAATACCGAATACTGAATATAGAATATGAATATACAATGTAGAACACAGAGTTTAGAATATAGAATACAGAGTACTGAATATAGAATTTAGAATATACAATGTAGAAAACAGAATATAGGATAGAGAATACGGAAAGCTGAATATAGGATACAGAATATAGAATGTAGAACACAAAATATAGATTATAGAGCACTGAATACTGAATATAGAATTTCGAATATAGAATGTTGAACACAGAATTAAGAATATAGAAAACAGAATACTGAATAGAGAATTTAGAATATAGAATTTAGAACACAGAATAGAGAAAATAGAACCGAGAATTTAGAACATGGAATGCAGAACATAGAATATAGAATATAGAATACAGAATACTGAATATAGAATTTAGAATACAGAATGTAGGACACAGAATATAGAATATAGGCTACGGAATGCAGAATATAGAATATAGAATATAGAATGATGAACCCAAAGTATAGAATATAGAATAGAATATATAGAACCCAGAATTTAGAACATGGAAATCAGAATGCATTATTTAGTATATAGAATACAGAATACCGAATATGGATTATAGAACATGGAATGCAGAACCCAGAAAATACAATATAGAATACAGAATACTGAATATCGAATATAGAATATAGAATTTAGAACACAGAATATAGAATATAGAGTATAGTATATAGAACCCGGAATTTAGAACATGGAATGCAGAACACAGAATTTAGAATATAGAATACAGAATACTGAATATAGAATTTAGATTATAGAATGTAGGACACAGAATATAGAATGTAGAATACGGAATGCAAAATATAGAATACACAATATAGAATGAAGAACACAGTATGTAGAATATGAAAAACAGAATATAGATCCCAGGATTTAGAACATGGAATGCAGAACACAGAATTTGGAATATAAAATACAGAATACTGAACATAGAATTTCGAATATAGAATGTAGAACACAGAATATAGATTATAGAATAGAGAATGTAGAACCCAGAATTTTGAACATGGAATGCCAAACACAGAATTTAGAATACAGAATACGGAATATAGAATTTAGAACATAGAATGCGGAACACAGAATTTACAATATAGAATACAGAATACTTAATATAGAATTTAGAACGTAGAATGCGGAACACAACAATTAGAATATAGGATACAGAATACTGAATATATAATCTAGAACATGGAAAGCAGAACTCAGAATATAGAATATAGAAAACAGAATACTGAATATAGATTTTAGAACATGGAATGCAGAACCCAGAATATAGAATATAGAATACGGTATACTGAGTATAGAATTTAGAATATACAATGTAGAACACAGAATATAGAATATAGAATATAGAACCCAGAATTTAGAACATGGAATGCAGAACAAAATATTTAGAATATAGAATACAGAACACTGAATATAGAATTTAGAATATAGAATCTAGAACACAGAGTATAGAATATAGAATACGGAATGCAAAATATTGAGTACAGAATATAGAATGTAGAACACAGAATTTAGAATATGGAAAACAGTATATAGAACCCAGGATTTAGAACATGGAAAGCAGAACACAGAATTTAGAGTATAGAATACAGACTACTGAATATAGAATTTAGAATTTAGAATGTAGAACACAGAACTTAGAATATAGAATACCGAATACTGAATATAGAATTTGAATATACAATGTAGAACACAGAATTTAGAATACAGAATACAAAATACTGAATATAGAATTTAGAATATACAATGTAGAAAACAGAATAAAGAATATAGAATACGGAAAGCAGAATATAGAATACAGAATATAGAATTTAGAGCACAGAATATAGAATATGGAAAACAGAATACAAAACACAGAATTGAGAACATGGAATGCAGAACACAGAATTTAGAATATAGAGAACAGAATACTGAATATAGAATTTCGAATATAGAATTTTGAACACAGAATTTAGAATATAGAAAACAGAATACTGAATATAGAATTTAGAATATGGAATTTAAAACACAGAATAGAGAATATAGAATAGAGAATATATACCAGAGAATTTAGAACATGGAATTTAGAACACAGAATTTAGAATTTAGAATACAGAATACTGAGTATTGAATTTAGAATATAGAATGTAGAACTCAGAATTAAGTATATAGGATACGGAAAGTAGAATATAGAATAAAGATTATAGAAAATAGAACACAAAATATAGAATATGGAAAACAGAATACAGAACCCAAAATTTAGAACATGCAATGCAGAACACAGAATTTAGAGTATATACTACAGAATACTGAATATAAAATTTAGAATATAGAATGTAGAACACAAAATATGGAATGTAGAATACGGAATGCAGAATATAGAATACAGAATATAGAATGTAGAACACAGAATATAGAATATGGGAAACAGAATACAGAACCCAGAATTTGGAACATGGAATGTAGAACACAGAATTTAGAATATAGAATACAGATTACTGAATATAGAATTTAGAATATAGAATGTAGAACACAGAATTTAGAATATAGACTACGGAATGCAGAATATTGTATTTAGAATATAGAATGATGAAAACATAATAAAGAATAAAGAATACAGAATATAGAACCCAGAATTTATAACATGGAATGTAGAACACAGAAATTAGAATATAAAATACAGAAAACTGAATATCGAATTTAGAAAATAGAATGTAGAACACAGTATATGGAATGTAGAATACGGAATGCAGAATATGGAATACAGAATATAGAATGTAGAACACAGAATTTAGAATATTGAAAACCAAATATAGATCCCAGGATTCAGAACATGGAATGCAGAACACAGAATTTGGAATATAATATACAGAATACTGAATATAGAATTTAGAATATAGAATTGAGAACACAGAATAGAGAATATAGAATAGAGAATATAGAACAGAGAATTTAGGACATGGAATTTAGAACACAGAATTTAAAATAAAGAGTACAGAATACTGAGTATCGAAATTAGAATATAGAATGTAGAACTCAGAATTTTGAATATAGGATACGGAATGTAGAATATAGAATAAAGAATATAGAATATAGAACACAAAATATAGAATATGGAAAACAAAATACAGAACCCAAAATTTAGAACATGGAATGCAGAACACAGAATTTAGAGTATATACTACAGAATACTGAATATAAAATTTAGAATATAGAATGTAGAACACAGAATACGGAATTTAGAACACAGAATTTAGAATATGGAAAACAGAATATAGAACCCAGAATTTAGAACATGGAATGCAGAACACAGAATTTAGAATATAGTATGCAGATTACTGCATATAGAATTTAGAATATAGAATGAAGAACACAGAATAAAGAATATAGACTATGGAATGCAGAATATAGAACATAGAATATAGAATAATGAGCACAAAATATAGAATAGAGAATATAGAACCCAGAATTTAGAACATGGAATGCAGAACAGAGAATATAGTATATAGAATACAGAATACTGAATATACAATTTAAAATATAGAATGTAGAACACAGAATATAGAATATAGACTACGGAATGCAGAATAAAGTATATAGAATATAGAATGATGAACACAAAATGTAGAATAAAGAATAGAGAATATATAAACCCGAATTTATAACATGGAATATAGAACACAGAATTTGGAATATAAAATACAGAATACTTTATATTGAATTCAGAAAATACAATATAGAACACAGAATATGGAATGTAGAATACGGAATCTCTAATATTGAATACAGAATACAGAATGTAGAACACAGAATGTAGAATATGGAAAACAGAATACAGAAACGAGAATTTAGAACATGAAATGCACAACACTGAGTTTAGAATATAGAATACAGAATACTGAATATAAAATTTTGAATATAGAATGTAAAACACATAATAGGGAATGTACAATATGGAATGCAGAATATAGAATACAGAATATAGAATGTAGAACACAGAATATAGAATATGAAAAACAGAATACAGAACCCAGAATTTAGAACATGGAATGCAGAACACAGAATTTAGAATATAAAATACATAACACTGAAAATAGAATTTATAATATAGAAAGTAGAACACAGAATTTAGAATATAGAACACAGAATGCTGAATATAGTATTTAGAATATCGAATGTTGAACACAGATAATACAAAATTAAATAGAGAATATACAACCCAGAGTTTAGAATATGGAATGCAGAACACAGAATTTAGAATATAGAATACCGAATACTGAATATAGAATATGAATGTACAATGTAGAACACAGAATTTAGAATATAGCATACAGAATACTGAATATAGAATTTAGAATATACAACGTAGATCACAGAATAAAGAATATAGAATACGGAATGCAGAATTTAGAATACAGAATATAGAATGTAGAATACAGAATATAGAATATGGGAAACAGAATACAAAACCCAGAATTGAGAACATGGAATGCAGAACAGAGAATTTAGAATATAGAAAACAGAATACTGAATATAGAATTTAGAACATAAAATATAGAACACAGAATATAGAATAAAGAATACTGAAAATAGAATTAAGAATATAGAATGTAGAACAGAGAATATAGAATAGAGAACAGACAATATAGAACCCAGAATTTAGAACATGGAATGCAGAACACAGAATATAGAATATAGAATACAGAATACTGAATATAGATTTTTGAATATAGAATGTACAACACAGAATGTAGAATATAGTCTACGGAATGCAGAATATACTATATAGAATATAGAATGCTGAACACAATATATAGAATATAGAATAGAAAAAATAGAACCCAGTATTTATAACATGGAATTTAGAACACAGAATTTAGAATATAGAATACCGAATACTAAATATAGAATATGAATATACAATGTAGAAAACAGTATTTAGAATATAGAATACAGAATACTGAATATAGAATTTAGAACATAGAATGCGGAACACATAATTTATAATATATTATACAGAATACTTAATATAGTATTTAGAATATAGAATTTAGGACACAGAATGTAGAATATAGACTACGGAATGCAGAATATAGAATATAGAATATAGAATGTTGAACCCAAATTATAGAATATAGAATAGAAATTATAGAACCCAGAATTTAGAAAATGGAAAGCAGAATTCAGTATTTAGTATATAGAATACAGAATACCGAATATGGATAATAGAACATGGAATGCAGAACCCAGAATATACAATATAGAATATGGAATACTGAATATAGAATTTACAATATAGAATGTTGAACACAGAATATAGAATATAGTGTATAGAATATAGAACCCAGAATTTAGAACATGGAATGCAGAACAAAGAATATAGAATATAGAATACAGAATACTGAATATACAATTTACAATATAGAATGTTGAACACAGAATTTAGAATATAGAATACAGAATTCTGAATATAGAATTTAGAATGTAGAATATAGAATTCAGAATAGAGAATATAGAATAGAGAATATAGAACCGAGTATTTAGAACATGGAATGCACAACACAGAATATAGAATATAGAATACGGAATGCAAAACATAGAATACACAATATAGTATCTAGAACACAGAATGTAGAATATTGAAAACAGAATATGATCCCAGGATTTAGAACATGGAATGAAGAACACAGAATTTGGAATATAAAATACAGAATACTGAATATAGAACTTAGAATATAGAATGTAGAACACAGAATATAGATTATAGAATAGAGAATGTAGAACCCAGAATTTTGAACATGGAATACCGAACACAGAATTTAGAATATAGAATACAGAATACTGAATATAGAATTTAGAACATGGAAAGCAGAACTCAGAATATAGAATATAGAATACAGATTACTGAATATAGATTTGAGAACTTGGAGTGCAGAACACAGAATATAGAATATAGAATACGGAATACTGAATATAGAATTTAGAATATACAATATAGAACACAGAATATAGAATATAGTTTATAGAATATAGAACCCAGAATTTAGAACATGGAATGCAGAACAAAATATTAAGAATATAGAATACTGAATACTGAATATACAATTTAGAATATATAATGTAGAACACAGAGTATAAAATATAGAATACGGAATGCAGAATATTGAGTACATAATATAGAATGTAGAACACAGAATATAGAATATGGAAAACAGAATATAGAACCCAGGATTTAGAACAAGGAATGCAGAACACAGAATTTAGAATATAGAATACAGACTACTGAATATAGAATTTAGAATTTAGAATGTAGAACACAAAATTTAGAATATAGAATACCGAATACTGAATATAGAATATGAATATACAATGTAGAACACAGAATTTAGAATATAGAATACAGAATACTGAATATAGAATTTAGAATATACAATGTAGAAAACAGAATAAAGAATAGAGAGTACGGAAAGCAGAATATAGAATACAGAATATAGAATGTAGGACACAGAATATAGAATATGGAAAACAGAATACAAAACCCAGAATTAGAAAATGGAATGCTGAAGACAGAATTTAAAATATAGGAACAGAATACTGAATATAGAATTTCGAATATAGAAAGTTGAACACAGAATTTTGATTATAGAAAACAGAATACTGAATATAGAATTTAGAATATAGAATTGAGAACACAGAATAGAGAATATAGAATAGAGAATATAGAACAGAGAATTTAGAACATGGAATTTAGAACACAGAATTTAGAATATAGAATTCAGAATACTGAGTATCGAAATTATAATATAGAATGTAGAACTCAGAATTTTGAATATAGGATACGGAATGTAGAATATTGTATAAAGAACATAGAATATAGAACACAAAATATAGAATATGGAAAACAGAATACAGAACCCAAAATTTAGAACATGGAATGCAGAACACAGAATTTAGAGTATATAATACAGAATACTGAATATAAAATTTAGAATATAGAATGTAGAACACAGAATACGGAATGTAGAATACGGAATGCAGAATATTGAAAAAAGAATATAGAATATAGAACACAGAATTCAGAATATGGAAAACAGAATATAGAACCCAGAATTTAGAACATGGAATGCAGAACACAGAATTTAGTATATAGAATACAGATAACTGAATAAAGAATTTAGAATATAGAATGAAGAACACAGAATATAGAATATAGACTACGGAATGCCGAATATAGAATATAGAATATAGAATAATGAGCCCAAAATATATAATAGAGTATATAGAACCCAGAATTTAGAACATGGAATGCAGAACACAGAATTTAGAATATAGTATACAGATTACTGCATATAGAATTTAGAATATAGAATGAAGAACACAAAATAAAGAATATAGACTATGGAATGCAGAATATAGAATATAGAATATAGAATAATGAGCACAAAATATAGAATATAGAATATAGAACCCAGAATTTAGAACATGGAATGCAGAACACAGAATATAGTATATTGAATACAGAATACTGAATATACAATTTAAAATATAGAATGAAGAACACAGAATATAGAATATAGACTACGGAATGCAGAATAAAGTATATAGAATATAGAATGATGAACACAAAATGTAGAATAAAGAATAGAGAATATATAAACCCGAATTTATAACATGGAATGTAGAACACAGAATTTGGAATATAAAATACAGAATATTTTATATTGAATTCAGAAAATACAATATAGAACACAGAATATGGAATGTAGGATACGGAATCTCTAATATTGCATACAGAATATAGAATGTAGA
Organism: Vicugna pacos; assembly: GCF_048564905.1. NCBI lineage: Eukaryota > Metazoa > Chordata > Mammalia > Artiodactyla > Camelidae > Vicugna > Vicugna pacos. Next base: position 4,681,144 of record NW_027328737.1, read on the forward strand.
ACACAGAATGTAGAATATGGAAAACAGAATACAGAAACGAGAATTTAGAACATGGAATGCACAACACAGAGTTTAGAATATAGAATACAGAATACTGAATATAAAATTTTGAATATAGAATGTAAAACACATAATAGGGAATGTACAATACGGAATGCAGAATATAGAATACAGAATATGGAATGTAGAACACAGAATGTAGAATATGGAAAACAGAATACAGAACCCAGAATTTAGAACATGGAATGCAGAACACAGAATTTAGAATATAAAATACATAAAACTGAAAAGAGAATTTATAATATAGAATGTAGAACACAGAATTTAGAATATAGAACACAGAATGCTGAATATAGTATTTAGAATATCGAATGTTGAACACAGATAATACAAAATTGAATAGAGAATATACAACCCAGAGTTTAGAATATGGAATGCAGAACACAGAATTTAGAATATAGAATACCGAATACTGAATATAGAATATGAATATACAATGTAGAACACAGAATTTAGAATATAGAATACAGAATACTGAATATACAATTTTGATTATACAACGTAGAACACAGAATATAGAATATAGAATACGGAATGCAGAATTTAGTATACAGAATATAGAATGTAGAATACAGAATATAGAATATGGGAAACAGAATACAAAACCCAGAATTGAGAACATGGAATGCAGAACAGAGAATTTAGAATATAGAAAACAGAATACTGAATATAGAATTTAGAACATAAAATATAAAACACAGAATATAGAATATAGAATAAAGAATACTGAATATAGAATTAAGAATATAGAATGTAGAACACAGAATTTAGAATAGAGAATAGACAATATAGAACCCAGAATTTAGAACATGGAATGCAGAACACAGAATATAGAATATAGAATACAGAATACTGAATATAGATTTTAGAATATAGAATGTTCAACACAGAATGTAGAATATAGTCTACGGAATGCAGAATATACCATATAGAATATAGAATGATGAACACAAAATATAGAATATAGAATAGAAAAAATAGTACCCAGTATTTATAACATGGAATTTAGAACCCAGAATTTAGAATATAGAATACCGAATACTAAATATAGAATATGAATATACAATGTAGAACACAGTATTTAGAATATAGAATACAGAATACTGAATATAGAATTTAGAACATAGAATGCGGAACACATAATTTACAATATAGTATACAGAATACTTAATATAGTATTTAGAATATAGAATTTAGGACACAGAATTTAGAATATAGACTACGGAAAGCAGAATATAGAATATAGAATATAGAATGTTGAACCCAAAGTATAGAATATTGAATAGAAATTATAGAACCCAGAATTTAGAAAATGGAAAGCAGAATTCAGTATTTAGTATATAGAATACAGAATACCGAATATGGATTATAGAACATGGAATGCAGAACCCAGAAAATACAATATAGAATATGGAATACTGAATATAGAATATAGAATATAGAATTTAGAACACAGAATAAAGAATATAGAGTATAGTATATAGAACCCAGAATTTAGAACATGGAATGCAGAACACAGAATTTAAAATATAGAATCCAGATTACTGAATATAGAATTTAGAATATAGAATGTAGAACACATAATTTAGAAAATAGACTACTGAATGCAGAATATTGTATATAGAATATAGAATGATGAATACAAAATATAGAATAAAGAATATAGAATATAGAACCCAGAATTTATAACATGGAATGTAGAACACAGGATTTTGGAATATAGAATACAGAATACTGAATATCGAATTTAGAATATAGAATGTATAACACAGTATATGGAATGTAGAATACGGAATGCAGAATATGGAATACAGAATATAGAATATAGAAGACAGAATTTAGAATATTGAAAACAGAATATAGATCCCAGGATGTAGAACATGGAATGCAGAACACAGAATTTGGAATATAAAATACAGAATACTGAATATAGAATTTAGAATATAGAATGTAGATCACAGAATATAGATTATAGAATAGAGAATGTAGAACCCAGAATTTTGAACATGGAATGCCGAACACAGAATTTAGAATACAGAATACAGAATACTGAATATAGAATTTAGAACATAGGATGCGGAACACAGAAACTACAGTATAGAATACAGAATACTTAATATAGAATTTAGAACTTTGAATGCGGAACCCAGCAATTAGAATATAGACTATAGAATACTGAATATATAATTTAGAACATGGAATGCAGAACCCAGAATTTAGAATATAGAATACGGAATACTGAATATAGTATTTAGAATATACAAAGTAGAACACAGAATATATAATATAGAGTATAGAATATAGAACCCAGAATTTAGAACATGGAATGCAGAACACATTTTTTATAAAATAGAATACAGAATACTGAATATAGAATTTAGAATATAGAATGAAAAACACAGAGTATAGAATATAGAATAGTGAATGCAGAATATTGAGTACAGAATATAGAATGTAGAACACAAAATTTAGAATATGGAAAACAGAATATAGAACCCAGGATTTAGAACATGGAATGCAGAACACAGAATTTAGAATATAGGAAACAGACTACTGAACATAGAATTTAGAATTTAGAATATAGAACACAGAATTTAGAATATAGAATACCGAATACTGAATATAGAAAATGAATATACAATGTAGAACACAGAGTTTAGAATATAGAATACAGAATACTGAATATAGAATTTAGAATATACAATGTAGAAAACAGAATATAGGATAGAGAATACGGAAAGCTGAATATAGGATACAGAATAAAGTATGTAGAACACAAAATATAGATTATAGAGCACTGAATACTGAATATAGAATTTCGAATATAGAATGTTGAACACAGAATTAAGAATATAGAAAACAGAATACTGAATAGAGAATTTAGAATATAGAATTTAGAACACAGAATAGAAAAAATAGAACCGAGAATTTAGAACATGGAATGCAGAACATAGAATATAGAATATAGAATACAGAATACTGAATATAGAAGTTAGAATATAGAATGTAGGACACAGAATATAGAATATAGGTTACGGAATGCAGAATATAGAATATAGAATATAGAATGATGAACCCAAAGTATAGGATATAGAATAGAATATATAGAAACCAGAATTTAGAACATGGAAAGCAGAATGCATTATTTAGTATATAGAATACAGAATACCGAATATGGATTATAGAACATGGAATGCAGAACCCAGAAAATACAATATAGAATACAGAATACTGAATATCGAATATAGAATATAGAATTTAGAACACAGAATATAGAATATAGAGTATAGTATATAGAACCCTGAATTTAGAACATGGAATGCAGAACACAGAATTTAGAATATAGAATACAGAATACTGAATATAGAATTTAGATTATAGAATGTAGGACACAGAATATAGAATGAAGAATACGGAATGCAAAATATAGAATACACAATATAGAATGAAGAACACAGTATGTAGAATATGAAAAACAGAATATAGATCCCAGGATTTAGAACATGGAATACAGAACACAGAATTTGGAATATAAAATACAGAATACTGAAAATAGAATTTCGAATATAGAATGTAGAACACAGAATATAGATTATAGAATAGAGAATGTAGAAACCAGAATTTTGAACATGGAATGCCAAACACAGAATTTAGAATACAGAATACGGAATATAGAATTTAGAACATAGAATGCGGAACACAGAATTTACAATATAGAATACAGAATACTTAATATAGAATTTAGAACGTAGAATGCGGAACACAACAATTAGAATATAGAATACAGAATACTGAATATATAATCTAGAACATGGAAAGCAGAACTCAGAATATAGAATATAGAAAACAGAATACTGAATATAGATTTTAGAACATGGAATGCAGAACCCAGAATATAGAATATAGAATACGGTATACTGAGTATAGAATTTAGAATATACAATGTAGAACACAGAATATAGAATATAGAATATAGAACCCAGAATTTAGAACATGGAATGCAGAACACAATATCTAGAATATAGAATACAGAACACTGAATATAGAATTTAGAATAGAGAATCTAGAACACAGAGTATAGAATATAGAATACGGAATGCAGAATATTGAGTACAGAATATAGAATGTAGAACACAGAATTTAGAATATGGAAAACAGTATATAGAACCCAGGATTTAGAACATGGAATGCAGAACACAGAATTTAGAATATAGAATACAGACTACTGAATATAGAATTTAGAATTTAGAATGTAGAACACAGAACTTAGAATATAGAATACCGAATACTGAATATAGAATTTGAATATACAATGTAGAACACAGAATTTAGAATACAGAATACAAAATACTGAATATAGAATTTAGAATATACAATGTAGAAAACAGAATAAAGAATATAGAATACGGAAAGCAGAATATAGAATACAGAATATAGAATTTAGAGCACAGAATATAGAATATGGAAAACAAAATACAAAACCCAGAATTGAGAACATGGAATGCAGAACACAGAATTTAGAATATAGAGAACAGAATACTGAATAAAGAATTTCGAATATAGAATTTTGAACACAGAATTTAGAATATAGAAAACAGAATACTGAATATAGAATTTAGAATATGGAATTTAAAACACAGAATAGAGAATATAGAATAGAGAATATAGAACAGAGAATTTAGAACATGGAATTTAGAACACAGAATTTAGAATATAGAATACAGAATACTGAGTATTGAATTTAGAATATAGAATGTAGAACTCAGAATTAAGTATATAGGATACGGAAAGTAGAATATAGAAAAAAGAATATAGAAAATAGAACACAAAATAAAGAATATGGAAAACAGAATACAGAACCCAAAATTTAGAACATGCAATGCAGAACACAGAATTTAGAGTATATACTACAGAATACTGAATATAAAATTTAGAATATAGAATGTAGAACACAAAATATGGAATGTAGAATACGGAATGCAGAATATAGAATACAGAATATAGAATGTAGAACACAGAATATAGAATATGGGAAACAGAATACAGAACCCAGAATTTGGAACATGGAATGTAGAACACAGAATTTAGAATATAGAATACAGATTACTGAATATAGAATTTAGAATATAGAATGTAGAACACAGAATTTAGAATATAGACTACGGAATGCAGAATATTGTATTTAGAATATAGAATGATGAACACATAATAAAGAATAAAGAATACAGAATATAGAACCCAGAATTTATAACATGGAATGTAGAACACAGAAATTAGAATATACAATACAGAAAACTGAATATCGAATTTAGAAAATAGAATGTAGAACACAGTATATGGAATGTAGAATACGGAATGCAGAATATGGAATACAGAATATAGAATGTAGAACACAGAATTTAGAATATTGAAAACCAAATATAGATCCCAGGATTCAGAACATGGAATGCAGAACACAGAATTTGGAATATAATATACAGAATACTGAATATAGAATTTAGAATATAGAATTGAGAACACAGAATAGAGAATATAGAATAGAGAATATAGAACAGAGAATTTAGAACATGGAATTTAGAACACAGAATTTAGAATAAAGAGTACAGAATACTGAGTATCGAAATTAGAATATAGAATGTAGAACTCAGAATTTTGAATATAGGATACGGAATGTAGAATATAGAATAAAGAATATAGAATATAGAACACAAAATATAGAATATGGAAAACAAAATACAGAACCCAAAATTTAGAACATGGAATGCAGAACACAGAATTTAGAGTATATACTACAGAATACTGAATATAAAATTTAGAATATAGAATGTAGAACACAGAATACGGAATTTAGAACACAGAATTTAGAATATGGAAAACAGAATATAGAACCCAGAATTTAGAACATGGAATGCAGAACACAGAATTTAGAATATAGTATGCAGATTACTGCATATAGAATTTAGAATATAGAATGAAGAACACAGAATAAAGAATATAGACTATGGAATGCAAAATATAGAATATAGAATATAGAATAATGAGCACAAAATATAGAATAGAGAATATAGAACCCAGAATTTAGAACATGGAATGCAGAACAGAGAATATAGTATATAGAATACAGAATACTGAATATACAATTTAAAATATAGAATGTAGAACACAGAATATAGAATATAGACTACGGAATGCAGAATAAAGTATATAGAATATAGAATGATGAACACAAAATGTAGAATAAAGAATAGAGAATATATAAACCCGAATTTATAACATGGAATATAGAACACAGAATTTGGAATATAAAATACAGAATACTTTATATTGAATTCAGAAAATACAATATAGAACACAGAATATGGAATGTAGAATACGGAATCTCTAATATTGAATACAGAATACAGAATGTAGAACACAGAATGTAGAATATGGAAAACAGAATACAGAAACGAGAATTTAGAACATGAAATGCACAACACTGAGTTTAGAATATAGAATACAGAATACTGAATATAAAATTTTGAATATAGAATGTAAAACACATAATAGGGAATGTACAATATGGAATGCAGAATATAGAATACAGAATATAGAATGTAGAACACAGAATATAGAATATGGAAAACAGAATACAGAACCCAGAATTTAGAACATGGAATGCAGAACACAGAATTTAGAATATAAAATACATAACACTGAAAATAGAATTTATAATATAGAAAGTAGAACACAGAATTTAGAATATAGAACACAGAATGCTGAATATAGTATTTAGAATATCGAATGTTGAACACAGATAATACAAAATTAAATAGAGAATATACAACCCAGAGTTTAGAATATGGAATGCAGAACACAGAATTTAGAATATAGAATACCGAATACTGAATATAGAATATGAATGTACAATGTAGAACACAGAATTTAGAATATAGCATACAGAATACTGAATATAGAATTTAGAATATACAACGTAGATCACAGAATAAAGAATATAGAATACGGAATGCAGAATTTAGAATACAGAATATAGAATGTAGAATACAGAATATAGAATATGGGAAACAGAATACAAAACCCAGAATTGAGAACATGGAATGCAGAACAGAGAATTTAGAATATAGAAAACAGAATACTGAATATAGAATTTAGAACATAAAATATAGAACACAGAATATAGAATAAAGAATACTGAAAATAGAATTAAGAATATAGAATGTAGAACAGAGAATATAGAATAGAGAACAGACAATATAGAACCCAGAATTTAGAACATGGAATGCAGAACACAGAATATAGAATATAGAATACAGAATACTGAATATAGATTTTTGAATATAGAATGTACAACACAGAATGTAGAATATAGTCTACGGAATGCAGAATATACTATATAGAATATAGAATGCTGAACACAATATATAGAATATAGAATAGAAAAAATAGAACCCAGTATTTATAACATGGAATTTAGAACACAGAATTTAGAATATAGAATACCGAATACTAAATATAGAATATGAATATACAATGTAGAAAACAGTATTTAGAATATAGAATACAGAATACTGAATATAGAATTTAGAACATAGAATGCGGAACACATAATTTATAATATATTATACAGAATACTTAATATAGTATTTAGAATATAGAATTTAGGACACAGAATGTAGAATATAGACTACGGAATGCAGAATATAGAATATAGAATATAGAATGTTGAACCCAAATTATAGAATATAGAATAGAAATTATAGAACCCAGAATTTAGAAAATGGAAAGCAGAATTCAGTATTTAGTATATAGAATACAGAATACCGAATATGGATAATAGAACATGGAATGCAGAACCCAGAATATACAATATAGAATATGGAATACTGAATATAGAATTTACAATATAGAATGTTGAACACAGAATATAGAATATAGTGTATAGAATATAGAACCCAGAATTTAGAACATGGAATGCAGAACAAAGAATATAGAATATAGAATACAGAATACTGAATATACAATTTACAATATAGAATGTTGAACACAGAATTTAGAATATAGAATACAGAATTCTGAATATAGAATTTAGAATGTAGAATATAGAATTCAGAATAGAGAATATAGAATAGAGAATATAGAACCGAGTATTTAGAACATGGAATGCACAACACAGAATATAGAATATAGAATACGGAATGCAAAACATAGAATACACAATATAGTATCTAGAACACAGAATGTAGAATATTGAAAACAGAATATGATCCCAGGATTTAGAACATGGAATGAAGAACACAGAATTTGGAATATAAAATACAGAATACTGAATATACAACTTAGAATATAGAATGTAGAACACAGAATATACATTATAGAATAGAGAATGTAGAACCCAGAATTTTGAACATGGAATACCGAACACAGAATTTAGAATATAGAATACAGAATACTGAATATAGAATTTAGAACATGGAAAGCAGAACTCAGAATATAGAATATAGAATACAGATTACTGAATATAGATTTGAGAACTTGGAGTGCAGAACACAGAATATAGAATATAGAATACGGAATACTGAATATAGAATTTAGAATATACAATATAGAACACAGAATATAGAATATAGTTTATAGAATATAGAACCCAGAATTTAGAACATGGAATGCAGAACAAAATATTAAGAATATAGAATACTGAATACTGAATATACAATTTAGAATATATAATGTAGAACACAGAGTATAAAATATAGAATACGGAATGCAGAATATTGAGTACATAATATAGAATGTAGAACACAGAATATAGAATATGGAAAACAGAATATAGAACCCAGGATTTAGAACAAGGAATGCAGAACACAGAATTTAGAATATAGAATACAGACTACTGAATATAGAATTTAGAATTTAGAATGTAGAACACAAAATTTAGAATATAGAATACCGAATACTGAATATAGAATATGAATATACAATGTAGAACACAGAATTTAGAATATAGAATACAGAATACTGAATATAGAATTTAGAATATACAATGTAGAAAACAGAATAAAGAATAGAGAGTACGGAAAGCAGAATATAGAATACAGAATATAGAATGTAGGACACAGAATATAGAATATGGAAAACAGAATACAAAACCCAGAATTAGAAAATGGAATGCTGAAGACAGAATTTAAAATATAGGAACAGAATACTGAATATAGAATTTCGAATATAGAAAGTTGAACACAGAATTTTGATTATAGAAAAGAGAATACTGAATATAGAATTTAGAATATAGAATTGAGAACACAGAATAGAGAATATAGAATAGAGAATATAGAACAGAGAATTTAGAACATGGAATTTAGAACACAGAATTTAGAATATAGAATTCAGAATACTGAGTATCGAAATTATAATATAGAATGTAGAACTCAGAATTTTGAATATAGGATACGGAATGTAGAATATTGTATAAAGAACATAGAATATAGAACACAAAATATAGAATATGGAAAACAGAATACAGAACCCAAAATTTAGAACATGGAATGCAGAACACAGAATTTAGAGTATATAATACAGAATACTGAATATAAAATTTAGAATATAGAATGTAGAACACAGAATACGGAATGTAGAATACGGAATGCAGAATATTGAAAAAAGAATATAGAATATAGAACACAGAATTCAGAATATGGAAAACAGAATATAGAACCCAGAATTTAGAACATGGAATGCAGAACACAGAATTTAGTATATAGAATACAGATAACTGAATAAAGAATTTAGAATATAGAATGAAGAACACAGAATATAGAATATAGACTACGGAATGCCGAATATAGAATATAGAATATAGAATAATGAGCCCAAAATATATAATAGAGTATATAGAACCCAGAATTTAGAACATGGAATGCAGAACACAGAATTTAGAATATAGTATACAGATTACTGCATATAGAATTTAGAATATAGAATGAAGAACACAAAATAAAGAATATAGACTATGGAATGCAGAATATAGAATATAGAATATAGAATAATGAGCACAAAATATAGAATAGAGAATATAGAACCCAGAATTTAGAACATGGAATGCAGAACACAGAATATAGTATATTGAATACAGAATACTGAATATACAATTTAAAATATAGAATGTAGAACACAGAATATAGAATATAGACTACGGAATGCAGAATAAAGTATATAGAATATAGAATGATGAACACAAAATGTAGAATAAAGAATAGAGAATATATAAACCCGAATTTATAACATGGAATGTAGAACACAGAATTTGGAATATAAAATACAGAATATTTTATATTGAATTCAGAAAATACAATATAGAACACAGAATATGGAATGTAGGATACGGAATCTCTAATATTGCATACAGAATATAGAATGTAGAACACAGAATGTAGAATATGGAAAACAGAATACAGAAACGAGAATTTAGAACATGGAATGCACAACACAGAGTTTAGAATATAGAATACAGAATACTGAATATAAAATTTTGAATATAGAATGTAAAACACATAATAGGGAATGTACAATAAGGAATGCAGAATATAGAACACAGAATATGGAATGTAGAACACAGAATGTAGAATATGGAAAACAGAATACAGAACCCAGAATTTAGAACATGGAATGCAGAACACAGAATTTAGAATATAAAATACATAAAACTGAAAAGAGAATTTATAATATAGAATGTAGAACACAGAATTTAGAATATAGAACACAGAATGCTGAATATAGTATTTAGAATATCGAATGTTGAACACAGATAATACAAAATTGAATAGAGAATATACAACCCAGAGTTTAGAATATGGAATGCAGAACACAGAATTTAGAATATAGAATACCGAATACTGAATATAGAATATGAATATACAATGTAGAACACAGAATTTAGAATATAGAATACAGAATACTGAATATACAATTTAGAATATACAACGTAGAACACAGAATATAGAATATAGAATACGGAATGCAGAATTTAGTATACAGAATATAGAATGTAGAATACAGAATATAGAATATGGGAAACAGAATACAAAACCCAGAATTGAGAACATGGAATGCAGAACAGAGAATTTAGAATATAGAAAACAGAATACTGAATATAGAATTTAGAACATAAAATATAAAACACAGAATATAGAATATAGAATAAAGAATACTGAATATAGAATTAAGAATATAGAATGTAGAACACAGAATTTAGAATAGAGAATAGACAATATAGAACCCAGAATTTAGAACATGGAATGCAGAACACAGAATATAGAATATAGAATACAGAATACTGAATATAGATTTTAGAATATAGAATGTTCAACACAGAATGTAGAATATAGTCTACGGAATGCAGAATATACCATATAGAATATAGAATGATGAACACAAAATATAGAATATAGAATAGAAAAAATAGTACCCAGTATTTATAACATGGAATTTAGAACCCAGAATTTAGAATATAGAATACCGAATACTAAATATAGAATATGAATATACAATGTAGAACACAGTATTTAGAATATAGAATACAGAATACTGAATATAGAATTTAGAACATAGAATGCGGAACACATAATTTACAATATAGTATACAGAATACTTAATATAGTATTTAGAATATAGAATTTAGGACACAGAATATAGAATATAGACTACGGAATGCAGAATATAGAATATAGAATATAGAATGTTGAACCCAAAGTATAGAATATTGAATAGAAATTATAGAACCCAGAATTTAGAAAATGGAAAGCAGAATTCAGTATTTAGTATATAGAATACAGAATACCGAATATGGATTATAGAACATGGAATGCAGAACCCAGAAAATACAATATAGAATATGGAATACTGAATATAGAATATAGAATATAGAATTTAGAACACAGAATAAAGAATATAGAGTATAGTATATAGAACCCAGAATTTAGAACATGGAATGCAGAACACAGAATTTAAAATATAGAATCCAGATTACTGAATATAGAATTTAGAATATAGAATGTAGAACACATAATTTAGAAAATAGACTACTGAATGCAGAATATTGTATATAGAATATAGAATGATGAATACAAAATATAGAATAAAGAATATAGAATATAGAACCCAGAATTTATAACATGGAATGTAGAACACAGGATTTTGGAATATAGAATACAGAATACTGAATATCGAATTTAGAATATAGAATGTATAACACAGTATATGGAATGTAGAATACGGAATGCAGAATATGGAATACAGAATATAGAATATAGAAGACAGAATTTAGAATATTGAAAACAGAATATAGATCCCAGGATGTAGAACATGGAATGCAGAACACAGAATTTGGAATATAAAATACAGAATACTGAATATAGAATTTAGAATATAGAATGTAGATCACAGAATATAGATTATAGAATAGAGAATGTAGAACCCAGAATTTTGAACATGGAATGCCGAACACAGAATTTAGAATACAGAATACAGAATACTGAATATAGAATTTAGAACATAGGATGCGGAACACAGAAACTACAGTATAGAATACAGAATACTTAATATAGAATTTAGAACTTAGAATGCGGAACCCAGCAATTAGAATATAGACTATAGAATACTGAATATATAATTTAGAACATGGAATGCAGAACCCAGAATTTAGAATATAGAATACGGAATACTGAATATAGTATTTAGAATATACAAAGTAGAACACAGAATATATAATATAGAGTATAGAATATAGAACCCAGAATTTAGAACATGGAATGCAGAACACATTTTTTATAAAATAGAATACAGAATACTGAATATAGAATTTAGAATATAGAATGAAAAACACAGAGTATAGAATATAGAATAGTGAATGCAGAATATTGAGTACAGAATATAGAATGTAGAACACAAAATTTAGAATATGGAAAACAGAATATAGAACCCAGGATTTAGAACATGGAATGCAGAACACAGAATTTAGAATATAGGAAACAGACTACTGAACATAGAATTTAGAATTTAGAATATAGAACACAGAATTTAGAATATAGAATACCGAATACTGAATATAGAATATGAATATACAATGTAGAACACAGAGTTTAGAATATAGAATACAGAATACTGAATATAGAATTTAGAATATACAATGTAGAAAACAGAATATAGGATAGAGAATACGGAAAGCTGAATATAGGATACAGAATAAAGTATGTAGAACACAAAATATAGATTATAGAGCACTGAATACTGAATATAGAATTTCGAATATAGAATGTTGAACACAGAATTAAGAATATAGAAAACAGAATACTGAATAGAGAATTTAGAATATAGAATTTAGAACACAGAATAGAAAAAATAGAACCGAGAATTTAGAACATGGAATGCAGAACATAGAATATAGAATATAGAATACAGAATACTGAATATAGAAGTTAGAATATAGAATGTAGGACACAGAATATAGAATATAGGTTACGGAATGCAGAATATAGAATATAGAATATAGAATGATGAACCCAAAGTATAGGATATAGAATAGAATATATAGAAACCAGAATTTAGAACATGGAAAGCAGAATGCATTATTTAGTATATAGAATACAGAATACCGAATATGGATTATAGATCATGGAATGCAGAACCCAGAAAATACAATATAGAATACAGAATACTGAATATCGAATATAGAATATAGAATTTAGAACACAGAATATAGAATATAGAGTATAGTATATAGAACCCTGAATTTAGAACATGGAATGCAGAACACAGAATTTAGAATATAGAATACAGAATACTGAATATAGAATTTAGATTATAGAATGTAGGACACAGAATATAGAATGAAGAATACGGAATGCAAAATATAGAATACACAATATAGAATGAAGAACACAGTATGTAGAATATGAAAAACAGAATATAGATCCCAGGATTTAGAACATGGAATACAGAACACAGAATTTGGAATATAAAATACAGAATACTGAAAATAGAATTTCGAATATAGAATGTAGAACACAGAATATAGATTATAGAATAGAGAATGTAGAAACCAGAATTTTGAACATGGAATGCCAAACACAGAATTTAGAATACAGAATACGGAATATAGAATTTAGAACATAGAATGCGGAACACAGAATTTACAATATAGAATACAGAATACTTAATATAGAATTTAGAACGTAGAATGCGGAACACAACAATTAGAATATAGAATACAGAATACTGAATATATAATCTAGAACATGGAAAGCAGAACTCAGAATATAGAATATAGAAAACAGAATACTGAATATAGATTTTAGAACATGGAATGCAGAACCCAGAATATAGAATATAGAATACGGTATACTGAGTATAGAATTTAGAATATACAATGTAGAACACAGAATATAGAATATAGAATATAGAACCCAGAATTTAGAACATGGAATGCAGAACACAATATCTAGAATATAGAATACAGAACACTGAATATAGAATTTAGAATAGAGAATCTAGAACACAGAGTATAGAATATAGAATACGGAATGCAGAATATTGAGTACAGAATATAGAATGTAGAACACAGAATTTAGAATATGGAAAACAGTATATAGAACCCAGGATTTAGAACATGGAATGCAGAACACAGAATTTAGAATATAGAATACAGACTACTGAATATAGAATTTAGAATTTAGAATGTAGAACACAGAATTTAGAATATAGAATACCGAATACTGAATATAGAATTTGAATATACAATGTAGAACACAGAATTTAGAATACAGAATACAAAATACTGAATATAGAATTTAGAATATACAATGTAGAAAACAGAATAAAGAATATAGAATACGGAAAGCAGAATATAGAATACAGAATATAGAATTTAGAGCACAGAATATAGAATATGGAAAACAAAATACAAAACCCAGAATTGAGAACATGGAATGCAGAACACAGAATTTAGAATATAGAGAACAGAATACTGAATAAAGAATTTCGAATATAGAATTTTGAACACAGAATTTAGAATATAGAAAACAGAATACTGAATATAGAATTTAGAATATGGAATTTAAAACACAGAATAGAGAATATAGAATAGAGAATATAGAACAGAGAATTTAGAACATGGAATTTAGAACACAGAATTTAGAATATAGAATACAGAATACTGAGTATTGAATTTAGAATATAGAATGTAGAACTCAGAATTAAGTATATAGGATACGGAAAGTAGAATATAGAAAAAAGAATATAGAAAATAGAACACAAAATAAAGAATATGGAAAACAGAATACAGAACCCAAAATTTAGAACATGCAATGCAGAACACAGAATTTAGAGTATATACTACAGAATACTGAATATAAAATTTAGAATATAGAATGTAGAACACAAAATATGGAATGTAGAATACGGAATGCAGAATATAGAATACAGAATATAGAATGTAGAACACAGAATATAGAATATGGGAAACAGAATACAGAACCCAGAATTTGGAACATGGAATGTAGAACACAGAATTTAGAATATAGAATACAGATTACTGAATATAGAATTTAGAATATAGAATGTAGAACACAGAATTTAGAATATAGACTACGGAATGCAGAATATTGTATTTAGAATATAGAATGATGAACACATAATAAAGAATAAAGAATACAGAATATAGAACCCAGAATTTATAACATGGAATGTAGAACACAGAAATTAGAATATACAATACAGAAAACTGAATATCGAATTTAGAAAATAGAATGTAGAACACAGTATATGGAATGTAGAATACGGAATGCAGAATATGGAATACAGAATATAGAATGTAGAACACAGAATTTAGAATATTGAAAACCAAATATAGATCCCAGGATTCAGAACATGGAATGCAGAACACAGAATTTGGAATATAATATACAGAATACTGAATATAGAATTTAGAATATAGAATTGAGAACACAGAATAGAGAATATAGAATAGAGAATATAGAACAGAGAATTTAGAACATGGAATTTAGAACACAGAATTTAGAATAAAGAGTACAGAATACTGAGTATCGAAATTAGAATATAGAATGTAGAACTCAGAATTTTGAATATAGGATACGGAATGTAGAATATAGAATAAAGAATATAGAATATAGAACACAAAATATAGAATATGGAAAACAAAATACAGAACCCAAAATTTAGAACATGGAATGCAGAACACAGAATTTAGAGTATATACTACAGAATACTGAATATAAAATTTAGAATATAGAATGTAGAACACAGAATACGGAATTTAGAACACAGAATTTAGAATATGGAAAACAGAATATAGAACCCAGAATTTAGAACATGGAATGCAGAACACAGAATTTAGAATATAGTATGCAGATTACTGCATATAGAATTTAGAATATAGAATGAAGAACACAGAATAAAGAATATAGACTATGGAATGCAGAATATAGAATATAGAATATAGAATAATGAGCACAAAATATAGAATAGAGAATATAGAACCCAGAATTTAGAACATGGAATGCAGAACAGAGAATATAGTATATAGAATACAGAATACTGAATATACAATTTAAAATATAGAATGTAGAACACAGAATATAGAATATAGACTACGGAATGCAGAATAAAGTATATAGAATATAGAATGATGAACACAAAATGTAGAATAAAGAATAGAGAATATATAAACCCGAATTTATAACATGGAATATAGAACACAGAATTTGGAATATAAAATACAGAATACTTTATATTGAATTCAGAAAATACAATATAGAACACAGAATATGGAATGTAGAATACGGAATCTCTAATATTGAATACAGAATACAGAATGTAGAACACAGAATGTAGAATATGGAAAACAGAATACAGAAACGAGAATTTAGAACATGAAATGCACAACACTGAGTTTAGAATATAGAATACAGAATACTGAATATAAAATTTTGAATATAGAATGTAAAACACATAATAGGGAATGTACAATATGGAATGCAGAATATAGAATACAGAATATAGAATGTAGAACACAGAATATAGAATATGGAAAACAGAATACAGAACCCAGAATTTAGAACATGGAATGCAGAACACAGAATTTAGAATATAAAATACATAACACTGAAAATAGAATTTATAATATAGAAAGTAGAACACAGAATTTAGAATATAGAACACAGAATGCTGAATATAGTATTTAGAATATCGAATGTTGAACACAGATAATACAAAATTAAATAGAGAATATACAACCCAGAGTTTAGAATATGGAATGCAGAACACAGAATTTAGAATATAGAATACCGAATACTGAATATAGAATATGAATGTACAATGTAGAACACAGAATTTAGAATATAGCATACAGAATACTGAATATAGAATTTAGAATATACAACGTAGATCACAGAATAAAGAATATAGAATACGGAATGCAGAATTTAGAATACAGAATATAGAATGTAGAATACAGAATATAGAATATGGGAAACAGAATACAAAACCCAGAATTGAGAACATGGAATGCAGAACAGAGAATTTAGAATATAGAAAACAGAATACTGAATATAGAATTTAGAACATAAAATATAGAACACAGAATACAGAATAAAGAATACTGAAAATAGAATTAAGAATATAGAATGTAGAACAGAGAATATAGAATAGAGAACAGACAATATAGAACCCAGAATTTAGAACATGGAATGCAGAACACAGAATATAGAATATAGAATACAGAATACTGAATATAGATTTTTGAATATAGAATGTACAACACAGAATGTAGAATATAGTCTACGGAATGCAGAATATACTATATAGAATATAGAATGCTGAACACAATATATAGAATATAGAATAGAAAAAATAGAACCCAGTATTTATAACATGGAATTTAGAACACAGAATTTAGAATATAGAATACCGAATACTAAATATAGAATATGAATATACAATGTAGAAAACAGTATTTAGAATATAGAATACAGAATACTGAATATAGAATTTAGAACATAGAATGCGGAACACATAATTTATAATATATTATACAGAATACTTAATATAGTATTTAGAATATAGAATTTAGGACACAGAATGTAGAATATAGACTACGGAATGCAGAATATAGAATATAGAATATAGAATGTTGAACCCAAATTATAGAATATAGAATAGAAATTATAGAACCCAGAATTTAGAAAATGGAAAGCAGAATTCAGTATTTAGTATATAGAATACAGAATACCGAATATGGATAATAGAACATGGAATGCAGAACCCAGAATATACAATATAGAATATGGAATACTGAATATAGAATTTACAATATAGAATGTTGAACACAGAATATAGAATATAGTGTATAGAATATAGAACCCAGAATTTAGAACATGGAATGCAGAACAAAGAATATAGAATATAGAATACAGAATACTGAATATACAATTTACAATATAGAATGTTGAACACAGAATTTAGAATATAGAATACAGAATTCTGAATATAGAATTTAGAATGTAGAATATAGAATTCAGAATAGAGAATATAGAATAGAGAATATAGAACCGAGTATTTAGAACATGGAATGCACAACACAGAATATAGAATATAGAATACGGAATGCAAAACATAGAATACACAATATAGTATCTAGAACACAGAATGTAGAATATTGAAAACAGAATATGATCCCAGGATTTAGAACATGGAATGAAGAACACAGAATTTGGAATATAAAATACAGAATACTGAATATAGAACTTAGAATATAGAATGTAGAACACAGAATATACATTATAGAATAGAGAATGTAGAACCCAGAATTTTGAACATGGAATACCGAACACAGAATTTAGAATATAGAATACAGAATACTGAATATAGAATTTAGAACATGGAAAGCAGAACTCAGAATATAGAATATAGAATACAGATTACTGAATATAGATTTGAGAACTTGGAGTGCAGAACACAGAATATAGAATATAGAATACGGAATACTGAATATAGAATTTAGAATATACAATATAGAACACAGAATATAGAATATAGTTTATAGAATATAGAACCCAGAATTTAGAACATGGAATGCAGAACAAAATATTAAGAATATAGAATACTGAATACTGAATATACAATTTAGAATATATAATGTAGAACACAGAGTATAAAATATAGAATACGGAATGCAGAATATTGAGTACATAATATAGAATGTAGAACACAGAATATAGAATATGGAAAACAGAATATAGAACCCAGGATTTAGAACAAGGAATGCAGAACACAGAATTTAGAATATAGAATACAGACTACTGAATATAGAATTTAGAATTTAGAATGTAGAACACAAAATTTAGAATATAGAATACCGAATACTGAATATAGAATATGAATATACAATGTAGAACACAGAATTTAGAATATAGAATACAGAATACTGAATATAGAATTTAGAATATACAATGTAGAAAACAGAATAAAGAATAGAGAGTACGGAAAGCAGAATATAGAATACAGAATATAGAATGTAGGACACAGAATATAGAATATGGAAAACAGAATACAAAACCCAGAATTAGAAAATGGAATGCTGAAGACAGAATTTAAAATATAGGAACAGAATACTGAATATAGAATTTCGAATATAGAAAGTTGAACACAGAATTTTGATTATAGAAAACAGAATACTGAATATAGAATTTAGAATATAGAATTGAGAACACAGAATAGAGAATATAGAATAGAGAATATAGAACAGAGTATTTAGAACATGGAATTTAGAACACAGAATTTAGAATATAGAATTCAGAATACTGAGTATCGAAATTATAATATAGAATGTAGAACTCAGAATTTTGAATATAGGATACGGAATGTAGAATATTGTATAAAGAACATAGAATATAGAACACAAAATATAGAATATGGAAAACAGAATACAGAACCCAAAATTTAGAACATGGAATGCAGAACACAGAATTTAGAGTATATAATACAGAATACTGAATATAAAATTTAGAATATAGAATGTAGAACACAGAATACGGAATGTAGAATACGGAATGCAGAATATTGAAAAAAGAATATAGAATATAGAACACAGAATTCAGAATATGGAAAACAGAATATAGAACCCAGAATTTAGAACATGGAATGCAGAACACAGAATTTAGTATATAGAATACAGATAACTGAATAAAGAATTTAGAATATAGAATGAAGAACACAGAATATAGAATATAGACTACGGAATGCCGAATATAGAATATAGAATATAGAATAATGAGCCCAAAATATATAATAGAGTATATAGAACCCAGAATTTAGAACATGGAATGCAGAACACAGAATTTAGAATATAGTATACAGATTACTGCATATAGAATTTAGAATATAGAATGAAGAACACAAAATAAAGAATATAGACTATGGAATGCAGAATATAGAATATAGAATATAGAATAATGAGCACAAAATATAGAATAGAGAATATAGAACCCAGAATTTAGAACATGGAATGCAGAACACAGAATATAGTATATTGAATACAGAATACTGAATATACAATTTAAAATATAGAATGTAGAACACAGAATATAGAATATAGACTACGGAATGCAGAATAAAGTATATAGAATATAGAATGATGAACACAAAATGTAGAATAAAGAATAGAGAATATATAAACCCGAATTTATAACATGGAATGTAGAACACAGAATTTGGAATATAAAATACAGAATATTTTATATTGAATTCAGAAAATACAATATAGAACACAGAATATGGAATGTAGGATACGGAATCTCTAATATTGCATACAGAATATAGAATGTAGAACACAGAATGTAGAATATGGAAAACAGAATACAGAAACGAGAATTTAGAACATGGAATGCACAACACAGAGTTTAGAATATAGAATACAGAATACTGAATATAAAATTTTGAATATAGAATGTAAAACACATAATAGGGAATGTACAATACGGAATGCAGAATATAGAATACAGAATATAGAATGTAGAACACAGAATATAGAATATGGAAAACAGAATACAGAACCCAGAATTTAGAACATGGAATGCAGAACACAGAATTTAGAATATAAAATACATAAAACTGAAAATAGAATTTATAATATAGAATGTAGAACACAGAATTTAGAATATAGAACACAGAATGCTGAATATAGTATTTAGAATATCGAATGTTGAACACAGATAATACAAAATTGAATAGAGAATATACAACCCAGAGTTTAGAATATGGAATGCAGAACACAGAATTTAGAATATAGAATACCGAATACTGAATATAGAATATGAATATACAATGTAGAACACAGAATTTAGAATATAGAATACAGAATACTGAATATAGAATTTAGAATATAGAATTGAGAACACAGAATAGAGAACATAGAATAGAGAATATAGAAGAGAGAATTTAGAACATGGAATTTAGAACACAGAATTTAGAATAAAGAATACAAAATACTGAGTATCGAAATTAGAATATAGAATGTAAAACTCAGAATTTAGAATATAGGATACGGAAAGTAGAATAAAGAATAAAGAATATAGAATATAGAACACAAAATATAGAATATGGAAAACAGAATACAGAATCCAAAATTTAGAACTTGGAATGCAGAACACGTAATTTAGACTATATACTACAGAATACTGAATATAAAATTTAGAATATAGAATGTAGAACACAGAATACGGAATGTAGAATACGGAATGCAGAATATTGAAAACAGAATATAGAATGTAGAACACAGAATTTAGAATATGGAAAACATAATATAGAAACCAGAATTTAGAACATGTAATGCAGAACACAGAATTTAGAATATAGAATACATATTACTGAATATAGAATGTAGAACACAGAATTTAGAATACAGAATACAGAATACTGAATATACAATTTAGAATATAGAATGAAGAACACAGAATATAGAATATAGACTACGGAATGCAGAATATAGAATATAGAATATAGAATAATGAGCACAAAATATAGAAAAGAGAATATAGAACCCAGAATTTAGAACATGGAATGCAGAACACAGAATATAGAATATAGAATACAGAATACTGAATATACAATTTAAAATATAGAATGTAGAACACAGAATATAGAATATAGACTACGGAATGCAGAATATAGTATATAGAATATAGAATGATGAACACAAAATATAGAATAAAGAATAGAGAATATAGAACCCAGAATTTATAACATGGAAATTAGAACACAGAATTTGGAATATAAAATACAGAATGATAAATATTGAATTTAGAAAATACAATATAGAACACAGAATATTGAATGCAGAATACGGAATGTCTAACATTGAATACAGAATATAGAATGTAGAACACAGAATGTAGAATATGGAAAACAGATTACAGAAACGAGAATTTAGAACATGGAATGCACAACACAGAGTTTAGAATATAGAATTCAGAATAATGAATATAAAATTTTGAATATAGAATGTAGAACACAGAATAGGGAATGTAGAATATGGAATTCAGGATATAGAATACAGAATATAGAATATAGAACACAGAATAAAGAATATGGAAAACAGAATACAGAACCCAGAATTTACAACATGGAATGCAGAACACTGAATTTAGAATATAGAATACATAGAACTGAAAATAGAATTTAGAATATAGAATGTAGAACACAGAATTTATGCTATAGAACACACAATGCTGAATAAAGTATTTAGAATATCGAATGTTTAACACAGAATATAGAAAATAGAATAGAGAATATGGAACCCAGAATTTAGAACATGGAAATTAGAACACAGAATTTATATTATAAGATACACAATACTGACTAGCGAACATAGAATATAGAATATAGAAATCAGAATATAGATTATAGGATACAGAATGTAGAATATAGAATAAAGAATATAGAATATAACACAAATAACAGAATATGGAAAACAGAATACAGAAACCAAAATTTAGAACATGGAATGCAGAACACAGAATATAGAATATAGAAAACAGAATACTGAATAAAAATTTAGAATATAGAATGTAGAACACTGTAAATAGAACATAGAATAGAGAATATAGAACCCAGAATTTAAAACATGGAATGCAGAACACAGAATTTAGAATATAGAATACAGACTACTGAATAAAGAATATAGAATATTGAATGTAGAACACAGAATATAGAATATAGTCAACGGAATGCAGAATATAGAATATGGAATATAGAATGATGAACCCAAAGTTTAGAATATAGAATAGAATATATAGAACCCAGAATTAAGAACATTGAATGTAGAACACACAATTTAGAATATAGAATACAGAATACTGAATATCGAATTTAGAATATAGAATGTAGAACACAGAATATGGAATGATAGATACGGAATGCAGAATATTGAATACAGAATATAGAATATAGAACACAGAATATAGAATATACACTTCGGAATGCAGAGTATAGAATATAGAATATAGAAAGATGAACACAGAATATAGAATATAGAATAGAAAATATAGAACCCCGAATTTAGAACATGGAAAGCAGAATTCAGAATTTAGTATATAGAATACAGAATACAGAATATGGATTATAGAACATGGAATGCAGAACCCAGAATATACAATATAGAATACGGAATTCTGAATATAGAATTTAGAATATAGAATTTAGAACACAGAATATAGAATATAGAGTATAGAATATAGAACCGAGAATTTAGAATATGGAATGCAGAACACAGAATTCAGAATATAGAATACAGAATACTGAATATAGAATTCAGAATATAGAATGTAGAACACAGAATGTAGAATATGTAATACAGAATACAGAAAAGAGAATTTAGATAATGGAATGCACAACACAGAATTTAGAATCTAGAATACAGATTACTGAATATAAAATTTTGAATATAGAATGTAGAACACAGAATATGGAATGTAGAATACGGAATATAGAATATGGAAAACAGAATACAGAACCCAGAATTTAGAACATGGAATGCATAACACAGAATTTAGAATATAGAATACATACAACTGAAAATAGAATTTATAATATAGAATGTAGAACACAGAATATAGAATACAGAATACAGAATGCTGAATATAGTATTTAGAATATCGAATGTTGAACACAGATTATACAAAATTGAATAGAGATTATACAACACAGAATTTAGAATATGGAATGCAGAACACAGAATTTAGAACATAGAATACCGAATACTGAATATAGAATATGAATATACAATGTAGAACACAGAATTTAGAATATAGAATACAGAATACTGAATATAGAATTTAGAATATACAACGTAGAACACAGAATATAGAATATAGAATACGGAATGCAGAAATTAGAATACAGAATATAGAATGTAGAATACAGAATATAGAATATGGGAAATAGAATACAAAACCCAGAATTGAGAACATGGAATGCAGAACAGAGAATTTAGAATATAGAAAACAGGATACTGAATATAGAATTTAGAATATAAAATATAGAACACTGAATATAGAATAGAGAATAGAGAATATAGAACCCAGAATTTAGAACATGGAATGCAGAACACAGAATATAGAATATAGAATACCGAATACTGAATATAGAATATGAATATACAATCTTGAACTCAGAATTTAGAATATAGAATAAAAAATACTGAATATAGAATTTAGAAAATAGAATGTAGAAAACAGAATATAGAATATAGAATAGAAAATATAGAACCCAGAATTTAGAACATGGAATGCAGAAAACAGAATTGAGAGTATAGAATACAGAATACTAAATATAGGATTTAGAATATAGAATGTAGAACACAGAATATGGAATATAGACTACGGAAAGCAGAATATAGAATACACAATATAGAATGATGAACACAAAATATAGAATATAGAATAGAGAATATAGAACCCAGAATTAAGAACATGGAAAGTAGAACACAGAATACAGTATATAGAATACAGAATATGGAACCCAAATTATAGAACATGGAATGAAGAACACAGAATTTTGAATATAGATTTCAGAAAACATAATATCGAATATAGAATATAGAATGTAAAATACAGAATATGAAATGTAGAATACGGAATGCCGAATATTGAATACAGAATATAGAATGTAGAAGACTGAATTTAGAATATAGAAAACAGAATAGAGAAATCAGAATTTAGAACATGGAATGCAGAACACAGAATTTAGAAAATAGAACACAGATTTCTGAATATAGAATTTAGAATATAGAATTTAGAACACAGAATTTAGAATATAGAGTATAGAATACTGAATAATCAATACAGAATATAGAATGTAGAACACAGAATTTAGAAGACAGAACACAGAATGCTGAATATACTATTTAGAATATCGAATCTAGAACACAGAATATAGAAAATAGAATAGAGAATATAGAAACCAGAATTTAGAACATGGAATTTAGAACACAGAATTTAGAATATAGTATACAGAATACTGAGTATCGAACTTAGAATATACAATGTAGAAGTAAGAATATAGAATATAGGATACGAAATGTAAATTATAGAATAAAGAATATAGAATGTAGAACACAAAATATAGAATATGGAAAACAGAATACAGAACACAAAATTTAGAACATGGAATGCAGAACACAGAATTTAGAGTAAATAATACAGAATACTGAATATAAAATTTAGAATATAGAATGTAGAACACAGAATATGGAATACAGAATACGGAATGCAGAATATTGAATACAGAATATAGAATATAGAACACAGAATTTAGAATATGGAAAACAGAATACAAAACCCAGAATTGAGAATATGGAATGCAGAAGACAGAATTTGGAATATAAAATACAGAATACTGAATATAGAATTTAGAATATAGAATGTAGAACACAGAATATAGATTATAGAATAGAGAATGTAGAACCCAGAATTTTGAACATGGAATGCCGAACACAGAATTTAGAGTATATAATACAGATTTCTGAATATAAAATTTAGAATATAGAATGTAGAACACAGAATATGGAATGCAGAATACGGAATGCAGAATTGAATTCAGAATATAGAATGTAGAACACAGAAGTAAGAATATGGAAAACAGAATATAGAACCCAGAATTTAGAACATGGAATGCAGAACAATGAATTTAAAATATAGAATACAGATTACTGAATATAGAATTTAGAATATACAATGTAGAACACAGAATATAGAATATAGAATATGGAATGCAGAATATAGAATGGAGAACACAGAATATAGAATATAGAATAGAGTATATGGAACACAAATATTAGAACATGGAATGCAGAACACAGAATTTAGAATATAGAAAACAGAATACTGAATAAAATTTTAGAATATAGAATGTATAACACTGTAAATAGAATATAGAATAGAGAATATAGAACCCAGAATTTAGAACATGGAATGCAGAACACAGAATTTAGAATATAGAATACAGAATACTGAATATAGTATTTAGAATATTGAATGTAGAACACAGAATATAGAATATAGTTTACGGAATGCAGAATATAGAATATAGAATATAGAATGATGAACCCAAAGTATAGAATATAGAATAGAAAATATAGAACCCAGAATTAAGAATATTGAATGTAGAACACACAATTTAGAATATAGAATACAGAATACTGAATATCGAATTTAGAATATAGAATGAAGAAAACAGAATATGGAATGATAGATACGGAATGCAGAATATAGAATACAGAATATAGAATGTAGAACACAGAATATAGAATATGGAAAACAGAATACAGAACCCAGAATTTAGAACATGGAATGCAGAACACTGAATTTAGAATATAGAATACATACAATTGAAAATAGAATTTATAATATAGAATGTAGAACACAGAATTTAGAATATAGAACACAGAATGCTGACTATAGTATTTAGAATATCGAATGTTGAACACAGAATATACAAAATTGAATAGAGAATATACAAACCAGAATTTAGAATATGGAATGCAAAAAACAGAATTTAGAATATAAAATACCGAATACTGAATATAGAATATGAATATACAATGTAGAACACAGAATTTAGAATATAGAATACAGAATACAGAATATAGAATTTAGAATATACAATGTAGTACACAGAATAAAGAATACGGAATGCAGAATATAGTATACAAAATATAGAACACAAAATTTAGAACATGGAATGCACAACACAGGATTTGAATATAGAATACCGAATACTGAATATAGAAAATGAATATACAATGTTGAACACAGAATTTAGAATATAGAATAAAAAATACTGAATATAGAATTTAGAATATTGGATGTAGTAAACAGAATATAGAATAGAGAATATAGAACCCAGAATTTAGAACATGGAATGCAGAAATCAGAATTGAGAATATAGAATACAGAATACTGAATATTGGATTCAGAATATAGAATGTAGAACACAGAATATAGAATATAGGCTACGGAATGCAGAATAAAGTATACACAATATAGAGTGATGAACACAAAATATAGAATAAAGAATAGAGAATATAGAACTCAGAATTAAGAACATGGAATGTAGAACACAGAATACAGTATATAGAATAGAGAATATGGAACCCAAAATATAGAACATGGAATGAAGAACACAGAATTTAGAATATGGATTACAGAATACATAATATCGAAATAAGAATATAGAATGTAAAACACAGAATATGTAATGTAGAATACGGAATGCAGAATATTGAATACAGAATATAGAATGTAGAAGACAAAATTTAGAATATAGAAAACAGAATATAGAACACAGAATTTAGAACATGGAATGCAGAACACAGAATTTAGAAAATAAAATACAGATTTCTGAATATAGAATTTAGAATATAGAATGAAGAACACAGAATATAGAATATAGTATAGAGAATGTAGAACCCAGAATGTAGAACATGGAATGCAGAATGTAGAATATAGAATATAGAATACCGAATAATGAATATAGAATTTTAAATAAAGAATGTAGAACACAGAATTTAGAATATAGGATACGGAATGTAGAATATAGAATACAGAATATAGAATGTAGAACACAAAATATAGAATATAGAGTATAGAATACTGAATATAGAATTTAGAATATATAATGTAGAACACAGAATATAGAATATAGAATACAGATTATAGAACCCAAAATTTAGAACATGGAATGCAGAACACAGAATTTAGAATATAGAATTCCGAATACTGAATATAGAATATTAATATACAATGCAGAACACAGTATTTAGACTATGCAATACAGAATATTTTATATAGAATTTAGAATATTCAATTTAGAACACAGAATATAGAATATAGTACAGAATGCAGAATGTAGAATACAGAAGATAGAATATAGAACACAGAATATAGAATATGGAAAACAGTATACAAAACCCAGAATTGAGGAAAAGGAAAGAAGAACACAGAATTTAGAATATAGAAAACAGAATACTGAATATAGAATTTCAAATATAGAAAGTTGAACACAGAATTTAGAATATACAATAAAGAATACTGAATATTGAATTTAGAATATTGTATGTAGAACACAGTATATAGAATATAGATTTGTGAATGCAGAATATAGTAGGTAAATTTAGAATGAAGAACACAAATATAGAATATATAATAGTGAATATAGAACCCAGAACTTAGAACACTGAAAGCAGAACACTGAATTTAGAATATAGAATACAGGATAATTATTATAAAATTTAGAATATAGAATGTTGAACACAGAGTATAGAATATAGAATACGGAATAGTGAATATAGAATTTACAATATACAATGTAGAACACAGAAAATAGAATATAGAATACGGAATGCAGAATTTAGAATACAGAATATAGAATGTAGAACATAGAAAATAGAATATAGAATAGAGTATATGGAACACAAAATTTAGAACATGGAATGCAGAACACAGAATTTAGAATATAGAATACAGAATACAGAATATAGAATTTAGAATATAGAATGTAGAACACAGAATATAGAATATAGAGTATAGTATATAGAACCCAGAATTTAGAACATGGAATGCACAACATAGAGTTTAGTATATAGAATAAAGAATACTGAGTATAAAATTTTGAATATAGAAAGTATAACACAGAATATGGAATGTAGAATACGGAATGCAGAATATAGAATACAGAATATAGAATGTAGAACACAGAATATAGAATATGGAAAACAGAATACAGAACCCAGAACTTAGAACATGGAATGCAGAACACAGAATTTAGAATATAGAATCCAGATTACTGAATATAGAATTTAGAATATAGAATGTAGAACACAGAATTTAGAATATAGACTACGGTATGCAGAATATTGTATATAGAATATAGAAAGATGAACACAAAATGTAGAATAAAGAATACAGAATATAGAACCCAGAATTTATAACATGGAATGTAGAACACAGAATTTAGAATATAGAATACACAATACTGAATATCGAATTTAGAATATACAATGTAGAACACAGTATATGGAATGGAGAATATGGAATGCAGAATATGGAATACAGAAAATAGAATGTAGAATACAGAATTTAGAATATGGAAAACAGAATATAGAACCCAGAATTTAGAACATGGAATGCAGAACACTGAATTTAGAATATAGAATACAGAATACTGAATATAGAATTTAGAATATAGAATGTAGAACACAGAATTTAGAATATAGAATACCTAATACTGAATATAGAATATGAATATCCAATGTAGAACACAGAATTTAGAATATAGAATACAGAATACAGAATATAGAATTTAGAATATACAATGTAGAACACAGAATATAGAATATAGAATACGGAATGCAGAATATAGTATACAGAATATACAACACAAAATTTAGAACATGGAATTCACAACACAGGATTTAGAATATAGAATACCGAATTCTGAATATAGAATATGGATATACAATGTTGAACACAGAATTTAGAATATAGAATAAAAAATACTGAATATAGAATTTAGAGTATACAATGTAGAAAACAGAATATAGAACAGAGAATATAGAATATAGAACCCAGAATTTAGAACATGGAATGCAGAACACAGAATTTGGAATATAAAATACAGAATTCTGAATATAGAATTTAGAATATTGAATGTAGAACACAGAATATAGATTATAGAATAGAGAATGTAGAACCCAGAATTTTGAACATGGAATGCCGAACTCAGAATTTAGAATACAGAATTCAGAATACTGAATATAGAATTTAGAACATAGGATGCGGAACACAGACAATACAGTATAGAATACAGAATACTTAATATAGAATTTAGAACTTAGAATGCGGAACACAGCAATTAGAATATACAATATAGAATACTGAATATATAATTTAGAACATGGAAAGCAGAACCCAGAATTTAGAATATAGAATACGGAATACTGAATATAGAATTTAGAATATACAATGTAGAACACAGAATATATAATATAGAGTATAGAATATAGAACCCAGAATTTAGAACATGGAATGCAGAACACATAATTTATAAAATAGTATACAGAATACTGAATATAGAATTTAGAATATAGAATGTAAAACACAGAGTATAGAATATAGAATTGGGAATGCAGAATATTGAGTACAGAATATAGAATGTAGAACACAGAATTTAGAATATGGAAAACAGAATATAGAACCCAGGATTTAGAACATGGAATGCAGAACACAGAATTTAGAATATAGGAAACAGACTACTGAATATAGAATTTAGAATTTAGAATGTAGAACACAAAATTTAGAATATAGAATACCGAATACTGAATATAGAATATGAATATACAATGTAGAACACAGAGTTTAGAATATAGAATAGAGAATACTGAATATAGAATTTAGAATATAAAATGTAGAAAACAGAATATAGGATAGAGAATACGGAAAGCTGAATATAGAATACAGAATATAGAATGTAGAACACAGAATATAGAATATAGAGCACTGAATACTGAATATAGAATTTCGAATATAGAATGTTGAACACAGAATTTAGAAGATAGAAAAAAGAATACTGAATAGAGAATTTAGAATACAGAGTTTAGAACACAGAATAGAGAATATAGAACCGAGAATTTAGAACATGGAATGCAGAATATTGAATATAGAATATAGAATACAGAATACTGAATATAGAGTTTAGAATATAGAATGTAGGACACAGAATATAGAATATAGGCTACGGAATGCAGAATATAGAATATAGAATATTGAATGATGAACCCAAAGTATAGAATATAGAATAGAAAATATAGAACCCAGAATTTAGAACATGGAAACAGAATGCATTATTTAGTATATAGAATACAGAATACCTAATATGGATTATAGAACATGGAACGCAGAACCCAGAAAATACAATATAGAATACAGAATACTGAATATCGAATACAGAATATAAAATTTAGAACACAGTATATAGAATATAGAGTATAGTATATAGAACCCGGAATTTAGAACATGGAATGCAGAACACAGAATTTAGAATATAGAATACAGAATACTGAATATAGAATTTAGATTATAGAATATAGGACACAGAATAAAGAATGCAGAATACGGAATGCAAAATATAGGATACAAAATATAGAATATAGAACACAGTATGTAGAATATGGAAAACAGAATATAGATCGCAGGATTTAGAACATGGAATGCAGAACACAGAATTTGGAATATAAAATACAGAATACTGCATATAGAATTTAGAATATAGAATGTAGAACACAGAATATAGATTATAGAATAGAGAATGTAGAACCCAGAATATTGAACATGGAATGCCGAACACAGAATTTATAATATAGAATACAGAATACTTAATATAGAATTTAGAACGTAGAATGCGGAACACAGCAATTAGAATATAGAATACAGAATACTGAATATATAATATAGAACATGGAAAGCAGAACTCAGAATATAGAATATAGAATACAGAATACTGAATATAGATTTTAGAACATGGAATGCAGAACCCAGAATATAGAATATAGAATACGGTATACTGAATATAGAATTTAGAATATACAATGTAGAACACAGAATATAGAATATAGAATATAGAACCCAGAATTTAGAACATGGAATGCAGAACACAATATTTAGAATATAGAATACAGAATACTGAATATAGAATTTAGAATATAGAATGTAGAACACACTATAGAATATAGAATACGGAATGCAGAATATTGAGTACAGAATATAGAATGTAGAACACAGAATTTAGAATATGGAAAACAGTATATAGAACCCAGGATTTAGAACATGGAATGCAGAACACAGAATTCAGAATATAGAATACAGACTACTGCGTATAGAATTTTGAATGTAGAACACAGAATTTAGAATATAGAATACAGAATACTGAATATAGAATTAAGAATATACAATGTAGAAAACAGAATAAAGAATATAGAATACGGAAAGCAGAATATAGAATACAGAATATAGAATTCAGAGCACAGAATATAGAATATGGAAAACAGAATACAAAACCCAGAATTGAGAACATGGAATGCAGAACACAGAATTTAGAATATAGAGAACAGAATACTGAATATAGAATTTCGAATATAGAATTTTGAACACAGAATTTAGAATATAGAAAACAGAATACTGAATATAGAATTTAGAAAATGGAAATTAAAACACAGAATAGAGAATATAGAATAGAGAATGTAGAACAGAGAATTTAGAACATGGAATTTAGAACACAGAATTTAGAATATAGAATACAGAATACTGAGTATCGAATTTACAATATAGAATGTAGAACTTAGAATTTAGAATATAGGATACGGAAAGTAGAATATAGAATAAAGAATATAGAAAATAGAACACAAAATATAGAATATGTAAAACAGAATACAGAACCCAAAATTTAGTACATGGAATGCAGAACACAGAATTTAGAGTATATACTACAGAATACTGAATATAAAATTTAGAATATAGAATGTAGAACACAAAATATGGAATGTAGAATACGGAATGCAGAATATAGAATACAGAATATAGAATGTAGAGCACAGAATATAGAATATGGGAAACAGAATACAGAACCCAGAATTTTGAACAAGGAATGTAGAACACAGACTTTAGAATATAGAATACAGATTACTGAATATAGAATTTAGAATATAGAATGTAGAACACAGAATTTAGAAAATAGACTACGGAAAGCAGAATACTGTAAAGAGAATATAGAATGATGAACACAAAATATAGGATATAGAATACAGAACATAGAACATTGGATTTAGAACATGGAATGCAGATCACAGAATTTGGAATATAAAATACAGAATCCTGAATATAGAATTTAGAATATAGAATGTAGAACACAGAATATAGATTATAGAATAGAGAATGTAGAACCCAGAGTTTTGAACATGGAATTCCGAACACAGAATTTACAGTATAGAATACAGAATACTTAATATAGAATTTAGAACTTAAAATGCGGAACACATCAATTAGAATATAGAATATAGAATACTGAATATATAATTTAGAACATGGAATGCAGAAACCAGAATTTAGAATATAGAATAAGGAATACTGAATATAGAATTTAGAATATACAATGTAGAACACAGAATATAGAATATAGAGTATAGAATATAGAACCGAGAAATTAGAACATGGAATGCAGATCATAGAATTTAGAATATAGAATACAGAATACTGAATATAGAATTTAGAATATAGAATGTAGGACACAGAATACAGAATATAGGCTACGGAATGCAGAAGATAGAATATAGAATGATGAACCCAAAGTATAGAATATAGAATAGAAAATATAGAACCCAGAATTTAGAACATGGAAAGCAGAATTCATTATTTTGTATATAGAATACAGAATACCGAATATGGATTATAGAACATGGAATGCAGAACCCAGAAAATACAATATAGAATACAGAATACTGAATATAGAATATAGAATATAGAACTTATAACACAGTATATACAATAGAGAGTATAGTATATAGAACCCAGAATTTAGAACATGGAATGCAGAACACAGAATTTAGAATATAGAATACAGAATACTGAATATAGAATTTAGAATATAGAATATAGGACACAGAATATAGAATGTAGAATACCGAATGCAAAATATAGAATACACAATATAGAATGTAGAACAAAGAATGTAGAATATGCAAAACAGAATATAGATCCCAGGATTTAGAACATGGAATGCAGAACACAGAATTTGGAATATAAAATACAGAATACTGAATATAGAATTTAGAATATAGAATGTAGAACACAGAACATGGAATGTAGAATACGGAATGCAGAATATTGAAAACAGAATATCGAATGTAGAACACAGAATTTAGAATATATAAAACAGAACATAGAACCCAGAATTTAGAACATGGAATTCAGAACACAGTATTTAGAATATAAAAGACAGATTACTTAATATAGAATTTAGAATATAAAATGTAGAACACAGAATATAGAATATAGACAACGGAATGCAGAATATAGTATATAGAATATAGAATGATGAACACAATATATAGAATAAAGAATACAGAATATAGAACCCAGAATTTATAACATGGAATGTAGAACACAGAATTTAGTATATAGAATACAGAATACTAAATATCGAATTAAGAATATAGAATGTAGAACACAGTGTTTGAATTGTAGAATACGGAATGCAGATATTGAATACAGAATATAGAATATACAACACAGAATTTAGAATATTGGAAACAGAATATAGATCCCAGGATTTAGAATATGGAATGCAGAACACAGAATTTGGAATATAAAATACAGAATACTGAATATAGAATTTAGAATATAGAATGTAGAACACAGAATATAGATTATAGAATAGAGAATGTAGAACCCAGAATTTTGAACATGGAATGCCGAACACAGAATTTAGAATATAGAATACAGAATACTGAATATAGGATTCAGAACATAGAATGCGGAACACAGAATTTACAATATAGAATACAGAATACTTAATATAGTATTTATAACTTAGAATGCGGAACACAGCAATTAGAATATATAATAGAGTATACTTAATATAGAATTTAGAACTTTGAATGCGGAACACAGAATATTGAATATAGAATATAGAATACTGAATATATAATATAGAACATGGAATGCAGAACCCAGAATATAGAATATAGAATAAGGAATACTGAATATAGAATTTAGAATATACAATGTAGAACACAGAATATGGAATATAGAGTTTAGAATATAGAACACAGAATTTAAAAAATGGAATGCAGAACACAATATTTAGAAAATAGAATACAGATTACTGAATATAGAATTTAGAATATAGAATGTAGAACACAGAGTATAGAATATAGAATAGGGAATGCAGAATATTGAGTACAGAATATAGAATGTAGAACACAGAATATAGAATATGGAAAACAGAATATAGAACCCAGGATTTAGAACATGGAATGCAGAACACATAATTTAGAATATAGAAAACAGACTACTGAATATAGAATTTAGAATTTAGAATGTAGAACACAGAATTTAGAATATAGAATACCGAATACTGAATATAGAATATGAATATACAATGTAGAACACAGAATTCAGAATATAGAATACAGAATACTGAATATAGAATTTAGAATATACAATGTAGAAAACAGAATAAAGGATAGAGAATACGGAAAGCAGAATATAGAATACAGAATATAGAATGTAGAACACAGAATATAGAATATAGAAAACAGAATACTGAATAGAGAATTTAGAATATAGAATTTAGAACACAGAATTTAGAATATAGAGAACAGAATACTGAATATAGGATTTCGAATATAGAATGTTGAACACAGAATTTAGAATATAGAAAACAGAATACTGAATATGGAATTTAGAATATAGAATTTAGAACACAGAATAGAGAATATAGAATAGAGAATATAGAACCGAGAATTTAGAACATAGAATGCAGAACACAGAATTTAGAATATAGAATACAGAATACTGAATATAGAATTTAGAATATAGAATTAAGACACAGAATATAGAATATAGACTACGGAATGCAGAATATAGAATATAGAATATAGAATGATGAACCCAAAGTATAGAATATAGAATAGAAAATATAGAAACCAGAATTAAGAACATGGAATGTAGAACACCGAATTTAGAATATAGAATACAGAATACTTAATATAGAATATAGAACACAGAATATGGAATGTTAGATACAAAATGCAGAATATTGAATAGAGAATATAGAATTTAGAACACAGAATATAGAATATAGGATAGAAAATATAGAACCCCGAATTTAGAACATGGAAAGCAGAATTCAGTAATTAGTATATAGAATAGAGAATACCGAATATGGATTATAGAACATGGAATGCAGAACACAGAATTCAGAATATAGAATACAGAATACTGAATATAGAATTTAGACTATAGAATTTAAGACACAGAATATAGAATGTAGAATACGGAATGCAAAATATAGACTACAGAATATAGAATGTAGAACACAGAATGTAGAATATGGAAAAGAGAATACAGAAACGAGAATTTAGAACATGGAATGCACAACACAGAGTTTAGAATATAGAATACAGGATACTAAATATAAAATTTTGAATATAGAATGTAGACCACAGAATATGGAATGTAGAATACGGAATGCAGAATATAGAATTCAGAATATAAAATTTAGAACACAGAATATAGAATATGGAAAACAGAATACAGAACCTAGAATTTAGAACATGGAATGCAGAACACTGAATTTAGAATATTGAATACATACAACTGAAAATAGAATTTAGAATATAGAATGTAGTACACAGAATTTAGAATATAGAACACAGAATGCTGAATATATTATTTAGAATATCGAATGTTGAACACAGAATATAGAAAATAGAATAGAGTATATAGAACCCAGAATTTAGAACATGGAATTTAGAACACAGAATTTAGAATATAGAATACAGAATACTGAATATAGAATTTAGAACATAGAATGCGGAACACACAATTTACAATATAGAATACAGTATATTTAATATAGAATTTAGAATATAGTATTAAGGACACAGAATATAGAATATAGACTACGGAATGCAGAATATAGAATATAGAATATAGAATGTTGAAACCAAAGTATAGAATATAGAATAGAAAATATAGAAACCAGAATTTAGAAAATGGAAAGCAGAATTCAGAATTTAGTATATAGAATACAGAATACCGAATATGGATTATAGAATATGAAATGCAAAACCCAGAAAATACAATATACAATATGGAATACTGAATATAGAATATAAAATATAGAATTTACAACAGAGAATAAAGAATATAGAGAATAGTATATAGAATC
The DNA here is from genome assembly GCF_048564905.1 of Vicugna pacos. Classification (NCBI taxonomy): domain Eukaryota; kingdom Metazoa; phylum Chordata; class Mammalia; order Artiodactyla; family Camelidae; genus Vicugna; species Vicugna pacos. The sequence goes on from NW_027328737.1 coordinate 4,718,770, forward strand.
CAGAATTTAGAACATGGAATGCAGAACACAGAATTTAGAATATAGAATACAGAATACTGAATATAGAATTTAGAATATAGAATGTAGAACACAGAGTATAGAATATAGAATACTGAATGAAGAATATTGAGTACATAATATAAAATGTAGAACACAGAATATAGAATATGGAAAACAGAACATAGAACCCAGGATTTAGAACATGGAATGCAGAACACTGAATTTAGAATATAGAATACAGACTACTGAATATAGAATTTAGAATTTAGAATGTAGAACACAAAATTTAGAATACAGAATACCGAATACTGAATATAGAATATGAATATACAATGTAGAACACAGAATTTAGAATATACAATACAGAATACTGAATATAGTATTTAGAATATACGATGTAGAAAATAGAATAAAGAATATAGAATACGGAAAGCAGAATATAGAATACAGAATATAGAATGTAGGACACAGAATATAGAATATGGAAAACAGATTACAAAACCCAGAATTGAGAATATGGAATGCAGAAGACAGAATTTAGAATATAGAGAACAGAATACTGCATATAGAATTTCAAATATAGAATGTTGAACACAGAATTTAGAATATAGAAAACAGAATACTGAATATAGAATTTAGAATATAGAATTGAGAACACAGAATAGAGAATAAAGAATAGAGAATATAGAACAGAGAATTTAGAACATGGAATTTAGAACACAGAATTTAGATTAAAGGGTACAGAATTCTGAGTATCGAAATTATAATATAGAATGTAGAACTCAGAATTTTGAATATAGGATACGGAATGTAGAATATAGAATAAAGAATATAGAATATAGAACACAAAATATACAATATGGAAAACAGAATACAGAACCCAAAATTTAGAACATGGAATGCAGAACACAGAATTTAGAGTATATACTGCAGAATACTGAATATAAAATGTAGAATATAGAATGTAGAACACAGAATACGGAATGTAGAACACAGAATTTAGAATATGGAAAACAGAATATATAACCCAGAATTTAGAACATGGAATGCAGAACACAGAATTTAGAATATAGTATACAGATTACTGCATATAGAATTTAGAATATAGAATGAAGAACACAGAATAAAGAATATAGACTACGGAATGCAGAATATAGAATATAGAATATAGAATAATGAGCACAAAATATAGAATAGAGAATATAGAACCCAGAATTTAGAACATGGAATGCAGAACACAGAATATAGTATATAGAATACAGAATACTGAATATACAATTTAAAATATAGAATGTAGAACACAGAATATAGAATATAGACTACGGAAGGCAGAATAAAGTATATAGAATATAGAATGATGAACACAAAATGTAGAATAATGAATAGAGAATATATAACCCCGAATTTATAACATGGAATGTAGAACACAGATTTTGGAATATAAAATACAGAATACTTAATATTGAATTTAGAAAATACAATATAGAACACAGAATATGGAATGTAGAATACGGAAAATCTAATATTGAATACAGAATATAGAATGTAGAACACAGAATGTAGAATATGGAAAACAGAGTACAGAAACGAGAATTTAGAACATGGAATGCACAACACAGAGTTTAGAATATAGAATATAGAATACTGAATATAAAATTTTGAATATAGAATGTAAAACACAGAATAGGGAATGTACAATACGGAATGCAGAATATAGAATACAGAATATAGAATGTAGAACACAGAATATAGAATATGGAAAACAGAATACAGAACCCAGAATTTAGAACATGGAATGCAGAACACAGAATTTACAATATAAAATACGTAAAACTGAAAATAGAAATTAAAATATAGAATGTAGAACACAGAATTTAGAATATAGTACACAGAATGCTGAATATAGTATTTAGAATATCGAAAGTTGAACACAGATTATACAAAATTGAATAGAGAATATACAACACAGAATTTAGAATATGGAATGCAGAACACAGAATTTAGAATATAGAATACAGAATACTGAATATAGAATATGAATATACAATGTAGAACACAGTATTTAGAATATAGAATACAGAATACTGAATATAGAATTTAGAATATACAACGTAGAACACAGAATATAGAATATAGAATATGGAATGCAGAATTTAGAATACAGAATATAGAATGTAGAATACAGAATATAGAATATGGGAAACAGAATACAAAACCCAGAATTGAGAACATGGAATGCAGAACAGAGAATTTAGAATATAGAAAACAGAATATTGAATATAGAATTTAGAATATAAAATATAGAACACAGAATATAGAATATAGAATAAAGAATACTGAATATAGAATTTAGAATATAGAATGTAGAACACAGAATATAGAATAGAGAATAGAGAATAAAGAACCCAGAATTTAGAACATGGAATGCAGAACACAGAATATAGAATATAGAATACAGAATACTGAATATAGAATTTAGAAAATAGAATTCGGAACGCAGAATTTACAAAATAGAATACAGAATACTTAATATAGAATTTAGAACGTAGAATGCGGAACACAGCAATTAGAATATAGAATACAGAATACTGAAAATATAATTTAGAACATGGAAAGCAGAACTCAGAATATAGAATATAGAATACAGAATACTGAATATAGATTTTGGTTTATGGAATGCAGAACCCAGAATATAGAATATAGAATATGGTATACTGAATATAGAATTTAGAATATACAATGTAGAACACAGAATATAGAATATAGAATATACAATATACAATATAGAACCCAGAATTTAGAACATGGAATGCAGAACACAATATTTAGAATATAGAATACAGAATACTGAATATAGAATTTAGAATATAGAATGTAGAACACAGAGTATAGAATATAGAATACGGAATGCAGAATATTGATTACAGAATATAGAATGTAGAACACAGAATTTAGAATATGGAAAACAGAATATAGAAACCAGGATTTAGAACATGGAATGCAGAACACAGAATTTAGAATAAAGAATACAGACTACTGAATATAGAATTTAGAATTTAGAATGTAGAACACAGAATTTAGAATATATATTACCGAATACTGAATATAGAATTTGAATCTACAATGTAGAACACCGAATTTAGAATATAGAATACAGAATACTTAATATAGAATATAGAACACAGAATATGGAATGTTAGATACAAAATGCAGAATATTGAATACAGAATATAGAATTTAGAACACAGAATATAGAATATAGGATAGAAAATATAGAACCCCGAACTTAGAACATGGAAAGCAGAATTCAGTAATTAGTATATAGAATAGAGAATACCGAATATGGATTATAGAACATGGAATGCAGAACACAGAATTCAGAATATAGAATACAGAATACTGAATATAGAATTTAGACTATAGAATTTAAGACACAGAATATAGAATGTAGAATACGGAATGCAAAATATAGACTACAGAATATAGAATGTAGAACACAGAATGTAGAATATGGAAAAGAGAATACAGAAACGAGAATTTAGAACATGGAATGCACAACACAGAGTTTAGAATATAGAATACAGGATACTAAATATAAAATATTGAATATAGAATATAGAACACAGAATACGGAATGTAGAATACGGAATGCAGAATATAGAATACAGAATATAGAATGTAGAACACAGAATAAAGAATATGGAAAACAGAACACAGAACCCAGAATTTAGAACATGGAATGCAGAACACTGAATATAGAATATAAAATACATACAACTGAAAATAGAATTTAGAATATAGAATGTAGAACACAGAATTTAGAATATAGAACACAGAATGCTGAATACAGTATTTAGAATATCGAATGTTGAACACATAATATAGAAAATAGAATAGAGTATATAGAACCCAGAATTTAGAACATGGAATTTAGAACACAGAATTTAGAATATTGAATACAGAATACTGAATATAGGATTTAGAACATAGAATACGGAACACAGAATTTAAAATATAGAATACAGAATACGTAATAAAGAATTTAGAATATAGAATTTAGGACACAGAATATAGAATATACGCTATGGAATGCAGAATATAGAATATAGAATATAGAATGTTGAACCCAAAGTATAGAATATAGAATAGAAATTATAGAACCCAGAATTTAGAAAATGGAAAGCAGAATTCAGTATTTAGTATATAGAATACAGAATACCGAATATGGATTATAGAACATGGAATGCAGAACCCAGAAAATACAATATAGAATATGGAATACTGAATATAGAATATAGAATATAGAATTTAGAACATAGAATAAAGTATATAGAGCATAGTATATAGAAACCAGAATTTAGAAAATGGAATGCAGAACACAGAATTTAGAATATAGAATACATAATACTGAATATAGAATTTAGATTATAGAATGTAGGACACAGAATATAGAATGTAGAATACGGAATGCAAAACATAGAATACACAATATAGTATCTAGAACACACAATGTAGAATATTGAAAACAGAATATAGATTCCAGGATTTAGAACATGCAATGAAGAACACAGAATTTGGAAAATAAAATACAGAATACTGAATATAGAATTTAGAATATAGAATGTAGTACACAGAATATAGATTATAGAATATAGAATGTAGAACCCAGAATTTTGAACATGGAATGCCGAACACAGAATTTAGAATATAGAATACAGAATACTGAATATAGAATTTAGAACATGGAAAGCAAAACTCAGAATATAGAATTTAGAATACAGAATACTGAATATAGATTTGAGAACATGGAGTGCAGAACCCAGAATATAGAATATAGAATACGGAATACTGAATATAGAATTTAGAATATACAATTTATAACACAGAATATAGAATATAGAGTATAGAATATAGAACCCAGGATTTAGAACATGGAATGCAGAACACAATAATAAGAATATAGAATACAGAATACTAAATATAAAATTTTGAATATAGAATGTAGATCACAGAATATGGAATGTAGAATACGGAATGCAGAATATAGAATACAGAATATAAAATTTAGAACACAGAATATAGAATATGGAAAACAGAATACAGAACCCAGAATTTAGAACATTGAATGCAGAACACTGAATTATGAATATAGAATACATACAACTGAAAATAGAATTTAGAATATAGAATGTAGAACACAGAATTTAGAATATAGAGAACAGAATACTGAATATAGAATTTCGAATATAGAATGTTGAACACAGAATTTAGAATATAGAAAAGAGAATACTGAATATAGAATTTAGAATATAGAATTTAGAACACAGAATAGAGAATATAGAATAGAGAATATAGAACCGAGAATTTGGAACATGGAATGCAGAACACAGAATTTAGAATATAGAATACAGAATACTGAATATAGAATTTAGAATATAGAATGTAGGACACAGAATATAGAATATAGACAACGAAATGCAGAATATAGAATATAGATTATAGAATGATGAAACCAAAGTATAGAATATAGAATAGAAAATATAGAACCCAGAATTAAAAACATGGAGTGTAGAACACCGAATTTAGAATATAGAATACAGAATACTGAATAAAGAATGTAGAACACAGAATATGGAATGTTAGATACGGAATGCAGAATATTGAATACTGAATATAGAATGTAGAACACAGAATATAGAATATAGACTTCGGAATGCAGAATATAGAATATAGAATATAGAATATAGAAAGATGAACACAGAATATAGAATATAGGATAGAAATTATAGAACCCCGTATTTAGAACATGGAAAGCAGAATACAGTATTTACTATAAAAAATACAGAATACCGAATATGGATTATAGAACATGGAATGCAGAACACAGAATTCAGAATTAGAATACAGAATACTGAATATAGAATTTAGATTATAGAATGTAAGACACAGAATATAGAATGAAGAATACGGAATGCAAAATATAGAATACAGAATATAGAATGTAGAACACAGAATGTAGAATATGGAAAACATCATACAGAAACGAGAATTTAGAATATGGAATGCACAACACAGAGTTTAGAATATAGAATACAGAATACTAAATATAAAATTTTGAATATAGAATGTAGACCACAGAATATGGAATGTAGAATACGGAATGCAGAATATAGAATTCAGAATATAAAATTTAGAACACAGAATATAGAATATGGAAAACAGAATACAGAACCTAGAATTTAGAACATGGAATGCAGAACACTGAATTTAGAATATAGAATACATACAACTGAAAATAGAATTTAGAATATAGAATGTAGTACACAGAATTTAGAATATAGAACACAGAATGCTGAATATATTATTTAGAATATCGAATGTTGAACACAGAATATAGAAAATAGAATAGAGTATATAGAACCCAGAATTTAGAACATGGAATTTAGAACACAGAATTTAGAATATAGAATACAGAATACTGAATATAGAATTTAGAACATAGAATGCGGAACACAGAATTTACAATATAGAATACAGTATATTTAATATAGAATTTAGAATATAGTATTAAGGACACAGAATATAGAATATAGACTACGGAATGCAGAATATAGTATATAGAATATAGAATGTTGAAACCAAAGTATAGAATATAGAATAGAAAATATAGAAACCAGAATTTAGAAAATGGAAAGCAGAATTCAGAATTTAGTATATAGAATACAGAATACCGAATATGGATTATAGAATATGAAATGCAAAACCCAGAAAATACAATATACAATATGGAATACTGAATATAGAATATAAAATATAGAATTTACAACAGAGAATAAAGAATATAGAGAATAGTATATAGAATCCAGAATTTAGAACATGGAATGCAGAACACAGAATTTAGAATATAGAATACAGAATACTGAATATAGAATTTAGAATATAGAATGTAGAACACAGAGTATAGAATATAGAATACTGAATGAAGAATATTGAGTACATAATATAAAATGTAGAACACAGAATATAGAATATGGAAAACAGAACATAGAACCCAGGATTTAGAACATGGAATGCAGAACACTGAATTTAGAATATAGAATACAGACTACTGAATATAGAATTTAGAATTTAGAATGTAGAACACAAAATTTAGAATACAGAATACCGAATACTGAATATAGAATATGAATATACAATGTAGAACACAGAATTTAGAATATACAATACAGAATACTGAATATAGTATTTAGAATATACGATGTAGAAAATAGAATAAAGAATATAGAATACGGAAAGCAGAATATAGTATACAGAATATAGAATGTAGGACACAGAATATAGAATATGGAAAACAGATTACAAAACCCAGAATTGAGAATATGGAATGCAGAAGACAGAATTTAGAATATAGAGAACAGAATACTGCATATAGAATTTCAAATATAGAATGTTGAACACAGAATTTAGAATATAGAAAACAGAATACTGAATATAGAATTTAGAATATAGAATTGAGAACACAGAATAGAGAATAAAGAATAGAGAATATAGAACAGAGAATTTAGAACATGGAATTTAGAACACAGAATTTAGATTAAAGGGTACAGAATTCTGAGTATCGAAATTATAATATAGAATGTAGAACTCAGAATTTTGAATATAGGATACGGAATGTAGAATATAGAATAAAGAATATAGAATATAGAACACAAAATATACAATATGGAAAACAGAATACAGAACCCAAAATTTAGAACATGGAATGCAGAACACAGAATTTAGAGTATATACTGCAGAATACTGAATATAAAATGTAGAATATAGAATGTAGAACACAGAATACGGAATGTAGAACACAGAATTTAGAATATGGAAAACAGAATATATAACCCAGAATTTAGAACATGGAATGCAGAACACAGAATTTAGAATATAGTATACAGATTACTGCATATAGAATTTAGAATATAGAATGAAGAACACAGAATAAAGAATATAGACTACGGAATGCAGAATATAGAATATAGAATATAGAATAATGAGCACAAAATATAGAATAGAGAATATAGAACCCAGAATTTAGAACATGGAATGCAGAACACAGAATATAGTATATAGAATACAGAATACTGAATATACAATTTAAAATATAGAATGTAGAACACAGAATATAGAATATAGACTACGGAATGCAGAATAAAGTATATAGAATATAGAATGATGAACACAAAATGTAGAATAATGAATAGAGAATATATAAACCCGAATTTATAACATGGAATGTAGAACACAGAATTTGGAATATAAAATACAGAATACTTAATATTGAATTTAGAAAATACAATATAGAACACAGAATATGGAATGTAGAATACGGAAAATCTAATATTGAATACAGAATATAGAATGTAGAACACAGAATGTAGAATATGGAAAACAGAGTACAGAAACGAGAATTTAGAACATGGAATGCACAACACAGAGTTTAGAATATAGAATATAGAATACTGAATATAAAATTTTGAATATAGAATGTAAAACACAGAATAGGGAATGTACAATACGGAATGCAGAATATAGAATACAGAATATAGAATGTAGAACACAGAATATAGAATATGGAAAACAGAATACAGAACCCAGAATTTAGAACATGGAATGCAGAACACAGAATTTACAATATAAAATACGTAAAACTGAAAATAGAAATTAAAATATAGAATGTAGAACACAGAATTTAGAATATAGTACACAGAATGCTGAATATAGTATTTAGAATATCGAAAGTTGAACACAGATTATACAAAATTGAATAGAGAATATACAACACAGAATTTAGAATATGGAATGCAGAACACAGAATTTAGAATATAGAATACAGAATACTGAATATAGAATATGAATATACAATGTAGAACACAGTATTTAGAATATAGAATACAGAATACTGAATATAGAATTTAGAATATACAACGTAGAACACAGAATATAGAATATAGAATATGGAATGCAGAATTTAGAATACAGAATATAGAATGTAGAATACAGAATATAGAATATGGGAAACAGAATACAAAACCCAGAATTGAGAACATGGAATGCAGAACAGAGAATTTAGAATATAGAAAACAGAATATTGAATATAGAATTTAGAATATAAAATATAGAACACAGAATATAGAATATAGAATAAAGAATACTGAATATAGAATTTAGAATATAGAATGTAGAACACAGAATATAGAATAGAGAATAGAGAATAAAGAACCCAGAATTTAGAACATGGAATGCAGAACACAGAATATAGAATATAGAATACAGAATACTGAATATAGAATTTAGAAAATAGAATTCGGAACGCAGAATTTACAAAATAGAATACAGAATACTTAATATAGAATTTAGAACGTAGAATGCGGAACACAGCAATTAGAATATAGAATACAGAATACTGAAAATATAATTTAGAACATGGAAAGCAGAACTCAGAATATAGAATATAGAATACAGAATACTGAATATAGATTTTGGTTTATGGAATGCAGAACCCAGAATATAGAATATAGAATATGGTATACTGAATATAGAATTTAGAATATACAATGTAGAACACAGAATATAGAATATAGAATATACAATATACAATATAGAACCCAGAATTTAGAACATGGAATGCAGAACACAATATTTAGAATATAGAATACAGAATACTGAATATAGAATTTAGAATATAGAATGTAGAACACAGAGTATAGAATATAGAATACGGAATGCAGAATATTGATTACAGAATATAGAATGTAGAACACAGAATTTAGAATATGGAAAACAGAATATAGAAACCAGGATTTAGGACATGGAATGCAGAACACAGAATTTAGAATAAAGAATACAGACTACTGAATATAGAATTTAGAATTTAGAATGTAGAACACAGAATTTAGAATATATATTACCGAATACTGAATATAGAATTTGAATCTACAATGTAGAACACCGAATTTAGAATATAGAATACAGAATACTTAATATAGAATATAGAACACAGAATATGGAATGTTAGATACAAAATGCAGAATATTGAATACAGAATATAGAATTTAGAACACAGAATATAGAATATAGGATAGAAAATATAGAACCCCGAACTTAGAACATGGAAAGCAGAATTCAGTAATTAGTATATAGAATAGAGAATACCGAATATGGATTATAGAACATGGAATGCAGAACACAGAATTCAGAATATAGAATACAGAATACTGAATATAGAATTTAGACTATAGAATTTAAGACACAGAATATAGAATGTAGAATACGGAATGCAAAATATAGACTACAGAATATAGAATGTAGAACACAGAATGTAGAATATGGAAAAGAGAATACAGAAACGAGAATTTAGAACATGGAATGCACAACACAGAGTTTAGAATATAGAATACAGGATACTAAATATAAAATATTGAATATAGAATATAGAACACAGAATACGGAATGTAGAATACGGAATGCAGAATATAGAATACAGAATATAGAATGTAGAACACAGAATAAAGAATATGGAAAACAGAACACAGAACCCAGAATTTAGAACATGGAATGCAGAACACTGAATATAGAATATAAAATACATACAACTGAAAATAGAATTTAGAATATAGAATGTAGAACACAGAATTTAGAATATAGAACACAGAATGCTGAATACAGTATTTAGAATATCGAATGTTGAACACATAATATAGAAAATAGAATAGAGTATATAGAACCCAGAATTTAGAACATGGAATTTAGAACACAGAATTTAGAATATTGAATACAGAATACTGAATATAGGATTTAGAACATAGAATACGGAACACAGAATTTAAAATATAGAATACAGAATACGTAATAAAGAATTTAGAATATAGAATTTAGGACACAGAATATAGAATATACGCTATGGAATGCAGAATATAGAATATAGAATATAGAATGTTGAACCCAAAGTATAGAATATAGAATAGAAATTATAGAACCCAGAATTTAGAAAATGGAAAGCAGAATTCAGTATTTAGTATATAGAATACAGAATACCGAATATGGATTATAGAACATGGAATGCAGAACCCAGAAAATACAATATAGAATATGGAATACTGAATATAGAATATAGAATATAGAATTTAGAACATAGAATAAAGTATATAGAGCATAGTATATAGAAACCAGAATTTAGAAAATGGAATGCAGAACACAGAATTTAGAATATAGAATACATAATACTGAATATAGAATTTAGATTATAGAATGTAGGACACAGAATATAGAATGTAGAATACGGAATGCAAAACATAGAATACACAATATAGTATCTAGAACACACAATGTAGAATATTGAAAACAGAATATAGATTCCAGGATTTAGAACATGCAATGAAGAACACAGAATTTGGAAAATAAAATACAGAATACTGAATATAGAATTTAGAATATAGAATGTAGTACACAGAATATAGATTATAGAATATAGAATGTAGAACCCAGAATTTTGAACATGGAATGCCGAACACAGAATTTAGAATATAGAATACAGAATACTGAATATAGAATTTAGAACATGGAAAGCAAAACTCAGAATATAGAATTTAGAATACAGAATACTGAATATAGATTTGAGAACATGGAGTGCAGAACCCAGAATATAGAATATAGAATACGGAATACTGAATATTGAATTTAGAATATACAATTTATAACACAGAATATAGAATATAGAGTATAGAATATAGAACCCAGGATTTAGAACATGGAATGCAGAACACAATAATAAGAATATAGAATACAGAATACTAAATATAAAATTTTGAATATAGAATGTAGATCACAGAATATGGAATGTAGAATACGGAATGCAGAATATAGAATACAGAATATAAAATTTAGAACACAGAATATAGAATATGGAAAACAGAATACAGAACCCAGAATTTAGAACATTGAATGCAGAACACTGAATTATGAATATAGAATACATACAACTGAAAATAGAATTTAGAATATAGAATGTAGAACACAGAATTTAGAATATAGAGAACAGAATACTGAATATAGAATTTCGAATATAGAATGTTGAACACAGAATTTAGAATATAGAAAAGAGAATACTGAATATAGAATTTAGAATATAGAATTTAGAACACAGAATAGAGAATATAGAATAGAGAATATAGAACCGAGAATTTGGAACATGGAATGCAGAACACAGAATTTAGAATATAGAATACAGAATACTGAATATAGAATTTAGAATATAGAATGTAGGACACAGAATATAGAATATAGACAACGAAATGCAGAATATAGAATATAGATTATAGAATGATGAAACCAAAGTATAGAATATAGAATAGAAAATATAGAACCCAGAATTAAAAACATGGAGTGTAGAACACCGAATTTAGAATATAGAATACAGAATACTGAATAAAGAATGTAGAACACAGAATATGGAATGTTAGATACGGAATGCAGAATATTGAATACTGAATATAGAATGTAGAACACAGAATATAGAATATAGACTTCGGAATGCAGAATATAGAATATAGAATATAGAATATAGAAAGATGAACACAGAATATAGAATATAGGATAGAAATTATAGAACCCCGTATTTAGAACATGGAAAGCAGAATACAGTATTTACTATAAAAAATACAGAATACCGAATATGGATTATAGAACATGGAATGCAGAACACAGAATTCAGAATTAGAATACAGAATACTGAATATAGAATTTAGATTATAGAATGTAAGACACAGAATATAGAATGTAGAATACGGAATGCAAAATATAGAATACAGAATATAGAATGTAGAACACAGAATGTAGAATATGGAAAACATCATACAGAAACGAGAATTTAGAATATGGAATGCACAACACAGAGTTTAGAATATAGAATACAGAATACTAAATATAAAATTTTGAATATAGAATGTAGACCACAGAATATGGAATGTAGAATACGGAATGCAGAATATAGAATTCAGAATATAAAATTTAGAACACAGAATATAGAATATGGAAAACAGAATACAGAACCTAGAATTTAGAACATGGAATGCAGAACACTGAATTTAGAATATAGAATACATACAACTGAAAATAGAATTTAGAATATAGAATGTAGTACACAGAATTTAGAATATAGAACACAGAATGCTGAATATATTATTTAGAATATCGAATGTTGAACACAGAATATAGAAAATAGAATAGAGTATATAGAACCCAGAATTTAGAACATGGAATTTAGAACACAGAATTTAGAATATAGAATACAGAATACTGAATATAGAATTTAGAACATAGAATGCGGAACACAGAATTTACAATATAGAATACAGTATATTTAATATAGAATTTAGAATATAGTATTAAGGACACAGAATATAGAATATAGACTACGGAATGCAGAATATAGTATATAGAATATAGAATGTTGAAACCAAAGTATAGAATATAGAATAGAAAATATAGAAACCAGAATTTAGAAAATGGAAAGCAGAATTCAGAATTTAGTATATAGAATACAGAATACCGAATATGGATTATAGAATATGAAATGCAAAACCCAGAAAATACAATATACAATATGGAATACTGAATATAGAATATAAAATATAGAATTTACAACAGAGAATAAAGAATATAGAGAATAGTATATAGAATCCAGAATTTAGAACATGGAATGCAGAACACAGAATTTAGAATATAGAATACAGAATACTGAATATAGAATTTAGAATATAGAATGTAGAACACAGAGTATAGAATATAGAATACTGAATGAAGAATATTGAGTACATAATATAAAATGTAGAACACAGAATATAGAATATGGAAAACAGAATATAGAACCCAGGATTTAGAACATGGAATGCAGAACACTGAATTTAGAATATAGAATACAGACTACTGAATATAGAATTTAGAATTTAGAATGTAGAACACAAAATTTAGAATACAGAATACCGAATACTGAATATAGAATATGAATATACAATGTAGAACACAGAATTTAGAATATACAATACAGAATACTGAATATAGTATTTAGAATATACGATGTAGAAAATAGAATAAAGAATATAGAATACGGAAAGCAGAATATAGTATACAGAATATAGAATGTAGGACACAGAATATAGAATATGGAAAACAGATTACAAAACCCAGAATTGAGAATATGGAATGCAGAAGACAGAATTTAGAATATAGAGAACAGAATACTGCATATAGAATTTCAAATATAGAATGTTGAACACAGAATTTAGAATATAGAAAACAGAATACTGAATATAGAATTTAGAATATAGAATTGAGAACACAGAATAGAGAATAAAGAATAGAGAATATAGAACAGAGAATTTAGAACATGGAATTTAGAACACAGAATTTAGATTAAAGGGTACAGAATTCTGAGTATCGAAATTATAATATAGAATGTAGAACTCAGAATTTTGAATATAGGATACGGAATGTAGAATATAGAATAAAGAATATAGAATATAGAACACAAAATATACAATATGGAAAACAGAATACAGAACCCAAAATTTAGAACATGGAATGCAGAACACAGAATTTAGAGTATATACTGCAGAATACTGAATATAAAATGTAGAATATAGAATGTAGAACACAGAATACGGAATGTAGAACACAGAATTTAGAATATGGAAAACAGAATATATAACCCAGAATTTAGAACATGGAATGCAGAACACAGAATTTAGAATATAGTATACAGATTACTGCATATAGAATTTAGAATATAGAATGAAGAACACAGAATAAAGAATATAGACTACGGAATGCAGAATATAGAATATAGAATATAGAATAATGAGCACAAAATATAGAATAGAGAATATAGAACCCAGAATTTAGAACATGGAATGCAGAACACAGAAAATAGTATATAGAATACAGAATACTGAATATACAATTTAAAATATAGAATGTAGAACACAGAATATAGAATATAGACTACGGAATGCAGAATAAAGTATATAGAATATAGAATGATGAACACAAAATGTAGAATAATGAATAGAGAATATATAACCCCGAATTTATAACATGGAATGTAGAACACAGAATTTGGAATATAAAATACAGAATACTTAATATTGAATTTAGAAAATACAATATAGAACACAGAATATGGAATGTAGAATACGGAAAATCTAATATTGAATACAGAATATAGAATGTAGAACACAGAATGTAGAATATGGAAAACAGAGTACAGAAACGAGAATTTAGGACATGGAATGCACAACACAGAGTTTAGAATATAGAATATAGAATACTGAATATAAAATTTTGAATATAGAATGTAAAACACAGAATAGGGAATGTACAATACGGAATGCAGAATATAGAATACAGAATATAGAATGTAGAACACAGAATATAGAATATGGAAAACAGAATACAGAACCCAGAATTTAGAACATGGAATGCAGAACACAGAATTTACAATATAAAATACGTAAAACTGAAAATAGAAATTAAAATATAGAATGTAGAACACAGAATTTAGAATATAGTACACAGAATGCTGAATATAGTATTTAGAATATCGAAAGTTGAACACAGATTATACAAAATTGAATAGAGAATATACAACACAGAATTTAGAATATGGAATGCAGAACACAGAATTTAGAATATAGAATACAGAATACTGAATATAGAATATGAATATACAATGTAGAACACAGTATTTAGAATATAGAATACAGAATACTGAATATAGAATTTAGAATATACAACGTAGAACACAGAATATAGAATATAGAATATGGAATGCAGAATTTAGAATACAGAATATAGAATGTAGAATACAGAATATAGAATATGGGAAACAGAATACAAAACCCAGAATTGAGAACATGGAATGCAGAACAGAGAATTTAGAATATAGAAAACGGAATATTGAATATAGAATTTAGAATATAAAATATAGAACACAGAATATAGAATATAGAATAAAGAATACTGAATATAGAATTTAGAATATAGAATGTAGAACACAGAATATAGAATAGAGAATAGAGAATAAAGAACCCAGAATTTAGAACATGGAATGCAGAACACAGAATATAGAATATAGAATACAGAATACTGAATATAGAATTTAGAAAATAGAATTCGTAACGCAGAATTTACAAAATAGAATACAGAATACTTAATATAGAATTTAGAACGTAGAATGCGGAACACAGCAATTAGAATATAGAATACAGAATACTGAAAATATAATTTAGAACATGGAAAGCAGAACTCAGAATATAGAATATAGAATACAGAATACTGAATATAGATTTTGGTTTATGGAATGCAGAACCCAGAATATAGAATATAGAATATGGTATACTGAATATAGAATTTAGAATATACAATGTAGAACACAGAATATAGAATATAGAATATAGAATATACAATATAGAACCCAGAATTTAGAACATGGAATGCAGAACACAATATTTAGAATATAGAATACAGAATACTGAATATAGAATTTAGAATATAGAATGTAGAACACAGAGTATAGAATATAGAATACGGAATGCAGAATATTGATTACAGAATATAGAATGTAGAACACAGAATTTAGAATATGGAAAACAGAATATAGAAACCAGGATTTAGAACATGGAATGCAGAACACAGAATTTAGAATAAAGAATACAGACTACTGAATATAGAATTTAGAATTTAGAATGTAGAACACAGAATTTAGAATATATATTACCGAATACTGAATATAGAATTTGAATCTACAATGTAGAACACAGAATTTAGAATATAGAATCAGAATACTGAATATAGAATTTAGAATATACAATGTAGAAAACAGAATAAAGAATATAGAATACGGAAAGCAGAATATAGAATACAGAATATAGAATGTAGAGCACAGAATATAGAATATGGAAAACAGAATACAAAACCCAGAATTGAGAACATGGAATGCAGAACACAGAATTTATAATATAGAGAACAGAATACTGAATATAGAATTTCGAATATAGAATGTTGAACACAGAATTTAGAATACAGAAAACAGAATACTGAATATAGAATTTAGAATATAGAATTTAGAACACAGAATAGAGAATATAGAATAGAGAATATAGAACAGAGAATTTAGAACATGGAATTTAAAACACAGAATTTAGAATATAGAATACAGAATACTGAGTATCGAAATTAGAATATACAATGTAGAACTCAGAATTTAGAATATAGGATACGGAAAGTAGAATATAGAATAAACAATATAGAATATAGAACACAAAATATAGAATATGGAATACAGAATACAGAACCGAAAATTTAGAACATAGAATGCAGAAAAAAGAATTTAGAGTATATACTACAGAATACTGAATATAAAATTAAGAAAATAGAATGTAGAACACAGAATATGGAATGTAGATTACGGAATGCAGAATATAGTATATAGAATATAGAATGATGAACACAAAATATAGAATAAAGAATATAGAATATAGAACCAAGAATTTATAACATGGAATGAAGAACACAGAATTTAGTATATAGAATACAGAATACTGAATATCGAATTTAGAATGTAGAATGTAGAACTCACTATTTGGAATGTAGTATACGGAATGCAGAATATTGAATACAGAATATAGAATGTAGAACACAGAATTTAGAATATGGAAAACAGAATATAGATCACAGGATTTAGAACATGGAATGCAGAACACAGAATTTAGAGTACATACTACAGACTACTGAATATAGAATTTAGAATTTAGAATGTAGAACACAGAATTTAGAATATAGAATACCGAATACTGAATATAGAATTTAGAATATACAATGTAAAAAACAGAATATAGAATAGAGAATACGGAAAGCAGAATATAGAATACAGAATATAGAATGTAGAACACAGAATATACAATATTGAAAACAGAATATAAAACCCAGAATTGACAACATGGAATGCAGAACACAGAATTTAGAATATAGAGAACAGAATACTGAATATAGAATTTCGAATACAGAATGTTGAACACAGAATATAGAATATAGAAAACAGAATAATGAATATATTATTTAGAATATAGAATCATAATATAGAATTTTGAATACAGAATAGAGAAAATAGAATAGAGAATATAGAACCGAGAATTTAGAACATGGAATGCAGAACACAGAATTTAGAATATAGAATACAGAATACTGTATATAGAATTTGAATATAGAATGTAGGACACAGAATATAGAATATAGACTACGGAATGTAGAATATAGAATATAGAATATAGAATGATGAACCCAAAGTATAGATTATAGAATAGAAAATATAGAACCCAGAATTAAGAACATGGAATGTAGAACACCGAATTTAGAATATAGAATACAGAATAATGAATATAGAATATAGAATATAGAATGTAGAACACAGAATATGGAATGTTAGATACGGAATTCAGAATATTGAATACAGAATATAGAATGTAGTACACAGAATATAGAATATAGACATCGGAATGCAGAATATAGAATATAGAATATAGAAAGATGAACACAGAATATAGAATATAGGATACAAAATATAGAACCCCGAATTTAGAGCATGGAAAGCAGAATTCAGTATTTAGTATATAGAATACAGAATACCGAATATGGAATATAGAACATGGAATGCAGAACACAGAATTCAGTATATAGAATACAGAATACTGAATATAGAGTTTAGATTATAGAATGTAAGACACAGAATATAGAATGTAGAATACGGAATGCAAAATATAAAATACAGAATATAGAATGTAGAACACCGAATATAGAATATGGGAAACAGAATACAGAACCCACAATTTAGAACATGGAATGCAGAACACTGAATTTAGAATATAGAATACATACAACTGAAAATAAAATTTAGAATATAGAATGTAGAACACAGAATTTAGAATATAGAACGCAGAATGCTGAATATAGTATTTAGAATAACGAATGTTGAACACAGAATATACAAAATAGAATAGAGTATATAGAACCCAGAATTTAGAACATGGAATTTAGAACACAGAATTTAGAATATAGAATACAGAATACTGAATATAGAATTTAGAACATAGAATGCGGAACACAGAATTTAAAATATAGAATACAGAATACTTAATATAGAATTTAGAATATAGAATTTAGGACACAGAATATAGAATATAGACTACGGAATGCAGAATATAGAATATAGAATATAGAATGTTGAACCCAAATTATAGAATATTGAATAGAAAATATAGAACCCAGAATTTAGAAAATGGAAAGCAGAATTCAGTATTTAGTATATAGAATACAGAATACCGAATATGGATTATAGAACATGGAATGCAGAACCCAGAAATTACAATATAGAATATGGAATACTGAATATAGAATATAGAATTTAGAACACACAATATAGAATATAGAGTATAGTATATAGAACCCAGAATTTAGAACATGGAATGAAGAACACAGAATTTAGAATATAGAATACAGAATACTGAATATAGAATTTAGATTATAGAATGTAGGACACAAAATATAGAATATAGAATACGGAATGCAAAACATAGAATACACAATATAGTATCTAGAACACAGAATGCTGAATATTGAAAACAGATTATAGATCCCAGGATATAGAACATGGAATGAAGAACACAGAATTTGGAATACAAAATACAGAATACTGAATATAGAATTTAGAATATAGATTGTAGAACACAGAATATAAATTATAGAATAGAGAATGTAGAACCCAGAATTTTGAACATGGAATGCCGAACACAGAATTTAGAATATAGAATACAGAATACTGAATATAGAATTTATAACCTGGAAAGCAGAACTCAGAATTTAGAATATAGAATACAGAATACTGAATATAGATTTGAGATCATGGAATGCAGAACACAGTATATAGAATATAGAATACGGAATACTGAATATATAATTTAGAATATACAATATAGAACACAGAATATAGAATATAGAATATAGAATATAGAACCCAGAATTTAGAACATGGAATTCAGAACACAATATTAAGAATATATAATACAGAATACTGAATATACAATTTAGAATATATAATGTAGAACACAGAGTATAAAATATAGAATACGGAATGCAGAATATTGAGTACATAATATAGAATGTAGAACACAGAATATAGAATATGGAAAACAGAATATAGAACCGAGGATTTAGAACAAGGAATGCAGAACACAGAATTTAGAATATAGAATACAGACTACTGAATATAGAATTTAGAATTTAGAATGTAGAACACAAAATTTAGAATATAGAATACCGAATACTGAATATAGAATATGAATATACAATGTAGAACACAGAATTTAGAATATAGAATACAGAATACTGAATATAGAATTTAGAATATACAATGTAGAATACAGAATAAAGAATATAGAATACGAAAAGCAGAATAAAGAATACAGAATATAGAATTTAGGACACAGAATATAGAATAAGAAAAACAGAATACAAAACCCAGAATTGAGAATATGGAATGCAGAAGACAGAATTTAGAATATAGACAACAGAATACTGAATATAGAATTTCGAATATAGAATGTTGAACACAGAATTTAGAATATAGAAAACAGAATACTGAATATAGAATTTAGAATATAGAATTGAGAACACAGAATAGAGAACATAGAATAGAGAATATAGAAGAGAGAATTTAGAACATGGAATTTAGAACACAGAATTTAGAATATAGAATACAGAATACTGAGTATCGAAATTAGAATATAGAATGTAAAACTCAGAATTTAGAATATAGGATACGGAAAGTAGAATAAAGAATAAAGAATATAGAATATAGAACACAAAATATAGAATATGGAAAACAGAATACAGAATCCAAAATTTAGAACATGGAATGCAGAACACAGAATTTAGACTATATACTACAGAATACTGAATATAAAATTTAGAATATAGAATGTAGAACACAGAATACGGAATGTAGAATACGGAATGCAGAATATTGAAAACAGAATATAGAATGTAGAACACAGAATTTAGAATATGGAAAACATAATATAGAAACCAGAATTTAGAACATGTAATGCAGAACACAGAATTTAGAATATACAATACATATTACTGAATATAGAATGTAGAACACAGAATTTAGAATATAGAATACAGAATACTGAATATACAATTTAGAATATAGAATGAAGAACACAGAATATAGAATATAGACTACGGAATGCAGAATATAGAATATAGAATATAGAATAATGAGCACAAAATATAGAAAAGAGAATATAGAACCCAGAATTTAGAACATGGAATGCAGAACACAGAATATAGAATATAGAATACAGAATACTGAATATACAATTTAAAATATAGAATGTAGAACACAGAATATAGAATATAGACTACGGAATGCAGAATATAGTATATAGAATATAGAATGATGAACGCAAAATATAGAATAAAGAATAGAGAATATAGAACCCAGAATTTATAACATGGAAATTAGAACACAGAATTTGGAATATAAAATACAGAATGATAAATATTGAATTTAGAAAATACAATATAGAACACAGAATATTGAATGCAGAATACGGAATGTCTAACATTGAATACAGAATATAGAATGTAGAACACAGAATGTAGAATATGGAAAACAGATTACAGAAACGAGAATTTAGAACATGGAATGCACAACGCAGAGTTTAGAATATAGAATTCAGAATAATGAATATAAAATTTTGAATATAGAATGTAGAACACAGAATAGGGAATGTAGAATATGGAATTCAGGATATAGAATACAGAATATAGAATATAGAACACAGAATAAAGAATATGGAAAACAGAATACAGAACCCAGAATTTACAATATGGAATGCAGAACACTGAATTTAGAATATAGAATACATAGAACTGAAAATAGAATTTAGAATATAGAATGTAGAACACAGAATTTATGCTATAGAACACACAATGCTGAATATAGTATTTAGAATATCGAATGTTGAACACAGAATATAGAAAATAGAATAGAGAATATGGAACCCAGAATTTAGAACATGGAAATTAGAACACAGAATTTATATTATAGGATACACAATACTGACTAGCGAACATAGAATATAGAATATAGAAATCAGAATATAGATTATAGGATACAGAATGTAGAATATAGAATGAAGAATATAGAATATATAACACAAATAACAGAATATGGAAAACAGAATACAGAAACCAAAATTTAGAACATGGAATGCAGAACACAGAATTTAGAACATAGAAAACAGAATACTGAATAAAAATTTAGAATATAGAATGTAGAACACTGTAAATAGAACATAGAATAGAGAATATAGAACCCAGAATTTAGAACATGGAATGCAGAACACAGAATTTAGAATATAGAATACAGACTACTGAATAAAGAATATAGAATATTGAATGTAGAACACAGAATATAGAATATAGTCTACGGAATGCAGAATATAGAATATAGAATATAGAATGATGAACCCAAAGTTTAGAATAAAGAATAGAATATATAGAACCCAGAATTAAGAATATTGAATGTAGAAAACACAATTTAGAATATAGAATACAGAATACTGAATATCGAATTTAGAATATAGAATGTAGAACACAGAATATGGAATGATAGATACGGAATGCAGAATATTGAATACAGAATATAGAATATAGAAAACAGAATATAGAATATACACTTCGGAATGCAGAGTATAGAATATAGAATATAGAAAGATGAACACAGAATATAGAATATAGAATAGAAAATATAGAACCCCGAATTTAGAACATGGAAAGCAGAATTCAGAATTTAGTATATAGAATACAGAATACAGAATATGGATTATAGAACATGGAATGCAGAACCCAGAATATACAATATAGAATATGGAATTCTGAATATAGAATTTAGAATATAGAATTTAGAACACAGAATATAGAATATAGAGTATAGAATATAGAACCCAGAATTTAGAATATGGAATGCAGAACACAGAATTCAGAATATAGAATACAGAATACTGAATATAGAATTTAGATTATAGAATGTAGGACACAGAATTTAGAATGTAGAATACGGAATGCAAAATATAGAATTCAGAATATAGAATGTAGAACACAGAATGTAGAATATGTAATACAGAATACAGAAATGAGAATTTAGATAATGGAATGCACAACACAGAATTTAGAATATAGAATACAGATTACTGAATATAAAATTTTGAATATAGAATGTAGAACACAGAATATGGAATGTAGAATACGGAATATAGAATATGGAAAACAGAATACAGAACCCAGAATTTAGAACATGGAATGCATAACACAGAATTTAGAATATAGTATACATACAACTGAAAATAGAATTTATAATATAGAATGTAGAACACAGAATATAGAATACAGAATACAGAATGCTGAATATAGTATTTAGAATATCGAATGTTGAACACAGATTATACAAAATTGAATAGAGATTATACAACACAGAATTTAGAATATGGAATGCAGAACACAGAATTTAGAACATAGAATACCGAATACTGAATATAGAATATGAATATACAATGTAGAACACAGAATTTAGTATATAGAATACAGAATACTGAATATAGAATTTAGAATATACAACGTAGAACACAGAATATAGAATATAGAATACGGAATGCAGAAATTAGAATACAGAATATAGAATGTAGAATACAGAATATAGAATATGGGAAATAGAATACAAAACCCAGAATTGAGAACATGAAATGCAGAACAGAGAATTTAGAATATAGAAAACAGGATACTGAATATAGAATTTAGAATATAAATTATAGAACACTGAATATAGAATAGAGAATAGAGAATATAGAACCCAGAATTTAGAACATGGAATGCAGAACACAGAATATAGAATATAGAATACCGAATACTGAATATAGAATATGAATATACAATGTAGAACACAGAATTTAGAATATAGAATACAGAATACAGAGTATAGACTTTTGAATATACAATGTAGAACACAGAATATAGAATATAGAATACGGAATGCAGAATATAGTATACAGAATATAGAACACTAAATTTAGAACACGGAATGCACAACACAGGATTTAGAGTATAGAATACTGAATACTGAATATAGAATATGAATATACAATGTGGAACACAGAATTTAGAATATAGAATAAAAAATACTGAATATAGAATTTAGAAAATAGAATGTAGAAAACAGAATATAGAATATAGAATAGAAAATATAGAACCCAGAATTTAGAACATGGAATGCAGAAAACAGAATTGAGAGTATAGATCACAGAATACTGAATATAGGATTTAGAATATAGAATGTAGAACACAGAATATAGAATATAGACTACGGAAAGCAGAATATAGAATACACAATATAGAATGATGAACACAATATATAGAATATAGAATAGAGTATATAGAACCCAGAATTAAGAACATGGAAAGTAGAACACAGAATACAGTATATAGAATACAGAATATGGAACCCAAAATATAGAACATGGAATGAAGAACACAGAATTTTGAATATAGATTACAGAAAACATAATATCGAATATAGAATATAGAATGTAAAATACAGAATATGTAATGTAGAATACGGAATGCCGAATATTGAATACAGAATATAGAATGTAGAAGACTGAATTTAGAATATAGAAAATAGAATAGAGAAATCAGAATTTAGAACATGGAATGCAGAACACAGAATTTAGAAAATAGAACACTGATTTCTGAATATAGAATTTAGAATATAGAATTTAGAACACAGAATTTAGAATATAGAGTATAGAATACTGAATAATCAATATAGAATATAGAATGTAGAACACAGAATTTAGAAGACAGAACACAGAATGCTGAATATAGTATTTAGAATATCGAATCTAGAACACAGAATATAGAAAATAGAATAGAGAATATAGAAACCAGAATTTAGAACATGGAATTTAGAACACAGAATTTAGAATATAGTATACAGAATACTGAGTATCGAACTTAGAATATACAATGTAGAAGTCAGAATATAGAATATAGGATACGGAATGTAAATTATAGAATAAAGAATATAGAATGTAGAACACAAAATATAGAATATGGAAAACAGAATACAGAACACAAAATTTAGAACATGGAATGCAGAACACAGAATTTAGAGTAAATAATACAGAATACTGAATATAAAATTTAGAATATAGAATGTAGAACACAGAATATGGAATACAGAATACGGAATGCAGAATATTGAATACAGAATATAGAATATAGAACACAGAATTTCGAATATGGAAAACAGAATACAAAACCCAGAATTGAGAATATGGAATGCAGAAGACAGAATTTGGAATATAGAGAACAGAATACTGAATATAGAATTTCGAATATAGAATGTTGAACACAGAATTTATAATATAGAAAACAGAATACTGAATATAGAATTTAGAATATAGAATTGAGAACACAGAATAGAGAACATAGAATAGAGATTATAGAACAGAGAATTTAGAACATGGAATTTAGAACACAGAATTTAGAATATAGAATACAGAATACTGAGTATCAAAATTAGAATATAGAATGTAAAACTCAGAATTTAGAATATAGGATACGGAATGTAGAATATGGAATAAAGAATATAGAATATAGAACACAAAATATAGAATATGGAAAACAGAATACAGAACCCTAAATTTAGAACATGGAATGCAGAACACAGAATTTAGAGTATATACTACAGAATACTGAATATAAAATTTAGAATATAGAATGTAGAACACAGAAAACGGAATGTAGAATACGGAATGCAGAATATTGAAAACAGAATATAGAATGTAGAACACAGAATTTAGAATATGGAAAACATAATATAGAACCCAGAATTTAGAACATGTAATGCAGAACACAGAATATAGAATACAGAGAACAGAATACTGAATATAGAATTTGGAATATAGAATGTAGAACACAGAATATAGATTATAGAATAGAGAATGTAGAACCCAGAATTTTGAACATGGAATGACGAACACAGAATTTAGAATACAGAATACAGAATACTGAATATAGAATTTAGAACATAGAATGCGGAACACAGAATTTACAGTATAGAATACAGAATACTTAATATAGTATTTAGAACTTAGATTGCGGAACACAGCAATCAGAATATAGAATATATAATACTGAATATATTATTTAGAACATGGAATGTAGAACCCAGAATATAGAATATAGAATACGGAATACTGAATATAGAATTTAGAATATACAATGTAGAACACAGAATATAGAATATAGAGTATAGAATATAGAACCCAGAATTTAGAACGTGGAATGCAGAACACAATATTTAGAAAATAGAATACATAATACTGAATATAGAATTTAAAATATAGAATGTAGAACACAGAGTATAGAATATAGAATAGGGAATGCAGAATATTGAGTACAGAATATAGAATGTAGAACACAGAATTTAGAATATGGAAAACAGAATATAGAACCCAGGATTTAGAACATGGAATGCAGAACACAGAATTTAGATTATAGAAAACAGACTACTGAATATGGAATTTAGAATTTAGAATGTAGAACACAGAATTTAGAATATAGAATACCGAATACTGAATATAGAATATGAATATTCAATGTAGAACACAGAATTTAGAATATAGAATACAGAATACTGAATATAGAATTTAGAATATACAATGTAGAAAACAGAATATAGGATAGAGAATACGGAAAGCATAATATAGAATACAGAATATAGAATGTAGAACAGAGAATATAGAATATAAAGCACAGAATACTGAATAGAGAATTTCGAATATAGAATGTTGAACACAGAATTTAGAATATAGAAAACAGAATACTGAATATAGAATTTAGAATATAGAATTTAGAACACAGAATAGAGAATATAGAATAGAGAATATAGAACAGAGAATTTAGAACTTGGAATTTAAAACACAGAATTTAGAATATAGAACACAGAATACTGAGTATCGAATTTAGAATATAGAAAGTAGAACTCAGAATTTAGAATATAGGATACGGAAACTAGAATATATAATAAAGAATATAGAATATAGAACACAAAATATAGAATATGGAAAACAGAATACAGAACCCAAAATTTAGAACATGGAATGCAGAACACAGAATTTAGAGTATGTACTACAGAATACTGAATATAAAATTTAGAATATAGAATGTAGAACACAAAATATGGAATGTAGAATACGGAATGCAGAATATAGAATACAGAATATAGAACGTAGAACACAGAATATAGAATATGGAAAACAGAATACAGAACCCAGTATTTAGTACATGGAATGCCGAACACAGAATTTAGAATATAGAATACAGATTACTAAATATAGAATTTAGAATATAGAATGTAGAACACAGAATTTAGAATATACACTTCGGTATGCAGAATATTGTATATAGAATATAGAATGATGAACACAAAATATAGAATAAAGAATACAGAATATAGAACCCAGAATTTATAACATGGAATGTACAACACAGAATTTAGAATATACAATACAGAATACTGAATATCGAATTTAGAATATAGAATATAGAACACAGTATTTGGAATGTAGAATACGGAATGCACAATATGGAATACAGAATATAGAATGTAGAACACAGAATTTAGAATATTGAAAACAGAATTTAGATCCCAGGATTTAAATCATGGAATGCAGAACACAGAATTTGGAATATAAAATAAAGAATACTGAATATAGAATTTGGAATATAGAATGTAGAACACAGAATATAGATTATAGAATAGAGAATGTAGAACCCAGAATTTTGAACATGGAATGCCGAACACAGAATTTAGAATACAGAATACAGAATACTGAATATAGAATTTAAAACATATAATGCGGAACACAGAATTTACAGTATAGAATACAGAATACTTAATATAGTATTTAGAACTTAGAATGCGGAACACAGCAATCAGAATATAGAATATAGAATACTGAATATATAATTTAGAACATGGAATGTAGAACCCAGAATATAGAATATAGAATACGGAATACTGAATATAGAATTTAGAATATACAATGTAGAACACAGAATATAGGATATAGAGTATAGTATATAGAACCCAGAATTTAGAACATGGAATGCAGAACACAATATTTAGAAAATAGAATACAGAATACTGAATATAGAATTTAGAATATAGAATGTAGAACACAGAGTATAGAATATAGAATAGGGAATGCAGAATATTGAGTACAGAATATAGAATGTAGAACACAGAATTTAGAATGTGGAAAACAGAATATAGAACCCAGGATTTAGAACATGGAATGCAGAACACAGAATTAAATTATAGAAAACAAACTACTGAATAGGGAATTTAGAATTTAGAATGTAGAACACAGAATATATAATATAGAATACCGAATACTGAATATAGAATATGAATATACAATGTAGAACACAGAATTTAGAATATAGAATAAAGAATACTGAATATAGAATTTAGAATATACAATGTAGAAAACAGAATATAGGATAGAGAATACGGAAAGCATAATATAGAATACAGAATATAGAATGTAGAACAGAGAATATAGAATATAGAGCACAGAATACTGAATAGAGAATTTTGAATATAGAATGTTGAACACAGAATTTAGAATATAGAAAACAGAATACTGAATAGACAATTTAGAATATAGAATTTAAAACACAGAGTAGAGAATATAGAACCGAGAATTAAGAACATGGAATGCAGAACACAGAATTTATAATATAGAATACAGAATACTGAATATAGAATTTAGAATATAGAATGTAGGACACACAATATAGAATATAGGCTACGGAATGCAGAATATAGAATATAGAATATAGGATGATGAACCCAAATTATAGAATATAGAATAGAATATATAGAAACCAGAATTTAGAACATGGAAAGCAGAATACAGTATTTAGTATATAGAATACAGAATACCGAATATGGATTATAGAACATGGAATGCAGAACCCAGAAAATACAATATAGAATACAGAATTCTGAATATAGAATATAGAATATAGAATTTAGAACACAGAATGTAGAATATAGAGTATAGTATATAGAACACAGAATTCAGAACATGGAATGCAGAACACAGAGTTTAGAATATAGAATACAGAATACTGAATATAGAATTTAGATAATAGAATTTAGGACACAGAATATAGAATGTAGAATACGGAATGCAAAATATAGAATACACAATATAGAATGTAGAACACAGAATGTAGAATATGGAAAACAGAATATAGATCCCAGAGTTTAGAACATGGAATGCAGAACACAGAATTTGGAATATAAAATACAGAATATTGAATATAGAATTTAGAATATAGAATGTAGAACACAGAATATAGATTATACAATAGAGAATGTAGAACCCAGAATTTTGAACATGGAATGCCGAACACAGAATTCAGAATATAGAATACAGAATACTGAATATAGAATTTAGAACATAGAATGCGGAACGCAGAATTTACAAAATAGAATACAGAATACTTAATATAGAATTTAGAACATAGAATGCGGAACACAGCAATTAGAATATAGAATACAGAATACTGAAAATATAATTTAGAACATGGAAAGCAGAACTCAGAATATAGAATTTAGAATACACTATACTGAATATAGATTTTGGAATATGGAATGCAGAACCCAGAATATAGAATATAGAATACGGTATACTGAATATAGCATTTAGAATATACAATGTAGAACATAGAATATAGAATATAGAATATAGAACCCAGAATTTAGAACATGGAATGCAGAACACAATATTTAGAATATAGAATACAGAATACTGAATATAGAATTTAGAATATAGACTGTAGAACACAGAGTATAGAATATAGAATACGGAATGCAGAATATTGAGTACAGAATATAGAATGTAGAACACAGAATTTAGAATATGGAAAACAGAATATACAAACCAGGATTTAGAAGATGGAATGCGGAACACAGAATTTAGAATAAAGAATACAGACTACTGAATATAGAATTTAGAGTTTAGAATGTAGAACACAGAATTTAGAATATATAATACCGAATATTGAATATAGAATTTGAATATACAATGTAGAACACAGAATTTAGAATATAGAACACAGAATACTGAATATAGAATTTGGAATATACAATGTAGAAAACAGAATAAAGAATATAGAATACGGAAAGCAGAATATAGAATACAGAATATAGAATGTAGATCACAGAATATAGAATATGGAAAACAGAATACAAAACCCAGAATTGACAACATGGAATGCACAACACAGAATTTAGAATATAGAGAACAGAATACTGAATATAGAATATCGAATATAGAATGTTGAACACAGAATTTAGAATACAGAAAACAGAATACTGAATATAGAATTTAGAATATAGAATTTAGAACACAGAATAGAGAATATAGAATAGAGAATATAGAACAGAGAATTTAGAACATGGAATTTAAAACACAGAATTTAGAATATAGAATACAGAATACTGAGTATCGAATTTAGAATATACAATGTAGAACTCAGAATTTAGAATATAGGATACGGAAAGTAGAATATAGAATAAACAATATAGAATATAGAACACAAAATATAGAATATGGAAAACAGAATACAGAACCCCAAATTTAGAACATGGAATGCAGAACACAGAATTTAGAGTATATACTACAGAATACTGAATATAAAATTTAGAAAATAGAATGTAGAACACAGAATATGGAATGTAGAATACGGAATGCAGAATATTGAAAACAAAATATAGAATGTAGAACACACAATTTAGAATACTTAAAACAGAATATAGAAACCAGAATTTAGAACATGGAATTCAGAACACAGAATTTAGAATATAGAGTACAGATTACAGAATATAGAATTTAGAATATAAAATGTAGAACACAGAATATAGAATATAGACTACGGAATGCAGAATACAGTATATAGAATATAGAATGATGAACAAAAAATATAGAATTAAGAATATAGAATATAGAACCCAGAATTTATAACATGGAATGTAGAACACAGAATTTAGTATATAGAATACAGAATACTGAATATCGAATTTAGAATATAGAATGTAGAACACAGTATTTGGAATGTAGAATACGGAATGCAGAATATTGAATACAGAATATAGAATGTAGAACACAGAATTTAGAATATGGAAAACAGAATATAGATCCCAGGATTTAGAACATGGAATGCAGAACACAGAATTTGGAATATAAAATACAGACTACTGAATACAGAATTTAGAATTTAGAATGTAGAACACAGAATTTAGAATATAGAATACCGAATACTGAATATAGAATATGAATATACAATATAGAATTCAGAATTTAGAATATAGAATACAGAATAGTAAATATAGAATTTAGAATATACAATGTACAAAACAGAATATAGAATAGAGAATACCGAAAGCAGAATATAGAATACAGAATATAGAATGTAGAACACAGAATATAGAATATTGAAAACAGAATACAAAACCCAGAATTGAAAACATGGAATGCAGAACACAGAATTTAGAATATAGAGAACAGAATACTGAATATAGAATTTCGAATACAGAATTTTGAACACAGAATATAAAATATAGATAACAGAATAATGAATATAGTATTTAGAATATAGAATTATAATATAGAATTTAGAACACTGAATAGAGAATATAGATTAGAGAATATAGAACCGAGTATTTAGAACATGGAATGCAGAACACAGAATTTAGAATATACAATACAGAATACTGAATATAGAATTTAGAATATAGAATGTAGGACACAGAATATAGAATATAGACTACGGAATGCAGAATATAGAATATAGAATATAGAATGATGAACCCAAAGTATAGAATATAGAATAGAAAATATAGAACCGAGAATTAAGAACATGGAATGTAGAACACCGAATTTAGAATATAGAATACAGAATACTGAATAAAGAATGTAGAATAAAGAATGTAGAACACAGAATATGGAATGTTAGATACGGAATGCAGAATATTGAATACAGAATATAGAATGTAGAACACAGAATATAGAATATAGACTTCGGAATGCAGAATATAGAATATAGAATATAGAAAGATGAACACAGAATATAGAATATAGGATAGAAAATTTAGAACCCCGAATTTAGAACATGGAAAGCAGAATTCAGTATTTAGTATATAGAATATAGAATACCGAATATGGATTATAGAACATGGAATGCAGAACACAGAATTCAGAATATAGAATACAGAATACTGAAAATAGAATTTAGATTATAGAATGTAAGACACAGAAAATAGAATGTAGAATATGGAATGCAAAATATAGACTACAGAATATAGAATGTAGAACACAGAATGTAGAATATGGAAAACAGAATACAGAAACGAGAATTTAGAACGTGGAATGCACAACACAGAGTTTAGAATATAGAATACAGAATACTAAATATAAAATTTTGAATATAGAATGTAGAACACAGAATACGGAATGTAGAATACGGAATGCAGAATATAGAATACAGAATATAGAATGTAGAACACAGAATATAGAATATGGAAAACAGAATACAGAACCCAGAATTTAGAACATGGAATGCAGAACACTGAATTTAGAATATAGAATACATACAACTGAAAATAGAATTTAGAATATAGAATGTAGAGCACAGAATTTAGAATATAGAATGCAGAATGCTGAATATAGTATTTAGAATAACGAATGTTGAACACAGAATATAGAAAATAGAATAGAGTATATAGAACCCAGAATTTAGAACATGGAATTTAGAACACAGAATTAAGAATATAGAATGCAGAATACTGAATATAGAATTTAGAACATAGAATGCGGAACACAGAATTTAGAATATAGAATACAGAAAACTTAATATAGAATTTAGAATATAGAACTTAGGAAACAGAAAATAGAATATAGACTACGGAATGCAGAATATGGAATATAGAATATAGAATGTTGAACCCAAAGTATAGAATATAGAATAGAAAATATAGAACCCAGAATTTAGAAAATGGAAAGCAGAATTCAGTATTTAGTATATAGAATACAGAATACCGAATATGGATTATAGAACATGGAATGCAGAACCCAGAAATTACAATAAAGGATATGGAATACTGAATATAGAATATGGAATATAGAATTTAGAACACAGAATAAAGAATATAGAGTATAGTATATAGAACCCAGAATTTAGAACATGGAATGCAGAACACAGAATTTAGAATATAGAATACAGAATACTGAATATAGAATTTAGATTATAGAATGTAGGACACAGAATATAGAATATAGAATATGGAATGCAAAACATAGAATACACAATATAGTATCTAGAAC
Organism: Vicugna pacos; assembly: GCF_048564905.1. Lineage (NCBI taxonomy): Eukaryota > Metazoa > Chordata > Mammalia > Artiodactyla > Camelidae > Vicugna > Vicugna pacos. The sequence continues at coordinate 4,752,393 of NW_027328737.1, forward strand.
ACAGAATGCAGAATATTGAAAACAGATTATAGATCCCAGGATATAGAACATGGAATGAAGAACAAAGAATTTGGAATATAAAATACAGAATACTGAATATAGAATTAAGAATATAGATTGTAGAACACAGAATAAAGATTATAGAATAGAGAATATAGAACCCAGAATTTTGAACATGGAATGCCGAACACAGAATTTAGAATATAGAATACAGAATACTGAATATAGATTTGAGAACATGGAATGCAGAACACAGAATATAGAATATAGAATACGGAATACTGAATATATAATTAAGAATATACAATATAGAACACAGAATATAGAATATAGAGTATAGAATATAGAACCCAGAATTTAGAACATTGAATGTAGAACACACAATTTAGTATATAGAATACAGAATACTGAATAAAGAATGTAGAATAAAGAATGTAGAACACAGAATATGGAATGTTAGATACGGAATGCAGAATATTGAATACAGAATATAGAATGTAGAACACAGAATATAGAATATAGACTTCGGAATGCAGAATATAGAATATACAATATAGAAAGATGAACACAGAATATAGAATATAGGATGGAAAATTTAGAACCCCGAATTTAGAACATGGAAAGCAGAATTCAGTATTTAGTATATAGAATATAGAATACCGAATATGGATTATTGAACATGGAATGCAGAACACAGAATTCAGAATATAGAATACAGAATACTGAAAATAGAATTTAGATTATAGAATGTAAGACACAGAATATAGAATGTAGAATATGGAATGCAAAATATAGAATACAGAATATAGAATGTAGAACACAGAATGTAGAATATGGAAAACAGAATACAGAAACGAGAATTTAGAACGTGGAATGCACAACACAGAGTTTAGAATATAGAATACAGAATACTAAATATAAAATTTTGAATATAGAATGTAGAACACAGAATACGGAATGTAGAATACGGAATGCAGAATATAGAATACAGAATATAGAATGTAGAACACAGAATATAGAATATGGAAAACAGAATACAGAACCCAGAATTTAGAACATGGAATGCAGAACACTGAATTTAGAATATAGAATACATACAACTGAAAATAGAATTTAGAATATAGAATGTAGAGCACAGAATTTAGAATATAGAATGCAGAATGCTGAATATAGTATTTAGAATAACGAATGTTGAACACAGAATATAGAAAATAGAATAGAGTATATAGAACCCAGAATTTAGAACATGGAATTTAGAACACAGAATTAAGAATATAGAATGCAGAATACTGAATATAGAATTTAGAACATAGAATGCGGAACACAGAATTAAGAATATAGAATACAGAAAACTTAATATAGAATTTAGAATATAGAACTTAGGAAACAGAAAATAGAATATAGACTACGGAATGCAGAATATGGAATATAGAATATAGAATGTTGAACCCAAAGTATAGAATATAGAATAGAAAATATAGAACCCAGAATTTAGAAAATGGAAAGCAGAATTCAGTATTTAGTATATAGAATACAGAATACCGAATATGGATTATAGAACATGGAATGCAGAACCCAGAAATTACAATAAAGGATATGGAATACTGAATATAGAATATGGAATATAGAATTTAGAACACAGAATAAAGAATATAGAGTATAGTATATAGAACCCAGAATTTAGAACATGGAATGCAGAACACAGAATTTAGAATATAGAATACAGAATACTGAATATAGAATTTAGATTATAGAATGTAGGACACAGAATATAGAATATAGAATATGGAATGCAAAACATAGAATACACAATATAGTATCTAGAACACAGAATGCAGAATATTGAAAACAGATTATAGATCCCAGGATATAGAACATGGAATGAAGAACAAAGAATTTGGAATATAAAATACAGAATACTGAATATAGAATTAAGAATATAGATTGTAGAACACAGAATAAAGATTATAGAATAGAGAATATAGAACCCAGAATTTTGAACATGGAATGCCGAACACAGAATTTAGAATATAGAATACAGAATACTGAATATAGATTTGAGAACATGGAATGCAGAACACAGAATATAGAATATAGAATACGGAATACTGAATATATAATTTAGAATATACAATATAGAACACAGAATATAGAATATAGAGTATAGAATATAGAACCCAGAATTTAGAACATGGAATGCAGAACACAATATTAAGAATATAGAATACAGAATACTGAATATACAATTTAGAATATATAATGTAGAACACAGAGTATAAAATATAGAATACCGAATGCAGAATATTGAGTACATAATATAGAATGTAGAACACAGAATATAAAATATGGAAAACAGAATATAGAACCCAGGATTTAGAACAAGGAATGCAGAACACAGAATTTAGAAAATAGAATACAGACTACTGAATATAGAATTTAGAATTTAGAATGTAGAACACTAAATTTAGAATATAGAATACCGAATACTGAATATAGAATATGAATATACAATGTAGAACAGAGAATTTAGAATATATAATACAGAATACTGAATATAGAATTTAGAATATACAATGTAGAAAACAGAATAAAGAATATAGAATTCGGAAAGCAGAATATAGAATACAGAATATAGAATTTAGGACATAAAATATAGAATATGGAAAACAGAATACAAAACCCAGAATTGAGAATATGGAATGCAGAAGACAGAATTTGGAATATAGAGAACAGAATACTGAATATAGAATTTCGAATATACAATGTTGAACACAGAATTTAGAATATAGAAAACAGAATACTGAATATAGAATTTAGAATATAAAATTGAGAACACAGAATAGAGAACCTAGAATAGAGATTATAGAACAGAGAATTTAGAACATGGAATTTAGAACACAGAATTTAGAATATAGAATACAGAATACTGAGTATCGAAATTAGAATATAGAATGTAAAACTCAGAATTTAGAATATAGGATACGGAATGTAGAATATAGAATAAAGAATATAGAATATAGAACACAAAATACAGAATATGGAAAACAGAATACAGAAACCAAAATTTAGAACATGGAATGCAGAACACAGAATTTAGAGTATATACTACAGAATACTGAATATAAAATTTAGAATATAGAATGTAGAACACAGAAAACGGAATGTAGAATACGGAATTCAGAATATTGAAAACAGAATATAGAATGTAGAACACAGAATTTAGAATATGGAAAACATAATATAGAACCCAGAATTTAGAACATGTAATGCAGAACACAGAATTTAGAATATAGAATACAGAATACTGAATATAGAATTTAGAATATAGAATGAAGAACACAGAATAGAGAATATAGGCTACGGAATGCAGAATATAGAATATAGAATATAGAATAATGAGCACAAAATATAGAAAAGAGAATATAGAACCCAGAATTTAGAACATGGAATGCAGAACACAGAATATAGTATATAGAATACAGAATACTGAATATACAATTTAAAATATAGAATGTAGAACACAGAATATAGAATATAGACTACAGAATGCAGAATATAGTATATAGAATATAGAATGATGAACACAAAATGTAGAATAAATAATAGAGTATATAGAACCCAGAATTTATAACATGGAAATTAGAACACAGAATTTGGAATATAAAATACAGAATAATTAATATTGAATTAAGAAAATACAATATAGAACACAGAATATGGAATGTAGAAAATGGAATGTCTAATATTGAATACAGAATATAGAATGTAGAACACAGAATGTAGAATATGGAAAACAGAATACAGAAACGAGAATTTAGAACGTGGAATGCACAACACAGAGTTTAGAATATAGAATACATACAACTGAAAATAGAATTTATAATATAGAATGTAGAACACAGAATATAGAATATAGAATACAGAATGCTGAATATAGTATTTAGAATATCGAATGTTGAACACAGATTTTACAAAATTGAATAGAGAATATACAACACAGAATTTAGAATATGGAATGCAGAACACAGAATTTAGAATATAGAATACCGAATACTGAATATAGAATATGAATATACAATGTAGAACACAGAATTTAGAATATAGAATACAGAATGCTGAATATAGAATTTAGAATATACAACGTAGAACACAGAATATAGAATATAGAATACGGAATGCAGAATTTAGAATACAGAATATAGAATGTAGAATACAGAATATAGAATATGGGAAACAGAATACAAAACCCAGAATTGAGAACATGGAATGCAAACAGAGAATTTAGAATATACAAAACAGGATACTGAATATAGAATTTAGAATATAAAATATAGAACATAGAATATAGAATATGGAATAAAGAATACTGAATATAGAATTTAGAATATAGAATGTAGAACACAGAATATAGAATAGACAATAGAGAATATAGAACCCAGAATTTAGAACATGGAATGCAGAACACAGAATATAGAATATAGAATACCGAATACTGAATATAGAATATGAATATACAATGTAGAACACAGAATTTAGAATATTGAATACAGAATACAGAATATAGAATTTTGAATACACAATGTAGAACACAGAATATAGAATATAGAATACGGAATGCAGAATATAGTATACAGAATATAGAACATAAAATTTAGAACATGGAATGCACAACACAGGATTTAGAATATAAAATACCGAATACTGAATATAGAATATGAATATACAATGTTGAACACAGAATTTAGAATATAGAATAAAAAATACTGAATATAGAATTTAGAAAATATAATGCAGAAAACAGAATATAGAATATAGAATAGAAAATATAGAACCCAGAATTTAGAACATGGAATGCAGAAAACAGAATTGAGAATATAGAATACAGAATACTGTATATAGGATATAGAATATAGAATGTAGAACACAGAATATAGAATATAGACTTCGGAACGCAGAATATAGTATACACAAAATAGAATGATGAACACAAAATATAGAATATAGAATAGAGAATATAGAACCCAGAATTAAGAACATGGAAATTAGAACACAGAATACAGTATATAGAATACAGAATATGGAGCCCAAAATATAGAACATGGAATGAAAAACACAGAATTTAGAATATAGATTACAGAATACATAATATCGGATATAGAATATTGAATGTAAAACACAGAATATGTAATGTAGAATACGGAATGCCGAATATTGAATACAGAATATAGAATGTAGAAGACTGAATTTAGAATATAGAAAACAGAATATAGAAATCAGAATTTAGAACATGGAATGCAGAACACAGAAATTAGAAAATAGAATACAGATTTCTGAATATAGAATTTAGAATATAGAATGTAGAACACAGAATTTAGAAGACAGAACACAGAATGCTGAATATAGTATTTAGAATATCGAATCTTGAACACAGAATATAGAAAATAGAATAGAGGATATAGAAACCAGAATTTAGAACGTGGAATTTAGAACAGAGAATTTAGAATATAGAATACAGAATACTGAGTATCGAACTTAGAATATAGAATGTAGAAGTCAGAATATAGAATATAGGATACGGAATGTAAATTATAGAATAAAGAATATAGAATGTAGAACACAAAATATAGAATATGGAAAACAGAATACAGAACACAAAATTTAGGACATGGAATGCAGAACACAGAATTTAGAGTATATAATATAGAATACTGAATATAAAATTTAGAATATAGAATGTAGAACACAGAATATGGCATACAGAATATTGAATACAGAATATAGAATATAGAACACAGAATTTAGAATATGGAAAACAGAATATAGAAGTCAGAATTTAGAACATGGAATGCAGAACACAGAATTTTTGAATATAGAATACAGATTACTGAATATAGAATTTAGAATATAGAATGTAGAACACAGAATATAGAATATAGACAACGGAATGCAGAATATAGTATATAGAATATAGAATAATGAGCACAAAATGTAGAATAGAGAATATAGAACCCAGAATTTAGAACATGGAATGCAGAACACAGAATTTAGTATATAGAATACCGAATACTGAATATAGGATATGAATATACAATGTAGAACACAGAATATAGAATATAGAATAAGGAATGCAGAATATAGAATACAGAATATAGACTGAAGAACACAGAAAATAGAATACGGAAAACAGAAACAAAACACAGAATTGAGAACATGGAATGCAGAACACAGAATTTAGAATATAGAAAACTGAATACTGAATATATAATTTCGACTATAAAATGTAGAACACAGAATTTAGAATATAAAATAAAGAACACTGAATATAGGATTTAGAATATAGAATGTAGAAACAGAATATAGAACAGAGAATAGAGAGTATAGAACCGAGAACTTAGAACACGGAAAGCAGAACACAGAATTTAGAATATAGAATACAGAATACTTAATATAAAATTTAGAATATAGAATGTAGAACACAGAGTATAGATTATAGAATACGGAATAATGAATATAGAATTTAGAATATAGAATGTAGAACCCAGAATATAGAATATAGAATACAGAATGCAGAATATAGAATACAGAATATAGAATGTAGAACACAGAGTATAGAATATTGAATAGAGTATATGGAACCGAAAATTTAGAACATAAAATGCAGAACACAGAATTTAGAATATAAAATACAGAATACTGAATATAGAATTTAGAATATACAATGAAGAAAACAGAATATAGGATATAGACTACGGAATGCAGAATATAGAATATAGAATATAGAATAATGAGCACAAAATATAGAAAAGAGAATATAGAACCCAGAATTTATAACATGGAAATTAGAACACAGAATTTGGAATATAAAATACAGAATAATTAATATTGAATTTAGAAAATACAATATAGAACACAGAATATGGAATGTAGAATACGGAATGTCTAATATTGAATACAGAATATAGAATGTAGAACACAGAATGTAGAATATGGAAAAGAGATTACAGAAACGAGAATTTAGAACATGGAATGCACAACACAGAGTTTAGAATATAGAATTCAGAATACTGAATATAAAATTTTGAATATAGAATGTAGAACACAGAATAGGGATTGTAGAATACGGAATTCAGGATATAGAATACAGAATATAGAATATAGAACACAGAATATAGAATATGGAAAACAGAATACAGAACCCAGAATTTACAACATGGAATGCAGAACACTGAATTTAGAATATAGAATACATAGAACTGAAAATAGAATTTAGAATATAGAATGTAGAACACAGAATTTAGACTATAGAACACACAATGCTGAATATAGTATTTAGAATATCGAATGTTGAACACAGAATATAGAAAATGGAATAGAGAATATAGAACCCAGAATTTAGAACCTGGAAATTAGAACACAGAATTTATATTATAGGATACACAATACTGACTAGCGAATATAGAATATAGAATATAGAAATCAGAATATAGATTATAGGATACAGAATGTAGAATATAGAATAAAGAATATAGAATATATAACACAAATAATAGAATATGGAAAACAGAATACAGAAACCAAAATTTAGAACATGGAATGCAGAACACAGAATTTAGAATATAGAAAAAAGAATACAGAATAAAAATTTAGAATATAGAATGTAGAACACTGTAAATTGAATATAGAATAGAGAATATAGAACCCAGAATTTAGAACATGGAATGCAGAACACAGAATTTAGAATATAGAATACAGACTACTGAATATAGAATATAGAATATTGAATGCAGAACCCAGAATATACAATATAGAATACGGAATTCTGAATATAGAATTTAGAATATAGAATTTAGAACACAGAATATAGAATATAGAGTATAGAATATAGAACCCAGAATTTAGAATATGGAATGCAGAACACAGAATTTAGAATATAGAATACAGAATACTGAATATAGAATTTAGATTACAGAATGTAGGACACAGAATATAGAATGTAAAATAAGGAATGCAAAATATAGAATTCAGAATATAGAATGTAGAACACAGAATGTAGAATATGGAATACAGAATACACAAACGAGAATTTAGATCATGGAATGCACAACACAGAGTTTAGAATATAGAATACAGATTACTGAATATAAAATTTTGAATATTGAATGTAGAACACAGAATATAGAATATGGAAAACAGAATACAGAACCCAGAATTTAGAACATGAAATGCAGAACACAGAATTTAGAATATAGAATACATACAACTGAAAATAGAATTTATAATATAGAATGTAGAACACAGAATATAGAATATAGAATACAGAATGCTGAATATAGTATTTAGAATATCGAATGTTGAACACAGATTATACAAAATTGAATAGAGAATATACAACACAGAATTTAGAATATGGAATGCAGAACACAGAATTTAGAATATAGAATACCGAATACTGAATATAGAATATGAATATACAATGTAGAACACAGAATTTAGAATATAGAATACAGAATGCTGAATATAGAATTTAGAATATACAACGTAGAACACAGAATATAGAATATAGAATACGGAATGCAGAATTTAGAATACAGAATATAGAATTTAGAATACAGAATATAGAATATGGGAAACAGAATACAAAACCCAGAATTGAGAACATGGAATGCAGAACAGAGAATTTAGAATATACAAAACAGGATACTGAATATAGAATTTAGAATATAAAATGTAGAACACAGAATATAGAATATAGAATAAAGAATACTGAATATAGAATTTAGAATATAAAATGTAGAACACAGAATATAGAATAGACAATAGAGAATATAGAACCCAGAATTTAGAACATGGAATGCAGAACACAGAATATAGAATATAGAATACCGAATACTGAATATAGAATATGAATATACAATGTAGAACACAGAATTTAGAATATTGAATACAGAATACAGAATATAGAATTTTGAATATACAATGTAGAACACAGAATATAGAATATAGAATACGGAATGCAGAATATAGTATACAGAATATAGAACATAAAATTTAGAACATGGAATGCACAACACAGGATTTAGAATATAAAATACCGAATACTGAATATAGAATATGAATATACAATGTTGAACACAGAATTTAGAATATAGAATAAAAAATACTGAATATAGAATTTAGAAACTATAATGCAGAAAACAGAATATAGAATATAGAATAGAAAATATAGAACCCAGAATTTAGAACATGGAATGCAGAAAACAGAATTGAGAATATAGAATACAGAATACTGAGTATAGGATATAGAATATAGAATGTAGAACACAGAATATAGAATATAGACTACGGAACGCGGAATATAGAATACACAAAATAGAATGATGAACACAAAATATAGAATATAGAATAGAGAATATAGAACCCAGAATTAAGAACATGGAAAATAGAACACAGAATACAGTATATAGAATACAGAATATGGAGCCCAAAATATAGAACATGGAATGAAAAACACAGAATTTAGAATATAGATTACAGAATACATAATATCGGATATAGAATATTGAATGTAAAACACAGAATATGTAATGTAGAATACGGAATGCCGAATATTGAATACAGAATATAGAATGTAGAAGACTGAATTTAGAATATAGAAAACAGAATATAGAAATCAGAATTTAGAACATGGAATGCAGAACACAGAATTTAGAAAATAGAATACAGATTTCTGAATATAGAATTTAGAATATAGAATGTAGAACACAGAATTTAGAAGACAGAACACAGAATGCTGCATATAGTATTTAGAATATCGAATCTTGAACACAGAATATAGAAAATAGAATAGAGGATATAGAAACCAGAATTTAGAACATGGAATTTAGAACACTGAATTTAGAATATAGAATACAGAATACTGAGTATCGAACTTAGAATATAGAATGTAGAAGTCAGAATATAGAATATAGGATACGGAATGGAAATTATAGAATAAAGAATATAGAATTTAGAATACAAAATATAGAGTATGGAAAACAGAATACAGAACACAAAATTTAGAACATGGAATGCACAACACAGAATTTAGAGTATATAATACAGAATACTGAATATAAAATTTAGATTATAAAATGTAGAACACAGAATATGGAATACAGAATACGGAATGCAGAACATTGAATACAGAATATAGAATATAGAACACAGAATTTAGAATATGGAAAACAGAATATAGAAGTCAGAATTTAGAACATGGAATGCAGAACACAGAATTTAGAATATAGAATAGAGATTACTGAATATAGAATTTGGAATATAGAATGTAGAACACAGAATTTAGAGTATAGAATACAGAATACTGAATATAGAATTTAGAATATAGAATGTAGAACACAGAATATAGAATATAGACAACGGAATGCAGAATATATAATATAGAATATAGAATAATGAGCACAAAATGTAGAATAGAGAATATAGAACCCAGAATTTAGAACATGGAATGCAGAACACAGAATTTAGTATATAGAATACCGAATAATGAATATGGGATATGAATATACAATGTAGAACACAGAATATAGAATATAGAATTCGGAATGCAGAATATAGAATACAGAATATAGAATGTAGAACACAGAATATAGAACACGAAAAACAGAAACAAAACACAGAATTGAGAACATGGAATGCAGAACAAAGAATTTAGAATATAGAAAACAGAATACTGAATATAGAATTTCGACTATAAAATGTGGAACACAAAATTTAGAATATAAAATAAAGAATACTGAATATAGAATTTAGAATATAGAATGTAGAAACAGAATATAGAACAGAGAATAGGGAGTATAGAACCAAGAACTTAGAACACGGAAAGCAGAACACAGAATTTAGAATATAGAATACAGAATACTTAATATAAAATTTAGAATATCGAATGTTGAACACAGAGTATAGATTATAGAATACGGAATTATGAATATAGAATTTAGAATATAGAATGTAGAACACAGAATATAGAATATAGATTACAGAATGCAGAATATAGAATACAGATTATAGAATGTAGAACACAGAATATAGAATATTGAATAGAGTAAAAGAAACCGAAAATTTAGAACATAAAATGCAGAACACAGAATTTAGAATATAAAATACAGAATACTGAATATAGAATTAGAAAACAGAATACAGAATACGGCATGCAGAATATTCAATACAGAATATAAAAGGCATAACACAGAATATAGAATATGGAAAACAGAATAGAGAATTCAAAATATAGAACATGGAATGCAGAACACAGATTTGGAATATAGAATACAGAATACTGAATATAGAATTTATAATATGGAATGAAGAACACAGAATATAGAAAATAGTATAGAGAATATAGAACCCAGAATTTAGAACATTGAATGCAGAACACAGAATATAGAATATAGAATAACGAATAATGAATATAGAATTTTGAATAAAGAATGTAGAACACAAAATTTAGAATATAGGATACGGAATGTAGAATATAGAATACAGAATATAGAATGTAGAACACAAAATATAGAATATGGAAAACAGAATACAGAAACCAAAATTTAGAACATGGAATGCAGAACACAGAATTTAGAGTATATAATACAGATTTCTGAATATAAAATTTAGAATATAGAATGTAGAACACAGAATATGGAATGCAGAATACGGAATGCAGAATTGAATACAGAATATAGAATGTAGAACACAGAATTAAGAATATGGAAAACAGAATATAGAACCCAGAATTTAGAACATGGAATGCAGAACACTGAATTTAAAATATAGAATACAGATTACTGAATATAGAATTTAGAATATACAATGTAGAACACAGAATATAGGATATAGAATATGGAATGCAGAATATAGAAAACAGAATATAGAATGGAGAACACAGAATATAGAATATAGAATAGAGTATATGGAACACAAAAATTAGAACATGGAATGCAGAACACAGAATTTAGAATATAGAATACAGAATACAGAATATAGAATTTAGAATATACAATGTAGAACACAGAATATAGAATATAGAATACGGAATGCAGAATATATTATACAGAATATAGAACACAAAATTTAGAACATGGAATGCACAGCACAGGATTTAGAATATAGAATACCGAATACTAAATAGAGAATATGAATATACAATGTTGAACACAGAATTTAGTATATAGAATAAAATATACTGAATATAGAATTTAGAATATAGAATGTAGAAAACTGTATATAGAATATACAATAGAGAATATAGAACCCAGAATTTAGAATATGGAATACAGAAAACAGAATTGAGAATATAGAATACAGAATACTGAATATAGGATTTAGTATAAAGAATATAGAACACAGAATATAGAATATAGACTACGGAATGCAGAATATAGAATGATGAACACAAAATATAGAATATAGAATAGAGAATATAGAACCCAGAATTAAGAACATGGAAAGTAGAACACAGAATTTAGAATATAGAATGCAGAATACAGAATATCGAATTTAGAATATTCAATGTAGAACACAGAATATAGAATATAGACTACAGAATGCAGAATATAGAATACAGAAGATAGAATATAGAACACAGAATATAGAAATTGGAAAACAGTATACAAAACCCAGAATTGAGAAAAAGGATGAAGAACACAGAATTTAGAATATAGAAAACAGAATACTGAATATAGAATTTCAAATATAGAAAGTTGAACACAGAATTTAGAATATACAATAAAGAATACTGAATATTGAATTTAGAATATTGTATGTAGAACACAGTATATAGAATATAGATTTGGGAATGCAGAATATAGTAGGTAAAATATAGAATGAAGAACACAAATATAGAATATATAATAGTGAATATAGAACCCAGAACTTAGAACACTGAAAGCAGAACACTGAATTTAGAATATAGAATACAGGATAATTATTATAAAATTTAGAATATAGAATGTTGAACACAGAGTATAGAATATAGAATACGGAATAGTGAATATAGAATTTACAATATACAATGTAGAACACAGAAAATAGAATATAGAATACGGAATGCAGAATTTAGAATACAGAATATAGAATGTAGAACATAGAATATAGAATATAGAATAGAGTATATGGAACACAAAACTTAGAACAAGGAATGCAGAACCCAGAATTTAGAATATAGAATACAGAATACAGAATATAGAATTTAGAATATAGAATGTAGAACACAGAATATAGAATATAGAGTATAGTATATAGAACCCAGAAATTAGAACATGGAATACACAACATAGAGTTTAAAATATAGAATAAAGAATACTGAATATAAAATATTGAATATAGAATGTATAACACTGAATATGGAATGTAGAATACGGAATGCAGAATATAGAATACAGAATATAGAATGTAGAACACAGAATATAGAATATGGAAAACAGAATACAGAATCCAGAATTTACAACATGTAATGCAGAACACTGAATTTAGAATATAGAATACATAGAACTGAAAATAGAATTTAGAATTTAGAATGTAGAACACAGAATTTAGAATATAGAACACATAATGCTGAATATAGTATTTAGAATATCGAATGTTGAACACATAATATAGAAAATAGAATAGAGAATATTGAACCCAGAATTTAGAACATGGAAATTAGAACACAGAATTTATAATATAGGATACACAATACTGACTAGCGAACATAGAATATAGAATATAGAAATCAGAATATAGATTATAGGATACAGAATGTAGAATATAGAATAAAGAATATAGAATATAAAACACAAAATATAGAACAAGGAAAACAGAATACAGAAACCAAAATTTAGAACATGGAATGCAGAACACAGAATTTAGAATATAGAAAACAGAATACTGAATAAAATTTTAGAATATAGAATGTATAACACTGTAAATAGAATATAGAATAGAGAATATAGAACAAAAATTTAGAACATGGAATGCAGAACACAGAATTTAGAATATAGAATACAGAATACTGAATATAGTATTTAGAATATTGAATGTAGAACACAGAATATAGAATATAGTTTACGGAATGCAGAATATAGAATATAGAATATAGAATGATGAACCCAAAGTATAGAATATAGAATAGAAAATATAGAAACCAGAATTAAGAATATTGAATGTAGAACACACAATTTAGAATATAGAATACAGAATACTGAATATCGAATTTAGAATATAGAATGAAGAAAACAGAATATGGAATGATAGATACGGAATGCAGAATATAGAATACAGAATATAGAATGTAGAACACAGAATATAGAATATGGAAAACAGAATACAGAACCCAGAATTTAGAACATGGAATGCAGAACACTGAATTTAGAATATAGAATACATACAACTGAAAATAGAATTTATAATATAGAATGTAGAACACAGAATTTAGAATATAGAACACAGAATGCTGACTATAGTATTTAGAATATCGAATGCTGAACACAGATTATACAAAATTGAATAGAGAATGTACAAACCAGAATTTAGAATATGGAATGCACAAAACAGAATTTAGAAAATAGAATACCGAATACTGAATATAGAATATGAATATACAATGTAGAACACAGAATTTAGAATATAGAATACAGAATACAGAATATAGAATTTAGAATATACAATGTAGTACACAGAATAAAGAATACGGAATGCAGAATATAGTATAGAAAATATAGAACACAAAATTTAGAACATGGAATGCACAACACAGGATTTAGAATATAGAATACCGAATACTGAATATAGAAAATGAATATACAATGTTGAACACAGAATTTAGAATATAGAATAAAAAATACTGAATATAGAATTTAGAATATTGGATGTAGTAAACAGAATATAGAATAGAGAATATAGAACCCAGAATTTAGAACATGGAATGCAGAAATCAGAATTGAGAATATAGAATACAGAATACAGAATATTGGATTCAGAATATAGAATGTAGAACACAGAATATAGAATATAGACAACGGAATGCAGAATATAGTATATAGAATATAGAATAATGAGCACAAAATGTAGAATAGAGAATATAGAACCCAGAATTTAGAACATGGAATGCAGAACACAGAATTTAGTATATAGAATACCGAATACTGAATATAGGATATGAATATACAATGTAGAACACAGAATATAGAATATAGAATAAGGAATGCAGAATATAGAATACAGAATATAGACTGAAGAACACAGAAAATAGAATACGGAAAACAGAAACAAAACACAGAATTGAGAACATGGAATGCAGAACACAGAATTTAGAATATAGAAAACTGAATACTGAATATATAATTTCGACTATAAAATGTAGAACACAGAATTTAGAATATAAAATAAAGAACACTGAATATAGGATTTAGAATATAGAATGTAGAAACAGAATATAGAACAGAGAATAGAGAGTATAGAACCGAGAACTTAGAACACGGAAAGCAGAACACAGAATTTAGAATATAGAATACAGAATACTTAATATAAAATTTAGAATATAGAATGTAGAACACAGAGTATAGATTATAGAATACGGAATAATGAATATAGAATTTAG
The DNA here is from genome assembly GCF_048564905.1 of Vicugna pacos. NCBI lineage: Eukaryota > Metazoa > Chordata > Mammalia > Artiodactyla > Camelidae > Vicugna > Vicugna pacos. The sequence continues at coordinate 4,768,021 of NW_027328737.1, forward strand.
AATATAGAATGTAGAACCCAGAATATAGAATATAGAATACAGAATGCAGAATATAGAATACAGAATATAGAATGTAGAACACAGAGTATAGAATATTGAATAGAGTATATGGAACCGAAAATTTAGAACATAAAATGCAGAACACAGAATTTAGAATATAAAATACAGAATACTGAATATAGAATTTAGAATATACAATGAAGAAAACAGAATATAGGATATAGACTACGGAATGCAGAATATAGAATATAGAATATAGAATAATGAGCACAAAATATAGAAAAGAGAATATAGAACCCAGAATTTATAACATGGAAATTAGAACACAGAATTTGGAATATAAAATACAGAATAATTAATATTGAATTTAGAAAATACAATATAGAACACAGAATATGGAATGTAGAATACGGAATGTCTAATATTGAATACAGAATATAGAATGTAGAACACAGAATGTAGAATATGGAAAAGAGATTACAGAAACGAGAATTTAGAACATGGAATGCACAACACAGAGTTTAGAATATAGAATTCAGAATACTGAATATAAAATTTTGAATATAGAATGTAGAACACAGAATAGGGATTGTAGAATACGGAATTCAGGATATAGAATACAGAATATAGAATATAGAACACAGAATATAGAATATGGAAAACAGAATACAGAACCCAGAATTTACAACATGGAATGCAGAACACTGAATTTAGAATATAGAATACATAGAACTGAAAATAGAATTTAGAATATAGAATGTAGAACACAGAATTTAGACTATAGAACACACAATGCTGAATATAGTATTTAGAATATCGAATGTTGAACACAGAATATAGAAAATGGAATAGAGAATATAGAACCCAGAATTTAGAACCTGGAAATTAGAACACAGAATTTATATTATAGGATACACAATACTGACTAGCGAATATAGAATATAGAATATAGAAATCAGAATATAGATTATAGGATACAGAATGTAGAATATAGAATAAAGAATATAGAATATATAACACAAATAATAGAATATGGAAAACAGAATACAGAAACCAAAATTTAGAACATGGAATGCAGAACACAGAATTTAGAATATAGAAAAAAGAATACAGAATAAAAATTTAGAATATAGAATGTAGAACACTGTAAATTGAATATAGAATAGAGAATATAGAACCCAGAATTTAGAACATGGAATGCAGAACACAGAATTTAGAATATAGAATACAGACTACTGAATATAGAATATAGAATATTGAATGCAGAACCCAGAATATACAATATAGAATACGGAATTCTGAATATAGAATTTAGAATATAGAATTTAGAACACAGAATATAGAATATAGAGTATAGAATATAGAACCCAGAATTTAGAATATGGAATGCAGAACACAGAATTTAGAATATAGAATACAGAATACTGAATATAGAATTTAGATTACAGAATGTAGGACACAGAATATAGAATGTAAAATAAGGAATGCAAAATATAGAATTCAGAATATAGAATGTAGAACACAGAATGTAGAATATGGAATACAGAATACACAAACGAGAATTTAGATCATGGAATGCACAACACAGAGTTTAGAATATAGAATACAGATTACTGAATATAAAATTTTGAATATTGAATGTAGAACACAGAATATAGAATATGGAAAACAGAATACAGAACCCAGAATTTAGAACATGAAATGCAGAACACAGAATTTAGAATATAGAATACATACAACTGAAAATAGAATTTATAATATAGAATGTAGAACACAGAATATAGAATATAGAATACAGAATGCTGAATATAGTATTTAGAATATCGAATGTTGAACACAGATTATACAAAATTGAATAGAGAATATACAACACAGAATTTAGAATATGGAATGCAGAACACAGAATTTAGAATATAGAATACCGAATACTGAATATAGAATATGAATATACAATGTAGAACACAGAATTTAGAATATAGAATACAGAATGCTGAATATAGAATTTAGAATATACAACGTAGAACACAGAATATAGAATATAGAATACGGAATGCAGAATTTAGAATACAGAATATAGAATTTAGAATACAGAATATAGAATATGGGAAACAGAATACAAAACCCAGAATTGAGAACATGGAATGCAGAACAGAGAATTTAGAATATACAAAACAGGATACTGAATATAGAATTTAGAATATAAAATGTAGAACACAGAATATAGAATATAGAATAAAGAATACTGAATATAGAATTTAGAATATAAAATGTAGAACACAGAATATAGAATAGACAATAGAGAATATAGAACCCAGAATTTAGAACATGGAATGCAGAACACAGAATATAGAATATAGAATACCGAATACTGAATATAGAATATGAATATACAATGTAGAACACAGAATTTAGAATATTGAATACAGAATACAGAATATAGAATTTTGAATATACAATGTAGAACACAGAATATAGAATATAGAATACGGAATGCAGAATATAGTATACAGAATATAGAACATAAAATTTAGAACATGGAATGCACAACACAGGATTTAGAATATAAAATACCGAATACTGAATATAGAATATGAATATACAATGTTGAACACAGAATTTAGAATATAGAATAAAAAATACTGAATATAGAATTTAGAAACTATAATGCAGAAAACAGAATATAGAATATAGAATAGAAAATATAGAACCCAGAATTTAGAACATGGAATGCAGAAAACAGAATTGAGAATATAGAATACAGAATACTGAGTATAGGATATAGAATATAGAATGTAGAACACAGAATATAGAATATAGACTACGGAACGCGGAATATAGAATACACAAAATAGAATGATGAACACAAAATATAGAATATAGAATAGAGAATATAGAACCCAGAATTAAGAACATGGAAAATAGAACACAGAATACAGTATATAGAATACAGAATATGGAGCCCAAAATATAGAACATGGAATGAAAAACACAGAATTTAGAATATAGATTACAGAATACATAATATCGGATATAGAATATTGAATGTAAAACACAGAATATGTAATGTAGAATACGGAATGCCGAATATTGAATACAGAATATAGAATGTAGAAGACTGAATTTAGAATATAGAAAACAGAATATAGAAATCAGAATTTAGAACATGGAATGCAGAACACAGAATTTAGAAAATAGAATACAGATTTCTGAATATAGAATTTAGAATATAGAATGTAGAACACAGAATTTAGAAGACAGAACACAGAATGCTGCATATAGTATTTAGAATATCGAATCTTGAACACAGAATATAGAAAATAGAATAGAGGATATAGAAACCAGAATTTAGAACATGGAATTTAGAACACTGAATTTAGAATATAGAATACAGAATACTGAGTATCGAACTTAGAATATAGAATGTAGAAGTCAGAATATAGAATATAGGATACGGAATGGAAATTATAGAATAAAGAATATAGAATTTAGAATACAAAATATAGAGTATGGAAAACAGAATACAGAACACAAAATTTAGAACATGGAATGCACAACACAGAATTTAGAGTATATAATACAGAATACTGAATATAAAATTTAGATTATAAAATGTAGAACACAGAATATGGAATACAGAATACGGAATGCAGAACATTGAATACAGAATATAGAATATAGAACACAGAATTTAGAATATGGAAAACAGAATATAGAAGTCAGAATTTAGAACATGGAATGCAGAACACAGAATTTAGAATATAGAATAGAGATTACTGAATATAGAATTTGGAATATAGAATGTAGAACACAGAATTTAGAGTATAGAATACAGAATACTGAATATAGAATTTAGAATATAGAATGTAGAACACAGAATATAGAATATAGACAACGGAATGCAGAATATATAATATAGAATATAGAATAATGAGCACAAAATGTAGAATAGAGAATATAGAACCCAGAATTTAGAACATGGAATGCAGAACACAGAATTTAGTATATAGAATACCGAATAATGAATATGGGATATGAATATACAATGTAGAACACAGAATATAGAATATAGAATTCGGAATGCAGAATATAGAATACAGAATATAGAATGTAGAACACAGAATATAGAACACGAAAAACAGAAACAAAACACAGAATTGAGAACATGGAATGCAGAACAAAGAATTTAGAATATAGAAAACAGAATACTGAATATAGAATTTCGACTATAAAATGTGGAACACAAAATTTAGAATATAAAATAAAGAATACTGAATATAGAATTTAGAATATAGAATGTAGAAACAGAATATAGAACAGAGAATAGGGAGTATAGAACCAAGAACTTAGAACACGGAAAGCAGAACACAGAATTTAGAATATAGAATACAGAATACTTAATATAAAATTTAGAATATCGAATGTTGAACACAGAGTATAGATTATAGAATACGGAATTATGAATATAGAATTTAGAATATAGAATGTAGAACACAGAATATAGAATATAGATTACAGAATGCAGAATATAGAATACAGATTATAGAATGTAGAACACAGAATATAGAATATTGAATAGAGTAAAAGAAACCGAAAATTTAGAACATAAAATGCAGAACACAGAATTTAGAATATAAAATACAGAATACTGAATATAGAATTAGAAAACAGAATACAGAATACGGCATGCAGAATATTCAATACAGAATATAAAAGGCATAACACAGAATATAGAATATGGAAAACAGAATAGAGAATTCAAAATATAGAACATGGAATGCAGAACACAGATTTGGAATATAGAATACAGAATACTGAATATAGAATTTATAATATGGAATGAAGAACACAGAATATAGAAAATAGTATAGAGAATATAGAACCCAGAATTTAGAACATTGAATGCAGAACACAGAATATAGAATATAGAATAACGAATAATGAATATAGAATTTTGAATAAAGAATGTAGAACACAAAATTTAGAATATAGGATACGGAATGTAGAATATAGAATACAGAATATAGAATGTAGAACACAAAATATAGAATATGGAAAACAGAATACAGAAACCAAAATTTAGAACATGGAATGCAGAACACAGAATTTAGAGTATATAATACAGATTTCTGAATATAAAATTTAGAATATAGAATGTAGAACACAGAATATGGAATGCAGAATACGGAATGCAGAATTGAATACAGAATATAGAATGTAGAACACAGAATTAAGAATATGGAAAACAGAATATAGAACCCAGAATTTAGAACATGGAATGCAGAAAACTGAATTTAAAATATAGAATACAGATTACTGAATATAGAATTTAGAATATACAATGTAGAACACAGAATATAGGATATAGAATATGGAATGCAGAATATAGAAAACAGAATATAGAATGGAGAACACAGAATATAGAATATAGAATAGAGTATATGGAACACAAAAATTAGAACATGGAATGCAGAACACAGAATTTAGAATATAGAATACAGAATACAGAATATAGAATTTAGAATATACAATGTAGAACACAGAATATAGAATATAGAATACGGAATGCAGAATATATTATACAGAATATAGAACACAAAATTTAGAACATGGAATGCACAGCACAGGATTTAGAATATAGAATACCGAATACTAAATAGAGAATATGAATATACAATGTTGAACACAGAATTTAGTATATAGAATAAAATATACTGAATATAGAATTTAGAATATAGAATGTAGAAAACTGTATATAGAATATACAATAGAGAATATAGAACCCAGAATTTAGAATATGGAATACAGAAAACAGAATTGAGAATATAGAATACAGAATACTGAATATAGGATTTAGTATAAAGAATATAGAACACAGAATATAGAATATAGACTACGGAATGCAGAATATAGAATGATGAACACAAAATATAGAATATAGAATAGAGAATATAGAACCCAGAATTAAGAACATGGAAAGTAGAACACAGAATTTAGAATATAGAATGCAGAATACAGAATATCGAATTTAGAATATTCAATGTAGAACACAGAATATAGAATATAGACTACAGAATGCAGAATATAGAATACAGAAGATAGAATATAGAACACAGAATATAGAAATTGGAAAACAGTATACAAAAACCAGAATTGAGAAAAAGGATGAAGAACACAGAATTTAGAATATAGAAAACAGAATACTGAATATAGAATTTCAAATATAGAAAGTTGAACACAGAATTTAGAATATACAATAAAGAATACTGAATATTGAATTTAGAATATTGTATGTAGAACACAGTATATAGAATATAGATTTGGGAATGCAGAATATAGTAGGTAAAATATAGAATGAAGAACACAAATATAGAATATATAATAGTGAATATAGAACCCAGAACTTAGAACACTGAAAGCAGAACACTGAATTTAGAATATAGAATACAGGATAATTATTATAAAATTTAGAATATAGAATGTTGAACACAGAGTATAGAATATAGAATACGGAATAGTGAATATAGAATTTACAATATACAATGTAGAACACAGAAAATAGAATATAGAATACGGAATGCAGAATTTAGAATACAGAATATAGAATGTAGAACATAGAATATAGAATATAGAATAGAGTATATGGAACACAAAACTTAGAACAAGGAATGCAGAACCCAGAATTTAGAATATAGAATACAGAATACAGAATATAGAATTTAGAATATAGAATGTAGAACACAGAATATAGAATATAGAGTATAGTATATAGAACCCAGAAATTAGAACATGGAATACACAACATAGAGTTTAAAATATAGAATAAAGAATACTGAATATAAAATTTTGAATATAGAATGTATAACACTGAATATGGAATGTAGAATACGGAATGCAGAATATAGAATACAGAATATAGAATGTAGAACACAGAATATAGAATATGGAAAACAGAATACAGAATCCAGAATTTACAACATGTAATGCAGAACACTGAATTTAGAATATAGAATACATAGAACTGAAAATAGAATTTAGAATTTAGAATGTAGAACACAGAATTTAGAATATAGAACACATAATGCTGAATATAGTATTTAGAATATCGAATGTTGAACACATAATATAGAAAATAGAATAGAGAATATTGAACCCAGAATTTAGAACATGGAAATTAGAACACAGAATTTATAATATAGGATACACAATACTGACTAGCGAACATAGAATATAGAATATAGAAATCAGAATATAGATTATAGGATACAGAATGTAGAATATAGAATAAAGAATATAGAATATAAAACACAAAATATAGAACAAGGAAAACAGAATACAGAAACCAAAATTTAGAACATGGAATGCAGAACACAGAATTTAGAATATAGAAAACAGAATACTGAATAAAATTTTAGAATATAGAATGTATAACACTGTAAATAGAATATAGAATAGAGAATATAGAACAAAAATTTAGAACATGGAATGCAGAACACAGAATTTAGAATATAGAATACAGAATACTGAATATAGTATTTAGAATATTGAATGTAGAACACAGAATATAGAATATAGTTTACGGAATGCAGAATATAGAATATAGAATATAGAATGATGAACCCAAAGTATAGAATATAGAATAGAAAATATAGAAACCAGAATTAAGAATATTGAATGTAGAACACACAATTTAGAATATAGAATACAGAATACTGAATATCGAATTTAGAATATAGAATGAAGAAAACAGAATATGGAATGATAGATACGGAATGCAGAATATAGAATACAGAATATAGAATGTAGAACACAGAATATAGAATATGGAAAACAGAATACAGAACCCAGAATTTAGAACATGGAATGCAGAACACTGAATTTAGAATATAGAATACATACAACTGAAAATAGAATTTATAATATAGAATGTAGAACACAGAATTTAGAATATAGAACACAGAATGCTGACTATAGTATTTAGAATATCGAATGCTGAACACAGATTATACAAAATTGAATAGAGAATGTACAAACCAGAATTTAGAATATGGAATGCACAAAACAGAATTTAGAAAATAGAATACCGAATACTGAATATAGAATATGAATATACAATGTAGAACACAGAATTTAGAATATAGAATACAGAATACAGAATATAGAATTTAGAATATACAATGTAGTACACAGAATAAAGAATACGGAATGCAGAATATAGTATAGAAAATATAGAACACAAAATTTAGAACATGGAATGCACAACACAGGATTTAGAATATAGAATACCGAATACTGAATATAGAAAATGAATATACAATGTTGAACACAGAATTTAGAATATAGAATAAAAAATACTGAATATAGAATTTAGAATATTGGATGTAGTAAACAGAATATAGAATAGAGAATATAGAACCCAGAAATTAGAACATGGAATGCAGAAATCAGAATTGAGAATATAGAATACAGAATACTGAATATTGGATTCAGAATATAGAATGTAGAACACAGAATATAGAATATAGACTACGGAATGCAGAATATAGAATACACAATATAGAATGATGATCACAAAATATAGAATAAAGAATAGAGAATATAGAACTCAGAATTAAGAACATGGAATGTAGAACACAGAATACAGTATATAGAATAGAGAATATGGAACCCAAAATATAGAACATGGAATGAAGAACACAGAATTTTGAATATGGATTACAGAATACATAATATCGAAATAAGAATATAGAATGTAAAACACAGAATATGTAATGTAGAATACGGAATGCAGAATATTGAATACAGAATATAGAATGTAGAAGGCTGAATTTAGAATATAGAAAACAGAATATAGAACACAGAATTTAGAACATGGAATGCAGAACACAGAATTTAGAAAATAAAATAAAGATTTCTGAATATAGAATTTAGAATATAGAATGAAGAAAACAGAATATAGAATATAGTATAGAGAATGTAGAACCCAGAATGTAGAACATGGAATGCAGAATGTAGAATATAGAATATAGAATTCCGAATAATGAATATAGAATTTTAAATAAAGAATGTAGAACACAGAATTTAGAATATAGGATACAGAATGTAGAATATAGAATACAGAATATAGAATGTAGAACACAAAATATAGAATATAGAGTATAGAATACTGAATATAGAATTTAGAATATATAATGTAGAACACAGAATATAGAATATAGAATACAGATTATAGAACCCAAAATTTAGAACATGGAATGCAGAACACAGAATTTAGAATATAGAATTCCGAATACTGAATATAGAATATGAATATACAATGCAGAACACAGTATTTAGACTATGGAATACAGAATATTTTATATAGAATTTAGAATATTCAATTTAGAACACAGAATATAGAATATAGTACAGAATGCAGAATATAGATTACAGAAGATAGAATATAGAACACAGAATATAGAATATGGAAAACAGTATACAAAACCCAGAATTGAGAAAAAGGAAAGAAGAACACAGAATTTAGAATATAGAAAACAGAATACTGAATATAGAATTTCAAATATAGAAAGTTGAACACAGAATTTAGAATATACAATAAAGAATACTGAATATTGAATTTAGAATATTGTATGTAGAACACAGTATATAGAATATAGATTTGTGAATGCAGAATATAGTAGGTAAAATATAGAATGAAGAACACAAATATAGAATATATAATAGTGAATATAGAACCCAGAACTTAGAACACTGAAAGCAGAACACTGAATTTAGAATATAGAATACAGGATAATTATTATAAAATTTAGAATATAGATTGTTGAACACAGAGTATAGAATATAGAATACGGAATTGTTAATATAGAATTTACAATATACAATGTAGAACACAGAAAATAGAATATAGAATACGGAATGCAGAATTTAGAACACAGAATATAGAATGTAGAACATAGAATATAGAATATACAATAGAGTATATGGAACACAAAATTTAGAACATTAAATGCAGAACACAGAATTTAGAATATAGAATACAGAATACAGAATATAGAATTTAGAATATAGAAAGTAGCACACAGAATATAGAATATAGAGTATAGTATATAGAACCCAGAATTTAGAACATGGAATGCACAACATAGAGTTTAGTATATAGAATAAAGAATACTGAGTATAAAATTTTGAATATAGAAAGTATAACACAGAATATGGAATGTAGAATACGGAATGCAGAATATAGAATACAGAATATAGAATGTAGAACACACAATATAGAATATGGAAAACAGAATACAGAACCCAGAATTTAGAACATGGAATGCAGAACACAGAATTTAGAATATAGAATCCAGATTACTGAATATACAATTTAGAATATAGAATGTAGAACACAGAATTTAGAACATGGAATGCAGAACACATAATTTATAAAATAGTATACAGAATACTGAATATAGAATTTAGAATATAGAATGTAAAACACAGAGTATAGAATATAGAATTGGGAATGAAGAATATTGAGTACAGAATATAGAATGTAGAACACAGAATTTAGAATATGGAAAACAGAATATAGAACCCAGGATTTAGAACATGGAATGCAGAACACAGAATTTAAAATATAGGAAACAGATTACTGAATATAGAATTTAGAATTTAGAATGTAGAACACAAAATTTAGAATATAGAATACCGAATACTGAATATAGAATATGAATATACAATGTAGAACACAGAGTTTAGAATATAGAATACAGAATACTGAATATAGAATTTAGAATATACAATGTAGAAAACAGAATATAGGATAGAGAATACGGAAAGCTGAATATAGAATACAGAATATAGAATGTAGAACTCAGAATATAGAATATAGAGCACTGAATAGTGAATATAGAATTTCGAATATAGAATGTTGAACACAGAATTTAGAATATAGAAAACAGAATACTGAATAGAGAATTTAGATTATTGAGTTTAGAACACAGAATAGAGAATATAGAACCGAGAATTTAGAACATGGAATGCAGAACATTTAATATAGAATATAGAATACAGAATACTGAATATAGAATTTAGAATATAGAATGTAGGACACAGAATATAGAATATTGGCTACGGAATGCAGAATATAGAATATAGAATATTGAATGATGAACCCAAAGTATAGAATATAGAATAGAAAATATAGAACCCAGAATTTAGAACATGGAAACAGAATGCATTATTTAGTATATAGAATACAGAATACCGAATATGGATTATAGAACATGGAACGCAGAACCCAGAAAATACAATATAAAATATAGAATACTGAATATCGAATATAGAATATAAAATTTAGAACACAGAATATAGAATATAGAGTATAGTATATAAAACACTGAATTTAGAACATGGAATGCAGAACACAGAATTTAGAATATAGAATACAGAATACTGAATATAGAATTTAGATTATAGAATGTAGGACACAGAATAAAGAATGCAGAATACGGAATGCAAAATATAGGATACACAATATAGAATATAGAACACAGTATGTAGAATATGGAAAACAGAATATAGATCGCAGGATTTAGAACATGGAATGCAGAACACAGAATTTGGAATATAAAATACAGAATACTGAATATAGAATTTAGAATATAGAATGTAGAACACAGAATATAGATTATAGAATAGAGAATGTGGAACCCAGAATTTTGAACATGGAATGCCGAACACAGAATTTATAATATAGAATACAGAATATTTAATATAGAATTTAGAAAGTAGAATGCGGAACACAGCAATTAGAATATAGAATACAGAATACTGAATATATAATATAGAACATGGAAAGCAGAACTCAGAATCTGGAATATAGAATACAGAATACTGAATATAGATTTTAGAACATGGAATGCAGAACCCAGAATATAGAATATAGAATACGGTATACTGAATATAGAATTTAGAATATACAATGTAGAACACAGAATATATAATATAGAATATAGAACCCAGAATTTAGAACATGGAATGCAGAACACAATATTTAGAATATAGAATACAGTAAACTGAATATAGAATTTAGAATATAGAATGTAGAACACACTATAGAATATAGAATACGAAATGCAGAATATTGAGTACAGAATATAGAATGTAGAACACAGAATTTAGAATATGGAAAACAGTATATAGAACCCAGGATTTAGAACATGGAATGCAGAACACAGAATTTAGAATATAGAATACAGACTACTGAGTATAGAATTTTGAATGTAGAACACAGAATTTAGAATATAGAATACAGAATACTGAATATAGAATTAAGAATATACAATGTAGAAAACAGAATAAAGAATATAGAATACGGAAAGCAGAATATAGAATACAGAATATAGAATTTAGAGCACAGAATATAGAATATGGAAAACAGAATACAAAACCCAGAATTGAGAACATGGAATGCAGAACACAGAATTTAGAATATAGAGAACAGAATACTGAATATAGAATTTCGAATATAGAATTTTGAACACAGAATTTAGAATATAGAAAACAGAATACTGAATATAGAATTTAGAAAATGGAAATTAAAACACAGAATAGAGAATATAGAATAGAGAATATAGAACAGAGAATTTAGAACATGGAATTTAGAACACAGAATTTAGAATATAGAATACAGAATACTGAGTATCGAATTTACAATATAGAATGTAGAAATTAGAATTTAGAATGTAGGATACGGAAAGTAGAATATAGAATAAAGAATATAGGAAATAGAACACAAAATATAGATTATGGAAAACAGAATTCAGAACCCAAATTTAGTACATGGAATGCAGAACACAGAATTTAGAGTATATACTACAGAATACTGTATATTAAATTTAGAATATAGAATGTAGAACACAAAATGTGGAATGTAGAATACGGAATGCAGAATATAGAATACAGAATATAGAATGTAGAGCACAGAATATAGAATATGGGAAACAGAATACAGAACCCAGAATTTTGAACAAGGAATGTAGAACACAGACTTTAGAATATAGAATACAGATTACTGAATATAGAATTTAGAATATAGAATGTAGAACACAGAATTTAGAAAATAGACTACGGAAAGCAGAATACTGTATAGAGAATATAGAATGATGAACACAAAATATAGAATATAGAATACAGAACATAGAACATAGGATTTAGAACATGGAATGCAGATCACAGAATTTGGAATATAAAATACAGAATACTGAATATAGAATTTAGAATATAGAATGTAGAACACAGAATATAGATTATAGAATAGAGAATGTAGAACCCAGAGTTTTGAACATGGAATTCCGAACACAGAATTTACAGTATAGAATACAGAATACTTAATATAGAATTTAGAACTTAAAATGCGGAACACAGCAATTAGAATATAGAATATAGAATACTGAATATATAATTTAGAACATGGAATGCAGAAACCAGAATTTAGAATATAGAATAAGGAATACTGAATATAGAATTTAGAACATAGAATGCGGAACACAGAATTTACAGTATAGAATACAGAATACTTAATATAGAATTTAGAACTTAGAATGCGGAACACAGCAATTAGAATATAGAATATAGAATACTGAATATATAATTTAGAACATGGAATGCAGAAACCAGAATTTAGAATATAGAATAAGGAATACTGAATATAGAATTTAGAATATACAATTTAGAACACAGAATATAGAATATATAGTATAGAATATAGAACCGAGAAATTAGAACATGGAATGCAGATCATAGAATTTAGAATATAGAATACAGAATACTGAATATAGAATTTAGAATATAGAATGTAGGACACAGAATACAGAATATAGGCTACGGAATGCAGAATATAGAATATAGAATGATGAACCCAAAGTATAGAATATAGAATAGAAAATATAGAACCCAGAATTTAGAACATGGAAAGCAGAATTCATTATTTAGTATCTAGAATACAGAATACCGAATATGGATTATAGAACATGGAATGCAGAACCCAGAAAATACAATATAGAATACAGAATACTCAATATAGAATATAGAATATAGAACTTAGAACACAGTATATACAATAGAGAGTATAGTATATAGAACCCAGAATTTAGAACATGGAATGCAGAACACATAATTTAGAATATAGAATACAGAATACTGAATATAGAATTTAGATTATAGAATATAGGACACAGAATATAGAATGTAGAATACGGAATGCAAAATATAGGATACACAATATTGAATGTAGAACAAAGAATGTAGAATATGCAAAACAGAATATAGATCCCAGGATTTAGAACATGGATTGCAGAACACAGAATTTGGAATATAAAATACAGAATACTGAATATAGAATTTAGAATATAGAATGTAGAACACAGAACATTGAATGTAGAATACGGAATGCAGAATATTGAAAACAGAATATAGAATGTAGAACACAGAATTTAGAATATATAAAACAGAACATAGAACCCAGAATTTAGAACATGGAATTCAGAACACAGTATTTAGAATATAAAAGACAGATTACTGAATATAGAATTTAGAATATAAAATGTAGAACACAGAATATAGAATATAGACAACGGAATGCAGAATATAGTATATAGAATATAGAATGATGAACACAATATATAGAATAAAGAATACAGAATATAGAACCCAGAATTTATAACATGGAATGTAGAACACAGAATTTAGTATATAGAATACAGAATACTAAATATCGAATTAAGAATATAGAATGTAGAACACAGTATTTGGAATGTAGAATACGGAATGCTGATATTGAATACAGAATATAGAATATACAACACAGAATTTAGAATATTGGAAACAGAATATAGATCCCAGGATTTAGAATCTGGAATGCAGAACACAGAATTTGGAATATAAAATACAGAATACTGAATATAGAATTTAGAATATAGAATTTAGAACACAGAATATAGATTATAGAATAGAGAATGTAGAACCCAGAATTTTGAACATGGAATGCCGAACACAGAATTTAGAATATAGAATACAGAATACTGAATATAGGATTTAGAACATAGAATGCCGAACACAGAATTTACAATATAGAACACAGAATACTTAATATAGTATTTATAACTTAGAATGCGGAACACAGCAATTAGAATATATAATAGAGAATACTTAATATAGAATTTAGAACTTAGAATGCGGAACACAGAATATTGAATATAGAATATAGAATACTGAATATATAATTTAGAACATGGAATGCAGAACCCAGAATATAGAATATAGAATTAGGAATACTGAATATAGAATTTAAAATATACAATGTAGAACACAGAATATAGAATATAGAGTTTAGAATATAGAACACAGAATTTAAAACATGGAATGCAGAACACAATATTTAGAATATAGAATACAGATTACTGAATATAGAATTTAGAATATAGAATGTAGAACACAGAGTATAGAATATAGAATAGGGAATGCAGAATATTGAGTACAGAATATAGAATGTAGAACACAGAATATAGAATATGGAAAACAGAATATAGAACCCAGGATTTAGAACATGGAATGCAGAACACCGAATTTAGAATATAGAATAAAGAATACTTAATATAGAATGTAGAACACAGAATATGGAATGTTAGATACAAAATGCAGAATATTGAATACAGAATATAGAATTTAGAACACAGAATATAGAATATAGACTTCGGAATGCAGAATATAGAATATAGAATATAGAATATAGAAAGATGAACACAGAATATAGAATATAGGATAGAAAATATAGAACCCCGAATTTAGAACATGGAAAGCAGAATTCAGTA
Source organism: Vicugna pacos (assembly GCF_048564905.1). Classification (NCBI taxonomy): domain Eukaryota; kingdom Metazoa; phylum Chordata; class Mammalia; order Artiodactyla; family Camelidae; genus Vicugna; species Vicugna pacos. The sequence continues at coordinate 4,783,878 of NW_027328737.1, forward strand.
TTTAGTATATAGAATAGAGAATACCGAATATGGATTATAGAACATGGAATGCAGAACACAGAATTCAGAATATAGAATACAGAATACTGAATATAGAATTTAGATTATAGAATTTAAGACACAGAATATAGAATGTAGAATACGGAATGCAAAATATAGACTACAGATTATAGAATGTAGAACACAGAATGTAGAATATGGAAAACAGAATACAGAAACGAGAATTTAGAACATGGAATGCACAACACAGAGTTTAGAATATAGAATACAGGATACTAAATATAAAATATTGAATATAGAATATAGAACACAGAATACGGAATGCAGAATACGGAATGCAGAATATAGAATACAGAATATAGAATGTAGAACACAGAATAAAGAATATGGAAAACAGAACACAGAACCCTGAATTTAGAACATGGAATGCAGAACACTGAATATAGAATATAAAATACATACAACTGAAAATAGAATTTAGAATATAGAATGTAGAACACAGAATTTAGAATATAGAACACAGAATGCTGAATATAGAATTTAGAATATCGAATGTTGAACACAGAATATAGAAAATAGAATAGAGTATATAGAACCCAGAATTTAGAACATGGAATTTTCAACACAGAATTTAGAATATAGAATACAGAATACTGAATATAGGATTTAGAACATAGAATACGGAACACAGAATTTACAATATAGAATACAGAATACTTAATAAAGAATTTAGAATATAGAATTAAGGACACAGAATATAGAATATATGCTATGGAATGCAGAATATAGAATATAGAATATAGAATGTTGAACCCAAAGTATAGAATATAGAATAGAAAATATAGAAACCAGAATTTAGAAAATGGAAAGCAGAATTCAGAATTTAGTATATAGAATACAGAATACCGAATATGGATTATAGAATATGAAATGCAAAACCCAGAAAATCCAATATACAATATGGAATACTGAATATAGAATATAAAATATAGAAATTACAACAGAGAATAAAGAATATAGAGAATAGTATAGGGAACACAGAATTTAGAACATGGAATGCAGAACACAGAATTTAGAATATAGAAAAAAATACTGAATATAGAAATTCGAATATAGATTGTAGAACACAGAATTTACAATATAGAATAAAGAATACTGAATACAAAATTTAGAATATAGAATGTAGAACACAGAATATAGAATATAGAATAGAGAATAGAGAACTCAGAACTTAGAACACGGAAAGCAGAACAAAGAAATTAGAATATAGAATACTGAATACTTAATATAGAATATGAATATACAATGTAGAACACAGAATTTAGAATATAGAATACAGAATACTGAATATAGAATTTAGAATATACAACGTAGAACACAGAATATAGAATATAGAATATGGAATGCAGAATTTAGAATACAGAATATAGAATGTAGAATACAGAATATAGAATATGGGAAACAGAATACAAAACCCAGAATAGAGAACATGGTATGCAGAATAGAGAATTTAGAATATAGAAAACAGAATATTGAATATAGAATTTAGAATATAAAATATAGAACACAGAATATAGAATATAGAATAAAGTATACTGAATATAGAATTTAGAATATAGAATGTAGAACACAGAATATAGAATAGAGAATAGAGAATAAAGAACCCAGAATTTAGAACATGGAATGCAGAACACAGAATATAGAATATAGAATACAGAATACTGAATATAGAATTTAGAACATAGAATTCGGAACGCAGAATTTACAAAATAGAATACAGAATACTTAATATAGAATTTACAACGTAGAATGCGGAACACAGCAATTAGAATATAGAATACAGAATACTGAAAATATAATTTAGAACATGGAAAGCAGAACTCAGAATATAGAATATAGAATACAGAATACTGAATATAGATTTTGGTTTATGGAATGCAGAACACAGAATATAGAATATAGAATATGGAATACTGAATATAGAATTTAGAATATAGAATGTAGAACACAGAGTATAGAATATAGAATACGGAATGCAGAATATTGATTAAAGAATATAGAATGTAGAACACAGAATATAGAATATAGAATATAGAATATAGAACCCAGAATTTAGAACATGGAATGCAGAACACAATATTTAGAATATAGAATACAGAATACTGAATATAGAATTTAGAATATAGAATGTAGAACACAGAGTATAGAATATAGAATACGGAATGCAGAATATTGATTAAAGAATATAGAATGTAGAACACAGAATTTAGAATATGGAAAACAGAATATAGAAACCAGGATTTAGAACATGGAATGCAGAACACAGAATTTAGAATAAAGAATACAGACTACTGAATATAGAATTTAGAATTTAGAATGTAGAACACAGAATTTAGAATATATAATACCGAATACTGAATATAGAATTTGAATCTACAATGTAGAACACCGAATTTAGAACATAGAATACAGAATACTGAATATAGAATTTAGAATATACAATGTAGAAAACAGAATAAAGAATATAGAATACGGAAAGCAGAATATAGAATACGGAATATAGAATGTAGAGCACAGAATATAGAATATGGAAAACAGAATACAAAACCCAGAATTGAGAACATGGAATGCAGAACACAGAATTTATAATATAGAGAACAGAATACTGAATATAGAATTTCGAATATAGAATGTTGAACACAGAATTTAGATTATAGAAAACAGAATACTGAATATGGAATTTAGAATATAGAATTTAGAACACAGAATAGAGAATATAGAACAGAGAATTTAGAACATGGAATTTAAAACACAGAATTTAGAATATAGAATACAGAATACTGAGTATCGAATTTAGAATATACAATGTAGAACACAGAATTTAGAATATAGGATACGGAAAGTAGAATATAGAATAAACAATATAGAATATACAACACAAAATATAGAATATGGAATACAGAATACAGAACCGAAAATTTAGAACATAGAATGCAGAAAACAGAATTTAGAGTATATACTACAGAATACTGAATATAAAATTAAGAAAATAGAATGTAGAACACAAATATGGAATGTAGAATACGGAATGCAGAATATAGTATATAGAATATAGAATGATGAACACAAAATATAGAATAAAGAATATAGAATATAGAACCAATAATTTATAACATGGAATGTAGAACACAGAATTTAGTATATAGAATACAGAATACTGAATATCGAATTTAGAATATAGAATGTAGAACACACTATTTGGAATGTAGTATACGGAATGCAGAATATTGAATACAGAATATAGAATGTAGAACACAGAATTTATAATATGGAAAACAGAATATAGATCACAGGATTTAGAACATGGAATGCAGAACACAGAATTTAGAGTACATACTACAGACTACTGAATATAGAATTTAGAATTTAGAATGTAGAACACATAATTTAGAATATAGAATACCGAATACTGAATATAGTATATGAATATACATTATAGAACACAGAATTTAGAATATAGAATACAGAATACTGAATATAGAATTTAGAATATACAATGTAGAAAACAGAATATAGAATAGAGAATACGGAAAGCAGAATATAGAATACAGAATATAGAATGTAGAACACAGAATATAGAATATTGAAAACAGAATACAAAACCCAGAATTGACAACATGGAATGCAGAACACAGAATTTAGAATATAGAGAACAGAATACTGAATATAGAATTTCGAATACAGAATGTTGAACACAGAATATAGAATATAAAAAACAGAATAATGAATATAGTATTTAGAATATAGAATCATAATATAGAATTTTGAATACAGAATAGAGAAAATAGAATAGAGAATATAGAACCGAGAATTTAAAACATGGAATGCAGAACACAGAATTTAGAATATAGAATACAGAATACTGTATATAGAATTTGAATATAGAATGTAGGACACAGAATATAGAATATAGACTACGGAATGTAGAATATAGAATATATAATATAGAATGATGGACCCAAAGTATAGATTATAGAATAGAAAATATAGAACCCAGAATTAAGAACATGGAATGTAGAACACCGAATTTAGAATATAGAATACAGAATACTGAATATAGAATGTAGAATATAGAATGTAGAACACAGAATATGGAATGTTAGATACGGAATTCAGAATATTGAATACAGAATATAGAATGTAGAACACAGAATATAGAATATAGACATCGGAATGCAGAATATAGAATATAGAATATAGAAAGATGAACACAGAATATAGAATATAGGATACAAAATATAGAACCCCGAATTTAGAGCATGGAAAGCAGAATTCAGTATTTAGTATATAGAATACAGAATACCGAATATGGAATATAGAACATGGAATGCAGAACACAGAATTCAGTATATAGAATACAGAATACTGAATATAGAATTTAGATTATAGAATGTAAGACACAGAATGTAGAATGTAGAATACGGAATGCAAAATAGAGAATACAGAATATAGAATGTAGAACACAGAATGTAGAATATGGAAAACAGAATACAGAAACGAGAATTTAGAATGTGGAATGCACAACACAGAGTTTAGAATATAGAATACAGAACACTAAATATAAAATTTTGAATATAGAATGTAGAACACAGAATACGGAATATAGAATACGGAATGCAGAATGTAGATTACAGAATATAGAATGTAGAACACCGAATATAGAATATGGGAAACAGAATACAGAACCCACAATTTAGAACATGGAATGCAGAACACTGAATTTAGAATATAGAATACATACAACTGAAAATAGAATTTAGAATATAGAATGTAGAACACAGAATTTAGAATATAGAACGCAGAATGCTGAATATAGTATTTAGAATAACGAATGTTGAACACAGAATATACAAAATAGAATAGAGTATATAGAACCCAGAATTTAGAACATGGAATTTAGAACACAGAATTTAGAATATAGAATACAGAATACTGAATATAGAATTTAGAACATAGAATGCGGAACACAGAATTTAGAATATAGAATACAGTATACTTAATATAGAATTTAGAATATAGAATTTAGGACACAGAATATAGAATATAGACTACGGAATGCAGAATATAGAATATAGAATATACAATGTTGAACCCAAATTATAGAATATTGAATAGAAAATATAGAACCTAGAATTTAGAAAATGGAAAGCAGAATTCAGTATTTAGTATATAGAATACAGAATACCGAATATGGATTATAGAACATGGAATGCAGAACCCAGAAATTACAATATAGAATATGGAATACTGAATATAGAATATAGAATATAGAATTTAGAACACACAATAAAGAATATAGAGTATAGTATATAGAACCCAGAATTTAGAACATGGAATGAAGAACACAGAATTTAGAATATAGAATACAGAATACTGAATATAGAATTTAGATTATAGAATGTAGGACACAAAATATAGAATATAGAATATGGAATTCAAAACATAGAATACACAATATAGTATCTAGAACACAGAATGCTGAATATTGAAAACAGATTATAGATCCCAGGATATAGAACATGGAATGAAGAACACAGAATTTGGAATACAAAATACAGAATACTGAATATAGAATTTAGAATATAGATTGTAGAACACAGAATATAAATTATAGAATAGAGAATGTAGAACCCAGAATTTTGAACATGGAATGCCGAACACAGAATTTAGAATATAGAATACAGAATACTGAATATAGAATTTATAACATGGAAAGCAGAACTCAGAATTTAGAATATAGAATACAGAATACTGAATATAGATTTGAGATCATGGAATGCAGAACACAGTATATAGAATATAGAATACGGAATACTGAATATATAATTTAGAATATACAATATAGAACACAGAATATAGAATATAGAATATAGAATATAGAACCCAGAATTTAGAACATGGAATGCAGAACACAATATTAAGTATATATAATACAGAATACTGAATATTCAATTTAGAATATATAATGTAGAACACAGAGTATAAAATATAGAATACGGAATGCAGAATATTGAGTACATAATATAGAATGTAGAACACAGAATATAGAATATGGAAAACAGAATATAGAACGCAGGATTTAGAACAAGGAATGCAGAACACAGAATTTAGAATATAGAATACAGACTACTGAATATAGAATTTAGAATTTAGAATGTAGAACACAAAATTTAGAATATAGAATACCGAATACTGAATATAGAATATGAATATACAATGTAGAACACAGAATTTAGAATATAGAATACAGAATACTGAATATAGAATTTAGAATATACAATGTAGAATACAGAATAAAGAATATAGAATACGAAAAGCAGAATATAGAATACAGAATATAGAATTTAGGACACAGAATATAGAATATGAAAAACAGAATACAAAACCCAGAATTGAGAATATGGAATGCAGAAGACAGAATTTAGAATATAGACAACAGAATACTGAATATAGAATTTCGAATATAGAATGTTGAACACAGAATTTAGAATATAGAAAACAGAATACTGAATATAGAATTTAGAATATAGAATTGAGAACACAGAATAGAGAACATAGAATAGAGAATATAGAAGAGAGAATTTAGAACATGGAATTTAGAACACAGAATTTAGAATATAGAATACAGAATACTGAGTATCGAAATTAGAATATAGAATGTAAAACTCAGAATTTAGAATATAGGATACGGAAAGTAGAATAAAGAATAAAGAATATAGAATATAGAACACAAAATATAGAATATGGAAAACAGAATACAGAATCCAAAATTTAGAACATGGAATGCAGAACACAGAATTTAGACTATATACTACAGAATACTGAATATAAAATTTAGAATATAGAATGTAGAACACAGAATACGGAATGTAGAATACGGAATGCAGAATATTGAAAACAGAATATAGAATGTAGAACACAGAATTTAGAATATGTAAAACATAATATAGAAACCAGAATTTAGAACATGTAATGCAGAACACAGAATTTAGAATATAGAATACATATTACTGAATATAGAATGTAGAACACAGAATTTAGAATATAGAATACAGAATAGTGAATATACAATTTAGAATATAGAATGAAGAACACAGAATATAGAATATAGACTACGGAATGCAGAATATAGAATATAGAATATAGAATAATGAGCACAAAATATAGAAAAGAGAATATAGAACCCAGAATTTAGAACATGGAATGCAGAACACAGAATATAGAATATAGAATACAGAATACTGAATATACAATTTAAAATATAGAATGTAGAACACAGAATATACAATATAGACTACGGAATGCAGAATATAGTATATACAATATAGAATGATGAACACAAAATATAGAATAAAGAATAGAGAATATAGAACCCAGAATTTATAACATGGAAATTAGAACACAGAATTTGGAATATAAAATACAGAATGATAAATATTGAATTTAGAAAATACAATATAGAACACAGAATATTGAATGCAGAATACGGAATGTCTAACATTGAATACAGAATATAGAATGTAGAACACAGAATGTAGAATATGTAAAACAGATTACAGAAACGAGAATTTAGAACATGGAATGCACAACACAGAGTTTAGAATATAGAATTCAGAATAATGAATATAAAATTTTGAATATAGAATGTAGAACACAGAATAGGGAATGTAGAATATGGAATTCAGGATATAGAATACAGAATATAGAATATAGAACACAGAATAAAGAATATGGAAAACAGAATACAGAACCCAGAATTTACAACATGGAATGCAGAACACTGAATTTAGAATATAGAATACATAGAACTGAAAATAGAATTTAGAATATAGAATGTAGAACACAGAATTTATGCTATAGAACACACAATGCTGAATATAGTATTTAGAATATCGAATGTTGAACACAGAATATAGAAAATAGAATAGAGAATATAGAACCCAGAATTTAGAACATGGAAATTAGAACACAGAATTTATATTATAGGATACACAATACTGACTAGCGAACATAGAATATAGAATATAGAAATCAGAATATAGATTATAGGATACAGAATGTAGAATATAAAATAAAGAATATAGAATATATAACACAAATAACAGAATATGGAAAACAGAATACAGAAACCAAAATTTAGAACATGGAATGCAGAACACAGAATTTAGAATATAGAAAACAGAATACTGAATAAAAATTTAGAATATAGAATGTAGAACACTGTAAATAGAACATAGAATAGAGAATATAGAACCCAGAATTTAGAACATGGAATGCAGAACACAGAATTTAGAATATAGAATACAGACTACTGAATAAAGAATATAGAATATTGAATGTAGAACACAGAATATAGAATATAGTCTACGGAATGCAGAATATAGAATATAGAATATAGAATGATGAACCCAAAGTTTAGAATATAGAATAGAATATATAGAACCCAGAATTAAGAACATTGAATGTAGAACACACAATTTAGAATATAGAATACAGAATACTGAATATCGAATTTAGAATATAGAATGTAGAACACAGAATATGGAATGATAGATACGGAATGCAGAATTTTGAATACAGAATATAGAATATAGAACACAGAATATAGAATATACTCTTCGGAATGCAGAGAATAGAATATAGAATATAGAAAGATGAACACAGAATATAGAATATAGAATAGAAAATATAGAACCCCGAATTTAGAACATGGAAAGCAGAATTCAGAATTTAGTATATAGAATACAGAATACAGAATATGGATTATAGAACATGGACTGCAGAACCCAGAATATACAATATAGAATACGGAAATCTGAATATAGAATTTAGAATATAGAATTTAGAACACAGAATATAGAATATAGAGTATAGAATATAGAACCCAGAATTTAGAATATGGAATGCAGAACACAGAATTTAGAATATAGAATATAGAATACTGAATATAGAATTTAGATTATAGAATGTAGGACACAGAATATAGAATTTAGAATACGGAATGCAAAATATGGAATTCAGAATATAGAATGTAGAACACAGAATGTAGAATATGTAATACAGAATACAGAAACGAGAATTTAGATTATGGAATGCACAACACAGAGTTTAGAATATAGAATACAGATTACTGAATATAAAATTTTGAATATAGAATGTAGAACACAGAATATGGAATGTAGAATACGGAATATAGAATATGGAAAACAGAATACAGAACCCAGAATTTAGAACATGGAATGCAGGACACAGAATTTAGAATAAAGAATACATACAACTGAAAATAGAATTTTTAATACAGAATGTAGAACACAGAATATAGAATACAGAATACAGAATGCTGAATATAGTATTTAGAATATCGAATGTTGAACACAGATTATACAAAATTGAATAGAGATTATACAACACAGAATTTAGAATATGGAATTCAGAACACAGAATTTAGAACATAGAATACCGAATACTGAATATAGAATATGAATATACAATGTAGAACACAGAATTTAGAATATAGAATACAGAATACTGAATATAGAATTTAGAATATACAACGTAGAACACAGAATATAGAATATAGAATACGGAATGCAGAAATTAGAATACAGAATATAGAATGTAGAATACAGAATATAGAATATGGGAAATAGAATACAAAACCCAGAATTGAGAACATGGAATGCAGAACAGAGAATTTAGAATATAGAAAACAGGATACTGAATATAGAATTTAGAATATAAAATATAGAACACAGAATATAGAATAGAGAATAGAGAATATAGAACCCAGAATTTAGAACATGGAATGCAGAACACAGAATATAGAATATAGAATACAGAATACAGAATATAGAATTTTGAATATACAATGTAGAACACAGAATATAGAATATAGAATACGGAATGCAGAATATAGTATACAGAATATAGAACACAAAATTTAGAACATGGAATGCACAACACAGGATTTAGAATATAGAATACCGAATACTGAATATAGAATATGAATATACAATGTTGAACACAGAATTTAGAATATAGAATAAAAAATACTGAATATAGAATTTAGAAAATAGAATGTAGAAAACAGAATATAGAATATAGAATAGAAAATATAGAACCCAGAATTTAGAACACGGAATGCAGAAAACAGAATTGAGAGTATAGAATACAGAATACTGAATATAGGATTTAGAATATAGAATGTAGAAAACAGAATATAGAATATAGACTACGGAAAGCAGAATATAGAATACACAATATAGAATGATGAACACAAAATATAGAATATAGAATAGAGAATATAGGACCCAGAATTAAGAACATGGAATGTAGAAAACAGAATACATTATATAGAATACAGAATATGGAACCCAAAATATAGAACATGGAATGAAGAACACAGAATTTTGAATATAGATTACAGAAAACATAATATCGAATATAAAATATAGAATGTAAAATACAGAATATGTAATGTAGAATACAGAATGCCGAATATTGAATACAGAATATAGAATGTAGAAGACTGAATTTAGAATATAGAAAACAGAATATAGAAATCAGAATTTAGAACATGGAATGCAGAACACAGAATTTAGAAAATAGAACAAAGATTTCTGAATATAGAATTTAGAATATAGAAATTAGAACACAGAATTTAGAATATAGAGTATAGAATACTGAATAATCAATATAGAGTATAGAATGTAGAACACAGAATTTAGAAGACAGAACACAGAATGCTGAATATCGTATTTAGAATATCGAATCTAGAACACAGAATATAGAAAATAGAATAAAGAATATAGAAACCAGAATTTAGAACATGGAATTTAGAACACAGAATTTAGAATATAGTATACAGAATAATGAGTATCGAACTTAGAATATACAATGTAGAAGTCAGAATATAGAATATAGGATACGAAATGTAAATTATAGAATAAAGAATATAGAATGTAGAACACAAAATATAGAATATGGAAAACAGAATACAGAACACAAAATTTAGAACATGGAATGCAGAACACAGAATTTAGAGTAAATAATACAGAATACTGAATATAAAATTTAGAATATAGAATGTAGAACACAGAATATGGAATACAGAATACGGAATGCAGAATATTGAATACAGAATATAGAATATAGAACACAGAATTTAGAATATGGAAAACAGAATATAGAAGTCAGAATTTAGAACATGGAATGCAGAACACAGAATTTAGAATATAGAATACAGATTACTGAATATAGAATTTAGAATATAGAATGTAGAACACAGAATTTAGAGTATAGAATACAGAATACTGAATATAGAATTTAGAATATAGAATATAGAACACAGAATTTAGAATATAGAGAATGGAATGCAGAATATAGAATATAGAATATAGAATAATGAGCACAAAATGTAGAATAGAGAATATAGAACCCAGAATTTAGAACATGGAATGCAGAACACAGAATTTAGTATATAGAATACAGAATACTGCATATAGGATATGAATATACAATGTAGAACACTGAATATAGAATATAGAATACGGAATGCAGAATATAGAATACAGAATATAGAATGTAGAACACAGAATATAGAATACGAAAAACAGACACAAAACACAGAATTGAGAACATGGAATGCAGAACACAGAATTTAGAATATAGAAAACAGAATACTGAATATAGAATTTCGACTATAAAATGTAGAACACAGAATTTAGAATATAAAATAAAGAATACTGAATATAGAAATTAGATTATAGAATGTAGAAACAGAATATAGAACAGAGAATTGAGAGTATAGAACCGAGAACTTAGAACACGGAAAGCAGAACACAGAATTTAGAATATAGAATACAGAATACTTAATATAAAATTTAGAATATAGAATGTTGAACACAGAGTATAGATTATAGAATACGGAATAATGAATATAGAATTTAGAATATAGAATGTAGAACACAGAATATAGAATATTGAATAGAGTATATGGAACCGAAAATTTAGAACATAAAATGCAGAACACAGAATTTAGAATATAAAATACAGAATACTGAATATAGAATTAGAACACAGAATATAGAATACGGCATGCAGAATATTCAATACAGAATATAGAAGGCAGAACACAGAATATAGATTATGGAAAACCGAATAGAGAACTCAAAATATAGAACATGGAATGCAGAACACAGATTTTAGAATATAGAATACAGAATACTGAATATAGAATTTATAATATAGAATGAAGAACACAGAATATAGAATATATTATAGATAATATAAAACCCAGAATTTAGAACATTGAATGCAGAATGCGGAATATAGAATATAGAATACCGAATAATGAATATAGAATTTTAAATAAAGAATGTAGAACACAGAATTAAGAATATAGGATAGGGAATGTAGAATATAGAATACAGAATATAGAATGTAGAACACAAAATATAGAATATGGAAAACAGAATACAGAACCCAAAATTTAGAACATGGAATGCAGAACACAGAATTTAGAGTATATAATACAGATTACTGAATATAAAATTTAGAATATAGAATGTAGAACACAGAATATGGAATGCAGAAAACGGAATGCAGAATATTGAATACAGAATATAGAATGTAGAACACAGAATTTAGAATATGGAAAACAGAATATAGAACCCAGAATTTAGAACATGGAATGCAGAACACTGAATTTAAAATATAGAATACAGATTAATGAATATAGAATTTAGAATATACAATGTAGAACACAGAATATAGAATATAGAATATGGAATGCAGAATATAGAATACAGAATATAGAATGGAGAACACATAATTTAGAATAAAGTATAGAGTATATGGAACACAAAAATTAGAACATGGAATGCAGAACACAGAATTTAGAATATAGAATACAGAATACTGAATATAGAATTTAAAATATAGAATGTAGAACACAGAATTTAGAATATAGAATATCGAATACTGAATATAGAATATGAATATCCAATGTAGAACACAGAATTTAGAATATAGAATACAGAATACAGAATATAGAATTTAGAATATACAATGTAGAACACAGAATATAGAATATAGAATACGGAATGCAGAATATGGTATACAGAATATAGAACACAAAATTTAGAACATGGAATGCACAACACAGGATTTAGAATATAGAATACCGTATTCTGAATATAGAATATGGATATGCAATGTTGAACACAGAATTTAGAATATAGAATAAATAATACTGAATATAGAATTTAGAATATAGAATGTAGAAAACAGAATATAGAATAGAGAATACGGAATGCAGAATATAGAATGTTGAAAACAAAATATAGAATATAGAATAGAGAATATAGAACCCAAAATTAAGAACATGGAGAGTAGAACACAGAATTTAGAATATAGAATGCAGAATACAGAATATCTAATTTAGAATATACAATGTGGAACACAGAATATGGAACACAGAATACGGAATGCAGAATATTGGATACAGAATATAGAATGTAGAACACAGAATTTAGAATACAGAGTATAGAATACTGAATATAGAATTTAGAATATAGAATGTAGAGCACAGAATATAGAATATAGAATACAGATTATAGAACACAAAATTTAGAACATGGAATGCAGAACACAGAATTTAGAATATAGAATTCCAAATACTGAATATAGAATATGAATATACAATGCAGAACACAGTATTTAGACTATGGAATACACAATATTTTATATAAAATTTAGAATATTCAATGTAGAACACAGAATATAAAATATAGACTACAGAATGCAGAATATAGAATACAGAAGATAGAATACAGAACACAGAATATAGAATATGGAAAACAGTATACAAAACCCAGAATTGAGAAAAAGGAATGAAGAACACAGAATTTAGAATATAGAAAACAGAATACTGAATATAGAAATTCAAATATAGAAAGTTGAACACAGAATTTAGAATATACAATAAAGAATACTGAATATTGAATTTAGAATATTGTATGTAGAACACAGTATATAGGATATAGATTTGGGAATGCAGAATATAGTAGGTAAAATATAGAATGAAGAACACAAATATAGAATATATAATAGTGAATATAGAACCCAGAACTTAGAACACTGAAAGCAGAACACTGAATTTAGAATATAGAATACAGGATAATTATTATAAAATTTAGAATATAGAATGTTGAACACAGAGTATAGAATATAGAATACGGAATAGTGAATATAGAATTTACCATATACAATGCAGAACACAGAAAATAGAATATAGATTACGGAATGCAGAATTTAGAATACAGAATATAGAATGTAGAACATAGAATATAGAATATAGAATAGAGTATATGGAACACAAAACTTAGAACATGTAATGCAGAACACAGAATTTAGAATATAGAATACAGAATACAGAATATAGAATTTAGAATATAGAATGTAGAACACAGAATATAGAATATGGGAAACAGAATATAGATCCCAGGATTTAGAACATGGAATGCAGAACACAGAATTTGGAATAAAAAATACAGAATACTGAAAATAGAATTTCGAATATAGAATGTAGAACACAGAATATAGATTATAGAATAGAGAATGTAGAACCCAGAATTTTGAACATGGAATTCCGAACACAGATTTAGAATACAGAATACGGAATATAGAATTTAGAACATAGAATGCGGAACACAGAATTTACAATATAGAATACAGAATACTTAATATAGAATTTAGAACGTAGAATGCGGAACACAACAATTAGAATATAGAATACAGAATACTGAATATATAATCTAGAACATGGAAAGCAGAACTCAGAATATAGAATATAGAAAACAGAATACTGAATATAGATTTTAGAACATGGAATGCAGAACCCAGAATATAGAATATAGAATACGGTATACTGAGTATAGAATTTAGAATATACAATGTAGAACACAGAATATAGAATATAGAATATAGAACCCAGAATGTAGAACATGGAATGCAGAACACAATATTTAGAATATAGAATACAGAACACTGAATATAGAATTTAGAATATAGAATCTAGAACACAGAGTATAGAATATAGAATACAGAATGCAGAATATTGAGTACAGAATATAGAATGTAGAACACAGAATTTAGAATATGGAAAACAGTATATAGAACCCAGGATTTAGAACATGGAATGCAGAACACAGAATTTAGAATATAGAATACAGACTACTGAATATAGAATTTAGAATTTAGAATGTAGAACACAGAACTTAGAATATAGAATACCGAATACTGAATATAGAATTTAGAATATGGAATTTAAAACACAGAATAGAGAATATAGAATAGAGAATATAGAACAGAGAATTTAGAACATGGAATTTAGAACACAGAATTTAGAATATAGAATACAGAATACTGAGTATTGAATTTAGAATATAGAATATAGAACTCAGAATTAAGTATATAGGATACGGAAAGTAGAATATAGAATAAAGAATATAGAAAATAGAACACAAAATATAGAATATGGAAAACAGAATACAGAACCCAAAATTTAGAACATGCAATGCAGAACACAGAATTTAGAGTATATACTACAGAATACTGAATATAAAATTTAGAATATAGAATGTAGAACACAAAATATGGAATGTAGAATACGGAATGCAGAATATAGAATACAGTATATAGAATGTAGAACACAGAATATAGAATATGGGAAACAGAATACAGAACCCAGAATTTGGAACATGGAATGTAGAACACAGAATTTAGAATATAGAATACAGATTACTGAATATAGAATTTAGAATATAGAATGTAGAACACAGAATTTAGAATATAGACTACGGAATGCAGAATATTGTATTTAGAATATAGAATGATGAACACAAAATAAAGAATAAAGAATACAGAATATAGAACCCAGAATTTATAACATGGAATGTAGAACACAGAATTTAGAATATACAATACAGAATACTGAATATCGAATTTAGAAAATAGAGTGTAGAACACAGTATATGGAATGTAGAATACGGAATGCAGAATATGGAATACAGAATATAGAATGTAGAACACAGAATTTAGAATATTGAAAACCAAATATAGATCCCAGGATTCACAACATGGAATGCAGAACACAGAATTTGGAATATAAAATACAGAATACTGAATATAGAATTTAGAATATAGAATTGAGAACACAGAATATAGGATATAGAATAGAGAATATAGAACAGAGAATTTAGAAGATGGAATTTAGAACATAGAATTTAGAATAAAGTGTACAGAATACTGAGTATCGAAATTAGAATATAGAATGTAGAACTCAGAATTTTGAATATAGGATACGGAATGTAGAATATAGAATAAAGAATATAGAATATAGAACACAAAATATAGAATATGGAAAACAAAATACAGAACCCAAAATTTAGAACATGGAATGCAGAACACAGAATTTAGAGTATATACTACAGAATAGTGAATATAAAATGTAGAATATAGAATGTAGAACACAGAATACGGAATTTAGGACACAGAATTTAGAATATGGAAAACAGAATATAGAACCCAGAATTTAGAACATGGAATGCAGAACACATAATTTAGAATATAGTATACAGAATACTGCATATAGAATTTAGAATATAGAATGAAGAACACAGAATAAAGAATATAGACTATGGAATGCAGAATATAGAATATAGAATATAGAATAATGAGCACAAAATATAGAATAGAGAATATAGAACCCAGAATATAGAACATGGAATGCAGAACACAGAATATAGTATATAGAATACAGAATAATGAATATACAATTTAAAATATAGAATGTAGAACACAGAATATAGAATATAGACTACGGAATGCAGAATAAAGTATATAGAATATAGAATGATGAACACAAAATGTAGAATAAAGAATAGAGAATATATAAACCCGAATTTATAACATGGAATGTAGAACACAGAATTTGGAATATAAAATACAGAATACTTTATATTGAATTCAGAAAATACAATATAGAACACAGAATATGGAATGTAGAATATGGAATCTCTAATATTGAATACAGAATATAGAATGTAGAACACAGAATGTAGAATATGGAAAACAGAATACAGAAACGAGAATTTAGAACATGGAATGCACAACACTGAGTTTAGAATATAGAATACAGAATACTGAATATAAAATTTTGAATATAGAATGTAAAACACATAATAGGGAATGTACAATACGGAATGCAGAATATAGAATACAGAATATAGAATGTAGAACACAGAATATAGAATATGGAAAACAGAATACAGAACCCAGAATTTAGAACATGGAATGCAGAACACAGAATTTAGAATATAAAATACATAAAACTGAAAATAGAATTTATCATATAGAATGTAGAACACAGAATTTAGAATATACAACACAGAATGCTGAATATAGTATTTAGAATATCGAATGTTGAACACAGATAATACAAAATTGAATAGAGAATATACAACCCAGAGTTTAGAACATGGAATGCAGAACACAGAATTTAGAATATAGAATACCGAATACTGAATATAGAATATGAATATACAATGTAGAACACAGAATTTAGAATATAGAATAGAGAATACTGAATATAAAATTTAGAATATAGAACGTAGAACACAGAATATAGAATATAGACTACGGAATGCCGAATATAGAATATAGAATATAGAATAATGAGCACAAAATATATAATAGAGTATATAGAACCCAGAATTTAGAACATGGAATGCAGAACACAGTATATAGAATATAGAATACAGAATACTGAATATACAATTTAAAATATAGAATGTAGAACACAGAATATTGAATATAGACTACGGAATGCAGAATATAGTATGTAGAATATAGAATGATGAACACAAAATGTAGAATAAAGAATAGAGAATATAGAACCCCGAATTTATAACATGGAAAGTAGAACACAGAATTTGGAATTTAAAATACAGAATACTTAAAATTGAATTTAGAAAATACAATATAGAACACAGAATATGGAATGTAGAATAAGGAATGTCTAATATTGAATTCAGAATATAGAATGTAGATCACAGAATGTAGAATATGGAAAACATTATACAGAAACGAGAATCTAGAACATGGAATGAACAACACAGTGTTTAGAATATAGAATACAGAATACTGAATATAAAATTTTGAATATAGAATGTAGAACACAGAATAGGGAATGTAGAATACGGAATTCAGGATATAGAATACAGAATATAGAATATAGAACACAGAATATAGAATATGGAAAACAGAATACAGTACCCAGAATTTACAACATGGATTACAGAACACTGAATTTAGAATATAGAATACATAGAACTGAAAATAGAATTTAGAATAAAGAATGTAGAACACAGAAATTAGAATATAGAACACACAATGCTGAATATATTATTTAGAATATCGAATGTTGAACACAGAAGATAGAAACTAGAATAGAGAATATAGAACCCAGAATTTAGAACATGGAAATTAGAACACAGAATTTATAATAAAGAATACACAATACTGACTATCGAACATAGAATATAGAATATAGAAATCAGTATATAGATTATAGGATACAGAATGTAGAATATAGAAAAAAGAATATAGAATATATAACACAAAATATAGAATATGGAAAACAGAATACAGAAACCAAAATTTAGAACATGGAAGGCAGAACACAGAATTTAGAATATAGAATACAGATAACTGAATATAGAATTTAGAATATAGAATGAAGAACACAGAATATAGAATATAGACTACGGAATGCAGAATATAGAATATAGAATATAGAATAATGAGCACAAAATATATAATAGAGTATATAGAACCCAGAATTTAGAACATGGAATGCAGAACACAGAATATAGAATATAGAATACAGAATACTGAATATACAATTTAAAATATAGAATGTAGAACACAGAATATAGAATATAGACTATGGAATGCAGAATATAGTATATAGAATATAGAATGATGAACACAAAATGTAGAATAAAGAATAGAGAATATAGAACCCCGAATTTATAACATGGAAAGTAGAACACAGAATTTGGAATATAAAATACAGAATACTTAAAATTGAATTTAGAAAATACAATATAGAACACAGAAAATGGAATGTAGAATACGGAATGTCTAATATTGAATACAGAATATAGAATGTAGATCACAGAATGTAGAATATGGAAAACATTATACAGAAACGAGAATTTAGAACATGGAATGCACAACACAGTGTTTAGAATATAGAATACAGAATACTGAATATAAAATTTTGAATATAGAATGTAGAACACAGCATAGGGAATGTAGAATATGGAATTCAGGATATAGAATACAGAATATAGAATATAGAACACAGAATATAGAATATGGAAAACAGAATACAGAACCCAGAATTTACAACATGGAATACAGAACACTGAATTTAGAATATAGAATACATAGAACTGGAAATAGAATTTAGAATAAAGAATGTAGAACACAGAAATTAGAATATAGAACACACAATGCTGAATATAGTATTTAGAATATCGAAAGTTGAACAAAGAATATAGAAAATAGAATAGAGAATATAGAACCCAGAATTTAGAACATGGAAATTAGAAAACAGAATTTATAATATAAAATACACAATACTGACTATCGAACATAGAATATAGAATATAGAAATCAGTATATAGATTATAGGATACAGAATGTAGAATATAGAATAAAGAATATAGAATATATAACACAAAATATAGAATATGGAAAACAGAATACAGAAACCAAAATTTAGAACATGGAATGCAGAACACAGAATTTAGAATATAGAAAACAGAATACTGAATAAAAATTTAGAATATAGAATGTAGAACACTGTAAATAGAATATAGAATAGAGAATATAGAACCCAGAATTTAGAGCATGCAGTGCAGAACACAGAATATAGAATATAGAATATAGAATACTGAATATAGAATTTAGAATATTGAATGTAGAACACAGAATATAGAATATAGACTACGGAATGCAGAATATAGAATATAGAATATAGAAAGATGAACCCAAAGTATAGAATATAGAATAGATAATATAGAACTCAGAATTAAGAACATTGAATGTAGAACACACAATTTAGTATATAGAATACAGAATACTGAATATCGAATTTAGAATATAGAATGTAGAACACAGAATATGGAATGATAGATACGGAATGCAGAATATTGAATACAGAATATAGAATATAGAACACAGAATTTAGAATATACACTTCGGAATGCAGAATATAGAATATAGAATATAGAAAGATGAACACAGAATATAGAATATAGAAAAGAAAATATAGAACCCAGAATTTAGAACATGGAAAGCAGAATTCAGTATTTAGTATATAGAATACAGAATACCGAATATGGATAATAGAACATGGAATGCAGAACCCAGAATATACAATATAGAATATGGAATACTGAATACAGTATTTAGAATATAGAATTTTGAACACAGAATATAGAATATAGTGTATAGAATATAGAACCCAGAATTTAGAACATGGAATGCAGAACAAAGAATTTAGAATATAGAATACAGAATACTGAATATAGAATTTAGAATATAGAATGTTGAACACAGAATTTAGAATATAGAAAACAGAATACTGAATATAGAATTTAGAATATAGAATATAGAACACAGAATAGAGAATATAGAATAGAGAATATAGAAACGAGTATTTAGAACATGGAATGCAGAACACAGAATTTAGAATATAGAATACAGAATACTGAATATAGAATTAAGAATATAGAATGTAGGACACAGAATATAGAATATAGACTACGGAATGCAGAATATAGGATATAGAATATAGAATGATGAACCCAAAGTATAGAATATAGAATAGAAAATATAGAAAACAGAATTAAGAACATGGAATGTAGAACACCGAATTTAGAATATAGAATACAGAATACTGAATATAGAAAGTAGAACTCAGAATATGGAATGTTAGATACGGACTGCAGAATATTGAATACAGAATATAGAATGTAGAACACAGAATATAGAATATAGACTTCGGAATTCAGAATATAGAATATAGAATATAGAATATAGAAAGATGAACACAGAATATAGAATATAGTATAGAAAATATAGAACACCGAATTTAGAACATGGAAAGCATAATTCAGTATTTAGTATATAGAATACAGAATACCGAATATGGATTATAGAACATGGAATGCAGAACACAGAATTCAGAATATAGAATACAGAATACTGAATATAGAATTTAGATTATAGAATGTAAGACACAGAATATAGAATGTAGAATACGGAATGCAAAATATAGAATACAGAATATAGAATGTAGAACACAGAATGTAGAATATGGAAAACAGAATACAGAAACGAGAATTTAGAACATGGAATGCACAACACAGAGTTTAGAATATAGAATAAGAACACTAAATATAAAATATTGAATATAGAATATAGAACACACAATACGGAATGTAGAATACGGAATGCAGAATATAGAATACAGAATATAGAATGTAGAACACAGAATATAGAATATGGAAAACAGAATCCAGAACCGAGAATTTAGAACATGGAATGCAGAACACTGAATTTAGAATATAGAATACATACAACTGAAAATAGAATTTAGAATATAGAATGTAGAACACAGAATTTAGAATATAGAACACAGAATGCTGAATATAGTATTTATAATATCGAATGTTGAACACAGAATATAGAAAATAGAATAGAGTATATAGAACCCAGAATTTAGAACATGGAATTTAGTACACAGAATTTAGTATATAGAATACAGAATACTGAATATAGAATTTAGAACATAGAATACGGAACACAGAATTTAAAATATAGAATACAGAATACTTAATAAAGGATTTAGAATGTAGAAATTAGGACACAGAATATAGAATATACACTATGGAATGCAGAATATAGAATATAGAATATAGAATGTTGAACCCAAAATATAGAATATAGAATACAAAATATAGAACCCAGAATTTAGAAATTGGAAAGCAGAATTCAGTATTTAGTATATAGAATACAGAATGCCGAATATGTATTATAGAACATGGAATGCAGAACCCAGAAAACACAATATAGAATATGGAATACTGAATATAGAATATAGAATATAGAATTTAGAACACAGAATAAAGAATAAAGAGTATAGTATATAGAACCCAGAATTTAGAACATGGAATGCAGAACACAGAATTTAGAACATAGAATACAGAATACTGAATATAGAATTTAGATTATAGAATGTAGGACACAGAATATAGAATGTAGAATACGGAAAGCAAAATAGAGATTTCAGAATATAGAATGTAGAACACAGAATGTAGAATATGGAATACAGAATACAGAAACGAGAATTTAGAACATGGAATGCACAACACAGAGTTTAGAATATAGAATACAGATTACTGAATATAAAATTTTGAATATAGAATGTAGAACACAAAATATGGAATGTAGAATACGGAATGCAGAATATAGGATACAGAATATAGACTGCAGAACACAGAATATAGAATATTGAAAACAGAATACAGAACACAGAATTTGGAACATGGAATGCAGAACACTGAATTTAGAATATAGAATACATACAACTGAAAATATAATTTATAATATAGAATGTAGAACAGAGAATTTAGAATATAGAACACAGAATGCTGAATATAGTATTTAGAATATCGAATGTTGAACACAGATTATACAAAATTAAATAGAGAATATACAACACAGAATTTAGAATATGGAATTTAGAACACAGAATTTAGAATATAGAATACCGAATACTGAATATATAATATGAATATACAATGTAGAACACAGAATTTAGAATATGCAATACAGAATACTGAATATAGAATTTAGAATATACAACGTAGAACACAGAATATAGAATATAGAATACGGAATGCAGAATTTAGAATACAGAATATAGAATGTAGAACACAGAATATAGTATATAGACTACGGAATGCAGAATATAGAATACACAATATAGAATGATGAACACAAAATATAAAATATAGAATAGAGAATATAGAACCCAGAATTAAGAACATGGAAAGCAGAACACAGAATACAGTATATAGAATACAGAATACATAACATCGAATTTAGAATATAGAATGTAAAACACAGAATATGTAATGTAGAATACGGAATGCAGAATATTGAATACAGAATATAGAATGATGAACACAAAATATAGAATATAGAATAGAGAATATGGAACCCAAAATATAGAACATGGAATGAAGAACACAGAATTTAGAATTTAGATTACAGAATACATAACATCGAATTTAGAATATAGAATGTAAAACACAGAATATGTAATGTAGAATACGGAATGCAGAATATTGAATACAGAATATAGAATGTAGAAGTCTGAATTTTGAATATGGAAAACAGAATATAGAACTCAGAATTTAGAACATGGAATGCAGAACACAGAATTTAGAAAATAGAATACAGACTTCTGAATATAGAATTTAGAATATAGAATGTACAACACAGAATACGGAATGTAGAATATGGAATGCAGAATATTGAAAACAGAATATAGAATGCAGAACACAGAATATAGATTATAGAATAGAGAATGTAGAACCCAGAATTTTGAACATGGAATGCCGAACACAGAATTTAGAATACAGAATACAGAATTCTGAATATAGAATTTAGAACATGGAAAGCAGAACTCAGAATATAGGATTTAGAATACAGAATACTGAATATAGATTTTGGAACATGGAGTGCAGAACACAGAATATAGAATATAGAATACGGAATACTGAATATAGAATTTAGAATATACAATTTAGAACACAGAATATAGAATATAGAGTATAGAATATAGAACCCAGTATTTAGAACATGGAATGCAGAACACAATATTAAGAATATTGAATAAAGAATACTAAATATAAAATTTTGAATATAGAATGTAGATCACAGAATATGGAATGTAGAATACGGAATGCAGAATATAGAATACAGAATATAAAATTTAGAACACTGAATATAGAATATGGAAAACAGAATACAGAACACAGAATTTAGAACATGGAAAGCAGAACACTGAATTTAGAATATAGAATACATAGAACTGAAAATAGAATTTAGAATATAGAATGTAGAACACAGAATTTAGTATATAGAGAACAGAATCCTGAATATAGAATTTCGAATATAGAATGTTGAACACAGAATTTAGAATATAGAAAACAGAATACTGAATATAGAATTTAGAATATAGAATTTAGAACACAGAATAGAGAATATAGAATAGAGAATATAGAACCGAGAATTTAGAACATGGAATGCAGAACACAGAATTTAGAATATAAAATACAGAATACTTAATATTGAATTTAGAAAATACAATATAGGACACATAATATGGAATGTAGAATACGGAATGTCTAATATTGAATACAGAATATAGAATGTAGAACACAGAATGTAGAATATGGAAAACATTATACAGAAACGAGAATTTAGAACATGGAATGCACAACACAGAGTTTAGAATATAGAATACAGAATACTGAATATAAAATTTTGAATATAGAATGTAGAACACAGAATAGGGAATGTAGAATACGGAATTCAGGATATAGAATACAGAATATAGAATATAGAACACAGAATATAGAATATGGAAAACAGAATACAGAACCCAGAATTTACAACATGAAATGCAGAACACTGAATTTAGAATATAGAATACATAGAACTGAAAATAGAATATAGAGTATAGAATGTAGAACACAGAAATTAGAATATAGAACACACAATGCTGAATATAGTATTTAGAATATCGAATGTTGAACACAGAATATAGAAAATAGAATAGAGAATATAGAACCCAGAATTTAGAACATGGAAATTAGAACACAGAATTTATAATATAGGATACACAATACTGACTAGCGAACATAGAATATAGAATATAGAAATCAGAATATAGATTATAGGATACAGAATGTAGAATATAGAATAAAGAATATAGAATATATAACACAAAATATAGAATATGGAAAACAGAATACAGAAACCAAAATTTAGATCATGGAATGCAGAACACAGACTTTAGAATATAGAAAACAGAATACTGAATAAAAATTTAGATTATAGAATGTAGAACACTGTAAATAGAATATAGAATAGAGAATATAGAACCCAGAATTTAGAACATGGAATGCAGAACACAGAATATAGAATATAGAATACAGAATACTGAATATAGAATTTAGAATATTGAATGTAGAACACAGAATATAGAATATAGACTACGGAATGCTGAATATAGAATATAGAATATAGAATGATGAACCCAATGTATAGAATATAGAATAGAATATATACAACCCAGAATTTAGAACATTGAATGTAGAACACACAATTTAGAATATAGAATACAGAATAATGTATATCGAATTTAGAATATAGAATTTAGAACACAGAATATGGAATGATAGATACGGAATGCAGAATATTGAATACAGAATATAGAATATAGAACACAGAATTTAGAATATACAGTTCGGAATGCAGAATATAGAATATAGAATATAGAAAGATGAACACAGAATATAGAATATAGAATAGGAAATATAGAACCCAGAATTTAGAACATGGAAAGCAGAATTCAGTATTTAGTATATAGAATACAGAATACCGAATATGGATAATAGAACATGGAATGCAGAACCCAGAATATACAATATAGAATATGGAATACTGAACATAGAATTTAGAATATAGAATTTAGGACATAGAATATAGAATATAGTGTATAGAATGTAGAACACAGAATTAAGAACATGGAATGCAGTACAAAGAATTTAGAATATAGAATACAGAATACTGAATATAGAATTTAGATTATAAAATGTAGGACACAGAATATAGAATGTAGAATACGGAATGCAAATATAGAATTCAGAATATAGAATGTAGAACACAGAATGTAGAATATGGAATACAGAATTCAGAAACGAGAATTTAGAACATGGAATGCACAACACAGAATTTAGAATATAGAGTACAGATTACTGAATATAAAATTTTGAATATAGTATGTAGAAAACAGAATATGGAATGTAGAATACGGAATGCAGAATATAGGATACAGAATATAGAATGTAGAACACAGAATATAGAACATGGAAAACAGAATTCAGAACCCACAATTTAGAACATGGAATGCAGAACACTGAATTTAGAATATAGAACACATACAACTGAAAATATAATTTATAATATAGAATGTAGAACACAAAATTTAGAATATAGAACACAGAATGCTGAATATAGTATTAAGGATATCGAATGTTGAACACAGATTATACAAAATTAAATAGAGAATATACAACACAGAATTTAGAATATGGAATTTAGAACACAGAATTAAGAATATAGAATACCGAATACTGAATATAGAATATGAATATACAATGTAGAACACAGAATTTAGAATATGGAATACAGAATACTGAATATAGAATTTAGAATATACAACGTATAACACAGAATATAGAATATAGAATACGGAATGCAGAATTTAGAATACAGAATATAGAATGTAGAACACAGTATATAGAATATAGACTACGGAATGCAGAATATAGAACACACAATATAGAATGATGAACACAAAATATAGAATAAAGAATAGAGAATATAGAACTCAGAATTAAGAACATGGAAAGTAGAACACAGAATACAGTATATAGAATAGAGAATATGGAACCCAAAATATGGAACATGGAATGAAGAACACAGAATTTAGAATATAGATTACAGAATACATAATATCGAATTTAGAATATAGAATGTAAAACACAGAATATGTAATATAGAATACGGAATGCAGAATATTGAATACAGAATATAGAATGTAGAAGACTGAATTTAGAATATGGAAACCAGAATATAGAACTCAGAATTTAGAACATGGAATGCAGAACACAGAATTTAGAATATAGAAAACAGAATACTGAATAAAATTTTAGAATATAGAATGTATAACACTGTAAATAGAATATAGAATAGAGAATATACAACCCAAAATTTAGAACATGGAATGCAGAACACAGAATTTAGAATATAGAATACAGAATACTGAATATAGTATTTAGAATATTGAATGTAGAACACAGAATATAGAATATAGTTTACGGAATGCAGAATATAGAATATAGAATATAGAATGATGAACCCAATGTATAGAATATAGAATAGAAAATATAGAACCCAGAATTGAGAATATTGAATGCAGAACACACAATTTAGAATATAGAATACAGAATACTGAATATCGAATTTAGAATATAGAATGAAGAAAACACAATATGGAATGATAGATACGGAATGCAGAATATAGAATACAGAATATAGAATGTAGAACACAGAATATAGAATATGGAAAACTGAATACAGAACCCAGAATTTAGAACATGGAATGCAGAACACTGAATTTAGAAAATAGAATACATACAACTGAAAATAGAAAATATAATATAGAATGTAGAACACAGAATTTAGAATATAGAACACAGAATGCTGACTATAGTATTTAGAATATCGAATGTTGAACACAGATTATACAAAATGGAATAGAGAATATACAAACCAGAATTTAGAATATGGAATGCACAAAACAGAATTTAGAATATAGAATACCGAATACTGAATATAGGATATGAATATACAATGTAGAACACAGAATTTAGAATATAGAATACAGAATACAGAATATAGAATTTAGAATATACAATGTAGTACACAGAATAAAGAATACGGAATGCAGAATATAGTATACAAAATATAGAACACAAAATTTAGAACATGGAATGCACAACACAGGATTTAGAATATAGAATACCGAATACTGAATATAGAAAATGAATATACAATGTTGAACACAGAATTTAGAATATAGAATAAAAAATACTGAATATAGAATTTAGAATATTGGATGTAGTAAACAGAATATAGAATAGAGTATATAGAACCCAGAATTTAGAACATGGAATGCAGAAATCAGAATTGAGAATATAGAATACAGAATACTGAATATTGGATTCAGAATATAGAAAGTAGAAACAGAATATAGAATCTAGACTACGGAATGCAGAATAAAGAATACACAATATAGAATGATGAACACAAAATATAGAATAAAGAATAGAGAATATAGAACTCAGAATTAAGAACATGGAATGTAGAACACAGAATACAGTATATAGAATAGAGAATATGGAACCCAAAATATAGAACATGGAATGAAGAAAACAGAATTTAGAATATGGATTACAGAATACATAATATCGAAATAAGAATATAGAATGTAAAACACAGAATATGTAATGTAGAATACGGAATGAAGAATATTGAATACAGAATATAGAATGTAGAAGACTGAATTTAGAATATAGAAAACAGAATATAGAACACAGAATTTAGAACATGGAATGCAGAACACAGAATTTAGAAAATAAAATACAAATTTCTGAATATAGAATTTAGAATATAGAATGAAGAACACAGAATATAGAATATAGTATAGAGAATATAGAACCCAGAATGTAGAACATGGAATGCAGAATGTAGAATATAGAATATAGAATACCGAATAATGAATATAGAATTTTAAATAAAGAATGTAGAACACAGAATTTAGAATATAGGATACGGAATGTAGAATATAGAATACAGAATATAGAATGTAGAACACAAAATATAGAATATAGAGTATAGAATACTGAATATAGAATTTAGAATATATAATGTAGAACACAGAATATAGAATATAGAATACAGATTATAGAACCCAAAATTTAGAACATGGAATGCAGAACACAGAATTTAGAATATAGAATTCCGAATACTGAATATAGAATATGAATATACAATGCAGAACACAGTATTTAGACTATGGAACACAGAATATTTTATATAGAATTTAGAATATTCAATTTAGAACACAGAATATAGAATATAGTACAGAATGCAGAATATAGAATACAGAAGATAGAATATAGAACACAGAATAAAGAATATGGAAAACAGTATACAAAACCCAGAATTGAGAAAAAGGAAAGAAGAACACAGAATTTAGAATATAGAAAACAAAATACTGAATATAGAATTTCAAAAATAGAAAGTTGAACACAGAATTTAGAATATACAATAAAGAATACTGAATATTGAATTTAAAATATTGTATGTAGAACACAGTATATAGAATATAGATTTGTGAATGCAGAATATAGTAGGTAAAATATAGAATGAAGAACACAAATATAGAATATATAATAGTGAATATACAACCCAGAACTTAGAACACTGAAAGCAGAACACTGAATTTAGAATATAGAATACAGGATAATTATTATAAAATTTAGAATATAGAATGTTGAACACAGAGTATAGAATATAGAATACGGAATAGTGAATATAGAATTTACAATATACAATGTAGAACACAGAAAATAGAATATAGAATACGGAATGCAGAATTTAGAATACAGAATATAGAATGTAGAACATAGAATATAGAATATAGAATAGAGTATATGGAACACAAAATTTAGAACATGAAATGCAGAACACAGAATTTAGAATATAGAATACAGAATACAGAATATAGAATTTAGAATATAGAATGTAGAACACAGAATATAGAATATAGAGTATAGTATATAGAACCCAGAATTTAGAACATGGAATGCACAACATAGAGTTTAGTATATAGAATAAAGAATACTGAGTATAAAATTTTGAATATAGAAAGTATAACACAGAATATGGAATGTAGAATACGGAATGCAGAATATAGAATACAGAATATAGAATGTAGAACACACAATATAGAATATGGAAAACAGAATACAGAACCCAGAATTTAGAACATGGAATGCAGAACACAGAATTAAGAATATAGAATCCAGATTACTGAATATAGAAATTAGAATATAGAATGTAGAACACAGAATTTAGAATATAGACTACGGAATGCAGAATATTGTATATAGAATATAGAATGATGAACACAAAATGTAGAATAAAGAATACAGAATATAGAACCCAGAATTTATAACATGGAATATAGAACACAGAATTTAGAATATAGAATACAGAATACTGAATATCGAATTTAGAATATAGATTGTAGAACACAGTATATGGAATGTAGAATACGGAATGCAGAATATGGAATACAGAAAATAGAATGTAGAACACAGAATTTAGAATATGGAAAACACAATATAGAACCCAGAAATTAGAACATGGAATGCAGAACACTGAATTTAATATATAGAATACAGATTACTGAATATAGAATTTAGAATATACAATGTGGAACACAGAAAATAGACTATAGAATATGGAATGCAGAATATAGAATACAGAATATAGAATGGAGAACACAGAATATAGAATATAGAATAGAGTATATGGAACACAAAAATTAGAACATGGAATGCAGAACACAGAATTTAGAATATATAATACAGAATACTGAATATAGAATTTAGAATATAGAATGTAGAACACAGAATTTAGAATATAGAATACCTAATACTGAATATAGAATGTGAATATCCAATGTAGAACACAGAATTTAGAATATAGAATACAGAATACAGAATATAGAACTTAGAATATACAATGTAGAACACAGAATATAGAATATAGAATACGGAATGCAGAATATAGTATACAGAATATACAACACAAAATTTAGAACTTGGAATTCACAACACAGGATTTAGAATATAGAATACCGAATTCTGAATATAGAATATGGATATACAATGTTGAACACAGAATTTAGAATATAGAATAAAAAATACTAAATATAGAATTTAGAGTATACAATGTAGAAAACAGAATATAGAACAGAGAATAGGGAATATAGAACCCAGAATTTAGAACATGGAATGCAGAACACAGAATTTGGAATATAAAATACAGAATTCTGAATATAGAATTTAGAATATTGAATGTAGAACACAGAATATAGATTATAGAATAGAGAATGTAGAACCCAGAATTTTGAACATGTAATGCCGAACTCAGAATTTAGAATACAGAATACAGAATACTGAATATAGAATTTAGAACATAGGATGCGGAACACAGACAATACAGTATAGAATACAGAATACTTAATATAGAATTTAGAACTTAGAATGCGGAACACAGCAATTAGAATATAGAATATAGAATACTGAATATATAAATTAGAACATGGAAAGCAGAACCCAGAATTTAGAATATAGAATACGGAATACTGAATATAGAATTTAGAATATACAATGTAGAACACAGAATATATAATATAGAGTATAGAATATAGAACCCAGAATTTAGAACATGGAATGCAGAACACAATATTTAGAATATAGAATACAGAAAACTGAATATAGAATTTAGAATATAGAATGTAGAACACACTATAGAATATAGAATACGGAATGCAGAATATTGAGTACAGAATATAGAATGTAGAACACAGAATTTAGAATATGGAAAACAGTATATAGAACCCAGGATTTAGAACATAGAATGTAGAACACAGAATTTAGAATATAGAATACAGACTACTGAGTATAGAATTTTGAATATAGAACACAGAATTTAGAATATAGAATACAGAATACTGAATATAGAATTAAGAATATACAATGTAGAAAACAGAATAAAGAATATAGAATACGGAAAGCAGAATATAGAATACAGAATATAGAATTTAGAGCACAGAATATAGAATATGGAAAACAGAATACAAAACCCAGAATTGAGAACATGCAATGCAGAACACAGAATTTAGAATATAGAAAACAGAATACTGAATATAGAATTTAGAAAATGGAAATTAAAACACAGAATAGAGAATATAGAATAGAGAATAGAGAACAGAGAATTTAGAACATGGAATTTAGAACACAGAATTTAGAATATTGAATACAGAATACTGAGTATCGAATTTACAATATAGAATGTAGAACTCAGAATTTAGAATATAGGATATGGAAAGTAGAATATAGAATAAAGAATATAGAAAATAGAACACAAAATATAGAATATGGAAAACAGAATACAGAACCCAAAATTTAGTACATGAAATGCAGAACACAGAATTTGGAATATAAAATACAGAATACTGAATATAGAATTTAGAATATAGAATGTAGAACACAGAACATGGAATGTAGAATACGGAATGCAGAATATTGAAAACAGAATATAGAATGTAGAACACAGAATTTAGAATATATAAAACAGAACACAGAACCCAGAATTTAGAACATGGAATTCAGAACTCAGAATTTAGAATATAAAAGACAGATTACTGAATATAGAATTTAGAATATAAAATGTAGAACACAGAATATAGAATATAGACAACGGAATGCAGAATATAGTATATAGAATATAGAATGATGAACACAATATATAGAATAAAAAATACAGAATATCGAACCCAGAATTTATAACATGGAATGTAGAACACAGAATTTAGTATATAGAATACAGAATACTAAATATCGAATTAAGAATATAGAATGTAGAACACAGTATTTGGAATGTAGAATACGGAATGCAGATATTGAATACAGAATATAGAATATACAACACAGAATTTAGAATATTGGAAACAGAATATAGATCACAGGATTTACAATATGGAATGCAGAACACAGAATTTGGAATATAAAATACAGAATACTGAATATAGAATTTAGAATATAGAATGTAGAACACAGAATATAGATTATAGAATAGAGAATGTAGAACCCAGAATTTTGAACATGGAATGCCGAACACAGAATTTAGAATATAGAATACAGAATACTGAATATAGGATTTAGAACATAGAATGCGGAACACAGAATTTACAATATAGAATACAGAATACTTAATATAGTATTTATAACTTAGAATGCGGAACACAGCAATTAGAATATATAATAGAGAATACTTAATATAGAATTTAGAACTTAGAATGCGGAACACAGAATATTGAATATAGAATATAGAATACTGAATATATAATTTAGAACATGGAATGCAGAACCCAGAATATAGAATATAGAATAAGGGATACTGAATATAGAATTTAGAATATACAATGTAGAACACAGAATATAGAATATAGAGTTTAGAATATAGAACACAGAATTTAAAACATGGAATGCAGAACACAATATTTAGAATATAGAATACAGATTACTGAATATAGAATTTAGAATATAGAATGTAGAACACAGAGTATAGAATATAGAATAGGGAATGCAGAATATTGAGTACAGAATATAGAATGTAGAACACAGAATATAGAATATGGAAAACAGAATATAGAACCCAGGATTTAGAACATGGAATGCAGAACACAGAATTTAGAATATAAAAAACAGACTACTGAATATAGAATTTAGAATTTAGAATGTAGAACACAAAATTTAGAATATAGAATACCGAATACTGAATATAGAATATGAATATACAATGTAGAACACAGAATTCAGAATATAGAATACAGAATACTGAATATAGAATTTAGAATATACAATGTAGAAAACAGAATAAAGGATAGAGAATACGGAAAGCAGAATATAGAATACAGAATATAGAATGTAGAACACAGAATATAGAATATAGAAAACAGAATACTGAATAGAGAATTTAGAATATAGAATTTAGAACACAGAATTTAGAATATAGAGAACAGAATACTGAATATAGTATTTCGAATATAGAATGTTGAACACAGAATTTAGAATATAGAAAACAGAATACTGAATATGGAATTTAGAATATAGAATTTAGAACACAGAATAGAGAATATAGAATAGAGAATATAGAACCGAGAATTTAGAACATAGAATGCAGAACACAGAATTTAGAATATAGAATACAGAATACTGAATATAGAATTTAGAATATAGAATTTAGGACACAGAATATAGAATATAGACTACGGAATGCAGAATATAGAATATAGAATATAGAATGATGAACCCAAATTATAGAATATAGAATAGAAAATATAGAACCCAGAATTAAGAACATGGAATGTAGAACACCGAATTTAGAATATAGAATACAGAATACTTAATATAGAATGTAGAACACAGAATATGGAATGTTGGATACAAAATGCAGAATATTGAATACAGAATATAGAATGTAGAACACAGAATATAGAATATAGACTTCGGAATGCAGAATGTAGAATATAGAATATAGAATATAGAAAGATGAACACAGAATATAGAATATAGGATAGAAAATATAGAACCCCGAATTTAGAACATGGAAAGCAGAATTCAGTATTTATTATATAGAATAGAGAATACCGAATATGGATTATAGAACATGGAATGCAGAACACAGAATTCAGAATACAGAATACAGAATACTGAATATAGAATTTAGATTATAGAATTTAAGACACAGAATATAGAATGTAGAATACGGAATGCAAAATATAGACTACAGAATATAGAATGTAGAACACAGAATGTAGAATATGGAAAACAGAATACAGAAACGAGAATTTAGAACATGGAATGCACAACACAGAGTTTAGAATATAGAATACAGGATACTAAATATAAAATATTGAATATAGAATATAGAACACAGAATACGGAATGTAGAATACGGAATGCAGAATATAGAATACAGAATATAGAATGTAGAACACAGAATAAAGAATATGGAAAACAGAACACAGAACCCAGAATTTAGAACATGAAATGCAGAACACTGAATATAGAATATAAAATACATACAACTGAAAATAGAATTTAGAATATAGAATGTAGAACACAGAATTTAGAATATAGAACACAGAATGCTGAATATAGTATTTAGAATATCGAATGTTGAACACAGAATATAGAAAATAGAATAGAGTATATAGAACCCAGAATTTAGAACATGGAATTCAGAACACAGAATTTAGAAAATAGAATACAGAATACTGAATATAGGATTTAGAACATAGAATACGGAACACAGAATTTACAATATAGAATACAGAATACTAAATATCGAATTAAGAATATAGAATGTAGAACACAGTATTTGGAATGTAGAATACGGAATGCAGATATTGAATACAGAATATAGAATATACAACACAGAATTTAGAATATTGGAAACAGAATATAGATCACAGGATTTACAATATGGAATGCAGAACACAGAATTTGGAATATAAAATACAGAATACTGGATATAGAATTTAGAATATAGAATGTAGAACACAGAATATAGATTATAGAATAGAGAATGTAGAACCCAGAATTTTGAACATGGAATGCCGAACACAGAATTTAGAATATAGAATACAGAATACTGAATATAGGATTTAGAACATAGAATGCGGAACACAGAATTTACAATATAGAATAAAGAATACTTAATATAGTATTTATAACTTAGAATGCGGAACACAGCAATTAGAATATATAATAGAGAATACTTAATATAGAATTTAGAACTTAGAATGCGGAACACAGAATATTGAATATAGAATATAGAATACTGAATATATAATTTAGAACATGGAATGCAGAACCCAGAATATAGAATACAGAATAAGGGATACTGAATATAGAATTTAGAATATACAATGTAGAACACAGAATATAGAATATAGAGTTTAGAATATAGAACACAGAATTTAAAACATGGAATGCAGAACACAATATTTAGAATATAGAATACAGATTACTGAATATAGAATTTAGAATATAGAATGTAGAACACAGAGTATAGAATATAGAATAGGGAATGCAGAATATTGAGTACAGAATATAGAATGTAGAACACAGAATATAGAATATGGAAAACAGAATATAGAACCCAGGATTTAGAACATGGAATGCAGAACAAAGAATTTAGAATATAAAAAACAGACTACTGAATATAGAATTTAGAATTTAGAATGTAGAACACAAAATTTAGAATATAGAATACCGAATACTGAATATAGAATATGAATATACAATGTAGAACACAGAATTCAGAATATAGAATACAGAATACTGAATATAGAATTTAGAATATACAATGTAGAAAACAGAATAAAGGATAGAGAATACGGAAAGCAGAATATAGAATACAGAATATAGAATGTAGAACACAGAATATAGAATATAGAAAACAGAATACTGAATAGAGAATTTAGAATATAGAATTTAGAACACAGAATTTAGAATATAGAGAACAGAATACTGAATATAGTATTTCGAATATAGAATGTTGAACACAGAATTTAGAATATAGAAAACAGAATACTGAATATGGAATTTAGAATATAGAATTTAGAACACAGAATAGAGAATATAGAATAGAGAATATAGAACCGAGAATTTAGAACATAGAATGCAGAACACAGAATTTAGAATATAGAATACAGAATACTGAATATAGAATTTAGAATATAGAATTTAGGACACAGAATATAGAATATAGACTACGGAATGCAGAATATAGAATATAGAATATAGAATGATGAACCCAAAGTATAGAATATAGAATAGAAAATATAGAACCCAGAATTAAGAACATGGAATGTAGAACACCGAATTTAGAATATAGAATACAGAATACTTAATATAGAATGTAGAACACAGAATATGGAATGTTGGATACAAAATGCAGAATATTGAATACAGAATATAGAATGTAGAACACAGAATATAGAATATAGACTTCGGAATGCAGAATGTAGAATATAGAATATAGAATATAGAAAGATGAACACAGAATATAGAATATAGGATAGAAAATATAGAACCCCGAATTTAGAACATGGAAAGCAGAATTCAGTATTTATTATATAGAATAGAGAATACCGAATATGGATTATAGAACATGGAATGCAGAACACAGAATTCAGAATATAGAATACAGAATACTGAATATAGAATTTAGATTATAGAATTTAAGACACAGAATATAGAATGTAGAATACGGAATGCAAAATATAGACTACAGAATATAGAATGTAGAACACAGAATGTAGAATATGGAAAACAGAATACAGAAACGAGAATTTAGAACATGGAATGCACAACACAGAGTTTAGAATATAGAATACAGGATACTAAATATAAAATATTGAATATAGAATATAGAACACAGAATACGGAATGTAGAATACGGAATGCAGAATATAGAATACAGAATATAGAATGTAGAACACAGAATAAAGAATATGGAAAACAGAACACAGAACCCAGAATTTAGAACATGAAATGCAGAACACTGAATATAGAATATAAAATACATACAACTGAAAATAGAATTTAGAATATAGAATGTAAAACACAGAATTTAGAATATAGAACACAGAATGCTGAATATAGTATTTAGAATATCGAATGTTGAACACAGAATATAGAAAATAGAATAGAGTATATAGAACCCAGAATTTAGAACATGGAATTTAGAACACAGAATTTAGAAAATAGAATACAGAATACTGAATATAGGATTTAGAACATAGAATACGGAACACAGAATTTACAATATAGAATACAGAATACTAAATATCGAATTAAGAATATAGAATGTAGAACACAGTATTTGGAATGTAGAATACGGAATGCAGATATTGAATACAGAATATAGAATATACAACACAGAATTTAGAATATTGGAAACAGAATATAGATCACAGGATTTACAATATGGAATGCAGAACACAGAATTTGGAATATAAAATACAGAATACTGAATATAGAATTTAGAATATAGAATGTAGAACACAGAATATAGATTATAGAATAGAGAATGTAGAACCCAGAATTTTGAACATGGAATGCCGAACACAGAATTTAGAATATAGAATACAGAATACTGAATATAGGATTTAGAACATAGAATGCGGAACACAGAATTTACAATATAGAATACAGAATACTTAATATAGTATTTATAACTTAGAATGCGGAACACAGCAATTAGAATATATAATAGAGAATACTTAATATAGAATTTAGAACTTAGAATGCGGAACACAGAATATTGAATATAGAATATAGAATACTGAATATATAATTTAGAACATGGAATGCAGAACCCAGAATATAGAATATAGAATAAGGGATACTGAATATAGAATTTAGAATATACAATGTAGAACACAGAATATAGAATATAGAGTTTAGAATATAGAACACAGAATTTAAAACATGGAATGCAGAACACAATATTTAGAATATAGAATACAGATTACTGAATATAGAATATAGAATATAGAATGTAGAACACAGAGTATAGAATATAGAATAGGGAATGCAGAATATTGAGTACAGAATATAGAATGTAGAACACAGAATATAGAATATGGAAAACAGAATATAGAACCCAGGATTTAGAACATGGAATGCAGAACAAAGAATTTAGAATATAAAAAACAGACTACTGAATATAGAATTTAGAAT
Organism: Vicugna pacos; assembly: GCF_048564905.1. NCBI lineage: Eukaryota > Metazoa > Chordata > Mammalia > Artiodactyla > Camelidae > Vicugna > Vicugna pacos. The sequence goes on from NW_027328737.1 coordinate 4,822,544, forward strand.
TTAGAATGTAGAACACAAAATTTAGAATATAGAATACCGAATACTGAATATAGAATATGAATATACAATGTAGAACACAGAATTCAGAATATAGAATACAGAATACTGAATATAGAATTTAGAATATACAATGTAGAAAACAGAATAAAGGATAGAGAATACGGAAAGCAGAATATAGAATACAGAATATAGAATGTAGAACACAGAATATAGAATATAGAAAACAGAATACTGAATAGAGAATTTAGAATATAGAATTTAGAACACAGAATTTAGAATATAGAGAACAGAATACTGAATATAGTATTTCGAATATAGAATGTTGAACACAGAATTTAGAATATAGAAAACAGAATACTGAATATGGAATTTAGAATATAGAATTTAGAACACAGAATAGAGAATATAGAATAGAGAATATAGAACCGAGAATTTAGAACATAGAATGCAGAACACAGAATTTAGAATATAGAATACAGAATACTGAATATAGAATTTAGAATATAGAATTTAGGACACAGAATATAGAATATAGACTACGGAATGCAGAATATAGAATATAGAATATAGAATGATGAACCCAAAGTATAGAATATAGAATAGAAAATATAGAACCCAGAATTAAGAACATGGAATGTAGAACACCGAATTTAGAATATAGAATACAGAATACTTAATATAGAATGTAGAACACAGAATATGGAATGTTGGATACAAAATGCAGAATATTGAATACAGAATATAGAATGTAGAACACAGAATATAGAATATAGACTTCGGAATGCAGAATGTAGAATATAGAATATAGAATATAGAAAGATGAACACAGAATATAGAATATAGGATAGAAAATATAGAACCCCGAATTTAGAACATGGAAAGCAGAATTCAGTATTTATTATATAGAATAGAGAATACCGAATATGGATTATAGAACATGGAATGCAGAACACAGAATTCAGAATATAGTATACAGAATACTGAATATAAAATTTAGATTATAGAATTTAAGACACAGAATATAGAATGTAGAATACGGAATGCAAAATATAGACTACAGAATATAGAATGTAGAACACAGAATGTAGAATATGGAAAACAGAATACAGAAACGAGAATTTAGAACATGGAATGCACAACACAGAGTTTAGAATATAGAATACAGGATACTAAATATAAAATATTGAATATAGAATATAGAACACAGAATACGGAATGTAGAATACGGAATGCAGAATATAGAATACAGAATATAGAATGTAGAACACAGAATAAAGAATATGGAAAACAGAACACAGAACCCAGAATTTAGAACATGAAATGCAGAACACTGAATATAGAATATAAAATACATACAACTGAAAATACAATTTAGAATATAGAATGTAGAACACAGAATTTAGAATATAGAACACAGAATGCTGAATATAGTATTTAGAATATCGAATGTTGAACACAGAATATAGAAAATAGAATAGAGTATATAGAACCCAGAATTTAGAACATGGAATTCAGAACACAGAATTTAGAAAATAGAATACAGAATACTGAATATAGGATTTAGAACATAGAATACGGAACACAGAATTTACAATATAGAATACAGAATACTTAATAAAGAATTTAGAATATAGAATTTAGGACACAGAATATAGAATATACGCTATGGAATGCAGAATATAGAATATAGAATATAGAATGTTGAACCCAAAGTATAGAATATAGAATAGAAAATATGGAACCCAGAATTTAGAAAATGGAAAGCAGAATTCAGTATTTAGTATATAGAATACAGAATACCGAATATGGATTATAGAAAATGGAATGCAGAACCCAGAAAATACAATATAGAATATGGAATACTGAATATAAAATATAGAATATAGAATTTAGAACACAGAATAAAGTATATAGAGCATAGTATATAGAACCCAGAATTTAGAAAATGGAATGCAGTACACAGAATTTATAATATAGAATACAGAATACTGAATATAGAATTAAGATTATAGAATGTAGGACACAGAATATAGAATGTAGAATACGGAATGCAAAATATAGAATACACAATATAGTATCTAGAACACAGAATGTAGAATATTGAAAACAGAATATAGATCCCAGGATTTAGAACATGGAATGAAGAACACAGAATTTGGAATATAAAATACAGAATACTGAATATAGAATTTAGAATATAGAATGTAGTACACAGAATATAGATTATAGAATATAGAATGGAGAACCCAGAATTTTGAACATGGAATGCCGAACACAGAATTTAGAATATAGAATACAGAATACTGAATATAGAATTTAGAACATGGAAAGCAAAACTCAGAATATAGAATTTAGAATACAGAATACTGAATATAGATTTGAGAACATGGAGTGCAGAACCCAGAATATAGAATATAGAATACGGAATACTGATTATAGAATTTAGAATATACAATTTAGAACACAGAATATAGAATATAGAGTATACAATATAGAACCCAGAATTTAGAACATGGAATGCAGAACACAATAATAAGAATATAGAATACAGAATACTAAATATAAAATTTTGAATATAGAATGTAGATCACAGAATATGGAATGTAGAATACGGAATGCAGAATATAGAATACAGAATATAAAATTTAGAACACAGAATATAGAATATGGAAAACAGAATACAGAACCCAGAATTTAGAACATGGAATGCACAACACTGAATTCAGAATATAGAATACATACAAATGAAAATAGAATTTAGAATATAGAAGGTAGAACACAGAATTTAGAATATAGAGAACAGAATACTGAATATAGAATTTCGAATATAGAATGTAGGACACAGAATATAGAATATAGACTACGAAATGCAGAATATAGAATATAGATTATAGAATGATGAACCCAAAATATAGAATATAGAATAGAAAATATAGAACCCAGAATTAAAAACATGGAATGTAGAACACCGAATTTAGAATATAGAATACAGAATACTGAATAAAGTATGTAGAACACAGAATATGGAATGTTAGATACGGAATGCAGAATATTGAATACTGAATATAGAATGTAGAACACAGAATATAGAATATAGACTTCGGAATGCAGAATATAGCATATAGAATATAGAATGTAGAAAGATGAACACAGAATATAGAATATAGGATAGAAAATATAGAACCCCGAATTTAGAACATGGAAAGCAGAATACAGTATTTACTATAAAAAATACAGAATACCGAATATGGATTATAGAACATGGAATGCAGAACACTGAATTTAGAATATAGAATACATACAACTGAAAATAGAATTTAGAATATAGAATGTAGTACACAGAATTTAGAATATAGAACACAGAATGCTGAATATAGTATTTAGAATATCGAATGTTGAACACAGAATATAGAAAATAGAATAGAGTATATAGAACCCAGAATTTAGAACATGGAATTTAGAACACAGAATTTAGAATATAGAATACAGAATACTGAATATAGAATTTAGAACATAGAATGCGGAACACAGAATTTACAATATAGAATACAGTATATTTAATATAGAATTTAGAATATAGAATTTAGGACACAGAATATAGAATATAGACTACGGAATGCAGAATATAGAATATAGAATATAGAATGTTGAAACCAAAGTATAGAATATAGAATAGAAAATATAGAAACCAGAATTTAGAAAATGGAAAGCAGAATTCAGAATTTAGTATATAGAATACAGAATACCGAATATGGATTATAGAATATGAAATGCAAAACCCAGAAAATACAATATACAATATGGAATACTGAATATAGAATATAAAATATAGAATTTACAACAGAGAATAAAGAATATAGAGAATAGTATAGAGAACATAGAATTTAGAACATGGAATGCAGAACACAGAATTTAGAATATAGAATACAGAATACTGAATATAGAATTTAGAATATAGAATGTAGAACACAGAGTATAGAATATAGAATACTGAATGAAGAATATAGAGTACATAATATAGAATGTAGAACACAGAATATAGAATATGGAAAACAGAATATAGAACCCAGGATTTAGAACATGGAATGCAGAACACTGAATTTAGAATATAGAATACAGACTACTGAATATAGAATTTAGAATTTAGAATGTAGAACACAAAATTTAGAATATAGAATACCGAATAATGAATATAGAATATGAATATACAATGTAGAACACAGAATTTAGAATATACAATACAGAATACTGAATATAGTATTTAGAATATATAATGTAGAAAACAGAATAAAGAATATAGAATACGGAAAGCAGAATATAGAATACAGAATATAGAATGTAGGACACAGAATATAGAATATGGAAAACAGAATACAAAACCCAGAATTGAGAATATGGAATGCAGAAGACAGAATTTAGAATATAGAGAACAGAATACTGCATATAGAATTTCAAATATAGAATGTTGAACACAGAATTTAGAATATAGAAAACAGAATACTGACTATAGAATTTAGAATATAGAATTGAGAACACAGAATAGAGAAGAAAGAATAGAGAATATAGAACAGAGAATTTAGAACATGGAATTTAGAACACAGAATTTAGATTAAAGTGTACAGAATACTGAGTATCGAAATTAAAATATAGAATGTAGAACTCAGAATTTTGAATATAGGATACGGAATGTTGAATATAGAATAAAGAATATAGAATATAGAACACAAAATATACAATATGGAAAACAGAACACAGAAACCAAAATTTAGAACAAGGAATGCAGAACACAGAATTTAGAGTATATACTGCAGAATACTGAATATAAAATGTAGAATATAGAATGTAGAACACAGAATACGGAATGTAGAACACAGAATTTAGAATATGGAAAACAGAATATAGAACCCAGAATTTAGAACATGGAATGCAGAACACAGAATTTAGAATATAGTATACAGATTACTGCATATAGAATTTAGAATATAGAATGAAGAACACAGAATAAAGAATATAGACTACGAAATGCAGAATATAGAATATAGAATATAGAATAATGAGCACAAAATATAGAATAGAGAATATAGAACCCAGAATTTAGAACATGGAATGCAGAACACAGAATATAGTATATAGAATACAGAATAATTAATATACAATTTAAAATATAGAATGTAGAAAACAGAATATAGAATATAGACTACGGAATACAGAATAAAGTATATAGAATATAGAATGATGAACACAAAATGTAGAATAATGTATAGAGAATATATAATCCAGAATTTATAACATGGAATGTAGAACACAGAATTTGGAATATAAAATACAGAATACTTAATATTGAATTTAGAAAATACAATATAGAACACAGAATATGGAATGTAGAATACGGAAAGTCTAATATTGAATACAGAATATAGAATGTAGAACACAGAATGTAGAATATGGAAAACAGAGTACAGAACCCAGAATTTAGAACATGGAATGCAGAACACAGAATTTACAATATAAAATACGTAAAACTGAAAATAGAAATTAAAATATAGAATGTAGAACACAGAATTTAGAATATAGAACACAGAATGCTGAATATAGTATTTAGAATATCGAATGTTGAACACAGATTATACAAAATTGAATAGAGAATATACAACACAGAATTTAGAATATGGAATGCAGAACACAGAATTTAGAATATAGAATACAGAATACTGAATATAGAATATGAATATACAATGTAGAACACAGAATTTAGAATATAGAATACAGAATACTGAATATAGAATTTAGAATATACAACGTAGAACACAGAATATAGAATATAGAATATGGAATGCAGAATTTAGAATACAGAATATAGAATGTAGAATACAGAATATAGAATATGGGAAACAGAATACAAAACCCAGAATTGAGAACATGGAATGCAGAACAGAGAATTTAGAATATAGAAAACAGAATATTGAATATAGAATTTAGAATATAAAATATAGAACACAGAATATAGAATATAGAATAAAGAATACTGAATATAGAATTTAGAATATAGAATGTAGAACACAGAATAAAGAATATAGACTACGGAATGCAGAATATAGAATATAGAATATAGAATAATGAGCACAAAATATAGAATAGAGAATATAGAACCCAGAATTTAGAACATGGAATGCAGAACACAGAATATAGTATATAGAATACAGAATAATTAATATACAATTTAAAATATAGAATCTAGAAAACAGAATATAGAATATAGACTACGGAATACAGAATAAAGTATATAGAATATAGAATGATGAACACAAAATGTAGAATAATGTATAGAGAATATATAATCCAGAATTTATAACATGGAATGTAGAACACAGAATTTGGAATATAAAATACAGAATACTTAATATTGAATTTAGAAAATACAATATAGAACACAGAATATGGAATGTAGAATACGGAAAGTCTAATATTGAATACAGAATATAGAATGTAGAACACAGAATGTAGAATATGGAAAACAGAGTACAGAACCCAGAATTTAGAACATGGAATGCAGAACACAGAATTTACAATATAAAATACGTAAAACTGAAAATAGAAATTAAAATATAGAATGTAGAACACAGAATTTAGAATATAGAACACAGAATGCTGAATATAGTATTTAGAATATCGAATGTTGAACACAGATTATACAAAATTGAATAGAGAATATACAACACAGAATTTAGAATATGGAATGCAGAACACAGAATTTAGAATATAGAATACAGAATACTGAATATAGAATATGAATATACAATGTAGAACACAGAATTTAGAATATAGAATACAGAATACTGAATATAGAATTTAGAATATACAACGTAGAACACAGAATATAGAATATAGAATATGGAATGCAGAATTTAGAATACAGAATATAGAATGTAGAATACAGAATATAGAATATGGGAAACAGAATACAAAACCCAGAATTGAGAACATGGAATGCAGAACAGAGAATTTAGAATATAGAAAACAGAATATTGAATATAGAATTTAGAATATAAAATATAGAACACAGAATATAGAATATAGAATAAAGAATACTGAATATAGAATTTAGAATATAGAATGTAGAACACAGAATATAGAATAGAGAATAGAGAATAAAGAACCCAGAATTTAGAACATGGAATGCAGAACACAGAATATAGAATATAGAACACAGAATACTAATATAGAATTTAGAACATAGAATTCGGAACGCAGAATTTACAAAATAGAATACAGAATACTTAATATAGAATTTAGAACGTAGAATGCGGAACACAGCAATTAGAATATAGAATACAGAATACTGAAAATATAATTTAGAACATGGAAAGCAGAACTCAGAATATAGAATATAGAATACAGAATACTGAATATAGATTTTGGAATATGGAATGCAGAACCCAGAATATAGAATATAGAATATGGTATACTGAATATAGAATTTAGAATATACAATGTAGAACACAGAATATAGAATATAGAATATACAATATAGAACCCAGAATTTAGAACATGGAATGCAGAACACAATATTTAGAATATAGAATACAGAATACTGAATATAGAATTTAGAATATAGAATGTAGAACACAGAGTATAGAATATAGAATACGGAATGCAGAATATTGATTACAGAATATAGAATGTAGAACACAGAATTTAGAGTATGGAAAACAGAATATAGAAACCAGGATTTAGAACATGGAATGCAGAACACAGAATTTAGAATAAAGAATACAGACTACTGAATATAGAATTTAGAATTTAGAATGTAGAACACAGAATTTAGAATATATAATACCGAATACTGAATATAGAATTTGAATCTAAAATGTAGAACACAGAATTTAGAATATAGAATACAGAAAACTGAATATAGAATTTAGAATATACAGTGTAGAAAACAGAATAAAGAATATAGAATACGGAAAGCAGAATATAGAATACAGAATATAGAATGTAGAGCACAGAATATAGAATATGGAAAACAAAATACAAAACCCAGAATTGAGAACATGGAATGCAGAACACAGAATTTATAATATAGAGAACACAATACTGAATATAGAATTTCGAATATAGAATGTTGAACACAGAATTTAGAATACAGAAAACAGAATACTGAATATAGAATTTAGAATATAGAATTTAGAACACAGAATAGAAAATATAGAATAGAGAATATAGAACAGAGAATTTAGAACATGGAATTTAAAACACAGAATTTAGAATATAGAATACAGAATACTGAGTATCGAATTTAGAATATACAATGTAGAACTCAGAATTTAGAATATTGGATACGGAAAGTAGAATATAGAATAAACAATATAGAATATAGAACACAAAATATAGAATATGGAACACAGAATACAGAACCAAAAATTTAGAACGTAGAATGCAGAAAACAGAATTTAGAGTATATACTACAGAATACTGAATATAAAATTAAGAAAATAGAATGTAGAACACAGAATATGGAATGTAGAATACGGAATGCAGAATATAGTATATAGAATATAGAATGATGAACACAAAATATAGAATAAAGAATATAGAATATAGAACCAAGAATTTATAACATGGAATGTAGAACACAGAATTTAGTATATAGAATACAGAATACTGAATATCGAATTTAGAATATAGAATGTAGAACACACTATTTGGAATGTAGTATACGGAATGCAGAATATTGAATACAGAATATAGAATGTAGAACACAGAATTTAGAATATGGAAAACAGAATATAGATCACAGGATTTAGAACATGGAATGCAGAACACAGAATTTAGAGTACATACTACAGACTACTGAATATAGAATTTAGAATTTAGAATGTAGAACACAGAATTTAGAATATAGAATACCGAATACTGAATATAGTATATGAATATACAATATAGAACACAGAATTTAGAATATAGAATACAGAATACTGAATATAGAATTTAGAATATACAATGTAGAAAACAGAATATAGAATAGAGAATACGGAAAGCAGAATATAGAATACAGAATATAGAATGTAGAACACAGAATATAGAATATTGAAAACAGAATACAAAATCCAGAATTGACAACATGGAATGCAGAACACAGAATTTAGAATATAGAGAACAGAATACTGAATATAGAATTTCGAATACAGAATGTTGAACACAGAATATAGAATATAGAAAACAGAATAATGAATATAGTATTTAGAATATAGAATCATAATATAGAAGTTTGAATACAGAATAGAGAAAATAGAATAGAGAATATAGAACCGAGAATTTAGAACATGGAATGCAGAACACAGAATTTAGAATATAGAATACAGAATACTGTATATAGAATTTGAATATAGAATGTAGGACACAGAATATAGAATATAGACTACGGAATGTAGAATATAGAATATAGAATATAGAATGATGAACCCAAAGTATAGATTATAGAATAGAAAATATAGAACCCAGAATTAAGAACATGGAATGTAGAACACCGAATTTAGAATATAGAATACAGAATACTGAATATAGAATGTAGAATATAGAATGTAGAACACAGAATATGGAATGTTAGATACGGAATTCAGAATATTGAATACAGAATATAGAATGTAGAACACAGAATATAGAATATAGACATCGGAATGCAGAATATAGAATATAGAATATAGAAAGATGAACACAGAATATAGAATATAGGATACAAAATATAGAACCCCGAATTTAGAGCATGGAAAGCAGAATTCAGTATTTAGTATATAGAATACAGAATACCGAATATGGAATATAGAACATGGAATGCAGAACACAGAATTCAGTATATAGAATACAGAATACTGAATATAGAATTTAGATTATAGAATGTAAGACACAGAATATAGAATGTAGAATACGGAATGCATAATATAGAATACAGAATATAGAATGTACAACACAGAATGTAGAATATGGAAAACAGAATACAGAAACGAGAATTTAGAATGTGGAATGCACAACACAGAGTTTAGAATATAGAATACAAAACACTAAATATAAAATTTTGAATATAGAATGTAGAACACAGAATACGGAATATAGAATACGGAATGCAGAATATAGATTACAGAATATAGAATGTAGAACACCGAATATAGAATATGGGAAACAGAATACAGAACCCACAATTTAGAACATGGAATGCAGAACACTGAATTTAGAATATAGAATACATACAACTGAAAATAGAATTTAGAATATAGAATGTAGAACACAGAATTTAGAATATAGAACGCAGAATGCTGAATATAGTATTTAGAATAACGAATGTTGAACACAGAATATACAAAATAGAATAGAGTATATAGAACCCAGAATTTAGAACATGGAATTTAGAACACAGAATTTAGAATATAGAATACAGAATACTGAATATAGGATTTAGAACATAGAATGCGGAACACAGAATTTAGAATATAGAATACAGAATACTTAATATAGAATTTAGAATATAGAATTTAGGACACAGAATACAGAATATAGACTTCGGAATGCAGAATATAGAATATAGAATATAGAATGTTGAACCCAAATTATAGAATATTGAATAGAAAATATAGAACCCAGAATTTAGAAAATGGAAAGCAGAATTCAGTATTTAGTATATAGAATACAGAATACCGAATATGGATTATAGAACATGGAATGCAGAACCCAGAAATTACAATATAGAATATGGAATACTGAATATAGAATATAGAATATAGAATTTAGAACACACAATAAAGAATATAGAGTATAGTATATAGAACCCAGAATTTAGAACATGGAATGAAGAACACAGAATTTAGAATATAGAATACAGAATACTGAATATAGAATTTAGATTATAGAATGTAGGACACAGAATATAGAATATAGAATACGGAATGCAAAACATAGAATACACAATATAGTATCTAGAACACAGAATGCTGAATATTGAAAACAGATTATAGATCCCAGGATATAGAACATGGAATGAAGAACACAGAATTTGGAATACAAAATACAGAATACTGAATATAGAATTTAGAATATAGATTGTAGAACACAGAATATAAATTATAGAATAGAGAATGTAGAACCCAGAATTTTGAACATGGAATGCCGAACACAGAATTTAGAATATAGAATACAGAATACTGAATATAGTATTTATAACATGGAAAGCAGAACTCAGAATTTAGAATATAGAATACAGAATACTGAATATAGATTTGAGATCATGGAATGCAGAACACAGTATATAGAATATAGAATACGGAATACTGAATATATAATTTAGAATATACAATATAGAACACAGAATATAGAATATAGAATATAGAATATAGAATATAGAACCCAGAATTTAGAACATGGAATGCAGAACACAATATTAAGAATATAGAATACAGAATACTGAATATACAATTTAGAATATATAATGTAGAACTCAGAGTATAAAATATAGAATACGGAATGCAGAATACTGAGTACATAATATAGAATGTAGAACACAGAATATAGAATATGGAAAACAGAATATAGAACACAGGATTTAGAACAAGGAATGCAGAACACAGAATTTAGAATATAGAATACAGACTACTGAATATAGAATTTAGAATTTAGAATGTAGAACACAAAATTTAGAATATAGAATACCGAATACTGAATATAGAATATGAATATACAATGTAGAACACAGAATTTAGAATATAGAATACAGAATACTGAATATAGAATTTAGAATATACAATGTAGAATACAGAATAAAGAATATAGAATACGAAAAGCAGAATATAGAATACAGAATATAGAATTTAGGACACAGAATATAGAATATGGAAAACAGAATACAAAACCCAGAATTGAGAATATGGAATGCAGAAGACAGAATTTAGAATATAGAGAACAGAATACTGAATATAGAATTTCGAATATAGAATGTTGAACACAGAATTTAGAATATAGAAAACAGAATACTGAATATAGAATTTAGAATAAAGAATTGAGAACACAGAATAGAGAACATAGAATAGAGAATATAGAAGAGAGAATTTAGAACATGGAATTTAGAACACAGAATTTAGAATATAGAATACAGAATACTCAGTATCGAAATTAGAATATAGAATGTAAAACTCAGAATTTAGAATATAGGATACGGAAAGTAGAATAAAGAATAAAGAATATAGAATATAGAACACAAAATATAGAATATGGAAAACAGAATACAGAATCCAAAATTTAGAACATGGAATGCAGAACACAGAATTTAGACTATATACTACAGAATACTGAATATAAAATTTAGAATATAGAATGTAGAACACAGAATACGGAATGTAGAATACGGAATGCAGAATATTGAAAACAGAATATAGAATGTAGAACACAGAATTTAGAATATGGAAAACATAATATAGAAACCAGAATTTAGAACATGCAATGCAGAACACAGAATTTAGAATATAGAATACAGAATACTGAATATACAATTTAGAATATAGAATGAAGAACACAGAATATAGAATATAGACTACGGAATGCAGAATATAGAATATAGAATATAGAATAATGAGCACAAAATATAGAAAAGAGAATATAGAACCCAGAATTTAGAACATGGAATGCAGAATATAGAATATAGAAAACAGAATACTGAATATACAATTTAAAATATAGAATGTAGAACACAGAATATAGAATATAGAATACGGAATGCAGAATATAGTATATAGAATATAGAATGATGAACACAAAATATAGAATAAAGAATAGAGAATATAGAACCCAGAATTTATAACATGGAAATTAGAACACAGAATTTGGAATATAAAATACAGAATGATAAATATTGAATTTAGAAAATACAATATAGAACACAGAATATTGAATGCAGAATACGGAATGTCTAACATTGAATACAGAATATAGAATGTAGAACACAGAATGTAGAATATGGAAAACAGATTACAGAAACGAGAATTTAGAACATGGAATGCACAACACAGAATTTAGAATATAGAATTCAGAATAATGAATATAAAATTTTGAATATAGAATGTAGAACACAGAATAGGGAATGTAGAATATGGAATTCAGGATATAGAATACAGAATATAGAATATAGAACACAGAATAAAGAATATGGAAAACAGAATACAGAACCCAGAATTTACAACATGGAATGCAGAACACTGAATTTAGAATATAGAATACATAGAACTGAAAATAGAATTTAGAATATAGAATGTAGAACACAGAATTTATGCTATAGAACACACAATGCTGAATATAGTATTTAGAATATCGAATGTTGAACAGAGAATATAGAAAATAGAATAGAGAATATAGAACCCAGAATTTAGATCATGGAAATTAGAACACAGAATTTATATTATAGGATACACAATACTGACTAGCGAACATAGAATATAGAATATAGAAATCAGAATATAGATTATAGGATTCAGAATGTAGAATATAGAATAAAGAATATAGAATATATAACACAAATAACAGAATATGGAAAACAGAATACAGAAACCAAAATTTAGAACATGGAATGCAGAACACAGAATATAGAATATAGAAAACAGAATACTGAATAAAAATTTAGAATATAGAATGTAGAACACTGTAAATAGAACATAGAATAGAGAATATAGAACCCAGAATTTAGAACATGGAATGCAGAACACAGAATTTAGAATATAGAATACAGACTACTGAATAAAGAATATAGAATATTGAATGTAGAACACAGAATATAGAATATAGTCTACGGAATGCAGAATATAGAATATAGAATATAGAATGATGAACCAAAAGTTTAGAATATAGAATAGAATATATAGAACCCAGAATTAAGAACATTGAATGAAGAACACACAATTTAGAATATAGGATACAGAGTACTGAATATTGAATTTAGAATATAGAATTTAGAACACAGAATATGGAATGATAGATACGGAATGCAGAATATTGAATACAGAATATAGAATATAGGACACAGAATATAGAATATACACATCGGAATGCAGAGTATAGAATAAAGAATATAGAAAGATGAACACAGAATATAGAATATAGAATAGAAAATATAGAACCCCGAATTTAGAACATGGAAAGCAGAATTCAGAATTTAGTATATAGAATACAGAATACAGAATATGGATTATAGAACATGGAATGCAGAACCCAGAATATACAATATAGAATACGGAATTCTGAATATAGAATTTAGAATATAGAATTTAGAACACAGAATATAGAATATAGAGTATAGAATATAGAACACAGAATTTAGAATATGGAATGCAGAACACAGAATTTAGAATATAGAATACATAATACTGAATATAGAATCAAGATTATAGAATGTAGGACACAGAATATAGAATGTAGAATACGGAATGCAAAATATAGAATTCAGAATATAGAATATAGAACACAGAATGTAGAATATGGAATACAGAATACAGAAACGAGAATTTAGATAATGGAATGCACAACACAGAGTTTAGAATATAGAATACAGATTACTGAATATAAAATTTTGAATATAGAATGTAGAACACAGAATATGGAATGTAGAATACGGAATATAGAATATGGAAAACAGAATACAGAACCCAGAATTTAGAACATGGAATGCAGAACACAGAATTTAGAATATAGAATACATACAACTGAAAATAGAATTTATAATATAGAATGTAGAACACAGAATATAGAATATAGAATACAGAATGCTGAATATAGTATTTAGAATATCGAATGTTGAACACAGATTATACAAAATTGAAAAGAGAATATACAACACAGAATTTAGAATATGGAATGCAGAACACAGAATTTAGAACATAGAATACCGAATACTGAATATAGAATTTAGAATATACAACGTAGAACACAGAATATAGAATATAGAATACGGAATGCAGAAATTAGAATACAGAATATAGAATGTAGAATACAGAATATAGAATATGGAAAACAGAATACAAAACCCAGAATTGAGAACATGGAATGCAGAAGAGAGAATTTAGAATATAGAAAACAGGATACTGAATACATAATTTAGAATATAAAATATAGAACACAGAATATAGAATACAGAATAGAAAATATAGAACCCAGAATTTAGAACATGGAATGCAGAACACAGAATATAGAATATAGAATACCGAATACTGAATATAGAATATGAATATACAATATAGAACACAGAATTTAGAATATAGAATACAGAATACTGAATATAGAATTTAGAATATACAATGTAGAAAACAGAATATAGAATAGAGAATACGGAAAGCAGAATATAGAATACAGAATATAGAATGTAGAACACAGAATATAGAATATTGAAAACAGAATACAAAATCCAGAATTGACAACATGGAATGCAGAACACAGAATTTAGAATATAGAGAACAGAATACTGAATATAGAATTTCGAATACAGAATGTTGAACACAGAATATAGAATATAGAAAACAGAATACTGAATATGGAATTTAGAATATAGAATTTAGAACACAGAATAGAGAATATAGAATAGAGAATATAGAACCGAGAATTTAGAACATAGAATGCAGAACACAGAATTTAGAATATAGAATACAGAATACTGAATATAGAATTTAGAATATAGAATTTAGGACACAGAATATAGAATATAGACTACGGAATGCAGAATATAGAATATAGAATATAGAATGATGAAGCCAAAGTATAGAATATAGAATAGAAAATATAGAACCCAGAATTAAGAACATGGAATGTAGAACACCGAATTTAGAATATAGAATACAGAATACTTAATATAGAATGTAGAACACAGAATATGGAATGTTGGATACAAAATGCAGAATATTGAATACAGAATATAGAATGTAGAACACAGAATATAGAATATAGACTTCGGAATGCAGAATGTAGAATATAGAATATAGAATATAGAAAGATGAACACAGAATATAGAATATAGGATAGAAAATATAGAACCCCGAATTTAGAACATGGAAAGCAGAATTCAGTATTTATTATATAGAATAGGGAATACCGAATATGGATTATAGAACATGGAATGCAGAACACAGAATTCAGAATATAGAATACAGAATACTGAATATAGAATTTAGATTATAGAATTTAAGACACAGAATATAGAATGTAGAATACGGAATGCAAAATATAGACTACAGAATATAGAATGTAGAACACAGAATGTAGAATATGGAAAACAGAACACAGAAACGAGAATTTAGAACATGGAATGCACAACACAGAGTTTAGAATATAGAATACAGGATACTAAATATAAAATATTGAATATAGCATATAGAACACAGAATACGGAATGTAGAATACGGAATGCAGAATAAAGAATACAGAATATAGAATGTAGAACACAGAATAAAGAATATGGAAAACAGAACACAGAACCCAGAATTTAGAACATGAAATGCAGAACACTGAATATAGAATATAAAATACATACAACTGAAAATAGAATTTAGAATATAGAATGTAGAACACAGAATTTAGAATATAGAACACAGAATGCTGAATATAGTATTTAGAATATCGAATGTTGAACACAGAATATAGAAAATAGAATAGAGTATATAGAACCCAGAATTTAGAACATGGAATTTAGAACACAGAATTTAGAAAATAGAATACAGAATACTGAATATAGGATTTAGAACATAGAATACGGAACACAGAATTTACAATATAGAATACAGAATACTAAATATCGAATTAAGAATATAGAATGTAGAACACAGTATTTGGAATGTAGAATACGGAATGCAGATATTGAATACAGAATATAGAATATACAACACAGAATTTAGAATATTGGAAACAGAATATAGATCACAGGATTTACAATATGGAATGCAGAACACAGAATTTGGAATATAAAATACAGAATACTGAATATAGAATTTAGAATATAGAATGTAGAACACAGAATATAGATTATAGAATAGAGAATGTAGAACCCAGAATTTTGAACATGGAATGCCGAACACAGAATTTAGAATATAGAATACAGAATACTGAATATAGGATTTAGAACATAGAATGCGGAACACAGAATTTACAATATAGAATACAGAATACTTAATATAGTATTTATAACTTAGAATGCGGAACACAGCAATTAGAATATATAATAGAGAATACTTAATATAGAATTTAGAACTTAGAATGCGGAACACAGAATATTGAATATAGAATATAGAATACTGAATATATAATTTAGAACATGGAATGCAGAACCCAGAATATAGAATATAGAATAAGGGATACTGAATATAGAATTTAGAATATACAATGTAGAACACAGAATATAGAATATAGAGTTTAGAATATAGAACACAGAATTTAAAACATGGAATGCAGAACACAATATTTAGAATATAGAATACAGATTACTGAATATAGAATTTAGAATATAGAATGTAGAACACAGAGTATAGAATATAGAATAGGGAATGCAGAATATTGAGTACAGAATATAGAATGTAGAACACAGAATATAGAATATGGAAAACAGAATATAGAACCCAGGATTTAGAACATGGAATGCAGAACAAAGAATTTAGAATATAAAAAACAGACTACTGAATATAGAATTTAGAATTTAGAATGTAGAACACAAAATTTAGAATATAGAATACCGAATACTGAATATAGAATATGAATATACAATGTAGAACACAGAATTCAGAATATAGAATACAGAATACTGAATATAGAATTTAGAATATACAATGTAGAAAACAGAATAAAGGATAGAGAATACGGAAAGCAGAATATAGAATACAGAATATAGAATGTAGAACACAGAATATAGAATATAGAAAACAGAATACTGAATAGAGAATTTAGAATATAGAATTTAGAACACAGAATTTAGAATAAAGAGAACAGAATACTGAATATAGTATTTCGAATATAGAATGTTGAACACAGAATTTAGAATATAGAAAACAGAATACTGAATATGGAATTTAGAATATAGAATTTAGAACACAGAATAGAGAATATAGAATAGAGAATATAGAACCGAGAATTTAGAACATAGAATGCAGAACACAGAATTTAGAATATAGAATACAGAATACTGAATATAGAATTTAGAATATAGAATTTAGGACACAGAATATAGAATATAGACTACGGAATGCAGAATATAGAATATAGAATATAGAATGATGAACCCAAAGTATAGAATATAGAATAGAAAATATAGAACCCAGAATTAAGAACATGGAATGTAGAACACCGAATTTAGAATATAGAATACAGAATACTTAATATAGAATGTAGAACACAGAATATGGAATGTTGGATACAAAATGCAGAATATTGAATACAGAATATAGAATGTAGAACACAGAATATAGAATATAGACTTCGGAATGCAGAATGTAGAATATAGAATATAGAATATAGAAAGATGAACACAGAATATAGAATATAGGATAGAAAATATAGAACCCCGAATTTAGAACATGGAAAGCAGAATTCAGTATATATTATATAGAATAGAGAATACCGAATATGGATTATAGAACATGGAATGCAGAACACAGAATTCAGAATATAGAATACAGAATACTGAATATAGAATTTAGATTATAGAATTTAAGACACAGAATATAGAATGTAGAATACGGAATGCAACATATAGACAACAGAATATAGAATGTAGAACACAGAATGTAGAATATGGAAAACAGAATACAGAAACGAGAATTTAGAACATGGAATGCACAACACAGAGTTTAGAATATAGAATACAGGATACTAAATATAAAATATTGAATATAGAATATAGAACACAGAATACGGAATGTAGAATACGGAATGCAGAATAAAGAATACAGAATATAGAATGTAGAACACAGAATAAAGAATATGGAAAACAGAACACAGAACCCAGAATTTAGAACATGAAATGCAGAACACTGAATATAGAATATAAAATACATACAACTGTAAATAGAATTTAGAATATAGAATGTAGAACACAGAATTTAGAATATAGAACACAGAATGCTGAATATAGTATTTAGAATATCGAATGTTGAACACAGAATATAGAAAATAGAATAGAGTATATAGAACCCAGAATTTAGAACATGGAATTCAGAACACAGAATTTAGAAAATAGAATACAGAATACTGAATATAGGATTTAGAACATAGAATACGGAACACAGAATTTACAATATAGAATACAGAATACTTAATAAAGAATTTAGAATATAGAATTTAGGACACAGAATATAGAATATACGCTATGGAATGCAGAATATAGAATATAGAATATAGAATGTTGAACCCAAAGTATAGAATATAGAATAGAAAATATGGAACCCAGAATTTAGAAAATGGAAAGCAGAATTCAGTATTTAGTATATAGAATACAGAATACCGAATATGGATTATAGAACATGGAATGCAGAACCCAGAAAATACAATATAGAATATGGAATACTGAATATAGAATATAGAATATAGAATTTAGAACACAGAATAAAGTATATAGAGCATAGTATATAGAACCCAGAATTTAGAAAATGGAATGCAGTACACAGAATTTATAATATAGAATACAGAATACTGAATATAGAATTTAGATTATAGAATGTAGGACACAGAATATAGAATGTAGAATACGGAATGCAAAATATAGAATACACAATATAGTATCTAGAACACAGAATGTAGAATATTGAAAACAGAATATAGATCCCAGGATTTAGAACATGGAATGAAGAACACAGAATTTGGAATATAAAATACAGAATACTGAATATAGAATTTAGAATATAGAATGTAGTACACAGAATATAGATTATAGAATATAGAATGGAGAACCCAGAATTTTGAACATGGAATGCCGAACACAGAATTTAGAATATAGAATACAGAATACTGAATATAGAATTTAGAACATGGAAAGCAAAACTCAGAATATAGAATTTAGAATACAGAATACTGAATATAGATTTGAGAACATGGAGTGCAGAACCCAGAATATAGAATATAGAATACGGAATACTGATTATAGAATTTAGAATATACAATTTAGAACACAGAATATAGAATATAGAGTATACAATATAGAACCCAGAATTTAGAACATGGAATGCACTATAATAAGAATATAGAATACAGAATACTAAATATAAAATTTTGAATATAGAATGTAGATCACAGAATATGGAATGTAGAATACGGAATGCAGAATAGAGAATACAGAATATAAAATTTAGAACACAGAATATAGAATATGGAAAACAGAATACAGAACCCAGAATTTAGAACATGGAATGCACAACACTGAATTCAGAATATAGAATACATACAACTGAAAATAGAATTTAGAATATAGAAGGTAGAACACAGAATTTAGAATATAGAGAACAGAATACTGAATATAGAATTTCGAATATAGAATGTAGGACACAGAATTTAGAATATAGACTACGAAATGCAGAATATAGAATATAGATTATAGAATGATGAACCCAAAATATAGAATATAGAATAGAAAATATAGAACCCAGAATTAAAAACATGGAATGTAGAACACCGAATTTAGAATATAGAATACAGAATACTGAATAAAGTATGTAGAACACAGAATATGGAATGTTAGATACGGAATGCAGAATATTGAATACTGAATATAGAATGTAGAACACAGAATATAGAATATAGACTTCGGAATGCAGAATATAGAATATAGAATATAGAATGTAGAAAGATGAACACAGAATATAGAATATAGGATAGAAAATATAGAACCCCGAATTTAGAACATGGAAAGCAGAATACAGTATTTACTATAAAAAATACAGAATACCGAATATGGAATATAGAACATGGAATGCAGAACACTGAATTTAGAATATAGAATACATACAACTGAAAATAGAATTTAGAATATAGAATGTAGTACACAGAATTTAGAATATAGAACACAGAATGCTGAATATAGTATTTAGAATGTCGAATGTTGAACACAGAATATAGAAAATAGAATAGAGTATATAGAACCCAGAATTTAGAACATGGAATTTAGAACACAGAATTTAGAATATAGAATACAGAATACTGAATATAGAATTTAGAACATAGAATGCGGAACACAGAATTTACAATATAGAATACAGTATATTTAATATAGAATTTAGAATATAGAATTTAGGACACAGAATATAGAATATAGACTACGGAATGCAGAATATAGAATATAGAATATAGAATGTTGAAACCAAAGTATAGAATATAGAATAGAAAATATAGAAACCAGAATTTAGAAAATGGAAAGCAGAATTCAGAATTTAGTATATAGAATACAGAATACCGAATATGGATTATAGAATATGAAATGCAAAACCCAGAAAATACAATATACAATATGGAATACTGAATATAGAATATAAAATATAGAATTTACAACAGAGAATAAAGAATATAGAGAATAGTATAGAGAACATAGAATTTAGAACATGGAATGCAGAACACAGAATTTAGAATATAGAATACAGAATACTGAATATAGAATTTAGAATATAGAATGTAGAACACAGAGTATAGAATATAGAATACTGAATGAAGAATATAGAGTACATAATATAGAATTTAGAACACAGAATATAGAATATGGAAAACAGAATATAGAACCCAGGATTTAGAACATGGAATGCAGAACACTGAATTTAGAATATAGAATACAGACTACTGAATATAGAATTTAGAATTTAGAATGTAGAACACAAAATTTAGAATATAGAATACCGAATAATGAATATAGAATATGAATATACAATGTAGAACACAGAATTTAGAATATACAATACAGAATACTGAATATAGTATTTAGAATATATAATGTAGAAAACAGAATAAAGAATATAGAATACGGAAAGCAGAATATAGAATACAGAATATAGAATGTAGGACACAGAATATAGAATATGGAAAACAGAATACAAAACCCAGAATTGAGAATATGGAATGCAGAAGACAGAATTTAGAATATAGAGAACAGAATACTGCATATAGAATTTCAAATATAGAATGTTGAACACAGAATTTAGAATATAGAAAACAGAATACTGACTATAGAATTTAGAATATAGAATTGAGAACACAGAATAGAGAAGAAAGAATAGAGAATATAGAACAGAGAATTTAGAACATGGAATTTAGAACACAGAATTTAGATTAAAGTGTACAGAATACTGAGTATCGAAATTATAATATAGAATGTAGAACTCAGAATTTTGAATATAGGATACGGAATGTTGAATATAGAATAAAGAATATAGAATATAGAACACAAAATATACAATATGGAAAACAGAACACAGAACCCAAAATTTAGAACATGGAATGCAGAACACAGAATTTAGAGTATATACTGCAGAATACTGAATATAAAATGTAGAATATAGAATGTAGAACACAGAATACGGAATGTAGAACACAGAATTTAGAATATGGAAAACAGAATATAGAACCCAGAATTTAGAACATGGAATGCAGAACACAGAATTTAGAATATAGTATACAGATTACTGCATATAGAATTTAGAATATAGAATGAAGAACACAGAATAAAGAATATAGACTACGGAATGCAGAATATAGAATATAGAATATAGAATAATGAGCACAAAATATAGAATAGAGAATATAGAACCCAGAATTTAGAACATGGAATGCAGAACACAGAATATAGTATATAGAATACAGAATAATTAATATACAATTTAAAATATAGAATGTAGAAAACAGAATATAGAATATAGACTACGGAATGCAGAATAAAGTATATAGAATATAGAATGATGAACACAAAATGTAGAATAATGTATAGAGAATATATAATCCAGAATTTATAACATGGAATGTAGAACACAGAATTTGGAATATAAAATACAGAATACTTAATATTGAATTTAGAAAATACAATATAGAACACAGAATATGGAATGTAGAATACGGAAAGTCTAATATTGAATACAGAATATAGAATGTAGAACACAGAATGTAGAATATGGAAAACAGAGTACAGAAACGAGAATTTAGAACATGGAATGCACAACACAGAGTTTAGAATATAGAATATAGAATACTGAATATAAAATTTTGAATATAGAATGTAAAACACAGAATAGGGAATGTACAATACGGAATGCAGAATATAGAATACAGAATATAGAATGTAGAACACAGAATATAGAATATGGGAAACAGAATACAGAACCCAGAATTTAGAACATGGAATGCAGAACACAGAATTTACAATATAAAATACGTAAAACTGAAAATAGAAATTAAAATATAGATTGTAGAACACAGAATTTAGAATATAGAACACAGAATGCTGAATATAGTATTTAGAATATCGAATGTTGAACACAGATTATACAAAATTGAATAGAGAATATACAACACAGAATTTAGAATATGGAATGCAGAACACAGAATTTAGAATATAGAATACAGAATACTGAATATAGAATATGAATATACAATGTAGAACACAGAATTTAGAATATAGAATACTGAATACTGAATATAGAATTTAGAATATACAACGTAGAACACAGAATATAGAATATAGAATATGGAATGCAGAATTTAGAATACAGAATATAGAATGTAGAATACAGAATATAGAATATGGGAAACAGAATACAAAACCCAGAATTTAGAACATGGAATGCAGAACAGAGAATTTAGAATATAGAAAACAGAATATTGAATATAGAATTTAGAATATAAAATATAGAACACAGAATATAGAATATAGAATAAAAAATACTGAATATAGAATTTAGAATATAGAATGTAGAACACAGAATATAGAATAGAGAATAGAGAATAAAGAACCCAGAATTTAGAACATGGAATGCAGAACACAGAATATAGAATATAGAACACAGAATACTGAATATAGAATTTAGAACATAGAATTCGGAACGCAGAATTTACAAAATAGAATACAGAATACTTAATATAGAATTTAGAACGTAGAATGCGGAACACAGCAATTAGAATATAGAATACAGAATACTGAAAATATAATTTAGAACATGGAAAGCAGAACTCAGAATATAGAATATAGAATACAGAATACTGAATATAGATTTTGGAATATGGAATGCAGAACCCAGAATATAGAATATAGAATATGGTATACTGAATATAGAATTTAGAATATACAATATAGAACACAGAATATAGAATATAGAATATACAATATAGAACCCAGAATTTAGAACATGGAATGCAGAACACAATATTTAGAATATAGAATACAGAATACTGAATATAGAATTTAGAATATAGAATGTAGAACACAGAGTATAGAATATAGAATACGGAATGCAGAATATTGATTACAGAATATAGAATGTAGAACACAGAATTTAGAAAATGGAAAACAGAATATAGAAACCAGGATTTAGAACATGGAATGCAGAACACAGAATTTAGAATAAAGAATACAGACTACTGAATATAGAATTTAGAATTTAGAATGTAGAACACAGAATTTAGAATATATAATACCGAATACTGAATATAGAATTTGAATCTACAATGTAGAACACAGAATTTAGAATATAGAATACAGAAAACTGAATATAGAATTTAGAATATACAGTGTAGAAAACAGAATAAAGAATATAGAATACGGAAAGCAGAATATAGAATACAGAATATAGAATGTAGAGCACAGAATATAGAATATGGAAAACAGAATACAAAACCCAGAATTGAGAACATGGAATGCAGAACACAGAAT
Organism: Vicugna pacos; assembly: GCF_048564905.1. Classification (NCBI taxonomy): domain Eukaryota; kingdom Metazoa; phylum Chordata; class Mammalia; order Artiodactyla; family Camelidae; genus Vicugna; species Vicugna pacos. Next base: position 4,847,442 of record NW_027328737.1, read on the forward strand.
TTATAATATAGAGAACAGAATACTGAATATAGAATTTCGAATATAGAATGTTGAACACAGAATTTAGAATACAGAAAACAGAATACTGAATATAGAATTTAGAATATAGAATTTAGAACACAGAATAGAAAATATAGAATAGAGAATATAGAACAGAGAATTTAGAACATGGAATTTAAAACACAGAATTTAGAATATAGAATACAGAATACTGAGTATCGAATTTAGAATATACAATGTAGAACTCAGAATTTAGAATATAGGATACGGAAAGTAGAATATAGAATAAACAATATAGAATATAGAACACAAAATATAGAATATGGAACACAGAATACAGAACCAAAAATTTAGAACGTAGAATGCAGAAAACAGAATTTAGAGTATATACTACAGAATACTGAATATAAAATTAAGAAAATAGAATGTAGAACACAGAATATGGAATGTAGAATACGGAATGCAGAATATAGTATATAGAATATAGAATGATGAACACAAAATATAGAATAAAGAATATAGAATATAGAACCAAGAATTTATATCATGGAATGTAGAACACAGGATTTAGTATATAGAATACAGAATACTGAATATCGAATTTAGAATATAGAATGTAGAACACACTATTTGGAATGTAGTATACGGAATGCAGAATATTGAATACAGAATATAGAATGTAGAACACAGAATTTAGAATATGGAAAACAGAATATAGATCACAGGATTTAGAACATGGAATGCAGAACACAGAATTTAGAGTACATACTACAGACTACTGAATATAGAATTTAGAATTTAGAATGTAGAACACAGAATATAGAATATAGAATACCGAATACTTAATATAGTATATGAATATACAATATAGAACACAGAATTTAGAATATAGAATACAGAATACTGAATATAGAATTTAGAATATACAATGTAGAAATCAGAATATAGAATAGAGAATACGGAAAGCAGAATATAGAATACAGAATATAGAATGTAGAACACAGAATATAGAATATTGAAAACAGAATACAAAATCCAGAATTGACAACATGGAATGCAGAACACAGAATTTAGAATATAGAGAACAGAATACTGAATATAGAATTTCGAATACAGAATGTTGAACACAGAATATAGAATATAGAAAACAGAATAATGAATATAGTATTTAGAATATAGAATCATAATATAGAAGTTTGAATACAGAATAGAGAAAATAGAATAGAGAATACAGAACCGAGAATTTAGAACATGGAATGCAGAACACAGAATTTAGAATATAGAATACAGAATACTGTATATAGAATTTGAATATAGAATGTAGGACACAGAATATAGAATATAGACTACGGAATGTAGAATATAGAATATAGAATATAGAATGATGAACCCAAAGTATAGATTATAGAATAGAAAATATAGAACCCAGAATTAAGAACATGGAATGTAGAACACCGAATTTAGAATATAGAATACAGAATACTGAATATAGAATGTAGAATATAGAATGTAGAACACAGAATATGGAATGTTAGATACGGAATTCAGAATATTGAATACAGAATATAGAATGTAGAACACAGAATATAGAATATAGACATCGGAATGCAGAATATAGAATATAGAATATAGAAAGATGAACACAGAATATAGAATATAGGATACAAAATATAGAACCCCGAATTTAGAGCATGGAAAGCAGAATTCAGTATTTAGTATATAGAATACAGAATACCGAATATGGAATATAGAACATGGAATGCAGAACACAGAATTCAGTATATAGAATACAGAATACTGAATATAGAATTTAGATTATAGAACGTAAGACACAGAATATAGAATGTAGAATACGGAATGCATAATATAGAATACAGAATATAGAATGTACAACACAGAATGTAGAATATGGAAAACAGAATACAGAAACGAGAATTTAGAATGTGGAATGCACAACACAGAGTTTAGAATATAGAATACAAAACACTAAATATAAAATTTTGAATATAGAATGTAGAACACAGAATACGGAATATAGAATACGGAATGCAGAATATAGATTACAGAATATAGAATGTAGAACACCGAATATAGAATATGGGAAACAGAATACAGAACCCACAATTTAGAACATGGAATGCAGAACACTGAATTTAGAATATAGAATACATACAACTGAAAATAGAATTTAGAATATAGAATGTAGAACACAGAATTTAGAATATAGAACGCAGAATGCTGAATATAGTATTTAGAATAACGAATGTTGAACACAGAATATACAAAATAGAATAGAGTATATAGAACCCAGAATTTAGAACATGGAATTTAGAACACAGAATTTAGAATATAGAATACAGAATACTGAATATAGGATTTAGAACATAGAATGCGGAACACAGAATTTAGAATATAGAATACAGAATACTTAATATAGAATTTAGAATATAGAATTTAGGACACAGAATATAGAATATAGACTTCGGAATGCAGAATATAGAATATAGAATATAGAATGTTGAACCCAAATTATAGAATATTGAATAGAAAATATAGAACCCAGAATTTAGAAAATGGAAAGCAGAATTCAGTATTTAGTATATAGAATACAGAATACCGAATATGGATTATAGAACATGGAATGCAGAACCCAGAAATTACAATATAGAATATGGAATACTGAATATAGAATATAGAATATAGAATTTAGAACACACAATAAAGAATATAGAGTATAGTATATAGAACCCAGAATTTAGAACATGGAATGAAGAACACAGAATTTAGAATATAGAATACAGAATACTGAATATAGAATTTAGATTATAGAATGTAGGACACAGAATATAGAATATAGAATACGGAATGCAAAACATAGAATACACAATATAGTATCTAGAACACAGAATGCTGAATATTGAAAACAGATTATAGATCCCAGGATATAGAACATGGAATGAAGAACACAGAATTTGGAATACAAAATACAGAATACTGAATATAGAATTTAGAATATAGATTGTAGAACACAGAATATAAATTATAGAATAGAGAATGTAGAACCCAGAATTTTGAACATGGAATGCCGAACACAGCAATTAGAATATAGAATACAGAATACTGAAAATATAATTTAGAACATGGAAAGCAGAACTCAGAATATAGAATATAGAATACAGAATACTGAATATAGATTTTGGAATATGGAATGCAGAACCCAGAATATAGAATATAGAATATGGTATACTGAATATAGAATTTAGAATATACAATGTAGAACACAGAATATAGAATATAGAATATACAATATAGAACCCAGAATTTAGAACATGGAATGCAGAACACAATATTTAGAATATAGAATACAGAATACTGAATATAGAATTTAGAATATAGAATGTAGAACACAGAGTATAGAATATAGAATACGGAATGCAGAATATTGATTACAGAATATAGAATGTAGAACACAGAATTTAGAGTATGGAAAACAGAATATAGAAACCAGGATTTAGAACATGGAATGCAGAACACAGAATTTAGAATAAAGAATACAGACTACTGAATATAGAATTTAGAATTTAGAATGTAGAACACAGAATTTAGAATATATAATACCGAATACTGAATATAGAATTTGAATCTACAATGTAGAACACAGAATTTAGAATATAGAATACAGAAAACTGAATATAGAATTTAGAATATACAGTGTAGAAAACAGAATAAAGAATATAGAATACGGAAAGCAGAATATAGAATACAGAATATAGAATGTAGAGCACAGAATATAGAATATGGAAAACAAAATACAAAACCCAGAATTGAGAACATGGAATGCAGAACACAGAATTTATAATATAGAGAACACAATACTGAATATAGAATTTCGAATATAGAATGTTGAACACAGAATTTAGAATACAGAAAACAGAATACTGAATATAGAATTTAGAATATAGAATTTAGAACACAGAATAGAAAATATAGAATAGAGAATATAGAACAGAGAATTTAGAACATGGAATTTAAAACACAGAATTTAGAATATAGAATACAGAATACTGAGTATCGAATTTAGAATATACAATGTAGAACTCAGAATTTAGAATATTGGATACGGAAAGTAGAATATAGAATAAACAATATAGAATATAGAACACAAAATATAGAATATGGAACACAGAATACAGAACCAAAAATTTAGAACGTAGAATGCAGAAAACAGAATTTAGAGTATATACTACAGAATACTGAATATAAAATTAAGAAAATAGAATGTAGAACACAGAATATGGAATGTAGAATACGGAATGCAGAATATAGTATATAGAATATAGAATGATGAACACAAAATATAGAATAAAGAATATAGAATATAGAACCAAGAATTTATAACATGTAATGTAGAACACAGAATTTAGTATATAGAATACAGAATACTGAATATCGAATTTAGAATATAGAATGTAGAACACACTATTTGGAATGTAGTATACGGAATGCAGAATATTGAATACAGAATATAGAATGTAGAACACAGAATTTAGAATATGGAAAACAGAATATAGATCACAGGATTTAGAACATGGAATGCAGAACACAGAATTTAGAGTACATACTACAGACTACTGAATATAGAATTTAGAATTTAGAATGTAGAACACAGAATTTAGAATATAGAATACCGAATACTGAATATAGTATATGAATATACAATATAGAACACAGAATTTAGAATATAGAATACAGAATACTGAATATAGAATTTAGAATATACAATGTAGAAAACAGAATATAGAATAGAGAATACGGAAAGCAGAATATAGAATACAGAATATAGAATGTAGAACACAGAATATAGAATATTGAAAACAGAATACAAAATCCAGAATTGACAACATGGAATGCAGAACACAGAATTTAGAATATAGAGAACAGAATACTGAATATAGAATTTCGAATACAGAATGTTGAACACAGAATATAGAATATAGAAAACAGAATAATGAATATAGTATTTAGAATATAGAATCATAATATAGAAGTTTGAATACAGAATAGAGAAAATAGAATAGAGAATATAGAACCGAGAATTTAGAACATGGAATGCAGAACACAGAATTTAGAATATAGAATACAGAATACTGTATATAGAATTTGAATATAGAATGTAGGACACAGAATATAGAATATAGACTACGGAATGTAGAATATAGAATATAGAATATAGAATGATGAACCCAAAGTATAGATTATAGAATAGAAAATATAGAACCCAGAATTAAGAACATGGAATGTAGAACACCGAATTTAGAATATAGAATACAGAATACTGAATATAGAATGTAGAATATAGAATGTAGAACACAGAATATGGAATGTTAGATACGGAATTCAGAATATTGAATACAGAATATAGAATGTAGAACACAGAATATAGAATATAGACATCGGAATGCAGAATATAGAATATAGAATATAGAAAGATGAACACAGAATATAGAATATAGGATACAAAATATAGAACCCCGAATTTAGAGCATGGAAAGCAGAATTCAGTATTTAGTATATAGAATACAGAATACCGAATATGGAATATAGAACATGGAATGCAGAACACAGAATTCAGTATATAGAATACAGAATACTGAATATAGAATTTAGATTATAGAATGTAAGACACAGAATATAGAATGTAGAATACGGAATGCATAATATAGAATACAGAATATAGAATGTACAACACAGAATGTAGAATATGGAAAACAGAATACAGAAACGAGAATTTAGAATGTGGAATGCACAACACAGAGTTTAGAATATAGAATACAAAACACTAAATATAAAATTTTGAATATAGAATGTAGAACACAGAATACGGAATATAGAATACGGAATGCAGAATATAGATTACAGAATATAGAATGTAGAACACCGAATATAGAATATGGGAAACAGAATACAGAACCCACAATTTAGAACATGGAATGCAGAACACTGAATTTAGAATATAGAATACATACAACTGAAAATAGAATTTAGAATATAGAATGTAGAACACAGAATTTAGAATATAGAACGCAGAATGCTGAATATAGTATTTAGAATAACGAATGTTGAACACAGAATATACAAAATAGAATAGAGTATATAGAACCCAGAATTTAGAACATGGAATTTAGAACACAGAATTTAGAATATAGAATACAGAATACTGAATATAGGATTTAGAACATAGAATGCGGAACACAGAATTTAGAATATAGAATACAGAATACTTAATATAGAATTTAGAATACAGAATTTAGGACACAGAATATAGAATATAGACTTCGGAATGCAGAATATAGAATATAGAATATAGAATGTTGAACCCAAATTATAGAATATTGAATAGAAAATATAGAACCCAGAATTTAGAAAATGGAAAGCAGAATTCAGTATTTAGTATATAGAATACAGAATACCGAATATGGATTATAGAACATGGAATGCAGAACCCAGAAATTACAATATAGAATATGGAATACTGAATATAGAATATAGAATATAGAATTTAGAACACACAATAAAGAATATAGAGTATAGTATATAGAACCCAGAATTTAGAACATGGAATGAAGAACACAGAATTTAGAATATAGAATACAGAATACTGAATATAGAATTTAGATTATAGAATGTAGGACACAGAATATAGAATATAGAATACGGAATGCAAAACATAGAATACACAATATAGTATCTAGAATACAGAATGCTGAATATTGAAAACAGATTATAGATCCCAGGATATAGAACATGGAATGAAGAACACAGAATTTGGAATACAAAATACAGAATACTGAATATAGAATTTAGAATATAGATTGTAGAACACAGAATATAAATTATAGAATAGAGAATGTAGAACCCAGAATTTTGAACATGGAATGCCGAACACAGAATTTAGAATATAGAATACAGAATACTGAATATAGTATTTATAACATGGAAAGCAGAACTCAGAATTTAGAATATAGAATACAGAATACTGAATATAGATTTGAGATCATGGAATGCAGAACACAGTATATAGAATATAGAATACGGAATACTGAATATATAATTTAGAATATACAATATAGAACACAGAATATAGAATATAGAATATAGAATACAGAATATAGAACCCAGAATTTAGAACATGGAATGCAGAACACAATATTAAGAATATAGAATACAGAATACTGAATATACAATTTAGAATATATAATGTAGAACTCAGAGTATAAAATATAGAATACGGAATGCAGAATACTGAGTACATAATATAGAATGTAGAACACAGAATATAGAATATGGAAAACAGAATATAGAACCCAGGATTTAGAACAAGGAATGCAGAACACAGAATTTAGAATATAGAATACAGACTACTGAATATAGAATTTAGAATTTAGAATGTAGAACACAAAATTTAGAATATAGAATACCGAATACTGAATATAGAATATGAATATACAATGTAGAACACAGAATTTAGAATATAGAATACAGAATACTGAATATAGAATTTAGAATATACAATGTAGAATACAGAATAAAGAATATAGAATACGAAAAGCAGAATATAGAATACAGAATATAGAATTTAGGACACAGAATATAGAATATGGAAAACAGAATACAAAACCCAGAATTGAGATTATGGAATGCAGAAGACAGAATTTAGAATATAGAGAACAGAATACTGAATATAGAATTTCGAATATAGAATGTTGAACACAGAATTTAGAATATAGAAAACAGAATACTGAATATAGAATTTAGAATAAAGAATTGAGAACACAGAATAGAGAACATAGAATAGAGAATATAGAAGAGAGAATTTACAACATGGAATTTAGAACACAGAATTTAGAATATAGAATACAGAATACTCAGTATCGAAATTAGAATATAGAATGTAAAACTCAGAATTTAGAATATAGGATACGGAAAGTAGAATAAAGAATAAAGAATATAGAATATAGAACACAAAATATAGAATATGGAAAACAGAATACAGAATCCAAAATTTAGAACATGGAATGCAGAACACAGAATTTAGACTATATACTACAGAATACTGAATATAAAATTTAGAATATAGAATGTAGAACACAGAATACGGAATGTAGAATACGGAATGCAGAATATTGAAAACAGAATATAGAATGTAGAACACAGAATTTAGAATATGGAAAACATAATATAGAAACCAGAATTTAGAACATGCAATGCAGAACACAGAATTTAGAATATAGAATACAGAATACTGAATATACAATTTAGAATATAGAATGAAGAACACAGAATATAGAATATAGACTACGGAATGCAGAATATAGAATATAGAATATAGAATAATGAGCACAAAATATAGAAAAGAGAATATAGAACCCAGAATTTAGAACATGGAATGCAGAATATAGAATATAGAAAACAGAATACTGAATATACAATTTAAAATATAGAATGTAGAACACAGAATTTAGAATATGGAAAACAGAATATAGATCACAGGATTTAGAACATGGAATGCAGAACACAGAATTTAGAGTACATACTACAGACTACTGAATATAGAATTTAGAATTTAGAATGTAGAACACAGAATTTAGAATATAGAATACCGAATACTGAATATAGTATATGAATATACAATATAGAACACAGAATTTAGAATATAGAATACAGAATACTGAATATAGAATTTAGAATATACAATGTAGAAAACAGAATATAGAATAGAGAATACGGAAAGCAGAATATAGAATACAGAATATAGAATGTAGAACACAGAATATAGAATATTGAAAACAGAATACAAAATCCAGAATTGACAACATGGAATGCAGAACACAGAATTTAGAATATAGAGAACAGAATACTGAATATAGAATTTCGAATACAGAATGTTGAACACAGAATATAGAATATAGAAAACAGAATAATGAATATAGTATTTAGAATATAGAATCATAATATAGAAGTTTGAATACAGAATAGAGAAAATAGAATAGAGAATATAGAACCGAGAATTTAGAACATGGAATGCAGAACACAGAATTTAGAATATAGAATACAGAATACTGTATATAGAATTTGAATATAGAATGTAGGACACAGAATATAGAATATAGACTACGGAATGTAGAATATAGAATATAGAATATAGAATGATGAACCCAAAGTATAGATTATAGAATAGAAAATATAGAACCCAGAATTAAGAACATGGAATGTAGAACACCGAATTTAGAATATAGAATACAGAATACTGAATATAGAATGTAGAATATAGAATGTAGAACACAGAATATGGAATGTTAGATACGGAATTCAGAATATTGAATACAGAATATAGAATGTAGAACACAGAATATAGAATATAGACATCGGAATGCAGAATATAGAATATAGAATATAGAAAGATGAACACAGAATATAGAATATAGGATACAAAATATAGAACCCCGAATTTAGAGCATGGAAAGCAGAATTCAGTATTTAGTATATAGAATACAGAATACCGAATATGGAATATAGAACATGGAATGCAGAACACAGAATTCAGTATATAGAATACAGAATACTGAATATAGAATTTAGATTATAGAATGTAAGACACAGAATATAGAATGTAGAATACGGAATGCATAATATAGAATACAGAATATAGAATGTACAACACAGAATGTAGAATATGGAAAACAGAATACAGAAACGAGAATTTAGAATGTGGAATGCACAACACAGAGTTTAGAATATAGAATACAAAACACTAAATATAAAATTTTGAATATAGAATGTAGAACACAGAATACGGAATATAGAATACGGAATGCAGAATATAGATTACAGAATATAGAATGTAGAACACCGAATATAGAATATGGGAAACAGAATACAGAACCCACAATTTAGAACATGGAATGCAGAACACTGAATTTAGAATATAGAATACATACAACTGAAAATAGAATTTAGAATATAGAATGTAGAACACAGAATTTAGAATATAGAACGCAGAATGCTGAATATAGTATTTAGAATAACGAATGTTGAACACAGAATATACAAAATAGAATAGAGTATATAGAACCCAGAATTTAGAACATGGAATTTAGAACACAGAATTTAGAATATAGAATACAGAATACTGAATATAGGATTTAGAACATAGAATGCGGAACACAGAATTTAGAATATAGAATACAGAATACTTAATATAGAATTTAGAATATAGAATTTAGGACACAGAATACAGAATATAGACTTCGGAATGCAGAATATAGAATATAGAATATAGAATGTTGAACCCAAATTATAGAATATTGAATAGAAAATATAGAACCCAGAATTTAGAAAATGGAAAGCAGAATTCAGTATTTAGTATATAGAATACAGAATACCGAATATGGATTATAGAACATGGAATGCAGAACCCAGAAATTACAATATAGAATATGGAATACTGAATATAGAATATAGAATATAGAATTTAGAACACACAATAAAGAATATAGAGTATAGTATATAGAACCCAGAATTTAGAACATGGAATGAAGAACACAGAATTTAGAATATAGAATACAGAATACTGAATATAGAATTTAGATTATAGAATGTAGGACACAGAATATAGAATATAGAATACGGAATGCAAAACATAGAATACACAATATAGTATCTAGAACACAGAATGCTGAATATTGAAAACAGATTATAGATCCCAGGATATAGAACATGGAATGAAGAACACAGAATTTGGAATACAAAATACAGAATACTGAATATAGAATTTAGAATATAGATTGTAGAACACAGAATATAAATTATAGAATAGAGAATGTAGAACCCAGAATTTTGAACATGGAATGCCGAACACAGAATTTAGAATATAGAATACAGAATACTGAATATAGTATTTATAACATGGAAAGCAGAACTCAGAATTTAGAATATAGAATACAGAATACTGAATATAGATTTGAGATCATGGAATGCAGAACACAGTATATAGAATATAGAATACGGAATACTGAATATATAATTTAGAATATACAATATAGAACACAGAATATAGAATATAGAATATAGAATATAGAATATAGAACCCAGAATTTAGAACATGGAATGCAGAACACAATATTAAGAATATAGAATACAGAATACTGAATATACAATTTAGAATATATAATGTAGAACTCAGAGTATAAAATATAGAATACGGAATGCAGAATACTGAGTACATAATATAGAATGTAGAACACAGAATATAGAATATGGAAAACAGAATATAGAACACAGGATTTAGAACAAGGAATGCAGAACACAGAATTTAGAATATAGAATACAGACTACTGAATATAGAATTTAGAATTTAGAATGTAGAACACAAAATTTAGAATATAGAATACCGAATACTGAATATAGAATATGAATATACAATGTAGAACACAGAATTTAGAATATAGAATACAGAATACTGAATATAGAATTTAGAATATACAATGTAGAATACAGAATAAAGAATATAGAATACGAAAAGCAGAATATAGAATACAGAATATAGAATTTAGGACACAGAATATAGAATATGGAAAACAGAATACAAAACCCAGAATTGAGAATATGGAATGCAGAAGACAGAATTTAGAATATAGAGAACAGAATACTGAATATAGAATTTCGAATATAGAATGTTGAACACAGAATTTAGAATATAGAAAACAGAATACTGAATATAGAATTTAGAATAAAGAATTGAGAACACAGAATAGAGAACATAGAATAGAGAATATAGAAGAGAGAATTTAGAACATGGAATTTAGAACACAGAATTTAGAATATAGAATACAGAATACTCAGTATCGAAATTAGAATATAGAATGTAAAACTCAGAATTTAGAATATAGGATACGGAAAGTAGAATAAAGAATAAAGAATATAGAATATAGAACACAAAATATAGAATATGGAAAACAGAATACAGAATCCAAAATTTAGAACATGGAATGCAGAACACAGAATTTAGACTATATACTACAGAATACTGAATATAAAATTTAGAATATAGAATGTAGAACACAGAATACGGAATGTAGAATACGGAATGCAGAATATTGAAAACAGAATATAGAATGTAGAACACAGAATTTAGAATATGGAAAACATAATATAGAAACCAGAATTTAGAACATGCAATGCAGAACACAGAATTTAGAATATAGAATACAGAATACTGAATATACAATTTAGAATATAGAATGAAGAACACAGAATATAGAATATAGACTACGGAATGCAGAATATAGAATATAGAATATAGAATAATGAGCACAAAATATAGAAAAGAGAATATAGAACCCAGAATTTAGAACATGGAATGCAGAATATAGAATATAGAAAACAGAATACTGAATATACAATTTAAAATATAGAATGTAGAACACAGAATATAGAATATAGAATACGGAATGCAGAATATAGTATATAGAATATAGAATGATGAACACAAAATATAGAATAAAGAATAGAGAATATAGAACCCAGAATTTATAACATGGAAATTAGAACACAGAATTTGGAATATAAAATACAGAATGATAAATATTGAATTTAGAAAATACAATATAGAACACAGAATATTGAATGCAGAATACGGAATGTCTAACATTGAATACAGAATATAGAATGTAGAACACAGAATGTAGAATATGGAAAACAGATTACAGAAACGAGAATTTAGAACATGGAATGCACAACACAGAGTTTAGAATATAGAATTCAGAATAATGAATATAAAATTTTGAATATAGAATGTAGAACACAGAATAGGGAATGTAGAATATGGAATTCAGGATATAGAATACAGAATATAGAATATAGAACACAGAATAAAGAATATGGAAAACAGAATACAGAACCCAGAATTTACAACATGGAATGCAGAACACTGAATTTAGAATATAGAATACATAGAACTGAAAATAGAATTTAGAATATAGAATGTAGAACACAGAATTTATGCTATAGAACACACAATGCTGAATATAGTATTTAGAATATCGAATGTTGAACAGAGAATATAGAAAATAGAATAGAGAATATAGAACCCAGAATTTAGATCATGGAAATTAGAACACAGAATTTATATTATAGGATACACAATACTGACTAGCGAACATAGAATATAGAATATAGAAATCAGAATATAGATTATAGGATTCAGAATGTAGAATATAGAATAAAGAATATAGAATATATAACACAAATAACAGAATATGGAAAACAGAATACAGAAACCAAAATTTAGAACATGGAATGCAGAACACAGAATATAGAATATAGAAAACAGAATACTGAATAAAAATTTAGAATATAGAATGTAGAACACTGTAAATAGAACATAGAATAGAGAATATAGAACCCAGAATTTAGAACATGGAATGCAGAACACAGAATTTAGAATATAGAATACAGACTACTGAATAAAGAATATAGAATATTGAATGTAGAACACAGAATATAGAATATAGTCTACGGAATGCAGAATATAGAATATAGAATATAGAATGATGAACCAAAAGTTTAGAATATAGAATAGAATATATAGAACCCAGAATTAAGAACATTGAATGAAGAACACACAATTTAGAATATAGGATACAGAGTACTGAATATTGAATTTAGAATATAGAATTTAGAACACAGAATATGGAATGATAGATACGGAATGCAGAATATTGAATACAGAATATAGAATATAGGACACAGAATATAGAATATACACATCGGAATGCAGAGTATAGAATAAAGAATATAGAAAGATGAACACAGAATATAGAATATAGAATAGAAAATATAGAACCCCGAATTTAGAACATGGAAAGCAGAATTCAGAATTTAGTATATAGAATACAGAATACAGAATATGGATTATAGAACATGGAATGCAGAACCCAGAATATACAATATAGAATACGGAATTCTGAATATAGAATTTAGAATATAGAATTTAGAACACAGAATATAGAATATAGAGTATAGAATATAGAACACAGAATTTAGAATATGGAATGCAGAACACAGAATTTAGAATATAGAATACAGAATACTGAATATAGAATCAAGATTATAGAATGTAGGACACAGAATATAGAATGTAGAATACGGAATGCAAAATATAGAATTCAGAATATAGAATATAGAACACAGAATGTAGAATATGGAATACAGAATACAGAAACGAGAATTTAGATAATGGAATGCACAACACAGAGTTTAGAATATAGAATACAGATTACTGAATATAAAATTTTGAATATAGAATGTAGAACACAGAATATGGAATGTAGAATACGGAATATAGAATATGGAAAACAGAATACAGAACCCAGAATTTAGAACATGGAATGCAGAACACAGAATTTAGAATATAGAATACATACAACTGAAAATAGAATTTATAATATAGAATGTAGAACACAGAATATAGAATATAGAATACAGAATGCTGAATATAGTATTTAGAATATCGAATGTTGAACACAGATTATACAAAATTGAAAAGAGAATATACAACACAGAATTTAGAATATGGAATGCAGAACACAGAATTTAGAACATAGAATACCGAATACTGAATATAGAATTTAGAATATACAACGTAGAACACAGAATATAGAATATAGAATACGGAATGCAGAAATTAGAATACAGAATATAGAATGTAGAATACAGAATATACAATATGGAAAACAGAATACAAAACCCAGAATTGAGAACATGGAATGCAGAAGAGAGAATTTAGAATATAGAAAACAGGATACTGAATACATAATTTAGAATATAAAATATAGAACACAGAATATAGAATACAGAATAGAAAATATAGAACCCAGAATTTAGAACATGGAATGCAGAACACAGAATATAGAATATAGAATACCGAATACTGAATATAGAATATGAATATACAATATAGAACACAGAATTTAGAATATAGAATACAGAATACTGAATATAGAATTTAGAATATACAATGTAGAAAACAGAATATAGAATAGAGAATACGGAAAGCAGAATATAGAATACAGAATATAGAATGTAGAACACAGAATATAGAATATTGAAAACAGAATACAAAATCCAGAATTGACAACATGGAATGCAGAACACAGAATTTAGAATATAGAGAACAGAATACTGAATATAGAATTTCGAATACAGAATGTTGAACACAGAATATAGAATATAGAAAACAGAATACTGAATATGGAATTTAGAATATAGAATTTAGAACACAGAATAGAGAATATAGAATAGAGAATATAGAACCGAGAATTTAGAACATAGAATGCAGAACACAGAATTTAGAATATAGAATACAGAATACTGAATATAGAATTTAGAATATAGAATTTAGGACACAGAATATAGAATATAGACTACGGAATGCAGAATATAGAATATAGAATATAGAATGATGAAGCCAAAGTATAGAATATAGAATAGAAAATATAGAACCCAGAATTAAGAACATGGAATGTAGAACACCGAATTTAGAATATAGAATACAGAATACTTAATATAGAATGTAGAACACAGAATATGGAATGTTGGATACAAAATGCAGAATATTGAATACAGAATATAGAATGTAGAACACAGAATATAGAATATAGACTTCGGAATGCAGAATGTAGAATATAGAATATAGAATATAGAAAGATGAACACAGAATATAGAATATAGGATAGAAAATATAGAACCCCGAATTTAGAACATGGAAAGCAGAATTCAGTATTTATTATATAGAATAGGGAATACCGAATATGGATTATAGAACATGGAATGCAGAACACAGAATTCAGAATATAGAATACAGAATACTGAATATAGAATTTAGATTATAGAATTTAAGACACAGAATATAGAATGTAGAATACGGAATGCAAAATATAGACTACAGAATATAGAATGTAGAACACAGAATGTAGAATATGGAAAACAGAACACAGAAACGAGAATTTAGAACATGGAATGCACAACACAGAGTTTAGAATATAGAATACAGGATACTAAATATAAAATATTGAATATAGCATATAGAACACAGAATACGGAATGTAGAATACGGAATGCAGAATAAAGAATACAGAATATAGAATGTAGAACACAGAATAAAGAATATGGAAAACAGAACACAGAACCCAGAATTTAGAACATGAAATGCAGAACACTGAATATAGAATATAAAATACATACAACTGAAAATAGAATTTAGAATATAGAATGTAGAACACAGAATTTAGAATATAGAACACAGAATGCTGAATATAGTATTTAGAATATCGAATGTTGAACACAGAATATAGAAAATAGAATAGAGTATATAGAACCCAGAATTTAGAACATGGAATTTAGAACACAGAATTTAGAAAATAGAATACAGAATACTGAATATAGGATTTAGAACATAGAATACGGAACACAGAATTTACAATATAGAATACAGAATACTAAATATCGAATTAAGAATATAGAATGTAGAACACAGTATTTGGAATGTAGAATACGGAATGCAGATATTGAATACAGAATATAGAATATACAACACAGAATTTAGAATATTGGAAACAGAATATAGATCACAGGATTTACAATATGGAATGCAGAACACAGAATTTGGAATATAAAATACAGAATACTGAATATAGAATTTAGAATATAGAATGTAGAACACAGAATATAGATTATAGAATAGAGAATGTAGAACCCAGAATTTTGAACATGGAATGCCGAACACAGAATTTAGAATATAGAATACAGAATACTGAATATAGGATTTAGAACATAGAATGCGGAACACAGAATTTACAATATAGAATACAGAATACTTAATATAGTATTTATAACTTAGAATGCGGAACACAGCAATTAGAATATATAATAGAGAATACTTAATATAGAATTTAGAACTTAGAATGCGGAACACAGAATATTGAATATAGAATATAGAATACTGAATATATAATTTAGAACATGGAATGCAGAACCCAGAATATAGAATATAGAATAAGGGATACTGAATATAGAATTTAGAATATACAATGTAGAACACAGAATATAGAATATAGAGTTTAGAATATAGAACACAGAATTTAAAACATGGAATGCAGAACACAATATTTAGAATATAGAATACAGATTACTGAATATAGAATTTAGAATATAGAATGTAGAACACAGAGTATAGAATATAGAATAGGGAATGCAGAATATTGAGTACAGAATATAGAATGTAGAACACAGAATATAGAATATGGAAAACAGAATATAGAACCCAGGATTTAGAACATGGAATGCAGAACAAAGAATTTAGAATATAAAAAACAGACTACTGAATATAGAATTTAGAATTTAGAATGTAGAACACAAAATTTAGAATATAGAATACCGAATACTGAATATAGAATATGAATATACAATGTAGAACACAGAATTCAGAATATAGAATACAGAATACTGAATATAGAATTTAGAATATACAATGTAGAAAACAGAATAAAGGATAGAGAATACGGAAAGCAGAATATAGAATACAGAATATAGAATGTAGAACACAGAATATAGAATATAGAAAACAGAATACTGAATAGAGAATTTAGAATATAGAATTTAGAACACAGAATTTAGAATAAAGAGAACAGAATACTGAATATAGTATTTCGAATATAGAATGTTGAACACAGAATTTAGAATATAGAAAACAGAATACTGAATATGGAATTTAGAATATAGAATTTAGAACACAGAATAGAGAATATAGAATAGAGAATATAGAACCGAGAATTTAGAACATAGAATGCAGAACACAGAATTTAGAATATAGAATACAGAATACTGAATATAGAATTTAGAATATAGAATTTAGGACACAGAATATAGAATATAGACTACGGAATGCAGAATATAGAATATAGAATATAGAATGATGAACCCAAAGTATAGAATATAGAATAGAAAATATAGAACCCAGAATTAAGAACATGGAATGTAGAACACCGAATTTAGAATATAGAATACAGAATACTTAATATAGAATGTAGAACACAGAATATGGAATGTTGGATACAAAATGCAGAATATTGAATACAGAATATAGAATGTAGAACACAGAATATAGAATATAGACTTCGGAATGCAGAATGTAGAATATAGAATATAGAATATAGAAAGATGAACACAGAATATAGAATATAGGATAGAAAATATAGAACCCCGAATTTAGAACATGGAAAGCAGAATTCAGTATATATTATATAGAATAGAGAATACCGAATATGGATTATAGAACATGGAATGCAGAACACAGAATTCAGAATATAGAATACAGAATACTGAATATAGAATTTAGATTATAGAATTTAAGACACAGAATATAGAATGTAGAATACGGAATGCAACATATAGACAACAGAATATAGAATGTAGAACACAGAATGTAGAATATGGAAAACAGAATACAGAAACGAGAATTTAGAACATGGAATGCACAACACAGAGTTTAGAATATAGAATACAGGATACTAAATATAAAATATTGAATATAGAATATAGAACACAGAATACGGAATGTAGAATACGGAATGCAGAATAAAGAATACAGAATATAGAATGTAGAACACAGAATAAAGAATATGGAAAACAGAACACAGAACCCAGAATTTAGAACATGAAATGCAGAACACTGAATATAGAATATAAAATACATACAACTGTAAATAGAATTTAGAATATAGAATGTAGAACACAGAATTTAGAATATAGAACACAGAATGCTGAATATAGTATTTAGAATATCGAATGTTGAACACAGAATATAGAAAATAGAATAGAGTATATAGAACCCAGAATTTAGAACATGGAATTCAGAACACAGAATTTAGAATATAGAATACAGAATACTGAATATAGGATTTAGAACATAGAATACGGAACACAGAATTTACAATATAGAATACAGAATACTTAATAAAGAATTTAGAATATAGAATTTAGGACACAGAATATAGAATATACGCTATGGAATGCAGAATATAGAATATAGAATATAGAATGTTGAACCCAAAGTATAGAATATAGAATAGAAAATATGGAACCCAGAATTTAGAAAATGGAAAGCAGAATTCAGTATTTAGTATATAGAATACAGAATACCGAATATGGATTATAGAACATGGAATGCAGAACCCAGAAAATACAATATAGAATATGGAATACTGAATATAGAATATAGAATATAGAATTTAGAACACAGAATAAAGTATATAGAGCATAGTATATAGAACCCAGAATTTAGAAAATGGAATGCAGTACACAGAATTTATAATATAGAATACAGAATACTGAATATAGAATTTAGATTATAGAATGTAGGACACAGAATATAGAATGTAGAATACGGAATGCAAAATATAGAATACACAATATAGTATCTAGAACACAGAATGTAGAATATTGAAAACAGAATATAGATCCCAGGATTTAGAACATGGAATGAAGAACACAGAATTTGGAATATAAAATACAGAATACTGAATATAGAATTTAGAATATAGAATGTAGTACACAGAATATAGATTATAGAATATAGAATGGAGAACCCAGAATTTTGAACATGGAATGCCGAACACAGAATTTAGAATATAGAATACAGAATACTGAATATAGAATTTAGAACATGGAAAGCAAAACTCAGAATATAGAATTTAGAATACAGAATACTGAATATAGATTTGAGAACATGGAGTGCAGAACCCAGAATATAGAATATAGAATACGGAATACTGATTATAGAATTTAGAATATACAATTTAGAACACAGAATATAGAATATAGAGTATACAATATAGAACCCAGAATTTAGAACATGGAATGCACTATAATAAGAATATAGAATACAGAATACTAAATATAAAATTTTGAATATAGAATGTAGATCACAGAATATGGAATGTAGAATACGGAATGCAGAATATAGAATACAGAATATAAAATTTAGAACACAGAATATAGAATATGGAAAACAGAATACAGAACCCAGAATTTAGAACATGGAATGCACAACACTGAATTCAGAATATAGAATACATACAACTGAAAATAGAATTTAGAATATAGAAGGTAGAACACAGAATTTAGAATATAGAGAACAGAATACTGAATATAGAATTTCGAATATAGAATGTAGGACACAGAATTTAGAATATAGACTACGAAATGCAGAATATAGAATATAGATTATAGAATGATGAACCCAAAATATAGAATATAGAATAGAAAATATAGAACCCAGAATTAAAAACATGGAATGTAGAACACCGAATTTAGAATATAGAATACAGAATACTGAATAAAGTATGTAGAACACAGAATATGGAATGTTAGATACGGAATGCAGAATATTGAATACTGAATATAGAATGTAGAACACAGAATATAGAATATAGACTTCGGAATGCAGAATATAGAATATAGAATATAGAATGTAGAAAGATGAACACAGAATATAGAATATAGGATAGAAAATATAGAACCCCGAATTTAGAACATGGAAAGCAGAATACAGTATTTACTATAAAAAATACAGAATACCGAATATGGATTATAGAACATGGAATGCAGAACACTGAATTTAGAATATAGAATACATACAACTGAAAATAGAATTTAGAATATAGAATGTAGTACACAGAATTTAGAATATAGAACACAGAATGCTGAATATAGTATTTAGAATGTCGAATGTTGAACACAGAATATAGAAAATAGAATAGAGTATATAGAACCCAGAATTTAGAACATGGAATTTAGAACACAGAATTTAGAATATAGAATACAGAATACTGAATATAGAATTTAGAACATAGAATGCGGAACACAGAATTTACAATATAGAATACAGTATATTTAATATAGAATTTAGAATATAGAATTTAGGACACAGAATATAGAATATAGACTACGGAATGCAGAATATAGAATATAGAATATAGAATGTTGAAACCAAAGTATAGAATATAGAATAGAAAATATAGAAACCAGAATTTAGAAAATGGAAAGCAGAATTCAGAATTTAGTATATAGAATACAGAATACCGAATATGGATTATAGAATATGAAATGCAAAACCCAGAAAATACAATATACAATATGGAATACTGAATATAGAATATAAAATATATAATTTACAACAGAGAATAAAGAATATAGAGAATAGTATAGAGAACATAGAATTTAGAACATGGAATGCAGAACACAGAATTTAGAATATAGAATACAGAATACTGAATATAGAATTTAGAATATAGAATGTAGAACACAGAGTATAGAATATAGAATACTGAATGAAGAATATAGAGTACATAATATAGAATTTAGAACACAGAATATAGAATATGGAAAACAGAATATAGAACCCAGGATTTAGAACATGGAATGCAGAACACTGAATTTAGAATATAGAATACAGACTACTGAATATAGAATTTAGAATTTAGAATGTAGAACACAAAATTTAGAATATAGAATACCGAATAATGAATATAGAATATGAATATACAATGTAGAACACAGAATTTAGAATATACAATACAGAATACTGAATATAGTATTTAGAATATATAATGTAGAAAACAGAATAAAGAATATAGAATACGGAAAGCAGAATATAGAATACAGAATATAGAATGTAGGACACAGAATATAGAATATGGAAAACAGAATACAAAACCCAGAATTGAGAATATGGAATGCAGAAGACAGAATTTAGAATATAGAGAACAGAATACTGCATATAGAATTTCAAATATAGAATGTTGAACACAGAATTTAGAATATAGAAAACAGAATACTGACTATAGAATTTAGAATATAGAATTGAGAACACAGAATAGAGAAGAAAGAATAGAGAATATAGAACAGAGAATTTAGAACATGGAATTTAGAACACAGAATTTAGATTAAAGTGTACAGAATACTGAGTATCGAAATTATAATATAGAATGTAGAACTCAGAATTTTGAATATAGGATACGGAATGTTGAATATAGAATAAAGAATATAGAATATAGAACACAAAATATACAATATGGAAAACAGAACACAGAACCCAAAATTTAGAACATGGAATGCAGAACACAGAATTTAGAGTATATACTGCAGAATACTGAATATAAAATGTAGAATATAGAATGTAGAACACAGAATACGGAATGTAGAACACAGAATTTAGAATATGGAAAACAGAATATAGAACCCAGAATTTAGAACATGGAATGCAGAACACAGAATTTAGAATATAGTATACAGATTACTGCATATAGAATTTAGAATATAGAATGAAGAACACAGAATAAAGAATATAGACTACGGAATGCAGAATATAGAATATAGAATATAGAATAATGAGCACAAAATATAGAATAGAGAATATAGAACCCATTATTTAGAACATGGAATGCAGAACACAGAATATAGTATATAGAATACAGAATAATTAATATACAATTTAAAATATAGAATGTAGAAAACAGAATATAGAATATAGACTACAGAATGCAGAATAAAGTATATAGAATATAGAATGATGAACACAAAATGTAGAATAATGTATAGAGAATATATAATCCAGAATTTATAACATGGAATGTAGAACACAGAATTTGGAATATAAAATACAGAATACTTAATATTGAATTTAGAAAATACAATATAGAACACAGAATATGGAATGTAGAATACGGAAAGTCTAATATTGAATACAGAATATAGAATGTAGAACACAGAATGTAGAATATGGAAAACAGAGTACAGAAACGAGAATTTAGAACATGGAATGCACAACACAGAGTTTAGAATATAGAATATAGAATACTGAATATAAAATTTTGAATATAGAATGTAAAACACAGAATAGGGAATGTACAATACGGAATGCAGAATATAGAATACAGAATATAGAATGTAGAACACAGAATATAGAATATGGAAAACAGAATACAGAACCCAGAATTTAGAACATGGAATGCAGAACACAGAATTTACAATATAAAATACGTAAAACTGAAAATAGAAATTAAAATATAGATTGTAGAACACAGAATTTAGAATATAGAACACAGAATGCTGAATATAGTATTTAGAATATCGAATGTTGAACACAGATTATACAAAATTGAATAGTGAATATACAACACAGAATTTAGAATATGGAATGCAGAACACAGAATTTAGAATATAGAATACAGAATACTGAATATAGAATATGAATATACAATGTAGAACACAGAATTTAGAATATAGAATACAGAATACTGAATATAGAATTTAGAATATACAACGTAGAACACAGAATATAGAATATAGAATATGGAATGCAGAATTTAGAATACAGAATATAGAATGTAGAATACAGAATATAGAATATGGGAAACAGAATACAAAACCCAGAATTTAGAACATGGAATGCAGAACAGAGAATTTAGAATATAGAAAACAGAATATTGAATATAGAATTTAGAATATAAAATATAGAACACAGAATATAGAATATAGAATAAAAAATACTGAATATAGAATTTAGAATATAGAATGTAGAACACAGAATATAGAATAGAGAATAGAGAATAAAGAACCCAGAATTTAGAACATGGAATGCAGAACACAGAATATAGAATATAGAACACAGAATACTGAATATAGAATTTAGAACATAGAATTCGGAACGCAGAATTTACAAAATAGAATACAGAATACTTAATATAGAATTTAGAACGTAGAATGCGGAACACAGCAATTAGAATATAGAATACAGAATACTGAAAATATAATTTAGAACATGGAAAGCAGAACTCAGAATATAGAATATAGAATACAGAATACTGAATATAGATTTTGGAATATGGAATGCAGAACCCAGAATATAGAATATAGAATATGGTATACTGAATATAGAATTTAGAATATACAATATAGAACACAGAATATAGAATATAGAATATACAATATAGAACCCAGAATTTAGAACATGGAATGCAGAACACAATATTTAGAATATAGAATACAGAATACTGAATATAGAATTTAGAATATAGAATGTAGAACACAGAGTATAGAATATAGAATACGGAATGCAGAATATTGATTACAGAATATAGAATGTAGAACACAGAATTTAGAAAATGGAAAACAGAATATAGAAACCAGGATTTAGAACATGGAATGCAGAACACAGAATTTAGAATAAAGAATACAGACTACTGAATATAGAATTTAGAATTTAGAATGTAGAACACAGAATTTAGAATATATAATACCGAATACTGAATATAGAATTTGAATCTACAATGTAGAACACAGAATTTAGAATATAGAATACAGAAAACTGAATATAGAATTTAGAATATACAGTGTAGAAAACAGAATAAAGAATATAGAATACGGAAAGCAGAATATAGAATACAGAATATAGAATGTAGAGCACAGAATATAGAATATGGAAAACAGAATACAAAACCCAGAATTGAGAACATGGAATGCAGAACACAGAATTTATAATATAGAGAACAGAATACTGAATATAGAATTTCGAATATAGAATGTTGAACACAGAATTTAGAATACAGAAAACAGAATACTGAATATAGAATTTAGAATATAGAATTTAGAACACAGAATAGAAAATATAGAATAGAGAATATAGAACAGAGAATTTAGAACATGGAATTTAAAACACAGAATTTAGAATATAGAATACAGAATACTGAGTATCGAATTTAGAATATACAATGTAGAACTCAGAATTTAGAATATAGGATACGGAAAGTAGAATATAGAATAAACAATATAGAATATAGAACACAAAATATAGAATATGGAACACAGAATACAGAACCAAAAATTTAGAACGTAGAATGCAGAAAACAGAATTTAGAGTATATACTACAGAATACTGAATATAAAATTAAGAAAATAGAATGTAGAACACAGAATATGGAATGTAGAATACGGAATGCAGAATATAGTATATAGAATATAGAATGATGAACACAAAATATAGAATAAAGAATATAGAATATAGAACCAAGAATTTATATCATGGAATGTAGAACACAGGATTTAGTATATAGAATACAGAATACTGAATATCGAATTTAGAATATAGAATGTAGAACACACTATTTGGAATGTAGTATACGGAATGCAGAATATTGAATACAGAATATAGAATGTAGAACACAGAATTTAGAATATGGAAAACAGAATATAGATCACAGGATTTAGAACATGGAATGCAGAACACAGAATTTAGAGTACATACTACAGACTACTGAATATAGAATTTAGAATTTAGAATGTAGAACACAGAATATAGAATATAGAATACCGAATACTTAATATAGTATATGAATATACAATATAGAACACAGAATTTAGAATATAGAATACAGAATACTGAATATAGAATTTAGAATATACAATGTAGAAATCAGAATATAGAATAGAGAATACGGAAAGCAGAATATAGAATACAGAATATAGAATGTAGAACACAGAATATAGAATATTGAAAACAGAATACAAAATCCAGAATTGACAACATGGAATGCAGAACACAGAATTTAGAATATAGAGAACAGAATACTGAATATAGAATTTCGAATACAGAATGTTGAACACAGAATATAGAATATAGAAAACAGAATAATGAATATAGTATTTAGAATATAGAATCATAATATAGAAGTTTGAATACAGAATAGAGAAAATAGAATAGAGAATACAGAACCGAGAATTTAGAACATGGAATGCAGAACACAGAATTTAGAATATAGAATACAGAATACTGTATATAGAATTTGAATATAGAATGTAGGACACAGAATATAGAATATAGACTACGGAATGTAGAATATAGAATATAGAATATAGAATGATGAACCCAAAGTATAGATTATAGAATAGAAAATATAGAACCCAGAATTAAGAACATGGAATGTAGAACACCGAATTTAGAATATAGAATACAGAATACTGAATATAGAATGTAGAATATAGAATGTAGAACACAGAATATGGAATGTTAGATACGGAATTCAGAATATTGAATACAGAATATAGAATGTAGAACACAGAATATAGAATATAGACATCGGAATGCAGAATATAGAATATAGAATATAGAAAGATGAACACAGAATATAGAATATAGGATACAAAATATAGAACCCCGAATTTAGAGCATGGAAAGCAGAATTCAGTATTTAGTATATAGAATACAGAATACCGAATATGGAATATAGAACATGGAATGCAGAACACAGAATTCAGTATATAGAATACAGAATACTGAATATAGAATTTAGATTATAGAACGTAAGACACAGAATATAGAATGTAGAATACGGAATGCATAATATAGAATACAGAATATAGAATGTACAACACAGAATGTAGAATATGGAAAACAGAATACAGAAACGAGAATTTAGAATGTGGAATGCACAACACAGAGTTTAGAATATAGAATACAAAACACTAAATATAAAATTTTGAATATAGAATGTAGAACACAGAATACGGAATATAGAATACGGAATGCAGAATATAGATTACAGAATATAGAATGTAGAACACCGAATATAGAATATGGGAAACAGAATACAGAACCCACAATTTAGAACATGGAATGCAGAACACTGAATTTAGAATATAGAATACATACAACTGAAAATAGAATTTAGAATATAGAATGTAGAACACAGAATTTAGAATATAGAACGCAGAATGCTGAATATAGTATTTAGAATAACGAATGTTGAACACAGAATATACAAAATAGAATAGAGTATATAGAACCCAGAATTTAGAACATGGAATTTAGAACACAGAATTTAGAATATAGAATACAGAATACTGAATATAGGATTTAGAACATAGAATGCGGAACACAGAATTTAGAATATAGAATACAGAATACTTAATATAGAATTTAGAATATAGAATTTAGGACACAGAATATAGAATATAGACTTCGGAATGCAGAATATAGAATATAGAATATAGAATGTTGAACCCAAATTATAGAATATTGAATAGAAAATATAGAACCCAGAATTTAGAAAATGGAAAGCAGAATTCAGTATTTAGTATATAGAATACAGAATACCGAATATGGATTATAGAACATGGAATGCAGAACCCAGAAATTACAATATAGAATATGGAATACTGAATATAGAATATAGAATATAGAATTTAGAACACACAATAAAGAATATAGAGTATAGTATATAGAACCCAGAATTTAGAACATGGAATGAAGAACACAGAATTTAGAATATAGAATACAGAATACTGAATATAGAATTTAGATTATAGAATGTAGGACACAGAATATAGAATATAGAATACGGAATGCAAAACATAGAATACACAATATAGTATCTAGAACACAGAATGCTGAATATTGAAAACAGATTATAGATCCCAGGATATAGAACATGGAATGAAGAACACAGAATTTGGAATACAAAATACAGAATACTGAATATAGAATTTAGAATATAGATTGTAGAACACAGAATATAAATTATAGAATAGAGAATGTAGAACCCAGAATTTTGAACATGGAATGCCGAACACAGAATTTAGAATATAGAATACAGAATACTGAATATAGTATTTATAACATGGAAAGCAGAACTCAGAATTTAGAATATAGAATACAGAATACTGAATATAGATTTGAGATCATGGAATGCAGAACACAGTATATAGAATATAGAATACGGAATACTGAATATATAATTTAGAATATACAATATAGAACACAGAATATAGAATATAGAATATAGAATATAGAACCCAGAATTTAGAACATGGAATGCAGAACACAATATTAAGAATATAGAATACAGAATACTGAATATACAATTTAGAATATATAATGTAGAACTCAGAGTATAAAATATAGAATACGGAATGCAGAATACTGAGTACATAATATAGAATGTAGAACACAGAATATAGAATATGGAAAACAGAATATAGAACCCAGGATTTAGAACAAGGAATGCAGAACACAGAATTTAGAATATAGAATAGAGACTACTGAATATAGAATTTAGAATTTAGAATGTAGAACACAAAATTTAGAATATAGAATACCGAATACTGAATATAGAATATGAATATACAATGTAGAACACAGAATTTAGAATATAGAATACAGAATACTGAATATAGAATTTAGAATATACAATGTAGAATACAGAATAAAGAATATAGAATACGAAAAGCAGAATATAGAATACAGAATATAGAATTTAGGACACAGAATATAGAATATGGAAAACAGAATACAAAACCCAGAATTGAGAATATGGAATGCAGAAGACAGAATTTAGAATATAGAGAACAGAATACTGAATATAGAATTTCGAATATAGAATGTTGAACACAGAATTTAGAATATAGAAAAAAGAATACTGAATATAGAATTTAGAATAAAGAATTGAGAACACAGAATAGAGAACATAGAATAGAGAATATAGAAGAGAGAATTTAGAACATGGAATTTAGAACACAGAATTTAGAATATAGAATACAGAATACTCAGTATCGAAATTAGAATATAGAATGTAAAACTCAGAATTTAGAATATAGGATACGGAAAGTAGAATAAAGAATAAAGAATATAGAATATAGAACACAAAATATAGAATATGGAAAACAGAATACAGAATCCAAAATTTAGAACATGGAATGCAGAACACAGAATTTAGACTATATACTACAGAATACTGAATATAAAATTTAGAATATAGAATGTAGAACACAGAATACGGAATGTAGAATACGGAATGCAGAATATTGAAAACAGAATATAGAATGTAGAACACAGAATTTAGAATATGGAAAACATAATATAGAAACCAGAATTTAGAACATGCAATGCAGAACACAGAATTTAGAATATAGAATACAGAATACTGAATATACAATTTAGAATATAGAATGAAGAACACAGAATATAGAATATAGACTACGGAATGCAGAATATAGAATATAGAATATAGAATAATGAGCACAAAATATAGAAAAGAGAATATAGAACCCAGAATTTAGAACATGGAATGCAGAATATAGAATATAGAAAACAGAATACTGAATATACAATTTAAAATATAGAATGTAGAACACAGAATATAGAATATAGAATACGGAATGCAGAATATAGTATATAGAATATAGAATGATGAACACAAAATATAGAATAAAGAATAGAGAATATAGAACCCAGAATTTATAACATGGAAATTAGAACACAGAATTTGGAATATAAAATACAGAATGATAAATATTGAATTTAGAAAATACAATATAGAACACAGAATTTTGAATGCAGAATACGGAATGTCTAACATTGAATACAGAATATAGAATGTAGAACACAGAATGTAGAATATGGAAAACAGATTACAGAAACGAGAATTTAGAACATGGAATGCACAACACAGAGTTTAGAATATAGAATTCAGAATAATGAATATAAAATTTTGAATATAGAATGTAGAACACAGAATAGGGAATGTAGAATATGGAATTCAGGATATAGAATACAGAATATAGAATATAGAACACAGAATAAAGAATATGGAAAACAGAATACAGAACCCAGAATTTACAACATGGAATGCAGAACACTGAATTTAGAATATAGAATACATAGAACTGAAAATAGAATTTAGAATATAGAATGTAGAACACAGAATTTATGCTATAGAACACACAATGCTGAATATAGTATTTAGAATATCGAATGTTGAACAGAGAATATAGAAAATAGAATAGAGAATATAGAACCCAGAATTTAGATCATGGAAATTAGAACACAGAATTTATATTATAGGATACACAATACTGACTAGCGAACATAGAATATAGAATATAGAAATCAGAATATAGATTATAGGATTCAGAATGTAGAATATAGAATAAAGAATATAGAATATATAACACAAATAACAGAATATGGAAAACAGAATACAGAAACCAAAATTTAGAACACGGAATGCAGAACACAGAATATAGAATATAGAAAACAGAATACTGAATAAAAATTTAGAATATAGAATGTAGAACACTGTAAATAGAACATA
The DNA here is from genome assembly GCF_048564905.1 of Vicugna pacos. NCBI lineage: Eukaryota > Metazoa > Chordata > Mammalia > Artiodactyla > Camelidae > Vicugna > Vicugna pacos. Next base: position 4,877,705 of record NW_027328737.1, read on the forward strand.
GAATAGAGAATATAGAACCCAGAATTTAGAACATGGAATGCAGAACACAGAATTTAGAATATAGAATACAGACTACTGAATAAAGAATATAGAATATTGAATGTAGAACACAGAATATAGAATATAGTCTACGGAATGCAGAATATAGAATATAGAATATAGAATGATGAACCAAAAGTTTAGAATATAGAATAGAATATATAGAACCCAGAATTAAGAACATTGAATGAAGAACACACAATTTAGAATATAGGATACAGAGTACTGAATATTGAATTTAGAATATAGAATTTAGAACACAGAATATGGAATGATAGATACGGAATGCAGAATATTGAATACAGAATATAGAATATAGGACACAGAATATAGAATATACACATCGGAATGCAGAGTATAGAATAAAGAATATAGAAAGATGAACACAGAATATAGAATATAGAATAGAAAATATAGAACCCCGAATTTAGAACATGGAAAGCAGAATTCAGAATTTAGTATATAGAATACAGAATACAGAATATGGATTATAGAACATGGAATGCAGAACCCAGAATATACAATATAGAATACGGAATTCTGAATATAGAATTTAGAATATAGAATTTAGAACACAGAATATAGAATATAGAGTATAGAATATAGAACCCAGAATTTAGAATATGGAATGCAGAACACAGAATTTAGAATATAGAATACAGAATACTGAATATAGAATCTAGATTATAGAATGTAGGACACAGAATATAGAATGTAGAATACGGAATGCAAAATATAGAATTCAGAATATAGAATATAGAACACAGAATGTAGAATATGGAATACAGAATACAGAAACGAGAATTTAGATAATGGAATGCACAACACAGAGTTTAGAATATAGAATACAGATTACTGAATATAAAATTTTGAATATAGAATGTAGAACACAGAATATGGAATGTAGAATACGGAATATAGAATATGGAAAACAGAATACAGAACCCAGAATTTAGAACATGGAATGCAGAACACAGAATTTAGAATATAGAATACGTACAACTGAAAATAGAATTTATAATATAGAATGTAGAACACAGAATATAGAATATAGAATACAGAATGCTGAATATAGTATTTAGAATATCGAATGTTGAACACAGATTATACAAAATTGAAAAGAGAATATACAACACAGAATTTAGAATATGGAATGCAGAACACAGAATTTAGAACATAGAATACCGAATACTGAATATAGAATTTAGAATATACAACGTAGAACACAGAATATAGAATATAGAATGCGGAATGCAGAAATTAGAATACAGAATATAGAATGTAGAATACAGAATATAGAATATGGAAAACAGAATACAAAACCCAGAATTGAGAACATGGAATGCAGAAGAGAGAATTTAGAATATAGAAAACAGGATACTGAATACATAATTTAGAATATAAAATACAGAACACAGAATATAGAATACAGAATAGAAAATATAGAACCCAGAATTTAGAACATGGAATGCAGAACACAGAATATAGAATATAGAATACCGAATACTGAATATAGAATATGAATATACAATATAGAACACAGAATTTAGAATATAGAATACAGAATACTGAATATAGAATTTAGAATATACAATGTAGAAAACAGAATATAGAATAGAGAATACGGAAACAGAATATAGAATACAGAATATAGAATGCAGAACACAGAATATAGAATATTGAAAACAGAATACAAAATCCAGAATTGACAACATGGAATGCAGAACACAGAATTTAGAATATAGAGAACAGAATACTGAATATAGAATTTCGAATACAGAATGTTGAACACAGAATATAGAATATAGAAAACAGAATACTGAATATAGAATTTAGAATATGGAATTTAAAACACAGAATAGAGAATATAGAATAGAGAATATAGAACAGAGAATTTAGAACATGGAATTTAGAACACAGAATTTAGAATATAGAATACAGAATACTGAGTATTGAATTTAGAATATAGAATGTAGAACTCAGTATATAGAATATAGATTACAGAATATAGAACCCAGAATTTAGAACATGGAATGCAGAAGACAGAATTTAGAATATAGAATACAGAATACAGAATATAGAATTTAGAATATAGAATGTAGAACACAGAATATAGAATATAGAGTATAGTATATAGAACCCAGAATTTAGAACATGGAATGCACAACATAGAGTTTAGTATATAGAATAAAGAATACTGAATATAAAATTTTGAATATTGAAAGTATAACACAGAATATGGAATGTAGATTACGGAATGCAGAATATAGAATACAGAATATAAAATGTAGAACACAGAATATAGAATATGGGAAACAGAATACAGAACCCAGAATTTAGAACATGGAATGCAGAACACAGAATTAAGAATATAGAATCCAGATTACTGAATATAGAATTTAGAAAATAGAATGTAGAACACAGAATTTAGAATATAGACTACTGAATGCAGAATATTGTATATAGAATATAGAATGATGAACACAAAATGTAGAATAAAGAATACAGAATATAGAACCCAGAATTTATAACATGGAATGTAGAACACAGGATTTTGGAATATAGAATACAGAATACTGAATATCGAATTTAGAATATAGAATGTATAACACAGTATATGGAATGTAGAATACAGAATGCAGAATATGGAATACAGAATATAGAATATAGAAGACAGAATTGAGAATAATGAAAACAGAATATAGATCCCAGGATGTAGAACATGGAATGCAGAACACAGAATTTGAAATATAAAATACAGAATACTGAATATAGAATTTAGAATATAGAATGTAGAACACAGAATATAGATTATAGAATCGAGAATGAAGAACCCAGAATTTTGAACATGGAATGCCGAACACAGAATTTAGAATACAGAATACTGAATATAGAATTTAGAACATAGGATGCGGAACACAGAAAATACAGTATAGAATACAGAATACTTAATATAGAATTAAGAACTTAGAATGCGGAACCCAGCAATTAGAATATAGACTATAGAATACTGAATATATAATTTCGAACATGGAATGCAGAACCCAGAATTTAGAATATAGAATACGGAATACTGAATATAGTATTTAGAATATACAAAGTAGAACACAGAATATATAATATAGAGTATAGAATATAGAACCCAGAATTTAGAACATGGAATGCAGAACACATTTTTTATAAAATAGAATACAGAATACTGAATATAGAATTTAGAATATAGAATGAAAAACACAGAGTATAGAATATAGAATAGTGAATGCAGAATATTGAGTACAGAATATAGAATGTAGAACACAAAATTTAGAATATGGAAAACAGAATATAGAACCCAGGATTTAGAACATGGAATGCAGAACACAGAATTTAGAATATAGGAAACAGACTACTGAACATAGAATTTAGAATTTAGAATATAGAACACAGAATTTAGAATATAGAATACCGAATACTGAATATAGAATATGAATATACAATGTAGAACACAGAGTTTAGAATATAGAATACAGAGTACTGAATATAGAATTTAGAATATACAATGTAGAAAACAGAATATAGGATAGAGAATACGGAAAGCTGAATATAGGAAACAGAATATAGAATGTAGAACACAAAATATAGATTATAGAGCACTGAATACTGAATATAGAATTTCGAATATAGAATGTTGAACACAGAATTAAGAATATAGAAAACAGAATACTGAATAGAGAATTTAGAATATAGAATTTAGAACACAGAATAGAGAAAATAGAACCGAGAATTTAGAACATGGAATGCAGAACATAGAATATAGAATATAGAATACAGAATACTGAATATAGAATTTAGAATACAGAATGTAGGACACAGAATATAGAATATAGGCTACGGAATGCAGAATATAGAATATAGAATATAGAATGATGAACCCAAAGTATAGAATATAGAATAGAATATATAGAACCCAGAATTTAGAACATGGAAATCAGAATGCATTATTTAGTAATATAGAATACAGAATACCGAATATGGATTATAGAACATGGAATGCAGAACCCAGAAAATACAATATAGAATACAGAATACTGAATATCGAATATAGAATATAGAATTTAGAACACAGAATATAGAATATAGAGTATAGTATATAGAACCCGGAATTTAGAACATGGAATGCAGAACACAGAATTTAGAATATAGAATACAGAATACTGAATATAGAATTTAGATTATAGAATGTAGGACACAGAATATAGAATGTAGAATACGGAATGCAAAATATAGAATACACAATATAGAATGAAGAACACAGTATGTAGAATATGAAAAACAGAATATAGATCCCAGGATTTAGAACATGGAATGCAGAACACAGAATTTGGAATATAAAATACAGAATACTGAACATAGAATTTCGAATATAGAATGTAGAACACAGAATATAGATTATAGAATAGAGAATGTAGAACCCAGAATTTTGAACATGGAATGCCAAACACAGAATTTAGAATACAGAATACGGAATATAGAATTTAGAACATAGAATGCGGAACACAGAATTTACAATATAGAATACAGAATACTTAATATAGAATTTATAACGTAGAATGCGGAACACAACAATTAGAATATAGGATACAGAATACTGAATATATAATCTAGAACATGGAAAGCAGAACTCAGAATATAGAATATAGAAAACAGAATACTGAATATAGATTTTAGAACATGGAATGCAGAACCCAGAATATAGAATATAGAATACGGTATACTGAGTATAGAATTTAGAATATACAATGTAGAACACAGAATATAGAATATAGAATATAGAACCCAGAATTTAGAACATGGAATGCAGAACAAAATATTTAGAATATAGAATACAGAACACTGAATATAGAATTTAGAATATAGAATCTAGAACACAGAGTATAGAATATAGAATACAGAATGCAAAATATTGAGTACAGAATATAGAATGTAGAACACAGAATTTAGAATATGGAAAACAGTATATAGAACCCAGGATTTAGAACATGGAAAGCAGAACACAGAATTTAGAGTATAGAATACAGACTACTGAATATAGAATTTAGAATTTAGAATGTAGAACACAGAACTTAGAATATAGAATACCGAATACTGAATATAGAATTTGAATATACAATGTAGAACACAGAATTTAGAATATAGAATACAAAATACTGAATATAGAATTTAGAATATACAATGTAGAAAACAGAATAAAGAATATAGAATACGGAAAGCAGAATATAGAATACAGAATATAGAATTTAGAGCACAGAATATAGAATATGGAAAACAGAATACAAAACCCAGAATTGAGAACATGGAATGCAGAACACAGAATTTAGAATATAGAGAACAGAATACTGAATATAGAATTTCGAATATAGAATTTTGAACACAGAATTTAGAATATAGAAAACAGAATACTGAATATAGAATTTAGAATATGGAATTTAAAACACAGAATAGAGAATATAGAATAGAGAATATATACCAGAGAATTTAGAACATGGAATTTAGAACACAGAATTTAGAATTTAGAATACAGAATACTGAGTATTGAATTTAGAATATAGAATGTAGAACTCAGAATTAAGTATATAGGATACGGAAAGTAGAATATAGAATAAAGAATATAGAAAATAGAACACAAAATATAGAATATGGAAAACAGAATACAGAACCCAAAATTTAGAACATGCAATGCAGAACACAGAATTTAGAGTATATACTACAGAATACTGAATATAAAATTTAGAATATAGAATGTAGAACACAAAATATGGAATGTAGAATACGGAATGCAGAATATAGAATACAGAATATAGAATGTAGAACACAGAATATAGAATATGGGAAACAGAATACAGAACCCAGAATTTGGAACATGGAATGTAGGACACAGAATTTAGAATATAGAAAACAGATTACTGAATATAGAATTTAGAATATAGAATGTAGAACACAGAATTTAGAATATAGACTACGGAATGCAGAATATTGTATTTAGAATATAGAATGATGAACACAAAATAAAGAATAAAGAATACAGAATATAGAACCCAGAATTTATAACATGGAATGTAGAACACAGAAATTAGAATATACAATACAGAATACTGAATATCGAATTTAGAAAATAGAATGTAGAACACAGTATATGGAATGTAGAATACCGAATGCAGAATATGGAATACAGAATATAGAATGTAGAACACAGGATTTAGAATATTGAAAACCAAATATAGATCCCAGGATTCAGAACATGGAGTGCAGAACACAGAATTTGGAATATAAAATACAGAATACTGAATATAGAATTTAGAATATAGAATTGAGAACACAGAATAGAGAATATAGAATAGAGAATATAGAACAGAGAATTTAGGACATGGAATTTAGAACACAGAATTTAAAATAAAGAGTACAGAATACTGAGTATCGAAATTAGAATATAGAATGTAGAACTCAGAATTTTGAATATAGGACACGGAATGTAGAATATAGAATAAAGAATATAGAATATAGAACACAAAATATAGAATATGGAAAACAAAATACAGAACGCAAAATTTAGAACATGGAATGCAGAACACAGAATTTAGAGTATAAACTACAGAATACTGAATATAAAATGTAGAATATAGAATGTAGAACACAGAATACGGAATTTAGAACACAGAATTCAGAATATGGAAAACAGAATATAGAACCCAGAATTTAGAACATGGAATGCAGAACACAGAATTTAGAATATAGTATACAGATTACTGCATATAGAATTTAGAATATAGAATGAAGAACACAGAATAAAGAATATAGACTATGGAATGCAGAATATAGAATATAGAATATAGAATAATGAGCACAAAATATAGAATAGAGAATATAGAACCCAGAATTTAGAACATGGAATGCAGAACACAGAATATAGTATATTGAATACAGAATACTGAATATACAATTTAAAATATAGAATGTAGAACACAGAATATAGAATATAGACTACGGAATGCAGAATAAAGTATATAGAATATAGAATGATGAACACAAAATGTAGAATAAAGAATAGAGAATATATAAACCCGAATTTATAACATGGAATGTAGAACACAGAATTTGGAATATAAAATACAGAATATTTTATATTGAATTCAGAAAATACAATATAGAACACAGAATATGGAATGTAGGATACGGAATCTCTAATATTGCATACAGAATATAGAATGTAGAACACAGAATGTAGAATATGGAAAACAGAATACAGAAACGAGAATTTAGAACATGGAATGCACAACACAGAGTTTAGAATATAGAATACAGAATACTGAATATAAAATTTTGAATATAGATTGTAAAACACATAATAGGGAATGTACAATACGGAATGCAGAATATAGAATACAGAATATGGAATGTAGAACACAGAATGTAGAATATGGAAAACAGAATACAGAACACAGAATTTAGAACATGGAATGCAGAACACAGAATTTAGAATATAAAATACATAAAACTGAAAAGAGAATTTATAATATAGAATGTAGAACACAGAATTTAGAATATAGAACACAGAATGCTGAATATAGTATTTAGAATATCGAATGTTGAACACAGATAATACAAAATTGAATAGAGAATATACAACCCAGAGTTTAGAATATGGAATGCAGAACACAGAATTTAGAATATAGAATACCGAATACTGAATATAGAATATGAATATACAATGTAGAACACAGAATTTAGAATATAGAATACAGAATACTGAATATACAATTTAGAATATACAACGTAGAACACAGAATATAGAATATAGAATACGGAATGCAGAATTTAGTATACAGAATATAGAATGTAGAATACAGAATATAGAATATGGGAAACAGAATACAAAACCCAGAATTGAGAACATGGAATGCAGAACAGAGAATTTAGAATATAGAAAACAGAATACTGAATATAGAATTTAGAACATAAAATATAAAACACAGAATATAGAATATAGAATAAAGAATACTGAATATAGAATTAAGAATATAGAATGTAGAACACAGAATTTAGAATAGAGAATAGACAATATAGAACCCAGAATTTAGAACATGGAATGCAGAACACAGAATATAGAATATAGAATACAGAATACTGAATATAGATTTTAGAATATAGAATGTTCAACACAGAATGTAGAATATAGTCTACGGAATGCAGAATATACCATATAGAATATAGAATGATGAACACAAAATATAGAATATAGAATAGAAAAAATAGTACCCAGTATTTATAACATGGAATTTAGAACCCAGAATTTAGAATATAGAATACCGAATACTAAATATAGAATATGAATATACAATGTAGAACACAGTATTTAGAATATAGAATACAGAATACTGAATATAGAATTTAGAACATAGAATGCGGAACACATAATTTACAATATAGTATACAGAATACTTAATATAGTATTTAGAATATAGAATTTAGGACACAGAATATAGAATATAGACTACGGAATGCAGAATATAGAATATAGAATTTAGAATGTTGAACCCAAAGTATAGAATATTGAATAGAAATTATAGAACCCAGAATTTAGAAAATGGAAAGCAGAATTCAGTATTTAGTATATAGAATACAGAATACCGAATATGGATTATAGAACATGGAATGCAGAACCCAGAAAATACAATATAGAATATGGAATACTGAATATAGAATATAGAATATAGAATTTAGAACACAGAATAAAGAATATAGAGTATAGTATATAGAACCCAGAATTTAGAACATGGAATGCAGAACACAGAATTTAAAATATAGAATCCAGATTACTGAATATAGAATTTAGAATATAGAATGTAGAACACATAATTTAGAAAATAGACTACTGAATGCAGAATATTGTATATAGAATATAGAATGATGAATACAAAATATAGAATAAAGAATATAGAATATAGAACCCAGAATTTATAACATGGAATGTAGAACACAGGATTTTGGAATATAGAATACAGAATACTGAATATCGAATTTAGAATATAGAATGTATAACACAGTATATGGAATGTAGAATACGGAATGCAGAATATGGAATACAGAATATAGAATATAGAAGACAGAATTTAGAATATTGAAAACAGAATATAGATCCCAGGATGTAGAACATGGAATGCAGAACACAGAATTTGGAATATAAAATACAGAATACTGAATATAGAATTTAGAATATAGAATGTAGATCACAGAATATAGATTATAGAATAGAGAATGTAGAACCCAGAATTTTGAACATGGAATGCCGAACACAGAATTTAGAATACAGAATACAGAATACTGAATATAGAATTTAGAACATAGGATGCGGAACACAGAAACTACAGTATAGAATACAGAATACTTAATATAGAATTTAGAACTTAGAATGCGGAACCCAGCAATTAGAATATAGACTATAGAATACTGAATATATAATTTAGAACATGGAATGCAGAACCCAGAATTTAGAATATAGAATACGGAATACTGAATATAGTATTTAGAATATACAAAGTAGAACACAGAATATATAATATAGAGTATAGAATATAGAACCCAGAATTTAGAACATGGAATGCAGAACACATTTTTTATAAAATAGAATACAGAATACTGAATATAGAATTTAGAATATAGAATGAAAAACACAGAGTATAGAATATAGAATAGTGAATGCAGAATATTGAGTACAGAATATAGAATGTAGAACACAAAATTTAGAATATGGAAAACAGAATATAGAACCCAGGATTTAGAACATGGAATGCAGAACACAGAATTTAGAATATAGGAAACAGACTACTGAACATAGAATTTAGAATTTAGAATATAGAACACAGAATTTAGAATATAGAATACCGAATACTGAATATAGAAAATGAATATACAATGTAGAACACAGAGTTTAGAATATAGAATACAGAATACTGAATATAGAATTTAGAATATACAATGTAGAAAACAGAATATAGGATAGAGAATACGGAAAGCTGAATATAGGATACAGAATATAGTATGTAGAACACAAAATATAGATTATAGAGCACTGAATACTGAATATAGAATTTCGAATATAGAATGTTGAACACAGAATTAAGAATATAGAAAACAGAATACTGAATAGAGAATTTAGAATATAGAATTTAGAACACAGAATAGAGAAAATAGAACCGAGAATTTAGAACATGGAATGCAGAACATAGAATATAGAATATAGAATACAGAATACTGAATATAGAAGTTAGAATATAGAATGTAGGACACAGAATATAGAATATAAACTACGGAATGCAGAATATAGAATATAGAATATAGAATGATGAACCCAAAGTATAGGATATAGAATACAATATATAGAACCCAGAATTTAGAACATGGAAAGCAGAATGCATTATTTAGTATATAGAATACAGAATACCGAATATGGATTATAGAACATGGAATGCAGAACCCAGAAAATACAATATAGAATACAGAATACTGAATATCGAATATAGAATATAGAATTTAGAACACAGAATATAGAATATAGAGTATAGTATATAGAACCCTGAATTTAGAACATGGAATGCAGAACACAGAATTTAGAATATAGAATACAGAATACTGAATATAGAATTTAGATTATAGAATGTAGGACACAGAATATAGAATGAAGAATACGGAATGCAAAATGTAGAATACACAATATAGAATGAAGAACACAGTATGTAGAATATGAAAAACAGAATATAGATCCCAGGATTTAGAACATGGAATACAGAACACAGAATTTGGAATATAAAATACAGAATACTGAAAATAGAATTTCGAATATAGAATGTAGAACACAGAATATAGATTATAGAATAGAGAATGTAGAAACCAGAATTTTGAACATGGAATGCCAAACACAGAATTTAGAATACAGAATACGGAATATAGAATTTAGAACATAGAATGCGGAACACAGAATTTACAATATAGAATACAGAATACTTAATATAGAATTTAGAACGTAGAATGCGGAACACAACAATTAGAATATAGAATACAGAATACTGAATATATAATCTAGAACATGGAAAGCAGAACTCAGAATATAGAATATAGAAAACAGAATACTGAATATAGATTTTAGAACATGGAATGCAGAACCCAGAATATAGAATATAGAATACGGTATACTGAGTATAGAATTTAGAATATACAATTTAGAACACAGAATATAGAATATAGAATATAGAACCCAGAATTTAGAACATGGAATGCAGAACACAATATCTAGAATATAGAATACAGAACACTGAATATAGAATTTAGAATATAGAATCTAGAACACAGAGTATAGAATATAGAATACGGAATGCAGAATATTGAGTACAGAATATAGAATGTAGAACACAGAATTTAGAATATGGAAAACAGTATATAGAACCCAGGATTTAGAACATGGAATGCAGAACACAGAATTTAGAATATAGAATACAGACTACTGAATATAGAATTTAGAATTTAGAATGTAGAACACAGAACTTAGAATATAGAATACCGAATACTGAATATAGAATTTGAATATACAATGTAGAACACAGAATTTAGAATATAGAATACAAAATACTGAATATAGAATTTAGAATATACAATGTAGAAATCAGAATAAAGAATATAGAATACGGAAAGCAGAATATAGAATACAGAATATAGAATTTAGAGCACAGAATATAGAATATGGAAAACAGAATACAAAACCCAGAATTGAGAACATGGAATGCAGAACACAGAATTTAGAATATAGAGAACAGAATACTGAATAAAGAATTTCGAATATAGAATTTTGAACACAGAATTTAGAATATAGAAAACAGAATACTGAATATAGAATTTAGAATATGGAATTTAAAACACAGAATAGAGAATATAGAATAGAGAATATAGAACAGAGAATTTAGAACATGGAAATTAGAACACAGAATTTAGAATATAGAATACAGAATACTGAGTATTGAATTTAGAATATAGAATGTAGAACTCAGAATTAAGTATATAGGATACGGAAAGTAGAATATAGAAAAAAGAATATAGAAAATAGAACACAAAATAAAGAATATGGAAAACAGAATACAGAACCCAAAATTTAGAACATGCAATGCAGAACACAGAATTTAGAGTATATACTACAGAATACTGAATATAAAATTTAGAATATAGAATGTAGAACACAAAATATGGAATGTAGAATACGGAATGCAGAATATAGAATACAGAATATAGAATGTAGAACACAGAATATAGAATATGGGAAACAGTATACAGAACCCAGAATTTGGAACATGGAATGTAGAACACAGAATTTAGAATATAGAATACAGATTACTGAATATAGAATTTAGAATATAGAATGTAGAACACAGAATTTAGAATATAGACTACGGAATGCAGAATATTGTATTTAGAATATAGAATGATGAACACATAATAAAGAATAAAGAATACAGAATATAGAACCCAGAATTTATAACATGGAATGTAGAACACAGAATTTAGAATATACAATACAGAATACTGAATATCGAATTTAGAATATAGAATGTATAACACAGTATATGGAATGTAGAATACGGAATGCAGAATATGGAATACAGAATATAGAATATAGAAGACAGAATTTAGAATATTGAAAACAGAATATAGATCCCAGGATGTAGAACATGGAATGCAGAACACAGAATTTGGAATATAAAATACAGAATACTGAATATAGAATTTAGAATATAGAATGTAGATCACAGAATATAGATTATAGAATAGAGAATGTAGAACCCAGAATTTTGAACATGGAATGCCGAACACAGAATTTAGAATACAGAATACAGAATACTGAATATAGAATTTAGAACATAGGATGCGGAACACAGAAACAACAGTATAGAATACAGAATACTTAATATAGAATTTAGAACTTAGAATGCGGAAGCCAGCAATTAGAATATAGACTATAGAATACTGAATATATAATTTAGAACATGGAATGCAGAACACAGAATTTAGAATATAGGAAACAGACTACTGAACATAGAATTTAGAATTTAGAATATAGAACACAGAATTTAGAATATAGAATACCGAATACTGAATATAGAATATGAATATACAATGTAGAACACAGAGTTTAGAATATAGAATACAGAATACTGAATATAGAATTTAGAATATACAATGTAGAAAACAGAATATAGGATAGAGAATACGGAAAGCTGAATATAGGATACAGAATATAGTATGTAGAACACAAAATATAGATTATAGAGCACTGAATACTGAATATAGAATTTCGAATATAGAATGTGGAACACAGAATTAAGAATATAGAAAACAGAGTACTGAATAGAGAATTTAGAATATAGAATTTAGAACACAGAATAGAGAAAATAGAACCGAGAATTTAGAACATGGAATGCAGAACATAGAATATAGAATATAGAATACAGAATACTGAATATAGAAGTTAGAATATAGAATGTAGGACACAGAATATAGAATATAGGCTACGGAATGCAGAATATAGAATATAGAATATAGAATGATGAACCCAAAGTATAGGATATAGAATACAATATATAGAACCCAGAATTTAGAACATGGAAAGCAGAATGCATTATTAAGTATATAGAATACAGAATACCGAATATGGATTATAGAACATGGAATGCAGAACCCAGAAAATACAATATAGAATACAGAATACTGAATATCGAATATAGAATATAGAATTTAGAACACAGAATATAGAATATAGAGTATAGTATATAGATCCCAGGATTCAGAACATGGAATGCAGAACACAGAATTTGGAATATAAAATACAGAATACTGAATATAGAATTTAGAATATAGAATTGAGAACACAGAATAGAGAATATAGAATAGAGAATATAGAACAGAGAATTTAGAACATGGAATTTAGAACACAGAATTTAGAATAAAGGGTACAGAATACTGAGTATCGAAATTAGAATATAGAATGTAGAACTCAGAATTTTGAATATAGGATACGGAATGTAGAATATAGAATAAAGAATATAGAATATAGAACACAAAATATAGAATATGGAAAACAAAATACAGAACCCAAAATTTAGAACATGGAATGCAGAACACAGAATTTAGAGTATATACTACAGAATACTGAATATAAAATTTAGAATATAGAATGTAGAACACAGAATACGGAATTTAGAACACAGAATTTAGAATATGGAAAACAGAATATAGAACCCAGAATTTAGAACATGGAATGCAGAACACAGAATTTAGAATATAGTTGGCAGATTACTGCATATAGAATTTAGAATATAGAATGAAGAACACAGAATAAAGAATATAGACTATGGAATGCAGAATATAGAATATAGAATATAGAATAATGAGCACAAAATATAGAATAGAGAATATAGAACCCAGAATTTAGAACATGGAATGCAGAACACAGAATATAGTATATAGAATACAGAATACTGAATATACAATTTAAAATATAGAATGTAGAACACAGAATATAGAATATAGACTACGGAATGCAGAATAAAGTATATAGAATATAGAATGATGAACACAAAATGTAGAATAAAGAATAGAGAATATATAAACCCGAATTTATAACATGGAATATAGAACACAGAATTTGGAATATAAAATACAGAATACTTTATATTGAATTCAGAAAATACAATATAGAACACAGAATATGGAATGTAGAATACGGAATCTCTAATATTGAATACAGAATACAGAATGTAGAACACAGAATGTAGAATATGGAAAACAGAATACAGAAACGAGAATTTAGAACATGAAATGCACAACACTGAGTTTAGAATATAGAATACAGAATACTGAATATAAAATTTTGAATATAGAATGTAAAACACATAATAGGGAATGCACAATATGGAATGCAGAATATAGAATACAGAATATAGAATGTAGAACACAGAATATAGAATATGGAAAACAGAATACAGAACCCAGAATTTAGAACATGGAATGCAGAACACAGAATTTAGAATATAAAATACATAACACTGAAAATAGAATTTATAATATAGAAAGTAGAACACAGAATTTAGAATATAGAACACAGAATGCTGAATATAGTATTTAGAATATCGAATGTTGAACACAGATAATACAAAATTAAATAGAGAATATACAACTCAGAGTTTAGAATATGGAATGCAGAACACAGAATTTAGAATATAGAATACCGAATACTGAATATAGAATATGAATATACAATGTAGAACACAGAATTTAGAATATAGCATACAGAATACTGAATATAGAATTTAGAATATACAACGTAGATCACAGAATAAAGAATATAGAATACGGAATGCAGAATTTAGAATACAGAATATAGAATGTAGAATACAGAATATAGAATATGGGAAACAGAATACAAAACCCAGAATTGATAACATGGAATGCAGAACAGAGAATTTAGAATATAGAAAACAGAATACTGAATATAGAATTTAGAACATAAAATATAGAACACAGAATATAGAATAAAGAATACTGAAAAAAGAATTAAGAATATAGAATGTAGAACACAGAATATAGAATAGAGAACAAACAATATAGAACCCAGAATTTAGAACATGGAATGCAGAACACAGAATATAGAATATAGAATACAGAATACTGAATATAGATTTTAGAATATAGAATGTACAACACAGAATGTAGAATATAGTCTACGGAATGCAGAATATACTATATAGAATATAGAATGATGAACACAATATATAGAATATAGAATAGAAAAAATAGAACCCAGTATTTATAACATGGAATTTAGAACACAGAATTTAGAATATAGAATACCGAATACTAAATATAGAATATGAATATACAATGTAGAACACAGTATTTAGAATATAGAATACAGAATACTGAATATAGAATTTAGAACATAGAATGCGGAACACATAATTTACAATATATTATACAGAATACTTAATATAGTATTTAGAATATAGAATTTAGGACACAGAATATAGAATATAGACTACGGAATGCAGAATATAGAATATAGAATATAGAATGTTGAACCCAAATTATAGAATATAGAATAGAAATTATAGAACCCAGAATTTAGAAAATGGAAAGCAGAATTCAGTATTAAGTATATAGAATACAGAATACCGAATATGGATAATAGAACATGGAATGCAGAACCCAGAATATACAATATAGAATATGGAATACTGAATATAGAATTTAGAATATAGAATGTTGAACACAGAATATATGATATAGTGTATAGAATATAGAACCCAGAATTTAGAACATGGAATGCAGAACAAAGAATTTAGAATATAGAATACAGAATACTGAATATAGAATTTACAATATAGAATGTTGAACACAGAATTTAGAATATAGAATACAGAATTCTGAATATAGAATTTAGAATATAGAATATAGAATTCAGAATAGAGAATATAGAATAGAGAATATAGAACCGAGTATTTAGAACATGGAATGCACAACACAGAATATAGAATATAGAATACGGAATGCAAAACATAGAATACACAATATAGTATCTAGAACACAGAATGTAGAATATTGAAAACAGAATATGATCCCAGGATTTAGAACATGGAATGAAGAACACAGAATTTGGAATATAAAATACAGAATACTGAATATAGAACTTAGAATATAGAATGTAGAACACAGAATATAGATTATAGAATAGAGAATGTAGAACCCAGAATTTTGAACATGGAATACCGAACACAGAATTTAGAATATAGAATACAGAATACTGAATATAGAATTTAGAACATGGAAAGCAGAACTCAGAATATAGAATATAGAATACAGATTACTGAATATAGATTTGAGAACTTGGAGTGCAGAACACAGAATATAGAATATAGAATACGGAATACTGAATATAGAATTTAGAATATACAATATAGAACACAGAATATAGAATATAGTTTATAGAATATAGAACCCAGAATTTAGAACATGGAATGCAGAACAAAATATTAAGAATATAGAATACAGAATACTGAATATACAATTTAGAATATATAATGTAGAACACAGAGTATAAAATATAGAATACGGAATGCAGAATATTGAGTACATAATATAGAATGTAGAACACAGAATATAGAATATGGAAAACAGAATATAGAACCCAGGATTTAGAACAAGGAATGCAGAACACAGAATTTAGAATATAGAATACAGACTACTGAATATAGAATTTAGAATTTAGAATGTAGAACACAAAATTTAGAATATAGAATACCGAATACTGAATATAGAATATGAATATACAATGTAGAACACAGAATTTAGAATATAGAACACAGAATACTGAATATAGAATTTAGAATATACAATGTAGAAAACAGAATAAAGAATAGAGAGTACGGATAGCAGAATATAGAATACAGAATATAGAATGTAGGACACAGAATATAGAATATGGAAAACAGAATACATAACCCAGAATTAGAAAATGGAATGCTGAAGACAGAATTTAGAATATAGGAACAGAATACTGAATATAGAATTTCGAATATAGAATGTAGAACACAGAATACGGAATGTAGAATACGGAATGCAGAATATTGAAAAAAGAATATAGAATATAGAACACAGAATTTAGAATATACACTTCGGAATGCAGAATATAGAATATAGAATATAGAAAGATGAACACAGAATATAGAATATAGAATAGAAAATATAGAACCCAGAATTTAGAACATGGAAAGCAGAATTCAGTATTTAGTATATAGAATACAGAATACCGAATATGGATAATAGAACATGGAATGCAGAACCCAGAATATACAATATAGAATATGGAATACTGAATATAGAATTTAGAATATAGAATTTTGAACACAGAATATAGAATATAGTGTATAGAATATAGAACCCAGAATTTAGAACATGGAATGCAGAACAAAGAATTTAGAATATAGAATACAGAATACTGAATATAGAATTTAGAATATAGAATGTTGAACACAGAATTAAAATATAGAATACAGAATTCTGAATATAGAATTTAGAATATAGAATATAGAACACAGAATAGAGAATATAGAATAGAGAATATAGAACCGAGTATTTAGAACATGGAATGCACAACACAGAAGTTAGAATATAGAATACAGAATACTGAATATAGAATTTAGAATATAGAATGTAGGACACAGAATATAGAATATAGACTACGGAATGCAGAATATAGGATATAGAATATAGAATGATGAACCCAAAGTATAGAATATAGAATAGAATATATAGAACCCAGAATTAAGAACATGGAATGTAGAACACCGAATTTAGAATATAGAATACAGAATACTGAATATAGAAAGTAGAACTCAGAATATGGAATGCAAGATACGGAATGCAGAATATTGAATACAGAATATAGACTGCAGAACACAGAATATAGAATATGGAAAACAGAATACAGAACACAGATTTTAGAACATGGAATGCAGAACACTGAATTTAGAATATAGAATACATACAACTGAAGATATAATTTATAATATAGAATGTAGAACACAGAATTTAGAATATAGAACACAGAATGCTGAATATAGTATTTAGAATATCGAATGTTGAACACAGATTATACAAAATTAAATAGAGAATATACAACCCAGAATTTAGAATATGGAATTTAGAACACAGAATTAAGAATATAGAATACCGAATACTGAATATAGAATATGAATATACAATGTAGAACACAGAATTTAGAATATGGAATACAGAATACTGAATATAGAATTTAGAATATACAACGTAGAACACAGAATATAGAATATAGAATACGGAATGCAGAATTTAGAATACAGAATATAGAATGTAGAACACAGAATATAGTATATAGACTACGGAATGCAGAATATAGAATACACAATATAGAATGATGAACACAAAATATAGAATATAGAATAGAGAATATAGAACCCAGAATTAAGAACATGGAAAGTAGAACACAGAATACAGTATATAGAATACAGAATACATAACATCGAATTTAGAATATAGAATGTAAAACCCAGAATTTGTAATGTAGAATACGGAATGCAGAATATTGAATACAGAATATAGAATGATGAACACAAAATATAGAATATAGAATAGAGAATATGGAACCCAAAATATAGAACATGGAATGAAGAACACAGAATTTAGAATATAGATTACAGAATACATAACATCGAATTTAGAATATAGAATGTAAAACACAGAATATGTAATGTAGAATACGGAATGCAGAATATTGAATACAGAATATAGAATGTAGAAGTCTGAATTTTGAATATGGAAAACAGAATATAGAACTCAGAATTTAGAACATGGAATGCAGAACACAGAATTTAGAAAATAGAATACAGATTTCTGAATATAGAATTTAGAATATTGAATGTACAACACAGAATACGGAATGTAGAATATGGAATGCAGAATATTGAAAACAGAATATAGAATGTAGAACACAGAATATAGAATATAGACTTCGGAATACAGAATATAGAATATAAAATATAGAAAGATGAACACAGAATATAGAATATACGATAGAAAACATAGAACCCCGAATTTAGAACATGGAAAGCAGAATTCAGTATTTAGTATATAGAATACAGAATACCGAATATGGATTATAGAACATGGAATGCAGAACACAGAATTCAGAATATAGAATACAGAATACTGAATATAGAATTTAGATTATAGAATGTAAGACACAGAATATAGATTGTAGAATACGGAATGCAAAATATAGAATACAGAATATAGAATGTAGAACACAGAATGTAGAATATGGAAAACAGAATACAGAAACGGGAATTTAGAACATGGAATGCACAACACAGAGTTTAGAATATAGAATACAGAATACTAAATATAAAATATTGAATATACAATATAGAACACAGAATACGGAATGTAGAATACGGAATGCAGAATATAGAATACACAATATAGAATGATGAACACAAAATATAGAATATAGAATAGAGAATATAGAACCCAGAATTAAGAACATGGAAAGTAGAACACAGAATACAGTATATAGAATACATACAACTGAAAATAGAATTTAGAATATAGAATATAGAACACAGAATTTAGAATATAGAACACAGAATGCTGAATATACAATTTAGAATATCGAATGTTGAACACAGAATATAGAAAATAGAATAGAGTATATAGAACCCAGAATTTAGAACGTGGAATTTAGTACACCGAATTTAGTATATAGAATACAGAATACTGAATATACAATTTAGAACATAGAATATGGAACACAGAATTTACAATATAGAATACAGAATACTTTATAAAGGATTTAGAATGTACAATTTAGGACACAGTATATAGAATATACACTATGGAATGCAGAATATAGAATATAGAATATAGAATGTTGAACCCAAATTTTAGAATATAGAATAGAAAATATAGAACCCAGAATTTAGAAATTGGAAAGCAGAATTCAGTATTTAGTATATAGAATACAGAATACCGAATATGGATTATAGAACATGGAATGCAGAACCCAGAAAATACAATATAGAATATGGAATACTGAATATAGAATATAGAATATAGAATTTAGAACACAGAATAAAGAATATAGAGTATAGTAATTAGAACACAGAATTTAGAACATGGAATGCAGAACACAGAATTTAGAACATAGAATACAGAATACTGAATATAGAATTTAGATTATAGAATGTAGGACACAAATTATAGAATGAAGAATACGGAATGCAAAACATAGAATACACAATATAGTATCTAGAACACACAATGTAGAATATTGAAAACAGAATATAGATCCCAGGATTTAGAACATAATGAAGAACACAGAATTTGGAATATAAAATACAGAATACTGAACATAGAATTTAGAATATAGAATGCAGAACACAGAATATAGATTATAGAATAGAGAATGTAGAACCCAGAATTTTGAACATGGAATGCCGAACACAGAATTTAGAATACAGAATACAGAATACTGAATATAGAATTTAGAACATGGAAAGCAGAAATCAGAATATAGGATTTAGAATACAGAATACTGAATATAGATTTTGGAACACGGAGTGCAGAACACAGAATCTAGAATATAGAATACGGAATACAGAATATAGAATTTAGAATATACAATTTAGAACACAGAATATAGAATATAGAGTATAGAATACAGAACCCAGAATTTAGAACATGGAATGCAGAACACAATATTAAGAATATAGAATACAGAATACTAAATATAAAATTTTGAATATAGAATGTAGATCACAGAATATGGAATGTAGAATACGGAATGCAGAATATAGAATAGAGAATATAAAATTTAGAACACTGAATATAGAATATGGAAAACAGAATACAGAACCCAGAATTTAGAACATGGAAAGCAGAACACTGAATTTAGAATATAGAATACATAGAACTGAAAATAGGATTTAGAATATAGAATGTAGAACACAGAATTTAGAATATAGAGAACAGAATACTGAATATAGAATTTCAAATATAGAATGTTGAACACAGAATTTAGAATATAGAAAACAGAATACTGAATATAGAATTTAGAATATAGAATTTAGAACACAGAATAGAGAATATAGAATAGAGAATATAGAACCGAGAATTTAGAACATGGAATGCAGAACACAGAATTTAGAATATAGAATTCATAATAATGAATATAGAATTTAGAATATAGAATGTATGACTCAGAATATAGAATATAGACTACGGAATGCAGAATATAGAATATAGAATATAGAATGATGAACCCAAAATATAGAATATAGAATAGAAAATATAGAACCCAGAATTAAGAACATGGAATGTAGAACACCGTATTTAGAATATAGAATACAGAATACTGAATATAGAATGTAGAACACAGAATATGGAATGTTAGATACGGAATGCAGAATATTGAATACAGAATATAGAATGTAGAACACAGAATATAGAATATAGACTTCGGAATGCAGAATATAGAATATAGAATATAGGAAGATGAACACAGAATATAGAATATAGGATAGAAAATATAGAACCCCGATTTTATAGCATGGAAAGCAGAATTCAGTATTTAGTATATAGAATACAGAATACCGAATATGGATTATAGAACATGGAATGCAGAACGCAGAAAATACAATATAGAATATGGAATACTGAATATAGAATATAGAACATAGAATTTAGAACACAGAGTAAAGATTATAGAGTATAGTATATAGAACCCAGAACTTAGAATATGGAATGCAGAACACAGAATTTAGAATATAGAATACAGAATACTGAATATAGAATTTAGATTATAGAATGTAGGACACAGAATATAGAATGTAGAATACGGGATGCCAAACACAGAATACACAATATATTATCTAGAACACAGAATGTAGAATATTGAAAACAGAATATAGATCCCAGGATTTAGAACATGGAATGAAGAACACAGAATTTGGAATATAATATACAGAATACTGAATATAGAATTTAGAATATAGAATGTAGAACACAGAATATAGATTATAGAATAGAGAATGTAGACCCAGAATATTGCACATGGAATGCCAAACACAGAATTTAGAATATAGAATACAGAATACTGAATATAGAATTTAGAACATGAAAAGCAGAACTCAGAATATAGAATATAGAATACAGAATACTGAATATTGATTTGAGAACATGGACTGCAGAACCCAGAATATAGAATACGGAATACGGAATACTGAATATAGAATTTAGAATATACAATTTAGAACACAGAATATAGAATATAGAGTATAGAATATAGAACCTAGAATTTAGAACATGGAATGCAGAACACAATATAAAGAATATAGAATACAGAATACTAAATATAAAATTTTGAATATAGAATGTAGACCACAGAATATGGAATGTAGAATACG
The DNA here is from genome assembly GCF_048564905.1 of Vicugna pacos. Classification (NCBI taxonomy): domain Eukaryota; kingdom Metazoa; phylum Chordata; class Mammalia; order Artiodactyla; family Camelidae; genus Vicugna; species Vicugna pacos. The sequence goes on from NW_027328737.1 coordinate 4,900,816, forward strand.
GAATGCAGAATATAGAATGCAGAATATAAAATTTAGAACACAGAATATAGAATATGGAAAACAGAATACAGAACCCAGAATTTAGAACATGGAATGCAGAACACTGAATTTAGAATATAGAATACATACAACTGAAAAAAGAATTTAGAATATAGAATGTAGAACACACAATTTAGAATATAGAACACAGAATGCTGAATATAGTATTTAGAATATCGAATGTTGAACACAGTATATAAAAATAGAATGGAGTATATAGAACCCGGAATTTAGAACATGGAATTTAGAACACATAATTTAGAATATAGAATACATAATACTGAATGTAGAATTTTCAACATAGAATGCGGAACACAGAATTTACAATATAGAATACAGAATACTTAATAAAGAATTTAGGACACAGAATATAGAATATAGAATAAAGAATACTGAATATAGAATTTAAAATATAGAATGTAGAACACAGAATATAGAATAGAGAATAGAGAATATAGAACCCAGAATTTAGTACATGGAATGCAGAACACAGAATATAGAATATAGAATACAGAATACTGAATATAGACTTTAGAATATAGAATGTAGAACACAGAATATAGAATATAGTCTACGGAATGCAGAATATAGTATATAGAAAATAGAATGAGGAACAATATATATAGGATTTAGAATAGAAAAAATAGAACCCACTATTTATAACATGGAATATAGAACACAGAATTTAGAATATAGAATACAGAATACTAAATATAGAATATGAATATACAATGTAGAACACACAATTTAGAATATAGAATACAGAATACTGAATATAGAATTTTGAACATAGAATGCGGAACACAGAATTTACAATATAGTATACAGAATACTTAATATAGAATTTAGAATATAGAATTTAGGACACAGAATATAGAATATAGACTACGGAATGCAGAATATAGAATATAGAATATAGAATGATGAACCCAAAGTATAGAATATAGAATAGAAATTATAGAACCCAGAATTTAGAAAATTGAAAGCAGAATTCAGTATTTAGTATATAGAATACAGAATACCGAATATGGATTATAGAACACGGAATGCAGAACCCAGAAAATACAATATAAAATATGGAATACTGAATATAGAATATAGAATATAGAATTTAGAACACAGAATAAAGAATATAGAGAATAGTATATAGAATCCAGAATTTAGAACATGGAATGCAGAACACAGAATTTAGAATATAGAGTACAGAATACTGAATATAGAATTTAGATTATAGAATGTAGGACACAGAATATAGAATATAGAATACGGAATGCAAAATATTGAATACACAATATAGTATCTAGAACACAGAATGTAGAATATTGAAAACAGTATATGAACCCAGGATTTAGAACATGGAATGAAGAACACAGAATTTGGAATATAAAATACAGAATAGTGAATATAGAATTTAGAATATAGAATGTAGAAAACAGAATATAAATTATAGAATAGAGAATGTAAAACCCAGAATTTTGAACATGGAATGCCGAACACAGAATTTAGAATATAGAATACAGAATACTGAATATAAAATTTAGAACATGGAAAGCAGAACTCAGAATATAGAATATAGAATAAAGAATAGTGAATATAGATTTGAGAACATGGAATGCAGAACCCAGAATATAGAATATAGAATACGGAATACTGAATATAGAATTTAGAATATACAATTGAGAACACAGAATATAGAATATAGAGTATAGAATATAGAACCCAGAATTTAGAACATGGAATGCAGTACACAATTTTAAGAATATAGAATACAGAATACTGAATATAGAATATAGAATTTGGAATGTAGAACACAGAGTATAGAATATAGAATACGGAATGCAGAATATTGAGTACAGAATATAGAATTTAGAACATAGAATATAGAATATGGAAAACAGAATATAGAACCCAGGATTTAGAATATGGAATGCAGAACACTGAATTTAGAATATAGAATACAGACTACTGAATATAGAATTTAGAATTTTGAATGTAGAACACAAAATTTAGAATATAGAATACCAAATACTGAATATAGAAAATGAATATACAATGTAGAACACAGAATTTAGAATATACAATACAGAATACTGAATATAGTATTTAGAATATACAATGTAGAAAACAGAATAAAGAATATAGAATACAGAAAGCAGAATATAGAATACAGTATATAGAATGTAGGACACAGAATATAGAATATGGAAAACAGAATACAAAACCCAGAATTGAGAATATGGAATGCAGAAGACAGAATTTAGAATATAGAGAACAGAATACTGCATATAGTATTTCGAATATAGAATGTTGAACACAGAATTTAGAATATAGAAAACTGAATACTGAATATAGAATTTAGAATATAGAATTGAGAACACAGAATAGAGAATATAGAATAGAGAATATAGAACAGAGAATTTAGAACATGGAATTTAGAACACAGAATTTAGAATATAGAATACAGAATACTGAGTATCGAAATTACAATATAGAATGTAGAACTCAGAATTTAGAATATAGGATACGGAATGTAGAATAAAGAATAAAGAATATAGAATATAGAACACAAAATATAGAATATGGAAAACAGAATACAGAACTCAAAATTTAGAACATGGAATGCAGAACACAGAATTTAGAGTATATACTACAGAATACTGAATATAAAATTTAGAATATAGAATGTAGAACACAGAATACGGAATGTAGAATACGGAATGCAGAATATTGAAAAAAGAATATAGAATGTAGAACACAGAATTCAGAATATGGAAAACAGAATATAGAACCCAGAATTTAGAACATGGAATGCAGAACACAGAATATAGAATATAGAATACAGAATACTGAATATACTATTTAAAATATAGAATGTAGAACACAGAATATAGAATATAGTCTACGGAATGCAGAATATAGTATATAGAATATAGAATGATGAACACAAAATGTAGAATAAAGAATAGAGAATATAAAATCCAGAATTTATAACATGGAAAGTAGAACACAGAATTTGGAATATAAAATACAGAATACTTAATATTGAATTTGGAAAATACAATATAGGACACATAATATGGAATGTAGAATACGGAATGTCTAATATTGAATACAGAATATAGAATGTAGAACACAGAATGTAGAATATGGATTACAGAATTCAGAAACGAGAATTTAGAACATGGAATGCACAACACAGAATTTAGAATATAGAATACAGATTACTGAATATAGAATTTAGAATATAGAATGTAGAACACAGAATTTAGAGTATAGAATAAAGAATACTGAATATAGAATTTAGAATATAGAATGTAAACACAGAATATAGAATATAGACAACGGAATGCAGAATGTAGAATATAGAATATAGAATAATGAGCACAAAATGTAAAATAGAGAATATAGAATCCAGAATATAGAACATGGAATGCAGAACACAGAATTTAGTATATAGAATACCGAATACTGAATATAGGATATGAATATACAATGTAGAACACAGAATATAGAATATAGAATACAGAATGCAGAATATAGAATACAGAATATAGAATGTAGAACACAGAATATAGAATATGAAAAACAGCAACAAAACACAGTATTGAGAACATGGAATGCAGAACACAGAATTTAGAATATAGAAAACAGAATACTGAATATAGAATTTCGACTATAAAATGTAAAACACAGAATTTAGAATATAAAATAAAGAATACTGAATATAGAATTTAGAAAAGAGAATGTAGAAACAGAATATAAAACAGAGAATAGATAGTATAGAACCGAGAACTTAGAACACGGAAAGCAGAACACAGAATTTAGAATATAGAATACAGAATACTTAATATAAAATTTAGAATATAGAATGTTGAACACAGAGTATAGAATATAGAATACGGTATAATGAATATAGAATTTAGAATATAGAATGTAGAACACAGAATATACAATATAGAATGCGAAATGCAGAATATAGAATACAGAAAATAGAATGTAGAACACAGAATATAGAATATTGAATAGAGTATATGGAACCCAAAATTTAGAACATAAAATGCAGAACACAGGATTTACAATATAAAATACAGAATACTGAATATAGAAGTAGAACACAGAATATAGAATACAGCATGCAGAATATACAATACAGAATATAGAAAGCAGAACACAGAATATAGAATATGGAAAACAGAATAGAAAACTCAGAATATAGAACATGGAATGCAGAACACAGATTTTAGAAAATAATACAGAATACTGAATATAGAATTTAGAATATAGAATGAAGAACACAGAATATAGAATATAGTATAGAGAATATAGAACCCAGAATTTAGAACATGGAATGCAGTACACAGAATATAGAATACAGAATACCGAATACTGAATGTAGAATTTTGAATAAAGAATGTAGAACACAGAATTTAGAATATAGGATACGAAATGTAGAATATAGAATACAGAATTTAGAATGTAGAACACAAAATATAGAATATGGAAAACAGAATACAGAACCCAAAATTTAGATCATGGAATGCAGAACACAGAATTTAGAGTATATAATACAGATTACTGAATATAAAATTTAGAATATAGATTGTAAAACACAGATTATGGAATGCAGAATACGGAATGCAGAATATTGAATACAGAATATAGAATGTAGAACACAGAATATAGAATATGGAAAACAGAATATACAACCCAGAATATTGAACATGGAATGCAGAACACTGAATTTAAAATATAGAATACTGATTACTGAATATAGAATTTAGAATATACAATGCAGAACACAGAATATAGAATGTAGAATATTGAATGCAGAATATAGAATACAGAATATAGAATGGAGAACACAGAATATAGAATATAGAATAGAGTATATGGAACACAAAATTTAGAACATGGAACGCAGAACACAGAATTTAGAATATAGAATACAGAATACTGAATATAGAATTTAGAATATAGAATGTAGAACACAGTATATGGAATGCAGAATACGGAATGCAAAATATAGAATTCAGAATATAGAATGTAGAACACAGAATGTAGAATATGGAACACAGAATACAGAAACGAGAATTTAGAACATGGAATGCGCAACACAGAGTTTAGAATATAGAATACAGATTACTGAATATAATATTTTGAATATAGAATGTAGAACACAGAATATGGAATGTAGAATACGGAATGCAGAAAATAGAATACAGAATATAGAATGTAGAACACAGAATATAGAATATGGAAAACAGAATACAGAACCCAGAATTTAGAACATGGAATGCAGAACACTGAATACAGAATATAGAATACATACAACTGAAAATAGAATTTAGAATATAGAATGTAGAACACAGAATTTAGTTTATAGAACACAGAATGCTGAATATAGTATTTAGAATATCGAATGTTGAACACAGAATATAGTATATAGACTACGGAATGCAGAATATAGAATCTAGAATATAGAATAATGAGCACAAAATATAGAATAGAGAATATAGAACCCAGAATTTAGAACATGGAATGCAGAACACAGAATTAAGAATATAGAACACCGAATACTGAATATAGAATATGAATATACAAAGTACAACTCAGAATATAGAATATAGAATATGGAATGCAGAATATAGAATACAGATTATAGAATGTAGAACACAGAATAAAGAATATGGAAAACAGAAACAAAACACAGAATAAAGAACATGGATTGCAGAACACAGAATATAGAATATACAAAACAGAACACTGAATATAGAATTTCGACTATAGAATATAGAACACAGAATTTAGAATATAAAATAAAGAATACTGAATATAGAATTTGGAATATAGAATGTAGAAACAGAATATAGAATAGAGAATAGAGAGTATAGAACCTAGAATTTAGAACACGGAAAGCAGAACACAGAATTTAGAATATAGAATACAGAATATTTAATATAAAATTTAGAATATAGAATGTTGAAAACAGAGTATATAATATAGAATACGGAATGATGAATATAGAATATTGAATATAGAATATAAAACACAGAATATAGAATATAGAATACGGAATACAGAATATAGAATATAGAATATAGAATGTAGAACACAGAATATAGAATATTGAATAGAGTATATGGAACACAAAATTTAGAACATATAATGCAGAACACAGAATTTAGAATATAAATTACAGAATACTGAATATAGAATTAGAACACAGAATATAGAATACGGCATGCAGCATATACAATACAGAAAATATAAGGCAGAACACAGAATATAGAATACGGAAAACAGAATATAGAACTCAGAATATAGAACATGGAATGCAGAACAGAGGTTTCAGAATATAGAATACAGAATACTGAATATAGAATTTAGAATATAGAATGTAGAACACAGATTTAGAATTTATAATAAAGAATACTGAATATAGAATTTAGAATATAGAATGAAGAACACAGAATATAGAATATAGTATAGAGAATATAGAACCCAGAATTTAAAACATGGAATGCAGAACACAGAATATAGAATATAGAACATGGAATACTTAACATAGAATTTATATTATACAATGTAGAACACAGAATATTGAATACAGAGTATAGAATATAGAACCCAGAATTTAGAACATGGAATGCAGAACACAATATTTAGAATATAGCATACTGAATACTGAATATAGAATTTAGAATATAGAATGTAGAACACAGAGTATAGAATATAGACTTCAGAATGCAGAATATTGAGTACAGAATATAGAATGTAGAACACAGAATTTAAAATATGGAAAACAGAATATAGAACCCAGGATATAGAACATGGAATGCAGAACACAGAATTTAGAATATAGAATACAGACTACTGAATATAGAATTCAGAATTTAGAATGTAGAACACAGAATATGGAATGATAGATACGGAATACAGAATATTGAATACAGAATATAGAATGTAGAACACAGAATATAGAATATAGACTTCGGGATGCAGAATATAGAATATAGAATATAGAAAGATGAACACAGAATATAGAATATAGAATAGAAAATATAGAACCCAGAATTTAGTACATGGAAAGCAGAATACAGTATTTAGTATATAGAATACAGAATACCGAATATGGATTTAGAACATGGAATGCAGATCCCAGAATAAACAATATAGGATACGAAATACTGAATATAGAATTTAGAATACAGAATTTAGAACACAGAATATAGAATTTAGAATAGAGAATATAGAACCCAGAATTTATAACATGGAATGTAGGACACAGAATTTAGAATATAGAATACAGAATACTGAATATCGAATTAAGAATATAGAATGTACAACACAGTATATGGAATGTAGAATACGGAATGCAGAATATTGAATACAGAATATAGAATGTAGAACACACAATATAGATTATAGAATATAGAATGTAGAAACCAGTATTTTGAACATGGAATGCCGAACACAGAATTTAGAATATAGAATACAGAATACTGAATATAGAATTTAGAACATAGAATGCGGAACACAGAATATACAATATAGAATACAGAATGCTTAATATAGTATTTAGAACATAGAATGCGGAACACAGCAATTAGAATATAGAATAAAGAATACTGAATATATAATTTACAACATGGAAAGTAGAACTCAGAATATAGAATATAGAACAGAATACTGAATATATATTTTAGAACATGGAATGCAGAAACCAGAATATAGAATATAGAATACGGAATACTGAATATAGAATTTAGAATATACAATGTAGAACACAGAATATAGAATATAGGGTATAGAATGTAGAATCCAGAATTTAGAACATGGAAAGCAGAACGCAATATTTAGAATATAGAATACAGAATACTGAATATAAAATATAGAATACAGAATGTAGAACACAGAGTATAGAATATAGAATACGGAATGCAGAATATTGAGTACAGAATATAGAATGTAGAACACAGAATTTAGAATATGGAAAACAGAATATAGAACCCAGCATTTAGAACATGGAATGCAAAACACAGAATTTAGAATATAGAATACAGACTACTGAATATAGAATTTAGAATTTAGAATGTAGAACACAGAATTTAGAATATACAAAACCCAATACTGAATATAGAATATGAATATACAATGTAGAACACAGAATTAAGAATATAGAATACATAATACTGAATATAGAATTTAGAATATACAACGTAGAAAACAGAATATAGAATACGGAAAGCAGAATATAGAATACAGAATATAGAATGTAGAACACAGAATATTGAATATGGAAAAAAGAATACAAAACCCAGGATTGAGAACATTGAATGCAGAACACAGAATTTAGAAGATAGAAAATAGAATACTGAATATAGAATTTCAAATATAGAATGTTGAACACAGAATACGGGATATAGAAAACAGAAATCTGAATACAGAATTTAGAATATAGAATGTACAAAACAGAATAGAGAATTTAGAATTGAGAATATAGAACCCAGAATTTAGAACATGAAATGCAGAATACAATATATAGAATATAGAATACAGAATAATGAATATAGAATTTAGAATATAGAATGTTGAACACAGAATATAGAATATAGACGACGGAATGCAGAATATATAATATAGAATATAGAATGTTGAACCCAAAGTATAGAATATAGAATAGAAAATATAGAAGCCATAATTAAGAACATGGAATGTAGAACACAGTAGTTAGAATATAGAATACAGAATACTGAATATCGAATTTAGAATATAGAATGTGGAACACAGAATATGGAATGTTAGATACGGAATGCAAAATTTTCAATACAAAATATAGAATGTAGAAGTCAGAATATAGAGTATAGAATTCGGAATGCAGAATATAGAATATAGAATATAGAAAGATGAACACAATATAGAATATAGAATAGAAAATATAGAACACATAATTTAGAACATGGAATGCAGAATTCAGTATTTAGTATATAGAATACAAAATACCGAATATGGATTATAGAACATGGAATGCAGAACTCAGAATATACAATATAGAATACGGAATACTGAAAATAGAATTTAGAATATAGAATGTAGAACACAAAATATAGAATATAGAGTATAGAATATAGAAACCAGAATTTGGAACATGTAATGCAGAACACAGAATTTAGAATATAGAAAACAGAATACTGAAAATAGAATTTAGATTATAGAATGTAGGACACAGAATATAGAATGTAGAATACGGAATGCAAAATATTGGATACAGAATATAGAATGTAGAACACAGAATATAGAATACGGAAAACAGAATACAGAACCCAGAATTTAGAACATGGAATGCAGAACCCTGAATTAGAATATAGAATACATACAACTGAAAATAGAATTTATTATATAGAATGTAGAACACAGAATTCAGAATATAGAACACACAGTGCTGAATATAGTATTTAGAATATCAAATGTTGAACACAGAATATAGAAAATAGAATAGAGAATAAAGAACCCAGAATTTAGAACATGGAATTTACACACAGAATTTATAATATAGGATACAGAATACTGAGTATCGAACTTAGAATATAGAATATAGTACTCAGAATATAGAATATAGGATACGGAATGCAGAATATAGAATAAAGAATATAGAATATAGAACACAAAATATAGAATATGGAAAACAGAATACAGAACACAAAATTGAGAACATGGAATGCAGAACAAAGAATTTAGAATATAGAATACAGATTACTAAATATAGAATGTAGAACACAGAATTTAGAATATAGAATACAGAATACTGAATAAAGAATTTAGAATATAGAATGAAGAACACAGAATTTAGAATATAGACTATGGAATGCAGAATATAGAATATAGAATATAGAATATAGAATAATGAGCCCAAAATATAGAATAGAGAATGTAGAACACAGAATTTAGAACTTGGAATGCAGAACACAGAATTTAGATTATAGAATACCGAATACTGAATATAGAATATTAATATACAATGTATAACACAGTATTTAGAATATAGAATACAGAATACTGAATATAGAATTTAGAATATACATTGTAGAACACAGAATATAGAATATAGAATACGGAATGCAGAATATAGAATACAGAATATAGAATGTAGAACGCAGAATATAGAATATGGAAAACAGAACACAAAACACAGAATTGAGAACATGGAATGCAGAACACAGAATCTAGAATATAGAATAAAGGATACTGAATATAGAATTTAAAATATAGAATGTAGAACACACAATATAGAATATAGAATATGGAATGCAGAATATAGAATACAGAATATAGAATGTAGAACACAGAATATAGAATATGGAAAACAGAATACAAAATACAGAAATGAGAACATGGAATGCAGAACACAGAATATAGAATATAGAAAACAGAATACTGAATATAGAATTTCAAATATAGAATGTTGAACACAGAATTTAGAATATACAATAAAGAATACTGAATATTGAATTTAGAATATAGAATATAGGACACAGAATATAGAATATAGAATACGGAATGCAAAATATAGAATACACAATATAGTATCTAGAACACAGAATGTAGAATATTGAAAACAGAATACGATCCCAGGATTTAGAACATGGAATGAAGAACACAGAATTTGGAATATAAAATACAGAATACTGAATATAAAATTTAGAATAAAGAATGTAGAACACAGAATATATATTATAGAATAGAGAATTTAGAACCCAGAATTTTGAACATGGAATGCCGAACACAGAATTTAGAATATAGAATACAGAATACTGAATATAGAATTTAGAACATGGAAAGCAGAACTCAGAATATAGAATATAGAATACAGAATACTGAATATAGTTTTGAGAACATGGAATGCAGAACCCAGAATATAGAATATAGAATACGGAATACTGAATATAGAATTTAGAATATACAATATAGAACACAGAATATAGAATATAGAGTATAGAATATAGAACCCAGAATTTAGAACATGGAATGCAGAACACAGAATTTAGAGTATATAATACAGAATACTGAATATAAAATTTAGAATATAGAATGTAGAACACAGAATACGGAATGTAGAATACGGAATGCAGAATATTGAAAAAAGAATATAGAATATAGAACACAGAATGCAGAATATGGAAAACAGAATATAGAACCCAGAATTTAGAACATGGAATGCAGAACACAGAATTTAGTATATAGAATACAGATAACTGAATAAAGAATTTAGAATATAGAATGAAGAACACAGAATATAGAATATAGACTACGGAATGCCGAATATAGAATATAGAATATAGAATAATGAGCCCAAAATATATAATAGAGTATATAGAACCCAGAATTTAGAACATGGAATGCAGAACACAGAATTTAGAATATAGTATACAGATTACTGCATATAGAATTTAGAATATAGAATGAAGAACACAGAATAAAGATTATAGACTATGGAATGCAGAATATAGAATATAGAATATAGAATAATGAGCACAAAATATAGAATAGAGAATATAGAACCCAGAATTTAGAACATGGAATGCAGAACACAGAATATAGTATATTGAATACAGAATACTGAATATACAATTTAAAATATAGAATGTAGAACACAGAATATAGAATATAGACTACGGAATGCAGAATAAAGTATATAGAATATAGAATGATGAACACAAAATGTAGAATAAAGAATAGAGAATATATAAACCCGAATTTATAACATGGAATGTAGAACACAGAATTTGGAATATAAAATACAGAATATTTTATATTGAATTCAGAAAATACAATATAGAACACAGAATATGGAATGTAGGATACGGAATCTCTAATATTGCATACAGAATATAGAATGTAGAACACAGAATGTAGAATATGGAAAACAGAATACAGAAACGAGAATTTAGAACATGGAATGCACAACACAGAGTTTAGAATATAGAATACAGAATACTGAATATAAAATTTTGAATATAGAATGTAAAACACATAATAGGGAATGTACAATACGGAATGCAGAATATAGAATACAGAATATAGAATGTAGAACACAGAATATAGAATATGGAAAACAGAATACAGAACCCAGAATTTAGAACATGGAATGCAGAACACAGAATTTAGAATATAAAATACATAAAACTGAAAATAGAATTTATAATATAGAATGTAGAACACAGAATTTAGAATATAGAACACAGAATGCTGAATATAGTATTTAGAATATCGAATGTTGAACACAGATAATAAAAAATTGAATAGAGAATATACAACCCAGAGTTTAGAATATGGAATGCAGAACACAGAATTTAGAATATAGAATACCGAATACTGAATATAGAATATGAATATACAATGTAGAACACAGAATTTAGAATATAGAATACAGAATACTGAATATACAATTTAGAATATACAACGTAGAACACAGAATATAAAATATAGAATACGGAAGGCAGAATTTAATATACAGAATATAGAATGTAGAATACAGAATATAGAATATGGGAAACAGAATACAAAACCCAGAATTGAGAACATGGAATGCAGAACAGAGAATTTAGAATATAGAAAACAGAATACTGAATATAGAATTTAGAACATAAAATATAAAACACAGAATATAGAATATAGAATAAAGAATACTGAATATAGAATTAAGAATATAGAATGTAGAACACAGAATTTAGAATAGAGAATAGACAATATAGAACCCAGAATTTAGAACATGGAATGCAGAACACAGAATATAGAATATAGAATACAGAATACTGAATATAGATTTTAGAATATAGAATGTACAACACAGAATGTAGAATATAGTCTACGGAATGCAGAATATACCATATAGAATATAGAATGATGAACACAAAATATAGAATATAGAATAGAAAAAATAGAACACAGTATTTATAACATGGAATTTAGAACCCAGAATTTAGAATATAGAATACCGAATACTAAATATAGAATATGAATATACAATGTAGAACACAGTATTTAGAATATAGAATACAGAATACTGAATATAGAATTTAGAACATAGAATGCGGAACACATAATTTACAATATAGTATACAGAATACTTAATATAGTATTTAGAATATAGAATTTAGGACACAGAATATAGAATATAGACTACGGAATGCAGAATATAGAATATAGAATATAGAATGTTGAACCCAAAGTATAGAATATAGAATAGAAATTATAGAACCCAGAATTTAGAAAATGGAAAGCAGAATTCAGTATTTAGTATATAGAATACAGAATACCGAATATGGATTATAGAACATGGAATGCAGAACCCAGAAAATACAATATAGAATATGGAATACTGAATATAGAATATAGAATATAGAATTTAGAACACACAATAAAGAATATAGAGTATAGTATATAGAACCCAGAATTTAGAACATGGAATGCAGAACACAGAATTTAAAATATAGAATCCAGATTACTGAATATAGAATTTAGAATATAGAATGTAGAACACATAATTTAGAAAATAGACTACTGAATGCAGAATATTGTAAATAGAATATAGAATGATGAATACAAAATATAGAATAAAGAATATAGAATATAGAACCCAGAATTTATAACATGGAATGTAGAACACAGGATTTTGGAATATAGAATACAGAATACTGAATATCGAATTTAGAATATAGAATGTATAACACAGTATATGGAATGTAGAATACGGAATGCAGAATATGGAATACAGAATATAGAATATAGAAGACAGAATTTAGAATATTGAAAACAGAATATAGATCCCAGGATGTAGAACATGGAATGCAGAACACAGAATTTGGAATATAAAATACAGAATACTGAATATAGAATTTAGAATATAGAATGTAGATCACAGAATATAGATTATAGAATAGAGAATGCAGAACCCAAATTTTGAACATGGAATGCCGAACACAGAATTTAGAATACAGAATACAGAATACTGAATATAGAATTTAGAACATAGGATGCGGAACACAGAAACTACAGTATAGAATACAGAATACTTAATATAGAATTTAGAACTTAGAATGCGGAACCCAGCAATTAGAATATAGACTATAGAATACTGAATATATAATTTAGAACATGGAATGCAGAACCCAGAATTTAGAATATAGAATACGGAATACTGAATATAGTATTTAGAATATACAAAGTAGAACACAGAATATATAATATAGAGTATAGAATATAGAACCCAGAATTTAGAACATGGAATGCAGAACACATTTTTTATAAAATAGAATACAGAATACTGAATATAGAATTTAGAATATAGAATGAAAAACACAGAGTATAGAATATAGAATAGTGAATGCAGAATATTGAGTACAGAATATAGAATGTAGAACACAAAATTTAGAATATGGAAAACAGAATATAGAACCCAGGATTTAGAACATGGAATGCAGAACACAGAATTTAGAATATAGGAAACAGACTACTGAACATAGAATTTAGAATTTAGAATATAGAACACAGAATTTAGAATATAGAATACCGAATACTGAATATAGAATATGAATATACAATGTAGAACACAGAGTTTAGAATATAGAATACAGAATACTGAATATAGAATTTAGAATATACAATGTAGAAAACAGAATATAGGATAGAGAATACGGAAAGCTGAATATAGGATACAGAATATAGTATGTAGAACACAAAATATAGATTATAGAGCACTGAATACTGAATATAGAATTTCGAATATAGAATGTTGAACACAGAATTAAGAATATAGAAAACAGAATACTGAATAGAGAATTTAGAATATAGAATTTAGAACACAGAATAGAGAAAATAGAACCGAGAATTTAGAACATGGAATGCAGAACATAGAATATAGAATATAGAATACAGAATACTGAATATAGAAGTTAGAATATAGAATGTAGGACACAGAATATAGAATATAAACTACGGAATGCAGAATATAGAATATAGAATATAGAATGATGAACCCAAAGTATAGGATATAGAATACAATATATAGAACCCAGAATTTAGAACATGGAAAGCAGAATGCATTATTTAGTATATAGAATACAGAATACCGAATATGGATTATAGAACATGGAATGCAGAACCCAGAAAATACAATATAGAATACAGAATACTGAATATCGAATATAGAATATAGAATTTAGAACACAGAATATAGAATATAGAGTATAGTATATAGAACCCTGAATTTAGAACATGGAATGCAGAACACAGAATTTAGAATATAGAATACAGAATACTGAATATAGAATTTAGATTATAGAATGTAGGACACAGAATATAGAATGAAGAATACGGAATGCAAAATGTAGAATACACAATATAGAATGAAGAACACAGTATGTAGAATATGAAAAACAGAATATAGATCCCAGGATTTAGAACATGGAATACAGAACACAGAATTTGGAATATAAAATACAGAATACTGAAAATAGAATTTCGAATATAGAATGTAGAACACAGAATATAGATTATAGAATAGAGAATGTAGAAACCAGAATTTTGAACATGGAATGCCAAACACAGAATTTAGAATACAGAATACGGAATATAGAATTTAGAACATAGAATGCGGAACACAGAATTTACAATATAGAATACAGAATACTTAATATAGAATTTAGAACGTAGAATGCGGAACACAACAATTAGAATATAGAATACAGAATACTGAATATATAATCTAGAACATTGAAAGCAGAACTCAGAATATAGAATATAGAAAACAGAATACTGAATATAGATTTTAGAACATGGAATGCAGAACCCAGAATATAGAATATAGAATACGGTATACTGAGTATAGAATTTAGAATATACAATTTAGAACACAGAATATAGAATATAGAATATAGAACCCAGAATTTAGAACATGGAATGCAGAACACAATATCTAGAATATAGAATACAGAACACTGAATATAGAATTTAGAATATAGAATCTAGAACACAGAGTATAGAATATAGAATACGGAATGCAGAATATTGGGTACAGAATATAGAATGTAGAACACAGAATTTAGAATATGGAAAACAGTATATAGAACCCAGGATTTAGAACATGGAATGCAGAACACAGAATTTAGAATATAGAATACAGACTACTGAATATAGAATTTAGAATTTAGAATGTAGAACACAGAACTTAGAATATAGAATACCGAATACTGAATATAGAATTTGAATATACAATGTAGAACACAGAATTTAGAATATAGAATACAAAATACTGAATATAGAATTTAGAATATACAATGTAGAAATCAGAATAAAGAATATAGAATACGGAAAGCAGAATATAGAATACAGAATATAGAATTTAGAGCACAGAATATAGAATATGGAAAACAGAATACAAAACCCAGAATTGAGAACATGGAATGCAGAACACAGAATTTAGAATATAGAGAACAGAATACTGAATAAAGAATTTCGAATATAGAATTTTGAACACAGAATTTAGAATATAGAAAACAGAATACTGAATATAGAATTTAGAATATGGAATTTAAAACACAGAATAGAGAATATAGAATAGAGAATATAGAACAGAGAATTTAGAACATGGAAATTAGAACACAGAATTTAGAATATAGAATACAGAATACTGAGTATTGAATTTAGAATATAGAATGTAGAACTCAGAATTAAGTATATAGGATACGGAAAGTAGAATATAGAAAAAAGAATATAGAAAATAGAACACAAAATAAAGAATATGGAAAACAGAATACAGAACCCAAAATTTAGAACATGCAATGCAGAACACAGAATTTAGAGTATATACTACAGAATACTGAATATAAAATTTAGAATATAGAATGTAGAACACAAAATATGGAATGTAGAATACGGAATGCAGAATATAGAATACAGAATATAGAATGTAGAACACAGAATATAGAATATGGGAAACAGTATACAGAACCCAGAATTTGGAACATGGAATGTAGAACACAGAATTTAGAATATAGAATACAGATTACTGAATATAGAATTTAGAATATAGAATGTAGAACACAGAATTTAGAATATAGACTACGGAATGCAGAATATTGTATTTAGAATATAGAATGATGAACACATAATAAAGAATAAAGAATACAGAATATAGAACCCAGAATTTATAACATGGAATGTAGAACACAGAATTTAGAATATACAATACAGAATACTGAATATCGAATTTAGAATATAGAATGTATAACACAGTATATGGAATGTAGAATACGGAATGCAGAATATGGAATACAGAATATAGAATATAGAAGACAGAATTTAGAATATTGAAAACAGAATATAGATCCCAGGATGTAGAACATGGAATGCAGAACACAGAATTTGGAATATAAAATACAGAATACTGAATATAGAATTTAGAATATAGAATGTAGATCACAGAATATAGATTATAGAATAGAGAATGTAGAACCCAGAATTTTGAACATGGAATGCCGAACACAGAATTTAGAATACAGAATACAGAATACTGAATATAGAATTTAGAACATAGGATGCGGAACACAGAAACAACAGTATAGAATACAGAATACTTAATATAGAATTTAGAACTTAGAATGCGGAAGCCAGCAATTAGAATATAGACTATAGAATACTGAATATATAATTTAGAACATGGAATGCAGAACACAGAATTTAGAATATAGGAAACAGACTACTGAACATAGAATTTAGAATTTAGAATATAGAACACAGAATTTAGAATATAGAATACCGAATACTGAATATAGAATATGAATATACAATGTAGAACACAGAGTTTAGAATATAGAATACAGAATACTGAATATAGAATTTAGAATATACAATGTAGAAAACAGAATATAGGATAGAGAATACGGAAAGCTGAATATAGGATACAGAATATAGTATGTAGAACACAAAATATAGATTATAGAGCACTGAATACTGAATATAGAATTTCGAATATAGAATGTGGAACACAGAATTAAGAATATAGAAAACAGAGTACTGAATAGAGAATTTAGAATATAGAATTTAGAACACAGAATAGAGAAAATAGAACCGAGAATTTAGAACATGGAATGCAGAACATAGAATATAGAATATAGAATACAGAATACTGAATATAGAAGTTAGAATATAGAATGTAGGACACAGAATATAGAATATAGGCTACGGAATGCAGAATATAGAATATAGAATATAGAATGATGAACCCAAAGTATAGGATATAGAATACAATATATAGAACCCAGAATTTAGAACATGGAAAGCAGAATGCATTATTAAGTATATAGAATACAGAATACCGAATATGGATTATAGAACATGGAATGCAGAACCCAGAAAATACAATATAGAATACAGAATACTGAATATCGAATATAGAATATAGAATTTAGAACACAGAATATAGAATATAGAGTATAGTATATAGATCCCAGGATTCAGAACATGGAATGCAGAACACAGAATTTGGAATATAAAATACAGAATACTGAATATAGAATTTAGAATATAGAATTGAGAACACAGAATAGAGAATATAGAATAGAGAATATAGAACAGAGAATTTAGAACATGGAATTTAGAACACAGAATTTAGAATAAAGGGTACAGAATACTGAGTATCGAAATTAGAATATAGAATGTAGAACTCAGAATTTTGAATATAGGATACGGAATGTAGAATATAGAATAAAGAATATAGAATATAGAACACAAAATATAGAATATGGAAAACAAAATACAGAACCCAAAATTTAGAACATGGAATGCAGAACACAGAATTTAGAGTATATACTACAGAATACTGAATATAAAATTTAGAATATAGAATGTAGAACACAGAATACGGAATTTAGAACACAGAATTTAGAATATGGAAAACAGAATATAGAACCCAGAATTTACAACATGGAATGCAGAACACAGAATTTAGAATATAGTTGGCAGATTACTGCATATAGAATTTAGAATATAGAATGAAGAACACAGAATAAAGAATATAGACTATGGAATGCAGAATATAGAATATAGAATATAGAATAATGAGCACAAAATATAGAATAGAGAATATAGAACCCAGAATTTAGAACATGGAATGCAGAACACAGAATATAGTATATAGAATACAGAATACTGAATATACAATTTAAAATATAGAATGTAGAACACAGAATATAGAATATAGACTACGGAATGCAGAATAAAGTATATAGAATATAGAATGATGAACACAAAATGTAGAATAAAGAATAGAGAATATATAAACCCGAATTTATAACATGGAATATAGAACACAGAATTTGGAATATAAAATACAGAATACTTTATATTGAATTCAGAAAATACAATATAGAACACAGAATATGGAATGTAGAATACGGAATCTCTAATATTGAATACAGAATACAGAATGTAGAACACAGAATGTAGAATATGGAAAACAGAATACAGAAACGAGAATTTAGAACATGAAATGCACAACACTGAGTTTAGAATATAGAATACAGAATACTGAATATAAAATTTTGAATATAGAATGTAAAACACATAATAGGGAATGCACAATATGGAATGCAGAATATAGAATACAGAATATAGAATGTAGAACACAGAATATAGAATATGGAAAACAGAATACAGAACCCAGAATTTAGAACATGGAATGCAGAACACAGAATTTAGAATATAAAATACATAACACTGAAAATAGAATTTATAATATAGAAAGTAGAACACAGAATTTAGAATATAGAACACAGAATGCTGAATATAGTATTTAGAATATCGAATGTTGAACACAGATAATACAAAATTAAATAGAGAATATACAACTCAGAGTTTAGAATATGGAATGCAGAACACAGAATTTAGAATATAGAATACCGAATACTGAATATAGAATATGAATATACAATGTAGAACACAGAATTTAGAATATAGCATACAGAATACTGAATATAGAATTTAGAATATACAACGTAGATCACAGAATAAAGAATATAGAATACGGAATGCAGAATTTAGAATACAGAATATAGAATGTAGAATACAGAATATAGAATATGGGAAACAGAATACAAAACCCAGAATTGATAACATGGAATGCAGAACAGAGAATTTAGAATATAGAAAACAGAATACTGAATATAGAATTTAGAACATAAAATATAGAACACAGAATATAGAATAAAGAATACTGAAAAAAGAATTAAGAATATAGAATGTAGAACACAGAATATAGAATAGAGAACAAACAATATAGAACCCAGAATTTAGAACATGGAATGCAGAACACAGAATATAGAATATAGAATACAGAATACTGAATATAGATTTTAGAATATAGAATGTACAACACAGAATGTAGAATATAGTCTACGGAATGCAGAATATACTATATAGAATATAGAATGATGAACACAATATATAGAATATAGAATAGAAAAAATAGAACCCAGTATTTATAACATGGAATTTAGAACACAGAATTTAGAATATAGAATACCGAATACTAAATATAGAATATGAATATACAATGTAGAACACAGTATTTAGAATATAGAATACAGAATACTGAATATAGAATTTAGAACATAGAATGCGGAACACATAATTTACAATATATTATACAGAATACTTAATATAGTATTTAGAATATAGAATTTAGGACACAGAATATAGAATATAGACTACGGAATGCAGAATATAGAATATAGAATATAGAATGTTGAACCCAAATTATAGAATATAGAATAGAAATTATAGAACCCAGAATTTAGAAAATGGAAAGCAGAATTCAGTATTAAGTATATAGAATACAGAATACCGAATATGGATAATAGAACATGGAATGCAGAACCCAGAATATACAATATAGAATATGGAATACTGAATATAGAATTTAGAATATAGAATGTTGAACACAGAATATATGATATAGTGTATAGAATATAGAACCCAGAATTTAGAACATGGAATGCAGAACAAAGAATTTAGAATATAGAATACAGAATACTGAATATAGAATTTACAATATAGAATGTTGAACACAGAATTTAGAATATAGAATACAGAATTCTGAATATAGAATTTAGAATATAGAATATAGAATTCAGAATAGAGAATATAGAATAGAGAATATAGAACCGAGTATTTAGAACATGGAATGCACAACACAGAATATAGAATATAGAATACGGAATGCAAAACATAGAATACACAATATAGTATCTAGAACACAGAATGTAGAATATTGAAAACAGAATATGATCCCAGGATTTAGAACATGGAATGAAGAACACAGAATTTGGAATATAAAATACAGAATACTGAATATAGAACTTAGAATATAGAATGTAGAACACAGAATATAGATTATAGAATAGAGAATGTAGAACCCAGAATTTTGAACATGGAATACCGAACACAGAATTTAGAATATAGAATACAGAATACTGAATATAGAATTTAGAACATGGAAAGCAGAACTCAGAATATAGAATATAGAATACAGATTACTGAATATAGATTTGAGAACTTGGAGTGCAGAACACAGAATATAGAATATAGAATACGGAATACTGAATATAGAATTTAGAATATACAATATAGAACACAGAATATAGAATATAGTTTATAGAATATAGAACCCAGAATTTAGAACATGGAATGCAGAACAAAATATTAAGAATATAGAATACAGAATACTGAATATACAATTTAGAATATATAATGTAGAACACAGAGTATAAAATATAGAATACGGAATGCAGAATATTGAGTACATAATATAGAATGTAGAACACAGAATATAGAATATGGAAAACAGAATATAGAACCCAGGATTTAGAACAAGGAATGCAGAACACAGAATTTAGAATATAGAATACAGACTACTGAATATAGAATTTAGAATTTAGAATGTAGAACACAAAATTTAGAATATAGAATACCGAATACTGAATATAGAATATGAATATACAATGTAGAACACAGAATTTAGAATATAGAACACAGAATACTGAATATAGAATTTAGAATATACAATGTAGAAAACAGAATAAAGAATAGAGAGTACGGATAGCAGAATATAGAATACAGAATATAGAATGTAGGACACAGAATATAGAATATGGAAAACAGAATACATAACCCAGAATTAGAAAATGGAATGCTGAAGACAGAATTTAGAATATAGGAACAGAATACTGAATATAGAATTTCGAATATAGAATGTTGAACACAGAATTTTGATTATAAAAAAAGAATACTGAATACAGAATTTAGAATATAGAATTGAGAACACAGAATAGTGAATATAGAATAGAGAATATAGAACAGAGAATTTAGAACATGGAATTTAGAACACAGAATTTAGAATGTAGAATTCAGAATACTGAGTATCGAAATTATAATATAGAATGTAGAACTCAGAATTTTGAATATAGGATACGGAATGTAGAATATTGTATAAAGAACATAGAATATAGAACACAGAATATAGAATATGGAAAACAGAATACAGAACCCAAAATTTAGAACATGGAATGCAGAACACAGAATTTAGAGTATATAATACAGAATACTGAATATAAAATTTAGAATATAGAATGTAGAACACAGAATACGGAATGTAGAATACGGAATGCAGAATATTGAAAAAAGAATATAGAATATAGAACACAGAATTTAGAATATACACTTCGGAATGCAGAATATAGAATATAGAATATAGAAAGATGAACACAGAATATAGAATATAGAATAGAAAATATAGAACCCAGAATTTAGAACATGGAAAGCAGAATTCAGTATTTAGTATATAGAATACAGAATACCGAATATGGATAATAGAACATGGAATGCAGAACCCAGAATATACAATATAGAATATGGAATACTGAATATAGAATTTAGAATATAGAATTTTGAACACAGAATATAGAATATAGTGTATAGAATATAGAACCCAGAATTTAGAACATGGAATGCAGAACAAAGAATTTAGAATATAGAATACAGAATACTGAATATAGAATTTAGAATATAGAATGTTGAACACAGAATTAAAATATAGAATACAGAATTCTGAATATAGAATTTAGAATATAGAATATAGAACACAGAATAGAGAATATAGAATAGAGAATATAGAACCGAGTATTTAGAACATGGAATGCACAACACAGAAGTTAGAATATAGAATACAGAATACTGAATATAGAATTTAGAATATAGAATGTAGGACACAGAATATAGAATATAGACTACGGAATGCAGAATATAGGATATAGAATATAGAATGATGAACCCAAAGTATAGAATATAGAATAGAATATATAGAACCCAGAATTAAGAACATGGAATGTAGAACACCGAATTTAGAATATAGAATACAGAATACTGAATATAGAAAGTAGAACTCAGAATATGGAATGCAAGATACGGAATGCAGAATATTGAATACAGAATATAGACTGCAGAACACAGAATATAGAATATGGAAAACAGAATACAGAACACAGATTTTAGAACATGGAATGCAGAACACTGAATTTAGAATATAGAATACATACAACTGAAGATATAATTTATAATATAGAATGTAGAACACAGAATTTAGAATATAGAACACAGAATGCTGAATATAGTATTTAGAATATCGAATGTTGAACACAGATTATACAAAATTAAATAGAGAATATACAACCCAGAATTTAGAATATGGAATTTAGAACACAGAATTAAGAATATAGAATACCGAATACTGAATATAGAATATGAATATACAATGTAGAACACAGAATTTAGAATATGGAATACAGAATACTGAATATAGAATTTAGAATATACAACGTAGAACACAGAATATAGAATATAGAATACGGAATGCAGAATTTAGAATACAGAATATAGAATGTAGAACACAGAATATAGTATATAGACTACGGAATGCAGAATATAGAATACACAATATAGAATGATGAACACAAAATATAGAATATAGAATAGAGAATATAGAACCCAGAATTAAGAACATGGAAAGTAGAACACAGAATACAGTATATAGAATACAGAATACATAACATCGAATTTAGAATATAGAATGTAAAACCCAGAATTTGTAATGTAGAATACGGAATGCAGAATATTGAATACAGAATATAGAATGATGAACACAAAATATAGAATATAGAATAGAGAATATGGAACCCAAAATATAGAACATGGAATGAAGAACACAGAATTTAGAATATAGATTACAGAATACATAACATCGAATTTAGAATATAGAATGTAAAACACAGAATATGTAATGTAGAATACGGAATGCAGAATATTGAATACAGAATATAGAATGTAGAAGTCTGAATTTTGAATATGGAAAACAGAATATAGAACTCAGAATTTAGAACATGGAATGCAGAACACAGAATTTAGAAAATAGAATACAGATTTCTGAATATAGAATTTAGAATATTGAATGTACAACACAGAATACGGAATGTAGAATATGGAATGCAGAATATTGAAAACAGAATATAGAATGTAGAACACAGAATATAGAATATAGACTTCGGAATACAGAATATAGAATATAAAATATAGAAAGATGAACACAGAATATAGAATATACGATAGAAAACATAGAACCCCGAATTTAGAACATGGAAAGCAGAATTCAGTATTTAGTATATAGAATACAGAATACCGAATATGGATTATAGAACATGGAATGCAGAACACAGAATTCAGAATATAGAATACAGAATACTGAATATAGAATTTAGATTATAGAATGTAAGACACAGAATATAGAATGTAGAATACGGAATGCAAAATATAGAATACAGAATATAGAATGTAGAACACAGAATGTAGAATATGGAAAACAGAATACAGAAACGGGAATTTAGAACATGGAATGCACAACACAGAGTTTAGAATATAGAATACAGAATACTAAATATAAAATATTGAATATACAATATAGAACACAGAATACGGAATGTAGAATACGGAATGCAGAATATAGAATACACAATATAGAATGATGAACACAAAATATAGAATATAGAATAGAGAATATAGAACCCAGAATTAAGAACATGGAAAGTAGAACACAGAATACAGTATATAGAATACATACAACTGAAAATAGAATTTAGAATATAGAATATAGAACACAGAATTTAGAATATAGAACACAGAATGCTGAATATACAATTTAGAATATCGAATGTTGAACACAGAATATAGAAAATAGAATAGAGTATATAGAACCCAGAATTTAGAACGTGGAATTTAGTACACCGAATTTAGTATATAGAATACAGAATACTGAATATACAATTTAGAACATAGAATATGGAACACAGAATTTACAATATAGAATACAGAATACTTTATAAAGGATTTAGAATGTACAATTTAGGACACAGTATATAGAATATACACTATGGAATGCAGAATATAGAATATAGAATATAGAATGTTGAACCCAAATTTTAGAATATAGAATAGAAAATATAGAACCCAGAATTTAGAAATTGGAAAGCAGAATTCAGTATTTAGTATATAGAATACAGAATACCGAATATGGATTATAGAACATGGAATGCAGAACCCAGAAAATACAATATAGAATATGGAATACTGAATATAGAATATAGAATATAGAATTTAGAACACAGAATAAAGAATATAGAGTATAGTAATTAGAACACAGAATTTAGAACATGGAATGCAGAACACAGAATTTAGAACATAGAATACAGAATACTGAATATAGAATTTAGATTATAGAATGTAGGACACAAATTATAGAATGAAGAATACGGAATGCAAAACATAGAATACACAATATAGTATCTAGAACACACAATGTAGAATATTGAAAACAGAATATAGATCCCAGGATTTAGAACATAATGAAGAACACAGAATTTGGAATATAAAATACAGAATACTGAACATAGAATTTAGAATATAGAATGCAGAACACAGAATATAGATTATAGAATAGAGAATGTAGAACCCAGAATTTTGAACATGGAATGCCGAACACAGAATTTAGAATACAGAATACAGAATACTGAATATAGAATTTAGAACATGGAAAGCAGAAATCAGAATATAGGATTTAGAATACAGAATACTGAATATAGATTTTGGAACACGGAGTGCAGAACACAGAATCTAGAATATAGAATACGGAATACAGAATATAGAATTTAGAATATACAATTTAGAACACAGAATATAGAATATAGAGTATAGAATACAGAACCCAGAATTTAGAACATGGAATGCAGAACACAATATTAAGAATATAGAATACAGAATACTAAATATAAAATTTTGAATATAGAATGTAGATCACAGAATATGGAATGTAGAATACGGAATGCAGAATATAGAATAGAGAATATAAAATTTAGAACACTGAATATAGAATATGGAAAACAGAATACAGAACCCAGAATTTAGAACATGGAAAGCAGAACACTGAATTTAGAATATAGAATACATAGAACTGAAAATAGGATTTAGAATATAGAATGTAGAACACAGAATTTAGAATATAGAGAACAGAATACTGAATATAGAATTTCAAATATAGAATGTTGAACACAGAATTTAGAATATAGAAAACAGAATACTGAATATAGAATTTAGAATATAGAATTTAGAACACAGAATAGAGAATATAGAATAGAGAATATAGAACCGAGAATTTAGAACATGGAATGCAGAACACAGAATTTAGAATATAGAATTCATAATAATGAATATAGAATTTAGAATATAGAATGTATGACTCAGAATATAGAATATAGACTACGGAATGCAGAATATAGAATATAGAATATAGAATGATGAACCCAAAATATAGAATATAGAATAGAAAATATAGAACCCAGAATTAAGAACATGGAATGTAGAACACCGTATTTAGAATATAGAATACAGAATACTGAATATAGAATGTAGAACACAGAATATGGAATGTTAGATACGGAATGCAGAATATTGAATACAGAATATAGAATGTAGAACACAGAATATAGAATATAGACTTCGGAATGCAGAATATAGAATATAGAATATAGGAAGATGAACACAGAATATAGAATATAGGATAGAAAATATAGAACCCCGATTTTATAGCATGGAAAGCAGAATTCAGTATTTAGTATATAGAATACAGAATACCGAATATGGATTATAGAACATGGAATGCAGAACGCAGAAAATACAATATAGAATATGGAATACTGAATATAGAATATAGAACATAGAATTTAGAACACAGAGTAAAGATTATAGAGTATAGTATATAGAACCCAGAACTTAGAATATGGAATGCAGAACACAGAATTTAGAATATAGAATACAGAATACTGAATATAGAATTTAGATTATAGAATGTAGGACACAGAATATAGAATGTAGAATACGGGATGCCAAACACAGAATACACAATATATTATCTAGAACACAGAATGTAGAATATTGAAAACAGAATATAGATCCCAGGATTTAGAACATGGAATGAAGAACACAGAATTTGGAATATAATATACAGAATACTGAATATAGAATTTAGAATATAGAATGTAGAACACAGAATATAGATTATAGAATAGAGAATGTAGACCCAGAATATTGCACATGGAATGCCAAACACAGAATTTAGAATATAGAATACAGAATACTGAATATAGAATTTAGAACATGAAAAGCAGAACTCAGAATATAGAATATAGAATACAGAATACTGAATATTGATTTGAGAACATGGACTGCAGAACCCAGAATATAGAATACGGAATACGGAATACTGAATATAGAATTTAGAATATACAATTTAGAACACAGAATATAGAATATAGAGTATAGAATATAGAACCTAGAATTTAGAACATGGAATGCAGAACACAATATAAAGAATATAGAATACAGAATACTAAATATAAAATTTTGAATATAGAATGTAGACCACAGAATATGGAATGTAGAATACGGAATGCAGAATATAGAATGCAGAATATAAAATTTAGAACACAGAATAAAGAATATAGAAAACAGAATACAGAATCCAGAATTTAGAACATGGAATGCAGAACACAGAATTTAGAATATAGAGTACAGAATACTGAATATAGAATTTAGATTATAGAATGTAGGACACAGAATATAGAATATAGAATACGGAATGCAAAATATTGAATACACAATATAGTATCTAGAACACAGAATGTAGAATATTGAAAACAGTATATGAACCCAGGATTTAGAACATGGAATGAAGAACACAGAATTTGGAATATAAAATACAGAATAGTGAATATAGAATTTAGAATATAGAATGTAGAAAACAGAATATAAATTATAGAATAGAGAATGTAAAACCCAGAATTTTGAACATGGAATGCCGAACACAGAATTTAGAATATAGAATACAGAATACTGAATATAAAATTTAGAACATGGAAAGCAGAACTCAGAATATAGAATATAGAATAAAGAATAGTGAATATAGATTTGAGAACATGGAATGCAGAACCCAGAATATAGAATATAGAATACGGAATACTGAATATAGAATTTAGAATATACAATTGAGAACACAGAATATAGAATATAGAGTATAGAATATAGAACCCAGAATTTAGAACATGGAATGCAGTACACAATTTTAAGAATATAGAATACAGAATACTGAATATAGAATATAGAATTTGGAATGTAGAACACAGAGTATAGAATATAGAATACGGAATGCAGAATATTGAGTACAGAATATAGAATTTAGAACATAGAATATAGAATATGGAAAACAGAATATAGAACCCAGGATTTAGAATATGGAATGCAGAACACTGAATTTAGAATATAGAATACAGACTACTGAATATAGAATTTAGAATTTTGAATGTAGAACACAAAATTTAGAATATAGAATACCAAATACTGAATATAGAAAATGAATATACAATGTAGAACACAGAATTTAGAATATACAATACAGAATACTGAATATAGTATTTAGAATATACAATGTAGAAAACAGAATAAAGAATATAGAATACAGAAAGCAGAATATAGAATACAGTATATAGAATGTAGGACACAGAATATAGAATATGGAAAACAGAATACAAAACCCAGAATTGAGAATATGGAATGCAGAAGACAGAATTTAGAATATAGAGAACAGAATACTGCATATAGTATTTCGAATATAGAATGTTGAACACAGAATTTAGAATATAGAACACTGAATACTGAATATAGAATTTAGAATATAGAATTGAGAACACAGAATAGAGAATATAGAATAGAGAATATAGAACAGAGAATTTAGAACATGGAATTTAGAACACAGAATTTAGAATATAGAATACAGAATACTGAGTATCGAAATTACAATATAGAATGTAGAACTCAGAATTTAGAATATAGGATACGGAATGTAGAATAAAGAATAAAGAATATAGAATACAGAACACAAAATATAGAATATGGAAAACAGAATACAGAACTCAAAATTTAGAACATGGAATGCAGAACACAGAATTTAGAGTATATACTACAGAATACTGAATATAAAATTTAGAATATAGAATGTAGAACACAGAATACGGAATGTAGAATACGGAATGCAGAATATTGAAAAAAGAATATAGAATGTAGAACACAGAATTCAGAATATGGAAAACAGAATATAGAACCCAGAATTTAGAACATGGAATGCAGAACACAGAATATAGAATATAGAATACAGAATACTGAATATACTATTTAAAATATAGAATGTAGAACACAGAATATAGAATATAGTCTACGGAATGCAGAATATAGTATATAGAATATAGAATGATGAACACAAAATGTAGAATAAAGAATAGAGAATATAAAATCCAGAATTTATAACATGGAAAGTAGAACACAGAATTTGGAATATAAAATACAGAATACTTAATATTGAATTTGGAAAATACAATATAGGACACATAATATGGAATGTAGAATACGGAATGTCTAATATTGAATACAGAATATAGAATGTAGAACACAGAATGTAGAATATGGATTACAGAATTCAGAAACGAGAATTTAGAACATGGAATGCACAACACAGAATTTAGAATATAGAATACAGATTACTGAATATAGAATTTAGAATATAGAATGTAGAACACAGAATTTAGAGTATAGAATAAAGAATACTGAATATAGAATTTAGAATATAGAATGTAAACACAGAATATAGAATATAGACAACGGAATGCAGAATGTAGAATATAGAATATAGAATAATGAGCACAAAATGTAAAATAGAGAATATAGAATCCAGAATATAGAACATGGAATGCAGAACACAGAATTTAGTATATAGAATACCGAATACTGAATATAGGATATGAATATACAATGTAGAACACAGAATATAGAATATAGAATACAGAATGCAGAATATAGAATACAGAATATAGAATGTAGAACACAGAATATAGAATATGAAAAACAGCAACAAAACACAGTATTGAGAACATGGAATGCAGAACACAGAATTTAGAATATAGAAAACAGAATACTGAATATAGAATTTCGACTATAAAATGTAAAACACAGAATTTAGAATATAAAATAAAGAATACTGAATATAGAATTTAGAAAAGAGAATGTAGAAACAGAATATAAAACAGAGAATAGATAGTATAGAACCGAGAACTTAGAACACGGAAAGCAGAACACAGAATTTAGAATATAGAATACAGAATACTTAATATAAAATTTAGAATATAGAATGTTGAACACAGAGTATAGAATATAGAATACGGTATAATGAATATAGAATTTAGAATATAGAATGTAGAACACAGAATATACAATATAGAATGCGAAATGCAGAATATAGAATACAGAAAATAGAATGTAGAACACAGAATATAGAATATTGAATAGAGTATATGGAACCCAAAATTTAGAACATAAAATGCAGAACACAGGATTTACAATATAAAATACAGAATACTGAATATAGAAGTAGAACACAGAATATAGAATACAGCATGCAGAATATACAATACAGAATATAGAAAGCAGAACACAGAATATAGAATATGGAAAACAGAATAGAAAACTCAGAATATAGAACATGGAATGCAGAACACAGATTTTAGAAAATAATACAGAATACTGAATATAGAATTTAGAATATAGAATGAAGAACACAGAATATAGAATATAGTATAGAGAATATAGAACCCAGAATTTAGAACATGGAATGCAGTACACAGAATATAGAATACAGAATACCGAATACTGAATGTAGAATTTTGAATAAAGAATGTAGAACACAGAATTTAGAATATAGGATACGAAATGTAGAATATAGAATACAGAATTTAGAATGTAGAACACAAAATATAGAATATGGAAAACAGAATACAGAACCCAAAATTTAGATCATGGAATGCAGAACACAGAATTTAGAGTATATAATACAGATTACTGAATATAAAATTTAGAATATAGAATGTAGAACACAGAATACGGAATGTAGAATACGGAATGCAGAATATTGAAAAAAGAATATAGAATATAGAACACAGAATTTAGAAT
Organism: Vicugna pacos; assembly: GCF_048564905.1. Classification (NCBI taxonomy): domain Eukaryota; kingdom Metazoa; phylum Chordata; class Mammalia; order Artiodactyla; family Camelidae; genus Vicugna; species Vicugna pacos. The sequence continues at coordinate 4,932,562 of NW_027328737.1, forward strand.
ATACACTTCGGAATGCAGAATATAGAATATAGAATATAGAAAGATGAACACAGAATATAGAATATAGAATAGAAAATATAGAACCCAGAATTTAGAACATGGAAAGCAGAATTCAGTATTTAGTATATAGAATACAGAATACCGAATATGGATAATAGAACATGGAATGCAGAACCCAGAATATACAATATAGAATATGGAATACTGAATATAGAATTTAGAATATAGAATTTTGAACACAGAATATAGAATATAGTGTATAGAATATAGAACCCAGAATTTAGAACATGGAATGCAGAACAAAGAATTTAGAATATAGAATACAGAATACTGAATATAGAATTTAGAATATAGAATGTTGAACACAGAATTAAAATATAGAATACAGAATTCTGAATATAGAATTTAGAATATAGAATATAGAACACAGAATAGAGAATATAGAATAGAGAATATAGAACCGAGTATTTAGAACATGGAATGCACAACACAGAAGTTAGAATATAGAATACAGAATACTGAATATAGAATTTAGAATATAGAATGTAGGACACAGAATATAGAATATAGACTACGGAATGCAGAATATAGGATATAGAATATAGAATGATGAACCCAAAGTATAGAATATAGAATAGAATATATAGAACCCAGAATTAAGAACATGGAATGTAGAACACCGAATTTAGAATATAGAATACAGAATACTGAATATAGAAAGTAGAACTCAGAATATGGAATGCAAGATACGGAATGCAGAATATTGAATACAGAATATAGACTGCAGAACACAGAATATAGAATATGGAAAACAGAATACAGAACACAGATTTTAGAACATGGAATGCAGAACACTGAATTTAGAATATAGAATACATACAACTGAAGATATAATTTATAATATAGAATGTAGAACACAGAATTTAGAATATAGAACACAGAATGCTGAATATAGTATTTAGAATATCGAATGTTGAACACAGATTATACAAAATTAAATAGAGAATATACAACCCAGAATTTAGAATATGGAATTTAGAACACAGAATTAAGAATATAGAATACCGAATACTGAATATAGAATATGAATATACAATGTAGAACACAGAATTTAGAATATGGAATACAGAATACTGAATATAGAATTTAGAATATACAACGTAGAACACAGAATATAGAATATAGAATACGGAATGCAGAATTTAGAATACAGAATATAGAATGTAGAACACAGAATATAGTATATAGACTACGGAATGCAGAATATAGAATACACAATATAGAATGATGAACACAAAATATAGAATATAGAATAGAGAATATAGAACCCAGAATTAAGAACATGGAAAGTAGAACACAGAATACAGTATATAGAATACAGAATACATAACATCGAATTTAGAATATAGAATGTAAAACCCAGAATTTGTAATGTAGAATACGGAATGCAGAATATTGAATACAGAATATAGAATGATGAACACAAAATATAGAATATAGAATAGAGAATATGGAACCCAAAATATAGAACATGGAATGAAGAACACAGAATTTAGAATATAGATTACAGAATACATAACATCGAATTTAGAATATAGAATGTAAAACACAGAATATGTAATGTAGAATACGGAATGCAGAATATTGAATACAGAATATAGAATGTAGAAGTCTGAATTTTGAATATGGAAAACAGAATATAGAACTCAGAATTTAGAACATGGAAAGCAGAACACAGAATTTAGAAAATAGAATACAGATTTCTGAATATAGAATTTAGAATATTGAATGTACAACACAGAATACGGAATGTAGAATATGGAATGCAGAATATTGAAAACAGAATATAGAATGTAGAACACAGAATATAGAATATAGACTTCGGAATACAGAATATAGAATATAAAATATAGAAAGATGAACACAGAATATAGAATATACGATAGAAAACATAGAACCCCGAATTTAGAACATGGAAAGCAGAATTCAGTATTTAGTATATAGAATACAGAATACCGAATATGGATTATAGAACATGGAATGCAGAACACAGAATTCAGAATATAGAATACAGAATACTGAATATAGAATTTAGATTATAGAATGTAAGACACAGAATATAGATTGTAGAATACGGAATGCAAAATATAGAATACAGAATATAGAATGTAGAACACAGAATGTAGAATATGGAAAACAGAATACAGAAACGGGAATTTAGAACATGGAATGCACAACACAGAGTTTAGAATATAGAATACAGAATACTAAATATAAAATATTGAATATACAATATAGAACACAGAATACGGAATGTAGAATACGGAATGCAGAATATAGAATACACAATATAGAATGATGAACACAAAATATAGAATATAGAATAGAGAATATAGAACCCAGAATTAAGAACATGGAAAGTAGAACACAGAATACAGTATATAGAATACATACAACTGAAAATAGAATTTAGAATATAGAATATAGAACACAGAATTTAGAATATAGAACACAGAATGCTGAATATACAATTTAGAATATCGAATGTTGAACACAGAATATAGAAAATAGAATAGAGTATATAGAACCCAGAATTTAGAACGTGGAATTTAGTACACCGAATTTAGTATATAGAATACAGAATACTGAATATACAATTTAGAACATAGAATATGGAACACAGAATTTACAATATAGAATACAGAATACTTTATAAAGGATTTAGAATGTACAATTTAGGACACAGTATATAGAATATACACTATGGAATGCAGAATATAGAATATAGAATATAGAATGTTGAACCCAAATTTTAGAATATAGAATAGAAAATATAGAACCCAGAATTTAGAAATTGGAAAGCAGAATTCAGTATTTAGTATATAGAATACAGAATACCGAATATGGATTATAGAACATGGAATGCAGAACCCAGAAAATACAATATAGAATATGGAATACTGAATATAGAATATAGAATATAGAATTTAGAACACAGAATAAAGAATATAGAGTATAGTAATTAGAACACAGAATTTAGAACATGGAATGCAGAACACAGAATTTAGAACATAGAATACAGAATACTGAATATAGAATTTAGATTATAGAATGTAGGACACAAATTATAGAATGAAGAATACGGAATGCAAAACATAGAATACACAATATAGTATCTAGAACACACAATGTAGAATATTGAAAACAGAATATAGATCCCAGGATTTAGAACATAATGAAGAACACAGAATTTGGAATATAAAATACAGAATACTGAACATAGAATTTAGAATATAGAATGCAGAACACAGAATATAGATTATAGAATAGAGAATGTAGAACCCAGAATTTTGAACATGGAATGCCGAACACAGAATTTAGAATACAGAATACAGAATACTGAATATAGAATTTAGAACATGGAAAGCAGAAATCAGAATATAGGATTTAGAATACAGAATACTGAATATAGATTTTGGAACACGGAGTGCAGAACACAGAATCTAGAATATAGAATACGGAATACAGAATATAGAATTTAGAATATACAATTTAGAACACAGAATATAGAATATAGAGTATAGAATACAGAACCCAGAATTTAGAACATGGAATGCAGAACACAATATTAAGAATATAGAATACAGAATACTAAATATAAAATTTTGAATATAGAATGTAGATCACAGAATATGGAATGTAGAATACGGAATGCAGAATATAGAATAGAGAATATAAAATTTAGAACACTGAATATAGAATATGGAAAACAGAATACAGAACCCAGAATTTAGAACATGGAAAGCAGAACACTGAATTTAGAATATAGAATACATAGAACTGAAAATAGGATTTAGAATATAGAATGTAGAACACAGAATTTAGAATATAGAGAACAGAATACTGAATATAGAATTTCAAATATAGAATGTTGAACACAGAATTTAGAATATAGAAAACAGAATACTGAATATAGAATTTAGAATATAGAATTTAGAACACAGAATAGAGAATATAGAATAGAGAATATAGAACCGAGAATTTAGAACATGGAATGCAGAACACAGAATTTAGAATATAGAATTCATAATAATGAATATAGAATTTAGAATATAGAATGTATGACTCAGAATATAGAATATAGACTACGGAATGCAGAATATAGAATATAGAATATAGAATGATGAACCCAAAATATAGAATATAGAATAGAAAATATAGAACCCAGAATTAAGAACATGGAATGTAGAACACCGTATTTAGAATATAGAATACAGAATACTGAATATAGAATGTAGAACACAGAATATGGAATGTTAGATACGGAATGCAGAATATTGAATACAGAATATAGAATGTAGAACACAGAATATAGAATATAGACTTCGGAATGCAGAATATAGAATATAGAATATAGGAAGATGAACACAGAATATAGAATATAGGATAGAAAATATAGAACCCCGATTTTATAGCATGGAAAGCAGAATTCAGTATTTAGTATATAGAATACAGAATACCGAATATGGATTATAGAACATGGAATGCAGAACGCAGAAAATACAATATAGAATATGGAATACTGAATATAGAATATAGAACATAGAATTTAGAACACAGAGTAAAGATTATAGAGTATAGTATATAGAACCCAGAACTTAGAATATGGAATGCAGAACACAGAATTTAGAATATAGAATACAGAATACTGAATATAGAATTTAGATTATAGAATGTAGGACACAGAATATAGAATGTAGAATACGGGATGCCAAACACAGAATACACAATATATTATCTAGAACACAGAATGTAGAATATTGAAAACAGAATATAGATCCCAGGATTTAGAACATGGAATGAAGAACACAGAATTTGGAATATAATATACAGAATACTGAATATAGAATTTAGAATATAGAATGTAGAACACAGAATATAGATTATAGAATAGAGAATGTAGACCCAGAATATTGCACATGGAATGCCAAACACAGAATTTAGAATATAGAATACAGAATACTGAATATAGAATTTAGAACATGAAAAGCAGAACTCAGAATATAGAATATAGAATACAGAATACTGAATATTGATTTGAGAACATGGACTGCAGAACCCAGAATATAGAATACGGAATACGGAATACTGAATATAGAATTTAGAATATACAATTTAGAACACAGAATATAGAATATAGAGTATAGAATATAGAACCTAGAATTTAGAACATGGAATGCAGAACACAATATAAAGAATATAGAATACAGAATACTAAATATAAAATTTTGAATATAGAATGTAGACCACAGAATATGGAATGTAGAATACGGAATGCAGAATATAGAATGCAGAATATAAAATTTAGAACACAGAATATAGAATATGGAAAACAGAATACAGAACCCAGAATTTAGAACATGGAATGCAGAACACTGAATTTAGAATATAGAATACATACAACTGAAAAAAGAATTTAGAATATAGAATGTAGAACACACAATTTAGAATTTAGAACACAGAATGCTGAATATAGTATTTAGAATATCGAATGTTGAACACAGTATATAAAAATAGAATGGAGTATATAGAACCCGGAATTTAGAACATGGAATTTAGAACACATAATTTAGAATATAGAATACATAATACTGAATGTAGAATTTTCAACATAGAATGCGGAACACAGAATTTACAATATAGAATACAGAATACTTAATAAAGAATTTAGGACACAGAATATAGAATATAGAATAAAGAATACTGAATATAGAATTTAAAATATAGAATGTAGAACACAGAATATAGAATAGAGAATAGAGAATATAGAACCCAGAATTTAGTACATGGAATGCAGAACACAGAATATAGAATATAGAATACAGAATACTGAATATAGACTTTAGAATATAGAATGTAGAACACAGAATATAGAATATAGTCTACGGAATGCAGAATATAGTATATAGAAAATAGAATGAGGAACAATATATATAGGATTTAGAATAGAAAAAATAGAACCCACTATTTATAACATGGAATATAGAACACAGAATTTAGAATATAGAATACAGAATACTAAATATAGAATATGAATATACAATGTAGAACACACAATTTAGAATATAGAATACAGAATACTGAATATAGAATTTTGAACATAGAATGCGGAACACAGAATTTACAATATAGTATACAGAATACTTAATATAGAATTTAGAATATAGAATTTAGGACACAGAATATAGAATATAGACTACGGAATGCAGAATATAGAATATAGAATATAGAATGATGAACCCAAAGTATAGAATATAGAATAGAAATTATAGAACCCAGAATTTAGAAAATTGAAAGCAGAATTCAGTATTTAGTATATAGAATACAGAATACCGAATATGGATTATAGAACACGGAATGCAGAACCCAGAAAATACAATATAAAATATGGAATACTGAATATAGAATATAGAATATAGAATTTAGAACACAGAATAAAGAATATAGAGAATAGTATATAGAATCCAGAATTTAGAACATGGAATGCAGAACACAGAATTTAGAATATAGAGTACAGAATACTGAATATAGAATTTAGATTATAGAATGTAGGACACAGAATATAGAATATAGAATACGGAATGCAAAATATTGAATACACAATATAGTATCTAGAACACAGAATGTAGAATATTGAAAACAGTATATGAACCCAGGATTTAGAACATGGAATGAAGAACACAGAATTTGGAATATAAAATACAGAATAGTGAATATAGAATTTAGAATATAGAATGTAGAAAACAGAATATAAATTATAGAATAGAGAATGTAAAACCCAGAATTTTGAACATGGAATGCCGAACACAGAATTTAGAATATAGAATACAGAATACTGAATATAAAATTTAGAACATGGAAAGCAGAACTCAGAATATAGAATATAGAATAAAGAATAGTGAATATAGATTTGAGAACATGGAATGCAGAACCCAGAATATAGAATATAGAATACGGAATACTGAATATAGAATTTAGAATATACAATTGAGAACACAGAATATAGAATATAGAGTATAGAATATAGAACCCAGAATTTAGAACATGGAATGCAGTACACAATTTTAAGAATATAGAATACAGAATACTGAATATAGAATATAGAATTTGGAATGTAGAACACAGAGTATAGAATATAGAATACGGAATGCAGAATATTGAGTACAGAATATAGAATTTAGAACATAGAATATAGAATATGGAAAACAGAATATAGAACCCAGGATTTAGAATATGGAATGCAGAACACTGAATTTAGAATATAGAATACAGACTACTGAATATAGAATTTAGAATTTTGAATGTAGAACACAAAATTTAGAATATAGAATACCAAATACTGAATATAGAAAATGAATATACAATGTAGAACACAGAATTTAGAATATACAATACAGAATACTGAATATAGTATTTAGAATATACAATGTAGAAAACAGAATAAAGAATATAGAATACAGAAAGCAGAATATAGAATACAGTATATAGAATGTAGGACACAGAATATAGAATATGGAAAACAGAATACAAAACCCAGAATTGAGAATATGGAATGCAGAAGACAGAATTTAGAATATAGAGAACAGAATACTGCATATAGTATTTCGAATATAGAATGTTGAACACAGAATTTAGAATATAGAAAACTGAATACTGAATATAGAATTTAGAATATAGAATTGAGAACACAGAATAGAGAATATAGAATAGAGAATATAGAACAGAGAATTTAGAACATGGAATTTAGAACACAGAATTTAGAATATAGAATACAGAATACTGAGTATCGAAATTACAATATAGAATGTAGAACTCAGAATTTAGAATATAGGATACGGAATGTAGAATAAAGAATAAAGAATATAGAATATAGAACACAAAATATAGAATATGGAAAACAGAATACAGAACTCAAAATTTAGAACATGGAATGCAGAACACAGAATTTAGAGTATATACTACAGAATACTGAATATAAAATTTAGAATATAGAATGTAGAACACAGAATACGGAATGTAGAATACGGAATGCAGAATATTGAAAAAAGAATATAGAATGTAGAACACAGAATTCAGAATATGGAAAACAGAATATAGAACCCAGAATTTAGAACATGGAATGCAGAACACAGAATATAGAATATAGAATACAGAATACTGAATATACTATTTAAAATATAGAATGTAGAACACAGAATATAGAATATAGTCTACGGAATGCAGAATATAGTATATAGAATATAGAATGATGAACACAAAATGTAGAATAAAGAATAGAGAATATAAAATCCAGAATTTATAACATGGAAAGTAGAACACAGAATTTGGAATATAAAATACAGAATACTTAATATTGAATTTGGAAAATACAATATAGGACACATAATATGGAATGTAGAATACGGAATGTCTAATATTGAATACAGAATATAGAATGTAGAACACAGAATGTAGAATATGGATTACAGAATTCAGAAACGAGAATTTAGAACATGGAATGCACAACACAGAATTTAGAATATAGAATACAGATTACTGAATATAGAATTTAGAATATAGAATGTAGAACACAGAATTTAGAGTATAGAATAAAGAATACTGAATATAGAATTTAGAATATAGAATGTAAACACAGAATATAGAATATAGACAACGGAATGCAGAATGTAGAATATAGAATATAGAATAATGAGCACAAAATGTAAAATAGAGAATATAGAATCCAGAATATAGAACATGGAATGCAGAACACAGAATTTAGTATATAGAATACCGAATACTGAATATAGGATATGAATATACAATGTAGAACACAGAATATAGAATATAGAATACAGAATGCAGAATATAGAATACAGAATATAGAATGTAGAACACAGAATATAGAATATGAAAAACAGCAACAAAACACAGTATTGAGAACATGGAATGCAGAACACAGAATTTAGAATATAGAAAACAGAATACTGAATATAGAATTTCGACTATAAAATGTAAAACACAGAATTTAGAATATAAAATAAAGAATACTGAATATAGAATTTAGAAAAGAGAATGTAGAAACAGAATATAAAACAGAGAATAGATAGTATAGAACCGAGAACTTAGAACACGGAAAGCAGAACACAGAATTTAGAATATAGAATACAGAATACTTAATATAAAATTTAGAATATAGAATGTTGAACACAGAGTATAGAATATAGAATACGGTATAATGAATATAGAATTTAGAATATAGAATGTAGAACACAGAATATACAATATAGAATGCGAAATGCAGAATATAGAATACAGAAAATAGAATGTAGAACACAGAATATAGAATATTGAATAGAGTATATGGAACCCAAAATTTAGAACATAAAATGCAGAACACAGGATTTACAATATAAAATACAGAATACTGAATATAGAAGTAGAACACAGAATATAGAATACAGCATGCAGAATATACAATACAGAATATAGAAAGCAGAACACAGAATATAGAATATGGAAAACAGAATAGAAAACTCAGAATATAGAACATGGAATGCAGAACACAGATTTTAGAAAATAATACAGAATACTGAATATAGAATTTAGAATATAGAATGAAGAACACAGAATATAGAATATAGTATAGAGAATATAGAACCCAGAATTTAGAACATGGAATGCAGTACACAGAATATAGAATACAGAATACCGAATACTGAATGTAGAATTTTGAATAAAGAATGTAGAACACAGAATTTAGAATATAGGATACGAAATGTAGAATATAGAATACAGAATTTAGAATGTAGAACACAAAATATAGAATATGGAAAACAGAATACAGAACCCAAAATTTAGATCATGGAATGCAGAACACAGAATTTAGAGTATATAATACAGATTACTGAATATAAAATTTAGAATATAGATTGTAAAACACAGATTATGGAATGCAGAATACGGAATGCAGAATATTGAATACAGAATATAGAATGTAGAACACAGAATATAGAATATGGAAAACAGAATATACAACCCAGAATATTGAACATGGAATGCAGAACACTGAATTTAAAATATAGAATACTGATTACTGAATATAGAATTTAGAATATACAATGCAGAACACAGAATATAGAATGTAGAATATTGAATGCAGAATATAGAATACAGAATATAGAATGGAGAACACAGAATATAGAATATAGAATAGAGTATATGGAACACAAAATTTAGAACATGGAACGCAGAACACAGAATTTAGAATATAGAATACAGAATACTGAATATAGAATTTAGAATATAGAATGTAGAACACAGTATATGGAATGCAGAATACGGAATGCAAAATATAGAATTCAGAATATAGAATGTAGAACACAGAATGTAGAATATGGAACACAGAATACAGAAACGAGAATTTAGAACATGGAATGCGCAACACAGAGTTTAGAATATAGAATACAGATTACTGAATATAATATTTTGAATATAGAATGTAGAACACAGAATATGGAATGTAGAATACGGAATGCAGAAAATAGAATACAGAATATAGAATGTAGAACACAGAATATAGAATATGGAAAACAGAATACAGAACCCAGAATTTAGAACATGGAATGCAGAACACTGAATACAGAATATAGAATACATACAACTGAAAATAGAATTTAGAATATAGAATGTAGAACACAGAATTTAGTTTATAGAACACAGAATGCTGAATATAGTATTTAGAATATCGAATGTTGAACACAGAATATAGTATATAGACTACGGAATGCAGAATATAGAATCTAGAATATAGAATAATGAGCACAAAATATAGAATAGAGAATATAGAACCCAGAATTTAGAACATGGAATGCAGAACACAGAATTAAGAATATAGAACACCGAATACTGAATATAGAATATGAATATACAAAGTACAACTCAGAATATAGAATATAGAATATGGAATGCAGAATATAGAATACAGATTATAGAATGTAGAACACAGAATAAAGAATATGGAAAACAGAAACAAAACACAGAATAAAGAACATGGATTGCAGAACACAGAATATAGAATATACAAAACAGAACACTGAATATAGAATTTCGACTATAGAATATAGAACACAGAATTTAGAATATAAAATAAAGAATACTGAATATAGAATTTGGAATATAGAATGTAGAAACAGAATATAGAATAGAGAATAGAGAGTATAGAACCTAGAATTTAGAACACGGAAAGCAGAACACAGAATTTAGAATATAGAATACAGAATATTTAATATAAAATTTAGAATATAGAATGTTGAAAACAGAGTATATAATATAGAATACGGAATGATGAATATAGAATATTGAATATAGAATATAAAACACAGAATATAGAATATAGAATACGGAATACAGAATATAGAATATAGAATATAGAATGTAGAACACAGAATATAGAATATTGAATAGAGTATATGGAACACAAAATTTAGAACATATAATGCAGAACACAGAATTTAGAATATAAATTACAGAATACTGAATATAGAATTAGAACACAGAATATAGAATACGGCATGCAGCATATACAATACAGAAAATATAAGGCAGAACACAGAATATAGAATACGGAAAACAGAATATAGAACTCAGAATATAGAACATGGAATGCAGAACAGAGGTTTCAGAATATAGAATACAGAATACTGAATATAGAATTTAGAATATAGAATGTAGAACACAGATTTAGAATTTATAATAAAGAATACTGAATATAGAATTTAGAATATAGAATGAAGAACACAGAATATAGAATATAGTATAGAGAATATAGAACCCAGAATTTAAAACATGGAATGCAGAACACAGAATATAGAATATAGAACATGGAATACTTAACATAGAATTTATATTATACAATGTAGAACACAGAATATTGAATACAGAGTATAGAATATAGAACCCAGAATTTAGAACATGGAATGCAGAACACAATATTTAGAATATAGCATACTGAATACTGAATATAGAATTTAGAATATAGAATGTAGAACACAGAGTATAGAATATAGACTTCAGAATGCAGAATATTGAGTACAGAATATAGAATGTAGAACACAGAATTTAAAATATGGAAAACAGAATATAGAACCCAGGATATAGAACATGGAATGCAGAACACAGAATTTAGAATATAGAATACAGACTACTGAATATAGAATTCAGAATTTAGAATGTAGAACACAGAATATGGAATGATAGATACGGAATACAGAATATTGAATACAGAATATAGAATGTAGAACACAGAATATAGAATATAGACTTCGGGATGCAGAATATAGAATATAGAATATAGAAAGATGAACACAGAATATAGAATATAGAATAGAAAATATAGAACCCAGAATTTAGTACATGGAAAGCAGAATACAGTATTTAGTATATAGAATACAGAATACCGAATATGGATTTAGAACATGGAATGCAGATCCCAGAATAAACAATATAGGATACGAAATACTGAATATAGAATTTAGAATACAGAATTTAGAACACAGAATATAGAATTTAGAATAGAGAATATAGAACCCAGAATTTATAACATGGAATGTAGGACACAGAATTTAGAATATAGAATACAGAATACTGAATATCGAATTAAGAATATAGAATGTACAACACAGTATATGGAATGTAGAATACGGAATGCAGAATATTGAATACAGAATATAGAATGTAGAACACACAATATAGATTATAGAATATAGAATGTAGAAACCAGTATTTTGAACATGGAATGCCGAACACAGAATTTAGAATATAGAATACAGAATACTGAATATAGAATTTAGAACATAGAATGCGGAACACAGAATATACAATATAGAATACAGAATGCTTAATATAGTATTTAGAACATAGAATGCGGAACACAGCAATTAGAATATAGAATAAAGAATACTGAATATATAATTTACAACATGGAAAGTAGAACTCAGAATATAGAATATAGAACAGAATACTGAATATATATTTTAGAACATGGAATGCAGAAACCAGAATATAGAATATAGAATACGGAATACTGAATATAGAATTTAGAATATACAATGTAGAACACAGAATATAGAATATAGGGTATAGAATGTAGAATCCAGAATTTAGAACATGGAAAGCAGAACGCAATATTTAGAATATAGAATACAGAATACTGAATATAAAATATAGAATACAGAATGTAGAACACAGAGTATAGAATATAGAATACGGAATGCAGAATATTGAGTACAGAATATAGAATGTAGAACACAGAATTTAGAATATGGAAAACAGAATATAGAACCCAGCATTTAGAACATGGAATGCAAAACACAGAATTTAGAATATAGAATACAGACTACTGAATATAGAATTTAGAATTTAGAATGTAGAACACAGAATTTAGAATATACAAAACCCAATACTGAATATAGAATATGAATATACAATGTAGAACACAGAATTAAGAATATAGAATACATAATACTGAATATAGAATTTAGAATATACAACGTAGAAAACAGAATATAGAATACGGAAAGCAGAATATAGAATACAGAATATAGAATGTAGAACACAGAATATTGAATATGGAAAAAAGAATACAAAACCCAGGATTGAGAACATTGAATGCAGAACACAGAATTTAGAAGATAGAAAATAGAATACTGAATATAGAATTTCAAATATAGAATGTTGAACACAGAATACGGGATATAGAAAACAGAAATCTGAATACAGAATTTAGAATATAGAATGTACAAAACAGAATAGAGAATTTAGAATTGAGAATATAGAACCCAGAATTTAGAACATGAAATGCAGAATACAATATATAGAATATAGAATACAGAATAATGAATATAGAATTTAGAATATAGAATGTTGAACACAGAATATAGAATATAGACGACGGAATGCAGAATATATAATATAGAATATAGAATGTTGAACCCAAAGTATAGAATATAGAATAGAAAATATAGAAGCCATAATTAAGAACATGGAATGTAGAACACAGTAGTTAGAATATAGAATACAGAATACTGAATATCGAATTTAGAATATAGAATGTGGAACACAGAATATGGAATGTTAGATACGGAATGCAAAATTTTCAATACAAAATATAGAATGTAGAAGTCAGAATATAGAGTATAGAATTCGGAATGCAGAATATAGAATATAGAATATAGAAAGATGAACACAATATAGAATATAGAATAGAAAATATAGAACACATAATTTAGAACATGGAATGCAGAATTCAGTATTTAGTATATAGAATACAAAATACCGAATATGGATTATAGAACATGGAATGCAGAACTCAGAATATACAATATAGAATACGGAATACTGAAAATAGAATTTAGAATATAGAATGTAGAACACAAAATATAGAATATAGAGTATAGAATATAGAAACCAGAATTTGGAACATGTAATGCAGAACACAGAATTTAGAATATAGAAAACAGAATACTGAATATAGAATTTAGATTATAGAATGTAGGACACAGAATATAGAATGTAGAATACGGAATGCAAAATATTGGATACAGAATATAGAATGTAGAACACAGAATATAGAATACGGAAAACAGAATACAGAACCCAGAATTTAGAACATGGAATGCAGAACCCTGAATTAGAATATAGAATACATACAACTGAAAATAGAATTTATTATATAGAATGTAGAACACAGAATTCAGAATATAGAACACACAGTGCTGAATATAGTATTTAGAATATCAAATGTTGAACACAGAATATAGAAAATAGAATAGAGAATAAAGAACCCAGAATTTAGAACATGGAATTTACACACAGAATTTATAATATAGGATACAGAATACTGAGTATCGAACTTAGAATATAGAATATAGTACTCAGAATATAGAATATAGGATACGGAATGCAGAATATAGAATAAAGAATATAGAATATAGAACACAAAATATAGAATATGGAAAACAGAATACAGAACACAAAATTGAGAACATGGAATGCAGAACAAAGAATTTAGAATATAGAATACAGATTACTAAATATAGAATGTAGAACACAGAATTTAGAATATAGAATACAGAATACTGAATAAAGAATTTAGAATATAGAATGAAGAACACAGAATTTAGAATATAGACTATGGAATGCAGAATATAGAATATAGAATATAGAATATAGAATAATGAGCCCAAAATATAGAATAGAGAATGTAGAACACAGAATTTAGAACTTGGAATGCAGAACACAGAATTTAGATTATAGAATACCGAATACTGAATATAGAATATTAATATACAATGTATAACACAGTATTTAGAATATAGAATACAGAATACTGAATATAGAATTTAGAATATACATTGTAGAACACAGAATATAGAATATAGAATACGGAATGCAGAATATAGAATACAGAATATAGAATGTAGAACGCAGAATATAGAATATGGAAAACAGAACACAAAACACAGAATTGAGAACATGGAATGCAGAACACAGAATCTAGAATATAGAATAAAGGATACTGAATATAGAATTTAAAATATAGAATGTAGAACACACAATATAGAATATAGAATATGGAATGCAGAATATAGAATACAGAATATAGAATGTAGAACACAGAATATAGAATATGGAAAACAGAATACAAAATACAGAAATGAGAACATGGAATGCAGAACACAGAATATAGAATATAGAAAACAGAATACTGAATATAGAATTTCAAATATAGAATGTTGAACACAGAATTTAGAATATACAATAAAGAATACTGAATATTGAATTTAGAATATAGAATATAGGACACAGAATATAGAATATAGAATACGGAATGCAAAATATAGAATACACAATATAGTATCTAGAACACAGAATGTAGAATATTGAAAACAGAATACGATCCCAGGATTTAGAACATGGAATGAAGAACACAGAATTTGGAATATAAAATACAGAATACTGAATATAAAATTTAGAATATAGAATGTAGAACACAGAATATATATTATAGAATAGAGAATTTAGAACCCAGAATTTTGAACATGGAATGCCGAACACAGAATTTAGAATATAGAATACAGAATACTGAATATAGAATTTAGAACATGGAAAGCAGAACTCAGAATATAGAATATAGAATACAGAATACTGAATATAGTTTTGAGAACATGGAATGCAGAACCCAGAATATAGAATATAGAATACGGAATACTGAATATAGAATTTAGAATATACAATATAGAACACAGAATATAGAATATAGAGTATAGAATATAGAACCCAGAATTTAGAACATGGAATGCAGAACACAATATTAAGAATATAGAATACAGAATACTGAATATAGAATTTAGAATATAGAATGTAAAACACAGAGTATAGAATATAGAATACGGAATGCAGAATATTGAGTACAGAATATAGAATGTAGAACACAGAATATAGAATATGGAAAACAGAATATAGAACCCAGGATTTAGAACATGGAATGCATAACACAGAATTTAGAATATAGAATACAGACTACTGAATATAGAATTTAGAATTTAGAATGTAGAACACAAAATTTAGAATATAGAATTCCGAATACTGAATATAGAATATGAATATACAATATAGAACACAGAATTTAGAATATAGAATACAAAATACTGAATATAGAATTTAGAATATACATTGTAGAAAACAGAATATATAATAGAGAATACGGAATGCAGAATATAGAATACAGAATATAGAATGTAGAACACCGAATATAGAATATGGAAAACAGAATACAAAACCCAGAATTGAGAACATGGAATGCAGAAGACAGAATTTATAATATAGAGAACAGAATACTGAATATAGAATTTCGAATATAGAATGTTGAACACAGAATTTAGAATATAGAAAACAGAATACTGAATATAGAATTTAGAATATAGAATTTAGAACACAGAATAGAGAATATAGAATAGAGAATATAGAACCGAGAATTTAGAACATGGAATGCAGAACACAGAATTTAGAATATAGAATACAGAATACTGAATATAGAATTTAGAATATAGAATGTAGGACACAGAACATAGAATATAGACTACGGAATGCAGAATATAGAATATAGAATGTTGAACCCAAAATATAGAATATAGAATAGAAAATATAGAACCCAGAATTAAGAACATGGAATGTAGAACACCGAATTTAGAATATAGAATACAGAATACTGAATATGGAATGTAGAACATAGAATATGGAATGTTAGATACGGAATAACGAATATTGAATACAGAATATAGAATGTAGAACACAGAATATAGAATATAGACTTCGGAATGCAGAATATAGAATATAGAATATAGAAAGATGAACACAGAATATAGAATATAGGATAGAAAATTTAGAACCACGAATTTAGAACATGGAAAGCAGAATTCAGTATTTAGTATATAGAATACAGAATACCGAATATGGATTATAGAACATGGAATGCAGAACACAGAATTCAGAATATAGAATACAGAATACTGAATATAGAATTTAGATTATAGAATGTAAGACACAGAATATAGAATGTAGAATACGGAATGCAAAATACAGAATACAGAATATAGAATGTAGAACACAGAATGTAGAATATGGAAAACAGAATACAGAAAAGAGAATTTAGAACATGGAATGCACTACACAGGGTTTAGAATATAGAATACAGAATACTAAATATAAAATTTTGAATATAGAATATAGAACACAGAATTCGGAATGTAGAATACGCAATGCAGAATATAGAATACAGAATATAGAATATTGAACACAGAATACAGAATATGGAAAACAGAATCCAGAACCCAGAATTTAGAACATGGAATGCAGAACACTGAATTTAGAATATAGAATACATACAACTTAAATAGAATTTAGAATATAGAATGTAGAACACAGAATTTAGATTATAGAACACAGAATGCTGAATATAGTATTTAGAATATCGAATGTTGAACACAGAATATAGAAAATAGAATAGGGTATATAGAACCCAGAATTCAGAACATGGAATTTAGAACACAGAATTTAGAATATAGAATACAGAATACTGAATATAGAATTTAGAACATAGAATACGGTACACAGAATTTACAATATAGAATACAAAATACTTAATAAAGGATTTAGAATGTAGAATTTAGGACACAGTATATAGAATATACACTATGGAATGCAGAATATAGAATATAGAATATAGAATGTTGAACCCAAAGTATAGAATATAGAATAGAAAATATAGAACCCAGAATTTAGAAAATGGAAAGCAGAATTCAGTATTTAGTATATAGAATACAGAATACCGAATATGGATTATAGAACATGGAATGCAGAACCCAGAAAATACAATATAGAATATGGAATCCTGAATATAGAATATAGAATTTAGAACACAGAATAAAGAATATAGAGTATAGTATATAGAACCCAGAATTTAGAACATGGAATGCAGAACACAGAATTTAGAACATAGAATAGAGAATACTGAATATAGAATTTAGATTATAGAATGTAGGACACAGAATATAGAATGTAGAATACGGAATGCAAAACATAGAATACACAATATAGTATCTAGAACACAGAATGTAGAATATTGAAAACAGAATATAGATCCCAGGATTTAGAACATGGAATGAAGAACACAGAATTTGGAATATAAAATACAGAGTACTGAACATAGAATTTAGAATATAGAATGTAGAACTCAGAATATAGATTATAGAATAGAGAATGTAGAACCCAGAATTTTGAACATGGAATGCCGAACACAGAATTTAGAATATAGAATACAGAATACTGAATATACAATTTAGAACATGGAAAGCAGAACTCAGAATATAGAATTTATTATACAGAATACTGAATATAGATTTGGGAACATGGAGTGCAGAACACAGAATATAGAATATAGAATACGGAATACTGAATATAGAATTTAGAATATACAATTTAGAACACAGAATATAGAATATAGAGTATAGAATATAGAACCCAGAATTTTGAACATGGAATGCAGAACACAATATTAAGAATATAGAATACAGAATACTAAATATAAAATTTGAATATAGAATGTAGATCACAGAATATGGGATGTAGAATACGGAATGCAGAATATAGAATACAGAATATAAAATTTAGAACACAGAATATAGAATATGGAAAACAGAATCCAGAACCCAGAATTTAGAACATGGAAAGCAGAACACTGAATTTATAATATAGAATACATACAACTGAAAATGGAATTTAGAATATAGAATGTTGAACACAGAATTTAGAATATAGAAAACAGAATACTGAATATAGAATTTAGAATATAGAATTTAGAACACAGAATAGAGAATATAGAATAGAGAATATAGAACCGAGAATTTAGAACATGGAATGCAGAACACAGAATTTAGAATATAGAATACAGAATACTCAATATAGAATTTAGAATGTAGAATACAGAATACTGATTATAGAATTTAGAATATAGAATTTAGGACACAGAATATAGAATATAGACTACGGAATGCAGAATATACAATGATGAACCCAAAGTATAGAATATAGAATAGAAAATATAGAACCCAGAATTAAGAACATGGATGTAGAACACCGAATTTAGAATATAGAATACAGAATACTGAATATAGAATTTAGATAATAGAATGTAAGACACAGAATATAGAATGTAGAATACGGAATGCAAAATATAGAATACAGAATATAGAATGTAGAACACAGAATGTAGAATATGGAAAACAGAAAACAGAAACGAGAATTTAGAACATGGAATGCACAACACAGAGTTTAGAATATAGAATACAGAATACTAAATATAAAATTTTGAATATAGAATATAGAACACAGAATACGGAATGTAGTAAACGGAATGCAGAATATAGAATACAGAATACAGAATGTAGAACCCAGAATATAGAATATGGAAAACAGAATACAGAACCCAGAATTTAGAACATTGAATGCAGAACACTGAATTTAGAATATAGAATACATACAACTGAAAATAGAATTTAGAATATAGAATGTAGAACACAGAATTTAGAATATAGAACACAGAATGCTGAATATAGTATTTAGAATATCGATTGTTGAACACAGAATATAGAAAATAGAATAGAGTATATAGAACCCAGAATTTAGAACATGGAATTTAGAACACAGAATTTAGAATATAGAATACAGAATACTGAATATAGAATTTAGAACATAGAATGCGGAACACAGAATTTACAATATAGAATACAGAATACTTAATAAAGAATTTAGAATATAGAATTTAGGACACAGAATATAGAATATAGACTACGGAATGCAGAATATAGAATATAGAATATAGAATATAGAATTTAGAACACAGAATAAAGAATATAGAGTATAGTATATAGAAAACATAACTTAGAACATGGAATGCAGAACACAGAATTTAGAATATAGAATACAGAATACTGAATATAGAATTTAGATTATACAATGTAGGACACAGAATATAGAATGTAGAATACGGAATGCAAAACACAGAATACACAATTTAGTATCTAGAACACAGAATGTAGAATATTGAAAACAGAATATAGATCCCAAGATTTAGAACATGGAATGAAGAACACAGAATTTGAAATATAAAATACAGAATACTGAATATAGAATTTAGAATATAGAATGTAGAACACAGAACATAGATTATAGAATAGAGAATGTAGAACCCAGAATATTGAACATGGAATGCCGAACACAGAATTTAGAATATAGAATACAGAATACTGAATATAGAATTTAGAACATGGAAAGCAGAACCCAGAATATAGAATATAGAATACAGAATACTGAATATAGATTTGAGAACATGCAGTGCAGAACCCAGAATATAGAATATAGAATACGGAATTCAGAATATAGAATACACAATATAGAACACAAAATTTAGAACATGTAATGCACAACACAGAATATAGAATATAGAGTACCGAATACTGAATATAGAAAATGAGTATACAAATTTGAACACAGAATTTAGAATATAGAATAAAGAATACTGAATATAGAATTTAGAATATACAATGTAGAACACTGAATATAGATTATAGAATACCGAATGCAGAATATAGAATACAGAAGATAGAATATAGAACACAGAATATAGAATATGGAAAACAGAATACAAAACCCAGAATTGAGAACATGGAATGACGAACACAGAATTTAGAATATAGAAAACAGAATACTGAATATAGAATTTAGAATATACAATGTAGGACACAGAATATAGAATATAGACTACGGAATGCAGAATATACAATTTAGTGTATAGAATGTTGAACACATATTATAGAATATAGAATAGAGAATATAGAACCCAGAATTTAGAATATGGAATGTAGAACACAGAATTTAGAAAATAGAATACAGAATACTGAATTTCGAATTTAGAAAATAGAATGTAGAACACAGAATATGGAATGTAGAATATGGAATGCAGAATATTGAATACAGAACATAGACTATAGAACACAGTATATAGAATACAGAGTAGAGAATATAGAACGCAGAATTTAGAACATGGAATGCAGAACACAGAATTTGGAATATAAAATACAGAATACTGAATATAGAATTTAGAATATAGAATGTAGAACACAGAATATAGATTATAGAATAGGGAATATAGAACCCAGAATTTTGAACATAGAATTTCGAACACCGAATTTAGAATATAGAATACAGAATACTGAATATAGAATTAAGAACATAGAATGCGGAACACAGCAATTAGAATATAGAATACAAATACTGAATACAGATTTTAAAACATGGAATGCAGAACCCAGAATATAGAATATAGAATACGGAATACTGAATATAGAATTAAGAATGTGGAATGAAGAACAGAGAATATAGAATATTGAGTATAGAATATAGAAACCAGAATTAGAACATGGAATGCAGAAAACAGAATTTAGAATGTAGAATAAGAATACTGAAAATAGAATTTAGAATATAGAATGAAGAACACAGAAAATAGAATATAGAATACAGAATATAGAACCCAAAATTTAGAACATGGAATGCAGAACAGAGAATTTAGAATATAGAATACAGAATACTGAATATAGAATTTAGAATATACAATGTAGAACACAGAATATAGAATATAGAATACGGAATGCAGAATAAAGTATACAGAAAATAGAATATAGAACACAGAATATAGAATATGGAAAACAGAATACAAAACCCAGAATTGAGAACATGGAATGAAGAACACAGAATTTAGAATACAGAAAACAGAATACTGAATATAGAATTTCAAATATAGAATGTTGAACACAGAATTTAGAATATAGGATAAAGAATACTGAATATTGAATTTAGAATATAGAATGGAGGACACAGGATATAGGATATATATTAGAGAATATAGAAACTAGAATTTAGAACATGGAATGCAGAACACAGAATTTAGAATATAGAATACAGAATACTGAATATAGAATTTAGAATATAGAATGTAGAACACAGAATATAGAATATAGACTACGGAATGCAGAATATAGAATATAGAGTATAGAATGATGAACACACATTATAGAATATAGAATAGAGAATATAGAACCCGGAATTAAGAACATGGAATGTAGAACACAGAATTTAGAATATAGAATACAGAATACTGAAGTTCGAATTTAGGATATAGAATAGAACACAGAATATGGAATGTAGAATATGGAATGCAGAATATTGAGTAAAGAATATTGAATGTAGAACACAGTATATAGAATATAGATTAGAGAATATAGAACGCAGAATTTAGAACATTTAATGCAGAACACAGAATTTGGAATATGGAATACAGAATACTTTATATAGAATTTAGAATATAGAATGTAGAACACAGAATTTAGTATAGAGAATTCAGAATACTGAATATAGAATTTAGAATATAGAATGTAGAACACAGAATTTAGAATATAGACTACGGAGTGCAGAATATAGAATATAGAATAATGAGCACAAAATTTAGAATAGAGAATATAGAATACAGAATTTAGAACAAGGAATGCAGAACACTGAATTTAGAATATGCAATACAGAATACTAAATATAGAATATGAATATACAATGTAGAACACAGAATTAAGAATATAGAATACAGAATACTGAATATAGTATTAGGAATATCCAATGTAGAACACAGAATATAGAATATAGAATACGGAATGCAGAAAACAGAATACAGAATATAGAATGTAGACCACAGAATATAGAATATGGAAAACAGAATACAAAACCCAGAATTGAGAATATGGAATGCAGAACACAGAATTTAGAATATAGAAAACAGAATACTGAATATAGAATTTCGAATATAGAATGTAGAACACAGAATTTAGAATATAGAATAAAGAATACTGAATATAGATTTTAGAAGATAGAATGTAGAACACAGAATATAGAATATAGAATAGAGAATAAAGAACCCAGAACTTAGAACACGGAAAGCAGACACAGAATTTAGAATATAGAATACAGAATACTTAATACAAAATTTACAGTATACAATTTGAACACAGAGTATAGAATATAGAATACGGAGTACTGAATATAGAATTTAGAATATAGAATGTAGAACACAGAAAATAGAATATAGAATACAAAATATAGAACACAAAATTTAAAACATGGAATGCAGAACAGAGAATTTAGAATATAGAATACAGATTACTGAATATAGAATTTGGAATATACAATGTAGAACACCGAACTTAGAATATAGAATACAGAATACTGAATATAGAATTTAGTATATACAATGTAGAACACTGAATATAGAATATAGAATACGGAATGCAGAATACAGAATACAGAAGATAGAATATAAAACACAGAATATAGAATATGGGAAACAGAATACAAATCCCAGAACTGAGAACATGGAATGAAGAACACAGAATTTAGAATATAGAAAACCAAATACTGAATATAGAATTTCAAATATAGAATGATGAACACAGAATTCAAAATATTGAATAAAGAATACTGAATATTGAATTAAGAATATACAATGTACAACACAGTATATAGAATATAGATTAGAGAATATAGAACCCAGAATTTAGAACATGGAATGCAGAACACCGAATTTAGAATATAGAATACAGAATACTTTATATAGAATTTAGAATATAGAATGTAGAACACAGAATATAGAATATACACTACGGAATGCAGAATATAATATATAGTATATAGAATTATGAACACAAATTATACAATATAGAATAGAGAATATAGGACCCAGGATTAAGAACATGGAATTTAGAACACAGAATTTAGAATATAGAATACATAATACTGAATTTCGAATTTAGAATATAGAATGTAGAACACAGAATATGGAATGTAGAATATGGAATGCAGAATATTGAATAAAGAATATAAAATGTAGAACACAGTATATAGAATATAGATTAGAAAATATAGAACGCAGAATTTAGAACATGGAATGCCGAATACAGAATTTGGAATATAGAATACAGAAAACTTTATATAGAATTTAGAATATAGATTGTAGAACACAGAATTTAGAATAGAGAATACAGAATACTGAATAAAGCATTTAGAATATTGAATTTAGAACACAGAATGTAGAATATATTATGCAGAATACTGAATATAGAATTTAGAACATTGAATGCAGAACACAGAATTTAGAATATAGAATGCAGAATACTGTATATAGAATTTAGAATATAGAATGTAGAACACAGAATATAAAATATAGACTACGGAATGCAGAATATAAAATAAAGAATATTGAATGATGAACACAAATTATAGAATATAGAATAGAGAATATAGAACAAAGAATTAAGAACATGGAATGTTGAACACAGAATTTAGAATATAGAATACAAAATACTGAATTTCGAATTTAGAATATAGAATGTAGAACACAGACTATAGAATATAGAATACAGAATATAGAACACAAAATTTAGAACATGGAATGCACAACACAGAATTTAGAATATTGAATATCGAATACTGAATATAGAATATGAATATACAATGTAGATCACAGAATTTAGAATATAGAATACAGATACTGAATATAGAAATTAGAATATACAATGTAGAACACAGAATATAGAATATAGAATACGGAATTCACAATACAGAATACAGAATATAGAACAAAAATTTAGAAAATGTAATGCACAAGACAGAATATAGAATATAGAATACCGAATACTGAATATAGAAAATGAGTATACAATTTTGGACACAGAATTTAGAATATAGTATAAAGACTACTGAATATAGAACTTAGATTATAGAATGTACAACACAGAATACAGAATATAGACTACAGAATGCAGAATATAGAATATAGAATATAGAATATAGAATGATGAACACAAAATCTGGAATATAGAATAGAGAATACAGAACCCAGAATTAAGAACATGGAATGTAGAACACATTATTTAGAATATAGAATACAGAATACTGAATTTCGAATTTAGAATATAGAATGTAGAACACAAAATATGGAATGTAGAATATGGAATGCAGAATATTGAATTCACAATATAGAATGTAGAACACAGAATTTAGAATATAGAGTATAGAATACTGAATATAGAATTTAGAATATAGAAAGTAGAACAGAGAATATAGAATACAGAATATAGAACCCAAAATTTAGAACATGGAATGCAGAACAGAGAATTTAGAATATAGAATATAGAATACTGAATTTCGAATTTAGAATATAGAATGAAGAACACAGAATATGGAATGTAGAATATGTAATGCAGAATATTGAATACAGAATATAGAATGTAGAACACAGAATTTAGAATATGGAAAACAGAATATAGAAACTAGAATTTAGAACATGGAATGCAGAACACAGAATTTAGAATATAGAATACAGAATACTGAATATAGAATTTAGAAGATAGAATGTAGAACACAGAATATAGAATATAGAATAGAGAATATAGAACCCAGAACTTAGAACACGGAAAGCAGACACAGAATTTTGAATATAGAATACAGAATACTTAAAAAAAATTTACAGTATACAATTTGAACAGAGTATAGAATATAGAATACGGAGTACTGAATATAGAATTTAGAATATAGAATGCAGAACACAGAATATAGAACATAGAATAGAGTATATGGAACACAAAATTTAGAACATGGAATGCAGAACACAGAATTTAGAATATAGAATGCAGAATACTGAATATAGAATTAAGAATATAGAATTTAGAACACAGAATATAGAATATAGAATACAGAATATAGAACACAAAGTTTACTACGTGGAATGCAGTACACAGAATTTAAAATATAGAACAGCAATACTGAATATAGAATATGAATATACAATGTAGAAAACAGAATTTAGAATATAGAATACAGAATACTGAATATCGAATTTAGAATATTGAATGTAGGACAAAGAATGTAGAATATATTATGCAGAATACTGAATATAGAATTTAGAACAATGAATGCAGAATACACAATTAAGAATATAGAATGCAGAATACTGTATATAGAATTTAGAATATAGAATGTAGAACCCAGAATACAGAATATAGACTACGGAATGCAGAATATAGAATAAAGAATATAGAATGATGGACACAAATTATAGAATATAGAATAGAGAATATAGAACCCAGAATTAAGAACATGTAATAGTGAACACAGAATTTAGAATATAAAATACAAAATACTGAATTTCAAATTTAGAATATAGAATGTAGAACACAGAATATAGAATATAGTATACAGAATATAGAACACAAAATTTAGAACATGGAATGCAGTACACAGAATTTAGAATATAGAATACAGATTACTGAATATAGAATTTAGAATATAGAATGGAGAACACAGAATTTAGAATATAGATTTTAGAATAATGAATATAGAATTAAGAATATAGAATTTAGAACACAGAATATAGAATATAGAATACATACTATAGAACACAAAATTTAGAACATGGAATGCACAACACAGAATTTAGAATGTAGAATACAGATACTGAATATAGAATTTAGTATATACAATGTAGAACACAGAATATAGAATATAGAATACGGAATTCAGAATATAGAATACAGAATATAGAACACAAAATTTAGAACATGTAATGCACAACACAGAATATAGAATATAGAGTACCGAATACTGAATATAGAAAATGAGTATACAATTTTGAACACAGAATTTAGAATATAGAATAAAGAATACTGAATATAGAATTTAGAAAATACAATGTAGAACACTGAATATAGATTATAGAATATGGAATGCAGAATATAGAATACAGAAAATAGAATATAGAACACAGAATATAGAATATGGAAAACAGAATACTGAATATAGAATTTCAAATATAGAATGATGAACACAGAATTTAGAATATAGAATAAAGAATACTGAAAATTGAATTAAGAATATAGAATGTAGAACACAGTATTGAGAATATAGATTAGAGAATATAGAACCCAGAATATAGAACATGGAATGCAGAACACAGAATTTAGAATATAGAATACAGAATACTTTATAAAGAATTTAGAATATAGAATGTAGAACACAGAATATAGAATATAGACTTCGGAATGCAGAATATAGGATATAGGATATAGAATTATAAACACAAATTATAGAATATAGAATAGAGAATATAGAATCCAGAATTAAGAACATGGAATTTGGAACACAGAATTTAGAATATAGAATACAAAATATTGAATTTCGAAATTAGAATATAGAATGTAGAACACAGAATATGGAATGTAGAATATGGAATGCAGAATATTAAATACAGAACATAGAATGTAGAACACAGTATATAGAATATAGATTAGAGAATATAGAACGCAGAATTTAGAACATGGAATGCAGAACACAGAATTTGGAATATGGAAAACAGAATACAGAACCCAGAATTTAGAACATTGAATGCAGAACTAGGAATTTAGAATATAGAATACAGAATACTTTATATAGAATTTAAAATATACAAAGTAGAACACAGAATATAGAATATAGACTACGGAATTCAGAATATAGTATATAGGATATAGAATTATGAACACAAATTTTACAATATAGAATAGAGTACATAGAACCCAGAATTAAGAACATGGAATTTAGAACACAGAATTTAGAATATAGAATACAAAATACTGAATTTCGAATATAGAATATAGAATGCAGAACACAGAATATGGAATGTAGAATATGGAATGCAGAATATTGAATAAAGAATATTGAATGTAGAACACAGTATATAGAATATAGATTAGAGAATATAGAACGCAGAATTTAGAACATGGAATGCAGAACACAGAATTTGGAATATGGAATACAGAATACTTTATATAGAATTTAGAATATAGAATGTAGAACACAGAATTTAGTATAGAGAATTCAGAATACTGAATATAGAATTTAGAATATAGAATGTAGAACACAGAATTTAGAATATAGACTACGGAGTGCAGAATATAGAATATAGAATAATGAGCACAAAATTCAGAATAGAGAATATAGAATCCAGAATTTAGAACAAGGAATGCAGAACACTGAATTTAGAATATGCAATACAGAATACTAAATATAGAATATGAATATACAATGTAGAACACAGAATTAAGAATATAGAATACAGAATACTGAATATAGTATTAGGAATATCCAATGTAGAACACAGAATATAGAATATAGAATACGGAATGCAGAAAACAGTATACAGAATATAGAATGTAGACCACAGAATATAGAATATGGAAAACAGAATACAAAACCCAGAATTGAGAATATGGAATGCAGAACACAGAATTTAGAATATAGAAAACAGAATACTGAATATAGAATTTCGAATATAGAATGTAGAACACAGAATTTAGAATATAGAATAAAGAATACTGAATATAGATTTTAGAAGATAGAATGTAGAACACAGAATATTGAATATAGAATAGAGAATAAAGAACCCAGAACTTAGAACACGGAAAGCAGACACAGAATTTAGAATATAGAATACAGAATACTTAATACAAAATTTACAGTATACAATTTGAACACAGAGTATAGAATATAGAATACGGAGTACTGAATATAGAATTTAGAATATAGAATGTAGAACACAGAATATAGAACATAGAATAGAGTATATGGAAAACAAAATTTCGAACATAGAAATCAGAACACAGAATTTAGAATATAGAATGCAGAATACTGAATATAGAATTAAGAATATTGAATTTAGAACACAGAATATAGAATATAGAATACAGAATAAAGAACACAAAATTTAGAACATGGAATGCAGTACACAGAATTTAAAATCTAGAACAGCAATACTGAATATAGAATATCAATATACAATGTAGAACACAGAATTTAGAATATAGAATACAGAATACTGAATTTGGAATTTAAAATATAGAATGTAGAACACAGAATATGGAATGTAGAAAATGGAATGCAGAATATTGAACACAGAATATAGAATGTAGAACACAGAATTTAGAATATGGAAAACAGAATACAGAACCCAGAATTTAGAACATTGAATGCAGAACTCGGAATTTAGAATATAGAATACAGATTACTGAATATAGAATTTAGAATATACAATGTAGAACACCGAACTTAGAATATAGAATACAGAATACTGAATATAGAATTTAGTATATACAATGTCGAACACTGAATATAGAATATAGAATACGGAATGCAGAATACAGAATACAGAAGATAGAATATAAAACACAGAATATAGAATATGGGAAACAGAATACAAATCCCAGAACTGAGAACATGGAATGAAGAACACAGAATTTAGAATATAGAAAACCAAATACTGAATATAGAATTTCAAATATAGAATGATGAACACAGAATTCAGAATATTGAATAAAGAATACTGAATATTGAATTAAGAATATACAATGTACAACACAGTATATAGAATATAGATTAGAGAATATAGAACCCAGAATTTAGAACATGGAATGCAGAACACTGAATTTAGAATATAGAATACAGAATACTTTATATAGAATTTAGAATATAGAATGTAGAACACAGAATATAGAATATACACTACGGAATGCAGAATATAATATATAGTATATAGAATTATGAACACAAATTATACAATATAGAATAGAGAATATAGGACCCAGGATTAAGAACATGGAATTTAGAACACAGAATTTAGAATATAGAATACATAATACTGAATTTCGAATTTAGAATATAGAATGTAGAACACAGAATATGGAATGTAGAATATGGAATGCAGAATATTGAATAAAGAATATAAAATGTAGAACACAGTATATAGAATATAGATTAGAAAATATAGAACGCAGAATTTAGAACATGGAATGCCGAATACAGAATTTGGAATATAGAATACAGAAAACTTTATATAGAATTTAGAATATAGATTGTAGAACACAGAATTTAGAATAGAGAATACAGAATACTGAATAAAGCATTTAGAATATTGAATTTAGAACACAGAATGTAGAATATATTATGCAGAATACTGAATATAGAATTTAGAACATTGAATGCAGAACACAGAATTTAGAATATAGAATGCAGAATACTGTATATAGAATTTAGAATATAGAATGTAGAACACAGAATATAAAATATAGACTACGGAATGCAGAATATAAAATAAAGAATATAGAATGATGAACACAAATTATAGAATATAGAATAGAGAATATAGAACCCAGAATTAAGAACATGGAATGTTGAACACAGAATTTAGAATATAGAATACAAAATACTGAATTTCGAATTTAGAATATAGAATGTAGAACACAGAATATAGAATATAGAATACAGAATATAGAACACAAAATTTAGAACATGGAATGCACAACACAGAATTTAGAATATTGAATATCGAATACTGAATATAGAATATGAATATACAATGTAGATCACAGAATTTAGAATATAGAATACAGATACTGAATATAGAAATTAGAATATACAATGTAGAACACAGAATATAGAATATAGAATACGGAATTCACAATACAGAATACAGAATATAGAACAAAAATTTAGAAAATGTAATGCACAAGACAGAATATAGAATATAGAATACCGAATACTGAATATAGAAAATGAGTATACAATTTTGGACACAGAATTTAGAATATAGTATAAAGACTACTGAATATAGAACTTAGATTATAGAATGTACAACACAGAATACAGAATATAGACTACAGAATGCAGAATATAGAATATAGAATATAGAATATAGAATGATGAACACAAAATCTGGAATATAGAATAGAGAATACAGAACCCAGAATTAAGAACATGGAATGTAGAACACATTATTTAGAATATAGAATACAGAATACTGAATTTCGAATTTAGAATATAGAATGTAGAACACAAAATATGGAATGTAGAATATGGAATGCAGAATATTGAATTCACAATATAGAATGTAGAACACAGAATTTAGAATATAGAGTATAGAATACTGAATATAGAATTTAGAATATAGAAAGTAGAACAGAGAATATAGAATACAGAATATAGAACCCAAAATTTAGAACATGGAATGCAGAACAGAGAATTTAGAATATAGAATATAGAATACTGAATTTCGAATTTAGAATATAGAATGAAGAACACAGAATATGGAATGTAGAATATGTAATGCAGAATATTGAATACAGAATATAGAATGTAGAACACAGAATTTAGAATATGGAAAACAGAATATAGAAACTAGAATTTAGAACATGGAATGCAGAACACAGAATTTAGAATATAGAATACAGAATACTGAATATAGAATTTAGAAGATAGAATGTAGAACACAGAATATAGAATATAGAATAGAGAATATAGAACCCAGAACTTAGAACACGGAAAGCAGACACAGAATTTTGAATATAGAATACAGAATACTTAAAAAAAATTTACAGTATACAATTTGAACAAGGTATAGAATATAGAATACGGAGTACTGAATATAGAATTTAGAATATAGAATGCAGAACACAGAATATAGAACATAGAATAGAGTATATGGAACACAAAATTTAGAACATGGAATGCAGAACACAGAATTTAGAATATAGAATGCAGAATACTGAATATAGAATTAAGAATATAGAATTTAGAACACAGAATATAGAATATAGAATACAGAATATAGAACACAAAGTTTACTACGTGGAATGCAGTACACAGAATTTAAAATATAGAACAGCAATACTGAATATAGAATATGAATATACAATGTAGAAAACAGAATTTAGAATATAGAATACAGAATACTGAATATCGAATTTAGAATATTGAATGTAGGACAAAGAATGTAGAATATATTATGCAGAATACTGAATATAGAATTTAGAACAATGAATGCAGAATACACAATTAAGAATATAGAATGCAGAATACTGTATATAGAATTTAGAATATAGAATGTAGAACCCAGAATACAGAATATAGACTACGGAATGCAGAATATAGAATAAAGAATATAGAATGATGGACACAAATTATAGAATATAGAATAGAGAATATAGAACCCAGAATTAAGAACATGTAATAGTGAACACAGAATTTAGAATATAAAATACAAAATACTGAATTTCAAATTTAGAATATAGAATGTAGAACACAGAATATAGAATATAGTATACAGAATATAGAACACAAAATTTAGAACATGGAATGCAGTACACAGAATTTAGAATATAGAATACAGATTACTGAATATAGAATTTAGAATATAGAATGGAGAACACAGAATTTAGAATATAGATTTTAGAATAATGAATATAGAATTAAGAATATAGAATTTAGAACACAGAATATAGAATATAGAATACATACTATAGAACACAAAATTTAGAACATGGAATGCACAACACAGAATTTAGAATATAGAATACAGATACTGAATATAGAATTTAGTATATACAATGTAGAACACAGAATATAGAATATAGAATACGGAATTCAGAATATAGAATACAGAATATAGAACACAAAATTTAGAACATGTAATGCACAACACAGAATATAGAATATAGAGTACCGAATACTGAATATAGAAAATGAGTATACAATTTTGAACACAGAATTTAGAATATAGAATAAAGAATACTGAATATAGAATTTAGAAAATACAATGTAGAACACTGAATATAGATTATAGAATACGGAATGCAGAATATAGAATACAGAAAATAGAATATAGAACACAGAATATAGAATATGGAAAACAGAATACTGAATATAGAATTTCAAATATAGAATGATGAACACAGAATTTAGAATATAGAATAAAGAATACTGAAAATTGAATTAAGAATATAGAATGTAGAACACAGTATTGAGAATATAGATTAGAGAATATAGAACCCAGAATATAGAACATGGAATGCAGAACACAGAATTTAGAATATAGAATACAGAATACTTTATAAAGAATTTAGAATATAGAATGTAGAACACAGAATATAGAATATAGATTTCGGAATGCAGAATATAGGATATAGGATATAGAATTATAAACACAAATTATAGAATATAGAATAGAGAATATAGAATCCAGAATTAAGAACATGGAATTTGGAACACAGAATTTAGAATATAGAATACAAAATATTGAATTTCGAAATTAGAATATAGAATGTAGAACACAGAATATGGAATGTAGTATATGGAATGCAGAATATTAAATACAGAACATAGAATGTAGAACACAGTATATAGAATATAGATTAGAGAATATAGAACGCAGAATTTAGAACATGGAATGCAGAACACAGAATTTGGAATATGGAAAACAGAATACAGAACCCAGAATTTAGAACATTGAATGCAGAACTAGGAATTTAGAATATAGAATACAGAATACTTTATATAGAATTTAAAATATACAAAGTAGAACACAGAATATAGAATATAGACTACGGAATTCAGAATATAGTATATAGGATATAGAATTATGAACACAAATTTTACAATATAGAATAGAGTACATAGAACCCAGAATTAAGAACATGGAATTTAGAACACAGAATTTAGAATATAGAATACAAAATACTGAATTTCGAATATAGAATATAGAATGCAGAACACAGAATATGGAATGTAGAATATGGAATGCAGAATATTGAATAAAGAATATTGAATGTAGAACACAGTATATAGAATATAGATTAGAGAATATAGAACGCAGAATTTAGAACATGGAATGCAGAACACAGAATTTGGAATATGGAATACAGAATACTTTATATAGAATTTAGAATATAGAATGTAGAACACAGAATTTAGTATAGAGAATTCAGAATACTGAATATAGAATTTAGAATATAGAATGTAGAACACAGAATTTAGAATATAGACTACGGAGTGCAGAATATAGAATATAGAATAATGAGCACAAAATTTAGAATAGAGAATATAGAATCCAGAATTTAGAACAAGGAATGCAGAACACTGAATTTAGAATATGCAATACAGAATACTAAATATAGAATATGAATATACAATGTAGAACACAGAATTAAGAATATAGAATACAGAATACTGAATATAGTATTAGGAATATCCAATGTAGAACACAGAATATAGAATATAGAATACGGAATGCAGAAAACAGTATACAGAATATAGAATGTAGACCACAGAATATAGAATATGGAAAACAGAATACAAAACCCAGAATTGAGAATATGGAATGCAGAACACAGAATTTAGAATATAGAAAACAGAATACTGAATATAGAATTTCGAATATAGAATGTAGAACACAGAATTTAGAATATAGAATAAAGAATACTGAATATAGATTTTAGAAGATAGAATGTAGAACACAGAATATTGAATATAGAATAGAGAATAAAGAACCCAGAACTTAGAACACGGAAAGCAGACACAGAATTTAGAATATAGAATACAGAATACTTAATACAAAATTTACAGTATACAATTTGAACACAGAGTATAGAATATAGAATACGGAGTACTGAATATAGAATTTAGAATATAGAATGTAGAACACAGAATATAGAACATAGAATAGAGTATATGGAAAACAAAATTTCGAACATAGAAATCAGAACACAGAATTTAGAATATAGAATGCAGAATACTGAATATAGAATTAAGAATATTGAATTTAGAACACAGAATATAGAATATAGAATACAGAATAAAGAACACAAAATTTAGAACATGGAATGCAGTACACAGAATTTAAAATCTAGAACAGCAATACTGAATATAGAATATCAATATACAATGTAGAACACAGAATTTAGAATATAGAATACAGAATACTGAATTTGGAATTTAAAATATAGAATGTAGAACACAGAATATGGAATGTAGAAAATGGAATGCAGAATATTGAACACAGAATATAGAATGTAGAACACAGAATTTAGAATATGGAAAACAGAATACAGAACCCAGAATTTAGAACATTGAATGCAGAACTCGGAATTTAGAATATAGAATACAGATTACTGAATATAGAATTTAGAATATACAATGTAGAACACCGAACTTAGAATATAGAATACAGAATACTGAATATAGAATTTAGTATATACAATGTCGAACACTGAATATAGAATATAGAATACGGAATGCAGAATACAGAATACAGAAGATAGAATATAAAACACAGAATATAGAATATGGGAAACAGAATACAAATCCCAGAACTGAGAACATGGAATGAAGAACACAGAATTTAGAATATAGAAAACCAAATACTGAATATAGAATTTCAAATATAGAATGATGAACACAGAATTCAGAATATTGAATAAAGAATACTGAATATTGAATTAAGAATATACAATGTACAACACAGTATATAGAATATAGATTAGAGAATATACAACCCAGAATTTAGAACATGGAATGCAGAACACCGAATTTAGAATATAGAATACAGAATACTTTATATAGAATTTAGAATATAGAATGTAGAACACAGAATATAGAATATACACTACGGAATGCAGAATATAATATATAGTATATAGAATTATGAACACAAATTATACAATATAGAATAGAGAATATAGGACCCAGGATTAAGAACATGGAATTTAGAACACAGAATTTAGAATATAGAATACATAATACTGAATTTCGAATTTAGAATATAGAATGTAGAACACAGAATATGGAATGTAGAATATGGAATGCAGAATATTGAATAAAGAATATAAAATGTAGAACACAGTATATAGAATATAGATTAGAAAATATAGAACGCAGAATTTAGAACATGGAATGCCGAATACAGAATTTGGAATATAGAATACAGAAAACTTTATATAGAATTTAGAATATAGATTGTAGAACACAGAATTTAGAATAGAGAATACAGAATACTGAATAAAGCATTTAGAATATTGAATTTAGAACACAGAATGTAGAATATATTATGCAGAATACTGAATATAGAATTTAGAACATTGAATGCAGAACACAGAATTTAGAATATAGAATGCAGAATACTGTATATAGAATTTAGAATATAGAATGTAGAACACAGAATATAAAATATAGACTACGGAATGCAGAATATAAAATAAAGAATATAGAATGATGAACACAAATTATAGAATATAGAATAGAGAATATAGAACCCAGAATTAAGAACATGGAATGTTGAACACAGAATTTAGAATATAGAATACAAAATACTGAATTTCGAATTTAGAATATAGAATGTAGAACACAGAATATAGAATATAGAATACAGAATATAGAACACAAAGTTTAGAACATGGAATGCACAACACAGAATTTAGAATATTGAATATCGAATACTGAATATAGAATATGAATATACAATGTAGATCACAGAATTTAGAATATAGAATACAGATACTGAATATAGAAATTAGAATATACAATGTAGAACACAGAATATAGAATATAGAATACGGAATTCACAATACAGAATACAGAATATAGAACAAAAATTTAGAAAATATAATGCACAACACAGAATATAGAATATAGAATACCGAATACTGAATATAGAAAATGAGTATACAATTTTGAACACAGAATTTAGAATATAGTATAAAGACTACTGAATATAGAACTTAGATTATAGAATGTACAACACAGAATACAGAATATAGACTACAGAATGCAGAATATAGAATATAGAATATAGAATATAGAATGATGAACACAAAATCTGGAATATAGAATAGAGAATACTGAACCCAGAATTAAGAACATGGAATGTAGAACACATTATTTAGAATATATAATACAGAATACTGAATTTCGAATTTAGAATATAGAATGTAGAACACAAAATATGGAATGTAGAATATGGAATGCAGAATATTGAATTCACAATATAGAATGTAGAACACAGAATTTAGAATATAGAGTATAGAATACTGAATATAGAATTTAGAATATAGAAAGTAGAACAGAGAATATAGAATACAGAATATAGAACCCAAAATTTAGAACATGGAATGCAGAACAGAGAATTTAGAATATAGAATATAGAATACTGAATTTCGAATTTAGAATATAGAATGAAGAACACAGAATATGGAATGTAGAATATGTAATGCAGAATATTGAATACAGAATATAGAATGTAGAACACAGAATTTAGAATATGGAAAACAGAATATAGAAACTAGAATTTAGAACATGGAATGCAGAACACAGAATTTAGAATATAGAATACAGAATACTGAATATAGAATTTAGAAGATAGAATGTAGAACACAGAATATAGAATAAAGAATAGAGAATATAGAACCCAGAACTTAGAACACGGAAAGCAGACACAGAATTTAGAATATAGAATACAGAATACTTAAAAAAAATTTACAGTATACAATTTGAACAGAGTATAGAATATAGAATACGGAGTACTGAATATAGAATTTAGAATATAGAATGTAGAACACAGAATATAGAACATAGAATAGAGTATATGGAACACAAAATTTAGAACATGGAATGCAGAACACAGAATTTAGAATATAGAATGCAGAATACTGAATATAGAATTAAGAATATAGAATTTAGAACACAGAATATAGAATATAGAATACAGAATATAGAACACAAAGTTTACTACTTGGAATGCAGTACACAGAATTTAAAATATAGAACAGCAATACTGAATATAGAATATGAATATACAATGTAGAAAACAGAATTTAGAATATAGAATACAGAATACTGAATATCGAATTTAGAATATTGAATGTAGGACAAAGAATGCAGAATACATTATGCAGAATACTGAATATAGAATTTAGAACAATGAATGCAGAATACAGAATTAAGAATATAGAATGCAGAATACTGTATATAGAATTTAGAATATAGAATGTAGAACCCAGAATATAGAATATAGACTACGGAATGCAGAATATAGAATAAAGAATATAGAATGATGGACACAAATTCTAGAATATAGAATAGAGAATATAGAACCCAGAATTAAGAACATGTAATATTGAACACATAATTTAGAATATAAAATACAAAATACTGAATTTCAAATTTAGAATATAGAATGTAGAACACAGAATATAGAATATAGTATACAGAATATAGAACACAAAATTTAGAACATGGAATGCAGTACACAGGATTTAGAATATAGAATACAGATTACTGAATATAGAATTTAGAATATAGAATGGAGAACACAGAATTTAGAATATAGATTTTAGAATAATGAATATAGAATTAAGAATATAGAATTTAGAACACAGAATATAGAATATAGAATACATAATATAGAACACAAAATTTAGAACATGGAATGCACAACACAGAATTTAGAATGTAGAATACAGATAGTGAATATAGAATATAGAATATACAATGTAGAACACAGAATATAGAATATAGAATACGGAATTCAGAATATAGAATACAGAATATAGAACACAAAATTTAGAACATGTAATGCACAACACAGAATATAGAATATAGAGTACCGAATACTGAATATAGAAAATGAGTATACAATTTTGAACACAGAATTTAGAATATAGAATAAAGAATACTGAATATAGAATTTAGAAAATACAATGTAGAACACTGAATATAGATTATAGAATACGGAATGCAGAATATAGAATACAGAAAATAGAATATAGAACACAGAATATAGAATATGGAAAACAGAATACTGAATATAGAATTTCAAATATAGAATGATGAACACAGAATTTAGAATATAGAATAAAGAATACTGAAAATTGAATTAAGAATATAGAATGTAGAACACAGTATTGAGAATATAGATTAGAGAATATAGAACCCAGAATATAGAACATGGAATGCAGAACACAGAATTTAGAATATAGAATACAGAATACTTTATAAAGAATTTAGAATATAGAATGTAGAACACAGAATATAGAATATAGACTTCGGAATGCAGAATATAGGATATAGGATATAGAATTATAAACACAAATTATAGAATATAGAATAGAGAATATAGAATCCAGAATTAAGAACATGGAATTTGGAACACAGAATTTAGAATATAGAATACAAAATATTGAATTTCGAAATTAGAATATAGAATGTAGAACACAGAATATGGAATGTAGAATATGGAATGCAGAATATTAAATACAGAACA
Organism: Vicugna pacos; assembly: GCF_048564905.1. Lineage (NCBI taxonomy): Eukaryota > Metazoa > Chordata > Mammalia > Artiodactyla > Camelidae > Vicugna > Vicugna pacos. The sequence goes on from NW_027328737.1 coordinate 4,972,433, forward strand.
TAGAATGTAGAACACAGTATATAGAATATAGATTAGAGAATATAGAACGCAGAATTTAGAACATGGAATGCAGAACACAGAATTTGGAATATAAAATACAGAATACTGAATATAGAATTTAGAATATAGAATGTAGAACACAGAATATAGATTATAGAATAGAGAATATAGAACCCAGAATTTTGAACATGGAATTCCGAACACCGAATTTAGAATATAGAATACAGAATACTGAATATAGAATTTAGAACATAGAATGCGGAACACAGCAATTAGAATATAGAATACAAATACTGAATACAGATTTTAAAACATGGAATGCAGAACCCAGAATATAGAATATAGAATACGGAATACTGAATATAGAATTAAGAATGTAGAATGAAGAACAGAGAATATAGAATATAGAGTATAGAATATAGAAACCAGAATTAGAACATGGAATGCAGAAAACAGAATATAGAATATAGAATACAGAATACTTAATATAGAATTTAGAATATAGAATGTAGAACACAGAGTATAGAATATAGAATATGGAATACTGAATATAGGATTTAGATTATAGAATGTAGGACACAGAATATAGAATGTAGAAAACGGAATGCAAAATATAGAATACAGAATACAGAATGTATAACACACAATGTAGAATATGGAATACAGAATACAGATCCGAGAATTTAGAACATGGAATGCAGAACACAGAGTTTAGAATATAGAATACAGAACACTGAATATAAAATTTTGAATATAGAATGTAGAACACAGAATATGGAATGTAGAATACGGAATGCAGAATATTGAATACACAATATAGAATGTAGAACACAGAATTTAAAATATAGAGTATAGAATACTGAAAATAGAATTTAGAATATAGAATGAAGAACACAGAAAATAGAATATAGAATACAGAATATAGAACCCAAAATTTAGAACATGGAATGCAGAACAGAGAATTTAGAATATAGAATACAGAATACTGAATATAGTATTTGAATATACAATGTAGAACACAGTATATAGAATATAGAATACGGAATGCAGAATAAAATATATAGAAAATAGAATATAGAACACAGAATATAGAATATGGAAAACAGAATACAAAACCCAGAATTGAGAACATGGAATGAAGAACACAGAATTGAGAATACAGAAAACAGAATACTGAATATAGAATTTCAAATATAGAATGTTGAACACAGAATTTAGAATATAGGATAAAGAATACTGAATATTGTATTTAGAATATAGAATGTAGAACACAGAATATAGGATATATATTAGAGAATATAGAAACCAGAATTAAGAACATGGAATGCAGAACACAGAATTTACAATATAGAATACAGAATACTGAATATAGAATTTGGAATATACAATGTAGAACACAGAATATAGAATATAGACTAAAGAATGCAGAATATAGAATATAGAGTATATAATAATGAACACACATAATAGAATATAGAATAGAGAATATTGAACCCAGAATTAAGAACATGGAATGTAGAACACAGAATTTAGAATATAAATACAGAATACTGAATTTCGAATTTAGAAAAAAAATGTAGAACACATAATATAGAATATAGAATACAGATTATAGAACACAAATTTAGAACATGGAATGCAGTACACAGAATTTAAAATATAGAACAGCAATACTGAATAAAGAATATGAATATACAATGTAGAACACAGAATTTAGAATATAGAATGTAGAACACAGAATATAGAATATAGAATACAGAATATAGAAACCAAAATTTACAACATGGAATGCAGAACAGAGAATTTAGAATATAGAATACCGAATACTGATTATAGAATATGAATATAAAATATAGAACACAGAATTTAGAACATACAATACAGATTACTGAATATAGAATTTACAATATACAATATAAAACACAGAATTTAGAATATAGAATACAGAATACTGAATATACAATTTAGAATATTGAATGTAGAACACAGATATGGAATGTAGAATACGGAATGCAGAATATTGAATACAGAATATAGAATGTAGAACACAGGATTTAGAATATGGAAAACAGAATATATAACACACAATATAGAACATGGAATGCAGAACACAGAATTTAGAATATAGAATACAGATTACTGAATATAGAATTTAGAATATAGAATGGAGAACACAGAATTTAGAATATAGATTTTAGAATACTGTATATAGAATTTAGAATATACAATGTAGAACACAGAAATTAGAATATAGAATACAGATACTGAATATAGAATTTAGAATATTCAATGTAGTACACAGAATACAGAATATAGAATACGGAATTCAGAATATAGAATACAGAATATTGAACACAAAATTTAGAACATGTAATGCACAACACAGAATATAGAATATAGAATACCTAATACTGAATAAAGAAAATGAGTATACAATTTTGAACACAGAATTCAGAATATAGAATAAAAAATACTGAATATAGAACATAGAATATAGAATGTACAACACAGAATACAGAATATAGACTACAGAATGCAGAATATAGAATATAGAATATAGAATATAGAATGATGAACACAAAATCTGGAATATAGAATAGAGAATACAGACCCCAGAATTAAGAAAATGGAATTTAGAACACATTATTTAGAATATGGAATACAGAATACTGAATTTGGAATTTAGAATATAGAATGTAGAACACAAATTATGGAATGTAGAATATGGAATGCAGAATATTGAATTCACAATATAGAATGTAGAACACAGAATTTAGAATATATAGTATAGAATACTGAATATAGTATTTAGAATATAGAATGAGGAACACAGAAAATAGAATATAGAATACAGAATATAGAACCCAAAATTTAGAACATGGAATGCAGAACAGAGAATTTAGAATATAGAATACAGAATACTGAATATAGTATTTGAATATACAATGTAGAACACAGAATATAGAATATAGAATACGGAATGCAGAATATAATATACAGAAGATAGAATATAGAACACAGAATATAGAATATGGAAAACAGAATATACAACCCAGAATTAAGAACATGGAATGCAGAACACAGAATTTAGAATATAGAATACAGAATACTTTATATAGAATTTAGAATATAGAATGTAGAACACAGAATATAGAATATAGACTACAGAATGCAGAATATAGGATACAGGATATAGAATTACGAACACAAATTATAGAATATATAATAGAGTATATAGAACCCAGAATTAAGAATATGGAGTTTAGAACACAGAATTTAGAATATAGAATACAAAATACTGAATTTCGAATTTAGATTATAGAATGTAGAACACAGAATATAGAATATAGATTAGAGAATATAGAACGCAGAATTTAGAAAATGGAATGCAGAACACAGAGTTTGAAATATAATATACAGAATACTGAATATAGAATTTAGAATATAGAATGTAGAACACAGAATATAGATTATAGAATAGAGAATACAGAACCCAGAATTTTGAACATGGAATTCCTAACACCGAATTTAGAATATAGAATACAGAATACTGAATATAGAATTTCGAACATAAAACGCGGAACACAGAATTTACAATATAGAATACAGAATACTTAATATAGAATTTAGAACATAGAATGCGGAACACAACAATTAGAATATAGAATACAAATACTGAATACAGATTTTAAAACATGGAATGCATAACCCAGAATATAGAATATAGAATACGGAATACTGAATATAGAATTAAGAATGTAGAATGAAGAACAGAGAATATAGAATCTAGAGTATAGAATATAGAAACCAGAATTAGAACATGGAATGCAGAAAACAGAATTTAGAATATAGAATAAGATTACTGAATATAGAATTTAGAATATAGAATGTAGAACACAGAGTATAGAATATTGAATACGGAATACTGAATATAGGATTTAGATTATAGAATGTAGGACACAGAATATAGAATGTAGAAAACGGAATGCAAAATATAGAATACAGAATACAGAATGTAGAACACACAATGTAGAATATGGAAAACAGAATACAGAACCAAGAATTTAGAACATGGAATGCAGAACACAGAGTTTAGAATATAGAATACAGAATAATGAATATCGAATTTAGAATATTGAATGTAGAACACAGAATATAGAATATTATGCAGAATACTGAATATAGAATTTAGAACATTGAATGCAGAACACAGAATTTAGAATATAGAATGCAGAATACTGTATATAGAACTTAGAATATAGAATGAGAACACAGAATATAGAATATAGACTACAAAATGCAGAATATAGAATATAGAATATAGAATATAGAATGATGAACACAAAATCTGGAATATAGAATAGAGAATACAGAACACAGAATTAAGAACATGGAATGTAGAACACATTATTTAGAATAAAAATACAGAATACTGAATTTCGAATTTAGAATATAGAATGTAGAACACAAAATATGGAATGTAGAATATGGAATGCAGAATATTGAATTCACAATATAGAATGTAGAACACAGAATTTAGAATATAGAGTATAGAATACTGAATATAGAATTTAGAATATAGAATGTAGAACACAGAAAATAGAATATAGAATACAAAATATAGAACACAAAATTTAAAACATGGAATGCAGAACAGAGAATTTAGAATATAGAATACAGATTACTGAATATAGAATTTGGAATATACAATGTAGAACACCGAACTTAGAATATAGAATACAGAATACTGAATATAGAATTTAGTATATACAATGTAGAACACTGAATATAGAATATAGAATACGGAATGCAGAATACAGAATACAGAAGATAGAATATAAAACACAGAATATAGAATATGGGAAACAGAATACAAATCCCAGAACTGAGAACATGGAATGAAGAACACAGAATTTAGAATATAGAAAACCAAATACTGAATATAGAATTTCAAATATAGAATGATGAACACAGAATTCAGAATATTGAATAAAGAATACTGAATATTGAATTAAGAATATACAATGTACAACACAGTATATAGAATATAGATTAGAGAATATAGAACCCAGAATTTAGAACATGGAATGCAGAACACCGAATTTAGAATATAGAATACAGAATACTTTATATAGAATTTAGAATATAGAATGTAGAACACAGAATATAGAATATACACTACGGAATGCAGAATATAATATATAGTATATAGAATTATGAACACAAATTATACAATATAGAATAGAGAATATAGGACCCAGGATTAAGAACATGGAATTTAGAACACAGAATTTAGAATATAGAATACATAATACTGAATTTCGAATTTAGAATATAGAATGTAGAACACAGAATATGGAATGTAGAATATGGAATGCAGAATATTGAATAAAGAATATAAAATGTAGAACACAGTATATAGAATATAGATTAGAAAATATAGAACGCAGAATTTAGAACATGGAATGCCGAATACAGAATTTGGAATATAGAATACAGAAAACTTTATATAGAATTTAGAATATAGATTGTAGAACACAGAATTTAGAATAGAGAATACAGAATACTGAATAAAGCATTTAGAATATTGAATTTAGAACACAGAATGTAGAATATATTATGCAGAATACTGAATATAGAATTTAGAACATTGAATGCAGAACACAGAATTTAGAATATAGAATGCAGAATACTGTATATAGAATTTAGAATATAGAATGTAGAACACAGAATATAAAATATAGACTACGGAATGCAGAATATAAAATAAAGAATATAGAATGATGAACACAAATTATAGAATATAGAATAGAGAATATAGAACCCAGAATTAAGAACATGGAATGTTGAACACAGAATTTAGAATATAGAATACAAAATACTGAATTTCGAATTTAGAATATAGAATGTAGAACACAGAATATAGAATATAGAATACAGAATATAGAACACAAAATTTAGAACATGGAATGCACAACACAGAATTTAGAATATTGAATATCGAATACTGAATATAGAATATGAATATACAATGTAGATCACAGAATTTAGAATATAGAATACAGATACTGAATATAGAAATTAGAATATACAATGTAGAACACAGAATATAGAATATAGAATACGGAATTCACAATACAGAATACAGAATATAGAAGAAAAATATAGAAAATATAATGCACAACACAGAATATAGAATATAGAATACCGAATACTGAATATAGAAAATGAGTATACAATTTTGAACACAGAATTTAGAATATAGTATAAAGACTACTGAATATAGAACTTAGATTATAGAATGTACAACACAGAATACAGAATATAGACTACAGAATGCAGAATATAGAATATAGAATATAGAATATAGAATGATGAACACAAAATCTGGAATATAGAATAGAGAATACTGAACCCAGAATTAAGAACATGGAATGTAGAACACATTATTTAGAATATATAATACAGAATACTGAATTTCGAATTTAGAATATAGAATGTAGAACACAAAATATGGAATGTAGAATATGGAATGCAGAATATTGAATTCACAATATAGAATGTAGAACACAGAATTTAGAATATAGAGTATAGAATACTGAATATAGAATTTAGAATATAGAAAGTAGAACAGAGAATATAGAATACAGAATATAGAACCCAAAATTTAGAACATGGAATGCAGAACAGAGAATTTAGAATATAGAATATAGAATACTGAATTTCGAATTTAGAATATAGAATGAAGAACACAGAATATGGAATGTAGAATATGTAATGCAGAATATTGAATACAGAATATAGAATGTAGAACACAGAATTTAGAATATGGAAAACAGAATATAGAAACTAGAATTTAGAACATGGAATGCAGAACACAGAATTTAGAATATAGAATACAGAATACTGAATATAGAATTTAGAAGATAGAATGTAGAACACAGAATATAGAATATAGAATAGAGAATATAGAACCCAGAACTTAGAACACGGAAAGCAGACACAGAATTTAGAATATAGAATACAGAATACTTAAAAAAAATTTACAGTATACAATTTGAACAGAGTATAGAATATAGAATACGGAGTACTGAATATAGAATTTAGAATATAGAATGTAGAACACAGAATATAGAACATAGAATAGAGTATATGGAACACAAAATTTAGAACATGGAATGCAGAACACAGAATTTAGAATATAGAATGCAGAATACTGAATATAGAATTAAGAATATAGAATTTAGAACACAGAATATAGAATATAGAATACAGAATATAGAACACAAAGTTTACTACTTGGAATGCAGTACACAGAATTTAAAATATAGAACAGCAATACTGAATATAGAATATGAATATACAATGTAGAAAACAGAATTTAGAATATAGAATACAGAATACTGAATATCGAATTTAGAATATTGAATGTAGGACAAAGAATGTAGAATACATTATGCAGAATACTGAATATAGAATTTAGAACAATGAATGCAGACTACAGAATTAAGAATATAGAATGCAGAATACTGTATATAGAATTTAGAATATAGAATGTAGAACCCAGAATATAGAATATAGACTACGGAATGCAGAATATAGAATAAAGAATATAGAATGATGGACACAAATTATAGAATATAGAATAGAGAATATAGAACCCAGAATTAAGAACATGTAATATTGAACACAGAATTTAGAATATAAAATACAAAATACTGAATTTCAAATTTAGAATATAGAATGTAGAACACAGAATATAGAATATAGTATACAGAATATAGAACACAAAATTTAGAACATGGAATGCAGTACACAGAATTTAGAATATAGAATACAGATTACTGAATATAGAATTTAGAATATAGAATGGAGAACACAGAATTTAGAATATAGATTTTAGAATAATGAATATAGAATTAAGAATATAGAATTTAGAACACAGAATATAGAATATAGAATACATAATATAGAACACAAAATTTAGAACATGGAATGCACAACACAGAATTTAGAATGTAGAATACAGATAGTGAATATAGAATATAGAATATACAATGTAGAACACAGAATATAGAATATAGAATACGGAATTCAGAATATAGAATACAGAATATAGAACACAAAATTTAGAACATGTAATGCACAACACAGAATATAGAATATAGAGTACCGAATACTGAATATAGAAAATGAGTATACAATTTTGAACACAGAATTTAGAATATAGAATAAAGAATACTGAATATAGAATTTAGAAAATACAATGTAGAACACTGAATATAGATTATAGAATACGGAATGCAGAATATAGAATACAGAAAATAGAATATAGAACACAGAATATAGAATATGGAAAACAGAATACTGAATATAGAATTTCAAATATAGAATGATGAACACAGAATTTAGAATATAGAATAAAGAATACTGAAAATTGAATTAAGAATATAGAATGTAGAACACAGTATTGAGAATATAGATTAGAGAATATAGAACCCAGAATATAGAACATGGAATGCAGAACACAGAATTTAGAATATAGAATACAGAATACTTTATAAAGAATTTAGAATATAGAATGTAGAACACAGAATATAGAATATAGACTTCGGAATGCAGAATATAGGATATAGGATATAGAATTATAAACACAAATTATAGAATATAGAATAGAGAATATAGAATCCAGAATTAAGAACATGGAATTTGGAACACAGAATTTAGAATATAGAATACAAAATATTGAATTTCGAAATTAGAATATAGAATGTAGAACACAGAATATGGAATGTAGAATATGGAATGCAGAATATTAAATACAGAACATAGAATGTAGAACACAGTATATAGAATATAGATTAGAGAATATAGAACGCAGAATTTAGAACATGGAATGCAGAACACAGAATTTGGAATATAAAATACAGAATACTGAATATAGAATTTAGAATATAGAATGTAGAACACAGAATATAGATTATAGAATAGAGAATATAGAACCCAGAATTTTGAACATGGAATTCCGAACACCGAATTTAGAATATAGAATACAGAATACTGAATATAGAATTTAGAACATAGAATGCGGAACACAGCAATTAGAATATAGAATACAAATACTGAATACAGATTTTAAAACATGGAATGCAGAACCCAGAATATAGAATATAGAATACGGAATACTGAATATAGAATTAAGAATGTAGAATGAAGAACAGAGAATATAGAATATAGAGTATAGAATATAGAAACCAGAATTAGAACATGGAATGCAGAAAACAGAATATAGAATATAGAATACAGAATACTTAATATAGAATTTAGAATATAGAATGTAGAACACAGAGTATAGAATATAGAATATGGAATACTGAATATAGGATTTAGATTATAGAATGTAGGACACAGAATATAGAATGTAGAAAACGGAATGCAAAATATAGAATACAGAATACAGAATGTATAACACACAATGTAGAATATGGAATACAGAATACAGATCCGAGAATTTAGAACATGGAATGCAGAACACAGAGTTTAGAATATAGAATACAGAACACTGAATATAAAATTTTGAATATAGAATGTAGAACACAGAATATGGAATGTAGAATACGGAATGCAGAATATTGAATACACAATATAGAATGTAGAACACAGAATTTAAAATATAGAGTATAGAATACTGAAAATAGAATTTAGAATATAGAATGAAGAACACAGAAAATAGATTATAGAATACAGAATATAGAACCCAAAATTTAGAACATGGAATGCAGAACAGAGAATTTAGAATATAGAATACAGAATACTGAATATAGTATTTGAATATACAATGTAGAACACAGTATATAGAATATAGAATACGGAATGCAGAATAAAATATATAGAAAATAGAATATAGAACACAGAATATAGAATATGGAAAACAGAATACAAAACCCAGAATTGAGAACATGGAATGAAGAACACAGAATTGAGAATACAGAAAACAGAATACTGAATATAGAATTTCAAATATAGAATGTTGAACACAGAATTTAGAATATAGGATAAAGAATACTGAATATTGTATTTAGAATATAGAATGTAGAACACAGAATATAGGATATATATTAGAGAATATAGAAACCAGAATTAAGAACATGGAATGCAGAACACAGAATTTACAATATAGAATACAGAATACTGAATATAGAATTTGGAATATACAATGTAGAACACAGAATATAGAATATAGACTAAAGAATGCAGAATATAGAATATAGAGTATATAATAATGAACACACATAATAGAATATAGAATAGAGAATATAGAACCCAGAATTAAGAACATGGAATGTAGAACACAGAATTTAGAATATAAATACAGAATACTGAATTTCGAATTTAGAAAAAAAATGTAGAACACATAATATAGAATATAGAATACAGATTATAGAACACAAATTTAGAACATGGAATGCAGTACACAGAATTTAAAATATAGAACAGCAATACTGAATAAAGAATATGAATATACAATGTAGAACACAGAATTTAGAATATAGAATGTAGAACACAGAATATAGAATATAGAATACAGAATATAGAAACCAAAATTTACAACATGGAATGCAGAACAGAGAATTTAGAATATAGAATACCGAATACTGATTATAGAATATGAATATAAAATATAGAACACAGAATTTAGAACATACAATACAGATTACTGAATATAGAATTTACAATATACAATATAAAACACAGAATTTAGAATATAGAATACAGAATACTGAATATACAATTTAGAATATTGAATGTAGAACACAGATATGGAATGTAGAATACGGAATGCAGAATATTGAATACAGAATATAGAATGTAGAACACAGGATTTAGAATATGGAAAACAGAATATATAACACACAATATAGAACATGGAATGCAGAACACAGAATTTAGAATATAGAATACAGATTACTGAATATAGAATTTAGAATATAGAATGGAGAACACAGAATTTAGAATATAGATTTTAGAATACTGTATATAGAATTTAGAATATACAATGTAGAACACAGAAATTAGAATATAGAATACAGATACTGAATATAGAATTTAGAATATTCAATGTAGTATACAGAATACAGAATATAGAATACGGAATTCAGAATATAGAATACAGAATATTGAACACAAAATTTAGAACATGTAATGCACAACACAGAATATAGAATATAGAATACCTAATACTGAATAAAGAAAATGAGTATACAATTTTGAACACAGAATTCAGAATATAGAATAAAAAATACTGAATATAGAACATAGAATATAGAATGTACAACACAGAATACAGAATATAGACTACAGAATGCAGAATATAGAATATAGAATATAGAATATAGAATGATGAACACAAAATCTGGAATATAGAATAGAGAATACAGACCCCAGAATTAAGAAAATGGAATTTAGAACACATTATTTAGAATATGGAATACAGAATACTGAATTTGGAATTTAGAATATAGAATGTAGAACACAAATTATGGAATGTAGAATATGGAATGCAGAATATTGAATTCACAATATAGAATGTAGAACACAGAATTTAGAATATATAGTATAGAATACTGAATATAGTATTTAGAATATAGAATGAGGAACACAGAAAATAGAATATAGAATACAGAATATAGAACCCAAAATTTAGAACATGGAATGCAGAACAGAGAATTTAGAATATAGAATACAGAATACTGAATATAGTATTTGAATATACAATGTAGAACACAGAATATAGAATATAGAATACGGAATGCAGAATATAATATACAGAAGATAGAATATAGAACACAGAATATAGAATATGGAAAACAGAATATACAACCCAGAATTAAGAACATGGAATGCAGAACACAGAATTTAGAATATAGAATACAGAATACTTTATATAGAATTTAGAATATAGAATGTAGAACACAGAATATAGAATATAGACTACAGAATGCAGAATATAGGATACAGGATATAGAATTACGAACACAAATTATAGAATATATAATAGAGTATATAGAACCCAGAATTAAGAATATGGAGTTTAGAACACAGAATTTAGAATATAGAATACAAAATACTGAATTTCGAATTTAGATTATAGAATGTAGAACACAGAATATAGAATATAGATTAGAGAATATAGAACGCAGAATTTAGAAAATGGAATGCAGAACACAGAATTTGAAATATAATATACAGAATACTGAATATAGAATTTAGAATATAGAATGTAGAACACAGAATATAGATTATAGAATAGAGAATACAGAACCCAGAATTTTGAACATGGAATTCCTAACACCGAATTTAGAATATAGAATACAGAATACTGAATATAGAATTTCGAACATAAAACGCGGAACACAGAATTTACAATATAGAATACAGAATACTTAATATAGAATTTAGAACATAGAATGCGGAACACAACAATTAGAATATAGAATACAAATACTGAATACAGATTTTAAAACATGGAATGCATAACCCAGAATATAGAATATAGAATACGGAATACTGAATATAGAATTAAGAATGTAGAATGAAGAACAGAGAATATAGAATCTAGAGTATAGAATATAGAAACCAGAATTAGAACATGGAATGCAGAAAACAGAATTTAGAATATAGAATAAGATTACTGAATATAGAATTTAGAATATAGAATGTAGAACACAGAGTATAGAATATTGAATACGGAATACTGAATATAGGATTTAGATTATAGAATGTAGGACACAGAATATAGAATGTAGAAAACGGAATGCAAAATATAGAATACAGAATACAGAATGTAGAACACACAATGTAGAATATGGAAAACAGAATACAGAACCAAGAATTTAGAACATGGAATGCAGAACACAGAGTTTAGAATATAGAATACAGAATAATGAATATCGAATTTAGAATATTGAATGTAGAACACAGAATATAGAATATTATGCAGAATACTGAATATAGAATTTAGAACATTGAATGCAGAACACAGAATTTAGAATATAGAATGCAGAATACTGTATATAGAACTTAGAATATAGAATGAGAACACAGAATATAGAATATAGACTACAAAATGCAGAATATAGAATATAGAATATAGAATATAGAATGATGAACACAAAATCTGGAATATAGAATAGAGAATACAGAACACAGAATTAAGAACATGGAATGTAGAACACATTATTTAGAATAAAAATACAGAATACTGAATTTCGAATTTAGAATATAGAATGTAGAACACAAAATATGGAATGTAGAATATGGAATGCAGAATATTGAATTCACAATATCGAATGTAGAACACAGAATTTAGAATATAGAGTATAGAATACTGAATATAGAATTTAGAATATAGAATGTAGAACACAGAAAATAGAATATAGAATACAAAATATAGAACACAAAATTTAAAACATGGAATGCAGAACAGAGAATTTAGAATATAGAATACAGATTACTGAATATAGAATTTGGAATATACAATGTAGAACACCGAACTTAGAATATAGAATACAGAATACTGAATATAGAATTTAGTATATACAATGTAGAACACTGAATATAGAATATAGAATACGGAATGCAGAATACAGAATACAGAAGATAGAATATAAAACACAGAATATAGAATATGGGAAACAGAATACAAATCCCAGAACTGAGAACATGGAATGAAGAACACAGAATTTAGAATATAGAAAACCAAATACTGAATATAGAATTTCAAATATAGAATGATGAACACAGAATTCAGAATATTGAATAAAGAATACTGAATATTGAATTAAGAATATACAATGTACAACACAGTATATAGAATATAGATTAGAGAATATAGAACCCAGAATTTAGAACATGGAATGCAGAACACCGAATTTAGAATATAGAATACAGAATACTTTATATAGAATTTAGAATATAGAATGTAGAACACAGAATATAGAATATACACTACGGAATGCAGAATATAATATATAGTATATAGAATTATGAACACAAATTATACAATATAGAATAGAGAATATAGGACCCAGGATTAAGAACATGGAATTTAGAACACAGAATTTAGAATATAGAATACATAATACTGAATTTCGAATTTAGAATATAGAATGTAGAACACAGAATATGGAATGTAGAATATGGAATGCAGAATATTGAATAAAGAATATAAAATGTAGAACACAGTATATAGAATATAGATTAGAAAATATAGAACGCAGAATTTAGAACATGGAATGCCGAATACAGAATTTGGAATATAGAATACAGAAAACTTTATATAGAATTTAGAATATAGATTGTAGAACACAGAATTTAGAATAGAGAATACAGAATACTGAATAAAGCATTTAGAATATTGAATTTAGAACACAGAATGTAGAATATATTATGCAGAATACTGAATATAGAATTTAGAACATTGAATGCAGAACACAGAATTTAGAATATAGAATGCAGAATACTGTATATAGAATTTAGAATATAGAATGTAGAACACAGAATATAAAATATAGACTACGGAATGCAGAATATAAAATAAAGAATATAGAATGATGAACACAAATTATAGAATATAGAATAGAGAATATAGAACCCAGAATTAAGAACATGGAATGTTGAACACAGAATTTAGAATATAGAATACAAAATACTGAATTTCGAATTTAGAATATAGAATGTAGAACACAGAATATAGAATATAGAATACAGAATATAGAACACAAAATTTAGAACATGGAATGCACAACACAGAATTTAGAATATTGAATATCGAATACTGAATATAGAATATGAATATACAATGTAGATCACAGAATTTAGAATATAGAATACAGATACTGAATATAGAAATTAGAATATACAATGTAGAACACAGAATATAGAATATAGAATACGGAATTCACAATACAGAATACAGAATATAGAAGAAAAATATAGAAAATATAATGCACAACACAGAATATAGAATATAGAATACCGAATACTGAATATAGAAAATGAGTATACAATTTTGAACACAGAATTTAGAATATAGTATAAAGACTACTGAATATAGAACTTAGATTATAGAATGTACAACACAGAATACAGAATATAGACTACAGAATGCAGAATATAGAATATAGAATATAGAATATAGAATGATGAACACAAAATCTGGAATATAGAATAGAGAATACTGAACCCAGAATTAAGAACATGGAATGTAGAACACATTATTTAGAATATATAATACAGAATACTGAATTTCGAATTTAGAATATAGAATGTAGAACACAAAATATGGAATGTAGAATATGGAATGCAGAATATTGAATTCACAATATAGAATGTAGAACACAGAATTTAGAATATAGAGTATAGAATACTGAATATAGAATTTAGAATATAGAAAGTAGAACAGAGAATATAGAATACAGAATATAGAACCCAAAATTTAGAACATGGAATGCAGAACAGAGAATTTAGAATATAGAATATAGAATACTGAATTTCGAATTTAGAATATAGAATGAAGAACACAGAATATGGAATGTAGAATATGTAATGCAGAATATTGAATACAGAATATAGAATGTAGAACACAGAATTTAGAATATGGAAAACAGAATATAGAAACTAGAATTTAGAACATGGAATGCAGAACACAGAATTTAGAATATAGAATACAGAATACTGAATATAGAATTTAGAAGATAGAATGTAGAACACAGAATATAGAATATAGAATAGAGAATATAGAACCCAGAACTTAGAACACGGAAAGCAGACACAGAATTTAGAATATAGAATACAGAATACTTAAAAAAAATTTACAGTATACAATTTGAACAGAGTATAGAATATAGAATACGGAGTACTGAATATAGAATTTAGAATATAGAATGTAGAACACAGAATATAGAACATAGAATAGAGTATATGGAACACAAAATTTAGAACATGGAATGCAGAACACAGAATTTAGAATATAGAATGCAGAATACTGAATATAGAATTAAGAATATAGAATTTAGAACACAGAATATAGAATATAGAATACAGAATATAGAACACAAAGTTTACTACTTGGAATGCAGTACACAGAATTTAAAATATAGAACAGCAATACTGAATATAGAATATGAATATACAATGTAGAAAACAGAATTTAGAATATAGAATACAGAATACTGAATATCGAATTTAGAATATTGAATGTAGGACAAAGAATGTAGAATACATTATGCAGAATACTGAATATAGAATTTAGAACAATGAATGCAGACTACAGAATTAAGAATATAGAATGCAGAATACTGTATATAGAATTTAGAATATAGAATGTAGAACCCAGAATATAGAATATAGACTACGGAATGCAGAATATAGAATAAAGAATATAGAATGATGGACACAAATTATAGAATATAGAATAGAGAATATAGAACCCAGAATTAAGAACATGTAATATTGAACACAGAATTTAGAATATAAAATACAAAATACTGAATTTCAAATTTAGAATATAGAATGTAGAACACAGAATATAGAATATAGTATACAGAATATAGAACACAAAATTTAGAACATGGAATGCAGTACACAGAATTTAGAATATAGAATACAGATTACTGAATATAGAATTTAGAATATAGAATGGAGAACACAGAATTTAGAATATAGATTTTAGAATAATGAATATAGAATTAAGAATATAGAATTTAGAACACAGAATATAGAATATAGAATACATAATATAGAACACAAAATTTAGAACATGGAATGCACAACACAGAATTTAGAATGCAGAATACAGATACTGAATATAGAATTTAGAATATACAATGTAGAACACAGAATATAGAATATAGAATACGGAATTCAGAATATAGAATACAGAATATAGAACACAAAATTTAGAACATGTAATGCACAACACAGAATATAGAATATAGAGTACCGAATACTGAATATAGAAAATGAGTATACAATTTTGAACACAGAATTTAGAATATAGAATAAAGAATACTGAATATAGAATTTAGAAAATACAATGTAGAACACTGAATATAGATTATAGAATACGGAATGCAGAATATAGAATACAGAAAATAGAATATAGAACACAGAATATAGAATATGGAAAACAGAATACTGAATATAGAATTTCAAATATAGAATGATGAACACAGAATTTAGAATATAGAATAAAGAATACTGAAAATTGAATTAAGAATATAGAATGTAGAACACAGTATTGAGAATATAGATTAGAGAATATAGAACCCAGAATATAGAACATGGAATGCAGAACACAGAATTTAGAATATAGAATACAGAATACTTTATAAAGAATTTAGAATATAGAATGTAGAACACAGAATATAGAATATAGACTTCGGAATGCAGAATATAGGATATAGGATATAGAATTATAAACACAAATTATAGAATATAGAATAGAGAATATAGAATCCAGAATTAAGAACATGGAATTTGGAACACAGAATTTAGAATATAGAATACAAAATATTGAATTTCGAAATTAGAATATAGAATGTAGAACACAGAATATGGAATGTAGAATATGGAATGCAGAATATTAAATACAGAACATAGAATGTAGAACACAGTATATAGAATATAGATTAGAGAATATAGAACGCAGAATTTAGAACATGGAATGCAGAACACAGAATTTGGAATATAAAATACAGAATACTGAATATAGAATTTAGAATATAGAATGTAGAACACAGAATATAGATTATAGAATAGAGAATATAGAACCCAGAATTTTGAACATGGAATTCCGAACACCGAATTTAGAATATAGAATACAGAATACTGAATATAGAATTTAGAACATAGAATGCGGAACACAGCAATTAGAATATAGAATACAAATACTGAATACAGATTTTAAAACATGGAATGCAGAACCCAGAATATAGAATATAGAATACGGAATACTGAATATAGAATTAAGAATGTAGAATGAAGAACAGAGAATATAGAATATAGAGTATAGAATATAGAAACCAGAATTAGAACATGGAATGCAGAAAACAGAATATAGAATATAGAATACAGAATACTTAATATAGAATTTAGAATATAGAATGTAGAACACAGAGTATAGAATATAGAATATGGAATACTGAATATAGGATTTAGATTATAGAATGTAGGACACAGAATATAGAATGTAGAAAACGGAATGCAAAATATAGAATACAGAATACAGAATGTATAACACACAATGTAGAATATGGAATACAGAATACAGATCCGAGAATTTAGAACATGGAATGCAGAACACAGAGTTTAGAATATAGAATACAGAACACTGAATATAAAATTTTGAATATAGAATGTAGAACACAGAATATGGAATGTAGAATACGGAATGCAGAATATTGAATACACAATATAGAATGTAGAACACAGAATTTAAAATATAGAGTATAGAATACTGAAAATAGAATTTAGAATATAGAATGAAGAACACAGAAAATAGAATATAGAATACAGAATATAGAACCCAAAATTTAGAACATGGAATGCAGAACAGAGAATTTAGAATATAGAATACAGAATACTGAATATAGAATTTAGAATATACAATGTAGAACACAGTATATAGAATATAGAATACGGAATGCAGAATAAAATATATAGAAAATAGAATATAGAACACAGAATATAGAATATGGAAAACAGAATACAAAACCCAGAATTGAGAACATGGAATGAAGAACACAGAATTGAGAATACAGAAAACAGAATACTGAATATAGAATTTCAAATATAGAATGTTGAACACAGAATTTAGAATATAGGATAAAGAATACTGAATATTGTATTTAGAATATAGAATGTAGAAAACAGAATATAGGATATATATTAGAGAATATAGAAACCAGAATTAAGAACATGGAATGCAGAACACAGAATTTACAATATAGAATACAGAATACTGAATATAGAATTTGGAATATACAATGTAGAACACAGAATATAGAATATAGACTAAAAAATGCAGAATATAGAATATAGAGTATATAATAATGAACACACATAATAGAATATAGAATAGAGAATATAGAACCCAGAATTAAGAACATGGAATGTAGAACACAGAATTTAGAATATAAATACAGAATACTGAATTTCGAATTTAGAAAAAAAATGTAGAACACATAATATAGAATATAGAATACAGATTATAGAACACAAATTTAGAACATGGAATGCAGTACACAGAATTTAAAATATAGAACAGCAATACTGAATAAAGAATATGAATATACAATGTAGAACACAGAATTTAGAATATAGAATGTAGAACACAGAATATAGAATATAGAATACAGAATATAGAAACCAAAATTTACAACATGGAATGCAGAACAGAGAATTTAGAATATAGAATACCGAATACTGATTATAGAATATGAATATAAAATATAGAACACAGAATTTAGAACATACAATACAAATTACTGAATATAGAATTTACAATATACAATATAAAACACAGAATTTAGAATATAGAATACAGAATACTGAATATACAATTTAGAATATTGAATGTAGAACACAGATATGGAATGTAGAATACGGAATGCAGAATATTGAATACAGAATATAGAATGTAGAACACAGGATTTAGAATATGGAAAACAGAATATATAACACACAATATAGAACATGGAATGCAGAACACAGAATTTAGAATATAGAATACAGATTACTGAATATAGAATTTAGAATATAGAATGGAGAACACAGAATTTAGAATATAGATTTTAGAATACTGTATATAGAATTTAGAATATACAATGTAGAACACAGAAATTAGAATATAGAATACAGATACTGAATATAGAATTTAGAATATTCAATGTAGTACACAGAATACAGAATATAGAATACGGAATTCAGAATATAGAATACAGAATATTGAACACAAAATTTAGAACATGTAATGCACAACACAGAATATAGAATATAGAATACCTAATACTGAATAAAGAAAATGAGTATACAATTTTGAACACAGAATTCAGAATATAGAATAAAAAATACTGAATATAGAACATAGAATATAGAATGTACAACACAGAATACAGAATATAGACTACAGAATGCAGAATATAGAATATAGAATATAGAATATAGAATGATGAACACAAAATCTGGAATATAGAATAGAGAATACAGACCCCAGAATTAAGAAAATGGAATTTAGAACACATTATTTAGAATATGGAATACAGAATACTGAATTTGGAATTTAGAATATAGAATGTAGAACACAAATTATGGAATGTAGAATATGGAATGCAGAATATTGAATTCACAATATAGAATGTAGAACACAGAATTTAGAATATATAGTATAGAATACTGAATATAGTATTTAGAATATAGAATGAGGAACACAGAAAATAGAATATAGAATACAGAATATAGAACCCAAAATTTAGAACATGGAATGCAGAACAGAGAATTTAGAATATAGAATACAGAATACTGAATATAGTATTTGAATATACAATGTAGAACACAGAATATAGAATATAGAATACGGAATGCAGAATATAATATACAGAAGATAGAATATAGAACACAGAATATAGAATATGGAAAACAGAATATACAACCCAGAATTAAGAACATGGAATGCAGAACACAGAATTTAGAATATAGAATACAGAATACTTTATATAGAATTTAGAATATAGAATGTAGAACACAGAATATAGAATATAGACTACGGAATGCAGAATATAGGATACAGGATATAGAATTACGAACACAAATTATAGAATATATAATAGAGTATATAGAACCCAGAATTAAGAATATGGAGTTTAGAACACAGAATTTAGAATATAGAATACAAAATACTGAATTTCGAATTTAGATTATAGAATGTAGAACACAGAATATAGAATATAGATTAGAGAATATAGAACGCAGAATTTAGAAAATGGAATGCAGAACACAGAATTTGAAATATAATATACAGAATACTGAATATAGAATTTAGAATATAGAATGTAGAACACAGAATATAGATTATAGAATAGAGAATACAGAACCCAGAATTTTGAACATGGAATTCCTAACACCGAATTTAGAATATAGAATACAGAATACTGAATATAGAATTTCGAACATAAAACGCGGAACACAGAATTTACAATATAGAATACAGAATACTTAATATAGAATTTAGAACATAGAATGCGGAACACAACAATTAGAATATAGAATACAAATACTGAATACAGATTTTAAAACATGGAATGCATAACCCAGAATATAGAATATAGAATACGGAATACTGAATATAGAATTAAGAATGTAGAATGAAGAACAGAGAATATAGAATCTAGAGTATAGAATATAGAAACCAGAATTAGAACATGGAATGCAGAAAACAGAATTTAGAATATAGAATAAGATTACTGAATATAGAATATAGAATATAGAATGTAGAACACAGAGTATAGAATATTGAATACGGAATACTGAATATAGGATTTAGATTATAGAATGTAGGACACAGAATATAGAATGTAGAAAACGGAATGCAAAATATAGAATACAGAATACAGAATGTAGAACACACAATGTAGAATATGGAAAACAGAATACAGAACCAAGAATTTAGAACATGGAATGCAGAACACAGAGTTTAGAATATAGAATACAGAATACTGAATATCGAATTTAGAATATTGAATGTAGAACACAGAATATAGAATATATTATGCAGAATACTGAATATAGAATTTAGAACATTGAATGCAGAACACAGAATTTAGAATATAGAATGCAGAATACTGTATATAGAACTTAGAATATAGAATGAGAACACAGAATATAGAATATAGGCTACAGAATGCAGAATATAGAATATAGAATATAGAATATAGAATGATGAACACAAAATCTGGAATATAGAATAGAGAATACAGAACACAGAATTAAGAACATGGAATATAGAACACATTATTTAGAATAAAAATACAGAATACTGAATTTCGAATTTAGAATATAGAATGTAGAACACAAAATATGGAATGTAGAATATGGAATGCAGAATATTGAATTCACAATATAGAATGTAGAACACAGAATTTAGAATATAGAGTATAGAATACTGAATATAGAATTTAGAATATAGAATGTAGAACACAGA
Source organism: Vicugna pacos (assembly GCF_048564905.1). Classification (NCBI taxonomy): domain Eukaryota; kingdom Metazoa; phylum Chordata; class Mammalia; order Artiodactyla; family Camelidae; genus Vicugna; species Vicugna pacos. The sequence goes on from NW_027328737.1 coordinate 4,994,691, forward strand.
AAATAGAATATAGAATACAAAATATAGAACACAAAATTTAAAACATGGAATGCAGAACAGAGAATTTAGAATATAGAATACAGAATACTGAATTTCGAATTTAGAATATAGAATGTAGAACACAGAATATGGAATGTAGAATATGGAATGCAGAACATTGAATACAGAATATAGAATGTAGAACACAGAATTTTGAATACGGAAAACAGAATATAGATCCCAGAATTTAGAACATGGAATGCAGAACACAGAATTTAGAATATAGAATACAGAATACTTTATATAGAATTTAGAATATAGAATGTAGAACACAGAATATAGAATATAGACTACGGAATGCAGAATATAGAATATAGAGTATAGAATGATGAACACACATTATAGAATATAGAATAGAGAATATAGAACCCGGAATTAAGAACATGGATTGTAGAACACAGAATTTAGAATATAGAATACAGAATACTGAAGTTCGAATTTAGGATATAGAATAGAACACAGAATATGGAATGTATAATATGGAATGCAGAATATTGAATACAGAATATAGAATGTAGAACACAGAATTTAGAATATGGAAAACAGAATACAGAACCCAGAATTTAGAACATTGAATGCAGAACTAGGAATTTATAATATAGAATACAGAATACTTTATATAGAATTTAAAATATACAAAGTAGAACACAGAATATAGAATATAGACTACGGAATTCAGAATATAGTATATAGGATATAGAATTATGAACACAAATTTTACAATATAGAATAGAGTACATAGAACCCAGAATTAAGAACATGGAATTTAGAACACAGAATTTAGAATATAGAATACAATATACTGAATTTCGAATATAGAATATAGAATGCAGAACACAGAATATGGAATGTAGAATATGGAATGCAGAATATTGAATAAAGAATATTGAATGTAGAACACAGTATATAGAATATAGATTAGAGAATATAGAACGCAGAATTTAGAACATGGAATGCAGAACACAGAATTTGGAATATAGAATACAGAATACTTTATATAGAATTTAGAATATAGAATGTAGAACACAGAATTTAGTATAGAGAATTCAGAATACTGAATATAGAATTTAGAATATAGAATGTAGAACACAGAATTTAGAATATAGTCTACGGAGTGCAGAATATAGAATATAGAATAATGAGCACAAAATTTAGAATAGAGAATATAGAATCCAGAATTTAGAACAAGGAATGCAGAACACTGAATTTAGAATATGCAATACAGAATACTAAATATAGAATATGAATATACAATGTAGGACACAGAATTAAGAATATAGAATACAGAATACTGAATATAGTATTAGGAATATCCAATGTAGAACACAGAATATAGAATATAGAATACGGAATGCAGAAAACAGAATACAGAAAATAGAATGTACACCACAGAATATAGAATATGGAAAACAGAATACAAAACCCAGAATTGAGAATATGGAATGCAGAACACAGAATTTAGAATATAGAAAACAGAATACTGAATATAGAATTTAGAAGATAGAATGTAGAACACAGAATTTAGAATATAGAATAAAGAATACTGAATATAGATTTTAGAAGATAGAATGTAGAACACAGAATATAGAATATAGAATAGGGAATAAAGAACCCAGAACTTAGAACACGGAAAGCAGACACAGAATTTAGAATATAGAATACAGAATACTTAATACAAAATTTACAGTATACTATTTGAACACAGAGTATAGAATATAGAATACGGAGTACTGAATATAGAATTTAGAATATAGAATGTAGAACACAGAATATAGAACATAGAATAGAGTATATGGAAAACAAAATTTCGAACATGGAAATCAGAACACAGAATTTAGAATATAGAATGCAGAATACTGAATATAGAATTAAGAATATTGAATTTAGAACACAGAATATAGAATATAGAATACAGAATAAAGAACACAAAATTTAGAAAATGGAATGCAGTACACAGAATTTAAAATATAGAACAGCAATACTGAATATAGAATATCAATATACAATGTAGAACACAAAATTTAGAATATAGAATACAGAATACTGAATTTGGAATTTAAAATATAGAATGTAGAACACAGAATATGGAATGTAGAAAATGGAATGCAGAATATTGAACACAGAATATAGAATGTAGAACACAGAATTTAGAATATGGAAAACAGAATACAGAACCCAGAATTTAGAACATTGAATGCAGAACTCGGAATTTAGAATATAGAATACAGATTACTGAATATAGAATTTAGAATATACAATGTAGAACACCAAACTTAGAATATAGAATACAGAATACTGAATATAGAATTTAGTATATACAATGTAGAACACTGAATATAGAATATAGAATACGGAATGCAGAATACAGAATACAGAAGATAGAATATAGAACACAGAATATAGAATATGGGAAACAGAATACAAATCCCAAAACTGAGAACATGGAATGAAGAACACAGAATTTAGAATATAGAAAACCGAATACTGAATATAGAATTTCAAATATAGAATGATGAACACAGAATTCAGAATATTGAATAAAGAATACTGAATATTGAATTAAGAATATACAATGTACAACACAGTATATAGAATATAGATTAGAGAATATAGAACCCAGAATTTAGAACATGGAATGCAGAACACCGAATTTAGAATATAGAATACAGAATACTTTATATAGAATTTAGAATATAGAATGTAGAACACAGAATATAGAATATACACTACGGAATGCAGAATATAATATATAGTATATAGAATTATGAACACAAATTATACAATATAGAATAGAGAATATAGGACCCAGGATTAAGAACATGGAATTTAGAACACAGAATTTAGAATATAGAATACATAATACTGAATTTCGAATTTAGAATATAGAATGTAGAACACAGAATATGGAATGTAGAATATGGAATGCAGAATATTGAATAAAGAATATAAAATGTAGAACACAGTATATAGAATATAGATTAGAAAATATAGAACGCAGAATTTAGAACATGGAATGCCGAATACAGAATTTGGAATATAGAATACAGAAAACTTTATATAGAATTTAGAATATAGATTGTAGAACACAGAATTAAGAATAGAGAATACAGAATACTGAATAAAGCATTTAGAACATTGAATTTAGAACACAGAATGTAGAATATATTATGCAGAATACTGAATATAGAATTTAGAACATTGAATGCAGAACACAGAATTTAGAATATAGAATGCAGAATACTGTATATAGAATTTAGAATATAGAATGTAGAACACAGAATATAGAATATAGAATACAGAATATAGAACACAAAATTTAGAACATGGAATGCACAACACAGAATTTAGAATATTGAATATCGAATACTGAATATAGAATATGAATATACAATGTAGATCACAGAATTTAGAATATAGAATACAGATACCGAATATAGAAATTAGAATATACAATGTAGAACACAGAATATAGAATATAGAATACGGAATTCACAATACAGAATACAGAATATAGAACAAAAATTTAGAAAATGTAATGCACAACACAGAATATAGAATATAGAATACCGAATACTGAATATAGAAAATGAGTATACAATTTTGAACACAGAATTTAGAATATAGTATAAAGACTACTGAATATAGAACTTAGATTATAGAATGTACAACACAGAATACAGAATATAGACTACAGAATGCAGAATATAGAATATAGAATATAGAATATAGAATGATGAACACAAAATCTGGAATATAGAATAGAGAATACAGAACCCAGAATTAAGAACATGGAATGTAGAACACATTATTTAGAATATAGAATACAGAATACTGAATTTCGAATTTAGAATATAGAATGTAGAACACAAAATATGGAATGTAGAATATGGAATGCAGAATATTGAATTCACAATATAGAATGTAGAACACAGAATTTAGAATATAGAGTATAGAATACTGAATATAGAATTTAGAATATAGAAAGTAGAACAGAGAAAATAGAATATAGAATACAGAATATAGAACCCAAAATTTAGAACATGGAATGCAGAACAGAGAATTTAGAATATAGAATATAGAATACTGAATTTCGAATTTAGAATATAGAATGAAGAACACAGAATATGGAATGTAGAATATGTAATGCAGAATATTGAATACAGAATATAGAATGTAGAACACAGAATTTAGAATATGGAAAACAGAATATAGAAACTAGAATTTAGAACATGGAATGCAGAACACAGAATTTAGAATATAGAATACAGAATACTGAATATAGAATTTAGATGATAGAATGTAGAACACAGAATATAGAATATAGAATAGAGAATATAGAACCCAGAACTTAGAACACGGAAAGCAGACACAGAATTTTGAATATAGAATACAGAATACTTAAAAAAAATTTACAGTATACAATTTGAACAGAGTATAGAATATAGAATACGGAGTACTGAATATAGAATTTAGAATATAGAATGCAGAACACAGAATATAGAACATAGAATAGAGTATATGGAACACAAAATTTAGAACATGGAATGCAGAATACAGAATTTAGAATATAGAATGCAGAATACTGAATATAGAATTAAGAATATAGAATTTAGAACACAGAATATAGAATATAGAATACAGAATATAGAACACAAAGTTTACTACTTGGAATGCAGTACACAGAATTTAAAATATAGAACAGCAATACTGAATATAGAATATGAATATACAATGTAGAAAACAGAATTTAGAATATAGAATACAGAATACTGAATATCGAATTTAGAATATTGAATGTAGGACAAAGAATGTAGAATATATTATGCAGAATACTGAATATAGAATTTAGAACAATGAATGCAGAATACAGAATTAAGAATATAGAATGCAGAATACTGTATATAGAATTTAGAATATAGAATGTAGAACCCAGAATATAGAATATAGACTACGGAATGCAGAATATAGAATAAAGAATATAGAATGATGGACACAAATTATAGAATATAGAATAGAGAATATAGAACCCAGAATTAAGAACATGTAATATTGAACACAGAATTTAGAATATAAAATACAAAATACTGAAATTCAAATTTAGAATATAGAATGTAGAACACAGAATATAGAATATAGTATACAGAATATAGAACACAAAATTTAGAACATGGAATGCAGTACACAGAATTTAGAATATAGAATACAGATTACTGAATATAGAATTTAGAATATAGAATGGAGAACACAGAATTTAGAATATAGATTTTAGAATAATGAATATAGAATTAAGAATATAGAATTTAGAACACAGAATATAGAATATAGAATACATAATATAGAACACAAAATTTAGAACATGGAATGCACAACACAGAATTTAGAATGCAGAATACAGATACTGAATATAGAATTTAGAATATACAATGTAGAACACAGAATATAGAATATAGAATACGGAATTCAGAATATAGAATACAGAATATAGAACACAAAATTTAGAACATGTAATGCACAACACAGAATATAGAATATAGAGTACCGAATACTGAATATAGAAAATGAGTATACAATTTTGAACACAGAATTTAGAATATAGAATAAAGAATACTGAATATAGAATTTAGAAAATACAATGTAGAACACTGAATATAGATTATAGAATACGGAATGCAGAATATAGAATACAGAAAATAGAATATAGAGCACAGAATATAGAATATGGAAAACAGAATACTGAATATAGAATTTCAAATATAGAATGATGAACACAGAATTTAGAATATAGAATAAAGAATACTGAAAATTGAATTAAGAATATAGAATGTAGAACACAGTATTGAGAATATAGATTAGAGAATATAGAACCCAGAATATAGAACATGGAATGCAGAACACAGAATTTAGAATATAGAATACAGAATACTTTATAAAGAATTTAGAATATAGAATGTAGAACACAGAATATAGAATATAGACTTCGGAATGCAGAATATAGGATATAGGATATAGAATGATGAACACAAATTATAGAATATAGAATAGAGAATATAGAATCCAGAATTAAGAACATGGAATTTGGAACACAGAATTTAGAATATAGAATACAAAATATTGAATTTCGAAATTAGAATATAGAATGTAGAACACAGAATATGGAATGTAGAATATGGAATGCAGAATATTAAATACAGAACATAGAATGTAGAACACAGTATATAGAATATAGATTAGAGAATATAGAACGCAGAATTTAGAACATGGAATGCAGAACACAGAATTTGGAATATAAAATACAGAATACTGAATATAGAATTTAGAATATAGAATGTAGAACACAGAATATAGATTATAGAATAGAGAATATAGAACCCAGAATTTTGAACATGGAATTCCGAACACCGAATTTAGAATATAGAATACAGAATACTGAATATAGAATTTAGAACATAGAATGCGGAACACAGCAATTAGAATATAGAATACAAATACTGAATACAGATTTTAAAACATGGAATGCAGAACCCAGAATATAGAATATAGAATACGGAATACTGAATATAGAATTAAGAATGTAGAATGAAGAACAGAGAATATAGAATATAGAGTATAGAATATAGAAACCAGAATTAGAACATGGAATGCAGAAAACAGAATTTAGAATATAGAATACAGAATACTTAATATAGAATTTAGAATATAGAATGTAGAACACAGAGTATAGAATATAGAATACGGAATACTGAATATAGGATTTAGATTATAGAATGTAGGACACAGAATATAGAATGTAGAAAACGGAATGCAAAATATAGAATACAGAATACAGAATGTATAACACACAATGTAGAATATGGAATACAGAATACAGAACCGAGAATTTAGAACATGGAATGCAGAACACAGAGTTTAGAATATAGAATACAGAACACTGAATATAAAATTTTGAATATAGAATGTAGAACACAGAATATGGAATGTAGAATACGGAATGCAGAATATTGAATACACAATATAGAATGTAGAACACAGAATTTAAAATATAGGGTATAGAATACTGAAAATAGAATTTAGAATATAGAATGAAGAACACAGAAAATAGAGTATAGAATACAGAATATAGAACCCAAAATTTAGAACATGCAATGCAGAACAGAGAATTTAGAATATAGAATACAGAATACTGAATATAGAATTTAGAATATACAATGTAGAACACAGTATATAGAATATAGAATACGGAATGCAGAATAAAATATATAGAAAATAGAATATAGAACACAGAATATAGAATATGGAAAACAGAATACAAAACCCAGAATTGAGAACATGGAATGAAGAACACAGAATTGAGAATACAGAAAACAGAATACTGAATATAGAATTTCAAATATAGAATGTTGAACACAGAATTTAGAATATAGGATAAAGAATACTGAATATTTTATTTAGAATATAGAATGTAGAACACAGTATATAGGATATATATTTGAGAATATAGAAACCAGAATTTAGAACATGGAATGCAGAACACAGAATTTACAATATAGAATACAGAATACTGAATATAGAATTTGGAATATACAATGTAGAACACAGAATATAGAATATAGACTAAGGAATGCAGAATATAGAATATAGAGTATATAATAATGAACACACATAACAGAATATAGAATAGAGAATATAAAACCCAGAATTAAGAACATGGAATGTAGAACACAGAATTTAGAATATAAATACAGAATACTGAATTTCGAATTTAGAAAAAAATGTAGAACACATAATATAGAATATAGAATACAGATTATAGAACACAAATTTAGAACATGGAATGCAGTACAGAGAATTTAAAATATAGAACAGCAATACTGAATAAAGAATATGAATATACAATGTAGAACACAGAATTTAGAATATAGAATGTAGAACACAGAATATAGAATATAGAATACAGAATATAGAAACCAAAATTTACAACATGGAATGCAGAACAGAGAATTTAGAATATAGAATACCGAATACTGATTATAGAATATGAATATAAAATATAGAACACAGAATTTAGAACATAGAATACAGATTACTGAATATAGAATTTACAATATACAATATAAAACACAGAATTTAGAATATAGAATTCAGAATACTGAATATACAATTTAGAATATTGAATGTAGAACACAGATATGGAATGTAGAATACGGAATGCAGAATATTGAATACAGAATATAGAATGTAGAACACAGGATTTAGAATATGGAAAACAGAATATATAACACACAATATAGAACATGGAATGCAGAACACAGAATTTAGAATATAGAATACAGATTACTGAATATAGAATTTAGAATATAGAATGGAGAACACAGAATTTAGAATACAGATTTTAGAATACTGTATATAGAATTTAGAATATACAATGTAGAACACAGAAATTAGAATATAGAATACAGATACTGAATATAGAATTTAGAATATTCAATGTAGTACACAGAATACAGAATATAGAATACGGAATTCAGAATATAGAATACAGAATATTGAACACAAAATTTAGAACATGTAATGCACAACACAGAATATAGAATATAGAATACCTAATACTGAATAAAGAAAATGAGTATACAATTTTGAACACAGAATTCAGAATATAGAATAAAAAATACTGAATATAGAACATAGAATATAGAATGTACAACACAGAATACAGAATATAGACTACAGAATGCAGAATATAGAATATAGAATATAGAATATAGAATGATGAACACAAAATCTGGAATATAGAATAGAGAATACAGACCCCAGAATTAAGAAAATGGAATGTAGAACACATTATTTAGAATATGGAATACAGAATACTGAATTTCGAATTTAGAATATAGAATGTAGAACACAAATTATGGAATGTAGAATATGGAATGCAGAATATTGAATTCACAATATAGAATGTAGAACACAGAATTTAGAATATATAGTATAGAATACTGAATATAGTATTTAGAATATAGAATGAGGAACACAGAAAATAGAATATAGAATACAGAATATAGAACCCAAAATTTAGAACATGGAATGCAGAACAGAGAATTTAGAATATAGAATACAGAATACTGAATATAGTATTTGAATATACAATGTAGAACACAGAATATAGAATATAGAATACGGAATGCAGAATATAATATACAGAAGATAGAATATAGAACACAGAATATAGAATATGGAAAACAGAATATACAACACAGAATTAAGAACATGGAATGCAGAACACAGAATTTAGAATATAGAATACAGAATACTTTATATAGAATTTAGAATATAGAATGTAGAACACAGAATATAGAATATAGACTACGGAATGCAGAATATAGGATACAGGATATAGAATTACGAACACAAATTATAGAATATATAATAGAGTATATAGAACCCAGAATTAAGAATATGGAGTTTAGAACACAGAATTTAGAATATAGAATACAAAATACTGAATTTCGAATTTAGATTATAGAATGTAGAACACAGAATATAGAATATAGATTAGAGAATATAGAACGCAGAATTTAGAAAATGGAATGCAGAACACAGAATTTGAAATATAATATACAGAATACTGAATATAGAATTTAGAAAATAGAATGTAGAACACAGAATATAGATTATAGAATAGAGAATACAGAACCCAGAATTTTGAACATGGAATTCCTAACACCGAATTTAGAATATAGAATACAGAATACTGAATATAGAATTTCGAACATAAAACGCGGAACACAGAATTTACAATATAGAATACAGAATACTTAATATAGAATTTAGAACATAGAATGCGGAACACAACAATTAGAATATAGAATACAAATACTGAATACAGATTTTAAAACATGGAATGCATAACCCAGAATATAGAATATAGAATACGGAATACTGAATATAGAATTAAGAATGTAGAATGAAGAACAGAGAATATAGAATCTAGAGTATAGAATATAGAAACCAGAATTAGAACATGGAATGCAGAAAACAGAATTTAGAATATAGAATAAGATTACTGAATATAGAATTTAGAATATAGAATGTAGAACACAGAGTATAGAATATTGAATACGGAATACTGAATATAGGATTTAGATTATAGAATGTAGGACACAGAATATAGAATGTAGAAAACGGAATGCAAAATATAGAATACAGAATACAGAATGTAGAACACACAATGTAGAATATGGAAAACAGAATACAGAACCAAGAATTTAGAACATGGAATGCAGAACACAGAGTTTATAATATAGAATACAGAATACTGAATATCGAATTTAGAATATTGAATGTAGAACACAGAATATAGAATATATTATGCAGAATACTGAATATAGAATTTAGAACATTGAATGCAGAACACAGAATTTAGAATATAGAATGCAGAATACTGTATATAGAATTTAGAATATAGAATGAGAACACAGAATATAGAATATAGACTACAGAATGCAGAATATAGAATATAGAATATAGAATATAGAATGATGAACACAAAATCTGGAATATAGAATAGAGAATACAGAACACAGAATTAAGAACATGGAATGTAGAACACATTATTTAGAATAAAAATACAGAATACTGAATTTCGAATTTAGAATATAGAATGTAGAACACAAAATATGGAATGTAGAATATGGAATGCAGAATATTGAATTCACAATATAGAATGTAGAACACAGAATTTAGAATATAGAGTATAGAATACTGAATATAGAATTTAGAATATAGAATGTAGAACACAGAAAATAGAATATAGAATACAAAATATAGAACACAAAATTTAAAACATGGAATGCAGAACAGAGAATTTAGAATATAGAATACAGAATACTGAATTTCGAATTTAGAATATAGAATGTAGAATACAGAATATGGAATGTAGAATATGGAATGCAGAATATTGAATACAGAATATAGAATGTAGAACACAGAATTTTGAATATGGAAAACAGAATATAGAACCCAGAATTTAGAACATGGAATGCAGAACACAAAATTTAGAATATAGAATACAGAATACTTTATATAGAATTTAGAATATAGAATGTAGAACACAGAATATAGAATATAGACTACGGAATGCAGAATATAGAATATAGAGTATAGAATGATGAACACACATTATAGAATATAGAATAGAGAATATAGAACCCGGAATTAAGAACATGGATTGTAGAACACAGAATTTAGAATATAGAATACAGAATACTGAAGTTCGAATTAAGGATATAGAATAGAACACAGAATATGGAATGCAGAATATGGAATGCAGAATATTGAATACAGAATATAGAATGTAGAACACAGAATTTAGAATATGGAAAACAGAATACAGAACCCAGAATTTAGAACATTGAATGCAGAACTAGGAATTTATAATATAGAATACAGAATACTTTATATAGAATTTAAAATATACAAAGTAGAACACAGAATATAGAATATAGACTACGGAATTCAGAATATAGTATATAGGATATAGAATTATGAACACAAATTTTACAATATAGAATAGAGTACATAGAACCCAGCATTAAGAACATGGAATTTAGAACACAGAATTTAGAATATAGAATACAATATACTGAATTTCGAATATAGAATATAGAATGCAGAACACAGAATATGGAATGTAGAATATGGAATGCAGAATATTGAATAAAGAATATTGAATGTAGAACACAGTATATAGAATATAGATTAGAGAATATAGAACGCAGAATTTAGAACATGGAATGCAGAACACAGAATTTGGAATATAGAATACAGAATACTTTATATAGAATTTAGAATATAGAATGTAGAACACAGAATTTAGTATAGAGAATTCAGAATATTGAATATAGAATTTTGAATATAGAATGTAGAACACAGAATTTAGAATATAGACTACGGAGTGCAGAATATAGAATATAGAATAATGAGCACAAAATTTAGAATAGAGAATATAGAATCCAGAATTTAGAACAAGGAATGCAGAACACTGAATTTAGAATATGCAATACAGAATACTAAATATAGAATATGAATATACAATGTAGAACAGAGAATTAAGAATATAGAATACAGAATACTGAATATAGTATTAGGAATATCCAATGTAGAACACAGAATATAGAATATAGAATACGGAATGCAGAAAACAGAATACAGAAAATAGAATGTAGACCACAGAATATAGAATATGGAAAACAGAGTACAAAACCCAGAATTGAGAACATGGAATGCAGAACACAGAATTTAGAATATAGAAAACAGAATACTGAATATAGAATTTCGAATATAGAATGTAGAACACAGAATTTAGAATATAGAATAAAGAATACTGAATATAGATTTTAGAAGATAGAATGTAGAACACAGAATATAGAATATAGAATAGAGAATAAAGAACCCAGAACTTAGAACACGGAAAGCAGACACAGAATTTAGAATATAGAATACAGAATACTTAATACAAAATTTACAGTATACAATTTGAACACAGAGTATAGAATATAGAATACGGAGTACTGAATATAGAATTTAGAATATAGAATGTAGAACACAGAATATAGAACATAGAATAGAGTATATGGAACACAAAATTTAGAACATGGAAATCAGAACACAGAATTTAGAATATAGAATGCAGAATACTGAATATAGAATTAAGAATATTGAATTTAGAACACAGAATATGGAATATAGAATACAGAATAAAGAACACAAAATTTAGAACATGGAATGCAGTACACAGAATTTAAAATATAGAACAGCAATACTGAATATAGAATATCAATATACAATGTAGAACACAGAATTTAGAATATAGAATACAGAATACTGAATTTGGAATTTAAAATATAGAATGTAGAACACAGAATATGGAATGTAGAAAATGGAATGCAGAATATTGAACACAGAATATAGAATGTAGAACACAGAATTTAGAATATGGAAAACAGAATACAGAACCCAGAATTTAGAACATTGAATGCAGAACTCGGAATTTAGAATATAGAATACAGATTACTGAATATAGAATTTAGAATATACAATGTAGAACACCGAACTTAGAATATAGAATACAGAATACTGAATATAGAATTTAGTATATACAATGTAGAACACTGAATATAGAATATAGAATACGGAATGCAGAATACAGAATACAGAAGATAGAATATAGAACACAGAATATAGAATATGGGAAACAGAATACAAAACCCAGAACTGAGAACATGGAATGAAGAACACAGAATTTAGAATATATAAAACAGAATACTGAATATAGAATTTCATCTATAGAATGATGAACACCGAATTTAGAATATAGAATAAAGAGTACTGAATATTGAATAAAGAATATAGAATGTAGAACACAGTATATAGAATATAGATTAGAGAATATATAACCCAGAATATAGAACATGGAATGCAGAACACAGAATTTAGAAAATAGAATACAGAATACTTTATATAGAATTTAGAATATAGAATGTAGAACACAGAATATAGAATATAGACTACGGAATGCAGAATATAGGATATAGGATATAGAATTATAAACACAAATTATAGAATATAGAATAGAGAATATAGAACCCAGAATTAAGAACATGGAATTTAGAACACAGAATTTAGAATATAGAATACAAAATACTGAATTTCGAATTTAGAATATAGAATGTAGAACACAGAATATGGAATATAGAATATGGAATGCAGAATATTGAATACAGAACATAGAATGTAGAACACAGTATATAGAATATAGATTAGAGAATATAGAACCCAGAATTTTGAACATGGAATTCCGAACACCGAATTTAGAATATAGAATACAGAATACTGAATATAGAATTTAGAACATAGAATGCGGAACACAGAATTTACAATGTAGAATACAGAATAGTTAATATAGAATTTAGAACATAGAATGCGGAACACAGCAATTAGAATATAGAATACAAATACAGAATACAGATTTTAAAACATGGAATGCAGAACCCAGAATATAGAGTATAGAATACGGAATACTGAATATAGAATTAAGAATGTAGAATGAAGAACAGAGAATATAGAATATAGAGTATAGAATATAGAAACCAGAATTAGAACATGGAATGCAGAGAACAGAATTTAGAATATAGAATAAGAATACTGAATATAGAATTTAGAATATAGAATGTAGAACACAGAGTATAGAATATAGAATACGGTATACTGAATATAGGATTTAGATTATAGAATGTAGGACACAGAATAAAGAATGTAGAAAACGGAATGCAAAATATAGAATACAGAATACAGAATGTAGAACACACAATGTAGAATATGGAAAACAGAATACAGAACCGAGAATTTAGAACATGGAATGCTGAACAGAGTTTAGAATATAGAATACAGAATACTGAATATAAAATTTTGAATAAAGAATGTAGAACACAGAATATGGAATGTAGAATACGGAATGCAGAATATTGAATACACAATAAAGAATGAAGGACACAGAATTTAAAATATAGAGTATAGAATACTGAAAATAGAATTTAGAATATAGAATGAAGAACACAGAAAATAGAATATAGAATACAGAATATAGAACACAAAGTTTAGAACATGGAATGCAGAACAGAGAATTTAGAATATAGAATACATAATATTGAATATAGAATTTAGAATATAAAATGTAGAACACAGAATATAGAATATAGAATACGGAATGCAGAATAAAGTATACAGAACATAGAATATAGAACACAGAATATAGAATATGGAAAACAGAATACAAAACCCAGATTTGAGAACATGGAATGAAGAACACAGAATTTAGAATACAGAAAACAGAATAATGAATATAGAATTTCAAATATAGAATGTTGAAAACAGAATTTAGAATATAGGATAAAGAATACTGAATATTGAATTTAGAATATAGAATGTAGAACACAGTATATAGGATATAGATTAGAGAATATAGAACCCAGAATTAAGAACATGGAATGTAGAACACAGAATTTAGAATACGGAAAACAGAATACAGAACCCAGAATTTAGAACATTGAATGCAGAACAAGGAATTAGAATATAGAATACAGAATACTGAATATAGAATTTAGAATATTGAATGTAGAACACAGAATGTAGAATATATTATGCAGTATACTGAATATAGAATTTAGAACATTGAAAGCAGAACACAAAATTTATAATGTAGAATGCAAAATACTGTATATAGAATTTAGAATATAGAATGTAGCACACAGAATATAGAATATAGACTACGAAATGCAGAATATAAAATATAGAATATAGAATGATGAACACAAATAATAGAATATAGAATAGAGAATATAGAAACCAGAATTAAGAACATGGAATGTAGAACACAGAATTTAGAATATAGAATACAGAATAATGAATTTCTAATTTAGAAAATAGAATGTAGAACACAGAATATGGAATGTAGAATATGGAATGCAGAATATTGAATACAGAATATAGAATGTAGAACACAGTATATAGAATATAGATTAGAGAATATAGAACCCAGAATTTAGAACATGGAATGCAGAACACAGAATTTAGAATATCGAATACACAATACTTTATATAGAATTTAGAAAATAGAATGTAGAACACAGAATTTAGAATAGAGAATACAGAATACTGAATATAGAATATAGAATATAGAATGTAGAACACAGAATATAGAATATAGAATACGGAGTGCAGAATATAGAATATAGAATATAGAATAATGAGCACAAAATTTACAATAGAGAATACAGAATCCAGAATTTTGAACATGGAATGCAGAACACAGAATTAAGAATATACAATACAGAATACTAAATATAGAATATGAATACACAATGTAGAACACAGAATTTAGAATATAGAATACAGAATACTGAATATAGAATTAGGAATATACAATGTAGAACACAGAATATAGAATATAGAATAAGGAATGCAGAATACAGAATACAGAATATAGAATGTAGAACACAGAATATAGAATATGGAAAACTGAATACAAAACCGAGAATTGAAAACATGGAATGCAGAACACAGAATTTAGAATATAGAAAAAATAATAATGAATATAGAATTTCGAATATAGAATGTAGAACACAGAATTTAGAATATAGAATAAAGAATACTGAATATAGAATTTGGAAGATAGAATATAGAACACAGAATATAGGATATAGAATAGAAAATATAGAACCCAGAACTTAGAACACGGAAAGCAGACACAGAATTTAGAATATAGAATACAGAATACTTAAAACAAAATTTACAGTATACAATTTGAACACAGAGTATAGAATATAGAATACGGGGTACTGAATATAGAATTTAGAATATAGAATGTAGAACACAGAATATAGAACATAGAATAGAGTATATGGAACACAAAATTTAGAACATGGAATGCAGAACACAGAATTTAGAATATAGAATGCAGAATACTGAATATTGAATTAAGAATATAGAATTTAGAACACAGAATATAGAATATAGAATACAGAATATAGAACACAAAGTTTAGAACATGGAATGCAGTACACAGAATTTAAAATATAGAACAGCAATACTGAATATAGAATATGAATATACAATGTAGAAAACAGAATTTAGAATATAGAATACCGAATAGTGAATATCGAATTTAGAATATTGAATGTAGAACCCAGAATGTAGAATATATTAATCAGAATACTGAATATAGAATTTAGAACATTGAATGCAGAACACAGGATTAAGAATATAGAATGCAGAATACTCTATATAGAATTTAGAATATAGAATGTAGAACACAGAATATAGAATATAGACTACGGAATGTAGAATATAGAATAAAGAATATAGAATGATGGACACAAATTATAGAATATAGAATAGAGAATATAGAACCCAGAATTAAGAACATGTAATATTGAACACAGAATTTAGAATATAGAATACAGAATACTGAATTTCGTATTTAGAATATAGAATGTAGAACACAGAATATAGAATATAGTATACAGAATATAGACACAAAATTTAGAACATGAAATGCAGTACACAGAATTTAGAATATAGAATACAGATTACTGAATATAGAATTTAGAATATAGAATGGAGAACACAGAATTTAGAATATAGATTTTAGAATAATGAATATAGAATTTAGAATATAGAATGTAGAACACAGAATATAGAATTTAGAATAAATAATATAGAACACAAAATTTAGAACATGGAATGCACAACACAGAATTTAGAGTATAGAATACAGATACTGAATATAGAATTTAGAATATACAATGTAGAACACAGAATATAGAATATAGAATACGGAATTCAGAATATAGAATACAGAATATAGAACACAAAATTTAGAACATGGAATGCAGAACACAGAAATTAGAATATAGAATACAGATACTGAATATAGAATTTAGAATATACAATGTAGAACACAGAATATAGATTATAGAATACGGAATGCAGAATATAGAATACAGAAGATAGAATATAGAACACAGAATATAGGATATGGAAAACAGAATACAAAACCCAGAATTGAGAACATGGAATGAAGAACACAGAATTTAGAATATAGAAATCAGAATACTGAATATAGAATTTCAAATATAGAATGATGAACACAGAATTTAGAATATAGAATAAAGAATACTGAATATTGAATTAAGAATATAGAATGTAGAACACAGTATAGAGAATATAGATTAGAGAATATAGAAACCAGAATTTAGAACATGAAATGCAGAACACAGAATTTAGTATATAGAATACAGAATACTTTATATAGAATTAAGAATATAGAATGTAGAACACAGAATATAGAATATAGACTTCGGAATGCAGAATAAAGGATATAGGATATAGAAGTATAAACACAAATTATAGAATATAGAAAAGAGAATATAGAACACAGAATTAAGAACATGGAATTTAGAACACAGAATTTAGAATATAGAATACAAAATACTGAATTTCGAATTTAGAATATAGAATGTAGAACACAGAATATGGGATGTAGAATATGGAATGCAGAATATTGAATACAGAACATAGAATTTAGAACACAGTATATAGAATATAGATTAGAGAATATAGAACGCAGAATTTAGAACATGGAAAGCAGAACACAGAATTTGGAATATAAAATACAGAATACTGAATATAGAATTTAGAACATAGGATGCGGAACACAGAATTTACAATATAGAATACAGAATACTTAATATAGTATTTAGAACATAGAATGCGGAACACAGCAATTAGAATATAGAATACAAATACTGAATACAGATTTTTAAACATGGAATGCAGAACCCAGAATATAGAATATAGTATACGGAATACTGAATATAGAATTAAGAATGTAGAATGAAGAACAGAGAATATAGAATATAGAGTATAGTATATAGAAACCAGAATAAGAACATGGAATGCAGAAAACAGAATTTAGAATATAGAATAAGAATACTGAATATAGAATTTAGAATATAGAATGTAGAACACAGAGTATAGAATATAGAATACGGAATACTGAATATAGGATTTAGGTTATAGAATGTAGGACACAGAATATAGAATGTAGAAAACGGAATGCAAAATATAGAATACAGAATACAGAATGTAGAACACACAATGTAGAATATGGAAAACAGAATACAGAACCGAGAATTTAGAACATGGAATGCTGAACACAGTTTAGAATATAGAATACAGAATACTGAATATAAAATTTTGAATATAGAATGTAGAACACAGAATATGGAATGTAGAATACGGAATGCAGAATATTGAATACACAATATAGAATGTAGAACACAGAATTTAAAATATAGAGTATAGAATACTCAAAATAGAATTTAGAATAAAGAATGAACAACACAGAAAATAGAATATAGAATACAGAATATAGAACCCAAAATTTAGAACATGGAATGCAGAACAGAGAATTTAGAATATAGAATACAGAATACTGAATATAGAATTTAGTATATACAATGTAGAACACTGAATATAGAATATAGAATACGGAATGCAGAATATAGAATACAGAAGATAGAATATAGAACACAGAATATAGAATATGGGAAACAGAATACAAAACCCAGAATACAAAATGAAGAACACAGAATTTAGAATATAGAGAACAGAATACTGAATGTTGAATTTCAAATATAGAATGATGAACACAGTATTTAGAATATAGAATAAAGAATACTGAATATTGAATTAAGAATATAGAATGTAGAACACACTATATAGAATATAGATGAGAGAATATATAACCCAGAATATAGAACATGGAATTCAGAACACAGAATTTAGAATATAGAATACAGATACTGAATATAGAATTTAGAATATAGAATGTAGAACACAGAATATAGAATATAGAATACGGAATTCAGAATATAGAATACAGAATATAGAACACAAAATTTAGAACATGTAATGCACAACACAGGATATAGAATATAGAGTACCGAATACTGAATATAGAAAATGAGTATACAATTTTGAACACAGAATTTAGAATATACAATAAAGAATACTGAATATAGAATTTAGAATATACAATGTAGAACACTGAATATAGAATATAGAATACGGAATGCAGAATATAGAATACAGAATATAGAATATAGAACACAGAATATAGAATATGGGAAACAGAATACAAAATCCAGAATTGAGAACATGGAATGAAAAACACAGAATTTAGAATATATTAAACAGAATACTGAATATAGAATTTCAACTATAGAATGATGAACACCGAATTTAGAATATAGAATAAAGAGTACTGAATATTGAATTAAGAATATAGAATGTAGAACACAGTATAGAGAATATAGATTAGAGAATATATAACCCAGAATATAGAACATGGAATGCAGAACACAGAATTTAGTAAATAGAATACAGAATACTTTATACAGAATTTAGAATATAGAATGTAGAACACAGAATATAGAATATAGACTACGGAATGCAGAATATAGGATATAGGATATAGAATTATAAACACAAATTATAGAATATAGAATAGAGAATATAGAACCCAGAATTAAGAACATGGAATTAAGAACACAGAATTTAGAATATAGAATACAAAATACTGAATTTCGAATTTAGAATATAGAATGTAGAACACAGAATATGGAATATAGAATATGGAATGCAGAATATTGAATACAGAACATAGAATGTAGAACACAGTATATAGAATATAGATTAGAGAATATACAACCCAGAATTTTGAACATGGAATTCCGAACACCGAATTTAGAATATAGAATACAGAATACTGAATATAGAATTTAGAACATAGAATGCGGAACACAGAATTTACAATGTAGAATACAGAATAGTTAATATAGAATTTAGAACATAGAATGCGGAACACAGCAATTAGAATATAGAATACAAATACAGAATACAGATTTTAAAACATGGAATGCAGAACCCAGAATATACAATATAGAATACGGAATACTGAATATAGAATTAAGAATGTAGAATAAAGAAGAGAGAATATAGAATATAGAGTATAGAATATAGAAACCAGAATTAGAACATGGAATGCAGAGAACAGAATTTAGAATATAGAATAAGAATACTGAATATAGAATTTAGAATATAGAATGTAGAACACAGAGTATAGAATATAGAATACGGTATACTGAATATAGGATTTAGATTATAGAATGTAGGACACAGAATAAAGAATGTAGAAAACGGAATGCAAAATATAGAATACAGAATACAGAATGTAGAACACACAATGTAGAATATGGAAAACAGAATACAGAACCGAGAATTTAGAACATGGAATGCAGAACACAGAGTTTAGAATATAGAATACAGAATACTGAATATAAAATTTTGAATATAGAATGTAGAACACAGAATATGGAATGTAGAATACGGAATGCAGAATATTGAATACACAAAATAGAATGAAGGACACAGAATTTAAAATATAGAGTATAGAATACTGAAAATAGAATTTAGAATATAGAATAAAGAACACAGAAAATAGAATATAGAATACAGAATATAGAACACAAAATTTAGAACATGGAATGCAGAACAGAGAATTTAGAATATAGAATACACAATACTGAATATTGAATTTAGAATATAAAATGTAGAACACAGAATATAGAATATAGAATACGGAATGCAGAATAAAGTATACAGAAGATAGAATATAGAACACAGAATATAGAATATGGAAAACAGAACACAAAACCCAGATTTGAGAACATGGAATGAAGAACACAGAATTTAGAATACAGAAAACAGAATAATGAATATAGAATTTCAAATATAGAATGTTGAACACAGAATTTAGAATATAGGATAAAGAATACTGAATATTGAATTTAGAATATAGAATGTAGAACACAGTATATAGGATATAGATTAGAGAATATAGAACCCAGAATTAAGAACATGGAATGTAGAACACAGAATTTAGAATACGGAAAACAGAATACAGAACCCAGAATTTAGAACATTGAATGCAGAACAAGGAATTAGAATATAGAATACAGAATACTGAATATAGAATTTAGAATATTGAATGTAGAACACAGAATGTAGAATATATTATGCAGTATACTGAATATAGAATTTAGAACATTGAAAGCAGAACACAAAATTTATAATGTAGAATGCAAAATACTGTATATAGAATTTAGAATATAGAATGTAGCACACAGAATATAGAATATAGACTACGAAATGCAGAATATAAAATATAGAATATAGAATGATGAACACAAATCATAGAATATAGAATAGAGAATATAGAAACCAGAATTAAGAACATGGAATGTAGAACACAGAATTTAGAATATAGAATACAGAATAATGAATTTCTAATTTAGAAGAGAGAATGTAGAACACAGAATATGGAATGTAGAATATGGAATGCAGAATATTGAATAGAGAATATAGAATGTAGAACACAGTATATAGAATATAGATTAGAGAATATAGAACCCAGAATTTAGAACATGGAATGCAGAACACAGAATTTAGAATATCGAATACACAATACTTTATATAGAATTTCGAATATAGAATGTAGAACACAGAATTTAGAATATAGAATAAAGAATACTGAATATAGAATTTGGAAGATAGAATGTAGAACACAGAATATAGGATATAGAATAGAGAATATAGAACCCAGAACTTAGAACACGGAAAGCAGACACAGAATTTAGAATATAGAATACAGAATACTTAAAACAAAATTTACAGTATACAATTTGAACACAGAGTATAGAATATAGAATACGGAGTTCTGAATATAGAATTTAGAATATAGAATGTAGAACACAGAATATAGAACATAGAATAGAGTATATGGAACACAAAATTTAGAACATGGAATGCAGAACACAGAATTTAGAATATAGAATGCAGAATACTGAATATTGAATTAAGAATATAGAATTTAGAACACAGAATATAGAATATAGAATACAGAATATAGAACACAAAGTTTAGAACATGGAATGCAGTACACAGAATTTAAAATATAGAACAGCAATACTGAATATAGAATATGAATATACAATGTAGAAAACAGAATTTAGAATATAGAATACCGAATAGTGAATATCGAATTTAGAATATTGAATGTAGAACCCAGACTGTAGAATATATTATGCAGAATACTGAATATAGAATTTAGAACATTGAATGCAGAACACAGGATTTAGAATATAGAATGCAGAATACTCTATATAGAATTTAGAATATAGAATGTAGAACACAGAATATAGAATATAGACTACGGAATGTAGAATATAGAATAAAGAATAAAGAATGATGGACACAAATTATAGAATATAGAATAGAGAATATAGAACCCAGAATTAACAATATGTAATATTGAACACAGAATTTAGAATATAGAATACAGAATACTGAATTTCGTATTTAGAATATAGAATGTAGAACACAGAATATAGAATATAGTATACAGAATATAGAACACAAAATTTAGAACATGGAATGCACAACACAGAATTTAGAATATAGAATACAGATACTGAATATAGAATTTAGAATATACAATGTAGAACACAGAATATAGAATATAGAATACGGAATTCAGAATATAGAATACAGAATATAGAACACAAAATTTAGAACATGGAATGCAGAACACAGAATTTAGAATATAGAATACAGATACTGAATATAGAATTTAGAATATACAATGTAGAACACAGAATATAGATTATAGAATACGGAATGCAGAATATAGAATACAGAAGATAGAATATAGAACACAGAATATAGGATATGGAAAACAGAATACAAAACCGAAAATTGAGAACATGGAATGAAGAACATAGAATTTAGAATATAGAAATCAGAATACTGAATATAGAATTTCAAATATAGAATGATGAACACAGAATTTAGAATATAGAATAAAGAATACTGAATATTGAATTAAGAATATAGAATGTAGAACACAGTATAGAGAATATAGATTAGAGAATATAGAAGCCAGAATTTAGAACATGAAATGCAGAACACAGAATTTAGAATATAGAATACAGAATACTTTATATAGAATTAAGAATATAGAATGTAGAACACAGAATATAGAATATAGACTTCGGAATGCAGAATATAGGATATAGGATATAGAATTATAAACACAAATTATAGAATATAGAATAGAGAATATAGAACCCAGAATTAAGAACATGGAATTTAGAACACAGAATTTAGAATATAGAATACAAAATACTGAATTTCGAATTTAGAATATAGAATGTAGAACACAGAATATGGGATGTAGAATATGGAATGCAGAATATTGAATACAGAACATAGAATTTAGAACACAGTATATAGAATATGGATTAGAGAATATAGAACGCAGAATTTAGAACATGGAATGCAGAACACAGAATTTGGAATATAAAATACAGAATACTGAATATAGAATTTAGAACATAGAATGCGGAACACAGAATTTACAATATAGAATACAGAATACTTAATATAGTATTTAGAACATAGAATGCGGAACACAGCAATTAGAATATAGAATACAAATACTGAATACAGATTTTTAAACATGGAATGCAGAACCCAGAATATAGAATATAGT
Organism: Vicugna pacos; assembly: GCF_048564905.1. Taxonomy (NCBI): domain Eukaryota; kingdom Metazoa; phylum Chordata; class Mammalia; order Artiodactyla; family Camelidae; genus Vicugna; species Vicugna pacos. The sequence goes on from NW_027328737.1 coordinate 5,018,953, forward strand.
GTACGGAATACTGAATATAGAATTAAGAATGTAGAATGGAGAAAAGAGAATATAGAATATAGACTATAGTATATAGAAACTAGAATTAGAACATGGAATGCAGAAAACAGAATTTAGAATATAGAATAAGAATACTGAATATAGAATTTAGAATATAGGATGTAGAACACAGATTATAGTATATAGAATACGGAATACTGAATATAGGATTTAGGTTATAGAATGTAGGACACAGAATATAGAATGTAGAAAACGGAATGCAAAATATAGAATACAGAATACAGAATGTAGAACACACAATGTAGAATATGGAAAACAGAATACAGAACCGAGAATTTAGAACATGGAATGCTGAACAGAGTTTAGAATATAGAATACAGAATACTGAATATAAAATTTTGAATATAGTATGTAGAACACAGAATATGGAATGTAGAATACGGAATGCAGAATATTGAATACACAATATAGAATGTAGAACACAGAATTTAAAATATAGAGTATAGAATACTCAAAATAGAATTTAGAATAAAGAATGAACAACACAGAAAATAGAATATAGAATACAGAATATAGAACCCAAAATTTAGAACATGGAATGCAGAACAGAGAATTTAGAATATAGAATACAGAATACTGAATATAGAATTTAGAATATACAATGTAGAACACAGAATACAGAATATAGACTACGGAATGCAGAATATAGAATATAGAGTATAGAATGATGAACACAAATAATAGAATATAGAATAGAGAATATAGAACCCAGAAATAAGAACATGGAATGTAGAACACAGAATTTAGAATATAGAATACAGAATACTGAATTTCGAATTTAGGACATAGAATGTAGAACACAGAATATGGAATGTAGAATATGGAATGCAGAATATTGAATACAGAATATAGAATGTAGAACACAGAATTTAGAATATGGAAAACAGAATACAGAACCCAGAATTTAGAACATTGAATGCAGAAAGAGGAATTTAGAATATAGAATACAGATTACTGAATATAGAATTTAGAATATACAATGTAGAACCCCGAATTTAGAATATAGAATACAGAATACTGAATATAGAATTAAGTATATACAATGTAGAACACTGAATATAGAATATAAAATACGGAATGCAGAATATAGAATACAGAAAATAGAATATAGAACATAGAATATAGAATATGGGAAACAGAATACAAAACCCAGAATTGAGAACATGGAATGAAGAACACAGAATTTAGAATATAGAATACAGAATACTTTATATAGAATTTAGAATATAGAATGTAGAACACAGAATATAGAATATAGACTACGGAATGCAGAATACAGTATATAGGATATAGAATTATGAACACAAATTTTACAATATAGATTAGAGGATATAGAACCCAGAATAAAGAACATGGAATTTAGAAAACAGAATTTAGAATATTGAATACAAAATACTGAATTTCGAATTTAGAATATAGAATTTAGAACACAGAATATGGAATGTAGAATATGGAATGCAGAATATTGAATAAAGTATATTGAATGTAGAACACAGTATATATAATATAGATTAGAGAATATAGAAAGCAGAATTTAGAACATGGAATGCAGAACACAGAATTTGGAATATAGAATACAGAATACTTTATATAGAATTTAGAATATAGAATGTAGAACACAGAATTTAGTATAGAGAATTCAGAATTCTGAATATAGAATTTAGAATATAGAATGTAGAACACAGAATTTAGAATATAGACTACGGAGTGCAGAATATAGAATATAGAATAATGAGCACAAAATTTAGAATAGAGAATATAGAATCCAGAATTTAGAACATGGAATGCAGAACACAGAATTTAGAATATGCAATACCGAATACTAAATATAGAATATGAATATACAATGTAGAACACAGAATTAAGAATATAGAATACAGAATACTGAATATAGAATTAGGAATATACAATGTAGAACACAGAATATAGAATAGAGAATAGATAATATAGAACCCAGAACTTAGAAAACGGAAAGCAGACACAGAATTTAGAATATAGAATACAGAATACTTAATACAAAATTTACAGTATACAATTTGAACACAGAGTGTAGAATATAGAATACGGAGTACTGAATATAGAATTTAGAATATAGAATGTAGAACACAGAAGATAGAACATAGAATAGAGTATATGGAACATAAAATTTAGAACATGGAAAGCAGAACACAGAATTTAGAATATAGAATGCAGAATACTATATATAGAATTAAGAATATAGAATTTAGAACACAGAATATAGAATATGGAATACAGAATATAGAACACAAAATTTAGAACATGGAATGCAGTATACAGAATTTAAAATATAGAACAGCAATACAGAATATAGTATATGAATATACAATGTAGAACACAAAATTTAGAATATAGAATACAGAATACTGAATATCGAATTTAGAATATTGAATGTAGAACACAGAATATAGAATATATTATGAAGAATACTGAATATAGAATTTAGAACATTGAATGCAGAACACAGAATTTAGAATATAGAATGCAGAATACTGTATATAGAATTTAGAATATAGAATGAGAACACAGAATATAGAATATAGACTACGGAATGCAGAATATAGACTAAAGAATATAGAATGATGAACAAAAATTATAGAATAGAGAAAAGAGAATATAGAACCCAGAATTAAGAACATGGAATGTTGAACACAGAATTTAGAATATAGAATACAGAACACTGTATTTCGAATTTAGAATATAGAATGTAGAACACAGAATATAGAATATAGAATACAGAATATAGAACACAAAATTTATAACATGGAATGCACAACACAGAATTTTGAGCATTGAATACCGAATACTGAATATAGAATATGTATATACAATGTAGAACACAGAATTTAGAATATAGGATACAGATACTGAATATAGAAATTAGAATATACAATGAAGAACACAGAATATAGAATATAGAATACGGAATTCACAATACAGAATACAGAATATAGAACAACAAATTTAGAACATGTAATGCACAACACAGAATATAGAATATAGAATACCGAATACTGAATATAGAAAATGAGTATACAATTTTGAACACAGAATTTAGGATATAGTATAAAGAATACTGAATAGAGAACTTAGAATATAGAATGTACAACACAGAATACAGAATATAGACTACAGAATGCAGAATATAGAATATAGAATATAGAATATAGAATGATGAACACAAAATCTGGAATATAGAATAGAGAATACAGAACACAGAATTAAGAACATGGAATGTAGAACACATTATTTAGAATAAAGAATACAGAATACTGAATTTCGAATTTAGAATATGGAATGTAGAACACAAAATATGGAATGTAGAATATGGAATGCAGAATATTGAATTCACAATATAGAATGTAGAACACAGAATTTAGAATATACAGTATAGAATACTGAATATAGAATTTAGAATATAGAATGTAGAACACAGAAAATAGAATATAGAATACAAAATATAGAACACAAAATTTAAAACATGGAATGCAGAACAGAGAATTTAGAATATAGAATACAGAATACTGAATTTCGAATTTAGAATATAGAATGTAGAACACAGAATATGGAATGTAGAATATGGAATGCAGAATATTGAATACAGAATATAGAATGTAGAACACAGAATTTTGAATATGGAAAACAGAATATAGAACCCAGAATTTAGAACATGGAATGCAGAACACAGAATTTAGAATATAGAATACAGAATACTTTATATAGAAATTAGAATATAGAATGTAGAACACAGAATATAGAATATAGACTACGGAATGCAGAATATAGGATATAGGATATAGAATTATAAACACAAATTATAGAATAAAGAATAGAGAATAAAGAACCCAGAATTAAGAACATGGAATTTAGAACACAGAATTTAGAATATAGAATACAAAATACTGAATTTCGAATTTAGAATATAGAATGTAGAACACAGAATACAGAACATAGACTACAGAATGCAGAACAAAGAATATTGAATATAGAATATAGAATGATGAACACAAAATCTGGAATATAGAATAGAGAATACAGAACTCAGAATTAAGAACATGGAATGTAGAACACATTATTTAGAATAAAGAATACAGAATACTGAATTTCGAATTTAGAATATAGAATGTAGAACACAAAATATGGAATGTAGAATATGGAATGCAGAATACTGAATTCACAATATAGAATGTAGAACACAGAAATTAGGATATAGAGTATAAAATACTGAATATACAATTTAGAATATAGAATGTAGTACACAGAAAATAGAATATAGAATACAAAATATGGAACCCAAAATTTAGAACATGGAATGCAGAAGAGAGGATTTAGAATATAGAATACAGAATACTGAATTTCAAATTTAGAATATAGAATGTAGAACACAGAATATGGAATGCAGAATATGGAATGCAGAATATTGAATACAGAATATAGAATGTAGAACACAGAATTTAGAATATGGAAAACAGAATATAGAACCCAGAATTTAGAACATGGAATGCAGAACACAGAATTTAGAATATAGTATACAGAATAATTTATATAGAATTTAGAATATAGAATGTAGAACACAGAATATAGAATATAGACTACGGAATGCAGAATATAGGATATAGGATATAGAATTATAAACACAAATTATAGAATAAAGAATAGAGAATATAGAACCCAGATTTAAGAACATGGAATTTAGAACACAGAATTTAGAATATAGAATACAAAATACGGAATTTCGAATTTAGAATATAGAATGTAGAACACAGAATATGGAATATAGAATATGGAATGCGAATATTGAATACAGAACATAGAATATAGAACACAGTATATAGAATATAGATTAGAGTATATAGAACGCAGAATTTAGAACATGTAATGCAGAACACAGAAATTGGAATATAAAATACAGAATACTGAAAATAGAATTTAGAATATAGAATGTAGAACACAGAATATAGATTATAGAATAGAGAATATAGAACCCAGAATTTTGAACATGGAATTCCGAACACCGAATTTAGAATATAGAATACAGAATACTGAATATAGAATTTAGAACATAGAATGCGGAACACAGAATTTACAATATAGAATACATAATATAGAATTTAGAACATAGAATGCGGAACACAGCAATTAGAATATAGAATACAAATACTGAATAAAGATTTTAAAACATGGAATGCAGAACCCAGAATATAGAATATAGAATACGGAATACTGAATATAGAATTAAGAATGTAGAATGAAGAACAGAGAATATAGAATATAGAGTATAGAATATAGAAACCAGAATTAGAACATGGAATGCAGAAAACAGAAATTAGAATATAGAATACAGAATACTGAATATAGAATTTAGAATATAGAATGTAGAACACAGAGTATAGAATATAGAATACGGAATACTGAATATAGGGTTTAGATTTTAGAATGTAGGACACAGAATATAGAATGAAGAAAACGGAATGCAAAATATAGAATACAGAATACAGAATGTAGAACACACAATGTAGAATATGGAAAACAGAATCCTTAACCGAGAATTTAGAACATGGAATGCAGAACACAGAATTTAGAATATAGAATACAGAATTCTGAATATAAAAGTTTGAATATAGAATGTAAACACAGAATATGGAATGTAGAATACGGAATGCAGAATATTGAATACACAATATAGAATGTACAACACAGAATTTAAAATATAGAGTATAGAATACAGAAAATAGAATTTAGAATATAGAATGAAGAACACAGAAGATAGAATATAGAATACAGAATATAGAACACAAGATTTTGAACATGGAATGCAGAACAGAGAATTTAGATTATAGAATACAGAATACTGAATATAGAATTTAGAATATACAATGTAGAACACAGAATATAGAATATAGAATACGGAATGCAGAATAAAGTATACAGAAGATAGAATATAGAACACAGAATATAGAATATGGAAAACAGAATACAAAACCCAGAATTGAGAACATGGAAAGTAGAACACAGAATTTTGAATACAGAAAAAAGAATACTGAATATAGAATTTCAAATATAGATTTGAACACAGAATTTAGAATATAGATTAAAGAATATTGAATATTGAATTTAGAATATAGAATGTAGAACACAGTATATAGAATATAGATTAGAGAATATAGAAAACAGAATTTAGAACATGGAAGGCAGAACACAGAATTTACAATATAGAATACAGAATACTGAATATAGAATTTAGAATATAGAATGTAGAACACAGAATAAAGAATATAGACTACGGAATGCAGAATATAGAATATAGAGTATAGAATGATGAACACAAATTTTACAATATAGAATAGAGAATATAGAACCCAGAATTAAGAACATGGAATGTAGAACACAGAATTTAAAATATAGAATACAGAATACTGAATTTCGAATTAAGAATATAGAATTTAGAACACAGAATATAGAATATAGAATACAGAATATAGAACAAAAAATTTAGAAGATGGAATGCAGTACACAGAATTTAAAATATAGAACAACAATACTGAATACAGAATATGAATATACAATGTAGAACACAGAAATTAGAATATAGAATACAGAATACTGAATATCGAATTTAGAATATTAAATGTAAAACACAGAATGTAGAATATATTAGGCAGAATACTGAATATAGAATTTAGAACATTGAATGCAGAACACAGAATTTAGAATATAGAGTGCAGAATAGTATATATATAATTTAGAATATAGAATGTAGAACACAGAATATAGAATATAGACTACGGAAAGCAGAATATAGAATAAAGAATATAGAATGATTAACACAAATTATAGAATATACAATAGAGAATATAGCACCCAGAATTAAGAACATGGAATGTTGAACACAGAATTTAGAATATAGAATTCAGAATACTGAATTTCGAATTTAGAATATAGAATGTAGAAAACAGAATATAGAATGTAGAATACAGAATATAGAACACAAAATTAAGAACATGGAATTCACAACAGAATTTAGTATTTTGAATAACGAATACTGAATATAGAATATGAAAATACAATCTGGAACACAGAATTTAGAATATAGAATACAGATACTGAATATAGAATTTAGAATATACAATGTAGAACACAGGATATAGAATATAGAATACGGAATTCACAATATAGAATACAGAATATAGAACACAAAATTTAGAATATGTAATGCACAACACAGAATATAGAATATAGAATACCGAACACTGAATATAGAAAATGAGTATACAATTTTGAACACAGAATTTAGAATATAGTATAAAGAATACTGAATTTAGAACATAGAATATAGAATGTACAAAACAGAATACAGAATATAGACTACAGAATGCAGAATATAGAATATAGAATATAGAATATAGAATATAGAATATAGAATGATGAACACAAAATCTGGAATATAGAATAGAGAATACAGAAACCAGAATTAAGAACATGGAATGTAGAACACATTATTTAGAATATAGAATACAGAATACTGAATTTCGCATTTAGAATATAGAATGTAGAACACAAAATATGGAATGTAGAATATGGAATGCAGAATATTGAATTCACAATATAGAATGTAGAACACAGAATTTAGAATATAGAGTATAGAATACTGAATATAGAATTAAGAATATAGAATGTAGAACACAAAAATTAGAATATTGAATACAGAATATAGAACCCAAAATTTAGAACAAGGAATGCAGAACAGAGAATTTAGAATATAGAATACAGAATACTGAATTTCGAATTTAGAATATAGAATGTAGAACACAGAATATGGAATGTAGAATACGGAATGCAGAATATTGAATACACAATATAGAATGTACAACACAGAATTTAAAATACAGAGTATAGAATACAGAAAATAGAATTTAGAATATAGAATGAAGAACACAGAAGATAGAATATAGAATACAGAATATAGAACACAAGATTTTGAACATGGAATGCAGAACAGAGAATTTAGATTATAGAATACAGAATACTGAATATAGAATTTAGAATATACAATGTAGAACACAGAATATACAATATAGAATACGGAATGCAGAATAAAGTATACAGAAGATAGAATATAGAACACAGAATATAGAATATGGAAAACAGAATACAAAACCCAGAATTGAGAACATGGAAAGTAGAACACAGAAATTTGAATACAGAAAACAGAATACTGAATATAGAATTTCAAATATAGATTTGAACACAGAATTTAGAATATAGATTAAAGAATACTGAATATTGAATTTAGAATATAGAATGTAGAACACAGTATTTAAAATATAGATTAGAGAATATAGAAAACAGAATTTAGAACATGGAAGGCAGAACACAGAATTTACAATATAGAATACAGAATACTGAATATAGAATTTAGAATATAGAATGTAGAACACAGAATAAAGAATATAGACTACGGAATGCAGAATATAGAATATAGAGTATAGAATGATGAACACAAATTTTACAATATAGAATAGAGAATATAGAACCCAGAATTAAGAACATGGAATGTAGAACACAGAATTTAAAATATAGAATACAGAATACTGAATTTCGAATTAAGAATATAGAATTTAGAACACAGAATATAGAATATAGAATACAGAATATAGAACAAAAAATTTAGAAGATGGAATGCAGTACACAGAATTTAAAATATAGAACAGCAATACTGAATACAGAATATGAATATACAATGTAGAACACAGAAATTAGAATATAGAATACAGAATACTGAATATCGAATTTAGAATATTAAATGTAAAACACAGAATGTAGAATATATTAGGCAGAATACTGAATATAGAATTTAGAACATTGAATGCAGAACACAGAATTTAGAATATAGAGTGCAGAATAGTATATATATAATTTAGAATATAGAATGTAGAACACAGAATATAGAATATAGACTACGGAAAGCAGAATATAGAATAAAGAATATAGAATGATTAACACAAATTATAGAATATAGAATAGAGAATATAGCACCCAGAATTAAGAACATGGAATGTTGAACACAGAATGTAGAATATAGAATTCAGAATACTGAATTTCGAATTTAGAATATAGAATGTAGAAAACAGAATATAGAATGTAGAATACAGAATATAGAACACAAAATTAAGAACATGGAATTCACAACAGAATTTAGTATTTTGAATAACGAATACTGAATATAGAATATGAAAATACTATCTGGAACACAGAATTTAGAATATAGAATACAGATACTGAATATAGAATTTAGAATATACAATGTAGAACACAGAATATAGAATATAGAATACGGAATTCACAATATAGAATACAGAATATAGAACACAAAATTTAGAATATGTAATGCACAACACAGAATATAGAATATAGAATACCGAACACTGAATATAGAAAATGAGTATACAATTTTGAACACAGAATTTAGAATATAGTATAAAGAATACTGAATTTAGAACATAGAATATAGAATGTACAAAACAGAATACAGAATATAGACTACAGAATGCAGAATATAGAATATAGAATATAGAATATAGAATATAGAATGATGAACACAAAATCTGGAATATAGAATAGAGAATACAGAAACCAGAATTAAGAACATGGAATGTAGAACACATTATTTAGAATATAGAATACAGAATACTGAATTTCGCATTTAGAATATAGAATGTAGAACACAAAATATGGAATGTAGAATATGGAATGCAGAATATTGAATTCACAATATAGAATGTAGAACACAGAATTTAGAATATAGAGTATAGAATACTGAATATAGAATTAAGAATATAGAATGTAGAACACAAAAATTAGAATATTGAATACAGAATATAGAACCCAAAATTTAGAACAAGGAATGCAGAACAGAGAATTTAGAATATAGAATACAGAATACTGAATTTCGAATTTAGAATATAGAATGTAGAACACAGAATATGGAATGTAGAATATGGAATGCAGAATATTGAATAGAGAATATAGAATGTAGAACACAGAATTTAGAATATGGAAAACAGAATATAGAATCCAGAATTTAGTATATGGAATGCAGAACACAGAATTTAGAATATAGAATACCGAATACTAAATATAGAATATGAATATACAATGTAGAACACATAATTTAGAGTATAGAATACAGAATACTGAATATAGAATTAGGAATATACAATGTAGAACACAGAATATAGAATATAGAATACGGAATGCAGAATATAGGATATAGGGTATAGAATTATGAACACAAATTATAGAATAGAGAATATAGAACCCAGAATTAAGAACATTGAATTTAGAACATGGATTTAGAATATAGAATACAAAATACTGAATTTCGAATTTAGATTATAGAATGAAGTACACAGAATATGGAATGTAGAATATGGAATGCAGAATATTGAATACAGAATATAGAATGTAGAACACAGTATATAGAATATATATTAGAGAATATAGAACCCAGAATTTAGAACATGGAATACAGAACACAGAATTTAGAATATAGAATACAGAATACTGAGTATAGAATTTAGAATATTGAATGTAGAACACAGAATGTAGAATATATTATGCAGAATACTGAATATAAATTTAGAACATTGAAAGCAGAACACAAAATTTTTAATACAGAATGCAGAATACTGTATATACAATTTAGAATATAGAATGTAGAACACAGAATAAAGAATATAGACTACGGAATGCAGAATATAAAATATAGAATATAGAATGATGAACACAAATTATAGAATATAGAATAGAGAATATAGAACCCAGAATTAAGAACGTGGAATGTAGAACACAGAATTTAGAATATAGAATATAGAATACTTTATAGAGAAATTAGAATATAGAATGTAGAACACAGAATTAAGAATAGAGAATACAGAATACTGAATATAGAATTTAGAATATAGAATGTAGAACACAGAATATAGAACATAGAATAGATTATATGGAACACAAAATTTAGAACATGGAATGCAGAACACAGAATTTAGAATATAGAATGCAGAATACTGAATATAGAATTAAGAATATAGAATTTAGAACACAGAATATAGAATATAAAATACAGAATATAGAAGAGAAAGTTTAGAACATGAAATGCAGTACACAGAATTTAAAATATAGAACAGCAATACTGAATATAGAATATGAATATACAATGTAGAACACAGAATTTAGAATATAGAATACAGAATACTAAATATCGAATTTAGAATATTGAATGTAGAACACAGAATGTAGAATATATTATGCATAATACTGAATATAGAATTTAGAACATTGAATGCAGAACACAGAATTTAGAATATAGAATGCAGAATACAGTATATAGAATTTAGAATATAGAATGGAGAACACAGAATATAGAATATAGACTACGGAATGCAGAATATAGAATAAAGAATATAGAATGATGGACACAAATTATAGAATATAGAATAGAGAATATAGAACCCAGAATTAAGAACATGTAATGTTGAACACAGAATTTAGAATATAGAACACAGAATACTGAATTTCGAATTTAGAATATAGAATGTAGAACACAGAATATAGAATATAGTATACAGAATATAGAACAAAAAATTTAGAACATAGAATGCAGTACACAGAATTTAGAATATAGAATACAGATTACTGAATATAGAATTTAGAATATAGAATGTACAACACAGAATATAGAATATAGACTACGGAATGCAGAATATAGAATATAGAGTATAGAATGATGAACACAAATTATAGAATATAGAATAGAGAATATAGAACCCAGAATTAAGAACATGGAATGTAGAACACAGAATTTAGAATATAGAATACAGAATACTTTATAGAGAATTTAGAATATAGAATGTAGAACACAGAATTAAGAATAGAGAATACAGAATACTGAATATAGAATTTAGAATATAGAATGTAGAACACAGAATATAGAACATAGAATAGAGTATATGGAACACAAAATTTAGAACATGGAATGCAGAACACAGAATTTAGAATACAGAATGCAGAATACTGAATATAGAATTAAGAATATAGAATTTAGAACACAGAATATCGAATATAGAATACAGAATATAGAACAGAAAGTTTAGAACATGAAATGCAGTACACAGAATTTAAAATATAGAACAGCAATACTGAATATAGAATATGAATATACAATGTAGAACACAGAATTTAGAATATAGAATACAGAATACTAAATATCGAATTTAGAATATTGAATGTAGAACACAGAATGTAGAATATATTATGCAGAATACTGAATATAGAATTTAGAACATTGAATGCAGAACACAGAATTTAGAATATAGAATGCAGAATACAGTATATAGAATTTAGAATATAGAATGGAGAACACAGAATATAGAATATAGACTACGGAAAGCAGAATATAGAATAAAGAATATAGAATGATGGACACAAATTATAGAATATAGAATAGAGAATATAGAACCCAGAATTAAGAACATGAAATGTTGAACACAGAATTTAGAATATAGAACACAGAATACTGAATTTCGAATTTAGAATATAGAATGTAGAACACAGAATATAGAATATAGTATACAGAATATAGAACAAAAAATTTAGAACATAGAATGCAGTACACAGAATTTAGAATATAGAATACAGATTACTGAATATAGAATTTAGAATATAGAATGTACAACACAGAATATAGAATATAGACTACGGAATGCAGAATATAGAATATAGAGTATAGAATGATGAACACAAATTATAGAATATAGAATAGAGAATATAGAACCCAGAATTAAGAACATGGAATGTAGAACACAGAATTTAGAATATAGAATACAGAATAGTGAATTTGGAATTTAGGATATAGAACGTAGAACACAGAATGTGGAATGTAGAATATGGAATGCAGAATATTGAACACAGGATATAGAATGTAGAACACAGAATTTAGAATATGGAAAACAGAATACAGAACCCAGAATTTAGAACATTGAATGCAGAACTTGGAATTAAGAATATAGAATACAGATTACTGAATATAGAATTTAGAATATACAATGTAGAACACCGAATTTAGAATATAGAATACAGAATACTGAATATAGAATTTAGTATATACAATGTAGAACACTGAATATAGAATATAGAATACGGAATGCAGAATATAGAATACAGAAGATAGAATATAGAACACAGAATATAGAATATGGGAAACAGAATACAAAACCCAGAATTGAGAACATGGAATGAAGAACACAGAATTTAGAATATAGAAAACAGAATACTGAATATAGAATTTCAAATATAGAATGATGAACACAGAATTCAGAATATTGAATAAAGAATACTGAATATTGGATTAAGAATATAGAATGTACAACACAGTATATAGAATATAGATTAGAGAATATAGAACCCAGAATTTAGAACATGGAATGCAGAACACAGAATTTAGAATATAGAATACAGAATACTTTATATATAATTTAGAATATAGAATGTAGAACACAGAATATAGAATATACACTACGGAATGCAGAATATAGTATATAGGATATAGAATTATGAACACAAATTTTACAATATAGAATAGAGAATATAGAACCCAGAATTAAGAACATGGAATGTTGAACACAGAATTTAGAATATAGAATACATAATACTGAATTTCGAATTTAGAATATAGAATGTAGAACACAGAATATGGAATGTATAATATGGAATGCAGAATATTGAATAAAGAATATAGAATGTAGAACACAGTATATAGAATATAGATTAGAGAATATAGAACGCAGAATTTAGAACATGGAATGCAGAACACAGAATTTAGAATATAGAATGCAGAATACTGAATATAGAATTAAGAATATAGAATTTAGAACACATAATATAGAATATAGAATACAGAATATAGAACACAAAGTTTAGAACTTGGAATGCAGTACACAGAATTTAAAATATAGAACAGCAATACTGAATATAGAATATGAATATACAATGTAGAAAACAGAATTTAGAATATAGAATACAGAATACTTAATATCGAATTTAGAATATTGAATGTAGGACACAGAATGTAGAATATATTATGCAGAATACTGAATATAGAATTTAGAATATAGAATGGAGAACACAGAATTTAGAATATAGATTTTAGAATAATGAATATATAATTTAGAATATAGAATGTAGGACACAGAATATAGAATATAGAATACATAATATAGAACACAAAATTTAGAACATGGAATGCACAACACAGAATTTAGAATATAGAATACAGAATACTGAAGTTCGAATTTAGGATATAGAATGTAGAACACAGAATATGGAATGTAGAATATGGAATACAGAATATTGAATACAGAATATAGAATGTAGAACACAGAATTTAGAATATGGAAAACAGAATACAGAACCCAGAATTTAGAACATTGAATGCAGAACTAGGAATTTAGAATATAGAATACAGATTACTGAATATAGAATTTAGAATATACAATGTAGAACACCGAATTAAGAATATAGAATACAGAATACTGAATATAGAAATTAGTATATACAATATAGAACACTGAATATAGAATATAGAATACGGAATGCAGAATATAGAATACAGAAGTTAGAATATAGAACACAGAATATAGAATATGGGAAACAGAATACAAAACGCAGAATTGAGAACATGAAATGAAGAACACAGAATTTAGAATATAGAAAACAGAATACTGAATATAGAATTTCAAATATAGAATGATGAACACAGAATTTAGAATATAGATTAAAGAATACTGAATATTGAATTAAGAATATAGAATGTAGAACACAGTATATAAAATATAGATTAAAGAATATAGAACCCGGAATTTAGAACATGGAATGCAGAACACAGATTTTAGAATATAGAATACAGAATAATTTATATAGAATTTAAAATATACAAAGTAGAACACAGAATATAGAATATAGACTACGGAATTCAGAATATAGTATATAGGATATAGAATTATGAACACAAATTTTACAATATAGAATAGAGTACATAGAACCCAGAATTAAGAACATGGAATTTAGAACACAGAATTTAGAATATAGAATACAAAATACTGAATTTCGAATATAGAATATAGAATGCAGAACACAGAATATGGAATGTAGAATATGGAATGCAGAATATTGAATAAAGAATATTGAATGTAGAACACAGTATATAGAATATAGATTAGAGAATATAGAACGGAGAATTTAGAACATGGAATGCAGAACACAGAATTTGGAATATAGAATACAGAATACTTTATATAGAATTTAGAATATAGAATGTAGAACACAGAATTTAGTATAGAGAATTCAGAATACTGAATATAGAATTTAGAATATAGAATGTAGAACACAGAATTTAGAATATAGACTACGGAGTGCAGAATATAGAATATAGAATAATGAGCACAAAATTTAGAATAGAGAATATAGAATCCAGAATTTAGAACATGGAATGCAGAACACTGAATTTAGAATATGCAATACAGAATACTAAATATAGAATATGAATATACAATGTAGAACACAGAATTAAGAATATAGAATACAGAATACTGAATATAGTATTAGGAATATACAATGTAGAACACAGAATATAGAATATAGAATACGGAATAAAGGAATACAGAATACAGAATATAGAATGTAGACCACAGAATATAGAATATGGAAAACAGAATACAAAACCCAGAATTGAGAACATGGAATGCAGAACACAGAATTAAGAATATAGAAAACAGAATACTGAATATAGAATTTCGAATATAGAATGTAGAACACAGAATTTAGAATATAGAATAAAGAATACTGAATATAGATTTTAGAAGATAGAATGTAGAACACAGAATATAGAATAGAGAATAGAGAATAGAGAACCCAGAACTTAGAACACGGAAAGCAGACACAGAATTTAGAATATAGAATACAGAATACTTAATACAAAATTTACAGTATACAATTTGAACACAGAGTATAGAATATAGAATACGGAGTACTGAATATAGAATTGAGAATATAGAATGTAGAACACAGAATATAGAACATAGAATAGAGTATATGGAACACAAAATTTAGAACATGGAAAGCAGAACACAGAATTTAGAATATAGAATGCAGAATACTGAATATAGAGTTAAGAATATAGAATTTAGAACACAGAAAATAGAATATAGAATACAGAATATAGAACACAAAATTTAGAAGATGGAATGCAGTACACAGAATTTAAAATATAGAACAGCAATAGTGAATACAGAATATGAATATACAATGTAGAACACAGAATTTAGAATATAGAATACAGAATACTGAATATCGAATTTAGAATATTGAATGTAGAACACAGAATGTAGAATATATTATGCAAAATACTGAATATAGAATTTAGAACATTGAATGCAGGACACAGAATTTAGAATATAGAATGCAGAATACTGTATATAGAATTTAGAATATAGAATGTAGAACACAGAATATAGAATATAGACAACGGAATGCAGAATATAAAATAAAGAATATAGAATAATGAACACAAATTATAGAATATAGAATAGAGAATATAGAACCCAGAATTAAGAACATGGAATGTTGAACACAGAATTTAGAATATAGAATACAAAATACTGAATTTCGAATTTAGAATATAGAATGTAGAACACAGAATATAGAATATAGAATACAGAATATAGAACACAAAGTTTAGAACTTGGAATGCAGTACACAGAATTTAAAATATAGAACAGCAATACTGAATATAGAATATGAATATACAATGTAGAAAACAGAATTTAGAATATAGAATACAGAATACTTAATATCGAATTTAGAATATTGAATGTAGGACACAGAATGTAGAATATATTATGCAGAATACTGAATATAGAATTTAGAATATAGAATGGAGAACACAGAATTTAGAATATAGATTTTAGAATAATGAATATAGAATTTAGAATATAGAATGTAGGACACAGAATATAGAATATAGAATACATAATATAGAACACAAAATTTAGAACATGGAATGCACAACACAGAATTTAGAATATAGAATACAGGTACTGAATATAGAATTTAGAATATACAATGTAAAACACAGAATATAGAATATAGAATACGGAATGCAGAATATAGAATACAGAAGATAGAATATAGAACACAGAATATAGAATATGGAAAACAGAATGCAAAACCCAGAATTGAGGACATGGAATGAAGAACACAGAATTTAGAATATAGAAAACAGAATACTGAATATAGAATTTAGAATATACAATGTATTACACAGAATATAGAATATAGACTACGGAATGCAGAATATACAATTTAGTGAATAGAATGTTGAACACATATTATAGAATATAGAATAGAGAATATAGAACCCAGAATTTAGAATATGGATTGTAGAACACAGAATTTAGAATATAGAATACAGAATACTGAATTTCGAATTTAGACTATAGAATGTAGAACACAGAATATGGAATGTAGAATATGGAATGCAGAATATTGAATACAGAACATAGAATATAGAACACAGTATATAGAATATAGATTAGAGAATATATAACGCAGAATTAAGAACATGGAATGCAGAACACAGAATTTGGAATATAAAATACAGAATACTGAATATAGAATTTAGAATATAGAATGTAGAACACAGAATATAGATTATAGAATAGAGAATATAGAACCCCGAATTTTGAACATGGAATTCCGAACACCGAATTTAGAATATAGAATACAGAATACTGAATATAGAATTTAGAACATAGAATGCGGAACACAGCAATTAGAATATAGAATACAAATACTGAATACAGATTTTAAAACATGGAATGCAGAACCCAGAATATAGAATATAGAATACGGAATACTGAATATAGAATTAAGAATGTAGAATGAAGAACAGAGAATATAGAATATAGAGTATAGAATATAGAAAGCAGAATTAGAACATGGAATGCAGAAAACAGAATTTAGAATATAGAATAAGAATACTGAATATAGAATTTAGAGTATAGAATGTAGAACACAGAGTATAGAATATAGAATACGGAATACTGAATATAGGATTTAGATTATAGAATGTAAGACACAGAATATAGAATGTAGAAAACGGAATGCAAAATATAGAATACAGAATACAGAATGTAGAACACACAATGTAGAATATGGAAAACAGAATACAGAACCGAGAATTTAGAACATGGAATGCAGAACACAGAGTTTAGAATATAGAATACAGAATACTGAATATAAAATTTTGAATATAGAATGTAGAACACAGAATATGGAATGTAGAATACGGAATGCAGAATATTGAATACACAATATAGAATGTAGAACACAGAATTTAAAATATAGAGTATAGAATACTGAAAATAGAATTTAGAATATAGAATGAAGAACACAGAAAATAGAATATATAATACAGAATATAGAACCCAAAATTTAGAACATGGAATGCAAAACAGAGAATATAGAATATAGAATACAGAATACTGAATATAGAATTTAGAATATACAATGTAGAACACAGAATATAGAATATAGAATACGGAATGCAGAATAAAGTATACAGAAAATAGAATATAGAACACAGAATATAGAATATGGAAAACAGAATACAAAACCCAGAATTGAGAACATGGAATGAAGAACACAGAATTTAGAATACACAAAACAGAATACTGAATATAGAATTTCGAATATAGAATGTAGAACACAGAATTTAGTATATAGAATAAAGAATACTGAATATAGATTTTAGAAGATAGAATGTAGAACACAGAATATAGAATATAGAATAGAGAATAAAGAACCCAGAACTTAGAACACGGAAAGCAGACACAGAATTTAGAATATAGAATACAGAATACTTAATACAAAATTTACAGTATACAATTTGAACACAGAGTATAGAATATAGAATACGGAGTACTGAATATAGAATTTAGAATATAGAATGTAGAACACAGAATATAGAACATAGAATAGAGTATATGGAACACAAAATTTAGAACATGGAAAGCAGAACACAGAATTTAGAATATAGAATGCAGAATACTGAATATAGAGTTAAGAATATAGAATTTAGAACACAGAATATAGAATATAGAATACAGAATATAGAACACAAAATTTAGAAGATGGAATGCAGTACACAGAATTTAAAATATAGAACAGCAATACTGAATATAGAATATGAATATACAATGTAGAACACAGAATTTAGAATATAGAATACAGAATACTGAATTTGGAATTTAGAATATAGAATGTAGAACACAGAATATGGAATGTAGAATATGGAATGCAGAATATTGAACACAGAATATAGAATGTAGAACACAGAATTTAGAATATGGAAAACAGAATACAGAACCCAGAATTAAGAACATTGAATGCAGAACTAGGAATTTAGAATATACAATACCGAATACTAAATATAGAATAAGAATATACAATGTAGAACACAGAATTTAGAATATAGAATACAGAATACTGAATAAAGAATTAGGAATATACAATGTAGAACACAGAATATAGAATATGGAAAACAGAATACAAAACCCAGAATTGAGAACATGGAATGCAGAACACAGAATTAAGAATATAGAAAACAGAATACTGAATATAGAATTTCGAATATAGAATGTAGAACACAGAATTTAGAATATAGAATAAAGAATACTGAATATAGATTTTAGAAGATAGAATGTAGAACACAGAATATAGAATAGAGAATAGAGAATAGAGAACCCAGAACTTAGAACACGGAAAGCAGACACAGAATTTAGAATATAGAATACAGAATACTTAATACAAAATTTACAGTATACAATTTGAACACAGAGTATAGAATATAGAATACGGAGTACTGAATATAGAATTGAGAATATAGAATGTAGAACACAGAATATAGAACATAGAATAGAGTATATGGAACACAAAATTTAGAACATGGAAAGCAGAACACAGAATTTAGAATATAGAATGCAGAATACTGAATATAGAGTTAAGAATATAGAATTTAGAACACAGAATATAGAATATAGAATACAGAATATAGAACACAAAATTTAGAAGATGGAATGCAGTACACAGAATTTAAAATATAGAACAGCAATAGTGAATACAGAATATGAATATACAATGTAGAACACAGAATTTAGAATATAGAATACAGAATACTGAATATCGAATTTAGAATATTGAATGTAGAACACAGAATGTAGAATATATTATGCAAAATACTGAATATAGAATTTAGAACATTGAATGCAGAACACAGAATTTAGAATATAGAATGCAGAATACTGTATATAGAATTTAGAATATAGAATGTAGAACACAGAATATAGAATATAGACAACGGAATGCAGAATATAAAATAAAGAATATAGAATGATGAACACAAATTATAGAATATAGAATAGAGAATATAGAACCCAGAATTAAGAACATGGAATGTTGAACACAGAATTTAGAATATAGAATACAAAATACTGAATTTCGAATTTAGAATATAGAATGTAGAACACAGAATATAGAATATAGAATACAGAATATAGAACACAAAGTTTAGAACTTGGAATGCAGTACACAGAATTTAAAATATAGAACAGCAATACTGAATATAGAATATGAATATACAATGTAGAAAACAGAATTTAGAATATAGAATACAGAATACTTAATATCGAATTTAGAATATTGAATGTAGGACACAGAATGTAGAATATATTATGCAGAATACTGAATATAGAATTTAGAATATAGAATGGAGAACACAGAATTTAGAATATAGATTTTAGAATAATGAATATAGAATTTAGAATATAGAATGTAGGACACAGAATATAGAATATAGAATACATAATATAGAACACAAAATTTAGAACATGGAATGCACAACACAGAATTTAGAATATAGAATACAGATACTGAATATAGAATTTAGAATATACAATGTAAAACACAGAATATAGAATATAGAATACGGAATGCAGAATATTGAATACAGAAGATAGAATATAGAACACAGAATATAGAATATGGAAAACAGAATGCAAAACCCAGAATTGATTACATGGAATGAAGAACACAGAATTTAGAATATAGAAAACAGAATACTGAATATAGAATTTAGAATATACAATGTATTACACAGAATATAGAATATAGACTACGGAATGCAGAATATACAATTTAGTGTATAGAATGTTGAACACATATTATAGAATATAGAATAGAGAATATAGAACCCAGAATTTAGAATATGGATTGTAGAACACAGAATTTAGAATATAGAATACAGAATACTGAATTTCGAATTTAGACTATAGAATGTAGAACACAGAATATGGAATGTAGAATATGGAATGCAGAATATTGAATACAGAACATAGAATATAGAACACAGTATATAGAATATAGATTAGAGAATATATAACGCAGAATTAAGAACATGGAATGCAGAACACAGAATTTGGAATATAAAATACAGAATACTGAATATAGAATTTAGAATATAGAATGTAGAACACAGAATATAGATTATAGAATAGAGAATATAGAACCCCGAATTTTGAACATGGAATTCCGAACACCGAATTTAGAATATAGAATACAGAATACTGAATATAGAATTTAGAACATAGAATGCGGAACACAGCAATTAGAATATAGAATACAAATACTGAATACAGATTTTAAACATGGAATGCAGAACCCAGAATATAGAATATAGAATACGGAATACTGAATATAGTATTAAGAATGTAGAATGAAGAACAGAGAATATAGAATATAGAGTATAGAATATAGAAAGCAGAATTAGAACATGGAATGCAGAAAACAGAATTTAGAATATAGAATAAGAATACTGAATATAGAATTTAGAGTATAGAATGTAGAACACAGAGTATAGAATATAGAATACGGAATACTGAATATAGGATTTAGATTATAGAATGTAAGACACAGAATATAGAATGTAGAAAACGGAATGCAAAATATAGAATACAGAATACAGAATGTAGAACACACAATGTAGAATATGGAAAACAGAATACAGAACCGAGAATTTAGAACATGGAATGCAGAACACAGAGTTTAGAATATAGAATACAGAATACTGAATATAAAATTTTGAATATAGAATGTAGAACACAGAATATGGAATGTAGAATACGGAATGCAGAATATTGAATACACAATATAGAATGTAGAACACAGAATTTAAAATATAGAGTATAGAATACTGAAAATAGAATTTAGAATATAGAATGAAGAACACAGAAAATAGAATATATAATACAGAATATAGAACCCAAAATTTAGAACATGGAATGCAAAACAGAGAATATAGAATATAGAATACAGAATACTGAATATAGAATTTAGAATATACAATGTAGAACACAGAATATAGAATATAGAATACGGAATGCAGAATAAAGTATACAGAAAATAGAATATAGAACACAGAATATAGAATATGGAAAACAGAATACAAAACCCAGAATTGAGAACATGGAATGAAGAACACAGAATTTAGAATACACAAAACAGAATACTGAATATAGAATTTCGAATATAGAATGTAGAACACAGAATTTAGTATATAGAATAAAGAATACTGAATATAGATTTTAGAAGATAGAATGTAGAACACAGAATATAGAATATAGAATAGAGAATAAAGAACCCAGAACTTAGAACACGGAAAGCAGACACAGAATTTAGAATATAGAATACAGAATACTTAATACAAAATTTACAGTATACAATTTGAACACAGAGTATAGAATATAGAATACGGAGTACTGAATATAGAATTTAGAATATAGAATGTAGAACACAGAATATAGAACATAGAATAGAGTATATGGAACACAAAATTTAGAACATGGAAAGCAGAACACAGAATTTAGAATATAGAATGCAGAATACTGAATATAGAGTTAAGAATATAGAATTTAGAACACAGAATATAGAATATAGAATACAGAATATAGAACACAAAATTTAGAAGATGGAATGCAGTACACAGAATTTAAAATATAGAACAGCAATACTGAATATAGAATATGAATATACAATGTAGAACACAGAATTTAGAATATAGAATACAGAATACTGAATTTGGAATTTAGAATATAGAATGTAGAACACAGAATATGGAATGTAGAATATGGAATGCAGAATATTGAACACAGAATATAGAATGTAGAACACAGAATTTAGAATATGGAAAACAGAATACAGAACCCAGAATTAAGAACATTGAATGCAGAACTAGGAATTTAGAATATACAATACCGAATACTAAATATAGAATAAGAATATACAATGTACAACACAGAATTTAGAATATAGAATACAGAATACTGAATAAAGAATTAGGAATATACAATGTAGAACACAGAATATAGAATATGGAAAACAGAATACAAAACCCAGAATTGAGAACATGGAATGCAGAACACAGAATTAAGAATATAGAAAACAGAATACTGAATATAGAATTTCGAATATAGAATGTAGAACACAGAATTTAGAATATAGAATAAAGAATACTGAATATAGATTTTAGAAGATAGAATGTAGAACACAGAATATAGAATAGAGAATAGAGAATAGAGAACCCAGAACTTAGAACACGGAAAGCAGACACAGAATTTAGAATATAGAATACAGAATACTTAATACAAAATTTACAGTATACAATTTGCACACAGAGTATAGAATATAGAATACGGAGTACTGAATATAGAATTGAGAATATAGAATGTAGAACACAGAATATAGAACATAGAATAGAGTATATGGAACACAAAATTTAGAACATGGAAAGCAGAACACAGAATTTAGAATATAGAATGCAGAATACTGAATAAAGAGTTAAGAATATAGAATTTAGAACACAGAATATAGAATATAGAATACAGAATATAGAACACAAAATTTAGAAGATGGAATGCAGTACACAGAATTTAAAATATAGAACAGCAATAGTGAATACAGAATATGAATATACAATGTAGAACACAGAATTTAGAATATAGAATACAGAATACTGAATATCGAATTTAGAATATTGAATGTAGAACACAGAATTTAGAATATATTATGCAAAATACTGAATATAGAATTTAGAACATTGAATGCAGAACACAGAATTTAGAATATAGAATGCAGAATACTGTATATAGAATTTAGAATATAGAATGTAGAACACAGAATATAGAATATAGACTACGGAATGCAGAATATAAAATAAAGAATATAGAATGATGAACACAAATTATAGAATATAGAATAGAGAATATAGAACCCAGAATTAAGAACATGGAATGTTGAACACAGAATTTAGAATATAGAATACAAAATACTGAATTTCCAATTTAGAAAATAGAATGTAGAACACAGAATATAGAATATAGAATACAGAATATAGAACACAAAGTTTAGAACTTGGAATGCAGTACACAGAATTTAAAATATAGAACAGCAATACTGAATATAGAATATGAATATACAAGGTTGAAAACAGAATTTAGGATATAGAATACAGAATACTTAATATCGAATTTAGAATATTGAATGTAGGACACAGAATGTAGAATATATTATGCAGAATACTGAATATAGAATTTAGAATATAGAATGGAGAACACAGAATTTAGAATATAGATTTTAGAATAATGAATATAGAATTTAGAATATAGAATGTAGGACACAGAATATAGAATATAGAATACATAATATAGAACACAAAATTTAGAACATGGAATGCACAACACAGAATTTAGAATATAGAATACAGATACTGAATATAGAATTTAGAATATACAATGTAAAACACAGAATATAGAATATAGAATACGGAATGCAGAATATAGAATACAGAAGATAGAATATAGAACACAGAATATAGAATATGGAAAACAGGATACAAAACCCAGAATTGAGGACATGGAATGAAGAACACAGAATTTAGAATATAGAAAACAGAATACTGAATATAGAATTTAGAATATACAATGTAGTACACAGAATATAGAATATAGACTACGGAATGCAGAATATACAATTTAGTGTATAGAATGTTGAACACATATTATAGAATATAGAATAGAGAATATAGAACCCAGAATTTAGAATATGGATTGTAGAACACAGAATTTAGAATATAGAATACAGAATACTGAATTTCGAATTTAGACTATAGAATGTAGAACACAGAATATGGAATGTAGAATATGGAATGCAGAATATTGAATACAGAACATAGAATATAGAACACAGTATATAGAATATAGATTAGAGAATATATAACGCAGAATTAAGAACATGGAATGCAGAACACAGAATTTGGAATATAAAATACAGAATACTGAGTATAGAATTTAGAATATAGAATGTAGAACACAGAATATAGATTATAGAATAGAGAATATAGAACCCCGAATTTTGAACATGGAATTCCGAACACCGAATTTAGAATATAGAATACAGAATACTGAATATAGAAATTAGAACATAGAATGCGGAACACAGCAATTAGAATATAGAGTACAAATACTGAATACAGATTTTAAAACATGGAATGCAGAACCCAGAATATAGAATATAGAATACGGAATACTGAATATAGAATTAAGAATGTAGAATGAAGAACAGAGAATATAGAATATAGAGTATAGAATATAGAAAGCAGAATTAGAACATGGAATGCAGAAAACAGAATTTAGAATATAGAATAAGAATACTGAATATAGAATTTAGAGTATAGAATGTAGAACACAGAGTATAGAATATAAAATACGGAATACTGAATATAGGATTTAGATTATAGAATGTAAGACACAGAATATAGAATGTAGAAAACGGAATGCAAAATATAGAATACAGAATACAGAATGTAGAACACACAATGTAGAATATGGAAAACAGAATACAGAACCGAGAATTTAGAACATGGAATGCAGAACACAGAGTTTAGAATATAGAATACAGAATACTGAATATAAAATTTTGAATATAGAATGTAGAACACAGAATATGGAATGTAGAATACGGAATGCAGAATATTGAATACACAAAATAGAATGTAGAACACAGAATTTAAAATATAGAGTATAGAATACTGAAAATAGAATTTAGAATATAGAATGAAGAACACAGAAAATAGAATATATAATACAGAATATAGAACCCAAAATTTAGAACATGGAATGCAAAACAGAGAATATAGAATATAGAATACAGAATACTGAATATAGAATTTAGAATATACAATGTAGAACACAGAATATAGAATATAGAATACGGAATGCAGAATAAAGTATACAGAAAATAGAATATAGAACACAGAATATAGAATATGGAAAACAGAATACAAAACCCAGAATTGAGAACATGGAGTGAAGAACACAGAATTTAGAATACAGAAAACAGAATACTGAATATAGAATTTCAAATATAGAATGTTGAACACAGAATTTAGAATATAGGATAAAGAATACTGAATATTGAATTTAGAATATAGAATGTAGAACAAAGTATATAATATATAGATTAGAGAATATAGAAACCAGAATTTAGAACATGGAATGCAGAACACAGAATTTAGAATATAGAATACAGAATACTGAATATAGAATTTAGAATATACAATGTAGAACACAGAATATAGAATATAGACTACCGAATGCAGAATATAGAATATAGAGAATAGAATGATGAACACACATTATAGAATATAGAATAGAGAATATAGAACCCAGAATTAAGAACATGGAATGTAGAACACAGAATTTAGAATATTGAATACAGAATACTGAAGTTCGAATTTAGGATATAGAATGTAGAACACAGAATATGGAATGTAGAATATGGAATTCAGAATATTGAATACAGAATATAGAATGTAGAACACAGAATTTAGAATATGGAAAACGGAATTCAGAACCCAGAATTTAGAACATTGAATGCAGAACTAGGAATTTAGAATATAGAATACAGATTACTGAATATAGAATTTAGAATATACAATGTAGAACACCGAATTAAGAATATAGAATACAGAATACTGAATATAGAAATTAGTATATACAATATAGAACACTGAATATAGAATATAGAATACGGAATGCAGAATATAGAATACAGAAGTTAGAATATAGAACACAGAATATAGAATATGGGAAACAGAATACAAAACGCAGAATTGAGAACATGGAATGAAGAACACAGAATTTAGAATATAGAAAACAGAATACTGAATATAGAATTTCAAATATAGAATGATGAACACAGAATTTAGAATATAGAATAAAGAATACTGAATATTGAATTAAGAATATAGAATGTAGAACACAGTACATAAAATATAGATTAAAGAATATAGAATCCGGAATTTAGAACATGGAATGCAGAACACAGATTTTAGAATATAGAATACAGAATAATTTATATAGAATTTAAAATATACAAAGTAGAACACAGAATATAGAATATAGACTACGGAATTCAGAATATAGTATATAGGATATAGAATTATGAACACAAATTTTACAATATAGAATAGAGTACATAGAACCCAGAATTAAGAACATGGAATTTAGAACACAGAATTTAGAATATAGAATACAAAATACTGAATTTCGAATATAGAATATAGAATGCAGAACACAGAATATGGAATGTAGAATATGGAATGCAGAATATTGAATAAAGAATATTGAATGTAGAACACAGTATATAGAATATAGATTAGAGAATATAGAACGCAGAATTTAGAACATGGAATGCAGAACACAGAATTTGGAATATAGAATACAGAATACTTTATATAGAATTTAGAATATAGAATGTAGAACACAGAATTTAGTATAGAGAATTCAGAATACTGAATATAGAATTTAGAATATAGAATGTATAACACAGAATTTAGAATATAGACTACGGAGTGCAGAATATAGAATATAGAATAATGAGCACAAAATTTAGAATAGAGAATATAGAATCCAGAATTTAGAACATGGAATGCAGAACACTGAATTTAGAATATGCAATACAGAATACTAAATATAGAATATGAATATACAATGTAGAACACAGAATTAAGAATATAGAATACAGAATACTGAATATAGTATTAGGAATATACAATGTAGAACACAGAATATAGAATATAGAATACGGAATGCAGAATACAGAATACAGAATATAGAATGTAGACCACAGAATATAGAATATGGAAAACAGAATACAAAACCCAGAATTGAGAACATGGAAGGCAGAACACAGAATTTAGAATATACAAAACAGAATACTGAATATAGAATTTCGAATATAGAATGTAGAACACAGAATTTAGAATATAGAATAAAGAATACTGAATATAGATTTTAGAAGATAGAATGTAGAACACAGAATATAGAACATAGAATAGAGTATATGGAACAGAAAATTTCGAACATGGAAAGCAGAACACAGAATTTAGAATATAGAATGCAGAATACTGAATACAGAATTAAGAATATAGAATTTAGAACACAGAATATAGAATATAGAATACAGAATAAAGAACACAAAATTTAGAACATGGAATGCAGTACACAGAATTTAAAATATAGAACAGCAATACTGAATATAGAATATGAATATACAATGTAGAACACAGAATTTAGAATATAGAATACAGAATACTGAATTTGGAATTTAGGATATAGAATGTAGAACACAGAATATGGAATGTAGAATATGGAATGCAGAATATTGAACACAGAATATAGAATGTAGAACACAGAATTTAGAATATGGAAAACAGAATACAGAACCCAGAATTAAGAACATTGAATGCAGAACTAGGAATTTAGAATATACAATACCGAATACTAAATATAGAATAAGAATATACAATGTAGAACGCAGAATTTAGAATATAGAATACAGAATACTGAATATAGAACTAGGAATATACAATGTAGAACACAGAATATAGAATATGGAAAACAGAATACAAAACCCAGAATTGAGAATATGGAATGCAGAACACAGAATTAAGAATATAGAAAACAGAATACTGAATATAGAATTTCGAATATAGAATGTAGAACACAGAATTTAGAATATAGAATAAAGAATACTGAATATAGATTTTAGAAGATAGAATGTAGAACACAGAATATAGAATAGAGAATAGAGAATAGAGAACCCAGAACTTAGAACACGGAAAGCAGACACAGAATTTAGAATATAGAATACAGAATACTTAATACAAAATTTACAGTATACAATTTGAACACAGAGTATAGAATATAGAATATGGAGTACTGAATATAGAATTGAGAATATAGAAAGTAGAACACAGAATATAGAACATAGAATAGAGTATATGGAACACAAAATTTAGAACATGGAAAGCAGAACACAGAATTTAGAATATAGAATGCAGAATACTGAATATAGAGTTAAGAATATAGAATTTAGAACACAGAATATAGAATATAGAATACAGAATATAGAACACAAAATTTAGAAGATGGAATGCAGTACACAGAATTTAAAATATAGAACAGCAATAGTGAATACAGAATATGAATATACAATGTAGAACACAGAATTTAGAATATAGAATACAGAATACTGAATATCGAATTTAGAATATTGAATGTAGAACACAGAATGTAGAATATATTATGCAGAATACTGAATATAGAATTTAGAACATTGAATGCAGAACACAGAATTTAGAATATAGAATGCAGAATACTGTATATAGAATTTAGAATATAGAATGTAGAACACAGAATATAGAATATAGACTACGGAATGCAGAATATATAATAAAGAATATAGAATGATGAACACAAATTATAGAATATAGAATAGAGAATATAGAACCCAGAATTAAGAACATGGAATGTTGAACTCAGAATTTAGAATATGGAAAACACAATATAGAAACCAGAATTTAGAACATGGAATGCAGAACACAGAATTTAGAATATAGAATACGGAATACTAAATATAGAATATGAATATACAATGTAGAACACATAATTTAGAATATAGAATAGAGAATACTGAATATAGAATTAGGAATATACAATGTAGAACACAGAATTTAGAATATAGACTGTGGAATGCAGAATATAGGATATAGGATATAGAATTACGAACACAAATTATAGAATAGAGAATATAGAACCCAGAATTAAGAACATTGAATTTAGAACACAGAATTAGAATATAGAATACAAAATACTGAATTTCGAATTTAGAATATAGAATGTAGTACACAGTATATAGAATATATAATAGAGAATATAGAACCCGGAATTTAGAACACGGAATACAGAACACAGAATTTAGAATATAGAATACAGAATACTGAATATAGAATTTAGAAGATAGAATGTAGAACACAGAATATAGAATATAGAATAGAGAATATAGAACCCAGAACTTAGAACACGGAAAGCAGACACAGAATTTAGAATATAGAATACAGAATACTTAAAAAAAATTTACAGTATGCAATTTGAACACAGAGTATAGAATATAGAATACGGAGTACTGAATATAGAATTTAGAATATAGAATGTAGAACACAGAATATAGAACATAGAATAGAGTATATGGAACACAAAATTTAGAACATGGAATGCAGAACACAGAATTTAGAATATAGAATGCAGAATACTGAATATAGAATTAAGAATATAGAATTTAGAACATAGAATATAGAATATATAATACAGAAAATAGAACACAAGTTTACAACTTGGAATGCAGTACACAGAATTTAAAATATAGAACAGCAATACTGAATATAGAATATGAATATACAATGTAGAAAACAGAATTAAGAATATAGAATACAGAATACTGAATATCGAATTTAGAATATTGAATGTAGGACACAGAATGTAGAATATATTATGCAGAATACTGAATATAGAATTTAGAACATTGAATGCAGAACACAGAATTAAGAATATAGAATGCAGAATACTGTATATAGAATTTAGAATATACAATGTAGAACACAGAATATAGAATACAGAATACGGAATGCAGAATATAATATACAGAAGATAGAATATAGAACACAGAATATAGAATATGGAAAACAGAATATAGAACCCAGAATTTAGAAAATGGAATGCAGAACACAGAATTTAGAATATAGAATACAGAATACTTTATATAGAATTTAGAATATAGAATGTAGAACACAGAATATAGAATATAGACTACGGAATTCAGAATATAGGATACAGGATATAGAATTACGAACACAAATTATAGAATATAGAATAGAGTATATAGAACCCAGAATTAAGAATATGGAATTTATAACACAGAATTTAGAATATAGAATACAAAATACTGAATTTCGAATTTAGAATATAGAATGTAGAACACAGAATATGGAATGTAGAATATGGAATGCAGAATATTGAATACAGAATATAGAATGTAGAACACAGTATATAGAATATAGATTAGAGAATATAGAACGCAGAATTTAGAAAATGGAATGCAGAACACAGAATTTGAAATATAAAATACAGAATACTGAATATAGAATTTAGAATATAGAATGTAGAACACAGAATATAGATTATAGAATAGAGAATACAGAACCCAGAATTTTGAACCTGGAATTCCGAACACCGAATTTAGAATATATAATACAGAATACTGAATAAAGATTTAAGAATATATAATGTAAAACACAGAATATTGAATATAGAAAATGGAATGCATAATATAGTATGTAGAATATAGAATGAAGAACACAAATATACAATATATAATAGTGAATACAGAACCCAGAAATTAGAACACGGAAATCAGAACACAGAATTTAGAATATAGTATACATAATACTTAATTGAAAATTAGGAATACAGAATTTTGAACACAGAGAATAGAGTATAGAATACGGAATACTGAATATAGAATTTGAATATACAATGTAGAACACTGAATTTAGA
The DNA here is from genome assembly GCF_048564905.1 of Vicugna pacos. NCBI lineage: Eukaryota > Metazoa > Chordata > Mammalia > Artiodactyla > Camelidae > Vicugna > Vicugna pacos. The sequence continues at coordinate 5,051,148 of NW_027328737.1, forward strand.
ATATAGAATAGAGAATACTGAATATAGAATTAAGAATATACAATGTAGAACACAGAGTATAGAATATAGTATACGGAATGCAGAATATAGAATACAGAATATAGAATGTAAAACACAGTATATAGAATATAGATTAGAGAATATAGAACCCAGAATTTAGAACATGGAATACAGAACACAGAATTTAGAATATAGAATACAGAATACTTTATATAGAATTTAGAATATAGAATGTAGAACACAGAATTTAGAATAGAGAATACAGAATACTGAATATAGAATTTAGAATATAGAATGTAGAACACAGAATATAGATTATAGAATAGAGAATACAGAACCCAGAATTTTGAACATGGAATTCCGAACACCGAATTTAGAATATAGAATACAGAATACTGAATATAGAATTTCGAAAATAGAATGCGGAACACAGAATTTACAATATAGAATACAGAATACTTAATATAGAATTTAGAACATACAATGCGGAACAGAACAATTAGAATATAGAATACAAATACTGAATACAGATTTTAAAACATGGAATGCATAACCCAGAATATAGAATAAAGAATACGGAATACTGAATATAGAATTAAGAATGTAGAATGAAGAACAGAGAATATAGAATATAGAGTATAGAATATAGAAACCAGAATTAGAACATGGAATGCAGAAAACAGTATTTACAATATAGAATAAGAATACTGAATATAGAATTCAGAATATAGAATGTAGAACACAGAGTATAGAATATAGAATACGGAATACTGAATATAGGATTTAGATTATAGAATGTAGGACACAGAATATAGAATGTAGAAAACGGAATGCAAAATATAGAATACAGAATACAGAATGTAGAACACACAATGTAGAATATGGAAAACAGAATACAGAACCAAGAATTTAGAACATGGAATGCAGAACACAGAGTTTAGAATATAGAATACAGAATACTGAATATAAAATTTTGAATATACAATGTAGAACACAGAATATGGGATGTAGAATACGGAATGCAGAATATTGAATACACAATATTGAATGTAGAACACAGAATTTAAAATATAGAGTATAGAATACTGAAAATAGAATTTAGAATATACAATGAAGAACACAGAAAATAGAATATTGAATACAGAATAAAGAACCCAAAATTTAGAACATGGAATGCAGAACAGAGAATTTAGAATATAGAATACAGAATACTGATTATAGAATTTAGAATATACAATGTAGAACACAGAATATAGAATATAGAATACGGAATACAGAATAAAGAATACAGAAGATAGAATATAGAACACAGAATATAGAATATGGAAAACAGAATACAAAACCCAGAATTGAGAACATGGAATGAAGAACAAAGAATTTAGAATATAGTAAACAGAATACTGAATATAGAATTTCAAATATAGAATGTTGAACACAGAATTTAGAATATAGGATAAAGAATACTGAATATTGGATTTAGAATATAGAATGTAGAACACAGTATATAATATATAGATTAGAGAATATAGAAACCAGAATTTAGAACATGGAAGTCAGAACACAGAATTTAGAATATTGAATACAGAATACTGGATATAGAATTTAGAATATAGAATATAGAACACAGAATATAGAATATAGACTACGGAATGCAGAATATAGAATATAGTCTATAGAATGATGAACACAAATTATAGAATATAGAATATAGAATATAGAACCCAGAATTAAGAACATGGAATGTAGAACACAGAATTTAGAATATAGAATACAGAATACTGAATTTCGAATTTAGGATATAGAATGTAGAACACAGAATATAGAATATGGAAAACAGAATACAGAACCCAAAATTTAGAACATTTTATGCAGAACACAGAATTTAGAATATACAATACAGATTACTGAATATAGAATTTAGAATATATAATGTAGAACAGAGAATTTAGAATATAGAATACAGAATACTGAATATAGTGTTTAGAATATAGAATGTAGAACACAGAATATAGAATATAGACAACGGTTGCAGAATAAAAAATATAGAATATAGAGTGAAGAACACAAATATAGAAAATAGAATAGTGAATATAGAACCCAGAAATTAGAACACGGAATGCAGATCACAGAATTTTGAATATAGAATACAGAATACTTAATATAAATTTAAATATAGAATGTAGAACACAGGGTATAGAACATAGAATACGGAATACTGAATATAGAATTTAGAATATAGAAAGTAGAACACAGAATATAGAATGCGGAATGCATAATATACAATACAGAATATAGAATGCAGACCACAGAATATAGAATATGGAAAACAGAATACAGAACTCAGAATTTAGAACATGGAATGCAGAACACAGAATTTAGAATATAGTATACAGAATACTCAATATAGAATTTAGAACATTGAATGCAGAACATAGAATTTAGAATATAGAATTCAGAATAATGTATATAGAATTCAGAATATATAATGAATAACACAGAATATAGAATATAGACTACGGAATCAAAAATAAAGGAGGTTGAATATAGAATGAAGAACACAAAATATTGAATATAGAATACAGAATATAGAAACCAGAATTTAGAAATGGAATGCAGATCAGAGGATATAGAATATAGAATACAGTATACTGAATAAAGATTTAAGAATATATAATGTAAAACACAGAATATTGAATATAGAAAATGGAATGCAGAATATAGAATGTAGAATAAAGAATGAAGAACACAAATATACAATATATAATAGTGAATACAGAACCCAGAAATTAGAACACGGAAATCAGAACACAGAATTTAGAATATAGTATACATAATACTTAATAGAAAATTAGGAATACAGAATTTTGAACACAGAGAATAGAGTATAGAATACGGAATACTGAATATAGAATTTGAATATAAAATGTAGAACACTGAATTTAGAATATAGAATAGAGAATACTGAATATAGAATTAAGAATATACAATGTAGAACACAGAGTATAGAATATAGTATACGGAATGCAGAATATAGAATACAGAATATAGAATGTAGAACACAGTATATAGAATATAGATTAGAGAATATAGAACCCAGAATTTAGAACATGGAATACAGAACACAGAATTTAGAATATAGAATACAGAATACTTTATATAGAATTTAGAATATAGAATGTAGAACACAGAATTTAGAATAGAGAATACAGAATACTGAATATAGAATTTAGAATATAGAATGTAGAACACAGAATATAGAATATAGACTACGGAGTGCAGAATATAGAATATAGAATACAGAATAATGAGCACAAAATTTAGAATAGAGAATATAGAATCCAGAATTAAGAACATGGAATGCAGAACACAGAACTTAGAATATAGAATACCGAATACTAAATATAGAATATGAATATACAATGTAGAACACAGAATTTAGAATATAGAAAACAGAATACTGAATATAGAATTTCAAATATAGAATGATGAACACAGAATTTAGAATATAGAATAAAGAATACTGAATATTGAATTAAGAATATAGAATGTAGAACACAGTTTATAGAATATAGATTAAAGAATATAGAACCCAGAATTTAGAACATGGAATGCAGAACACAGATTTTAGAATATAGAATACAGAATACTTTATATAGAATTTAAAATATACAAAGTAGAACACAGAATATAGAATATAGACTACGGAATTCAGAATATAGTATATAGGATATAGAATTATGAACACAAATTTTACAATATAGAATAGAGTACATAGAACCCAGAATTAAGAACATGGAATTAAGAACACAGAATTTAGAATATAGAATACAAAATACTGAATTTCGAATATAGAATATAGAATGCAGAACACAGAATATGGAATGTAGAATATGGAATGCAGAATATTGAATAAAGAATATTGAATGTAGAACACAGTATTTAGAATATAGATTAGAGAATATAGAACGCAGAATATAGAACATGGAATGCAGAACACAGAATTTGGAATATAGAATACAGAATACTTTATATAGAATTTAGAATATAGAATGTAGAACACAGAATTTAGTATAGAGAATTCAGAATACTGAATATAGAATTTAGAATATAGAATGTAGAACACAGAATTTAGAATATAGACTACGGAGTGCAGAATATAGAATATAGAATAATGAGCACAAAATTTAGACTAGAGAATATAGAATCCAGAATTTAGAACATGGAATGCAGAACACTGAATTTAGAATATGCAATACAGAATACTAAATATAGCATATGAATATACAATGTAGAACACAGAATTAAGAATATATAATACAGAATACTGAATATAGTATTAGGAATATCCAATGTAGAACACAGAATATAGAATATAGAATACGGAATGCAGAAAACAGAATACAGAATATAGAATGTAGACCACAGAATATATAATATGGAAAACAGAATACAAAATCCAGAATTGAGAACATTGAATGCAGAACACAGAATTTAGAATATACAAAACAGAATACTGAATATAGAATTTCGAATATAGAATGTAGAACACAGAATTTAGAATATAGAATAAAGAATACTGAATATAGATTTTAGAAGATAGAATGTAGAACACAGAATATAGAACATAGAATAGAGTATATGGAACAGAAAATTTCGAACATGGAAAGCAGAACACAGAATTTAGAATATAGAATGCAGAATACTGAATACAGAATTAAGAATATAGAATTTAGAACACAGAATATAGAATATAGAATACAGAATAAAGAACACAAAATTTAGAACATGGAATGCAGTACACAGAATTTAAAATATAGAACAGCAATACTGAATATAGAATATGAATATACAATGTAGAACACAGAATTTAGAATATAGAATACAGAATACTGAATTTGGAATTTAGGATATAGAATGTAGAACACAGAATATGGAATGTAGAATATGGAATGCAGAATATTGAACACAGAATATAGAATGTAGAACACAGAATTTAGAATATGGAAAACAGAATACAGAACCCAGAATTAAGAACATTGAATGCAGAACTAGGAATTTAGAATATACAATACCGAATACTAAATATAGAATAAGAATATACAATGTAGAACGCAGAATTTAGAATATAGAATACAGAATACTGAATATAGAACTAGGAATATACAATGTAGAACACAGAATATAGAATATGGAAAACAGAATACAAAACCCAGAATTGAGAATATGGAATGCAGAACACAGAATTAAGAATATAGAAAACAGAATACTGAATATAGAATTTCGAATATAGAATGTAGAACACAGAATTTAGAATATAGAATAAAGAATACTGAATATAGATTTTAGAAGATAGAATGTAGAACACAGAATATAGAATAGAGAATAGAGAATAGAGAACCCAGAACTTAGAACACGGAAAGCAGACACAGAATTTAGAATATAGAATACAGAATACTTAATACAAAATTTACAGTATACAATTTGAACACAGAGTATAGAATATAGAATATGGAGTACTGAATATAGAATTGAGAATATAGAAAGTAGAACACAGAATATAGAACATAGAATAGAGTATATGGAACACAAAATTTAGAACATGGAAAGCAGAACACAGAATTTAGAATATAGAATGCAGAATACTGAATATAGAGTTAAGAATATAGAATTTAGAACACAGAATATAGAATATAGAATACAGAATATAGAACACAAAATTTAGAAGATGGAATGCAGTACACAGAATTTAAAATATAGAACAGCAATAGTGAATACAGAATATGAATATACAATGTAGAACACAGAATTTAGAATATAGAATACAGAATACTGAATATCGAATTTAGAATATTGAATGTAGAACACAGAATGTAGAATATATTATGCAGAATACTGAATATAGAATTTAGAACATTGAATGCAGAACACAGAATTTAGAATATAGAATGCAGAATACTGTATATAGAATTTAGAATATAGAATGTAGAACACAGAATATAGAATATAGACTACGGAATGCAGAATATATAATAAAGAATATAGAATGATGAACACAAATTATAGAATATAGAATAGAGAATATAGAACCCAGAATTAAGAACATGGAATGTTGAACACAGAATTTAGAATATGGAAAACACAATATAGAAACCAGAATTTAGAACATGGAATGCAGAACACAGAATTTAGAATATAGAATACGGAATACTAAATATAGAATATGAATATACAATGTAGAACACATAATTTAGAATATAGAATAGAGAATACTGAATATAGAATTAGGAATATACAATGTAGAACACAGAATTTAGAATATAGACTGTGGAATGCAGAATATAGGATATAGGATATAGAATTACGAACACAAATTATAGAATAGAGAATATAGAACCCAGAATTAAGAACATTGAATTTAGAACACAGAATTAGAATATAGAATACAAAATACTGAATTTCGAATTTAGAATATAGAATGTAGTACACAGTATATAGAATATATAATAGAGAATATAGAACCCGGAATTTAGAACACGGAATACAGAACACAGAATTTAGAATATAGAATACAGAATACTGAATATAGAATTTAGAAGATAGAATGTAGAACACAGAATATAGAATATAGAATAGAGAATATAGAACCCAGAACTTAGAACACGGAAAGCAGACACAGAATTTAGAATATAGAATACAGAATACTTAAAAAAAATTTACAGTATGCAATTTGAACACAGAGTATAGAATATAGAATACGGAGTACTGAATATAGAATTTAGAATATAGAATGTAGAACACAGAATATAGAACATAGAATAGAGTATATGGAACACAAAATTTAGAACATGGAATGCAGAACACAGAATTTAGAATATAGAATGCAGAATACTGAATATAGAATTAAGAATATAGAATTTAGAACATAGAATATAGAATATATAATACAGAAAATAGAACACAAGTTTACAACTTGGAATGCAGTACACAGAATTTAAAATATAGAACAGCAATACTGAATATAGAATATGAATATACAATGTAGAAAACAGAATTAAGAATATAGAATACAGAATACTGAATATCGAATTTAGAATATTGAATGTAGGACACAGAATGTAGAATATATTATGCAGAATACTGAATATAGAATTTAGAACATTGAATGCAGAACACAGAATTAAGAATATAGAATGCAGAATACTGTATATAGAATTTAGAATATACAATGTAGAACACAGAATATAGAATACAGAATACGGAATGCAGAATATAATATACAGAAGATAGAATATAGAACACAGAATATAGAATATGGAAAACAGAATATAGAACCCAGAATTTAGAAAATGGAATGCAGAACACAGAATTTAGAATATAGAATACAGAATACTTTATATAGAATTTAGAATATAGAATGTAGAACACAGAATATAGAATATAGACTACGGAATTCAGAATATAGGATACAGGATATAGAATTACGAACACAAATTATAGAATATAGAATAGAGTATATAGAACCCAGAATTAAGAATATGGAATTTATAACACAGAATTTAGAATATAGAATACAAAATACTGAATTTCGAATTTAGAATATAGAATGTAGAACACAGAATATGGAATGTAGAATATGGAATGCAGAATATTGAATACAGAATATAGAATGTAGAACACAGTATATAGAATATAGATTAGAGAATATAGAACGCAGAATTTAGAAAATGGAATGCAGAACACAGAATTTGAAATATAAAATACAGAATACTGAATATAGAATTTAGAATATAGAATGTAGAACACAGAATATAGATTATAGAATAGAGAATACAGAACCCAGAATTTTGAACCTGGAATTCCGAACACCGAATTTAGAATATATAATACAGAATACTGAATAAAGATTTAAGAATATATAATGTAAAACACAGAATATTGAATATAGAAAATGGAATGCATAATATAGTATGTAGAATATAGAATGAAGAACACAAATATACAATATATAATAGTGAATACAGAACCCAGAAATTAGAACACGGAAATCAGAACACAGAATTTAGAATATAGTATACATAATACTTAATTGAAAATTAGGAATACAGAATTTTGAACACAGAGAATAGAGTATAGAATACGGAATACTGAATATAGAATTTGAATATACAATGTAGAACACTGAATTTAGAATATAGAATAGAGAATACTGAATATAGAATTAAGAATATACAATGTAGAACACAGAGTATAGAATATAGTATACGGAATGCAGAATATAGAATACAGAATATAGAATGTAAAACACAGTATATAGAATATAGATTAGAGAATATAGAACCCAGAATTTAGAACATGGAATACAGAACACAGAATTTAGAATATAGAATACAGAATACTTTATATAGAATTTAGAATATAGAATGTAGAACACAGAATTTAGAATAGAGAATACAGAATACTGAATATAGAATTTAGAATATAGAATGTAGAACACAGAATATAGATTATAGAATAGAGAATACAGAACCCAGAATTTTGAACATGGAATTCCGAACACCGAATTTAGAATATAGAATACAGAATACTGAATATAGAATTTCGAAAATAGAATGCGGAACACAGAATTTACAATATAGAATACAGAATACTTAATATAGAATTTAGAACATACAATGCGGAACAGAACAATTAGAATATAGAATACAAATACTGAATACAGATTTTAAAACATGGAATGCATAACCCAGAATATAGAATAAAGAATACGGAATACTGAATATAGAATTAAGAATGTAGAATGAAGAACAGAGAATATAGAATATAGAGTATAGAATATAGAAACCAGAATTAGAACATGGAATGCAGAAAACAGTATTTACAATATAGAATAAGAATACTGAATATAGAATTCAGAATATAGAATGTAGAACACAGAGTATAGAATATAGAATACGGAATACTGAATATAGGATTTAGATTATAGAATGTAGGACACAGAATATAGAATGTAGAAAACGGAATGCAAAATATAGAATACAGAATACAGAATGTAGAACACACAATGTAGAATATGGAAAACAGAATACAGAACCAAGAATTTAGAACATGGAATGCAGAACACAGAGTTTAGAATATAGAATACAGAATACTGAATATAAAATTTTGAATATACAATGTAGAACACAGAATATGGGATGTAGAATACGGAATGCAGAATATTGAATACACAATATTGAATGTAGAACACAGAATTTAAAATATAGAGTATAGAATACTGAAAATAGAATTTAGAATATACAATGAAGAACACAGAAAATAGAATATTGAATACAGAATAAAGAACCCAAAATTTAGAACATGGAATGCAGAACAGAGAATTTAGAATATAGAATACAGAATACTGATTATAGAATTTAGAATATACAATGTAGAACACAGAATATAGAATATAGAATACGGAATACAGAATAAAGAATACAGAAGATAGAATATAGAACACAGAATATAGAATATGGAAAACAGAATACAAAACCCAGAATTGAGAACATGGAATGAAGAACAAAGAATTTAGAATATAGTAAACAGAATACTGAATATAGAATTTCAAATATAGAATGTTGAACACAGAATTTAGAATATAGGATAAAGAATACTGAATATTGGATTTAGAATATAGAATGTAGAACACAGTATATAATATATAGATTAGAGAATATAGAAACCAGAATTTAGAACATGGAAGTCAGAACACAGAATTTAGAATATTGAATACAGAATACTGGATATAGAATTTAGAATATAGAATATAGAACACAGAATATAGAATATAGACTACGGAATGCAGAATATAGAATATAGTCTATAGAATGATGAACACAAATTATAGAATATAGAATATAGAATATAGAACCCAGAATTAAGAACATGGAATGTAGAACACAGAATTTAGAATATAGAATACAGAATACTGAATTTCGAATTTAGGATATAGAATGTAGAACACAGAATATAGAATATGGAAAACAGAATACAGAACCCAAAATTTAGAACATTTTATGCAGAACACAGAATTTAGAATATACAATACAGATTACTGAATATAGAATTTAGAATATATAATGTAGAACAGAGAATTTAGAATATAGAATACAGAATACTGAATATAGTGTTTAGAATATAGAATGTAGAACACAGAATATAGAATATAGACAACGGTTGCAGAATAAAAAATATAGAATATAGAGTGAAGAACACAAATATAGAAAATAGAATAGTGAATATAGAACCCAGAAATTAGAACACGGAATGCAGATCACAGAATTTTGAATATAGAATACAGAATACTTAATATAAATTTAAATATAGAATGTAGAACACAGGGTATAGAACATAGAATACGGAATACTGAATATAGAATTTAGAATATAGAAAGTAGAACACAGAATATAGAATGCGGAATGCATAATATACAATACAGAATATAGAATGCAGACCACAGAATATAGAATATGGAAAACAGAATACAGAACTCAGAATTTAGAACATGGAATGCAGAACACAGAATTTAGAATATAGTATACAGAATACTCAATATAGAATTTAGAACATTGAATGCAGAACATAGAATTTAGAATATAGAATTCAGAATAATGTATATAGAATTCAGAATATATAATGAATAACACAGAATATAGAATATAGACTACGGAATCAAAAATAAAGGAGGTTGAATATAGAATGAAGAACACAAAATATTGAATATAGAATACAGAATATAGAAACCAGAATTTAGAAATGGAATGCAGATCAGAGGATATAGAATATAGAATACAGTATACTGAATAAAGATTTAAGAATATATAATGTAAAACACAGAATATTGAATATAGAAAATGGAATGCAGAATATAGAATGTAGAATAAAGAATGAAGAACACAAATATACAATATATAATAGTGAATACAGAACCCAGAAATTAGAACACGGAAATCAGAACACAGAATTTAGAATATAGTATACATAATACTTAATAGAAAATTAGGAATACAGAATTTTGAACACAGAGAATAGAGTATAGAATACGGAATACTGAATATAGAATTTGAATATAAAATGTAGAACACTGAATTTAGAATATAGAATAGAGAATACTGAATATAGAATTAAGAATATACAATGTAGAACACAGAGTATAGAATATAGTATACGGAATGCAGAATATAGAATACAGAATATAGAATGTAGAACACAGTATATAGAATATAGATTAGAGAATATAGAACCCAGAATTTAGAACATGGAATACAGAACACAGAATTTAGAATATAGAATACAGAATACTTTATATAGAATTTAGAATATAGAATGTAGAACACAGAATTTAGAATAGAGAATACAGAATACTGAATATAGAATTTAGAATATAGAATGTAGAACACAGAATATAGAATATAGACTACGGAGTGCAGAATATAGAATATAGAATACAGAATAATGAGCACAAAATTTAGAATAGAGAATATAGAATCCAGAATTAAGAACATGGAATGCAGAACACAGAACTTAGAATATAGAATACCGAATACTAAATATAGAATATGAATATACAATGTAGAACACAGAATTTAGAATATAGAATACAGAATACCTAATATAGAATAAGGAATATACAATGTAGAACATAGAATTTAGAATATAGAATACGGAATGCAGAATACAGAATACAGAATATAGAATGTAGAACACAGAATATAGAATATGGAAAACAGAATACAAAACCCAGAATTGAGAATATGGAATGCAGAACACAGAATTTAGAATATAGAAAACAGAACACTGAATATACAATTTCGAATAAAGAATGTAGAACACAGAATTTAGAATATAGAATAAAGAACACTGAATATAGAATTTAGAAGATAGAATGTAGAACACAGAATATAGAATATAGAATAGAGAATATAGAACCCAGAACATAGAACACGGAAATCAGACACAGAATTCAGAATATAGAATACAGAATACTTAATACATAATTTACAGTATACAATTTGAACACAGAGTATAGAATATAGAATAAAGAACACTGTATATAGACTTAAGAATATAGAATTTAGAACACAGAATATACAATATAGAATACAGAATATAGAACACAAAATTTAGAACATGGAATGCAGTACACAGAATTTAAAATATAGAACAGCAATAGTGAATATAGAATATGAATATACAATGTAGAACACAGAATTTAGAATATAGAATACAGAATACTGAATATCGAATTTAGAATATTGAATGTAGAACACAGAATGAAGAATATATTATGCAGAATACTGAATATAGAATTTAGAACATTGAATGCAGAACACAGAAATTAGAATATAGAATGCAGAATACTTTATATACAATTTAGAATAAAGAATGTAGAACACAGAATATAGAATATAGACTACAGTATGCACAATATAGTATAAAGAATATAGAATGATGCACACAAATTATAGAATATAGAATAGAGAATATAGAACCCAGAATTAAGAACATGGAATGTTGAACACAGAATTTAGAATATTGAATACAGAATACTGAATTTCGAATTTAGAATATAGAATGTAGAACACAGAATAAAGAATATAGAATACTGAATATAGAATACAAAATTTAGAACATGGAATTCCGAACACCGAATTGAGAATATAGAATACAGAATACTGAATATAGAATTTAGAACATAGAATGCGGAACACAGCAATTAGAATATAGAATACAAATACTGAATACAGATTTTAAAACATGGAATGCAGAACCCAGAATATAGAATATAGAATACGGAATACTGAATATACAATTAAGAATGTAGATTGAAGAACAGAGAATATAGAATATAGAGTATAGAATATAGAAACCAGAATTAGAACATGGAATGCAGAAAACAGAATTTAGAATATAGAATACAGAATACTTAATATAGAATTTAGAATATAGAATGTAGAACACAGAGTATAGAATATAGAATACGGAATACTGAATATAGGATTTAGATTATTGAATGTAGGACACAGAATATAGAATGTAGAAAACGGAATGCAAAATATAGAATACAGAATACAGAATGCAGAACACACAATGTAGAATATGGAAAACAGAATACAGAACCGAGAATTAAGAACATGAAATGCAGAACACAGAGTTTAGAATATAGAATACAGAATACTGAATATAAAATTTTGAATATAGAATGTAGAACACAGAATATGGAATGTAGAATACGGAAGGCAGAATATTGAATACACAATATAGAATGTAGAACACAGAATTTAAAATATAGAGTATAGAAAACTGAAAATAGAATTTAGAATATAGAATGAAGAACACAGAAAATAGAATATAGAATACAGAATATAGAACCCAAAATTTAGAACATGGAATGCAGAACAGAGAATTAAGAATATAGAATACAGAATACTGAACATAGAATTAAGAATATACAATGTAGAACACAGAATATAAAATATAGAATACGGAATGCAGAAAAAAGTATACAGAAGTTAGAATATAGAACACAGAATATAGAATATGGAAAACAGAATACAAAACCCAGAATTGAGAACATTGAATGAAGAACACAGAATTTAGAATATAGAAAACAAAATACTGAATATACAATTTCAAAAATATAATGTTGAACACAGAATTTAGAATATAGGATAAAGAGTACTAAATATTGAATTTAGAATATGGAATGTAGAACACAGTATATAGAATATAGATTAGAGAATATAGAAACCAGAATTTAGAACATGGAAGGCAGAACACAGAATTTAGAATATAGAATACAGAATACTGAATATAGAATTTAGAATATAGAATGTAGAACACAGAATATAGAATATAGACTACGGAATGCAGAATATAGAATATAGAGTATAGAATGATGAACACAAATTATAGAATATAGAATAGAGTATATAGAACCAAGAATGAAGAACATTTAATGTAGAACACAGAATTTAGAATATAGAATACAGAATACTGAATTTCGAATTTAGGATATAGAATGTAGAACACAGAATATGGAATGTAGAATATGGAATGCAGAATATTGTATACAGAATATAGAATGTAGAACACTGAATTAAGAATATGGAAAACAGAATACAGAACCCAGAATTTAGAACATTGAATGCAGAACTAGGAATTTAGAATATAGAATACAGAATACTGAATATAGTATTTAGAATATACAATGTAGGACACAGAATATAGAATATAGAATACGGAATGCAGAATATAGAATACAGAAGATAGAATATAGAAAACAGAATATAGAATATGGAAAACAGAATACAAAACGCAGAATTGGGAACATGGAATGAAGAACACAGAATTTAGAATATAGAAAACAGAATACTGAATATTGAATTAAGAATATAGAATGTAGAACACAGTATATTGAATATAGAATAGAGAATATAGAACCCAAAAATTAGAACATGGAATGCAGACACAGAATTTAGAATATAGAATACAGAATACTGAATATAGAATTTAGAATATAGAATGTAGAACACAGAATATAGAATATAGACAACGGAATGCAGAATATAGGATATAGGATATATAATTATAAACACAAATTATACAATATAGAATAGAGAATATAGAACCCAGAATTAACAACATGGAATGTAGAACACAGAATTTAGAATATAGAATACAAAATACTGAATTTCGAATTTAGAATATAGAATGTAGAACACAGAATATGGAATGTAGAATATGGAATGCAGAATATTGAATACAGAATATAGAATGTAGAACACAGTATATAGAATATAGATTAGAGAATATAGAACGCAGAATTTAGAACATGGAATGCAGAACACAGAATTTGGAATATATAATACAGAATACTGAATATAGAATTTAGAATATAGAATGCGGAACACAGAATATAGAATATAGAGTACGGTATGCACAATATAGAATAAAGAATATAGAATGATGGACACAAATTATAGAATATAGAATAGAGAATATAGAACCCAGAATTAAGAACATGGAAATTTTAACACAGAATTTAGAATATAGAGTACAGAATACTGAATTTCGAATTTAGAGTATAGAAAGTAGAACACAGAATAAAGAATATAGAATACAGAATTTAGAACACAAAATTTAGAACATGGAATGCAGTACACAGAATTTAGAATATAGAATACAGAATACTGAATTTCGAATTTAGGATATAGAATGTAACACAGAATATGGAATGTAGAATATGGAATGCAGAATATTGAATACAGAATATACAATGTAGAACACAGAATTTAGAATATGGAAAACAGAATACAGAACCCAGAATTTAGAACATTGAATGCAGAACTAGGAATTTAGAATATAGAATACAGAATACTGAATATAGAATTTAGAATATACAATGTAGGACACAGAATATAGAATATAGAATACGGAATGCAAAATAAAGTATACAGAAGATAGAATACAGAACACAGAATATAGAATATGGAAAACAGAATACAAAACCCATAATTGAGAATATGGAATGAAGAACACAGAATTTAGAATATAGAAAACAGAATACTGAATATAGAATTTCAAATATTGAATGTTGAACACAGAATTTAGAATATAGGATAAAGAATACTGAATATTGAATTTAGAATATAGAATGTAGAACACAGTATATAGAATATAGATTAGAGAATATAGAACCCAGAATTTAGAACATGGAAGGCAGAACACAAAATATAGAATATTGAATACAGAATACTGAATATAGAATTTAGAATATAGAATGTAGAACACAGAATATAGAATATAGAATACGGATGCAGAATATAGAATATAGTGTATAGAAATAGGAACACAAATTATAGAACA
Source organism: Vicugna pacos (assembly GCF_048564905.1). Lineage (NCBI taxonomy): Eukaryota > Metazoa > Chordata > Mammalia > Artiodactyla > Camelidae > Vicugna > Vicugna pacos. The sequence continues at coordinate 5,067,054 of NW_027328737.1, forward strand.
TAGAATAGAGAATATAGAAACCAGAATAAAGAATATGGTATGTTGAACAAAGAATTTAGAATATAGAATACAGAATACTGAATTCCGAATTTAGGATATGGAATGAAGAACACAGAATATGGAATTTAGAATATGGAATGCAGAATATTGAATACAGAATATAGAATGTAGAACACAGAATATAGAATATAGACTACGGAATGCAGAATATAGGTTATAGTTTACAGAATTATAAACACAAATTATAGAATATAGAATAGAGAATATAGAACCCAGAATTAAGAACATGGAATTTAGAACACAGAATTTAGATTATAGAATACAAAATACTGAATTTCGAATTTAGAATATAGAATGTAGAATACAGAATATGGAATGTAGAATATGGAATGCAGAATATTGAATACAGAATATAGAATGTAGAACACAGTATATAGAATATAGATTAGAGAATATAGAACGCAGAATTTAAAACATGGAATGCAGAACACAGAATTTGGAATATAAAATACAGAATACTGAATATAGAATTTAGAATATAGAATGTAGAACACAGAATTAAGATTATAGAATAGAGAATATAGAACCCAGAATTTTGAACATGGAATTCCGAACACCGAATTTAGAATATAGAATACAGAATACTGAATATAGAATTTAGAACATAGAATGCGGAACACAGAATTTACAATATAGAATACAGAATACTTAATATAGAATTTAGAATATAGAATGCGGAACACAGAATATAGAATATAGACTACGGTATGCACAATATAGAATAAAGAATATAGAATGATGGACCCAAATTATAGAATATAGAATAGAGAATATAGAAACCAGAATTAAGAACATGGAATGTTTAACACAGAATTTAGAATATAGAGTACAGAATACTGAATTTCGAATTAAGAATATAGAATGTAGAACACAGAATAAAGAATATAGAATACAGAATATAGAACACAAAATTTAGAACATGGAATGCAGTACACAGAATTTAGAATATAGAATACAGAATACTGAATTTCGAATTTAGGATATAGAATGTAGAACACAGAATATGGAATGTAGAATATGGAATGCAGAATATTGAATACAGAATATAGAATGTAGAACACAGAATTTAGAATATGGAAAACAGTATACAGAACCCAGAATTTAGAAAATTAAATGCAGAAAACAGAATTTAGAATATAGAATACAGATTACTGAATATAGAATTTAGAATATACAATGAAGAACACCGAATTTAGAATATAGAATACAGAATACTTAATATAGAATTTAGAATATACAATGTAGAACACTGAATATAGAATATTGAATACGGAATGCAGAATATAGGATACAGCAGATAGAATATAGAACACAGAATATAGAATATGGAAAACAGAATACAAAACCCAGAATTGAGAACATGGAATGAAGAACACAGAATTTAGAATATAGAAAACAGAATACTTAATATAGAATTTCAAATATAGAATGATGAACACAGAATTTAGAATATAGAATAAAGAATACTGAATATTGAATTAAGAATATAGAATGTAGAACACAGTATATAGAATATAGATTAGAGAATATAGAACCCAGAATTTAGAACATGGAATACAGAACACAGAATTTAGAATATAGAATACAGAATACTGAATATAGAATTTAGAATATAGAATGTATCAAACCGAATATATAATATAGACTACGGAATGCAGAATATAGGATATAGGATATAGAATTTTAAACACAAATTATAGAATATAGAATAGAGAATATAGAACCCAGAATTAAGAACATGGAATTTAGAACACAGAATTTAGAATATAGAATACAAAATACTAAATTTCGAATTTAGAATATAGAATGTAGAACACAGAATATGGAATGTAGAATATGGAATGCAGAATATTGAATACAGAATATAGAATGTAGAACACAGTATATAGAATATAGATTAGAGAATATAGAACGCAGAATTTAGAACATGGAATGCAGAACACAGAATTTGGAATATAAAATACAGAATAGTGAATATAGAATTTAGAATATAGAATGTAGTACACAGAATAAAATTATAGAATAGAGAATATAGAACCCAGAATTTTGAACATGGAATTCCGAACACCGAATTAAGAATATAGAATACAGAATACTAAATATAGAATTTAGAACATAGAATGCGGAACACAGAATATAGAAAATAGACTACGGTATGCACAATATAGAATAAAGAATATTGAATTATGGACACAAATAATAGTATATAGAATAGAGAATATAGAACCCAGAATTAAGAACATGGAATGTTGAACAAAGAATTTAGAATATAGAATACGGAATACTGAATTTCGAATTTAGAATAAAGAATGTAGAACACAGAATAAATAATATAGAATACAGAATATAGAACACAAAATTTAGAACATGGAATGCAGGTCACAGAATTTAGAATATAGAATACAGATTACTGAATATATAATTTAGAATATAGAATGGAGAACACAGAATTTAGAATATAGATTTTAGAATAATGAATATAGAATTTAGAACATAGAATGTAGAACACAGAATATAGAATATAGAATACAGAATATAGAACACAAAAATTAGAACATGGAAAGCACAACACAGAACTTAGTATATAGAATACCGAATACTGAATACAGAATATGAATATATAATGTAGAACACAGAATTTAGAATATAGAATACAGATACTGAATATAGAATTTAGAATATACAATGTAGGACACAGAATATAGAATATAGAATACGGAATTCAGAATATAGAATACAGAATATAGAACACAAAATTTAGAACATGTAATGCACAACACAGAATATAGAATATAGAGTACCTAATACTGAATATAGAAAATGATTATACAAATTTGAACACAGAATTTAGAATATAGAATAAAGAATACTGAATATAGAACTTAGAATATAGAATGTACAACACAGAATACAGAATATAGACTACAGAATGCAGAATATAGAATATAGAATATAGAATATAGAATGATGAACACAAAATCTGGAATATAGAATACAGAATACAGAACCCAGAATTAAGAACATGGAATGTAGAACCCATTATTTAGAATATAGAATACAGAATACTGAATTTCGAATTTAGAATATAGAATGTAGAACACAAAATATGGAATGTAGAATATGGAATGCAGAATATTAAATTCACAAAATAGAGTTTAGAACACAGAATTTAGAATATAGACTATAGAATACTGAGTATGTAATTTAGAATATAGAATGAAGAACACAGTATTTTGAATATAGAACAGAATATAGAATATGGAAAACAGAATACAAAACCCAGAATTGGCAACATGGAAAGAAGAACACAGAATTTAGAATATAGAATACAGAATACTGAATTTCTAATTTAGAATATAAAATGTAGAACACAGAATATGGAATGTAGAATATGGAATGCAGAATTTTGTATACATTATATAGAATGTAGAACACAGAATTTAGAATATGGAAAACAGAATATAGAACCCAGAATATAGAACATGGAATGCAGAACACAGAATTTAGAATATAGAATACAGAATACTTTATATAGAATTTAGAATATAGAATGTAGAACACAGAATATAGAATATAGACTACGGAATGCAGAATATATGATACAGGATATAGAATTACGAACACAAATTATAGAATATAGAATAGAGAATATAGAACCCAGAATTAAGAACATGGAATTTAGAACACAGAATTTAGAATATAGAATTCAAAATACTGAATTTCGAATTTAGAATATAGAATGTAGAACACAGAATATGGAATATAGAATATGGAATGCAGAATATTGAATACAGAATATAGAATGTAGAACACAGTATATAGAATATAGATTAGAGAATATAGAACACAGAATTTAGAACATGGAATGTAGAACACAGAATTTGGAATATAAAATACAGAATACTGAATATAGGATTTAGAATATAGAATGTAGAACACAGAATATAGATTATAGAATAGAGAATATAGAACCCAGAGTTTTGAACATGGAATTCCGAACACCGAATTTAGAATATAGAATACAGAATACTGAATATAGAATTTAGAACATAGAATGCGGAACACAGAATTAACAATATAGAATACAGAATACTTAATATAGAATTTAGAACATAGAATGCGGAACACAGCAATTAGAATATAGAATACAAATACTGAATACAGATTTTAAAACATGGAATGCAGAACACAGAATATAGAATATAAAATACGGAATACTGAATATAGAATTAAGAATGTAGAATGAAGAACAGAGAATATAGAATATATAGTATAGAATATAGAAACCAGAATTTGAACATGGAATGCAGAAAACAGAATTTAGAATATAGAATACAGAATACTGAACATAGAATTTAGAATATACAATGTAGAACACAGAATATAGAACATAGAATACGGAATGCAGAAAAAATTATACAGAAGATAGAATATAGAACACAGAATATAGAATATGGAAAACAGAATACAAAACCCAGAATTGAGAACATGGAATGAAGAACACAGAATTTAGAATATAGAAAACAGAATACTGAATATAGAATTTCAAATATAGAATGTTGAAAACAGAATTTAGAATATAGGATAAAGAATACTAAATATTGAATTTAGAATATGGAATGTAGAACACAGTATATAGAATATAGATTAGAGAATATAGAAACCAGAATTTAGAACATGGAATGCAGAACACAGAATTTAGAATATAGAATACAGAATACTGAATATAGAATTTAGAATATAGAATGTAGAACACAGAATATAGAATATAGACTATGGAATGCAGAATATAGAAAATAGAGTATAGAATGATGAACACAAAATAAAGAATATAGAATAGAGTATATAGAACCAAGAATTAAGAACATTTAATGAATAACACAGAATTTAGAATATAGAATACAGAATACTGAATTTCGAATTTAGGATATAGAATGTAGAACACAGAATATGGAATGTAGAATATGGAATGCAGAATATTGAATACAGAATATAGAATGTAGAACACAGAATTTAGAATATGGAAAACAGAATACAGAACCCAGAATTTAGAACATTGAATGCAGAACTAGGAATTTAGAATATAGAATACAGAATACTGAATATAGAATTTAGTATATACAATGTAGAACACTGAATATAGAATATAGAATACAGAAGATAGAATATAGAACACAGAATAGAAAATATGGAAAACAGAATACAAAACCCACAATAGAGAACATGGAATGAAGAACACAGAATTTAGAATATAGAAAATAGAATACTGAATATAGAATTTCAAATATAGAATGATGAACACAGAATTTAGAATATAGAATAAAGGATACTGAATATTGAATTAAGAATATAGAATATAGAATACAGTATTTAGAATATAGATTAGAGAATATAGAACCCAGAATTTAGAACATGGAATGCAGAGCTCAGAATTTAGAATATAGAATACAGAATACTTTATATAGAATTTAGAATATAGAATGTAGAACACAGAATATAGAATATAGACTACGGAATGCAGAATATAGGATATAGGATATAGAATTATGAACACATATTATAGAATATAGAATAGAGAATATAGAACCCAGAATTAAGAACATGGAATGTAGAACACCGAATTTAGAATATAGAATACAAAATACTGAATACGAATTTAGAATATAGAATGTAGAACACAGAATATGGAATGTAGAATATGGAATGCAGAATATTGAATACAGAATATAGAATGTAGAAAACAGTATATAGAATATAGATTAGAGACTATAGAACGCAGAATTTAGAACATGGAATGCAGAACACAGAATTTGGAATATAGAATACAGAATACTTTATATAGAATTTAGAATATAGAATGTAGAACACAGAATTTAGAATAGAGAATACAGAATACTGAATATAGAATTTAGAATATAGAATGTAGAACACAGAATTTAGAATACAGACTACGGAGTGCAGAATATAGAATATAGAATATAGAATAATGAGCACAAAATTTAGAATAGAGAATATAGAATACAGAATTTAGAACATGGAATGCAGAACACAGAATTTAGAATATACAATACCGAATACTAAATATAGAATATGAATATACAATGTAGAACACAGAATTTAGAATATAGAATACAGAATACTGAATATAGAATTATGAATATACAATGTATAACACAGAATATAGAATATAGAATGCGGAATGCAGAATACAGAATTTAGAATATAGAATATAGAACACAAAATTTACAACATGGAATGCAGTACACAGAATTTAAAATATAGAACAGCAATACTGAATATAGAATTTCGAATATAGAATGTAGAACACAGAATTTATAATATAGAATATAGAATACTGAATATGGAATTTAGAAGATAGAATGTAGAACACAGAATATAGAATATAGAATAGAGAACATAGAACCCAGAACTTAGAACACGGAAAGCAGACACAGAATTTAGAATATATAATGCAGAATACTGAATATACAATTAAGAATATATAATTTAGAACACAGAATATCGAATATAGAATACAGAATATAGAACACAAAATTTACAACATGGAATGCAGTACACAGAATTTAAAATATAGAACAGCAATACTGAATATAGAATATGAATATACAATGTAGAACACAGAATTTAGAATATAGAATACAGAATTCTGAATATCGAATTTAGAATATTGAATGTAGAACACAGAATGTAGAATATATTATGCAAAATACTGAATATAGAATTTAGAACATTGAATGCAGAACACATAATTTAGAATCTAGAATGCAGAATACTGTATATAGAATTTGGAATATAGTATGTAGAACACAGAATATAGAATATAGACTACGGAATGCAGAATATAAAATAAAGAATATAGAATGATGAACACAAATATAGAATATAGAATAGAGAATATAGAACCCAGAATTAAGAACATGGAATGTTGAACACAGAATTTAGAATATAGAATACAGAATACTGAATTTCGAATTTAGAATATAGAATTTAGAACTCAGAATATAGAAAATAGAATACAGAATATAGAACACAAAATTTAGAACATGGAATGTAGAACACAGAATTTAGAATATAGAATACAGAATAGTGAATTTCGAATTTAGAATATAGAATGTAGAACACAGAATATAGAATATAGAATACAGAATATAGAACACAAAATTTAGAACATGGAATGTAGAACACAGAATTTAGAATATAGAATACAGAATACTTAATTTCGAATTTAGGATATAGAATGTAGAACACAGAATATGGAATGTAGAATATGGAATGCAGAATATTGAATACAGAAAATAGAATGTAGAACACAGAATTAAGAATATGGAAAACAGAATAAAGAACCCAGAATTTAGAACATTGAATGCAGAACTACTAATTTAGAATATAGAATACAGATTACTGAATATAGAATTTAGAATATACAATGTAGAACACCGAATTTAGAATATAGAATACAGAATACAGAATATAGAATTTAGTATATACAATGTAGAACACTGAATATAGAATATAGAATACGGAATGCTGAATATAGAATACAGAAGATAGAATATAGAAAACAGAATATAGAATATGGAAAGCACAATACTGAATATAGAATTTCGAATATACAATGTAGAACACAGAATTTAGAATATAGAATAAAGAATACTGAATATATAATTTAGAATATAGAATGTATAACACAGAATATAGAATATAGAATAGAGAATATATAACCCAGAAATTACAACACGGAAAGCAGACACAGAATTTAGAATATAGAATACAGAATACTTTATATAAAATTTACAATATAGCATGTTAAACACAGAGTATACAATATGGAATACGGAATACTGAATATAGAATTTAAATACAGAAAGTAGAACACAGAATATAGAACATTGGGTAGAGTGTAAGGAACAAAAAATTTCGAACATGGAATGCAGAACACAGAATTTAGAATATAGAATACAGAATACTGAATATAGAATTAAGAATATAGAATGAAGAACACAGAATATAGTATATGGCATGCAGAATATACAATACATAATATAGAATGCAGAAAACAGAATTTAGAATATAGTATGCAGAACACTGAATATATAGAATATAGAACATTGAATGCAGAACACAGAATTTAGAATATAGAATACAGATTACTGAATATGGAATTTACAATATAGAATTTAGAACACGGAATTTAGAATATATAATACAGAATACGAATATAGAATTTAGAATATAGAATGTAGAACACAGAATATAGAATATACACAATGGGATGCAGAATAAAGAATATAGAATATAGAGGATTAGCACAAAATATAGAATAGAGAATATAGAACCCAGAATTTAGAACACGGAATGCAGAACAAAGAAAATGGTATATAGAATACCGAATACTAAATATAGAATTTGAATATACAATAAAACACAGAATTTAGAATATGGAATAGAGAATACTGAATATAGAATTAAGAATATACAATGTAGAACACAGTATATAGAATATAGTATACGGAATGCAGAATATAGAATACAGAATATAGAATGTAGAACACAGAATATAGAATATGGAAAAAAGAATACAAAACCCAGAATTGAGAATATGGAATGCAGAACACAGAATTTAGAATATAGAAAACAGAATACTGAATATAGAATTTCGAATATAGATTGTAGAACACAGAATTTACATATATAGAATAAAGAATACTGAATATAGGATGTAGAATTTAGAATGTAGAACACTGGATATAGAATATATAATAGAGAATATAGAACCCAGAACTTAGTACACGGAAAGCAGAACACAGAATTTAGAATATAGAATACAGAATACTTAATATAAAATTTACAGTATACAATGTTGAACACAGAGTATTGAATATAGAATACGGAATACTGAATATAGAATTTAGAATATAGAATGTAGAATACAGAATATAGAAAATAGAATACGGAGAGCAGAATATAGAATACAGTATATAGAATGTAGAACACAGAATATAGAACATAGAATAGAGTATATGGAACACAAAATTTAGAACATGGAATACAGAACACACAATGTAGAATATAGAATACAGAATACTGAATATAGAATTTAGTATATAGAATGCAGAACACAGAATTAAGAACATAGTATGCAGAATTCTGAATATAGAATTAAGAACATTGAATGCAGAACACAGAATTTAGTATATAGAATGCAGAATACTGTATATAGAATTTAGAATGTAGAATGAAAACACAGAATATAGAATATAGACAAAGGAATGGAGAATATAGAATATAGAATGTAGAATAATGAGCACAAAATATAGATTAGAGAATATAGAACCCAGAATTTAGAACACGGAATGCAGAACACAGAATTTAGAATATAGAATACAGAATACTTAATATAAAATTTAGAATATAGAATCTAGAACACAGAGTATAGAATATAGAATACGGAATACTGAATATAGAATTTAGAATATAGAATGTAGAACACAGAATATAGAATATAGAATAAAGAATATAGAACCCAGAATTTAGAACATGGAATGCAGAACACAGAATTTAGAAAATAGAATACAGATTACTGAATATAGGATATAGAATTTTCAATGTAGGACACAGAATTTAGAATATAGAATGCAGAATACTGAATATGGAATTTAGAATATAGAATGTAGAACACAGAATAAAGAATATAGACTAAGGATAGCAGAATATAGAATATAGAATGTAGAATAATGAGCACAAAATGTAGATTAGAGAAGATAGAACCCAGAGTTTAGAACATGGAATGTAGAACACAGAATATAGAATATAGATTACAGAATACTTAATATCGAATTTAGAAAATAGAATGTAGAACACAGAATACGGAATGTAGAGTATAGGATACTGAATATGGAATTTAGAATCTACAATGTAGAACACAGAATGTAGCATATAGAATAGAGAATATAGAACCCAGAATTTAGAAATTTTAATGCAGAACACAGAATTTAGATTATAGAATACAGAATACTGAATATAGAAATTAGAATATAGAATGTAGAACACAGAATATAGAATATAGACTAGAATGCAGAATATAGAACATAGTATATAGAATGATGAACACAAAATATAGAATATAGAATAGAGAATATAGAACCCAGAATTAAGTACATGGAATTTAGAACACAGAATTTAGAATATAGAACACAGAATACTGAATATCGAATTTAGATTATAGAATGTAGAACACAGAATATGGAATGTACAATAGAGAATGTAAAATATTGAATACATAATATAGAATGTAGAACTCAGAATTAAGAATATAGAATATAGAAAAGTGAATAAAGTATTTAGAATATAGACTGTAGAACACAGAATATACAATATATAATAAAGAATAAAGAACCCATAATTTAGAACATGGAATGCAGAACACAGAATTTAGAATATAGAATACCGAATACTAAATACAGAATATGAATATACAATGTAGAACACAGAATATAGAATAAAGAATACGGAATATTGAAAATAGAATTAGGAATATACAATGTAGAACACAGAATATAGAATATAGAATACCGAATGCAGAATACAGAATACAGAATATAGAATGTAGAACACAGAATATAGAATATGAAAAACAGAATACAAAACCCAGAACTTAGAACACGGAAAGCATACACAGAATTTAGAATATAGAATACAGAATACTTAATATAAAATTTACAGTATAGAATTTGATCACAGAGTATAGAATATAGAATACGGAGTACTGAATATAGAATTTAGAAGATAGAATGTAGAAAACAGAAAATAGAACATAGAATAGAGTATATGGAACACAAAGTTTAGAACATGGAATGCAGAACACAGAATTTAGAATATAGAATGCAGAATACTGAATATAGAATTAAGAATATAGAATTTAGAACACAGAATATAGAATATAGAATACAGAATATAGAACACAAAATTTAGAACTTGGAATGCAGTACACAGAATTTAAAATATAGAACAGCAATACTGAATATAGAATATGAATATACAATGTAGAAAACAGAATTTAGAATATAGAATACAGAATACTGAATATCGAATTTAGAATATTGAATGAAGGACACAGAATGTAGAATATATTATGCAGAATACTGAATATAGAATTTAGAACATTGAATGCAGAACCCAGAATTTAGAATATAGAATGCAGAATACTGTATATAGAATTTAGAATATAGAATGTAGAAGACAGAATATAGAATATAGACTACGGAATGCAGAATATAGAATAAAGAATATAGAATAATGGACACAAATTATAGAATATAGAATAGAGAATATAGAACCCAGAATTAAGAACATGTAATATTGAACACAGAATTTAGAATATAGAATACAGAATACTGAAATTCGAATTTAGAATATAGAATATAGAACACAGAATAAAGAATATAGTATACAGAATATATAACACAAAATTTAGAACATGAAATTCAGTACACAGAATTTAGAATATAGAATACAGGTTACTGAATATAGAATTTAGAATATAGAATGGAGAACACAGAATTTAGAATATAGATTTTATAATAATGAATATAGAATTTAGAATATAGAATGTAGAACACAGAATTTAGAATATGGAAAACAGAATACAGAACGCAGAATTTATAACATTGAATGCAGAACTAGGAATTTAGAATATAGAATACAGATTACTGAATATAGAATTTAGAATATACAATGTAGAACCCCGAATTTAGAATATACAATACAGAATACTTAATATAGAATTTAGTATATACAATGTAGAACACTGAATATAGAATATAGAATACGGAATGCAGAATATAGAATACAGAAGATAGAATATAGAACACAGAATATAGAATATGGGAAACAGAATACAAAACCCAGAATTGAGAACATGGAATGAAGAACAGAGAATTTAGAATATAGAAAACAGAATACTGAATATAGAATTTCAAATATAGAATTATGAACACAGAATTCAGATTATTGAATAAAGAATACTGAATATTGAATTAAGAATATAGAATGTACAACACAGTATATAGAATATTGATTAGAGAATATAGAACCCAGAATTTAGAACATGGAATGCAGAACAGAGAATTTAGAATATAGAATACAGATAATGAATATAGAATTTAGAATATACAATGTAGAACACAGAATATAGAATATAGAATACGGAATTCAGAATATAGAATACACAATATAGAACACAAAATTTAGAACATGTAATGCACAACACAGAATATAGAATATAGAGTACCGAATACTGAATATAGAAAATGAGTATACAAATTTGAACACAGAATTTAGAATATAGAATAAAGAATACTGAATATAGAATTTAGAATATACAATGTAGAACACTGAATATAGATTATAGAATACGGAATGCAGAATATAGAATACAGAAGATAGAATATAGAACACAGAATATAGAATATGGAAAACAGAATACAAAACCCAGAATTGAGAACATGGAATGACGAACACAGAATTTAGAATATAGAAAACAGAATACTGAATATAGAATTTAGAATATACAATGTAGGACACAGAATATAGAATATAGACTACGGAATGCAGAATATACAATTTAGTGTATAGAATGTTGAACACATATTATAGAATATAGAATAGAGAATATAGAACCCAGAATTTAGAATATGGAATGTAGAACACAGAATTTAGAATATAGAATACAGAATACTGAATTTCGAATTTAGAATATAGAATGTAGAACACAGAATATGGAATGTAGAATATGGAAAGCAGAATATTGAATACAGAACATAGACTATAGAACACAGTATATAGAATATAGAGTAGAGAATATAGAACGCAGAATTTAGAACATGGAATGCAGAACAGAGAATTTGGAATATAAAATACAGAATACTGAATATAGAATTTAGAATATAGAATGTAGAACACAGAATATAGATTATAGAATAGGGAATATAGAACCCAGAATTTTGAACATAGAATTTCGAACACCGAATTTAGAATATAGAATACAGAATACTGAATATAGAATTAAGAACATAGAATGCGGAACACAGCAATTAGAATATAGAATACAAATACTGAATACAGATTTTAAAACATGGAATGCAGAACCCAGAATATAGAATATAGAATACGGAATACTGAATATAGAATTAAGAATGTAGAATGAAGAACAGAGAATATAGAATATTGAGTATAGAATATAGAAACCAGAATTAGAACATGGAATGCAGAAAACAGAATTTAGAATGTAGAATAAGAATACTGAATATAGAATTTAGAGTATAGAATGTAGAACACAGAGTATAGAATATAGAATACGGAATACTGATTATAGGATTAAGATTATAGAATGTAGGACACAGAATATAGAATGTAGAAAACGGAATGCAAAATATAGAATACAGAATACAGAATGTAGAACACACAATGTAGAATATGGAAAACAGAATACAGAACCGAGAATTTAGAACATGGAATGCAGAACACAGAGTTTAGAATATAGAATACAGAATACTGAATATAAAATTTTGAATATAGAATGTAGAACACAGAATATGGAATGTAGAATACGGAATGCAGAATATTGAATACACAATATAGAATTTAGAACACAGAATTTAAATTATAGTGTATAGAATACTGAAAATAGAATTTAGAATATAGAATGAAGAACACAGAAAATAGAATATAGAATACAGAATATAGAACCCAAAATTTAGAACATGGAATGCAGAACAGAGAATTTAGAATATAGAATACAGAATACTGAATATAGAATTTAGAATATACAATGTAGAACACAGAATATAGAATATAGAATACGGAATGCAGAATAAAGTATACAGAAAATAGAATATAGAACACAGAATATAGAATATGGAAAACAGAATACAAAACCCAGAATTGAGAACATGGAATGAAGAACACAGAATTTAGAATACAGAAAACAGAATACTGAATATAGAATTTCAAATATAGAATGTTGAACACAGAATTTAGAATATAGGATAAAGAATACTGAATATTGAATTTAGAATATAGAATGGAGGACACAGGATATAGGATATATATTAGGGAATATAGAAACTAGAATTTAGAACATGGAATGCAGAACACAGAATTTAGAATATAGAATACAGAATACTGAATATAGAATTTAGAATATAGAATGTAGAACACAGAATATAGAATATAGACTACGGAATGCAGAATATAGAATATAGAGTATAGAATGATGAACACACATTATAGAATATAGAATAGAGAATATAGAACCCGGAATTAAGAACATGGAATGTAGAACACAGAATTTAGAATATAGAATACAGAATACTGAAGTTCGAATTTAGGATATAGAATAGAACACAGAATATGGAATGTAGAATATGGAATGCAGAATATTGAGTAAAGAATATTGAATGTAGAACACAGTATATAGAATATAGATTAGAGAATATAGAACGCAGAATTTAGAACATGGAATGCAGAACACAGAATTTGGAATATGGAATACAGAATACTTTATATAGAATTTAGAATATAGAATGTAGAACACAGAATTTAGTATAGAGAATTCAGAATACTGAATATAGAATTTAGAATATAGAATGTAGAACACAGAATTTAGAATATAAACTACGGAGTGCAGAATATAGAATATAGAATAATGAGCACAAAATTTAGAATAGAGAATATAGAATACAGAATTTAGAACAAGGAATGCAGAACACTGAATTTAGAATATGCAATACAGAATACTAAATATAGAATATGAATATACAATGTAGAACACAGAATTAAGAATATAGAATACAGAATACTGAATATAGTATTAGGAATATCCAATGTAGAACACAGAATATAGAATATAGAATACGGAATGAAGAAAACAGAATACAGAATATAGAATGTAGACCACAGAATATAGAATATGGAAAACAGAATACAAAACCCAGAATTGAGAATATGGAATGCAGAACACAGAATTTAGAATATAGAAAACAGAATACTGAATATAGAATTTCGAATATAGAATGTAGAACACAGAATTTAGAATATAGAATAAAGAATACTGAATATAGATTTTAGAAGATAGAATGTAGAACACAGAATATAGAATATAGAATAGAGAATAAAGAACCCAGAACTTAGAACACGGAAAGCAGACACAGAATTTAGAATATAGAATACAGAATACTTAATACAAAATTTACAGTATACAATTTGAACACAGAGTATAGAATATAGAATACGGAGTACTGAATATAGAATTTAGAATATAGAATGTAGAACACAGAATATAGAACATAGAATAGAGTATATGGAAAACAAAATTTCGAACATGGAAATCAGAACACAGAATTTAGAATATAGAATGCAGAATACTGAATATAGAATTAAGAATATTGAATTTAGAACACAGAATATAGAATATAGAATACAGAATAAAGAACACAAAATTTAGAACATGGAATGCAGTACACAGAATTTAAAATATAGAACAGCAATACTGAATATAGAATATCAATATACAATGTAGAACACAGAATTTAGAATATAGAATACAGAATACTGAATTTGGAATTTAAAATATAGAATGTAGAACACAGAATATGGAATGTAGAAAATGGAATGCAGAATATTGAACACAGAATATAGAATGTAGAACACAGAATTTAGAATATGGAAAACAGAATACAGAACCCAGAATTTAGAACATTGAATGCAGAACTCGGAATTTAGAATATAGAATACAGATTACTGAATATAGAATTTAGAATATACAATGTAGAACACCGAACTTAGAATATAGAATACAGAATACTGAATATAGAATTTAGTATATACAATGTAGAACACTGAATATAGAATTTAGAATACGGAATGCAGAATACAGAATACAGAAGATAGAATATAGAACACAGAATATAGAATATGGGAAACAGAATACAAATCCCAGAACTGAGAACATGGAATGAAGAACACAGAATTTAGAATATAGAAAACCAAATACTGAATATAGAATTTCAAATATAGAATGATGAACACAGAATTCAGAATATTGAATAAAGAATACTGAATATTGAATTAAGAATATACAATGTACAACACAGTATATAGAATATAGATTAGAGAATATAGAACCCAGAATTTAGAACATGGAATGCAGAACACCGAATTTAGAATATAGAATACAGAATACTTTATATAGAATTTAGAATATACAATGTAGAACACAGAATATAGAATATACACTACGGAATGCAGAATATAATATATAGTATATAGAATTATGAACACAAATTATACAATATAGAATAGAGAATATAGGACCCAGGATTAAGAACATGGAATTTAGAACACAGAATTTAGAATATAGAATACATAATACTGAATTTCGAATTTAGA
Organism: Vicugna pacos; assembly: GCF_048564905.1. Taxonomy (NCBI): domain Eukaryota; kingdom Metazoa; phylum Chordata; class Mammalia; order Artiodactyla; family Camelidae; genus Vicugna; species Vicugna pacos. The sequence continues at coordinate 5,083,581 of NW_027328737.1, forward strand.
ATATAGAATGTAGAACACAGAATATGGAATGTAGAATATGGAATGCAGAATATTGAATAAAGAATATAAAATGTAGAACACAGTATATAGAATATAGATTAGAAAATATAGAACGCAGAATTTAGAACATGGAATGCCGAATACAGAATTTGGAATATAGAATACAGAAAACTTTATATAGAATTTAGAATATAGATTGTAGAACACAGAATTTAGAATAGAGAATACAGAATACTGAATAAAGCATTTAGAATATTGAATTTAGAACACAGAATGTAGAATATATTATGCAGAATACTGAATATAGGATTTAGAACATTGAATGCAGAACACAGAATTTAGAATATAGAATGCAGAATACTGTATATAGAATTTAGAATATAGAATGTAGAACACAGAATATAAAATATAGACTACGAAATGCAGAATATAAAATAAAGAATATTGAATGATGAACACAAATTATAGAATATAGAATAGAGAATATAGAACCCAGAATTAAGAACATGGAATGTTGAACACAGAATTTAGAATATAGAATACAAAATACTGAATTTCGAATTTAGAATATAGAATGTAGAACACAGAATATAGAATATAGAATACAGAATATAGAACACAAAATTTAGAACATGGAATGCACAACACAGAATTTAGAATATTGAATATCGAATACTGAATATAGAATATGAATATACAATGTAGATCACAGAATTTAGAATATAGAATACAGATACTGAATATAGAAATTAGAATATACAATGTAGAACACAGAATATAGAATATAGAATACGGAATTCACTATACAGAATACAGAATATAGAACAAAAATTTAGAAAATGTAATGCACAAGACAGAATATAGAATATAGAATACCGAATACTGAATATAGAAAATGAGTATACAATTTTGGACACAGAATTTAGAATATAGTATAAAGACTACTGAATATAGAAATTAGATTATAGAATGTACAACACAGAATACAGAATATAGACTACAGAATGCAGAATATAGAATATAGAATATAGAATATAGAATGATGAACACAAAATCTGGAATATAGAATAGAGAATACAGAACCCAGAATTAAGAACATGGAATGTAGAACACATTATTTAGAATATAGAATACAGAATACTGAATTTCGAATTTAGAATATAGAATGTAGAACACAAAATATGGAATGTAGAATATGGAATGCAGAATATTGAATTCACAATATAGAATGTAGAACACAGAATTTAGAATATAGAGTATAGAATACTGAATATAGAATTTAGAATATAGAAAGTAGAACAGAGAATATAGAATACAGAATATAGAACCCAAAATTTAGAACATGGAATGCAGAACAGAGAATTTAGAATATAGAATATAGAATACTGAATTTCGAATTTAGAATATAGAATGAAGAACACAGAATATGGAATGTAGAATATGTAATGCAGAATATTGAATACAGAATATAGAATGTAGAACACAGAATTTAGAATATGGAAAACAGAATATAGAAACTAGAATTTAGAACATGGAATGCAGAACACAGAATTTAGAATATAGAATACAGAATACTGAATATAGAATTTAGATGATAGAATGTAGAACACAGAATATAGAATATAGAATAGAGAATATAGAACCCAGAACTTAGAACACGGAAAGCAGACACAGAATTTAGAATATAGAATACAGAATACTTAAAAAAAATTTACAGTATACAATTTGAACAGAGTATAGAATATAGAATACGGAGTACTGAATATAGAATTTAGAATATAGAATGCAGAACACAGAATATAGAACATAGAATAGAGTATATGGAACACAAAATTTAGAACATGGAATGCAGAATACAGAATTTAGAATATAGAATGCAGAATACTGAATATAGAATTAAGAATATAGAATTTAGAACACAGAATATAGAATATAGAATACAGAATATAGAACACAAAGTTTACTACTTGGAATGCAGTCCACAGAATTTAAAATATAGAACAGCAATACTGAATATAGAATATGAATATACAATGTAGAAAACAGAATTTAGAATATAGAATACAGAATACTGAATATCGAATTTAGAATATTGAATGTAGGACAAAGAATGTAGAATATATTATGCAGAATACTGAATATAGAATTTAGAACAATGAATGCAGAATACAGAATTAAGAATATAGAATGCAGAATACTGTATATAGAATTTAGAATATAGAATGTAGAACCGAGAATACAGAATATAGACTACGGAATGCAGAATATAGAATAAAGAATATAGAATGATGGACACAAATTATAGAATATAGAATAGAGAATATAGAACCCAGAATTAAGAACATGTAATATTGAACACAGAATTTAGAATATAAAATACAAAATACTGAATTTCAAATTTAGAATATAGAATGTAGAACACAGAATATAGAATATAGTATACAGAATATAGAACACAAAATTTAGAACATGGAATGCAGTACACAGAATTTAGAATATAGAATACAGATTACTGAATATAGAATTTAGAATATAGAATGGAGAACACAGAATTTAGAATATACATTTTAGAATAATGAATATAGAATTAAGAATATAGAATTTAGAACACAGAATATAGAATATAGAATACATAATATAGAACACAAAATTTAGAACATGGAATGCACAACACAGAATTTAGAATGTAGAATACAGATACTGAATATAGAATTTAGTATATACAATGTAGAACACAGAATATAGAATATAGAATACGGAATTCAGAATATAGAATACAGAATATAGAACACAAAATTTAGAACATGTAATGCACAACACAGAATATAGAATATAGAGTACCGAATACTGAATATAGAAAATGAGTATACAATTTTGAACACAGAATTTAGAATATAGAATAAAGAATACTGAATATAGAATTTAGAAAATACAATGTAGAACACTGAATATAGATTATAGAATACGGAATGCAGAATATAGAATACAGAAAATAGAATATAGAACACAGAATATAGAATATGGAAAACAGAATACTGAATATAGAATTTCAAATATAGAATGATGAACACAGAATTTAGAATATAGAATAAAGAATACTGAAAATTGAATTAAGAATATAGAATGTAGAACACAGTATTGAGAATATAGATTAGAGAATATAGAACCCAGAATATAGAACATGGAATGCAGAACACAGAATTTAGAATATAGAATACAGAATACTTTATAAAGAATTTAGAATATAGAATGTAGAACACAGAATATAGAATATAGACTTCGGAATGCAGAATATAGGATATAGGATATAGAATTATAAACACAAATTATAGAATATAGAATAGAGAATATAGAATCCAGAATTAAGAACATGGAATTTGGAACACAGAATTTAGAATATAGAATACAAAATATTGAATTTCGAAATTAGAATATAGAATGTAGAACACAGAATATGGAATGTAGAATATGGAATGCAGAATATTAAATACAGAACATAGAATGTAGAACACAGTATATAGAATATAGATTAGAGAATATAGAACGCAGAATTTAGAACATGGAATGCAGAACACAGAATTTGGAATATGGAAAACAGAATACAGAACCCAGAATTTAGAACATTGAATGCAGAACTAGGAATTTAGAATATAGAATACAGAATACTTTATATAGAATTTAAAATATACAAAGTAGAACACAGAATATAGAATATAGACTACGGAATTCAGAATATAGTATATAGGATATAGAATTATGAACACAAATTTTACAATATAGAATAGAGTACATAGAACCCAGAATTAAGAACATGGAATTTAGAACACAGAATTTAGAATATAGAATACAAAATACTTAATTTCGAATATAGAATATAGAATGCAGAACACAGAATATGGAATGTAGAATATGGAATGCAGAATATTGAATAAAGAATATTGAATGTAGAACACAGTATATAGAATATAGATTAGAGAATATAGAACGCAGAATTTAGAACATGGAATGCAGAACACAGAATTTGGAATATGTAATACAGAATACTTTATATAGAATTTAGAATATAGAATGTAGAACACAGAATTTAGTATAGAGAATTCAGAATACTGAATATAGAATTTAGAATATAGAATGTAGAACACAGAATTTAGAATATAGACTACGGAGTGCAGAATATAGAATATAGAATAATGAGCACAAAATTTAGAATAGAGAATATAGAATCCAGAATTTAGAACAAGGAATGCAGAACACTGAATTTAGAATATGCAATACAGAATACTAAATATAGAATATGAATATACAATGTAGAACACAGAATTAAGAATATAGAATACAGAATACTGAATATAGTATTAGGAATATCCAATGTAGAACACAGAATATAGAATATAGAATACGGAATGCAGAAAACAGTATACAGAATATAGAATGTAGACCACAGAATATAGAATATGGAAAACAGAATACAAAACCCAGAATTGAGAATATGGAATGCAGAAGACAGAATTTAGAATATAGAAAACAGAATACTGAATATAGAATTTCAAATATAGAATGATGAACACAGAATTCAGAATATTGAATAAAGAATACTGAATATTGAATTAAGAATATACAATGTACAACACAGTATATAGAATATAGATTAGAGAATATAGAACCCAGAATTTAGAACATGGAATGCAGAACACCGAATTTAGAATATAGAATACAGAATACTTTATATAGAATTTAGAATATAGAATGTAGAACACAGAATATAGAATATACACTACGGAATGCAGAATATAATATATAGTATATAGAATTATGAACACAAATTATACAATATAGAATAGAGAATATAGGACCCAGGATTAAGAACATGGAATTTAGAACACAGAATTTAGAATATAGAATACATAATACTGAATTTCGAATTTAGAATATAGAACGTAGAACACAGAATATGGAATGTAGAATATGGAATGCAGAATATTGAATAAAGAATATAAAATGTAGAACACAGTATATAGAATATAGATTAGAAAATATAGAACGCAGAATTTAGAACATGGAATGCCGAATACAGAATTTGGAATATAGAATACAGAAAACTTTATATAGAATTTAGAATATAGATTGTAGAACACAGAATTTAGAATAGAGAATACAGAATACTGAATAAAGCATTTAGAATATTGAATTTAGAACACAGAATGTAGAATATATTATGCAGAATACTGAATATAGAATTTAGAACATTGAATGCAGAACACAGAATTTAGAATATAGAATGCAGAATACTGTATATAGAATTTAGAATATAGAATGTAGAACACAGAATATAAAATATAGACTACGGAATGCAGAATATAAAATAAAGAATATAGAATGATGAACACAAATTATAGAATATAGAATAGAGAATATAGAACCCAGAATTAAGAACATGGAATGTTGAACACAGAATTTAGAATATAGAATACAAAATACTGAATTTCGAATTTAGAATATAGAATGTAGAACACAGAATATAGAATATAGAATACAGAATATAGAACACAAAATTTAGAACATGGAATGCACAACACAGAATTTAGAATATTGAATATCGAATACTGAATATAGAATATGAATATACAATGTAGATCACAGAATTTAGAATATAGAATACAGATACTGAATATAGAAATTAGAATATACAATGTAGAACACAGAATATAGAATATAGAATACGGAATTCACAATACAGAATACAGAATATAGAACAAAAATTTAGAAAATATAATGCACAACACAGAATATAGAATATAGAATACCGAATACTGAATATAGAAAATGAGTATACAATTTTGAACACAGAATTTAGAATATAGTATAAAGACTACTGAATATAGAACTTAGATTATAGAATGTACAACACAGAATACAGAATATAGACTACAGAATGCAGAATATAGAATATAGAATATAGAATATAGAATGATGAACACAAAATCTGGAATATAGAATAGAGAATACTGAACCCAGAATTAAGAACATGGAATGTAGAACACATTATTTAGAATATATAATACAGAATACTGAATTTCGAATTTAGAATATAGAATGTAGAACACAAAATATGGAATGTAGAATATGGAATGCAGAATATTGAATAAAGAATATAAAATGTAGAACACAGTATATAGAATATAGATTAGAAAATATAGAACGCAGAATTTAGAACATGGAATGCCGAATACAGAATTTGGAATATAGAATACAGAAAACTTTATATAGAATTTAGAATATAGATTGTAGAACACAGAATTTAGAATAGAGAATACAGAATACTGAATAAAGCATTTAGAATATTGAATTTAGAACACAGAATGTAGAATATATTATGCAGAATACTGAATATAGAATTTAGAACATTGAATGCAGAACACAGAATTTAGAATATAGAATGCAGAATACTGTATATAGAATTTAGAATATAGAATGTAGAACACAGAATATAAAATATAGACTACGGAATGCAGAATATAAAATAAAGAATATAGAATGATGAACACAAATTATAGAATATAGAATAGAGAATATAGAACCCAGAATTAAGAACATGGAATGTTGAACACAGAATTTAGAATATAGAATACAAAATACTGAATTTCGAATTTAGAATATAGAATGTAGAACACAGAATATAGAATATAGAATACAGAATATAGAACACAAAATTTAGAACATGGAATGCACAACACAGAATTTAGAATATTGAATATCGAATACTGAATATAGAATATGAATATACAATGTAGATCACAGAATTTAGAATATAGAATACAGATACTGAATATAGAAATTAGAATATACAATGTAGAACACAGAATATAGAATATAGAATACGGAATTCACAATACAGAATACAGAATATAGAACAAAAATTTAGAAAATATAATGCACAACACAGAATATAGAATATAGAATACCGAATACTGAATATAGAAAATGAGTATACAATTTTGAACACAGAATTTAGAATATAGTATAAAGACTACTGAGTATAGAACTTAGATTATAGAATGTACAACACAGAATACAGAATATAGACTACAGAATGCAGAATATAGAATATAGAATATAGAATGATGAACACAAAATCTGGAATATAGAATAGAGAATACTGAACCCAGAATTAAGAACATGGAATGTAGAACACATTATTTAGAATATATAACACAGAATACTGAATTTCGAATTTAGAATATAGAATGTAGAACACAAAATATGGAATGTAGAATATGGAATGCAGAATATTGAATTCACAATATAGAATGTAGAACACAGAATTTAGAATATAGAGTATAGAATACTGAATATAGAATTTAGAATATAGAAAGTAGAACAGAGAATATAGAATACAGAATATAGAACCCAAAATTTAGAACATGGAATGCAGAACAGAGAATTTAGAATATAGAATATAGAATACTGAATTTCGAATTTAGAATATAGAATGAAGAACACAGAATATGGAATGTAGAATATGGAATGCAGAATATTGAATACAGAATATCGAATGTAGAACACAGAATTTAGAATATGGAAAACAGAATATAGAAACTAGAATTTAGAACATGGAATGCAGAACACAGAATTTAGAATATAGAATACAGAATACTGAATATAGAATTTAGAAGATAGAATGTAGAACACAGAATATAGAATATAGAATAAAGAATATAGAACCCAGAACTTAGAACACGGAAAGCAGACACAGAATTTAGAATATAGAATACAGAATACTTAAAAAAAATTTACAGTATACAATTTGAACAGAGTATAGAATATAGAATACGGAGTACTGAATATAGAATTTAGAATATAGAATGTAGAACACAGAATATAGAACATAGAATAGAGTATATGGAACACAAAATTTAGAACATGGAATGCAGAACACAGAATTTAGAATATAGAATGCAGAATACTGAATATAGAATTAAGAATATAGAATTTAGAACACAGAATATAGAATATAGAATACAGAATATAGAACACAAAGTTTACTACTTGGAATGCAGTACACAGAATTTAAAATATAGAACAGCAATACTGAATATAGAATATGAATATACAATGTAGAAAACAGAATTTAGAATATAGAATACAGAATACTGAATATCGAATTTAGAATATTGAATGTAGGACAAAGAATGTAGAATATATTATGCAGAATACTGAATATAGAATTTAGAACAATGAATGCAGACTACAGAATTAAGAATATAGAATGCAGAATACTGTATATAGAATTTAGAATATAGAATGTAGAACCCAGAATATAGAATATAGACTTCGGAATGCAGAATATAGGATATAGGATATAGAATTATAAACACAAATTATAGAATATAGAATAGAGAATATAGAATCCAGAATTAAGAACATGGAATTTGGAACACAGAATTTAGAATATAGAATACAAAATATTGAATTTCGAAATTAGAATATAGAATGTAGAACACAGAATATGGAATGTAGAATATGGAATGCAGAATATTAAATACAGAACATAGAATGTAGAACACAGTATATAGAATATAGATTAGAGAATATAGAACGCAGAATTTAGAACATGGAATGCACAACACAGAATTTGGAATATAAAATACAGAATACTGAATATAGAATTTAGAATATAGAATGTAGAACACAGAATATAGATTATAGAATAGAGAATATAGAACCCAGAATTTTGAACATGGAATTCCGAACACCGAATTTAGAATATAGAATACAGAATACTGAATATAGAATTTAGAACATAGAATGCGGAACACAGCAATTAGAATATAGAATACAAATACTGAATACAGATTTTAAAACATGGAATGCAGAACCCAGAATATAGAATATAGAATACGGAATACTGAATATAGAATTAAGAATGTAGAATGAAGAACAGAGAATATAGAATATAGAGTATAGAATATAGAAACCAGAATTAGAACATGGAATGCAGAAAACAGAATTTAGAATATAGAATACAGAATACTTAATATAGAATTTAGAATATAGAATGTAGAACACAGAGTATAGAATATAGAATATGGAATACTGAATATAGGATTTAGATTATAGAATGTAGGACACAGAATATAGAATTTAGAAAACGGAATGCAAAATATAGAATACAGAATACAGAATGTATAACACACAATGTAGAATATGGAATACAGAATACAGATCCGAGAATTTAGAACATGGAATGCAGAACACAGAGTTTAGAATATAGAATACAGAACACTGAATATAAAATTTTGAATATAGAATGTAGAACACAGAATATTGAATGTAGAATACAGAATGCAGAATATTGAATACACAATATAGAATGTAGAACACAGAATTTAAAATATAGAGTATAGAATACTGAAAATAGAATTTAGAATATAGAATGAAGAACACAGAAATTAGAATATAGAATACAGAATATAGAACCCAAAATTTAGAACATGGAATGCAGAACAGAGAATTTAGAATATAGAATACAGAATACTGAATATAGAATTTAGAATATACAATGTAGAACACAGTATATAGATTATAGAATACGGAATGCAGAATAAAATATATAGAAAATAGAATATAGAAGACAGAATATAGAATATGGAAAACAGAATACAAAACCCAGAATTGAGAACATGGAATGAAGAACACAGAATTGAGAATACAGAAAACAGAATACTGAATATAGAATTTCAAATATAGAATGTTGAACACAGAATTTAGAATATAGGATAAAGAATACTGAATATTGTATTTAGAATATAGAATGTAGAACACAGTATATAGGATATATATTAGAGAATATAGAAACCAGAATTAAGAACATGGAATGCAGAACACAGAATTTACAATATAGAATACAGAATACTGAATATAGAATTTGGAATATACAATGTAGAACACAGAATATAGAATATAGACTAAAGAATGCAGAATATAGAATATAGAGTATATAATAATGAACACACATAATAGAATATAGAATAGAGAATATAGAACCCAGAATTAAGAACATGGAATGTAGAACACAGAATTTAGAATATAAATACAGAATACTGAATTTCGAATTTAGAAAAAAAATGTAGAACACATAATATAGAATATAGAATACAGATTATAGAACACAAATTTAGAACATGGAATGCAGTACACAGAATTTAAAATATAGAACAGCAATACTGAATAAAGAATATGAATATACAATGTAGAACACAGAATTTAGAATATAGAATGTAGAACACAGAATATAGAATATAGAATACAGAATATAGAAACCAAAATTTACAACATGGAATGCAGAACAGAGAATTTAGAATATAGAATACCGAATACTGATTATAGAATATGAATATAAAATATAGAACACAGAATTTAGAACATACAATACAGATAACTGAATATAGAATTTACAATATACAATATAAAACACAGAATTTAGAATATAGAATACAGAATACTGAATATACAATTTAGAATATTGAATGTAGAACACAGATATGGAATGTAGAATACGGAATGCAGAATATTGAATACAGAGTATAGAATGTAGAACACAGGATTTAGAATATGGAAAACAGAATATATAACACACAATATAGAACATGGAATGCAGAACACAGAATTTAGAATATAGAATACAGATTACTGAATATAGAATTTAGAATATAGAATGGAGAACACAGAATTTAGAATATAGAATTTAGAATACTGTGTATAGAATGTAGAATATACAATGTAGAACACAGAAATTAGAATATAGAATACAGATACTGAATATAGAATTTAGAATATTCAATGTAGTACACAGAATACAGAATATAGAAAACGGAATTCAGAATATAGAATACAGAATATTGAACACAAAATTTAGAACATGTAATGCACAACACAGAATATAGAATATAGAATACCTAATACTGAATAAAGAAAATGAGTATACAATTTTGAACACAGAATTCAGAATATAGAATAAAAAATACTGAATATAGAACATAGAATATAGAATGTACAACACAGAATACAGAATATAGACTACAGAATGCAGAATATAGAATATAGAATATAGAATATAGAATGATGAACACAAAATCTGGAATATAGAATAGAGAATACAGACCCCAGAATTAAGAAAATGGAATTTAGAACACATTATTTAGAATATGGAATACAGAATACTGAATTTGGAATTTAGAATATAGAATGTAGAACACAAATTATGGAATGTAGAATATGGAATGCAGAATATTGAATTCACAATATAGAATGTAGAACACAGAATTTAGAATATATAGTATAGAATACTGAATATAGTATTTAGAATATAGAATGAGGAACACAGAAAATAGAATATAGAATACAGAATATAGAACCCAAAATTTAGAACATGGAATGCAGAACAGAGAATTTAGAATATAGAATACAGAATACTGAATATAGTATTTGAATATACAATGTAGAACACAGAATATAGAATATAGAATACGGAATGCAGAATATAATATACAGAAGATAGAATATAGAACACAGAATATAGAATATGGAAAACAGAATATACAACCCAGAATTAAGAACATGGAATGCAGAACACAGAATTTAGAATATAGAATACAGAATACTTTATATATAATTTAGAATATAGAATGTAGAACACAGAATATAGAATATAGACTACGGAATGCAGAATATAGGATACAGGATATAGAATTACGAACACAAATTATAGAATATATAATAGAGTATATAGAACCCAGAATTAAGAATATGGAGTTTAGAACACAGAATTTAGAATATAGAATACAAAATACTGAATTTCGAATTTAGATTATAGAATGTAGAACACAGAATATAGAATATAGATTAGAGAATATAGAACGCAGAATTTAGAAAATGGAATGCAGAACACAGAATTTGAAATATAATATACAGAATACTGAATATAGAATTTAGAATATAGAATGTAGAACACAGAATATAGATTATAGAATAGAGAATACAGAACCCAGAATTTTGAACATGGAATTCCTAACACCGAATTTAGAATATAGAATACAGAATACTGAATATAGAATTTCGAACATAAAACGCGGAACACAGAATTTACAATATAGAATACAGAATACTTAATATAGAATTTAGAACATAGAATGCGGAACACAACAATTAGAATATAGAATACAAATACTGAATACAGATTTTAAAACATGGAATGCATAACCCAGAATATAGAATATAGAATACGGAATACTGAATATAGAATTAAGAATGTAGAATGAAGAACAGAGAATATAGAATCTAGAGTATAGAATATAGAAACCAGAATTAGAACATGGAATGCAGAAAACAGAATTTAGAATATAGAATAAGATTACTGAATATAGAATTTAGAATATAGAATGTAGAACACAGAGTATAGAATATTGAATACGGAATACTGAATATAGGATTTAGATTATAGAATGTAGGACACAGAATATAGAATGTAGAAAACGGAATGCAAAATATAGAATACAGAATACAGAATGTAGAACACACAATGTAGAATATGGAAAACAGAATACAGAACCAAGAATTTAGAACATGGAATGCAGAACACAGAGTTTAGAATATAGAATACAGAATACTGAATATCGAATTTAGAATATTGAATGTAGAACACAGAATATAGAATATATTATGCAGAATACTGAATATAGAATTTAGAACATTGAATGCAGAACACAGAATTTAGAATATAGAATGCAGAATACTGTATATAGAACTTAGAATATAGAATGAGAACACAGAATATAGAATATAGTCTACAGAATGCAGAATATAGAATATAGAATATAGAATATAGAATGATGAACACAAAATCTGGAATATAGAATAGAGAATACAGAACACAGAATTAAGAACATGGAATATAGAACACATTATTTAGAATAAAAATACAGAATACTGAATTTCGAATTTAGAATATAGAATGTAGAACACAAAATATGGAATGTAGAATATGGAATGCAGAATATTGAATTCACAATATAGAATGTAGAACACAGAATTTAGAATATAGAGTATAGAATACTGAATATAGAATTTAGAATATAGAATGTAGAACACAGAAAATAGAATATAGAATAAAAATATAGAACACAAAATTTAAAACATGGAATGCAGAACAGAGAATTTAGAATATAGAATACAGAATACTGAATTTCGAATTTAGAATATAGAATGTAGAACACAGAATATGGAATGTAGAATATGGAATGCAGAACATTGAATACAGAATATAGAATGTAGAACACAGAATTTTGAATACGGAAAACAGAATATAGATCCCAGAATTTAGAACATGGAATGCAGAACACAGAATTTAGAATATAGAATACAGAATACTTTATATAGAATTTAGAATATAGAATGTAGAACACAGAATATAGAATATAGACTACGGAATGCAGAATATAGAATATAGAGTATAGAATGATGAACACACATTATAGAATATAGAATAGAGAATATAGAACCCGGAATTAAGAACATGGATTGTAGAACACAGAATTTAGAATATAGAATACAGAATACTGAAGTTCGAATTTAGGATATAGAATAGAACACAGAATATGGAATGTATAATATGGAATGCAGAATATTGAATACACAATATAGAATGTAGAACACAGAATTTAAAATATAGAGTATAGAATACTGAAAATAGAATTTAGAATATAGAATGAAGAACACAGAAATTAGAATATAGAATACAGAATATAGAACCCAAAATTTAGAACATGGAATGCAGAACAGAGAATTTAGAATATAGAATACAGAATACTGAATATAGAATTTAGAATATACAATGTAGAACACAGTATATAGATTATAGAATACGGAATGCAGAATAAAATATATAGAAAATAGAATATAGAAGACAGAATATAGAATATGGAAAACAGAATACAAAACCCAGAATTGAGAACATGGAATGAAGAACACAGAATTGAGAATACAGAAAACAGAATACTGAATATAGAATTTCAAATATAGAATGTTGAACACAGAATTTAGAATATAGGATAAAGAATACTGAATATTGTATTTAGAATATAGAATGTAGAACACAGTATATAGGATATATATTAGAGAATATAGAAACCAGAATTAAGAACATGGAATGCAGAACACAGAATTTACAATATAGAATACAGAATACTGAATATAGAATTTGGAATATACAATGTAGAACACAGAATATAGAATATAGACTAAAGAATGCAGAATATAGAATATAGAGTATATAATAATGAACACACATAATAGAATATAGAATAGAGAATATAGAACCCAGAATTAAGAACATGGAATGTAGAACACAGAATTTAGAATATAAATACAGAATACTGAATTTCGAATTTAGAAAAAAAATGTAGAACACATAATATAGAATATAGAATACAGATTATAGAACACAAATTTAGAACATGGAATGCAGTACACAGAATTTAAAATATAGAACAGCAATACTGAATAAAGAATATGAATATACAATGTAGAACACAGAATTTAGAATATAGAATGTAGAACACAGAATATAGAATATAGAATACAGAATATAGAAACCAAAATTTACAACATGGAATGCAGAACAGAGAATTTAGAATATAGAATACCGAATACTGATTATAGAATATGAATATAAAATATAGAACACAGAATTTAGAACATACAATACAGATAACTGAATATAGAATTTACAATATACAATATAAAACACAGAATTTAGAATATAGAATACAGAATACTGAATATACAATTTAGAATATTGAATGTAGAACACAGATATGGAATGTAGAATACGGAATGCAGAATATTGAATACAGAGTATAGAATGTAGAACACAGGATTTAGAATATGGAAAACAGAATATATAACACACAATATAGAACATGGAATGCAGAACACAGAATTTAGAATATAGAATACAGATTACTGAATATAGAATTTAGAATATAGAATGGAGAACACAGAATTTAGAATATAGAATTTAGAATACTGTGTATAGAATGTAGAATATACAATGTAGAACACAGAAATTAGAATATAGAATACAGATACTGAATATAGAATTTAGAATATTCAATGTAGTACACAGAATACAGAATATAGAAAACGGAATTCAGAATATAGAATACAGAATATTGAACACAAAATTTAGAACATGTAATGCACAACACAGAATATAGAATATAGAATACCTAATACTGAATAAAGAAAATGAGTATACAATTTTGAACACAGAATTCAGAATATAGAATAAAAAATACTGAATATAGAACATAGAATATAGAATGTACAACACAGAATACAGAATATAGACTACAGAATGCAGAATATAGAATATAGAATATAGAATATAGAATGATGAACACAAAATCTGGAATATAGAATAGAGAATACAGACCCCAGAATTAAGAAAATGGAATTTAGAACACATTATTTAGAATATGGAATACAGAATACTGAATTTGGAATTTAGAATATAGAATGTAGAACACAAATTATGGAATGTAGAATATGGAATGCAGAATATTGAATTCACAATATAGAATGTAGAACACAGAATTTAGAATATATAGTATAGAATACTGAATATAGTATTTAGAATATAGAATGAGGAACACAGAAAATAGAATATAGAATACAGAATATAGAACCCAAAATTTAGAACATGGAATGCAGAACAGAGAATTTAGAATATAGAATACAGAATACTGAATATAGTATTTGAATATACAATGTAGAACACAGAATATAGAATATAGAATACGGAATGCAGAATATAATATACAGAAGATAGAATATAGAACACAGAATATAGAATATGGAAAACAGAATATACAACCCAGAATTAAGAACATGGAATGCAGAACACAGAATTTAGAATATAGAATACAGAATACTTTATATAGAATTTAGAATATAGAATGTAGAACACAGAATATAGAATATAGACTACGGAATGCAGAATATAGGATACAGGATATAGAATTACGAACACAAATTATAGAATATATAATAGAGTATATAGAACCCAGAATTAAGAATATGGAGTTTAGAACACAGAATTTAGAATATAGAATACAAAATACTGAATTTCGAATTTAGATTATAGAATGTAGAACACAGAATATAGAATATAGATTAGAGAATATAGAACGCAGAATTTAGAAAATGGAATGCAGAACACAGAATTTGAAATATAATATACAGAATACTGAATATAGAATTTAGAATATAGAATGTAGAACACAGAATATAGATTATAGAATAGAGAATACAGAACCCAGAATTTTGAACATGGAATTCCTAACACCGAATTTAGAATATAGAATACAGAATACTGAATATAGAATTTCGAACATAAAACGCGGAACACAGAATTTACAATATAGAATACAGAATACTTAATATAGAATTTAGAACATAGAATGCGGAACACAACAATTAGAATATAGAATACAAATACTGAATACAGATTTTAAAACATGGAATGCATAACCCAGAATATAGAATATAGAATACGGAATACTGAATATAGAATTAAGAATGTAGAATGAAGAACAGAGAATATAGAATCTAGAGTATAGAATATAGAAACCAGAATTAGAACATGGAATGCAGAAAACAGAATTTAGAATATAGAATAAGATTACTGAATATAGAATTTAGAATATAGAATGTAGAACACAGAGTATAGAATATTGAATACGGAATACTGAATATAGGATTTAGATTATAGAATGTAGGACACAGAATATAGAATGTAGAAAACGGAATGCAAAATATAGAATACAGAATACAGAATGTAGAACACACAATGTAGAATATGGAAAACAGAATACAGAACCAAGAATTTAGAACATGGAATGCAGAACACAGAGTTTAGAATATAGAATACAGAATACTGAATATCGAATTTAGAATATTGAATGTAGAACACAGAATATAGAATATATTATGCAGAATACTGAATATAGAATTTAGAACATTGAATGCAGAACACAGAATTTAGAATATAGAATGCAGAATACTGTATATAGAACTTAGAATATAGAATGAGAACACAGAATATAGAATATAGGCTACAGAATGCAGAATATAGAATATAGAATATAGAATATAGAATGATGAACACAAAATCTGGAATATAGAATAGAGAATACAGAACACAGAATTAAGAACATGGAATATAGAACACATTATTTAGAATAAAAATACAGAATACTGAATTTCGAATTTAGAATATAGAATGTAGAACACAAAATATGGAATGTAGAATATGGAATGCAGAATATTGAATTCACAATATAGAATGTAGAACACAGAATTTAGAATATAGAGTATAGAATACTGAATATAGAATTTAGAATATAGAATGTAGAACACAGAAAATAGAATATAGAATAAAAATATAGAACACAAAATTTAAAACATGGAATGCAGAACAGAGAATTTAGAATATAGAATACAGAATACTGAATTTCGAATTTAGAATATAGAATGTAGAACACAGAATATGGAATGTAGAATATGGAATGCAGAACATTGAATACAGAATATAGAATGTAGAACACAGAATTTTGAATACGGAAAACAGAATATAGATCCCAGAATTTAGAACATGGAATGCAGAACACAGAATTTAGAATATAGAATACAGAATACTTTATATAGAATTTAGAATATAGAATGTAGAACACAGAATATAGAATATAGACTACGGAATGCAGAATATAGAATATAGAGTATAGAATGATGAACACACATTATAGAATATAGAATAGAGAATATAGAACCCGGAATTAAGAACATGGATTGTAGAACACAGAATTTAGAATATAGAATACAGAATACTGAAGTTCGAATTTAGGATATAGAATAGAACACAGAATATGGAATGTATAATATGGAATGCAGAATATTGAATACAGAATATAGAATGTAGAACACAGAATTTAGAATATGGAAAACAGAATACAGAACCCAGAATTTAGAACATTGAATGCAGAACTAGGAAGTTATAATATAGAATACAGAATACTTTATATAGAATTTAAAATATACAAAGTAGAACACAGAATATAGAATATAGACTACGGAATTCAGAATATAGTATATAGGATATAGAATTATGAACACAAATTTTACAATATAGAATAGAGTACATAGAACCCAGCATTAAGAACATGGAATTTAGAACACAGAATTTAGAATATAGAATACAATATACTGAATTTCGAATATAGAATATAGAATGCAGAACACAGAATATGGAATGTAGAATATGGAATGCAGAATATTGAATAAAGAATATTGAATGTAGAACACAGTATATAGAATATAGATTAGAGAATATAGAACGCAGAATTTAGAACATGGAATGCAGAACACAGAATTTGGAATATAGAATACAGAATACTTTATATAGAATTTAGAATATAGAATGTAGAACACAGAATTTAGTATAGAGAATTCAGAATACTGAATATAGAATTTAGAATATAGAATGTAGAACACAGAATTTAGAATATAGTCTACGGAGTGCAGAATATAGAATATAGAATAATGAGCACAAAATTTAGAATAGAGAATATAGAATCCAGAATTTAGAACAAGGAATGCAGAACACTGAATTTAGAATATGCAATACAGAATACTAAATATAGAATATGAATATACAATGTAGGACACAGAATTAAGAATATAGAATACAGAATACTGAATATAGTATTAGGAATATCCAATGTAGAACACAGAATATAGAATATAGAATACGGAATGCAGAAAACAGAATACAGAATATAGAATGTAGACCACAGAATATAGAATATGGAAAACAGAATACAAAACCCAGAATTGAGAATATGGAATGCAGAACACAGAATTTAGAATATACAAAACAGAATACTGAATATAGAATTTCGAATATAGAATGTAGAACACAGAATTTAGAATATAGAATAAAGAATACTGAATATAGATTTTAGAAGATAGAATGTAGAACACAGAATATATAATATAGAATAGAGAATAAAGAACCCAGAACTTAGAACACGGAAAGCAGACACAGAATTTAGAATATAGAATACAGAATACTTAATACAAAATTTACAGTATACTATTTGAACACAGAGTATAGAATATAGAATACGGAGTACTGAATATAGAATTTAGAATATAGAATGTAGAACACAGAATATAGAACATAGAATAGAGTATATGGAAAACAAAATTTCGAACATGGAAATCAGAACACAGAATTTAGAATATAGAATGCAGAATACTGAATATAGAATTAAGAATATTGAATTTAGGACACAGAATATAGAATATAGAATACAGAATAAAGAACACAAAATTTAGAACATGGAATGCAGTACACAGAATTTAAAATATAGAACAGCAATACTGAATATAGAATATCAATATACAATGTAGAACACAAAATTTAGAATATAGAATACAGAATACTGAATTTGGAATTTAAAATATAGAATGTAGAACACAGAATATGGAATGTAGAAAATGGAATGCAGAATATTGAACACAGAATATAGAATGTAGAACACAGAATTTAGAATATGGAAAACAGAATACAGAACCCAGAATTTAGAACATTGAATGCAGAACTCGGAATTTAGAATATAGAATACAGATTACTGAATATAGAATTTAGAATATACAATGTAGAACACCGAACTTAGAATATAGAATACAGAATACTGAATATAGAATTTAGTATATACAATGTAGAACACTGAATATAGAATATAGAATACGGAATGCAGAATACAGAATACAGAAGATAGAATATAGAACACAGAATATAGAATATGGGAAACAGAATACAAATCCCAAAACTGAGAACATGGAATGAAGAACACAGAATTTAGAATATAGAAAACCGAATACTGAATATAGAATTTCAAATATAGAATGATGAACACAGAATTCAGAATATTGAATAAAGAATACTGAATATTGAATTAAGAATATACAATGTACAACACAGTATATAGAATATAGATTAGAGAATATAGAACCCAGAATTTAGAACATGGAATGCAGAACACCGAATTTAGAATATAGAATACAGAATACTTTATATAGAATTTAGAATATAGAATGTAGAACACAGAATATAGAATATACACTACGGAATGCAGAATATAATATATAGTATATAGAATTATGAACACAAATTATACAATATAGAATAGAGAATATAGGACCCAGGATTAAGAACATGGAATTTAGAACACAGAATTTAGAATATAGAATACATAATACTGAATTTCGAATTTAGAATATAGAATGTAGAACACAGAATATGGAATGTAGAATATGGAATGCAGAATATTGAATAAAGAATATAAAATGTAGAACACAGTATATAGAATATAGATTAGAAAATATAGAACGCAGAATTTAGAACATGGAATGCCGAATACAGAATTTGGAATATAGAATACAGAAAACTTTATATAGAATTTAGAATATAG
Source organism: Vicugna pacos (assembly GCF_048564905.1). Classification (NCBI taxonomy): domain Eukaryota; kingdom Metazoa; phylum Chordata; class Mammalia; order Artiodactyla; family Camelidae; genus Vicugna; species Vicugna pacos. Next base: position 5,104,172 of record NW_027328737.1, read on the forward strand.
ATTGTAGAACACAGAATTTAGAATAGAGAATACAGAATACTGAATAAAGCATTTAGAACATTGAATTTAGAACACAGAATGTAGAATATATTATGCAGAATACTGAATATAGAATTTAGAACATTGAATGCAGAACACAGAATTTAGAATATAGAATGCAGAATACTGTATATAGAATTTAGAATTTAGAATGTAGAACACAGAATATAGAATATAGAATACAGAATATAGAACACAAAATTTAGAACATGGAATGCACAACACAGAATTTAGAATATTGAATATCGAATACTGAATATAGAATATGAATATACAATGTAGATCACAGAATTTAGAATATAGAATACAGATACTGAATATAGAAATTAGAATATACAATGTAGAACACAGAATATAGAATATAGAATACGGAATTCACAATACAGAATACAGAATATAGAACAAAAATTTAGAAAATATAATGCACAACACAGAATATAGAATATAGAATACCGAATACTGAATATAGAAAATGAGTATACAATTTTGAACACAGAATTTAGAATATAGTATAAAGACTACTGAATATAGAACTTAGATTATAGAATGTACAACACAGAATACAGAATATAGACTACAGAATGCAGAATATAGAATATAGAATATAGAATATAGAATGATGAACACAAAATCTGGAATATAGAATAGAGAATACAGAACCCAGAATTAAGAACATGGAATGTAGAACACATTATTTAGAATATAGAATACAGAATACTGAATTTCGAATTTAGAATATAGAATGTAGAACACAAAATATGGAATGTAGAATATGGAATGCAGAATATTGAATTCACAATATAGAATGTAGAACACAGAATTTAGAATATAGAGTATAGAATACTGAATATAGAATTTAGAATATAGAAAGTAGAACAGAGAAAATAGAATATAGAATACAGAATATAGAACCCAAAATTTAGAACATGGAATGCAGAACAGAGAATTTAGAATATAGAATATAGAATACTGAATTTCGAATTTAGAATATAGAATGAAGAACACAGAATATGGAATGTAGAATATGTAATGCAGAATATTGAATACAGAATATAGAATGTAGAACACAGAATTTAGAATATGGAAAACAGAATATAGAAACTAGAATTTAGAACATGGAATGCAGAACACAGAATTTAGAATATAGAATACAGAATACTGAATATAGAATTTAGAAGATAGAATGTAGAACACAGAATATAGAATATAGAATACAGAATATAGAACCCAGAACTTAGAACACGGAAAGCAGACACAGAATTTAGAATATAGAATACAGAATACTTAAAAAAAATTTACAGTATACAATTTGAACAGAGTATAGAATATAGAATACGGAGTACTGAATATAGAATTTAGAATATAGAATGTAGAACACAGAATATAGAACATAGAATAGAGTATATGGAACACAAAATTTAGAACATGGAATGCAGAACACAGAATTTAGAATATAGAATGCAGAATACTGAATATAGAATTAAGAATATAGAATTTAGAACACAGAATATAGAATATAGAATACAGAATATAGAACACAAAGTTTACTACTTGGAATGCAGTACACAGGATTTAAAATATAGAACAGCAATACTGAATAAAGAATATGAATATACAATGTAGAACACAGAATTTAGAATATAGAATGTAGAACACAGAATATAGAATATAGAATACAGAATATAGAAACCAAAATTTACAACATGGAATGCAGAACAGAGAATTTAGAATATAGAATACCGAATACTGATTATAGAATATGAATATAAAATATAGAACACAGAATTTAGAACATACAATACAGATAACTGAATATAGAATTTACAATATACAATATAAAACACAGAATTTAGAATATAGAATACAGAATACTGAATATACAATTTAGAATATTGAATGTAGAACACAGATATGGAATGTAGAATACGGAATGCAGAATATTGAATACAGAGTATAGAATGTAGAACACAGGATTTAGAATATGGAAAACAGAATATATAACACACAATATAGAACATGGAATGCAGAACACAGAATTTAGAATATAGAATACAGATTACTGAATATAGAATTTAGAATATAGAATGGAGAACACAGAATTTAGAATATAGAATTTAGAATACTGTGTATAGAATGTAGAATATACAATGTAGAACACAGAAATTAGAATATAGAATACAGATACTGAATATAGAATTTAGAATATTCAATGTAGTACACAGAATACAGAATATAGAAAACGGAATTCAGAATATAGAATACAGAATATTGAACACAAAATTTAGAACATGTAATGCACAACACAGAATATAGAATATAGAATACCTAATACTGAATAAAGAAAATGAGTATACAATTTTGAACACAGAATTCAGAATATAGAATAAAAAATACTGAATATAGAACATAGAATATAGAATGTACAACACAGAATACAGAATATAGACTACAGAATGCAGAATATAGAATATAGAATATAGAATATAGAATGATGAACACAAAATCTGGAATATAGAATAGAGAATACAGACCCCAGAATTAAGAAAATGGAATTTAGAACACATTATTTAGAATATGGAATACAGAATACTGAATTTGGAATTTAGAATATAGAATGTAGAACACAAATTATGGAATGTAGAATATGGAATGCAGAATATTGAATTCACAATATAGAATGTAGAACACAGAATTTAGAATATATAGTATAGAATACTGAATATAGTATTTAGAATATAGAATGAGGAACACAGAAAATAGAATATAGACTACAGAATATAGAACCCAAAATTTAGAACATGGAATGCAGAACAGAGAATTTAGAATATAGAATACAGAATACTGAATATAGTATTTGAATATACAATGTAGAACACAGAATATAGAATATAGAATACGGAATGCAGAATATAATATACAGAAGATAGAATATAGAACACAGAATATAGAATATGGAAAACAGAATATACAACCCAGAATTAAGAACATGGAATGCAGAACACAGAATTTAGAATATAGAATACAGAATACTTTATATATAATTTAGAATATAGAATGTAGAACACAGAATATAGAATATAGACTACGGAATGCAGAATATAGGATACAGGATATAGAATTACGAACACAAATTATAGAATATATAATAGAGTATATAGAACCCAGAATTAAGAATATGGAGTTTAGAACACAGAATTTAGAATATAGAATACAAAATACTGAATTTCGAATTTAGATTATAGAATGTAGAACACAGAATATAGAATATAGATTAGAGAATATAGAACGCAGAATTTAGAAAATGGAATGCAGAACACAGAATTTGAAATATAATATACAGAATACTGAATATAGAATTTAGAATATAGAATGTAGAACACAGAATATAGATTATAGAATAGAGAATACAGAACCCAGAATTTTGAACATGGAATTCCTAACACCGAATTTAGAATATAGAATACAGAATACTGAATATAGAATTTCGAACATAAAACGCGGAACACAGAATTTACAATATAGAATACAGAATACTTAATATAGAATTTAGAACATAGAATGCGGAACACAACAATTAGAATATAGAATACAAATACTGAATACAGATTTTAAAACATGGAATGCATAACCCAGAATATAGAATATAGAATACGGAATACTGAATATAGAATTAAGAATGTAGAATGAAGAACAGAGAATATAGAATCTAGAGTATAGAATATAGAAACCAGAATTAGAACATGGAATGCAGAAAACAGAATTTAGAATATAGAATAAGATTACTGAATATAGAATTTAGAATATAGAATGTAGAACACAGAGTATAGAATATTGAATACGGAATACTGAATATAGGATTTAGATTATAGAATGTAGGACACAGAATATAGAATGTAGAAAACGGAATGCAAAATATAGAATACAGAATACAGAATGTAGAACACACAATGTAGAATATGGAAAACAGAATACAGAACCAAGAATTTAGAACATGGAATGCAGAACACAGAGTTTAGAATATAGAATACAGAATACTGAATATCGAATTTAGAATATTGAATGTAGAACACAGAATATAGAATATATTATGCAGAATACTGAATATAGAATTTAGAACATTGAATGCAGAACACAGAATTTAGAATATAGAATGCAGAATACTGTATATAGAACTTAGAATATAGAATGAGAACACAGAATATAGAATATAGTCTACAGAATGCAGAATATAGAATATAGAATATAGAATATAGAATGATGAACACAAAATCTGGAATATAGAATAGAGAATACAGAACACAGAATTAAGAACATGGAATATAGAACACATTATTTAGAATAAAAATACAGAATACTGAATTTCGAATTTAGAATATAGAATGTAGAACACAAAATATGGAATGTAGAATATGGAATGCAGAATATTGAATTCACAATATAGAATGTAGAACACAGAATTTAGAATATAGAGTATAGAATACTGAATATAGAATTTAGAATATAGAATGTAGAACACAGAAAATAGAATATAGAATAAAAATATAGAACACAAAATTTAAAACATGGAATGCAGAACAGAGAATTTAGAATATAGAATACAGAATACTGAATTTCGAATTTAGAATATAGAATGTAGAACACAGAATATGGAATGTAGAATATGGAATGCAGAACATTGAATACAGAATATAGAATGTAGAACACAGAATTTTGAATACGGAAAACAGAATATAGATCCCAGAATTTAGAACATGGAATGCAGAACACAGAATTTAGAATATAGAATACAGAATACTTTATATAGAATTTAGAATATAGAATGTAGAACACAGAATATAGAATATAGACTACGGAATGCAGAATATAGAATATAGAGTATAGAATGATGAACACACATTATAGAATATAGAATAGAGAATATAGAACCCGGAATTAAGAACATGGATTGTAGAACACAGAATTTAGAATATAGAATACAGAATACTGAAGTTCGAATTTAGGATATAGAATAGAACACAGAATATGGAATGTATAATATGGAATGCAGAATATTGAATACAGAATATAGAATGTAGAACACAGAATTTAGAATATGGAAAACAGAATACAGAACCCAGAATTTAGAACATTGAATGCAGAACTAGGAAGTTATAATATAGAATACAGAATACTTTATATAGAATTTAAAATATACAAAGTAGAACACAGAATATAGAATATAGACTACGGAATTCAGAATATAGTATATAGGATATAGAATTATGAACACAAATTTTACAATATAGAATAGAGTACATAGAACCCAGCATTAAGAACATGGAATTTAGAACACAGAATTTAGAATATAGAATACAATATACTGAATTTCGAATATAGAATATAGAATGCAGAACACAGAATATGGAATGTAGAATATGGAATGCAGAATATTGAATAAAGAATATTGAATGTAGAACACAGTATATAGAATATAGATTAGAGAATATAGAACGCAGAATTTAGAACATGGAATGCAGAACACAGAATTTGGAATATAGAATACAGAATACTTTATATAGAATTTAGAATATAGAATGTAGAACACAGAATTTAGTATAGAGAATTCAGAATACTGAATATAGAATTTAGAATATAGAATGTAGAACACAGAATTTAGAATATAGTCTACGGAGTGCAGAATATAGAATATAGAATAATGAGCACAAAATTTAGAATAGAGAATATAGAATCCAGAATTTAGAACAAGGAATGCAGAACACTGAATTTAGAATATGCAATACAGAATACTAAATATAGAATATGAATATACAATGTAGGACACAGAATTAAGAATATAGAATACAGAATACTGAATATAGTATTAGGAATATCCAATGTAGAACACAGAATATAGAATATAGAATACGGAATGCAGAAAACAGAATACAGAATATAGAATGTAGACCACAGAATATAGAATATGGAAAACAGAATACAAAACCCAGAATTGAGAATATGGAATGCAGAACACAGAATTTAGAATATACAAAACAGAATACTGAATATAGAATTTCGAATATAGAATGTAGAACACAGAATTTAGAATATAGAATAAAGAATACTGAATATAGATTTTAGAAGATAGAATGTAGAACACAGAATATATAATATAGAATAGAGAATAAAGAACCCAGAACTTAGAACACGGAAAGCAGACACAGAATTTAGAATATAGAATACAGAATACTTAATACAAAATTTACAGTATACTATTTGAACACAGAGTATAGAATATAGAATACGGAGTACTGAATATAGAATTTAGAATATAGAATGTAGAACACAGAATATAGAACATAGAATAGAGTATATGGAAAACAAAATTTCGAACATGGAAATCAGAACACAGAATTTAGAATATAGAATGCAGAATACTGAATATAGAATTAAGAATATTGAATTTAGGACACAGAATATAGAATATAGAATACAGAATAAAGAACACAAAATTTAGAACATGGAATGCAGTACACAGAATTTAAAATATAGAACAGCAATACTGAATATAGAATATCAATATACAATGTAGAACACAAAATTTAGAATATAGAATACAGAATACTGAATTTGGAATTTAAAATATAGAATGTAGAACACAGAATATGGAATGTAGAAAATGGAATGCAGAATATTGAACACAGAATATAGAATGTAGAACACAGAATTTAGAATATGGAAAACAGAATACAGAACCCAGAATTTAGAACATTGAATGCAGAACTCGGAATTTAGAATATAGAATACAGATTACTGAATATAGAATTTAGAATATACAATGTAGAACACCGAACTTAGAATATAGAATACAGAATACTGAATATAGAATTTAGTATATACAATGTAGAACACTGAATATAGAATATAGAATACGGAATGCAGAATACAGAATACAGAAGATAGAATATAGAACACAGAATATAGAATATGGGAAACAGAATACAAATCCCAAAACTGAGAACATGGAATGAAGAACACAGAATTTAGAATATAGAAAACCGAATACTGAATATAGAATTTCAAATATAGAATGATGAACACAGAATTCAGAATATTGAATAAAGAATACTGAATATTGAATTAAGAATATACAATGTACAACACAGTATATAGAATATAGATTAGAGAATATAGAACCCAGAATTTAGAACATGGAATGCAGAACACCGAATTTAGAATATAGAATACAGAATACTTTATATAGAATTTAGAATATAGAATGTAGAACACAGAATATAGAATATACACTACGGAATGCAGAATATAATATATAGTATATAGAATTATGAACACAAATTATACAATATAGAATAGAGAATATAGGACCCAGGATTAAGAACATGGAATTTAGAACACAGAATTTAGAATATAGAATACATAATACTGAATTTCGAATTTAGAATATAGAATGTAGAACACAGAATATGGAATGTAGAATATGGAATGCAGAATATTGAATAAAGAATATAAAATGTAGAACACAGTATATAGAATATAGATTAGAAAATATAGAACGCAGAATTTAGAACATGGAATGCCGAATACAGAATTTGGAATATAGAATACAGAAAACTTTATATAGAATTTAGAATATAGATTGTAGAACACAGAATTTAGAATAGAGAATACAGAATACTGAATAAAGCATTTAGAACATTGAATTTAGAACACAGAATGTAGAATATATTATGCAGAATACTGAATATAGAATTTAGAACATTGAATGCAGAACACAGAATTTAGAATATAGAATGCAGAATACTGTATATAGAATTTAGAATTTAGAATGTAGAACACAGAATATAGAATATAGAATACAGAATATAGAACACAAAATTTAGAACATGGAATGCACAACACAGAATTTAGAATATTGAATATCGAATACTGAATATAGAATATGAATATACAATGTAGATCACAGAATTTAGAATATAGAATACAGATACTGAATATAGAAATTAGAATATACAATGTAGAACACAGAATATAGAATATAGAATACGGAATTCACAATACAGAATACAGAATATAGAACAAAAATTTAGAAAATATAATGCACAACACAGAATATAGAATATAGAATACCGAATACTGAATATAGAAAATGAGTATACAATTTTGAACACAGAATTTAGAATATAGTATAAAGACTACTGAATATAGAACTTAGATTATAGAATGTACAACACAGAATACAGAATATAGACTACAGAATGCAGAATATAGAATATAGAATATAGAATATAGAATGATGAACACAAAATCTGGAATATAGAATAGAGAATACAGAACCCAGAATTAAGAACATGGAATGTAGAACACATTATTTAGAATATAGAATACAGAATACTGAATTTCGAATTTAGAATATAGAATGTAGAACACAAAATATGGAATGTAGAATATGGAATGCAGAATATTGAATTCACAATATAGAATGTAGAACACAGAATTTAGAATATAGAGTATAGAATACTGAATATAGAATTTAGAATATAGAAAGTAGAACAGAGAAAATAGAATATAGAATACAGAATATAGAACCCAAAATTTAGAACATGGAATGCAGAACAGAGAATTTAGAATATAGAATATAGAATACTGAATTTCGAATTTAGAATATAGAATGAAGAACACAGAATATGGAATGTAGAATATGTAATGCAGAATATTGAATACAGAATATAGAATGTAGAACACAGAATTTAGAATATGGAAAACAGAATATAGAAACTAGAATTTAGAACATGGAATGCAGAACACAGAATTTAGAATATAGAATACAGAATACTGAATATAGAATTTAGAAGATAGAATGTAGAACACAGAATATAGAATATAGAATACAGAATATAGAACCCAGAACTTAGAACACGGAAAGCAGACACAGAATTTAGAATATAGAATACAGAATACTTAAAAAAAATTTACAGTATACAATTTGAACAGAGTATAGAATATAGAATACGGAGTACTGAATATAGAATTTAGAATATAGAATGTAGAACACAGAATATAGAACATAGAATAGAGTATATGGAACACAAAATTTAGAACATGGAATGCAGAACACAGAATTTAGAATATAGAATGCAGAATACTGAATATAGAATTAAGAATATAGAATTTAGAACACAGAATATAGAATATAGAATACAGAATATAGAACACAAAGTTTACTACTTGGAATGCAGTACACAGGATTTAAAATATAGAACAGCAATACTGAATAAAGAATATGAATATACAATGTAGAACACAGAATTTAGAATATAGAATGTAGAACACAGAATATAGAATATAGAATACAGAATATAGAAACCAAAATTTACAACATGGAATGCAGAACAGAGAATTTAGAATATAGAATACCGAATACTGATTATAGAATATGAATATAAAATATAGAACACAGAATTTAGAACATACAATACAGATAACTGAATATAGAATTTACAATATACAATATAAAACACAGAATTTAGAATATAGAATACAGAATACTGAATATACAATTTAGAATATTGAATGTAGAACACAGATATGGAATGTAGAATACGGAATGCAGAATATTGAATACAGAGTATAGAATGTAGAACACAGGATTTAGAATATGGAAAACAGAATATATAACACACAATATAGAACATGGAATGCAGAACACAGAATTTAGAATATAGAATACAGATTACTGAATATAGAATTTAGAATATAGAATGGAGAACACAGAATTTAGAATATAGAATTTAGAATACTGTGTATAGAATGTAGAATATACAATGTAGAACACAGAAATTAGAATATAGAATACAGATACTGAATATAGAATTTAGAATATTCAATGTAGTACACAGAATACAGAATATAGAAAACGGAATTCAGAATATAGAATACAGAATATTGAACACAAAATTTAGAACATGTAATGCACAACACAGAATATAGAATATAGAATACCTAATACTGAATAAAGAAAATGAGTATACAATTTTGAACACAGAATTCAGAATATAGAATAAAAAATACTGAATATAGAACATAGAATATAGAATGTACAACACAGAATACAGAATATAGACTACAGAATGCAGAATATAGAATATAGAATATAGAATATAGAATGATGAACACAAAATCTGGAATATAGAATAGAGAATACAGACCCCAGAATTAAGAAAATGGAATTTAGAACACATTATTTAGAATATGGAATACAGAATACTGAATTTGGAATTTAGAATATAGAATGTAGAACACAAATTATGGAATGTAGAATATGGAATGCAGAATATTGAATTCACAATATAGAATGTAGAACACAGAATTTAGAATATATAGTATAGAATACTGAATATAGTATTTAGAATATAGAATGAGGAACACAGAAAATAGAATATAGAATACAGAATATAGAACCCAAAATTTAGAACATGGAATGCAGAACAGAGAATTTAGAATATAGAATACAGAATACTGAATATAGTATTTGAATATACAATGTAGAACACAGAATATAGAATATAGAATACGGAATGCAGAATATAATATACAGAAGATAGAATATAGAACACAGAATATAGAATATGGAAAACAGAATATACAACCCAGAATTAAGAACATGGAATGCAGAACACAGAATTTAGAATATAGAATACAGAATACTTTATATATAATTTAGAATATAGAATGTAGAACACAGAATATAGAATATAGACTACGGAATGCAGAATATAGGATACAGGATATAGAATTACGAACACAAATTATAGAATATATAATAGAGTATATAGAACCCAGAATTAAGAATATGGAGTTTAGAACACAGAATTTAGAATATAGAATACAAAATACTGAATTTCGAATTTAGATTATAGAATGTAGAACACAGAATATAGAATATAGATTAGAGAATATAGAACGCAGAATTTAGAAAATGGAATGCAGAACACAGAATTTGAAATATAATATACAGAATACTGAATATAGAATTTAGAATATAGAATGTAGAACACAGAATATAGATTATAGAATAGAGAATACAGAACCCAGAATTTTGAACATGGAATTCCTAACACCGAATTTAGAATATAGAATACAGAATACTGAATATAGAATTTCGAACATAAAACGCGGAACACAGAATTTACAATATAGAATACAGAATACTTAATATAGAATTTAGAACATAGAATGCGGAACACAACAATTAGAATATAGAATACAAATACTGAATACAGATTTTAAAACATGGAATGCATAACCCAGAATATAGAATATAGAATACGGAATACTGAATATAGAATTAAGAATGTAGAATGAAGAACAGAGAATATAGAATCTAGAGTATAGAATATAGAAACCAGAATTAGAACATGGAATGCAGAAAACAGAATTTAGAATATAGAATAAGATTACTGAATATAGAATTTAGAATATAGAATGTAGAACACAGAGTATAGAATATTGAATACGGAATACTGAATATAGGATTTAGATTATAGAATGTAGGACACAGAATATAGAATGTAGAAAACGGAATGCAAAATATAGAATACAGAATACAGAATGTAGAACACACAATGTAGAATATGGAAAACAGAATACAGAACCAAGAATTTAGAACATGGAATGCAGAACACAGAGTTTAGAATATAGAATACAGAATACTGAATATCGAATTTAGAATATTGAATGTAGAACACAGAATATAGAATATATTATGCAGAATACTGAATATAGAATTTAGAACATTGAATGCAGAACACAGAATTTAGAATATAGAATGCAGAATACTGTATATAGAACTTAGAATATAGAATGAGAACACAGAATATAGAATATAGTCTACAGAATGCAGAATATAGAATATAGAATATAGAATATAGAATGATGAACACAAAATCTGGAATATAGAATAGAGAATACAGAACACAGAATTAAGAACATGGAATATAGAACACATTATTTAGAATAAAAATACAGAATACTGAATTTCGAATTTAGAATATAGAATGTAGAACACAAAATATGGAATGTAGAATATGGAATGCAGAATATTGAATTCACAATATAGAATGTAGAACACAGAATTTAGAATATAGAGTATAGAATACTGAATATAGAATTTAGAATATAGAATGTAGAACACAGAAAATAGAATATAGAATAAAAATATAGAACACAAAATTTAAAACATGGAATGCAGAACAGAGAATTTAGAATATAGAATACAGAATACTGAATTTCGAATTTAGAATATAGAATGTAGAACACAGAATATGGAATGTAGAATATGGAATGCAGAACATTGAATACAGAATATAGAATGTAGAACACAGAATTTTGAATACGGAAAACAGAATATAGATCCCAGAATTTAGAACATGGAATGCAGAACACAGAATTTAGAATATAGAATACAGAATACTTTATATAGAATTTAGAATATAGAATGTAGAACACAGAATATAGAATATAGACTACGGAATGCAGAATATAGAATATAGAGTATAGAATGATTAACACACATTATAGAATATAGAATAGAGAATATAGAACCCGGAATTAAGAACATGGATTGTAGAACACAGAATTTAGAATATAGAATACAGAATACTGAAGTTCGAATTTAGGATATAGAATAGAACACAGAATATGGAATGTATAATATGGAATGCAGAATATTGAATACAGAATATAGAATGTAGAACACAGAATTTAGAATATGGAAAACAGAATACAGAACCCAGAATTTAGAACATTGAATGCAGAACTAGGAAGTTATAATATAGAATACAGAATACTTTATATAGAATTTAAAATATACAAAGTAGAACACAGAATATAGAATATAGACTACGGAATTCAGAATATAGTATATAGGATATAGAATTATGAACACAAATTTTACAATATAGAATAGAGTACATAGAACCCAGCATTAAGAACATGGAATTTAGAACACAGAATTTAGAATATAGAATACAATATACTGAATTTCGAATATAGAATATAGAATGCAGAACACAGAATATGGAATGTAGAATATGGAATGCAGAATATTGAATAAAGAATATTGAATGTAGAACACAGTATATAGAATATAGATTAGAGAATATAGAACGCAGAATTTAGAACATGGAATGCAGAACACAGAATTTGGAATATAGAATACAGAATACTTTATATAGAATTTAGAATATAGAATGTAGAACACAGAATTTAGTATAGAGAATTCAGAATACTGAATATAGAATTTAGAATATAGAATGTAGAACACAGAATTTAGAATATAGTCTACGGAGTGCAGAATATAGAATATAGAATAATGAGCACAAAATTTAGAATAGAGAATATAGAATCCAGAATTTAGAACAAGGAATGCAGAACACTGAATTTAGAATATGCAATACAGAATACTAAATATAGAATATGAATATACAATGTAGGACACAGAATTAAGAATATAGAATACAGAATACTGAATATAGTATTAGGAATATCCAATGTAGAACACAGAATATAGAATATAGAATACGGAATGCAGAAAACAGAATACAGAATATAGAATGTAGACCACAGAATATAGAATATGGAAAACAGAATACAAAACCCAGAATTGAGAATATGGAATGCAGAACACAGAATTTAGAATATACAAAACAGAATACTGAATATAGAATTTCGAATATAGAATGTAGAACACAGAATTTAGAATATAGAATAAAGAATACTGAATATAGATTTTAGAAGATAGAATGTAGAACACAGAATATATAATATAGAATAGAGAATAAAGAACCCAGAACTTAGAACACGGAAAGCAGACACAGAATTTAGAATATAGAATACAGAATACTTAATACAAAATTTACAGTATACTATTTGAACACAGAGTATAGAATATAGAATACGGAGTACTGAATATAGAATTCACAATATAGAATGTAGAACACAGAATTTAGAATATAGAGTATAGAATACTGAATATAGAATTTAGAATATAGAAAGTAGAACAGAGAAAATAGAATATAGAATACAGAATATAGAACCCAAAATTTAGAACATGGAATGCAGAACAGAGAATTTAGAATATAGAATATAGAATACTGAATTTCGAATTTAGAATATAGAATGAAGAACACAGAATATGGAATGTAGAATATGTAATGCAGAATATTGAATACAGAATATAGAATGTAGAACACAGAATTTAGAATATGGAAAACAGAATATAGAAACTAGAATTTAGAACATGGAATGCAGAACACAGAATTTAGAATATAGAATACAGAATACTGAATATAGAATTTAGAAGATAGAATGTAGAACACAGAATATAGAATATAGAATACAGAATATAGAACCCAGAACTTAGAACACGGAAAGCAGACACAGAATTTAGAATATAGAATACAGAATACTTAAAAAAAATTTACAGTATACAATTTGAACAGAGTATAGAATATAGAATACGGAGTACTGAATATAGAATTTAGAATATAGAATGTAGAACACAGAATATAGAACATAGAATAGAGTATATGGAACACAAAATTTAGAACATGGAATGCAGAACACAGAATTTAGAATATAGAATGCAGAATACTGAATATAGAATTAAGAATATAGAATTTAGAACACAGAATATAGAATATAGAATACAGAATATAGAACACAAAGTTTACTACTTGGAATGCAGTACACAGGATTTAAAATATAGAACAGCAATACTGAATAAAGAATATGAATATACAATGTAGAACACAGAATTTAGAATATAGAATGTAGAACACAGAATATAGAATATAGAATACAGAATATAGAAACCAAAATTTACAACATGGAATGCAGAACAGAGAATTTAGAATATAGAATACCGAATACTGATTATAGAATATGAATATAAAATATAGAACACAGAATTTAGAACATACAATACAGATAACTGAATATAGAATTTACAATATACAATATAAAACACAGAATTTAGAATATAGAATACAGAATACTGAATATACAATTTAGAATATTGAATGTAGAACACAGATATGGAATGTAGAATACGGAATGCAGAATATTGAATACAGAGTATAGAATGAAGAACACAGGATTTAGAATATGGAAAACAGAATATATAACACACAATATAGAACATGGAATGCAGAACACAGAATTTAGAATATAGAATACAGATTACTGAATATAGAATTTAGAATATAGAATGGAGAACACAGAATTTAGAATATAGAATTTAGAATACTGTGTATAGAATGTAGAATATACAATGTAGAACACAGAAATTAGAATATAGAATACAGATACTGAATATAGAATTTAGAATATTCAATGTAGTACACAGAATACAGAATATAGAAAACGGAATTCAGAATATAGAATACAGAATATTGAACACAAAATTTAGAACATGTAATGCACAACACAGAATATAGAATATAGAATACCTAATACTGAATAAAGAAAATGAGTATACAATTTTGAACACAGAATTCAGAATATAGAATAAAAAATACTGAATATAGAACATAGAATATAGAATGTACAACACAGAATACAGAATATAGACTACAGAATGCAGAATATAGAATATAGAATATAGAATATAGAATGATGAACACAAAATCTGGAATATAGAATAGAGAATACAGACCCCAGAATTAAGAAAATGGAATTTAGAACACATTATTTAGAATATGGAATACAGAATACTGAATTTGGAATTTAGAATATAGAATGTAGAACACAAATTATGGAATGTAGAATATGGAATGCAGAATATTGAATTCACAATATAGAATGTAGAACACAGAATTTAGAATATATAGTATAGAATACTGAATATAGTATTTAGAATATAGAATGAGGAACACAGAAAATAGAATATAGAATACAGAATATAGAACCCAAAATTTAGAACATGGAATGCAGAACAGAGAATTTAGAATATAGAATACAGAATACTGAATATAGTATTTGAATATACAATGTAGAACACAGAATATAGAATATAGAATACGGAATGCAGAATATAATATACAGAAGATAGAATATAGAACACAGAATATAGAATATGGAAAACAGAATATACAACCCAGAATTAAGAACATGGAATGCAGAACACAGAATTTAGAATATAGAATACAGAATACTTTATATATAATTTAGAATATAGAATGTAGAACACAGAATATAGAATATAGACTACGGAATGCAGAATATAGGATACAGGATATAGAATTACGAACACAAATTATAGAATATATAATAGAGTATATAGAACCCAGAATTAAGAATATGGAGTTTAGAACACAGAATTTAGAATATAGAATACAAAATACTGAATTTCGAATTTAGATTATAGAATGTAGAACACAGAATATAGAATATAGATTAGAGAATATAGAACGCAGAATTTAGAAAATGGAATGCAGAACACAGAATTTGAAATATAATATACAGAATACTGAATATAGAATTTAGAATATAGAATGTAGAACACAGAATATAGATTATAGAATAGAGAATACAGAACCCAGAATTTTGAACATGGAATTCCTAACACCGAATTTAGAATATAGAATACAGAATACTGAATATAGAATTTCGAACATAAAACGCGGAACACAGAATTTACAATATAGAATACAGAATACTTAATATAGAATTTAGAACATAGAATGCGGAACACAACAATTAGAATATAGAATACAAATACTGAATACAGATTTTAAAACATGGAATGCATAACCCAGAATATAGAATATAGAATACGGAATACTGAATATAGAATTAAGAATGTAGAATGAAGAACAGAGAATATAGAATCTAGAGTATAGAATATAGAAACCAGAATTAGAACATGGAATGCAGAAAACAGAATTTAGAATATAGAATAAGATTACTGAATATAGAATTTAGAATATAGAATGTAGAACACAGAGTATAGAATATTGAATACGGAATACTGAATATAGGATTTAGATTATAGAATGTAGGACACAGAATATAGAATGTAGAAAACGGAATGCAAAATATAGAATACAGAATACAGAATGTAGAACACACAATGTAGAATATGGAAAACAGAATACAGAACCAAGAATTTAGAACATGGAATGCAGAACACAGAGTTTAGAATATAGAATACAGAATACTGAATATCGAATTTAGAATATTGAATGTAGAACACAGAATATAGAATATATTATGCAGAATACTGAATATAGAATTTAGAACATTGAATGCAGAACACAGAATTTAGAATATAGAATGCAGAATACTGTATATAGAACTTAGAATATAGAATGAGAACACAGAATATAGAATATAGTCTACAGAATGCAGAATATAGAATATAGAATATAGAATATAGAATGATGAACACAAAATCTGGAATATAGAATAGAGAATACAGAACACAGAATTAAGAACATGGAATATAGAACACATTATTTAGAATAAAAATACAGAATACTGAATTTCGAATTTAGAATATAGAATGTAGAACACAAAATATGGAATGTAGAATATGGAATGCAGAATATTGAATTCACAATATAGAATGTAGAACACAGAATTTAGAATATAGAGTATAGAATACTGAATATAGAATTTAGAATATAGAATGTAGAACACAGAAAATAGAATATAGAATAAAAATATAGAACACAAAATTTAAAACATGGAATGCAGAACAGAGAATTTAGAATATAGAATACAGAATACTGAATTTCGAATTTAGAATATAGAATGTAGAACACAGAATATGGAATGTAGAATATGGAATGCAGAACATTGAATACAGAATATAGAATGTAGAACACAGAATTTTGAATACGGAAAACAGAATATAGATCCCAGAATTTAGAACATGGAATGCAGAACACAGAATTTAGAATATAGAATACAGAATACTTTATATAGAATTTAGAATATAGAATGTAGAACACAGAATATAGAATATAGACTACGGAATGCAGAATATAGAATATAGAGTATAGAATGATGAACACACATTATAGAATATAGAATAGAGAATATAGAACCCGGAATTAAGAACATGGATTGTAGAACACAGAATTTAGAATATAGAATACAGAATACTGAAGTTCGAATTTAGGATATAGAATAGAACACAGAATATGGAATGTATAATATGGAATGCAGAATATTGAATACAGAATATAGAATGTAGAACACAGAATTTAGAATATGGAAAACAGAATACAGAACCCAGAATTTAGAACATTGAATGCAGAACTAGGAAGTTATAATATAGAATACAGAATACTTTATATAGAATTTAAAATATACAAAGTAGAACACAGAATATAGAATATAGACTACGGAATTCAGAATATAGTATATAGGATATAGAATTATGAACACAAATTTTACAATATAGAATAGAGTACATAGAACCCAGCATTAAGAACATGGAATTTAGAACACAGAATTTAGAATATAGAATACAATATACTGAATTTCGAATATAGAATATAGAATGCAGAACACAGAATATGGAATGTAGAATATGGAATGCAGAATATTGAATAAAGAATATTGAATGTAGAACACAGTATATAGAATATAGATTAGAGAATATAGAACGCAGAATTTAGAACATGGAATGCAGAACACAGAATTTGGAATATAGAATACAGAATACTTTATATAGAATTTAGAATATAGAATGTAGAACACAGAATTTAGTATAGAGAATTCAGAATACTGAATATAGAATTTAGAATATAGAATGTAGAACACAGAATTTAGAATATAGTCTACGGAGTGCAGAATATAGAATATAGAATAATGAGCACAAAATTTAGAATAGAGAATATAGAATCCAGAATTTAGAACAAGGAATGCAGAACACTGAATTTAGAATATGCAATACAGAATACTAAATATAGAATATGAATATACAATGTAGGACACAGAATTAAGAATATAGAATACAGAATACTGAATATAGTATTAGGAATATCCAATGTAGAACACAGAATATAGAATATAGAATACGGAATGCAGAAAACAGAATACAGAATATAGAATGTAGACCACAGAATATAGAATATGGAAAACAGAATACAAAACCCAGAATTGAGAATATGGAATGCAGAACACAGAATTTAGAATATACAAAACAGAATACTGAATATAGAATTTCGAATATAGAATGTAGAACACAGAATTTAGAATATAGAATAAAGAATACTGAATATAGATTTTAGAAGATAGAATGTAGAACACAGAATATATAATATAGAATAGAGAATAAAGAACCCAGAACTTAGAACACGGAAAGCAGACACAGAATTTAGAATATAGAATACAGAATACTTAATACAAAATTTACAGTATACTATTTGAACACAGAGTATAGAATATAGAATACGGAGTACTGAATATAGAATTTAGAATATAGAATGTAGAACACAGAATATAGAACATAGAATAGAGTATATGGAAAACAAAATTTCGAACATGGAAATCAGAACACAGAATTTAGAATATAGAATGCAGAATACTGAATATAGAATTAAGAATATTGAATTTAGGACACAGAATATAGAATATAGAATACAGAATAAAGAACACAAAATTTAGAACATGGAATGCAGTACACAGAATTTAAAATATAGAACAGCAATACTGAATATAGAATATCAATATACAATGTAGAACACAAAATTTAGAATATAGAATACAGAATACTGAATTTGGAATTTAAAATATAGAATGTAGAACACAGAATATGGAATGTAGAAAATGGAATGCAGAATATTGAACACAGAATATAGAATGTAGAACACAGAATTTAGAATATGGAAAACAGAATACAGAACCCAGAATTTAGAACATTGAATGCAGAACTCGGAATTTAGAATATAGAATACAGATTACTGAATATAGAATTTAGAATATACAATGTAGAACACCGAACTTAGAATATAGAATACAGAATACTGAATATAGAATTTAGTATATACAATGTAGAACACTGAATATAGAATATAGAATACGGAATGCAGAATACAGAATACAGAAGATAGAATATAGAACACAGAATATAGAATATGGGAAACAGAATACAAATCCCAAAACTGAGAACATGGAATGAAGAACACAGAATTTAGAATATAGAAAACCGAATACTGAATATAGAATTTCAAATATAGAATGATGAACACAGAATTCAGAATATTGAATAAAGAATACTGAATATTGAATTAAGAATATACAATGTACAACACAGTATATAGAATATAGATTAGAGAATATAGAACCCAGAATTTAGAACATGGAATGCAGAACACCGAATTTAGAATATAGAATACAGAATACTTTATATAGAATTTAGAATATAGAATGTAGAACACAGAATATAGAATATACACTACGGAATGCAGAATATAATATATAGTATATAGAATTATGAACACAAATTATACAATATAGAATAGAGAATATAGGACCCAGGATTAAGAACATGGAATTTAGAACACAGAATTTAGAATATAGAATACATAATACTGAATTTCGAATTTAGAATATAGAATGTAGAACACAGAATATGGAATGTAGAATATGGAATGCAGAATATTGAATAAAGAATATAAAATGTAGAACACAGTATATAGAATATAGATTAGAAAATATAGAACGCAGAATTTAGAACATGGAATGCCGAATACAGAATTTGGAATATAGAATACAGAAAACTTTATATAGAATTTAGAATATAGATTGTAGAACACAGAATTTAGAATAGAGAATACAGAATACTGAATAAAGCATTTAGAACATTGAATTTAGAACACAGAATGTAGAATATATTATGCAGAATACTGAATATAGAATTTAGAACATTGAATGCAGAACACAGAATTTAGAATATAGAATGCAGAATACTGTATATAGAATTTAGAATTTAGAATGTAGAACACAGAATATAGAATATAGAATACAGAATATAGAACACAAAATTTAGAACATGGAATGCACAACACAGAATTTAGAATATTGAATATCGAATACTGAATATAGAATATGAATATACAATGTAGATCACAGAATTTAGAATATAGAATACAGATACTGAATATAGAAATTAGAATATACAATGTAGAACACAGAATATAGAATATAGAATACGGAATTCACAATACAGAATACAGAATATAGAACAAAAATTTAGAAAATATAATGCACAACACAGAATATAGAATATAGAATACCGAATACTGAATATAGAAAATGAGTATACAATTTTGAACACAGAATTTAGAATATAGTATAAAGACTACTGAATATAGAACTTAGATTATAGAATGTACAACACAGAATACAGAATATAGACTACAGAATGCAGAATATAGAATATAGAATATAGAATATAGAATGATGAACACAAAATCTGGAATATAGAATAGAGAATACAGAACCCAGAATTAAGAACATGGAATGTAGAACACATTATTTAGAATATAGAATACAGAATACTGAATTTCGAATTTAGAATATAGAATGTAGAACACAAAATATGGAATGTAGAATATGGAATGCAGAATATTGAATTCACAATATAGAATGTAGAACACAGAATTTAGAATATAGAGTATAGAATACTGAATATAGAATTTAGAATATAGAAAGTAGAACAGAGAAAATAGAATATAGAATACAGAATATAGAACCCAAAATTTAGAACATGGAATGCAGAACAGAGAATTTAGAATATAGAATATAGAATACTGAATTTCGAATTTAGAATATAGAATGAAGAACACAGAATATGGAATGTAGAATATGTAATGCAGAATATTGAATACAGAATATAGAATGTAGAACACAGAATTTAGAATATGGAAAACAGAATATAGAAACTAGAATTTAGAACATGGAATGCAGAACACAGAATTTAGAATATAGAATACAGAATACTGAATATAGAATTTAGAAGATAGAATGTAGAACACAGAATATAGAATATAGAATACAGAATATAGAACCCAGAACTTAGAACACGGAAAGCAGACACAGAATTTAGAATATAGAATACAGAATACTTAAAAAAAATTTACAGTATACAATTTGAACAGAGTATAGAATATAGAATACGGAGTACTGAATATAGAATTTAGAATATAGAATGTAGAACACAGAATATAGAACATAGAATAGAGTATATGGAACACAAAATTTAGAACATGGAATGCAGAACACAGAATTTAGAATATAGAATGCAGAATACTGAATATAGAATTAAGAATATAGAATTTAGAACACAGAATATAGAATATAGAATACAGAATATAGAACACAAAGTTTACTACTTGGAATGCAGTACACAGGATTTAAAATATAGAACAGCAATACTGAATATAGAATATGAATATACAATGTAGAAAACAGAATTTAGAATATAGAATACAGAATACTGAATATCGAATTTAGAATATTGAATGTAGGACAAAGAATGTAGAATATATTATGCAGAATACTGAATATAGAATTTAGAACAATGAATGCAGAATACAGAATTAAGAATATAGAATGCAGAATACTGTATATAGAATTTAGAATATAGAATGTAGAACCCAGAATATAGAATATAGACTACGGAATGCAGAATATAGAACAAAGAATATAGAATGATGGACACAAATTATAGAATATAGAATAGAGAATATAGAACCCAGAATTAAGAACATGTAATATTGAACACAGAATTTAGAATATAAAATACAAAATACTGAAATTCAAATTTAGAATATAGAATGTAGAACACAGAATATAGAATATAGTATACAGAATATAGAACACAAAATTTAGAACATGGAATGCAGTACACAGAATTTAGAATATAGAATACAGATTACTGAATATAGAATTTAGAATATAGAATGGAGAACACAGAATTTAGAATATAGATTTTAGAATAATGAATATAGAATTAAGAATATAGAATTTAGAACACAGAATATAGAATATAGAATACATAATATAGAACACAAAATTTAGAACATGGAATGCACAACACAGAATTTAGAATGTAGAATACAGATACTGAATATAGAATTTAGAATATACAATGTAGAACACAGAATATAGAATATAGAATACGGAATTCAGAATATAGAATACAGAATATAGAACACAAAATTTAGAACATGTAATGCACAACACAGAATATAGAATATAGAGTACCGAATACTGAATATAGAAAATGAGTATACAATTTTGAACACAGAATTTAGAATATAGAATAAAGAATACTGAATATAGAATTTAGAAAATACAATGTAGAACACTGAATATAGATTATAGAATACGGAATGCAGAATATAGAATACAGAAAATAGAATATAGAACACAGAATATAGAATATGGAAAACAGAATACTGAATATAGAATTTCAAATATAGAATGATGAACACAGAATTTAGAATATAGAATAAAGAATACTGAAAATTGAATTAAGAATATAGAATGTAGAACACAGTATTGAGAATATAGATTAGAGAATATAGAACCCAGAATATAGAACATGGAATGCAGAACACAGAATTTAGAATATAGAATACAGAATACTTTATAAAGAATTTAGAATATAGAATGTAGAACACAGAATATAGAATATAGACTTCGGAATGCAGAATATAGGATATAGGATATAGAATGATGAACACAAATTATAGAATATAGAATAGAGAATATAGAATCCAGAATTAAGAACATGGAATTTGGAACACAGAATTTAGAATATAGAATACAAAATATTGAATTTCGAAATTAGAATATAGAATGTAGAACACAGAATATGGAATGTAGAATATGGAATGCAGAATATTAAATACAGAACATAGAATGTAGAACACAGTATATAGAATATAGATTAGAGAATATAGAACGCAGAATTTAGAACATGGAATGCAGAACACAGAATTTGGAATATAAAATACAGAATACTGAATATAGAATTTAGAATATAGAATGTAGAACACAGAATATAGATTATAGAATAGAGAATATAGAACCCAGAATTTTGAACATGGAATTCCGAACACCGAATTTAGAATATAGAATACAGAATACTGAATATAGAATTTAGAACATAGAATGCGGAACACAGCAATTAGAATATAGAATACAAATACTGAATACAGATTTTAAAACATGGAATGCAGAACCCAGAATATAGAATATAGAATACGGAATACTGAATATAGAATTAAGAATGTAGAATGAAGAACAGAGAATATAGAATATAGAGTATAGAATATAGAAACCAGAATTAGAACATGGAATGCAGAAAACAGAATTTAGAATATAGAATACAGAATACTTAATATAGAATTTAGAATATAGAATGTAGAACACAGAGTATAGAATATAGAATACGGAATACTGAATATAGGATTTAGATTATAGAATGTAGGACACAGAATATAGAATGTAGAAAATGGAATGCAAAATATAGAATACAGAATACAGAATGTATAACACACAATGTAGAATATGGAATACAGAATACAGATCCGAGAATTTAGAACATGGAATGCAGAACACAGAGTTTAGAATATAGAATACAGAACACTGAATATAAAATTTTGAATATAGAATGTAGAACACAGAATATGGAATGTAGAATACGGAATGCAGAATATTGAATACACAATATAGAATGTAGAACACAGAATTTAAAATATAGGGTATAGAATACTGAAAATAGAATTTAGAATATAGAATGAAGAACACAGAAAATAGAGTATAGAATACAGAATATAGAACCCAAAATTTAGAACATGCAATGCAGAACAGAGAATTTAGAATATAGAATACTGAATACTGAATATAGAATTTAGAATATACAATGTAGAACACAGTATATAGAATATAGAATACGGAATGCAGAATAAAATATATAGAAAATAGAATATAGAACACAGAATATAGAATATGGAAAACAGAATACAAAACCCAGAATTGAGAACATGGAATGAAGAACACAGAATTGAGAATACAGAAAACAGAATACTGAATATAGAATTTCAAATATAGAATGTTGAACACAGAATTTAGAATATAGGATAAAGAATACTGAATATTGTATTTAGAATATAGAATGTAGAACACAGTATATAGGATATATATTTGAGAATATAGAAACCAGAATTTAGAACATGGAATGCAGAACACAGAATTTACAATATAGAATACAGAATACTGAATATAGAATTTGGAATATACAATGTAGAACACAGAATATAGAATATAGACTAAGGAATGCAGAATATAGAATATAGAGTATATAATAATGAACACACATAATAGAATATAGAATAGAGAATATAGAACCCAGAATTAAGAACATGGAATGCAGAACACAGAATTTAGAATATAAATACAGAATACTGAATTTCGAATTTAGAAAAAAATGTAGAACACATAATATAGAATATAGAATACAGATTATAGAACACAAATTTAGAACATGGAATGCAGTACACAGAATTTAAAATATAGAACAGCAATACTGAATAAAGAATATGAATATACAATGTAGAACACAGAATTTAGAATATAGAATGTAGAACACAGAATATAGAATATAGAATACAGAATATAGAAACCAAAATTTACAATATGGAATGCAGAACAGAGAATTTAGAATATAGAATACCGAATACTGATTATAGAATATGAATATAAAATATAGAACACAGAATTAAGAACATAGAATACAGATTACTGAATATAGAATTTACAATATACAATATAAAACACAGAATTTAGAATATAGAATACAGAATACTGAATATACAATTTAGAATATTGAATGTAGAACACAGATATGGAATGTAGAATACGGAATGCAGAATATTGAATACAGAATATAGAATGTAGAACACAGGATTTAGAGTATGGAAAACAGAATATATAACACACAATATAGAACATGGAATGCAGAACACAGAATTTAGAATATAGAATACAGATTACTGAATATAGAATTTAGAATATAGAATGGAGAACACAGAATTTAGAATACAGATTTTAGAATACTGTATATAGAATTTAGAATATACAATGTAGAACACAGAAATTAGAATATAGAATACAGATACTGAATATAGAATTTAGAATATTCAATGTAGTACACAGAATACAGAATATAGAATACGGAATTCAGAATATAGAATACAGAATATTGAACACAAAATTTAGAACATGTAATGCACAACACAGAATATAGAATATAGAATACCTAATACTGAATAAAGAAAATGAGTATACAGTTTTGAACACAGAATTCAGAATATAGAATAAAAAATACTGAATATAGAACATAGAATATAGAATGTACAACACAGAATACAGAATATAGACTACAGAATGCAGAATATAGAATATAGAATATAGAATATAGAATGATGAACACAAAATCTGGAATATAGAATAGAGAATACAGACCCCAGAATTAAGAAAATGGAATGTAGAACACATTATTTAGAATATGGAATACAGAATACTGAATTTCGAATTTAGAATATAGAATGTAGAACACAAATTATGGAATGTAGAATATGGAATGCAGAATATTGAATTCACAATATAGAATGTAGAACACAGAATTTAGAATATATAGTATAGAATACTGAATATAGTATTTAGAATATAGAATGAGGAACACAGAAAATAGAATATAGAATACAGAATATAGAACCCAAAATTTAGAACATGGAATGCAGAACAGAGAATTTAGAATATAGAATACAGAATACTGAATATAGTATTTGAATATACAATGTAGAACACAGAATATAGAATATAGAATACGGAATGCAGAATATAATATACAGAAGATAGAATATAGAACACAGAATATAGAATATGGAAAACAGAATATACAACCCAGAATTAAGAACATGGAATGCAGAACACAGAATTTAGAATATAGAATACAGAATACTTTATATAGAATTTAGAATATAGAATGTAGAACACAGAATATAGAATATAGACTACGGAATGCAGAATATAGGATACAGGATATAGAATTACGAACACAAATTATAGAATATATAATAGAGTATATAGAACCCAGAATTAAGAATATGGAGTTTAGAACACAGAATTTAGAATATAGAATACAAAATACTGAATTTCGAATTTAGATTATAGAATGTAGAACACAGAATATAGAATATAGATTAGAGAATATAGAACGCAGAATTTAGAAAATGGAATGCAGAACACAGAATTTGAAATATAATATACAGAATACTGAATATAGAATTTAGAATATAGAATGTAGAACACAGAATATAGATTATAGAATAGAGAATACAGAACCCAGAATTTTGAACATGGAATTCCTAACACCGAATTTAGAATATAGAATACAGAATACTGAATATAGAATTTCGAACATAAAACGCGGAACACAGAATTTACAATATAGAATACAGAATACTTAATATAGAATTTAGAACATAGAATGCGGAACACAACAATTAGAATATAGAATACAAATACTGAATACAGATTTTAAAACATGGAATGCATAACCCAGAATATAGAATATAGAATACGGAATACTGAATATAGAATTAAGAATGTAGAATGAAGAACAGAGAATATAGAATCTAGAGTATAGAATATAGAAACCAGAATTAGAACATGGAATGCAGAAAACAGAATTTAGAATATAGAATAAGATTACTGAATATAGAATTTAGAATATAGAATGTAGAACACAGAGTATAGAATATTGAATACGGAATACTGAATATAGGATTTAGATTATAGAATGTAGGACACAGAATATAGAATGTAGAAAACGGAATGCAAAATATAGAATACAGAATACAGAATGTAGAACACACAATGTAGAATATGGAAAACAGAATACAGAACCAAGAATTTAGAACATGGAATGCAGAACACAGAGTTTAGAATATAGAATACAGAATACTGAATTTCGAATTTAGAATATAGAATGTAGAACACAGAATATGGAATGTAGAATATGGAATGCAGAATATTGAATTCACAATATAGAATGTAGAACACAGAATTTAGAATATAGAGTATAGAATACTGAATATAGAATTTAGAATATAGAATGTAGAACACAGAAAATAGAATATAGAATACAAAATATAGAACACAAAATTTAAAACATGGAATGCAGAACAGAGAATTTAGAATATAGAATACAGAATACTGAATTTCGAATTTAGAATATAGAATGTAGAACACAGAATATGGAATGTAGAATATGGAATGCAGAATATTGAATACAGAATATAGAATGTAGAACACAGAATTTTGAATATGGAAAACAGAATATAGAACCCAGAATTTAGAACATGGAATGCAGAACACAGAATTTAGAATATAGAATACAGAATACTTTATATAGAATTTAGAATATAGAATGTAGAACACAGAATATAGAATATAGACTACGGAATGCAGAATATAGAATATAGAATATAGAATGATGAACACACATTATAGAATATAGAATAGAGAATATAGAACCCGGAATTAAGAACATGGATTGTAGAACACAGAATTTAGAATATAGAATACAGAATACTGAAGTTCGAATTTAGGATATAGAATAGAACACAGAATATGGAATGTAGAATATGGAATGCAGAATATTGAATACAGAATATAGAATGTAGAACACAGAATTTAGAATATGGAAAACAGAATACAGAACCCAGAATTTAGAACATTGAATGCAGAACTAGGAATTTATAATATAGAATACAGAATACTTTATATAGAATTTAAAATATACAAAGTAGAACACAGAATATAGAATATAGACTACGGAATTCAGAATATAGTATATAGGATATAGAATTATGAACACAAATTTTACAATATAGAATAGAGTACATAGAACCCAGAATTAAGAACATGGAATTTAGAACACAGAATTTAGAATATAGAATACAATATACTGAATTTCGAATATAGAATATAGAATGCAGAACACAGAATATGGAATGTAGAATATGGAATGCAGAATATTGAATAAAGAATATTGAATGTAGAACACAGTATATAGAATATAGATTAGAGAATATAGAACGCAGAATTTAGAACATGGAATGCAGAACACAGAATTTGGAATATAGAATACAGAATACTTTATATAGAATTTAGAATATAGAATGTAGAACACAGAATTTAGTATAGAGAATTCAGAATACTGAATATAGAATTTAGAATATAGAATGTAGAACACAGAATTTAGAATATAGACTACGGAGTGCAGAATATAGAATATAGAATAATGAGCACAAAATTTAGAATAGAGAATATAGAATCCAGAATTTAGAACAAGGAATGCAGAACACTGAATTTAGAATATGCAATACAGAATACTAAATATAGAATATGAATATACAATGTAGAACACAGAATTAAGAATATAGAATACAGAATACTGAATATAGTATTAGGAATATCCAATGTAGAACACAGAATATAGAATATAGAATACGGAATGCAGAAAACAGAATACAGAAAATAGAATGTAGACCACAGAATATAGAATATGGAAAACAGAATACAAAACCCAGAATTGAGAACATGGAATGCAGAACACAGAATTTAGAATATAGAAAACAGAATACTGAATATAGAATTTCGAATATAGAATGTAGAACACAGAATTTAGAATATAGAATAAAGAATACTGAATATAGATTTTAGAAGATAGAATGTAGAACACAGAATATAGAATAGAGAATAGAGAATAAAGAACCCAGAACTTAGAACACGGAAAGCAGACACAGAATTTAGAATATAGAATACAGAATACTTAATACAAAATTTACAGTATACAATTTGAACACAGAGTATAGAATATAGAATACGGAGTACTGAATATAGAATTTAGAATATAGAATGTAGAACACAGAATATAGAACATAGAATAGAGTATATGGAACACAAAATTTCGAACATGGAAATCAGAACACAGAATTTAGAATATAGAATGCAGAATACTGAATATAGAATTAAGAATATTGAATTTAGAACACAGAATATAGAATATAGAATACAGAATAAAGAACACAAAATTTAGAACATGGAATGCAGTACACAGAATTTAAAATATAGAACAGCAATACTGAATATAGAATATCAATATACAATGTAGAACACAGAATTTAGAATATAGAATACAGAATACTGAATTTGGAATTTAAAATATAGAATGTAGAACACAGAATATGGAATGTAGAAAATGGAATGCAGAATATTGAACACAGAATATAGAATGTAGAACACAGAATTTAGAATATGGAAAACAGAATACAGAACCCAGAATTTAGAACATTGAATGCAGAACTCGGAATTTAGAATATAGAATACAGATTACTGAATATAGAATTTAGAATATACAATGTAGAACACCGAACTTAGAATATAGAATACAGAATACTGAATATAGAATTTAGTATATACAATGTAGAACACTGAATATAGAATATAGAATACGGAATGCAGAATACAGAATACAGAAGATAGAATATAGAACACAGAATATAGAATATGGGAAACAGAATACAAAACCCAGAACTGAGAACATGGAATGAAGAACACAGAATTTAGAATATAGAAAACCGAATACTGAATATAGAATTTCAAATATAGAATGATGAACACAGAATTCAGAATATTGAATAAAGAATACTGAATATTGAATTAAGAATATACAATGTACAACACAGTATATAGAATATAGATTAGAGAATATAGAACCCAGAATTTAGAACATGGAATGCAGAACACCGAATTTAGAATATAGAATACAGAATACTTTATATAGAATTTAGAATATAGAATGTAGAACACAGAATATAGAATATACACTACGGAATGCAGAATATAATATATAGTATATAGAATTATGAACACAAATTATACAATATAGAATAGAGAATATAGGACCCAGGATTAAGAACATGGAATTTAGAACACAGAATTTAGAATATAGAATACATAATACTGAATTTCGAATTTAGAATATAGAATGTAGAACACAGAATATGGAATGTAGAATATGAAATGCAGAATATTGAATAAAGAATATAAAATGTAGAACACAGTATATAGAACATAGATTAGAAAATATAGAACGCAGAATTTAGAACATGGAATGCCGAATACAGAATTTGGAATATAGAATACAGAAAACTTTATATAGAATTTAGAATATAGATTGTAGAACACAGAATTTAGAATAGAGAATACAGAATACTGAATAAAGGATTTAGAATATTGAATTTAGAACACAGAATGTAGAATATATTATGCAGAATACAGAATATAGAATTTAGAACATTGAATGCAGAACACAGAATTTAGAATATAGAATGCAGAATACTGTATATAGAATTTAGAATATAGAATGTAGAACACAGAATATAAAATATAGACTACGGAATGCAGAATATAAAATAAAGAATATAGAATGATGAACACAAATTATAGAATATAGAATAGAGAATATAGAACCCAGAATTAAGAACATGGAATGTTGAACACAGAATTTAGAATATAGAATACAAAATACTGAATTTCGAATTTAGAATATAGAATGTAGAACACAGAATATAGAATATAGAATACAGAATATAGAACACAAAATTTAGAACATGGAATGCACAACACAGAATTTAGAATATTGAATATCGAATACTGAATATAGAATATGAATATACAATGTAGATCACAGAATTTAGAATATAGAATACAGATACTGAATATAGAAATTAGAATATACAATGTAGAACACAGAATATAGAATATAGAATACGGAATTCACAATACAGAATACAGAATATAGAACAAAAATTTAGAAAATGTAATGCACAACACAGAATATAGAATATAGAATACCGAATACTGAATATAGAAAATGAGTATACAATTTTGAACACAGAATTTAGAATATAGTATAAAGACTACTGAATATAGAACTTAGATTATAGAATGTACAACACAGAATACAGAATATAGACTACAGAATGCAGAATATAGAATATAGAATATAGAATATAGAATGATGAACACAAAATCTGGAATATAGAATAGAGAATACAGAACCCAGAATTAAGAACATGGAATGTAGAACACATTATTTAGAATATAGAATACAGAATACTGAATTTCGAATTTAGAATATAGAATGTAGAACACAAAATATGGAATGTAGAATATGGAATGCAGAATATTGAATTCACAATATAGAATGTAGAACACATAATTTAGAATATAGAGTATAGAATACTGAATATAGAA
Source organism: Vicugna pacos (assembly GCF_048564905.1). NCBI lineage: Eukaryota > Metazoa > Chordata > Mammalia > Artiodactyla > Camelidae > Vicugna > Vicugna pacos. The sequence continues at coordinate 5,136,617 of NW_027328737.1, forward strand.
TTTAGAATATAGAAAGTAGAACAGAGAAAATAGAATATAGAATACAGAATATAGAACCCAAAATTTAGAACATGGAATGCAGAACAGAGAATTTAGAATATAGAATATAGAATACTGAATTTCGAATTTAGAATATAGAATGAAGAACACAGAATATGGAATGTAGAATATGTAATGCAGAATATTGAATACAGAATATAGAATGTAGAACACAGAATTTAGAATATGGAAAACAGAATATAGAAACTAGAATTTAGAACATGGAATGCAGAACACAGAATTTAGAATATAGAATACAGAATACTGAATATAGAATTTAGAAGATAGAATGTAGAACACAGAATATAGAATATAGAATAGAGAATATAGAACCCAGAACTTAGAACACGGAAAGCAGACACAGAATTTAGAATATAGAATACATAATACTGAAGTTCGAATTTAGGATATAGAATAGAACACAGAATATGGAATGTAGAATATGGAATGCAGAATATTGAATACAGAATATAGAATGTAGAACACAGAATTTAGAATATGGAAAACAGAATACAGAACCCAGAATTTAGAACATTGAATGCAAAACAAGGAATTTATAATATAGAATACAGAATACTTTATATAGAATTTAAAATATACAAAGTAGAACACAGAATATAGAATATAGACTACGGAATTCAGAATATAGTATATAGGATATAGAATTATGAACACAAATTTTACAATATAGAATAGAGTACATAGAACCCAGAATTAAGAACATGGAATTTAGAACACAGAATTTAGAATATAGAATACAATATACTGAATTTCGAATATAGAATATAGAATGCAGAACACAGAATATGGAATGTAGAATATGGAATGCAGAATATTGAATAAAGAATATTGAATGTAGAACACAGTATATAGAATATAGATTAGAGAATATAGAACGCAGAATTTAGAACATGGAATGCAGAACACAGAATTTGGAATATAGAATACAGAATACTTTATATAGAATTTAGAATATAGAATGTAGAACACAGAATTTAGTATAGAGAATTCAGAATACTGAATATAGAATTTAGAATATAGAATGTAGAACACAGAATTTAGAATATAGACTACGGAGTGCAGAATATAGAATATAGAATAATGAGCACAAAATTTAGAATAGAGAATATAGAATCCAGAATTTAGAACAAGGAATGCAGAACACTGAATTTAGAATATGCAATACAGAATACTAAATATAGAATATGAATATACAATGTAGAACACAGAATTAAGAATATAGAATACAGAATACTGAATATAGTATTAGGAATATCCAATGTAGAACACAGAATATAGAATATAGAATACGGAATGCAGAAAACAGAATACAGAAAATAGAATGTAGACCACAGAATATAGAATATGGAAAACAGAATACAAAACCCAGAATTGAGAACATGGAATGCAGAACACAGAATTTAGAATATAGAAAACAGAATACTGAATATAGAATTTCGAATATAGAATGTAGAACACAGAATTTAGAATATAGAATAAAGAATACTGAATAAAGATTTTAGAAGATAGAATGTAGAACACAGAATATAGAATATAGAATAGAGAATAAAGAACCCAGAACTTAGAACACGGAAAGCAGACACAGAATTTAGAATATAGAATACAGAATACTTAATACAAAATTTACAGTATACAATTTGAACACAGAGTATAGAATATAGAATACGGAGTACTGAATATAGAATTTAGAATATAGAATGTAGAACACAGAATATAGAACATAGAATAGAGTATATGGAACACAAAATTTCGAACATGGAAATCAGAACACAGAATTTAGAATATAGAATGCAGAATACTGAATATAGAATTAAGAATATTGAATTTAGAACACAGAATATAGAATATAGAATACAGAATAAAGAACACAAAATTTAGAACATGGAATGCAGTACACAGAATTTAAAATATAGAACAGCAATACTGAATATAGAATATCAATATACAATGTAGAACACAGAATTTAGAATATAGAATACAGAATACTGAATTTGGAATTTAAAATATAGAATGTAGAACACAGAATATGGAATGTAGAAAATGGAATGCAGAATATTGAACACAGAATATAGAATGTAGAACACAGAATTTAGAATATGGAAAACAGAATACAGAACCCAGAATTTAGAACATTGAATGCAGAACTCGGAATTTAGAATATAGAATACAGATTACTGAATATAGAATTTAGAATATACAATGTAGAACACCGAACTTAGAATATAGAATACAGAATACTGAATATAGAATTTAGTATATACAATGTAGAACACTGAATATAGAATATAGAATACGGAATGCAGAATACAGAATACAGAAGATAGAATATAGAACACAGAATATAGAATATGGGAAACAGAATACAAAACCCAGAACTGAGAACATGGAATGAAGAACACAGAATTTAGAATATAGAAAACCGAATACTGAATATAGAATTTCAAATATAGAATGATGAACACAGAATTCAGAATATTGAATAAAGAATACTGAATATTGAATTAAGAATATACAATGTACAACACAGTATATAGAATATAGATTAGAGAATATAGAACCCAGAATTTAGAACATGGAATGCAGAACACCGAATTTAGAATATAGAATACAGAATACTTTATATAGAATTTAGAATATAGAATGTAGAACACAGAATATAGAATATACACTACGGAATGCAGAATATAATATATAGTATATAGAATTATGAACACAAATTATACAATATAGAATAGAGAATATAGGACCCAGGATTAAGAACATGGAATTTAGAACACAGAATTTAGAATATAGAATACATAATACTGAATTTCGAATTTAGAATATAGAATGTAGAACACAGAATATGGAATGTAGAATATGAAATGCAGAATATTGAATAAAGAATATAAAATGTAGAACACAGTATATAGAACATAGATTAGAAAATATAGAACGCAGAATTTAGAACATGGAATGCCGAATACAGAATTTGGAATATAGAATACAGAAAACTTTATATAGAATTTAGAATATAGATTGTAGAACACAGAATTTAGAATAGAGAATACAGAATACTGAATAAAGGATTTAGAATATTGAATTTAGAACACAGAATGTAGAATATATTATGCAGAATACTGAATATAGAATTTAGAACATTGAATGCAGAACACAGAATTTAGAATATAGAATGCAGAATACTGTATATAGAATTTAGAATATAGAATGTAGAACACAGAATATAAAATATAGACTACGGAATGCAGAATATAAAATAAAGAATATAGAATGATGAACACAAATTATAGAATATAGAATAGAGAATATAGAACCCAGAATTAAGAACATGGAATGTTGAACACAGAATTTAGAATATAGAATACAAAATACTGAATTTCGAATTTAGAATATAGAATGTAGAACACAGAATATAGAATATAGAATACAGAATATAGAACACAAAATTTAGAACATGGAATGCACAACACAGAATTTAGAATATTGAATATCGAATACTGAATATAGAATATGAATATACAATGTAGATCACAGAATTTAGAATATAGAATACAGATACTGAATATAGAAATTAGAATATACAATGTAGAACACAGAATATAGAATATAGAATACGGAATTCACAATACAGAATACAGAATATAGAACAAAAATTTAGAAAATGTAATGCACAACACAGAATATAGAATATAGAATACCGAATACTGAATATAGAAAATGAGTATACAATTTTGAACACAGAATTTAGAATATAGTATAAAGACTACTGAATATAGAACTTAGATTATAGAATGTACAACACAGAATACAGAATATAGACTACAGAATGCAGAATATAGAATATAGAATATAGAATATAGAATGATGAACACAAAATCTGGAATATAGAATAGAGAATACAGAACCCAGAATTAAGAACATGGAATGTAGAACACATTATTTAGAATATAGAATACAGAATACTGAATTTCGAATTTAGAATATAGAATGTAGAACACAAAATATGGAATGTAGAATATGGAATGCAGAATATTGAATTCACAATATAGAATGTAGAACACATAATTTAGAATATAGAGTATAGAATACTGAATATAGAATTTAGAATATAGAAAGTAGAACAGAGAAAATAGAATATAGAATACAGAATATAGAACCCAAAATTTAGAACATGGAATGCAGAACAGAGAATTTAGAATATAGAATATAGAATACTGAATTTCGAATTTAGAATATAGAATGAAGAACACAGAATATGGAATGTAGAATATGTAATGCAGAATATTGAATACAGAATATAGAATGTAGAACACAGAATTTAGAATATGGAAAACAGAATATAGAAACTAGAATTTAGAACATGGAATGCAGAACACAGAATTTAGAATATAGAATACAGAATACTGAATATAGAATTTAGAAGATAGAATGTAGAACACAGAATATAGAATATAGAATAGAGAATATAGAACCCAGAACTTAGAACACGGAAAGCAGACACAGAATTTAGAATATAGAATACATAATACTGAAGTTCGAATTTAGGATATAGAATAGAACACAGAATATGGAATGTAGAATATGGAATGCAGAATATTGAATACAGAATATAGAATGTAGAACACAGAATTTAGAATATGGAAAACAGAATACAGAACCCAGAATTTAGAACATTGAATGCAAAACAAGGAATTTATAATATAGAATACAGAATACTTTATATAGAATTTAAAATATACAAAGTAGAACACAGAATATAGAATATAGACTACGGAATTCAGAATATAGTATATAGGATATAGAATTATGAACACAAATTTTACAATATAGAATAGAGTACATAGAACCCAGAATTAAGAACATGGAATTTAGAACACAGAATTTAGAATATAGAATACAATATACTGAATTTCGAATATAGAATATAGAATGCAGAACACAGAATATGGAATGTAGAATATGGAATGCAGAATATTGAATAAAGAATATTGAATGTAGAACACAGTATATAGAATATAGATTAGAGAATATAGAACGCAGAATTTAGAACATGGAATGCAGAACACAGAATTTGGAATATAGAATACAGAATACTTTATATAGAATTTAGAATATAGAATGTAGAACACAGAATTTAGTATAGAGAATTCAGAATACTGAATATAGAATTTAGAATATAGAATGTAGAACACAGAATTTAGAATATAGACTACGGAGTGCAGAATATAGAATATAGAATAATGAGCACAAAATTTAGAATAGAGAATATAGAATCCAGAATTTAGAACAAGGAATGCAGAACACTGAATTTAGAATATGCAATACAGAATACTAAATATAGAATATGAATATACAATGTAGAACACAGAATTAAGAATATAGAATACAGAATACTGAATATAGTATTAGGAATATCCAATGTAGAACACAGAATATAGAATATAGAATACGGAATGCAGAAAACAGAATACAGAAAATAGAATGTAGACCACAGAATATAGAATATGGAAAACAGAATACAAAACCCAGAATTGAGAACATGGAATGCAGAACACAGAATTTAGAATATAGAAAACAGAATACTGAATATAGAATTTCGAATATAGAATGTAGAACACAGAATTTAGAATATAGAATAAAGAATACTGAATATAGATTTTAGAAGATAGAATGTAGAACACAGAATATAGAATATAGAATAGAGAATAAAGAACCCAGAACTTAGAACACGGAAAGCAGACACAGAATTTAGAATATAGAATACAGAATACTTAATACAAAATTTACAGTATACAATTTGAACACAGAGTATAGAATATAGAATACGGAGTACTGAATATAGAATTTAGAATATAGAATGTAGAACACAGAATATAGAACATAGAATAGAGTATATGGAACACAAAATTTCGAACATGGAAATCAGAACACAGAATTTAGAATATAGAATGCAGAATACTGAATATAGAATTAAGAATATTGAATTTAGAACACAGAATATAGAATATAGAATACAGAATAAAGAACACAAAATTTAGAACATGGAATGCAGTACACAGAATTTAAAATATAGGACAGCAATACTGAATATAGAATATCAATATACAATGTAGAACACAGAATTTAGAATATAGAATACAGAATACTGAATTTGGAATTTAAAATATAGAATGTAGAACACAGAATATGGAATGTAGAAAATGGAATGCAGAATATTGAACACAGAATATAGAATGTAGAACACAGAATTTAGAATATGGAAAACAGAATACAGAACCCAGAATTTAGAACATTGAATGCAGAACTCGGAATTTAGAATATAGAATACAGATTACTGAATATAGAATTTAGAATATACAATGTAGAACACCGAACTTAGAATATAGAATACAGAATACTGAATATAGAATTTAGTATATACAATGTAGAACACTGAATATAGAATATAGAATACGGAATGCAGAATACAGAATACAGAAGATAGAATATAGAACACAGAATATAGAATATGGGAAACAGAATACAAAACCCAGAACTGAGAACATGGAATGAAGAACACAGAATTTAGAATATAGAAAACCGAATACTGAATATAGAATTTCAAATATAGAATGATGAACACAGAATTCAGAATATTGAATAAAGAATACTGAATATTGAATTAAGAATATACAATGTACAACACAGTATATAGAATATAGATTAGAGAATATAGAACCCAGAATTTAGAACATGGAATGCAGAACACCGAATTTAGAATATAGAATACAGAATACTTTATATAGAATTTAGAATATAGAATGTAGAACACAGAATATAGAATATACACTACGGAATGCAGAATATAATATATAGTATATAGAATTATGAACACAAATTATACAATATAGAATAGAGAATATAGGACCCAGGATTAAGAACATGGAATTTAGAACACAGAATTTAGAATATAGAATACATAATACTGAATTTCGAATTTAGAATATAGAATGTAGAACACAGAATATGGAATGTAGAATATGAAATGCAGAATATTGAATAAAGAATATAAAATGTAGAACACAGTATATAGAACATAGATTAGAAAATATAGAACGCAGAATTTAGAACATGGAATGCCGAATACAGAATTTGGAATATAGAATACAGAAAACTTTATATAGAATTTAGAATATAGATTGTAGAACACAGAATTTAGAATAGAGAATACAGAATACTGAATAAAGGATTTAGAATATTGAATTTAGAACACAGAATGTAGAATATATTATGCAGAATACTGAATATAGAATTTAGAACATTGAATGCAGAACACAGAATTTAGAATATAGAATGCAGAATACTGTATATAGAATTTAGAATATAGAATGTAGAACACAGAATATAAAATATAGACTACGGAATGCAGAATATAAAATAAAGAATATAGAATGATGAACACAAATTATAGAATATAGAATAGAGAATATAGAACCCAGAATTAAGAACATGGAATGTTGAACACAGAATTTAGAATATAGAATACAAAATACTGAATTTCGAATTTAGAATATAGAATGTAGAACACAGAATATAGAATATAGAATACAGAATATAGAACACAAAATTTAGAACATGGAATGCACAACACAGAATTTAGAATATTGAATATCGAATACTGAATATAGAATATGAATATACAATGTAGATCACAGAATTTAGAATATAGAATACAGATACTGAATATAGAAATTAGAATATACAATGTAGAACACAGAATATAGAATATAGAATACGGAATTCACAATACAGAATACAGAATATAGAACAAAAATTTAGAAAATGTAATGCACAACACAGAATATAGAATATAGAATACCGAATACTGAATATAGAAAATGAGTATACAATTTTGAACACAGAATTTAGAATATAGTATAAAGACTACTGAATATAGAACTTAGATTATAGAATGTACAACACAGAATACAGAATATAGACTACAGAATGCAGAATATAGAATATAGAATATAGAATATAGAATGATGAACACAAAATCTGGAATATAGAATACAGAATACAGAACCCAGAATTAAGAACATGGAATGTAGAACACATTATTTAGAATATAGAATACAGAATACTGAATTTCGAATTTAGAATATAGAATGTAGAACACAAAATATGGAATGTAGAATATGGAATGCAGAATATTGAATTCACAATATAGAATGTAGAACACATAATTTAGAATATAGAGTATAGAATACTGAATATAGAATTTAGAATATAGAAAGTAGAACAGAGAAAATAGAATATAGAATACAGAATATAGAACCCAAAATTTAGAACATGGAATGCAGAACAGAGAATTTAGAATATAGAATATAGAATACTGAATTTCGAATTTAGAATATAGAATGAAGAACACAGAATATGGAATGTAGAATATGTAATGCAGAATATTGAATACAGAATATAGAATGTAGAACACAGAATTTAGAATATGGAAAACAGAATATAGAAACTAGAATTTAGAACATGGAATGCAGAACACAGAATTTAGAATATAGAATACAGAATACTGAATATAGAATTTAGAAGATAGAATGTAGAACACAGAATATAGAATATAGAATAGAGAATATAGAACCCAGAACTTAGAACACGGAAAGCAGACACAGAATTTAGAATATAGAATACATAATACTGAAGTTCGAATTTAGGATATAGAATAGAACACAGAATATGGAATGTAGAATATGGAATGCAGAATATTGAATACAGAATATAGAATGTAGAACACAGAATTTAGAATATGGAAAACAGAATACAGAACCCAGAATTTAGAACATTGAATGCAAAACAAGGAATTTATAATATAGAATACAGAATACTTTATATAGAATTTAAAATATACAAAGTAGAACACAGAATATAGAATATAGACTACGGAATTCAGAATATAGTATATAGGATATAGAATTATGAACACAAATTTTACAATATAGAATAGAGTACATAGAACCCAGAATTAAGAACATGGAATTTAGAACACAGAATTTAGAATATAGAATACAATATACTGAATTTCGAATATAGAATATAGAATGCAGAACACAGAATATGGAATGTAGAATATGGAATGCAGAATATTGAATAAAGAATATTGAATGTAGAACACAGTATATAGAATATAGATTAGAGAATATAGAACGCAGAATTTAGAACATGGAATGCAGAACACAGAATTTGGAATATAGAATACAGAATACTTTATATAGAATTTAGAATATAGAATGTAGAACACAGAATTTAGTATAGAGAATTCAGAATACTGAATATAGAATTTAGAATATAGAATGTAGAACACAGAATTTAGAATATAGACTACGGAGTTCAGAATATAGAATATAGAATAATGAGCACAAAATTTAGAATAGAGAATATAGAATCCAGAATTTAGAACAAGGAATGCAGAACACTGAATTTAGAATATGCAATACAGAATACTAAATATAGAATATGAATATACAATGTAGAACACAGAATTAAGAATATAGAATACAGAATACTGAATATAGTATTAGGAATATCCAATGTAGAACACAGAATATAGAATATAGAATACGGAATGCAGAAAACAGAATACAGAAAATAGAATGTAGACCACAGAATATAGAATATGGAAAACAGAATACAAAACCCAGAATTGAGAACATGGAATGCAGAACACAGAATTTAGAATATAGAAAACAGAATACTGAATATAGAATTTCGAATATAGAATGTAGAACACAGAATTTAGAATATAGAATAAAGAATACTGAATATAGATTTTAGAAGATAGAATGTAGAACACAGAATATAGAATATAGAATAGAGAATAAAGAACCCAGAACTTAGAACACGGAAAGCAGAAACAGAATTTAGAATATAGAATACAGAATACTTAATACAAAATTTACAGTATACAATTTGAACACAGAGTATAGAATATAGAATACGGAGTACTGAATATAGAATTTAGAATATAGAATGTAGAACACAGAATATAGAACATAGAATAGAGTATATGGAACACAAAATTTCGAACATGGAAATCAGAACACAGAATTTAGAATATAGAATGCAGAATACTGAATATAGAATTAAGAATATTGAATTTAGAACACAGAATATAGAATATAGAATACAGAATAAAGAACACAAAATTTAGAACATGGAATGCAGTACACAGAATTTAAAATATAGAACAGCAATACTGAATATAGAATATCAATATACAATGTAGAACACAGAATTTAGAATATAGAATACAGAATACTGAATTTGGAATTTAAAATATAGAATGTAGAACACAGAATATGGAATGTAGAAAATGGAATGCAGAATATTGAACACAGAATATAGAATGTAGAACACAGAATTTAGAATATGGAAAACAGAATACAGAACCCAGAATTTAGAACATTGAATGCAGAACTCGGAATTTAGAATATAGAATACAGATTACTGAATATAGAATTTAGAATATACAATGTAGAACACCGAACTTAGAATATAGAATACAGAATACTGAATATAGAATTTAGTATATACAATGTAGAACACTGAATATAGAATATAGAATACGGAATGCAGAATACAGAATACAGAAGATAGAATATAGAACACAGAATATAGAATATGGGAAACAGAATACAAAACCCAGAACTGAGAACATGGAATGAAGAACACAGAATTTAGAATATAGAAAACCGAATACTGAATATAGAATTTCAAATATAGAATGATGAACACAGAATTCAGAATATTGAATAAAGAATACTGAATATTGAATTAAGAATATACAATGTACAACACAGTATATAGAATATAGATTAGAGAATATAGAACCCAGAATTTAGAACATGGAATGCAGAACACCGAATTTAGAATATAGAATACAGAATACTTTATATAGAATTTAGAATATAGAATGTAGAACACAGAATATAGAATATACACTACGGAATGCAGAATATAATATATAGTATATAGAATTATGAACACAAATTATACAATATAGAATAGAGAATATAGGACCCAGGATTAAGAACATGGAATTTAGAACACAGAATTTAGAATATAGAATACATAATACTGAATTTCGAATTTAGAATATAGAATGTAGAACACAGAATATGGAATGTAGAATATGAAATGCAGAATATTGAATAAAGAATATAAAATGTAGAACACAGTATATAGAACATAGATTAGAAAATATAGAACGCAGAATTTAGAACATGGAATGCCGAATACAGAATTTGGAATATAGAATACAGAAAACTTTATATAGAATTTAGAATATAGATTGTAGAACACAGAATTTAGAATAGAGAATACAGAATACTGAATAAAGGATTTAGAATATTGAATTTAGAACACAGAATGTAGAATATATTATGCAGAATACTGAATATAGAATTTAGAACATTGAATGCAGAACACAGAATTTAGAATATAGAATGCAGAATACTCTATATAGAATTTAGAATATAGAATGTAGAACACAGAATATAAAATATAGACTACGGAATGCAGAATATAAAATAAAGAATATAGAATGATGAACACAAATTATAGAATATAGAATAGAGAATATAGAACCCAGAATTAAGAACATGGAATGTTGAACACAGAATTTAGAATATAGAATACAAAATACTGAATTTCGAATTTAGAATATAGAATGTAGAACACAGAATATAGAATATAGAATACAGAATATAGAACACAAAATTTAGAACATGGAATGCACAACACAGAATTTAGAATATTGAATATCGAATACTGAATATAGAATATGAATATACAATATAGATCACAGAATTTAGAATATAGAATACAGATACTGAATATAGAAATTAGAATATACAATGTAGAACACAGAATATAGAATATAGAATACGGAATTCACAATACAGAATACAGAATATAGAACAAAAATTTAGAAAATGTAATGCACAACACAGAATATAGAATATAGAATACCGAATACTGAATATAGAAAATGAGTATACAATTTTGAACACAGAATTTAGAATATAGTATAAAGACTACTGAATATAGAACTTAGATTATAGAATGTACAACACAGAATACAGAATATAGACTACAGAATGCAGAATATAGAATATAGAATATAGAATATAGAATGATGAACACAAAATCTGGAATATAGAATAGAGAATACAGAACCCAGAATTAAGAACATGGAATGTAGAACACATTATTTAGAATATAGAATACAGAATACTGAATTTCGAATTTGGAATATAGAATGTAGAACACAAAATATGGAATGTAGAATATGGAATGCAGAATATTGAATTCACAATATAGAATGTAGAACACATAATTTAGAATATAGAGTATAGAATACTGAATATAGAATTTAGAATATAGAAAGTAGAACAGAGAAAATAGAATATAGAATACAGAATATAGAACCCAAAATTTAGAACATGGAATGCAGAACAGAGAATTTAGAATATAGAATATAGAATACTGAATTTCGAATTTAGAATATAGAATGAAGAACACAGAATATGGAATGTAGAATATGTAATGCAGAATATTGAATACAGAATATAGAATGTAGAACACAGAATTTAGAATATGGAAAACAGAATATAGAAACTAGAATTTAGAACATGGAATGCAGAACACAGAATTTAGAATATAGAATACAGAATACTGAATATAGAATTTAGAAGATAGAATGTAGAACACAGAATATAGAATATAGAATAGAGAATATAGAACCCAGAACTTAGAACACGGAAAGCAGACACAGAATTTAGAATATAGAATACATAATACTGAAGTTCGAATTTAGGATATAGAATAGAACACAGAATATGGAATGTAGAATATGGAATGCAGAATATTGAATACAGAATATAGAATGTAGAACACAGAATTTAGAATATGGAAAACAGAATACAGAACCCAGAATTTAGAACATTGAATGCAGAACAAGGAATTTATAATATAGAATACAGAATAATTTATATAGAATTTAAAATATACAAAGTAGAACACAGAATATAGAATATAGACTACGGAATTCAGAATATAGTATATAGGATATAGAATTATGAACACAAATTTTACAATATAGAATAGAGTACATAGAACCCAGAATTAAGAACATGGAATTTAGAACACAGAATTTAGAATATAGAATACAATATACTGAATTTCGAATATAGAATATAGAATGCAGAACACAGAATATGGAATGTAGAATATGGAATGCAGAATATTGAATAAAGAATATTGAATGTAGAACACAGTATATAGAATATAGATTAGAGAATATAGAACGCAGAATTTAGAACATGGAATGCAGAACACAGAATTTGGAATATAGAATACAGAATACTTTATATAGAATTTAGAATATAGAATGTAGAACACAGAATTTAGTATAGAGAATTCAGAATACTGAATATAGAATTTAGAATATAGAATGTAGAACACAGAATTTAGAATATAGACTACGGAGTGCAGAATATAGAATATAGAATAATGAGCACAAAATTTAGAATAGAGAATATAGAATCCAGAATTTAGAACAAGGAATGCAGAACACTGAATTTAGAATATGCAATACAGAATACTAAATATAGAATATGAATATACAATGTAGAACACAGAATTAAGAATATAGAATACAGAATACTGAATATAGTATTAGGAATATCCAATGTAGAACACAGAATATAGAATATAGAATACGGAATGCAGAAAACAGAATACAGAAAATAGAATGTAGACCACAGAATATAGAATATGGAAAACAGAATACAAAACCCAGAATTGAGAACATGGAATGCAGAACACAGAATTTAGAATATAGAAAACAGAATACTGAATATAGAATTTCGAATATAGAATGTAGAACACAGAATTTAGAATATAGAATAAAGAATACTGAATATAGATTTTAGAAGATAGAATGTAGAACACAGAATATAGAATATAGAATAGAGAATAAAGAACCCAGAAATTAGAACACGGAAAGCAGACACAGAATTTAGAATATAGAATACAGAATACTTAATACAAAATTTACAGTATACAATTTGAACACAGAGTATAGAATATAGAATACGGAGTACTGAATATAGAATTTAGAATATAGAATGTAGAACACAGAATATAGAACATAGAATAGAGTATATGGAACACAAAATTTCGAACATGGAAATCAGAACACAGAATTTAGAATATAGAATGCAGAATACTGAATATAGAATTAAGAATATTGAATTTAGAACACAGAATATAGAATATAGAATACAGAATAAAGAACACAAAATTTAGAACATGGAATGCAGTACACAGAATTTAAAATATAGAACAGCAATACTGAATATAGAATATCAATATACAATGTAGAACACAGAATTTAGAATATAGAATACAGAATACTGAATTTGGAATTTAAAATATAGAATGTAGAACACAGAATATGGAATGTAGAAAATGGAATGCAGAATATTGAACACAGAATATAGAATGTAGAACACAGAATTTAGAATATGGAAAACAGAATACAGAACCCAGAATTTAGAACATTGAATGCAGAACTCGGAATTTAGAATATAGAATACAGATTACTGAATATAGAATTTAGAATATACAATGTAGAACACCGAACTTAGAATATAGAATACAGAATACTGAATATAGAATTTAGTATATACAATGTAGAACACTGAATATAGAATATAGAATACGGAATGCAGAATACAGAATACAGAAGATAGAATATAGAACACAGAATATAGAATATGGGAAACAGAATACAAAACCCAGAACTGAGAACATGGAATGAAGAACACAGAATTTAGAATATAGAAAACCGAATACTGAATATAGAATTTCAAATATAGAATGATGAACACAGAATTCAGAATATTGAATAAAGAATACTGAATATTGAATTAAGAATATACAATGTACAACACAGTATATAGAATATAGATTAGAGAATATAGAACCCAGAATTTAGAACATGGAATGCAGAACACCGAATTTAGAATATAGAATACAGAATACTTTATATAGAATTTAGAATATAGAATGTAGAACACAGAATATAGAATATACACTACGGAATGCAGAATATAATATATAGTATATAGAATTATGAACACAAATTATACAATATAGAATAGAGAATATAGGACCCAGGATTAAGAACATGGAATTTAGAACACAGAATTTAGAATATAGAATACATAATACTGAATTTCGAATTTAGAATATAGAATGTAGAACACAGAATATGGAATGTAGAATATGGAATGCAGAATATTGAATAAAGAATATAAAATGTAGAACACAGTATATAGAATATAGATTAGAAAATATAGAACGCAGAATTTAGAACATGGAATGCCGAATACAGAATTTGGAATATAGAATACAGAAAACTTTATATAGAATTTAGAATATAGATTGTAGAACACAGAATTTAGAATAGAGAATACAGAATACTGAATAAAGGATTTAGAATATTGAATTTAGAACACAGAATGTAGAATATATTATGCAGAATACTGAATATAGAATTTAGAACATTGAATGCAGAACACAGAATTTAGAATATAGAATGCAGAATACTGTATATAGAATTTAGAATATAGAATGTAGAACACAGAATATAAAATATAGACTACGGAATGCAGAATATAAAATAAAGAATATAGAATGATGAACACAAATTATAGAATATAGAATAGAGAATATAGAACCCAGAATTAAGAACATGGAATGTTGAACACAGAATTTAGAATATAGAATACAAAATACTGA
The DNA here is from genome assembly GCF_048564905.1 of Vicugna pacos. Taxonomy (NCBI): domain Eukaryota; kingdom Metazoa; phylum Chordata; class Mammalia; order Artiodactyla; family Camelidae; genus Vicugna; species Vicugna pacos. The sequence goes on from NW_027328737.1 coordinate 5,152,532, forward strand.
ATTTCGAATTTAGAATATAGAATGTAAAACACAGAATATAGAATATAGAATACAGAATATAGAACACAAAATTTAGAACATGGAATGCACAACACAGAATTTAGAATATTGAATATCGAATACTGAATATAGAATATGAATATACAATGTAGATCACAGAATTTAGAATATAGAATACAGATACTGAATATAGAAATTAGAATATACAATGTAGAACACAGAATATAGAATATAGAATACGGAATTCACAATACAGAATACAGAATATAGAACAAAAATTTAGAAAATGTAATGCACAACACAGAATATAGAATATAGAATACCGAATACTGAATATAGAAAATGAGTATACAATTTTGAACACAGAATTTAGAATATAGTATAAAGACTACTGAATATAGAACTTAGATTATAGAATGTACAACACAGAATACAGAATATAGACTACAGAATGCAGAATATAGAATATAGAATTTAGAATATAGAATGATGAACACAAAATCTGGAATATAGAATAGAGAATACAGAACCCAGAATTAAGAACATGGAATGTAGAACACATTATTTAGAATATAGAATACAGAATACTGAATTTCGAATTTAGAATATAGAATGTAGAACACAAAATATGGAATGTAGAATATGGAATGCAGAATATTGAATTCACAATATAGAATATAGAACACAGAATTTAGAATATAGAGTATAGAATACTGAATATAGAATTTAGAATATAGAAAGTAGAACAGAGAAAATAGAATATAGAATACAGAATATAGAACCCAAAATTTAGAACATGGAATGCAGAACAGAGAATTTAGAATATAGAATATAGAATACTGAATTTCGAATTTAGAATATAGAATGAAAAACACAGAATATGGAATGTAGAATATGTAATGCAGAATATTGAATACAGAATATAGAATGTAGAACACAGAATTTAGAATATGGAAAACAGAATATAGAAACTAGAATTTAGAACATGGAATGCAGAACACAGAATTTAGAATATAGAATACAGAATACTGAATATAGAATTTAGAAGATAGAATGTAGTACACAGAATATAGAATATAGAATAGAGAATATAGAACCCAGAACTTAGAACACGGAAAGCAGACACAGAATTTAGAATATAGAATACATAATACTTAAAAAAAATTTACAGTATACAATTTGAACAGGGTATAGAATATAGAATACGGAGTACTGAATATAGAATTTAGAATATAGAATGTAGAACACAGAATATAGAACATAGAATAGAGTATATGGAACACAAAATTTAGAACATGGAATGCAGAACACAGAATTTAGAATATAGAATGCAGAATACTGAATATAGAATTAAGAATATAGAATTTAGAACACAGAATATAGAATATAGAATACAGAATATAGAACACAAAGTTTACTACTTGGAATGCAGTACACAGAATTTAAAATATAGAACAGCAATACTGAATATAGAATATGAATATACAATGTAGAAAACAGAATTTAGAATATAGAATACAGAATACTGAATATCGAATTTAGAATATTGAATGTAGGACAAAGAATGTAGAATATATTATGCAGAATACTGAATATAGAATTTAGAACAATGAATGCAGAATACAGAATTAAGAATATAGAATGCAGAATACTGTATATAGAATTTAGAATATAGAATGTAGAACCCAAAATATAGAATATAGACTACGGAATGCAGAATATAGAATAAAGAATATAGAATGATGGACACAAATTATAGAATATAGAATAGAGAATATAGAACCCAGAATTAAGAACATGTAATATTGAACACAGAATTTAGAATATAAAATACAAAATACTGAATTTCAAATTTAGAATATAGAATGTAGAACACAGAATATAGAATATAGTATACAGAATATAGAACACAAAATTTAGAACATGGAATGCAGTACAAAAAGTTTAGAATATAGAATACAGATTACTGAATATAGAATTTAGAATATAGAATGGAGAACACAGAATTTAGAATATAGATTTTAGAATAATGAATATAGAATTAAGAATATAGAATTTAGAACAGAGTATATAGAATATAGAATACATAATATAGAACACAAAATTTAGAACATGGAATGCACAACACAGAATTTAGAATGTAGAATACAGATACTGAATATAAAATTTAGAATATACAATGTAGAACACAGAATATAGAATATAGAATACGGAATTCAGAATATAGAATACAGAATATAGAACACAAAATTTAGAACATGTAATGCACAACACAGAATATAGAATATAGAGTACCGAATACTGAATATAGAAAATGAGTATACAATTTTGAACACAGAATTTAGAATATAGAATAAAGAATACTGAATATAGAATTTAGAAAATACAATGTAGAACACTGAATATAGATTATAGAATACGGAATGCAGAATATAGAATACAGAAAATAGAATATAGAACACAGAATATAGAATATGGAAAACAGAATACTGAATATAGAATTTCAAATATAGAATGATGAACACAGAATTTAGAATATAGAATAAAGAATACTGAAAATTGAATTAAGAATATAGAATGTAGAACACAGTATTGAGAATATAGATTAGAGAATATAGAACCCAGAATATAGAACATGGAATGCAGAACACAGAATTTAGAATATAGAATACAGAATACTTTATAAAGAATTTAGAATATAGAATGTAGAACACAGAATATAGAATATAGACTTCGGAATGCAGAATATAGGATATAGGATATAGAATGATGAACACAAATTATAGAATATAGAATAGAGAATATAGAACCCAGAATTAAGAACATGGAATGTTGAACACAGAATTTAGAATATAGAATACAAAATACTGAATTTCGAATTTAGAATATAGAATGCAGAACACAGAATATGGAATGTAGAATATGGAATGCAGAATATTGAATAAAGAATATTGAATGTAGAACACAGTATATAGAATATAGATTAGAGAATATAGAACGCAGAATTTAGAACATGGAATGCAGAACACAGAATTTGGAATATAGAATACAGAATACTTTATATAGAATTTAGAATATAGAATGTAGAACACAGAATTTAGTATAGAGAATTCAGAATACTGAATATAGAATTTAGAATATAGAATGTAGAACACAGAATTTAGAATATAGACTACGGAGTGCAGAATATAGAATATAGAATAATGAGCACAAAATTTAGAATAGAGAATATAGAATCCAGAATTTAGAACAAGGAATGCAGAACACTGAATTTAGAATATGCAATACAGAATACTAAATATAGAATATGAATATACAATGTAGAACACAGAATTAAGAATATAGAATACAGAATACTGAATATAGTATTAGGAATATCCAATGTAGAACACAGAATATAGAATATAGAATACGGAATGCAGAAAACAGAATACAGAAAATAGAATGTAGACCACAGAATATAGAATATGGAAAACAGAATACAAAACCCAGAATTGAGAACATGGAATGCAGAACACAGAATTTAGAATATAGAAAACAGAATACTGAATATAGAATTTCGAATATAGAATGTAGAACACAGAATTTAGAATATAGAATAAAGAATACTGAATATAGATTTTAGAAGATAGAATGTAGAACACAGAATATAGAATATAGAATAGAGAATAAAGAACCCAGAAATTAGAACACGGAAAGCAGACACAGAATTTAGAATATAGAATACAGAATACTTAATACAAAATTTACAGTATACAATTTGAACACAGAGTATAGAATATAGAATACGGAGTACTGAATATAGAATTTAGAATATAGAATGTAGAACACAGAATATAGAACATAGAATAGAGTATATGGAACACAAAATTTCGAACATGGAAATCAGAACACAGAATTTAGAATATAGAATGCAGAATACTGAATATAGAATTAAGAATATTGAATTTAGAACACAGAATATAGAATATAGAATACAGAATAAAGAACACAAAATTTAGAACATGGAATGCAGTACACAGAATTTAAAATATAGAACAGCAATACTGAATATAGAATATCAATATACAATGTAGAACACAGAATTTAGAATATAGAATACAGAATACTGAATTTGGAATTTAAAATATAGAATGTAGAACACAGAATATGGAATGTAGAAAATGGAATGCAGAATATTGAACACAGAATATAGAATGTAGAACACAGAATTTAGAATATGGAAAACAGAATACAGAACCCAGAATTTAGAACATTGAATGCAGAACTCGGAATTTAGAATATAGAATACAGATTACTGAATATAGAATTTAGAATATACAATGTAGAACACCGAACTTAGAATATAGAATACAGAATACTGAATATAGAATTTAGTATATACAATGTAGAACACTGAATATAGAATATAGAATACGGAATGCAGAATACAGAATACAGAAGATAGAATATAGAACACAGAATATAGAATATGGGAAACAGAATACAAAACCCAGAACTGAGAACATGGAATGAAGAACACAGAATTTAGAATATAGAAAACCGAATACTGAATATAGAATTTCAAATATAGAATGATGAACACAGAATTCAGAATATTGAATAAAGAATACTGAATATTGAATTAAGAATATACAATGTACAACACAGTATATAGAATATAGATTAGAGAATATAGAACCCAGAATTTAGAACATGGAATGCAGAACACCGAATTTAGAATATAGAATACAGAATACTTTATATAGAATTTAGAATATAGAATGTAGAACACAGAATATAGAATATACACTACGGAATGCAGAATATAATATATAGTATATAGAATTATGAACACAAATTATACAATATAGAATAGAGAATATAGGACCCAGGATTAAGAACATGGAATTTAGAACACAGAATTTAGAATATAGAATACATAATACTGAATTTCGAATTTAGAATATAGAATGTAGAACACAGAATATGGAATGTAGAATATGGAATGCAGAATATTGAATAAAGAATATAAAATGTAGAACACAGTATATAGAATATAGATTAGAAAATATAGAACGCAGAATTTAGAACATGGAATGCCGAATACAGAATTTGGAATATAGAATACAGAAAACTTTATATAGAATTTAGAATATAGATTGTAGAACACAGAATTTAGAATAGAGAATACAGAATACTGAATAAAGGATTTAGAATATTGAATTTAGAACACAGAATGTAGAATATATTATGCAGAATACTGAATATAGAATTTAGAACATTGAATGCAGAACACAGAATTTAGAATATAGAATGCAGAATACTGTATATAGAATTTAGAATATAGAATGTAGAACACAGAATATAAAATATAGACTACGGAATGCAGAATATAAAATAAAGAATATAGAATGATGAACACAAATTATAGAATATAGAATAGAGAATATAGAACCCAGAATTAAGAACATGGAATGTTGAACACAGAATTTAGAATATAGAATACAAAATACTGAATTTCGAATTTAGAATATAGAATGTAAAACACAGAATATAGAATATAGAATACAGAATATAGAACACAAAATTTAGAACATGGAATGCACAACACAGAATTTAGAATATTGAATATCGAATACTGAATATAGAATATGAATATACAATGTAGATCACAGAATTTAGAATATAGAATACAGATACTGAATATAGAAATTAGAATATACAATGTAGAACACAGAATATAGAATATAGAATACGGAATTCACAATACAGAATACAGAATATAGAACAAAAATTTAGAAAATGTAATGCACAACACAGAATATAGAATATAGAATACCGAATACTGAATATAGAAAATGAGTATACAATTTTGAACACAGAATTTAGAATATAGTATAAAGACTACTGAATATAGAACTTAGATTATAGAATGTACAACACAGAATACAGAATATAGACTACAGAATGCAGAATATAGAATATAGAATTTAGAATATAGAATGATGAACACAAAATCTGGAATATAGAATAGAGAATACAGAACCCAGAATTAAGAACATGGAATGTAGAACACATTATTTAGAATATAGAATACAGAATACTGAATTTTGAATTTAGAATATAGAATGTAGAACACAAAATATGGAATGTAGAATATGGAATGCAGAATATTGAATTCACAATATAGAATATAGAACACAGAATTTAGAATATAGAGTATAGAATACTGAATATAGAATTTAGAATATAGAAAGTAGAACAGAGAAAATAGAATATAGAATACAGAATATAGAACCCAAAATTTAGAACATGGAATGCAGAACAGAGAATTTAGAATATAGAATATAGAATACTGAATTTCGAATTTAGAATATAGAATGAAAAACACAGAATATGGAATGTAGAATATGTAATGCAGAATATTGAATACAGAATATAGAATGTAGAACACAGAATTTAGAATATGGAAAACAGAATATAGAAACTAGAATTTAGAACATGGAATGCAGAACACAGAATTTAGAATATAGAATACAGAATACTGAATATAGAATTTAGAAGATAGAATGTAGTACACAGAATATAGAATATAGAATAGAGAATATAGAACCCAGAACTTAGAACACGGAAAGCAGACACAGAATTTAGAATATAGAATACATAATACTTAAAAAAAATTTACAGTATACAATTTGAACAGGGTATAGAATATAGAATACGGAGTACTGAATATAGAATTTAGAATATAGAATGTAGAACACAGAATATAGAACATAGAATAGAGTATATGGAACACAAAATTTAGAACATGGAATGCAGAACACAGAATTTAGAATATAGAATGCAGAATACTGAATATAGAATTAAGAATATAGAATTTAGAACACAGAATATAGAATATAGAATACAGAATATAGAACACAAAGTTTACTACTTGGAATGCAGTACACAGAATTTAAAATATAGAACAGCAATACTGAATATAGAATATGAATATACAATGTAGAAAACAGAATTTAGAATATAGAATACAGAATACTGAATATCGAATTTAGAATATTGAATGTAGGACAAAGAATGTAGAATATATTATGCAGAATACTGAATATAGAATTTAGAACAATGAATGCAGAATACAGAATTAAGAATATAGAATGCAGAATACTGTATATAGAATTTAGAATATAGAATGTAGAACCCAAAATATAGAATATAGACTACGGAATGCAGAATATAGAATAAAGAATATAGAATGATGGACACAAATTATAGAATATAGAATAGAGAATATAGAACCCAGAATTAAGAACATGTAATATTGAACACAGAATTTAGAATATAAAATACAAAATACTGAATTTCAAATTTAGAATATAGAATGTAGAACACAGAATATAGAATATAGTATACAGAATATAGAACACAAAATTTAGAACATGGAATGCAGTACAAAAAGTTTAGAATATAGAATACAGATTACTGAATATAGAATTTAGAATATAGAATGGAGAACACAGAATTTAGAATATAGATTTTAGAATAATGAATATAGAATTAAGAATATAGAATTTAGAACAGAGTATATAGAATATAGAATACATAATATAGAACACAAAATTTAGAACATGGAATGCACAACACAGAATTTAGAATGTAGAATACAGATACTGAATATAAAATTTAGAATATACAATGTAGAACACAGAATATAGAATATAGAATACGGAATTCAGAATATAGAATACAGAATATAGAACACAAAATTTAGAACATGTAATGCACAACACAGAATATAGAATATAGAGTACCGAATACTGAATATAGAAAATGAGTATACAATTTTGAACACAGAATTTAGAATATAGAATAAAGAATACTGAATATAGAATTTAGAAAATACAATGTAGAACACTGAATATAGATTATAGAATACGGAATGCAGAATATAGAATACAGAAAATAGAATATAGAACACAGAATATAGAATATGGAAAACAGAATACTGAATATAGAATTTCAAATATAGAATGATGAACACAGAATTTAGAATATAGAATAAAGAATACTGAAAATTGAATTAAGAATATAGAATGTAGAACACAGTATTGAGAATATAGATTAGAGAATATAGAACCCAGAATATAGAACATGGAATGCAGAACACAGAATTTAGAATATAGAATACAGAATACTTTATAAAGAATTTAGAATATAGAATGTAGAACACAGAATATAGAATATAGACTTCGGAATGCAGAATATAGGATATAGGATATAGAATGATGAACACAAATTATAGAATATAGAATAGAGAATATAGAACCCAGAATTAAGAACATGGAATTTTGAACACAGAATTTAGAATATAGAATACAAAATACTGAATTTCGAATTTAGAATATAGAATGTAGAACACAGAATATAGAATATAGAATACAGAATATAGAACACAAAATTTAGAACATGGAATGCACAACACAGAATTTAGAATATTGAATATCGAATACTGAATATAGAATATGAATATACAATGTAGATCACAGAATTTAGAATATAGAATACAGATACTGAATATAGAAATTAGAATATACAATGTAGAACACAGAATATAGAATATAGAATACGGAATTCACAATACAGAATACAGAATATAGAACAAAAATTTAGAAAATGTAATGCACAACACAGAATATAGAATATAGAATACCGAATACTGAATATAGAAAATGAGTATACAATTTTGAACACAGAATTTAGAATATAGTATAAAGACTACTGAATATAGAACTTAGATTATAGAATGTACAACACAGAATACAGAATATAGACTACAGAATGCAGAATATAGAATATAGAATATAGAATATAGAATGATGAACACAAAATCTGGAATATAGAATAGAGAATACAGAACCCAGAATTAAGAACATGGAATGTAGAACACATTATTTAGAATATAGAATACAGAATACTGAATTTCGAATTTAGAATATAGAATGTAGAACACAAAATATGGAATGTAGAATATGGAATGCAGAATATTGAATTCACAATATAGAATGTAGAACACAGAATTTAGAATATAGAGTATAGAATACTGAATATAGAATTTAAAATATAGAAAGTAGAACAGAGAAAATAGAATATAGAATACAGAATATAGAACCCAAAATTTAGAACATGGAATGCAGAACAGAGAATTTAGAATATAGAATATAGAATACTGAATTTCGAATTTAGAATATAGAATGAAGAACACAGAATATGGAATGTAGAATATGTAATGCAGAATATTGAATACAGAATATAGAATGTAGAACACAGAATTTAGAATATGGAAAACAGAATATAGAAACTAGAATTTAGAACATGGAATGCAGAACACAGAATTTAGAATATAGAATACAGAATACTGAATATAGAATTTAGAAGATAGAATGTAGTACACAGAATATAGAATATAGAATAGAGAATATAGAACCCAGAACTTAGAACACGGAAAGCAGACACAGAATTTAGAATATAGAATACATAATACTTAAAAAAAATTTACAGTATACAATTTGAACAGAGTATAGAATATAGAATACGGAGTACTGAATATAGAATTTAGAATATAGAATGTAGAACACAGAATATAGAACATAGAATAGAGTATATGGAACACAAAATTTAGAACATGGAATGCAGAACACAGAATTTAGAATATAGAATGCAGAATACTGAATATAGAATTAAGAATATAGAATTTAGAACACAGAATATAGAATATAGAATACAGAATATAGAACACAAAGTTTACTACTTGGAATGCAGTACACAGAATTTAAAATATAGAACAGCAATACTGAATATAGAATATGAATATACAATGTAGAAAACAGAATTTAGAATATAGAATACAGAATACTGAATATCGAATTTAGAATATTGAATGTAGGACAAAGAATGTAGAATATATTATGCAGAATACTGAATATAGAATTTAGAACAATGAATGCAGAATACAGAATTAAGAATATAGAATGCAGAATACTGTATATAGAATTTAGAATATAGAATGTAGAACCCAAAATATAGAATATAGACTACGGAATGCAGAATATAGAATAAAGAATATAGAATGATGGACACAAATTATAGAATATAGAATAGAGAATATAGAACCCAGAATTAAGAACATGTAATATTGAACACAGAATTTAGAATATAAAATACAAAATACTGAATTTCAAATTTAGAATATAGAATGTAGAACACAGAATATAGAATATAGTATACAGAATATAGAACACAAAATTTAGAACATGGAATGCAGTACAAAAAGTTTAGAATATAGAATACAGATTACTGAATATAGAATTTAGAATATAGAATGGAGAACACAGAATTTAGAATATAGATTTTAGAATAATGAATATAGAATTAAGAATATAGAATTTAGAACAGAGTATATAGAATATAGAATACATAATATAGAACACAAAATTTAGAACATGGAATGCACAACACAGAATTTAGAATGTAGAATACAGATACTGAATATAAAATTTAGAATATACAATGTAGAACACAGAATATAGAATATAGAATACGGAATTCAGAATATAGAATACAGAATATAGAACACAAAATTTAGAACATGTAATGCACAACACAGAATATAGAATATAGAGTACCGAATACTGAATATAGAAAATGAGTATACAATTTTGAACACAGAATTTAGAATATAGAATAAAGAATACTGAATATAGAATTTAGAAAATACAATGTAGAACACTGAATATAGATTATAGAATACGGAATGCAGAATATAGAATACAGAAAATAGAATATAGAACACAGAATATAGAATATGGAAAACAGAATACTGAATATAGAATTTCAAATATAGAATGATGAACACAGAATTTAGAATATAGAATAAAGAATACTGAAAATTGAATTAAGAATATAGAATGTAGAACACAGTATTGAGAATATAGATTAGAGAATATAGAACCCAGAATATAGAACATGGAATGCAGAACACAGAATTTAGAATATAGAATACAGAATACTTTATAAAGAATTTAGAATATAGAATGTAGAACACAGAATATAGAATATAGACTTCGGAATGCAGAATATAGGATATAGGATATAGAATGATGAACACAAATTATAGAATATAGAATAGAGAATATAGAACCCAGAATTAAGAACATGGAATGTTGAACACAGAATTTAGAATATAGAATACAAAATACTGAATTTCGAATTTAGAATATAGAATGTAGAACACAGAATATAGAATATAGAATACAGAATATAGAACACAAAATTTAGAACATGGAATGCACAACACAGAATTTAGAATATTGAATATCGAATACTGAATATAGAATATGAATATACAATGTAGATCACAGAATTTAGAATATAGAATACAGATACTGAATATAGAAATTAGAATATACAATGTAGAACACAGAATATAGAATATAGAATACGGAATTCACAATACAGAATACAGAATATAGAACAAAAATTTAGAAAATGTAATGCACAACACAGAATATAGAATATAGAATACCGAATACTGAATATAGAAAATGAGTATACAATTTTGAACACAGAATTTAGAATATAGTATAAAGACTACTGAATATAGAACTTAGATTATAGAATGTACAACACAGAATACAGAATATAGACTACAGAATGCAGAATATAGAATATAGAATATAGAATATAGAATGATGAACACAAAATCTGGAATATAGAATAGAGAATACAGAACCCAGAATTAAGAACATGGAATGTAGAACACATTATTTAGAATATAGAATACAGAATACTGAATTTCGAATTTAGAATATAGAATGTAGAACACAAAATATGGAATGTAGAATATGGAATGCAGAATATTGAATTCACAATATAGAATGTAGAACACAGAATTTAGAATATAGAGTATAGAATACTGAATATAGAATTTAAAATATAGAAAGTAGAACAGAGAAAATAGAATATAGAATACAGAATATAGAACCCAAAATTTAGAACATGGAATGCAGAACAGAGAATTTAGAATATAGAATATAGAATACTGAATTTCGAATTTAGAATATAGAATGAAGAACACAGAATATGGAATGTAGAATATGTAATGCAGAATATTGAATACAGAATATAGAATGTAGAACACAGAATTTAGAATATGGAAAACAGAATATAGAAACTAGAATTTAGAACATGGAATGCAGAACACAGAATTTAGAATATAGAATACAGAATACTGAATATAGAATTTAGAAGATAGAATGTAGTACACAGAATATAGAATATAGAATAGAGAATATAGAACCCAGAACTTAGAACACGGAAAGCAGACACAGAATTTAGAATATAGAATACATAATACTTAAAAAAAATTTACAGTATACAATTTGAACAGAGTATAGAATATAGAATACGGAGTACTGAATATAGAATTTAGAATATAGAATGTAGAACACAGAATATAGAACATAGAATAGAGTATATGGAACACAAAATTTAGAACATGGAATGCAGAACACAGAATTTAGAATATAGATTGCAGAATACTGAATATAGAATTAAGAATATAGAATTTAGAACACAGAATATAGAATATAGAATACAGAATATAGAACACAAAGTTTACTACTTGGAATGCAGTACACAGAATTTAAAATATAGAACAGCAATACTGAATATAGAATATGAATATACAATGTAGAAAACAGAATTTAGAATATAGAATACAGAATACTTAATATCGAATTTAGAATATTGAATGTAGGACAAAGAATGTAGAATATATTATGCAGAATACTGAATATAGAATTTAGAACAATGAATGCAGAATACAGAATTAAGAATATAGAATGCAGAATACTGTATATAGAATTTAGAATATAGAATGTAGAACCCAAAATATAGAATATAGACTACGGAATGCAGAATATAGAATAAAGAATATAGAATGATGGACACAAATTATAGAATATAGAATAGAGAATATAGAACCCAGAATTAAGAACATGTAATATTGAACACAGAATTTAGAATATAAAATACAAAATACTGAATTTCAAATTTAGAATATAGAATGTAGAACACAGAATATAGAATATAGTATACAGAATATAGAACACAAAATTTAGAACATGGAATGCAGTACAAAAAGTTTAGAATATAGAATACAGATTACTGAATATAGAATTTAGAATATAGAATGGAGAACACAGAATTTAGAATATAGATTTTAGAATAATGAATATAGAATTAAGAATATAGAATTTAGAACAGAGAATATAGAATATAGAATACATAATATAGAACACAAAATTTAGAACATGGAATGCACAACACAGAATTTAGAATGTAGAATACAGATACTGAATATAAAATTTAGAATATACAATGTAGAACACAGAATATAGAATATAGAATACGGAATTCAGAATATAGAATACAGAATATAGAACACAAAATTTAGAACATGTAATGCACAACACAGAATATAGAATATAGAGTACCGAATACTGAATATAGAAAATGAGTATACAATTTTGAACACAGAATTTAGAATATAGAATAAAGAATACTGAATATAGAATTTAGAAAATACAATGTAGAACACTGAATATAGATTATAGAATACGGAATGCAGAATATAGAATACAGAAAATAGAATATAGAACACAGAATATAGAATATGGAAAACAGAATACTGAATATAGAATTTCAAATATAGAATGATGAACACAGAATTTAGAATATAGAATAAAGAATACTGAAAATTGAATTAAGAATATAGAATGTAGAACACAGTATTGAGAATATAGATTAGAGAATATAGAACCCAGAATATAGAACATGGAATGCAGAACACAGAATTTAGAATATAGAATACAGAATACTTTATAAAGAATTTAGAATATAGAATGTAGAACACAGAATATAGAATATAGACTTCGGAATGCAGAATATAGGATATAGGATATAGAATGATGAACACAAATTATAGAATATAGAATAGAGAATATAGAACCCAGAATTAAGAACATGGAATTTGGAACACAGAATTTAGAATATAGAATACAAAATATTGAATTTCGAAATTAGAATATAGAATGTAGAACACAGAATATGGAATGTAGAATATGGAATGCAGAAAATTAAATACAGAACTTAGAATGTAGAACACAGTATATAGAATATAGATTAGAGAATATAGAACACTGAATTTAGAACATGGAATGCAGAACACAGAATTTGGAATATAAAATACAGAATACTGAATATAGAATTTAGAATACAGAATGTAGAACACAGAATATAGATTATAGAATAGAGAATATAGAACCCAGAATTTTGAACATGGAATTCCGAACACCGAATTTAGAATATAGAATACGGAATACTGAATATAGGATTTAGATTATAGAATGTAGGACACAGAATATAGAATGTAGAAAACGGAATGCAAAATATAGAATACAGAATACAGAATGTATAACACACAATGTAGAATATGGAATACAGAATACAGATCCGAGAATTTAGAACATGGAATGCAGAACACAGAGTTTAGAATATAGAATACAGAACACTGAATATAAAATTTTGAATATAGAATGTAGAACACAGAATATGGAATGTAGAATACGGAATGCAGAATATTGAATACACAATATAGAATGTAGAACACAGAATTTAAAATATAGAGTATAGAATACTGAAAATAGAATTTAGAATATAGAATGAAGAACACAGAAAATAGAATATAGAATACAGAATATAGAACCCAAAATTTAGAACATGGAATGCAGAACAGAGAATTTAGAATATAGAATACAGAATACTGAATATAGAATTTAGAATATACAATGTAGAACACAGTATATAGAATATAGAATACGGAATGCAGAATAAAATATATAGAAAATAGAATATAGAACACAGAATATAGTTATGGAAAACAGAATACAAAACCCAGAATTGAGAACATGGAATGAAGAACACAGAATTGAGAATACAGAAAACAGAATACTGAATATAGAATTTCAAATATAGAATGTTGAACACAGAATTTAGAATATAGGATAAAGAATACTGAATATTGAATTTAGAATATAGAATGTAGAACACAGTATATAGGATATATATTAGAGAATATAGAAACCAGAATTTAGAACATGGAATGCAGAACACAGAATTTACAATATAGAATACAGAATACTGAATATAGAATTTAGAATATACAATGTAGAACACAGAATATAGAATATAGACTAAGGAATGCAGAATATAGAATATAGAGTATATAATAATGAACACACATAATAGAATATAGAATAGAGAATATAGAACCCAGAATTAAGAACATGGAATGTAGAACACAGAATTTAGAATATAAATACAGAATACTGAATTTCGAATTTAGAAAAAAAATGTAGAACACATAATATAGAATATAGAATACAGATTATAGAACACAAATTTAGAACATGGAATGCAGTACACAGAATTTAAAATATAGAACAGCAATACTGAATAAAGAATATGAATATACAATGTAGAACACAGAATTTAGAATATAAAATGTAGAACACAGAATATAGAATATAGAATACAGAATATAGAAACCAAAATTTACAACATGGAATGCAGAACAGAGAATTTAGAATATAGAATACCGAATACTGATTATAGAATATGAATATAAAATATAGAACACAGAATTTAGAACATAGAATACAGATTACTGAATATAGAATTTACAATATACAATATAAAACACAGAATTTAGAATATAGAATACAGAATACTGAATATACAATATAGAATATTGAATGTAGAACACAGATATGGAATGTAGAATACGGAATGCAGAATATTGAATACAGAATATAGAATGTAGAACACAGGATTTAGAATATGGAAAACAGAATATATAACACACAATATAGAACATGGAATGCAGAACACAGAATTTAGAATATAGAATACAGATTACTGAATATAGAATTTAGAATATAGAATGGAGAACACAGAATTTAAAATATAGATTTTAGAATACTGTATATAGAATTTAGAATATACAATGTAGAACACAGAAATTAGAATATAGAATACAGATACTGAATATAGAATTTAGAATATTCAATGTAGAACACAGAATACAGAATATAGAATACGGAAATCAGAATATAGAATACAGAATATTGAACACAAAATTTAGAACATGTAATGCACAACACAGAATATAGAATATAGAATACCTAATACTGAATAAAGAAAATGAGTATACAATTTTGAACACAGAATTCAGAATATAGAATAAAAAATACTGAATATAGAACATAGAATATAGAATGTACAACACAGAATACAGAATATAGACTACAGAATGCAGAAAATAGAATATAGAATATAGAATATAGAATGATGAACACAAAATCTGGAATATAGAATAGAGAATACAGACCCCAGAATTAAGAAAATGGAATGTAGAACACATTATTTAGAATATGGAATACAGAATACTGAATTTCGAATTTAGAATATAGAATGTAGAACACAAATTATGGAATGTAGACTATGGAATGCAGAATATTGAATTCACAATATAGAATGTAGAACACAGAATTTAGAATATATATTATAGAATACTGAATATAGTATTTAGAATATAGAATGAGGAACACAGAAAATAGAATATAGAATACAGAATATAGAACCCAAAATTTAGAACATGGAATGCAGAACAGAGAATTTAGAATATAGAATACAGAATACTGAATATAGTATTTGAATATACAATGTAGAACACAGAATATAGAATATAGAATACGGAATGCAGAATATAATATACAGAAGATAGAATATAGAACACAGAATATAGAATATGGAAAACAGAATATACAACCCAGAATTAAGAACATGGAATGCAGAACACAGAATTTAGAATATAGAATACAGAATACTTTATATAGAATTTAGAATATAGAATGTAGAACACAGAATATAGAATATAGACTACGGAATGCAGAATATAGGATACAGGATATAGAATTACGAACACAAATTATAGAATATATAATAGAGTATATAGAACCCAGAATTAAGAATATGGAGTTTAGAACACAGAATTTAGAATATAGAATACAAAATCCTGAATTTCGAATTTAGATTATAGAATGTAGAACACAGAATATAGAATATAGATTAGAGAATATAGAACGCAGAATTTAGAAAATGGAATGCAGAACACAGAATTTGAAATATAATATACAGAATACTGAATATAGAATTTAGAATATAGAATGTAGAACACAGAATATAGATTATAGAATAGAGAATACAGAACCCAGAATTTTGAACATGGAATTCCTAACACCGAATTTAGAATATAGAATACAGAATACTGAATATAGAATTTCGAACATAAAACGCGGAACACAGAATTTACAATATAGAATACAGAATACTTAATATAGAATTTAGAACATAGAATGCGGAACACAACAATTAGAATATAGAATACAAATACTGAATACAGATTTTAAAACATGGAATGCATAACCCAGAATATAGAATATAGAATACGGAATACTGAATATAGAATTAAGAATGTAGAATGAAGAACAGAGAATATAGAATCTAGAGTATAGAATATAGAAACCAGAATTAGAACATGGAATGCATAAAACAGAATTTAGAATATAGAATAAGATTACTGAATATAGAATTTAGAATAAAGAATGTAGAACACAGAGTATAGAATATTGAATACGGAATACTGAATGTAGGATTTTGATTATAGAATGTAGGACACAGAATATAGAATGCAGAAAACGGAATGCAAAATATAGAATACAGAATACAGAATGTAGAACACACAATGTAGAATATGGAAAACAGAATACAGAACCAAGAATTTAGAACATGGAATGCAGAACACAGAGTTTAGAATATAGAATACAGAATACTGAATATCGAATTTAGAATATTGAATGTAGAACACAGAATATAGAATATATTATGCAGAATACTGAATATAGAATTTAGAACACTGAATGCAGAACACAGAATTTAGAATATAGAGTATAGAACACTGAATATAGAATTTAGAATATAGAATGTAGAACACAGAAAATAGAATATACAATACAAAATATAGAACACAATATTTAAAACATGGAATGCTGAACAGAGAATTTAGAATATAGAATACAGAATACTGAATTTCGAATTTAGAATATAGAATGTAGAACACAGAATATGGAATGTAGAATATGGAATGCAGAATATTGAATACAGAATATAGAATGTAGAACACAGAATTTTGAATATGGAAAACAGAATATAGAACCCAGAATATAGAACATGGAATGCAGAACACAGAATTTAGAATATAGAATACAGAATACTTTATATAGAATTTAGAATATAGAATGTAGAACACAGAATATAGAATATAGACTACAGAATGCAGAATATAGGATATAGGATACAGAATTATAAACACAAATTATAGAATAAAGAATAGAGAATAAAGAACCCAGAATTAAGAACATGGAATTTAGAACACCGAATTTAGAATATAGAATACAAAATACTGAATTTCGAATTTAGAATATAGAATGTAGAACACAGAATACAGAACATAGACTACAGAATGCAGAACATAGAATATAGAATATAGAATATAGAATGATGAACACAAAATCTGGATTATAGAATAGAGAATACAGAACCCAGAATTAAGAACATGGAAGGTAGAACACATTATTTAGAATAAAGAATACAGAATACTGAATTTAGAATTTAGAATATAGAATGTAGAACACAAAATATGGAATGTAGAATATGGAATGCAGAATACTGAATTCACAATATAGAATGTAGAACACAGAAATTAGGATATAGAGTATAAAATACTGAATATACAATTTAGAATATAGAATGTAGTACACAGAAAATAGAATATAGAATACAAAATATAGAACCCAAAATTTAGAACATGGAATGCAGAAGAGAGGATTTAGAATATAGAATACAGAATACTGAATTTCGAATTTAGAATATAGAATGTAGAACACAGAATATGGAATGCAGAATATGGAATGCAGAATATTGAATACAGAATATAGAATGTAGAACACAGAATTTAGAATATGGAAAACAGAATATACAACCCAGAATTTAGAACATCGAATGCAGAACACAGAATTTAGAATATAGAATACAAAATACGGAATTTCGAATTTAGAATATAGAATGTAGAACACAGAATATGGAATATAGAATATGGAATGCGAATATTGAATACAGAACATAGAATATAGAACACAGTATATAGAATATAGATTAGAGAATATAGAACGCAGAATTTAGAACATGTAATGCAGAACACAGAAATTGGAATATAAAATACAGAATACTGAAAATAGAATTTAGAATATAGAATGTAGAACACAGAATATATATTATAGAATAGAGAATATAGAACCCAGAATTTTGAACATGGAATTCCGAACACCGAATTTAGAATATAGAATACAGAATACTGAATATAGAATTTAGAACATAGAATGCGGAACACAGAATTTACAATATAGAATACATAATATAGAATTTAGAACATAGAATGCGGAACACAGCAATTAGAATATAGAATACAAATACTGAATACAGATTTCAAAACATGGAATGCAGAACCCAGAATATAGAATATAGAATACGGAGTACTGAATATAGAATTAATAATGTAGAATGAAGAACAGAGCATATAGAATATAGAGTATAGAATATAGAATCCAGAATAAGAACATGGAATGCAGAACCAGGAATTTAGAATGTAGAATACAGATTACTGAATATAGAATTTAGAATATACAATGTAGAACACCGAATTTAGAATATAGAATACAGAATATGAATATAGAATTTAAAATATACAACGTAGAACACTGAATATAGAATATAGAATAAAGAATGCAGAATATAGAATACAAAAGATAGAATATAGAACACAGAATATAGAATATGGAAAACAGAATACAAAACCCAGAACTGAGAACATGGAATGAAGAACACAGAATTTAGAATATAGAATACACAATACTTTATATAGAATTTAGAATATAGAATGTAGAACACAGAATATAGATTATAGACTACGGAATGCAGAATATAGGATATAGGATATAGAATTATGAACACAAATTAAAGAATATAGAGTAGAGAATATAGAACCCAGAATTAAGAACTTGGAATATAGAACACAGAATTTAGAATATAGAATACAAAACAATGAATTTCGAATTTAGAATAGAGAATGTAGAACACAGAATATGGAATGTAGAATATGGAATGCAGAATACTGAATACAGTATACAGAATGTAGAACACAGTATATAGAATATAGATTAGAGAATATACAACGCAGAATTTAGAACATGGAATGCAGAACACAGAATTTGGAATATAAAATACAGAATACTGAATATAGAATTTAGAATATAGAATGTAGAACACAGAGTATAGAATATAGAGTATAGAATATAGAAACCAGAATTAGAACATGGAATGCAGAAAACAGAATTTAGAATATAGAATACAGAATACTGAATATAGAATTTAGAATATAGAATGTAGAACACAGAGTATAGAATATAGAATACGGAATACTGAATATAGGGTTTTGATTATAGAATGTAGGACACAGAATATAGAATGAAGAAAACGGAATGCAAAATATAGAATACAGAATACAGAATGTAGAACACACAATGTAGAATATGGAAAACAGAATCCTAAACCGAGAATTTAGAACATGGATTGCAGAACACAGAATTTAGAATATAGAATACAGAATTCTGAATATAAAATTTTGAATATAGAATGTAAACACAGAATATGGAATGTAGAATACGGAATGCAGAATATTGAATACACAATATAGAATGTACAACACAGAATTTAAAATATAGAGTATAGAATACAGAATATAGAATTTAGAATATAGAATGAAGAACACAGAAGATAGAATATAGAATACAGAATATAGAACCCAAGATTTTGAACATGGAATGCAGAACAGAGAATTTAGATTATAGAATACAGAATACTGAATATAGAATTTAGAATATACAATGTAGAACACAGAATATAGAATATAGAATACGGAATGCAGAATAAAGTATACAGAAGATAGAATATAGAACACAGAATATAGAATATGGAAAACAGAATACAAAACCCAGAATTGAGAACATGGAATGTAGAACACAGAATTTTGAATACAGAAAACAGAATACTGAATATAGAATTTCAAATATAGATTTGAACACAGAATTTAGAATATAGATTAAAGAATACTGAATATTGAATTTAGAATATAGAATGTAGAACACAGTATATAGAATATAGATTAGAGAATATAGAAACCAGAATTTAGAACATGGAAGGCAGAACACAGAATTTAGAATATAGAATAGAGAATACTGAATATAGAATTTAGAATATAGAATGTAGAACACAGAATAAAGAATATAGACTACGGAATGCAGAATATAGAATATAGAGTATAGAATGATGAACACAAATTTTACAATATAGAATAGAGAATATAGAACCCAGAATTAAGAACATGGAATGTAGAACACAGAATTTAAAATATAGAATACAGAATACTGAATTTTGAATTAAGAATATAGAATTTAGAACACAGAATATAGAATATAGAATACAGAATATAGAACACAAAATTTAGAAGATGGAATGCAGTACACAGAATTTAAAATATAGAACAGCAATACTGAATACAGAATATGAATATACAATGTAGAACACAGAAATTAGAATATAGAATACAGAATACTGAATATCGAATTTAGAATATTAAATGTAAAACACAGAATGTAGAATATATTAGGCAGAATACTGAATATAGATTTAGAACATTGAATGCAGAACACAGAATTTAGAATATAGAGTGCAGAATAGTATATATATAATTTAGAATATAGAATGTAGAACACAGAATATAGAATATAGACTACGGAATGCAGAATATAGAATAAAGAATATAGAATGATTAACACAAATTATAGAATATAGAATAGAGAATATAGCACCCAGAATTAAGAACATGGAATGTTGAACACAGAATTTAGAATATAGAATACAGAATACTGAATTTCGAATTTAGAATATAGAATGTAGAAAACAGAATATAGAATGTAGAATACAGAATTTAGAACACAAAATTTAGAACATGGAATTCACAACAGAATTTAGTATATTGAATAACGAATACTGAATATAGAATATGAAAATACAATCTGGAACACAGAATTTAGAATATAGAATACAGATACTGAATATAGAATTTAGAATATACAATGTAGAACACAGAATATAGAATATTGAATAGAGATACTGAATATAGAATTTAGAATATACAATGTAGAACACAGAATATAGAATATAGAATACGGAATTCACAATATAGAATACAGAATATAGAACACAAAATTTAGAATATGTAATGCACAACACAGAATATAGAATATAGAATACCGAACACTGAATATAGAAAATGAGTATACAATTTTGAACACAGAATTTATAATATAGCATAAAGAATACTGAATTTAGAACATAGAATATAGAATGTACAAAACAGAATACAGAATATAGACTACAGAATGCAGAATATAGAATATAGAATATAGAATATAGAATATAGAAAGATGAACACAAAATCTGGAATATAGAATAGAGAATACAGAAACCAGAATTAAGAACATGGAATGTAGAACACATTATTTAGAATATAGAATACAGAATACTGAATTTCGAATTTAGACTATAGAATGTAGAACACAGAATATGGAATGTAGAATATGGAATGCAGAATATTGAATACAGAACATAGAATATAGAACACAGTATATAGAATATAGATTAGAGAATATATAACGCAGAATTAAGAACATGGAATGCAGAACACAGAATTTGGAATATAAAATACAGAATACTGAATATAGAATTTAGAATATAGAATGTAGAACACAGAATATAGATTATAGAATAAAGAATATAGAACCCCGAATTTTGAACATGGAATTCCGAACACCGAATTTAGAATATAGAATACAGAATACTGAATATAGAATTTAGAACATAGAATGCGGAACACAGCAATTAGAATATAGAATACAAATACTGAATACAGATTTTAAAACATGGAATGCAGAACCCAGAATATAGAATATAGAATACGGAATACTGAATATAGAATTAAGAATGTAGAATGAAGAACAGAGAATATAGAATATAGAGTATAGAATATAGAAACCAGAATTAGAACATGGAATGCAGAAAACAGAATTTAGAATATAGAATACAGAATACTGAATATAGAATTTCAAATATAGAATGTTGAACACAGAATTTAGAATATAGGATAAAGGATACTGAATATTGAATTTAGAATATAGAATGTAGAACACAGTATATAATATATAGATTAGAGAATATAGAAACCAGAATTTAGAACATGGAATGCAGAACACAGAATTTAGAATATAGAATACAGAATACTGAATATAGAATTTAGAATATACAATGTAGAACACAGAATATAGAATATAGACTACGGAATGCAGAATATAGAATATAGAGTATAGAATGATGAACACACATTATAGAATATAGAATAGAGAATATAGAACCCAGAATTAAGAACATGGAAAGTAGAACACAGAATTTAGAATATAGAATACAGAATACTGAAGTTCGAATTTAGGATATAGAATGTAACACAGAATATGGAATATAGAATATGGAATGCAGAATATTGAATACAGAATATAGAATGTAGAACACAGAATTTAGAATATGGAAAACAGAATACAGAACCCAGAATTTAGAACATTGAATGCAGAACTAGGAATTTAGAATATAGAATACAGATTACTGAACATAGAATTTAGAATATACAATGTAGAACACCGAATTAAGAATATAGAATACAGAATACTGAATATAGAAATTAGTATATACAATATAGAACACTGAATATAGAATATAGAATACGGAATGCAGAATATAGAATACAGAAGTTAGAATATAGAACACAGAATTTAGAATATAGAATACAAAATACTGAATTTCGAATATAGAATATAGAATGCAGAACACAGAATATGGAATGCAGAATATGGAATGCAGAATATTGAATAAAGAATATTGAATGTAGAACACAGTATATAGAATATAGATTAGAGAATATAGAACGCAGAATTCAGAACATGGAATGCAGAACACAGAATTTGGAATATAGAATGCAGAATACTTTATATAGAATTTAGAATATAGAATGTAGAACACAGAATTTAGTATAGAGGATTCAGAATACTGAATATAGAATTTAGAATATAGAATGTAGAACACAGAATTTAGAATATAGACTACGGAGTGCAGAATATAGAATATAGAATAATGAGCACAAAATTTAGAATAGAGAATATAGAATCCAGAATTTAGAACATGGAATGCAGAACACTGAATTTAGAATATGCAATACAGAATACTAAATATAGAATATGAATATACAATGTAGAACACAGAATTAAGGATATAGAATACAGAATACTGAATATAGTATTAGGAATATACAATGTAGAACACAGAATATAGAATATAGAATACGGAATGCAGAAAACAGAATACAGAATATAGAATGTAGACCACAGAATATAGAATATGGAAAACAGAATACAAAACCCAGAATTGAGAACATGGAATGCAGAACACAGAATTTAGAATATAGAATAGAGAATAAAGAACCCAGAACTTAGAACACGTAAAGCAGACACAGAATTTAGAATATAGAATACAGAATACTTAATACAAAATTTACAGTATACAATTTGAACACAGAGTATAGAATATAGAATACGGAGTACTGAATATAGAATTTAGAATATAGAATGTACAACACAGAATATAGAACATAGAATAGAGTATATGGAACACAAAATTAAGAACATGGAAATCAGAACACAGAATTCAGAATATAGAATGCAGAATACTGAATATAGAATTAAGAATATAGAATTTAGAACACAGAATATAGAATATAGAATACAGAATAAAGAACACAAAATTTAGAACATGGAATGCAGTACACAGAATTTAAAATATAGAACAGCAATACTGAATATAGAATATGAATATACAATGTAGAACACAGAATTTAGAATATAGAATACAGAATACTGAATTTGGAATTTAGAATATAGAATGTAGAACACAGAATATGGAATGTAGAATATGGAATGCAGAATATTGAACACAGAATATAGAATGTAGAACACAGAATTTAGAATATGGAAAACAGAATACAGAACCCAGAATTAAGAACATTGAATGCAGAACTAGGAATTTAGAATATACAATACCGAATACTAAATATAGAATAAGAATATACAATGTAGAACACAGAATTTAGAATATAGAATACAGAATGCTGAATATAGAATTAGGAATATACAATGTAGAACACAGAATATAGAATATGGAAAACAGAATACAAAACCCAGAATTGAGAACATGGAATGCAGAACACAGAATTAAGAATATAGAAAACAGAATACTGAATATAGAATTTCGAATATAGAATGTAGAACACAGAATTTAGAATATAGAATAAAGAA
This sequence comes from Vicugna pacos, assembly GCF_048564905.1. Lineage (NCBI taxonomy): Eukaryota > Metazoa > Chordata > Mammalia > Artiodactyla > Camelidae > Vicugna > Vicugna pacos. Next base: position 5,178,265 of record NW_027328737.1, read on the forward strand.
TACTGAATATAGATTTTAGAAGATAGAATGTAGAACACAGAATATAGAATAGAGAATAGAGAATAGAGAACCCAGAACTTAGAACACGGAAAGCAGACACAGAATTTAGAATATAGAATACAGAATACTTAATACAAAATTTACAGTATACAATTTGAACACAGAGTATAGAATATAGAATACGGAGTACTGAATATAGAATTTACAATATAGAATGTAGAACACAGAATATAGAACATAGAATAGAGTATATGGAACACAAAATTTAGAACATGGAAAGCAGAACACAGAATTTAGAATATAGAATGCAGAATACTGAATATAGAGTTAAGAATATAGAATTTAGAACACAGAATATAGAATATAGAATACAGAATATAGAACAGAAAATTTAGAAGATTGAATGCAGTACACAGAATTTAAAATATAGAACAGCAATAGTGAATACAGAATATGAATATACAATGTAGAACACAGAATTTCGAATATAGAATACAGAATACTGAATATCGAATTTAGAATATTGAATGTAGAACACAGAATGTAGAATATATTATGCAAAATACTGAATATAGAATTTAGAACATTGAATGCAGAACACAGAATTTAGAATATAGACTACGGAATGCAGAATATAAAATAAAGAATATAGAATGATGAACACAAATTATAGAATATAGAATAGAGAATATAGAACCCAGAATTAAGAACATGGAATGTTGAACACAGAATTTAGAATATAGAATACAAAATACTGAATTTCGAATTTAGAATATAGAATGTAGAACACAGAATATAGAATATAGAATACAGAATATAGAACACAAAATTTAGAACATGGAATGCACAACACAGAATTTAGAATATTGAATATCGAATACTGAATATAGAATATGAATATACAATGTAGATCACAGAATTTAGAATATAGAATACAGATACTGAATATAGAATTTAGAATATACAATGTAGAATACAGAATATAGAATACGGAATTCACAATACAGAATACAGAATATAGAACACAAAATTTAGAAAATGTAATGCACAACACAGAATATAGAATACCGAATACTGAATATAGAAAATGAGTATACAATTTTGAACACAGAATTTAGAATATAGTATAAAGACTACTGAATATAGAACTTAGATTATAGAATGTACAACACAGAATACAGAATATAGACTACAGAATGCAGAATATAGAATATAGAATATAGAATATAGAATGATGAACACAAAATCTGGAATATAGAATAGAGAATACAGAACCCAGAATTAAGAACATGGAATGTAGAACACATTATTTAGAATATAGAATACAGAATACTGAATTTCGAATTTAGAATATAGAATGTAGAACACAAAATATGGAATGTAGAATATGGAATGCAGAATATTGAATTCACAATATAGAATGTAGAACACAGAATTTAGAATATAGATTATAGAATACTGAATATAGAATTTAGAATATAGAATGTAGAACAGAGAAAATAGAATATAGAATACAGAATATAGAACCCAAAATTTAGAACATGGAATGCAGAACAGAGAATTTAGAATATAGAATATAGAATACTGAATTTCGAATTTAGAATATAGAATGAAGAACCCAGAATATGGAATGTAGTATATGGAATGCAGAATATTGAATACAGAATATAGAATGTAGAACACAGTATATAGAATATATATTAGAGAATATAGAACCCAGAATTTAGAACATGGAATGCAGACACAGAATTTAGAATATAGAATACAGAATACTGAATATCGAATTTAGAATATTGAATGAAGGACACAGAATGTAGAATATAGATTTTGGAATAATGAATATAGAATTTAGAATATAGAATGTAGAACACAGAATATGGAATGTAGAATACGGAATGCAGAATATAGAATACAGAAGATAGAATATAGAACACAGAATATAGAATATGGAAAACAGAATACAAAACCCAGAATTGAGAACATGGAATGAAGAACACAGAATTTAGAATATAGAAAACAGAATACTGAATATAGAATTTAGAATATACAATGAAGTACGCAGAATATAGAATATAGACTACCGAATGCAGAATATACAATTTAGTGTATAGAATATTGAACACATATTATAGAATATAGAATAGAGAATATAGAACCCAGAATTTAGAATATGGAATGTAGAACACAGAATTTAGAATATAGAATACAGAATCCTGAATTTCGAATTTAGACTATAGAATGTAGAACACAGAATATGGAATGTAGAATATGGAATGCAGAAAATTGAATACAGAACATAGAATATAGAACACAGTATATAGAATATAGATTAGAGAATATAGAACGCAGAATTTAGAACATGGAATGCAGAACACAGAATTTGGAATATAAAATACAGAATACTGAATATAGAATTTAGAATATAGAATGTAGAACACAGAATATAGATTATAGAATAGAGAATATAGAACCCAGAATTTTGAACATGGAATTCCGAACACCGAAGTTAGAATATAGAATACAAATACTGAATACAGATTTTAAAACATGGAATGCAGAACCCAGAATATAGAATATAGAATACGGAATACTGAATATAGAATTAAGAATGTAGAATGAAGAACAGAGAATATAGAATATAGAGTATAGAATATAGAAACCAGAATTAGAACGTGGAATGCAGAAAACAGAATTTAGAATATAGAATAAGAATACTGAATATAGAATTTAGAGTATAGAATGTAGAACACAGAGTATAGAATATAGAATACGGAATACTGAATATAGGATTTAGATTATAGAATGTAGGACACAGAATATAGACTGTAGAAAACGGAATGCAAAATATAGAATACAGAATACAGAATGTAGAACACACAATGTAGAATATGGAAAACAGAGTACAGAACCGAGAATTTAGAACATGGAATGCAGAACACAGAGTTTAGAATATAGAATACAGAATACTGAATATAAAATTTTTAATATAGAATGTAGAACACAGAACATGGAATGTAGAATACGGAATGCAGAATATTGAATACACAATATAGAATGTAGAACACAGAATTTAAAATATAGAGCATATAATACTGAAAATAGGATTTAGAATATAGAATGGAGAACACAGAAAATAGAATATAGAATACAGATTATAGAACCCAAAATTTAGAACATGGAATGCAGAACAGAAAATTTAGAATATAGAATACAGAATACTGAATATAGAATTTAGAATATACAATGTAGAACACAGAATATAGAATATAGAATACGGAATGCAGAATAAAGTATACAGAAAATAGAATATAGAACACAGAATATAGAATATGGAAAACAGAATACAAAACCCAGAATTGAGAACATGGAATGAAGAACACAGAATTTAGAATACAGAAAACAGAATACTGAATATAGAATTTCAAATATAGAATGTTGAACACAGAATTTAGAATATAGGATAAAGTATAATGAATATTGAATTTAGAATATAGAATGTAGAACACAGTATATAATATATAGATTAGAGAATATAGAAACCAAAATTTAGAACATGGAATGCAGAACACAGAATTTAGAATATAGAATACAGAATACTGAATATAGAATTTAGAATATAGAATATAGAACACAGAATATAGAATATAGACTACGGAATGCAGAATATAGAATATAGAGTATAGAATGATGAACACACATTATAGAATATAGTATAGAGAATATAGAACCCAGAATTAAGAACATGGAATGTAGAACACAGAATTTAGAATATAGAATACAGAATACTGAAGTTCGAATTTAGGATATAGAATGTAGAACACAGAATATGGAATGTAGAATATGGAATGCAGAATATTGAATACAGAATATAGAATGTAGAACACAGAATTTAGAATATGGAAAACAGAATACAGAACCCAGAATTTAGAACATTGAATGCAGAACTAGGAATTTAGAATATAGAATACAGATTACTGAATATAGAATTTAGAATATACAATGTAGAACACCGAATTAAGAATATAGAATACAGAATACTGAATATAGAAATTAGTATATACAATATAGAACACTGAATATAGAATATAGAATACGGAATGCAGAATATAGAATACAGAAGTTAGAATATAGAACACAGAATATAGAATATGGGAAACAGAATACAAAACGCAGAATTGAGAACATGGAATGAAGAACACAGAATTTAGAATATAGAAAACAGAATACTGAATATAGAATTTCAAATATAGAATGATGAACACAGAATTTAGAATATAGAATAAAGAATACTGAATATTGAATTAAGAATATAGAATGTAGAACACAGTATATAGAATATAGATTAAAGAATATAGAACCCGGAATTTAGAACATGGAATGCAGAACACAGATTTTAGAATATAGAATACAGAATACTTTATATAGAATTTAAAATATAGAAAGTAGAACACAGAATATAGAATATAGACTACGGAATTCAGAATAAAGTATATAGGATATAGAATTATGAACACAAATTTTACAATATAGAATAGAGTACATAGAACCCAGAATTAAGAACATGGAATTTAGAACACAGAATTTAGAATATAGAATACAAAATACTGAATTTCGAATATAGAATATAGAATGCAGAACACAGAATATGGAATGTAGAATATGGAATGCAGAATATTGAATAAAGAATATTGAATGTAGAACACAGTATTTAGAATATAGATTAGAGAATATAGAACGCAGAATTTAGAACATGGAATGCAGAACACAGAATTTGGAATATAGAATACAGAATACTTTATATAGAATTTAGAATATAGAATGTAGAACACAGAATTTAGTATAGAGAATTCAGAATACTGAATATAGAAATTAGAATATAGAATGTAGAACACAGAATTTAGAATATAGACTACGGAGTGCAGAATATAGAATATAGAATAATGAGCACAAAATTTAGAATAGAGAATATAGAATCCAGAATTTAGAACATGGAATGCAGAACACTGAATTTAGAATATGCAATACAGAATACTAAATATAGAATATGAATATACAATGTAGAACACAGAATTAAGAATATAGAATACAGAATACTGAATATAGTATTAGGAATATACAATGTAGAACACAGAATATAGAATATAGAATACGGAATGCAGAAAACAGAATACAGAATATAGAATGTAGACCACAGAATATATAATATGGAAAACAGAATACAAAATCCAGAATTGAGAACATGGAATGCAGAACACAGAATTTAGAATATACAAAACAGAATACTGAATATAGAATTTCGAATATAGAATGTAGAACACAGAATTTAGAATATAGAATAAAGAATACTGAATATAGATTTTAGAAGATAGAATGTAGAACACAGAATATAGAACATAGAATAGAGTATATGGAACACAAAATTTCGAACATGGAAAGCAGAACACAGAATTTAGAATATAGAATGCAGAATACTGAATATAGAATTAAGAATATAGAATTTAGAACACAGAATATAGAATATAGAATACAGAATAAAGAACACAAAATTTAGAACATGGAATGCAGTACACAGAATTTAAAATATAGAACAGCAATACTGAATATAGAATATGAATATACAATGTAGAACACAGAATTTAGAATATAGAATACAGAATACTGAATTTGGAATTTAGGATATAGAATGTAGAACACAGAATATGGAATGTAGAATATGGAATGCAGAATATTGAACACAGAATATAGAATGTAGAACACAGAATTTAGTATATAGAATAAAGAATACTGAATATAGATTTTAGAAGATAGTATGTAGAACACAGAATATAGAATATAGAATAGAGAATAAAGAACCCAGAACTTAGAACACGGAAAGCAGACACAGAATTTAGAATATAGAATACAGAATACTTAATACAAAATTTACAGTATACAATTTGAACACAGAGTATAGAATATAGAATACGGAGTACTGAATATAGAATTTAGAATATAGAATGCAGAACACAGAATATAGAACATAGAATAGAGTATATGGAACACAAAATTACGAACATGGAAATCAGAACACAGAATTTAGAATATAGAATGCAGAATACTGAATATAGAATTAAGAATATAGAATTTAGAACACAGAATATAGAATATAGAATACAGAATAAAGAACACAAAATTTAGAACATGGAATGCAGTACACAGCATTTAAAATATAGAACAGCAATACTGAATATAGAATATGAATATACAATGTAGAACACAGAATTTAGAATATAGAATACAGAATACTGAATTTGGAATTTAGAATATAGAATGTAGAACACAGAATATGGAATGTAGAATATGGAATGCAGAATATTGAACACAGAATATAGAATGTAGAACACAGAATTTAGAATATGGAAAACAGAATACAGAACCCAGAATTAAGAACATTGAATGCAGAACTAGGAATTTAGAATATACAATACCGAATACTAAATATAGAATAAGAATATACAATGTAGAACACAGAATTTAGAATATAGAATACAGAATGCTGAATAGAGAATAAAAAATATACAATGTAGAACACAGAATATAGAATATGGAAAACAGAATACAAAACCCAGAATTGAGAACATGGAATGCAGAACACAGAATTAAGAATATAGAAAACAGAATACTGAATATAGAATTTCGAATATAGAATGTAGAACACAGAATTTAGAATATAGAATAAAGAATACTGAATATAGATTTTAGAAGATAGAATGTAGAACACAGAATATAGAATAGAGAATAGAGAATAGAGAACCCAGAACTTAGAACACGGAAAGCAGACACAGAATTTAGAATATAGAATACAGAATACTTAATACAAAATTTACAGTATACAACTTGAACACAGAGTATAGAATATAGAATACGGAGTACTGAATATAGAATTTACAATATAGAATGTAGAACACAGAATATAGAACATAGAATAGAGTATATGGAACACAAAATTTAGAACATGGAAAGCAGAACACAGAATTTAGAATATAGAATGCAGAATACTGAATATAGAGTTAAGAATATAGAATTTAGAACACAGAATATAGAATATAGAATACAGAATATAGAACAGAAAATTTAGAAGATGGAATGCAGTACACAGAATTTAAAATATAGAACAGCAATAGTGAATACAGAATATGAATATACAATGTAGAACACAGAATTTCGAATATAGAATACAGAATACTGAATATCGAATTTAGAATATTGAATGTAGAACACAGAATGTAGAATATATTATGCAAAATACTGAATATAGAATTTAGAACATTGAATGCAGAACACAGAATTTAGAATATAGAATGCAGAATACTGTATATAGAATTTAGAATATAGAATGTAGAACACAGAATATAGAATATAGACTACGGAATGCAGAATATAAAATAAAGAATATAGAATGATGAACACAAATTATAGAATATAGAATAGAGAATATAGAACCCAGAATTAAGAACATGGAATGTTGAACACAGAATTTAGAATATAGAATACAAAATACTGAATTTCGAATTTAGAATATAGAATGTAGAACACAGAATATAGAATATAGAATACAGAATATAGAACACAAAATTTAGAACATGGAATGCACAACACAGAATTTAGAATATTGAATATCGAATACTGAATATAGAATATGAATATACAATGTAGATCACAGAATTTAGAATATAGAATACAGATACTGAATATAGAATTTAGAATATACAATGTAGAATACAGAATATAGAATATAGAATACGGAATTCACAATACAGAATACAGAATATAGAACACAAAATTTAGAAAATGTAATGCACAACACAGAATATAGAATACCGAATACTGAATATAGAAAATGAGTATACAATTTTGAACACAGAATTTAGAATATAGTATAAAGACTACTGAATATAGAACTTAGATTATAGAATGTACAACACAGAATACAGAATATAGACAACAGAATGCAGAATATAGAATATAGAATATAGAATATAGAATGATGAACACAAAATCTGGAATATAGAATAGAGAATACAGAACCCAGAATTAAGAACATGGAATGTAGAACACATTATTTAGAATATAGAATACAGAATACTGAATTTCGAATTTAGAATATAGAATGTAGAACACAAAATATGGAATGTAGAATATGGAATGCAGAATATTGAATTCACAATATAGAATGTAGAACACAGAATTTAGAATATAGATTATAGAATACTGAATATAGAATTTAGAATATAGAATGTAGAACAGAGAAAATAGAATATAGAATACAGAATATAGAACCCAAAATTTAGAACATGGAATGCAGAACAGAGAATTTAGAATATAGAATATAGAATACTGAATTTCGAATTTAGAATATAGAATGAAGAACCCAGAATATGGAATGTAGTATATGGAATGCAGAATATTGAATACAGAATATAGAATGTAGAACACAGTATATAGAATATATATTAGAGAATATAGAACCCAGAATTTAGAACATGGAATGCAGACACAGAATTTAGAATATAGAATACAGAATACTGAATATCGAATTTAGAATATTGAATGAAGGACACAGAATGTAGAATATAGATTTTAGAATAATGAATATAGAATTTAGAATATAGAATGCAGAACACAGAATATGGAATGTAGAATACGGAATGCAGAATATAGAATACAGAAAATAGAATATAGAACACAGAATATAGAATATGGAAAACAGAATACAAAACCCAGAATTGAGAACATGGAATGAAGAACACAGAATTTAGAATATAGAAAACAGAATACTGAATATAGAATTTAGAATATACAATGAAGTACACAGAATATAGAATATAGACTACGGAATGCAGAATATACAATTTAGTGTATAAAATATTGAACACATATTATAGAATATAGAATAGAGAATATAGAACCCAGAATTTAGAATATGGAGTGTAGAACACAGAATTTAGAATATAGAATACAGAATACTGAATTTCGAATTTAGACTATAGAATGTAGAACACAGAATATGGAATGTAGAATATGGAATGCAGAAAATTGAATACAGAACATAGAATATAGAACACAGTATATAGAATATAGATTAGAGAATATAGAACGCAGAATTTAGAACATGGAATGCAGAACACAGAATTTGGAATATAAAATACAGAATACTGAATATAGAATTTAGAATATAGAATGTAGAACACAGAATATAGATTATAGAAGAGAGAATATAGAACCCAGAATTTTGAACATGGAATTCCGAACACCGAATTTAGAATATAGAATACAGAATACTGAATATAGAATTTAGAACATAGAATGCGGAACACAGCAATTAGAATATAGAATACAAATACTGAATACAGATTTTCAAACATGGAATGCAGAACCCAGAATATAGAATATAGAATACGGAATACTGAATATAGAATTAAGAATGTAGAATGAAGAACAGAGAATATAGAATATAGAGTATAGAATATAGAAACCAGAATTAGAACGTGGAATGCAGAAAACAGAATTTAGAATATAGAATAAGAATACTGAATATAGAATTTACAGTATAGAATGTAGAACACAGAGTATAGAATATAGAATACGGAATACTGAATATAGGATTTAGATTATAGAATGTAGGACACAGAATATAGACTGTAGAAAACGGAATGCAAAATATAGAATACAGAATACAGAATGTAGAACACACAATGTAGAATATGGAAAACAGAGTACAGAACCGAGAATTTAGAACATGGAATGCAGAACACAGAGTTTAGAATATAGAATACAGAATACTGAATATAAAATTTTTAATATAGAATGTAGAACACAGAACATGGAATGTAGAATACGGAATGCAGAATATTGAATACACAATATAGAATGTAGAACACAGAATTTAAAATATAGAGTATATAATACTGAAAATAGGATTTAGAATATAGAATGAAGAACACAGAAAATAGAATATAGAATACAGAATATAGAACCCAAAATTTAGAACATGGAATGCAGAACAGAGAATTTAGAATATAGAATACAGAATACTGAATATAGAATTTAGAATATACAATGTAGAACACAGAATATAGAATATAGAATACGGAATGCAGAATAAAGTATACAGAAAATAGAATATAGAACACAGAATATAGAATATGGAAAACAGAATACAAAACCCAGAATTGAGAACATGGAATGAAGAACACAGAATTTAGAATACAGAAAACAGAATACTGAATATAGAATTTCAAATATAGAATGTTGAACACAGAATTTAGAATATAGGATAAAGAATACTGAATATTGAATTTAGAATATAGAATGTAGAACACAGTATATAATATATAGATTAGAGAATATAGAACCCAGAATTTAGAACATGGAATGCAGAACACAGAATTTAGAATATAGAATACAGAATACTGAATATAGAATTTAGAATATAGAATATAGAACACAGAATATAGAATATAGACTACGGAATGCAGAATATAGAATATAGAGTATAGAATGATGAACACACATTATAGAATATAGTATAGAGAATATAGAACCCAGAATTAAGAACATGGAATGTAGAACACAGAATTTAGAATATAGAATACAGAATACTGAAGTTCGAATTTAGGATATAGAATGTAGAACACAGAATATGGAATGTAGAATATGGAATGCAGAATATTGAATACAGAATATAGAATGTAGAACACAGAATTTAGAATATGGAAAACAGAATACAGAACCCAGAATTTAGAACATTGAATGCAGAACTAGGAATTTAGAATATAGAATACAGATTACTGAATATAGAATTTAGAATATACAATGTAGAACACCGAATTAAGAATATAGAATACAGAATACTGAATATAGAAATTAGTATATACAATATAGAACACTGAATATAGAATATAGAATACGGAATGCAGAATATAGAATACAGAAGTTAGAATATAGAACACAGAATATAGAATATGGGAAACAGAATACAAAACGCAGAATTGAGAACATGGAATGAAGAACACAGAATTTAGAATATAGAAAACAGAATACTGAATATAGAATTTCAAATATAGAATGATGAACACAGAATTTAGAATATAGAATAAAGAATACTGAATATTGAATTAAGAATATAGAATGTAGAACACAGTATATAGAATATAGATTAAAGAATATAGAACCCGGAATTTAGAACATGGAATGCAGAACACAGATTTTAGAATATAGAATACAGAATACTTTATATAGAATTTAAAATATAGAAAGTAGAACACAGAATATAGAATATAGACTACGGAATTCAGAATATAGTATATAGGATATAGAATTATGAACACAAATTTTACAATATAGAATAGAGTACATAGAACCCAGAATTAAGAACATGGAATTTAGAACACAGAATTTAGAATATAGAATACAAAATACTGAATTTCGAATATAGAATATAGAATGCAGAACACAGAATATGGAATGTAGAATATGGAATGCAGAATATTGAATAAAGAATATTGAATGTAGAACACAGTATTTAGAATATAGATTAGAGAATATAGAACGCAGAATTTAGAACATGGAATGCAGAACACAGAATTCGGAATAAAGAATACAGAATACTTTATATAGAATTTAGAATATAGAATGTAGAACACAGAATTTAGTATAGAGAATTCAGAATACTGAATATAGAAATTAGAATATAGAATGTAGAACACAGAATTTAGAATATAGACTACGGAGTGCAGAATATAGAATATAGAATAATGAGCACAAAATTTAGAATAGAGAATATAGAATCCAGAATTTAGAACATGGAATGCAGAACACTGAATTTAGAATATGCGATACAGAATACTAAATATAGAATATGAATATACAATGTAGAACACAGAATTAAGAATATAGAATACAGAATACTGAATATAGTATTAGGAATATACAATGTAGAACACAGAATATAGAATATAGAATACGGAATGCAGAAAACAGAATACAGAATATAGAATGTAGACCACAGAATATATAATATGGAAAACAGAATACAAAATCCAGAATTGAGAACATGGAATGCAGAACACAGAATTTAGAATATACAAAACAGAATACTGAATATAGAATTTCGAATATAGAATGTAGAACACAGAATTTAGAATATAGAATAAAGAATACTGAATATAGATTTTAGAAGATAGAATGTAGAACACAGAATATAGAACATAGAATAGAGTATATGGAACACAAAATTTCGAACATGGAAAGCAGAACACAGAATTTAGAATACAGAATGCAGAATACTGAATATAGAATTAAGAATATAGAATTTAGAACACAGAATATAGAATATAGAATACAGAATAAAGAACACAAAATTTAGAACATGGAATGCAGTACACAGAATTTAAAATATAGAACAGCAATACTGAATATAGAATATGAATATACAATGTAGAACACAGAATTAAAATATAGAATACAGAATACTGAATTTGGAATTTAGGATATAGAATGTAGAACACAGAATATGGAATGTAGAATATGGAATGCAGAATATTGAACATAGAATATAGAATGTAGAACACAGAATTTAGAATATGGAAAACAGAATACAAAACCCAGAATTAAGAACATTGAATGCAGAACTAGGAATTTAGAATATACAATACCGAATACTAAATATAGAATAAGAATATACAATGTAGAACACAGAATTAACAATATAGAATACAGAATACTGAATATAGAATTAGGAATATACAATGTAAACACAGAATATAGAATATGGAAAACAGAATAAAAAACCCAGAATTGAGAACATGGAATGCAGAACACAGAATTAAGAATATAGAAAACAGAATACTGAATATAGAATTTCGAAAATAGAATGTAGAACACAGAATTTAGAATATAGAATAAAGAATACTGAATATAGATTTTAGAAGATAGAATGTAGAACACAGAATATAGAATATAGAATAGAGAACAGAGAACCCAGAACTTAGAACACGGAAAGCAGACACAGAATTTAGAATATATGATACAGAATACTTAATTCAAAATTTACAGTATTCAATTTGAACACAGAGTATAGAATATAGAATACGGAGTACTGAATATAGAATTTAGAATATAGAATGTAGAACACAGAATGTAGAATATATTATGCAGAATACTGAATATAGAATTTAGAACATTGAATGCAGAACACAGAATTTAGAATATAGAATGCAGAATACTGTATATAGAATTTAGAATATAGAATGTAGAACACAGAATATAGAATATAGACTACGGAATGCAGAATATAAAATAAAGAATATAGAATGATGAACACAAATTATAGAATATAGAATAGAGAATATAGAACCCAGAATTAAGAACATGGAATGTTGAACACAGAATTTAGAATATAGAATACAAAATACTGAATTTCGAATTTAGAATATAGAATGTAGAACACACAATATAGAATATAGTATACAGAATATAGAACACAAAATTTAGAACATGGAATGCACAACACAGAATTTAGAATACTGAATATCGAATACTGAATATAGAATATGAATATACAATGTAGATCACAGAATTTAGAATATAGAATACAGATACTGAATATAGAATTTAGAATATACAATGTAGAATACAGAATATAGAATATAGAATACGGAATTCACAATACAGAATACAGAATATAGAACACCAAATTTAGAAAATGTAATGCACAACACAGAATATAGAATATAGAATACCGAATACTGAATATAGAAAATGAGTATACAATTTTGAACACAGAATTTAGAATATAGTATAAAGACTACTGAATATAGAACTTAGATTATAGAATGTACAACACAGAATACAGAATATAGACTACAGAATGCAGAAAATAGAATATAGAATATAGAATGATGAACACAAAATCTGGAATATAGAATAGAGAATACAGAACCCAGAATTAAGAACATGGAATGTAGAACCCATTATTTAGAATATAGAATACAGAATACTGAATTTCGAATTTAGAATATAGAATGTAGAACACAAAATATGGAATGTAGAATATGGAATGCAGAATATTGAATTCACAATATTGAATGTAGAACACAGAATTTAGAATATAGATTATAGAATACTGAATATAGAATTTAGAATATAGAATGTAGAACAGAGAAAATAGAATATAGAATACAGAATATAGAACCCAAAATTTAGAACATGGAATGCAGAACAGAGAATTTAGAATATAGAATATAGAATACTGAATTTCGAATTTAGAATATAGAATGAAGAACCCAGAATATGGAATGTAGTATATGGAATGCAGAATATTGAATACAGAATATAGAATGTAGAACACAGAATTTAGAATATGGAAAACAGAATATAGAACCCAGAATTTAGAACATGGAATGCAGAACACAGAATTTAGAATATAGAATACGGAATACTAAATATAGAATATGAATATACAATGTAGAACACATAATTAAGAATATAGAATACAGAATACTGAATATAGAATTAGGAATATACAATGTAGAACACAGAATTTAGAATATAGACTGTGGAATGCAGAATATAGGATATAGGATATAGAATTACGAACACAAATTATAGAATAGAGAATATAGAACCCAGAATTAAGAACATTGAATTTAGAACACAGAATTAGAATATAGAATACAAAATACTGAATTTCGAATTTAGAATATAGAATGTAGTACACAGTATATAGAATATATATTAGAGAATATAGAACCCGGAATTTAGAACACGGAATACAGAACACAGAATTTAGAATATAGAATACAGAATACTGAATATAGAATTTAGAAGATTGAATGTAGAACACAGAATATAGAATATAGAAAAGAGAATATAGAACCCAGAACTTAGAACACGGAAAGCAGACACAGAATTTAGAATATAGATTATAGAATACTGAATATAGAATTTAGAATATAGAATGTAGAACACAGAATATAGAACATAGAATAGAGTATATGGAACACAAAATTTAGAACATGGAATGCAGAACACAGAATTTAGAATATAGAATGCAGAATACTGAATATAGAATTAAGAATATAGAATTTAGAACACAGAATATAGAATATAGAATACAGAAAATAAAACACAAAGTTTACAACTTGGAATGCAGTACACAGAATTTAAAATATAGAACAGCAATACTGAATATAGAATATGAATATACAATGTAGAAAACCGAATTAAGAATATAGAATACAGAATACTGAATATCGAATTTAGAATATTGAATGTAGGACACAGAATGTAGAATATATTATGCAGAATACTGAATATAGCATTTAGAACATTGAATGCAGAACACAGAATTAAGAATATAGAATGCAGAATACTGTATATAGAATTTAGAATATACAATGTAGAACACAGAATATAGAATACAGAATACGGAATGCAGAATATAATATACAGAAGATAGAATATAGAACACAGAATATAGAATATGGAAAACAGAATATAGAACCCAGAATTTAGAAAATGGAATGCAGAACACAGAATTTAGAATATAGAATACAGAATACTTTATATAGAATTTAGAATACAGAATGTAGAACACAGAATATAGAATATAGACTACGGAATGCAGAATATAGGATACAGGATATAGAATTACGAACACAAATTATAGAATATAGAATAGAGTATATAGAACCCAGAATTAAGAATATGGAATTTATAACACAGAATTTAGAATATAGAATACAAAATACTGAATTTCGAATTTAGAATATAGAATGTAGAACACAGAATATGGAATGTAGAATATGGAATGCAGAATATTGAATACAGAATATAGAATGTAGAACACAGTATATAGAATATAGATTAGAGAATATAGAACGCAGAATTTAGAAAATGGAATGCAGAACACAGAATTTGAAATATAAAATACAGAATACTGAATATAGAATTTAGAATATAGAATGTAGAACACAGAATATAGATTATAGAATAGAGAATACAGAACCCAGAATTTTGAACATGGAATTCCGAACACCGAATTTAGAATATAGAATACAGAATACTGAATATAGAATTTCGAACATAGAATGCGGAACACAGAATTTACAATATAGAATACAGAATACTTAATATAGAATTTAGAACATACAATGCGGAACACAACAATTAGAATATAGAATACAAATTCTGAATACAGATTTTAAAACATGGAATGCATAACCCAGAATATAGAATATAGAATACGGAATACTGAATATAGAAATAAGAGTGTAGAATGAAGAACAGAGAATATAGAATATAGAGTATTGAATATAGAAACCAGAATTAGAACATGGAATGCAGAAAACAGAATTTAGAATATAGAATAAGAATACTGAATATAGAATTCAGAATATAGAATGTAGAACACAGAGTATAGAATATAGAATACGGAATACTGAATATAGGATTTAGATTATAGAATGTAGGACACAGAATATAGAATGTAGAAAACGGAATGCAAAATATAGAATACAGAATACAGAATGTAGAACACACAATGTAGAATATGGAAAACAGAATACAGAACCAAGAATTTAGAACATGGAATGCAGAACACAGAGTTTAGAATATAGAATACAGAATACTGAATATAAAATTTTGAATATAGAATGTAGAACACAGAATATGGGATGTAGAATACGGAATGCAGAATATTGAATACACAATATTGAATGTAGAACACAGAATTTAAAATATAGAGTATAGAATACTGAAAATAGAATTTAGAATATAGAATGAAGAACACAGAAAATAGAATATTGAATACAGAATAAAGAACCCAAAATTTAGAACATGGAATGCAGAACAGAGAATTTAGAATATAGAATACAGAATACTGATAATAGAATTTAGAATATACAATGTAGAACACAGAATATAGAATATAGAATACGGAATGCAGAATAAAGAATACAGAAGATAGAATATAGAACACAGAATATAGAATATGGAAAACTGAATACAAAACCCAGAATTGAGAACATGGAATGAAGAACACAGAATTTAGAATATAGAAAACAAAATACTGAATATACAATTTCAAATATAGAATGTTGAACACAGAATTTAGAATATAGGATAAAGAGTACTAAATATTGAATTTAGAATATGGAATGTAGAACACAGTATATAGAATATAGATTAGACAATATAGAAACCAGAATTTAGAACATGGAAGGCAGAACACAGAATTTAGAATATAGAATACAGAATACTGAATATAGAATTTAGAATATAGAATGTAGAACACAGAATATAGAATATAGACTACGGAATGCAGAATATAGAATATAGAGTATAGAATGATGAACACAAATTATAGAATATAGAATAGAGTATATAGAACCAAGAATGAAGAACATTTAATGTAGAACACAGAATTTAGAATATAGAATACAGAATACTGAATTTCGAATTTAGGATATAGAATGTAGAACACAGAATATGGAATGTAGAATATGGAATGCAGAATATTGTATACAGAATATAGAATGTAGAACACTGAATTTAGAATATGGAAAACAGAATACAGAACCCAGAATTTAGAACATGGAATGCAGAACTAGGAATTTAGAATATAGAATACAGAATACTGAATATAGTATTTAGAATATACAATGTAGGACACAGAATATAGAATATAGAATACGGAATGCAGAATATAGAATACAGAAGATAGAATATAGAAAACAGAATATAGAATATGGAAAACAGAATACAAAACGCAGAATTGGGAACATGGAATGAAGAACACAGAATTTAGAATATAGAAAACAGAATACTGAATATTGAATTTAGAATATAGAATGTAGAACACAGTATATTGAATATAGAATAGAGAATATAGAACCCAGAAATTAGAACATGGAATGCAGACACAGAATTTAGAATATAGAATACAGAATACTGAATATAGAATTTAGAATATAGAATGTAGAACACAGAATATAGAATATAGACAACGGAATGCAGAATATAGGATATAGGATATATAATTATAAACACAAATTATACAATATAGAATAGAGAACATAGATCCCTGAATTAAGAACATGGAATGTAGAACACAGAATTTAGAATATAGAATACAAAATACTGAATTTCGAATTTAGAATATAGAATGTAGAACACAGAATATGGAATGTAGAATATGGAATGCAGAATATTGAATACAGAATATAGAATGTAGAACCCAGTATATAGAATATAGATTAGAGAATATAGAACGCAGAATTTAGAACATGGAATGCAGAACACAGAATTTGGAATATAAAATACAGAATACTGAATATAGAATTTAGAATATAGAATGCGGAACACAGAATATAGAATATAGAGTACGGTATGCACAATATAGAATAAAGAATATAGAATGATGGACACAAATTATAGAATATACAATAGAGAATATAGAACCCAGAATTAAGAACATGGAAATTTTAACACAGAATTTAGAATATAGAGTACAGAATACTGAATTTCGAATTTAGAGTATAGGAAGTAGAACACAAAATAAAGAATACAGAATACAGAATTTAGAACACAAAATTTAGAACATGGAATGCAGTACACAGAATTTAGAATATAGAATACAGAATACTGAATTTCGAATTTAGGATATAGAATGTAACACAGAATATGGAATGTAGAATACGGAATGCAGAATATTGAATACAGAATATAGAATGTAGAACACAGAATTTAGAATATGGAAAACAGAATACAGAACCCAGAATTTAGAACATTGAATGCAGAACTAGGAATTTAGAATATAGAATACAGAATACTGAATATAGAATTTAGAATATACAATGTAGGACACAGAATATAGAATATAGAATACGGAATGCAAAATAAAGTATACAGAAAATAGAATACAGAACACAGAATATAGAATATGGAAAACAGAATACAAAACCCAGAATTGAGAACATGGAATGAAGAACACAGAATTTAGAATATAGAAAACAGAATACTGAATATAGAATTTCAAATATTGAATGTTGAACACAGAATTTAGAATATAGGATAAAGAATACTGAATATTGAATTAAGAATATAGAATGCAGAACACAGTATATAGAATATAGATTAGAGAATATAGAACCCAGAATTTAGAACATGGAAGGCAGAACACAGAATTTAGAATATAGGATAAAGAATACTGAATATTGAATTTAGAATATAGAATGTAGAACACAGAATATAGAATATAGACTACGGATGCAGAATATAGAATTTAGTGTATAGAAATAGGAACACAAATTATAGAACATAGAATAGAGAATATAGAAACCAGAATAAAGAATATGGAATGTTGAACAAAGAATTTAGAATATAGAATACAGAATACTGAATTTCGAATTGAGGATATGGAATTTAGAACAGAGAAAATGGAATTTAGAATATGGAATGCAGAATATTGAATACAGAATATAGAATGTAGAACACAGAATATAGAATATAGACTACGGAATGCAGAATATAGGATATAGGTTACAGAATTATAAACACAAATTATAGAATATAGAATAGAGAATGTAGAACCCAGTATTAAGAACATGGAATTTAGAACACAGAATTTAGAATATAGAATACAAAATACTGAATTTCGAATTTAGAATATAGAATGTAGAACACAGAATATGGAATGTAGAATATGGAATGCAGAATATTGAATACAGAATATAGAATGTAGAACCCAGTATATAGAATATAGATTAGAGAATATAGAACGCAGAATTTAGAACATGGAATGCAGAACACAGAATTTGGAATATAAAATACAGAATACTGAATATAGAATTTAGAATATAGAATGCGGAACACAGAATATAGAATACAGAGTACGGTATGCACAATATAGAATAAAGAATATAGAATGATGGACACAAATTATAGAATATAGAATAGAGAATATAGAACCCAGAATTAAGAACATGGAAATTTTAACACAGAATTTAGAATATAGAGTACAGAATACTGAATTTCGAATTTAGAGTATAGAAAGTAGAACACAGAATAAAGAATACAGAATACAGAATTTAGAACACAAAATTTAGAACATGGAATGCAGTACACAGAATTTAGAATATAGAATACAGAATACTGAATTTCGAATTTAGGATATAGAATGTAACACAGAATATGGAATGTAGAATATGGAATGCAGAATATTGAATACAGAATATAGAATGTAGAACACAGAATTTAGAATATGGAAAACAGAATACAGAACCCAGAATTTAGAACATTGAATGCAGAACTAGGAATTTAGAATATAGAATACAGAATACTGAATATAGAATTTAGAATATACAATGTAGGACACAGAATATAGAATATAGAATACGGAATGCAAAATAAAGTATACAGAAAATAGAATACAGAACACAGAATATAGAATATGGAAAACAGAATACAAAACCCAGAATTGAGAACATGGAATGAAGAACACAGAATTTAGAATATAGAAAACAGAATACTGAATATAGAATTTCAAATATTGAATGTTGAACACAGAATTTAGAATATAGGATAAAGAATACTGAATATTGAATTAAGAATATAGAATGCAGAACACAGTATATAGAATATAGATTAGAGAATATAGAACCCAGAATTTAGAACATGGAAGGCAGAACACAGAATTTAGAATATAGGATAAAGAATACTGAATATTGAATTTAGAATATAGAATGTAGAACACAGAATATAGAATATAGACTACGGATGCAGAATATAGAATTTAGTGTATAGAAATAGGAACACAAATTATAGAACATAGAATAGAGAATATAGAAACCAGAATAAAGAATATGGAATGTTGAACAAAGAATTTAGAATATAGAATACAGAATACTGAATTTCGAATTGAGGATATGGAATGTAGAACAGAGAAAATGGAATTTAGAATATGGAATGCAGAATATTGAATACAGAATATAGAATGTAGAACACAGAATATAGAATATAGACTACGGAATGCAGAATATAGGATATAGGTTACAGAATTATAAACACAAATTATAGAATATAGAATAGAGAATGTAGAACCCAGTATTAAGAACATGGAATTTAGAACACAGAATTTAGAATATAGAATACAAAATGCTGAATTTCGAATTTAGAATATAGAATGTAGAACACAGAATATGGAATGTAGAATATGGAATGCAGAATATTGAATACAGAATATAGAATGTAGAACACAGTATATAGAATATAGATTAGAGAATATAGAACGCAGAATTTAGTACATGGAATGCAGAACACAGAATTTGGAATATAAAATACAGAATACTGAATATAGAATTTAGAATATAGAATGTAGAACACAGAATTAAGATTATAGAATAGAGAATATAGAACCCAGAATTTTGAACATGGAATTCCGAACACCGAATTTAGAATATAGAATACAGAATACTGAATATAGAATTTAGAACATAGAATGCAGAACACAGAATTTACAATATAGAATACAGAATACTTAATATAGAATTTAGAATATAGAATGCGGAACACAGAATATAGAATATAGACTACGGTATGCACAATATAGAATAAAGAATATAGAATGATGGACCCAAATTATAGAATATAGAATAGAGAATATAGAACCCAGAATTAAGAACATGGAATGTTTAACACAGAATATAGAATATCGAGTACAGAATACTGAATTTCGAATTTAGAATATAGAATGTAGAACACAGAATAAAGAATATAGAATACAGAATATAGAACACAAAATTTAGAATATGGAATGCAGTACACAGAATTTAGAATATAGAATACAGAATACTGAATTTCGAATTTAGGATATAGAATGTATAACACAGAATATGGAATGTAGAATATGGAATGCAGAATATTGAATACAGAAAATAGAATGTAGAACACAGAATTAAGAATATGGAAAACAGTATACAGAAACCAGAATTTAGAACATTGAATGCAGAACTACTAATTTAGAATATAGAATACAGATTACTGAATATAGAATTTAGAATATACAATGAAGAACACCGAATTTAGAATATAGAATACAGAATACTTAATATAGAATTTAGTATATACAATGTAGAACACTGAATATAGAATATAGAATACGGAATGCAGAATATAGAATACAGAAGATAGAATATAGAAAACAGAATATAGAATATGGAAAGCACAATACTGAATATAGAATTTCGAATATACAATGTAGAACACAGAATTTAGAATATAGAATAAAGAATACTGAATATATAATTTAGAATATAGAATGTATAACACAGAATATAGAATATAGAATAGAGAATATAGAACACAGAAATTACAACACGGAAAGCAGACACAGAATTAAGAATATAGAATACAGAACACTTTATATAAAATTTACAATATAGAATGTTAAACACAGAGAATACAATATGGAATACGGAATACTGAATATAGAATTTAAATACAGAATGCAGAACACAGAATATAGAACATTGGGTAGAGTGTAAGGAACAAAAAATTTCGAACATGGAATGCAGAACACAGAATTTAGAATATAGAATACAGAATACTGAATATAGGATTAAGAATATAGAATGAAGAACACAGAATATAGTATATGGCATGCAGAATATACAATACATAATATAGAATGCAGAAAACAGAATTTAGAATATAGTATGCAGAACACTGAATATATAGAATATAGAACATTGAATGCAGAACACAGAATTTGGAATATAGAATACAGATTACTGAATATAGAATTTACAATATAGAATTTAGAACACGGAATTTAGAATATATAATACAGAATACGAATATAGAATTTAGAATATAGAATGTAGAACACAGAATATAGAATATACACAATGGGATGCAGAATAAAGAATATAGAATATAGAGGATTAGCACAAAATATAGAATAGAGAATATAGAACCCAGAATTTAGAACACGGAATGCAGAACAAAGAATTTGGTATATAGAATACCGAATACTAAATATAGAATTTGAATATACAATAAAACACATAATTTAGAATATGGAATAGAGAATACTGAATATAGAATTAAGAATATACAATGTAGAACACAGTATATAGAATATAGTATACGGAATGCAGAATATAGAATACAGAATATAGAATGTAGAACACAGAATATAGAATATGGAAAAAAGAATACAAAACACAGAATTGAGAACATGGAATGCAGAACACAGAATTTAGAATATAGAAAACAGAATACTGAATATAGAATTTCGAATATAGATTGTAGAACACAGAATTTACATATATAGAATAAAGAATACTGAATATAGGATGTAGAATTTAGAATGTAGAACACTGGATATAGAATATATAATAGAGAGTATAGAACCCAGAACTTAGTACACGGAAAGCAGAACACAGAATTTAGAATATAGAATACAGAATACTTAATATAAAATTTACAGTATACAATGTTGAACACAGAGTATTGAATATAGAATACGGAATACTGAATATAGAATTTAGAATATAGAAGGTAGAAAACAGAATATAGAAAATAGAATACGGAGAGCAGAATATAGAATACAGTATATAGAATGTAGAACACAGAATATAGAACATAGAATAGAGTATATGGAACACAAAATTAAGAACATGGAATACAGAACACAGAATGTAGAATATAGAATACAGAATACTGAATATAGAATTTAGTATATAGAATGCAGAACACAGAATTAAGAACATAGTATGCAGAATTCTGAATATAGAATTAAGAACATTGAATGCAGAACACAGAATTTAGTATATAGAATGCAGAATACTGTATATAGAATTTAGA
Source organism: Vicugna pacos (assembly GCF_048564905.1). Classification (NCBI taxonomy): domain Eukaryota; kingdom Metazoa; phylum Chordata; class Mammalia; order Artiodactyla; family Camelidae; genus Vicugna; species Vicugna pacos. Next base: position 5,202,172 of record NW_027328737.1, read on the forward strand.
ATGTAGAATGAAAACACAGAATATAGAATATAGACAAAGGAATGGAGAATATAGAATATAGAATGTAGAATAAAGAGCACAAAATATAGATTAGAGAATATAGAACCCAGAATTTAGAACACGGAATGCAGAACACAGAATTTAGAATATAGAATACAGAATACTTAATATAAAATTTAGAATATAGAATGTAGAACACAGAGTATAGAATATAGAATACGGAATACTGAATATAGAATTTAGAATATAGAATGTAGAACACAGATTATAGAATATAGAATAAAGAATATAGAACCCAGAATTTAGAACATGGAATGCAGAACACAGAATTTAGAAAATAGAATACAGATTACTGAATATAGTATATAGAATTTTCAATGTAGGACACAGAATTTAGAAAATAGAATACAGAATACTGAATATGGAATTTAGAATATAGAATGTAGAACACAGAATAAAGAATATAGACTACGGATTGCAGAATATAGAATATAGAATGTAGAATAATGAGCACAAAATGTAGATTAGAGAAGATAGAACCCAGAGTTTAGAACATGGAATGTAGAACACAAAATATAGAATATAGATTATAGAATACTTAATATCGAATTTAGAAAATAGAATGTAGAACACAGAATACGAAATGTAGAGTATAGGATACTGAATATGGAATTTAGAATCTACAATGTAGAACACAGAATGTAGCATATAGAATAGAGAATATAGAACCCAGAATTTAGAAATTTTAATGCAGAACACAGAATTTAGATTATAGAATACAGAATACTGAATATAGAAATTAGAATATAGAATGTAGAACACAGAATATAGAATATAGACTAGAATGCAGAATATAGAACATAGTATATAGAATGATGAACACAAAATATAGAATATAGAATAGAGAATATAGAACCCAGAATTAAGTACATGGAATGTAGAACACAGAATTTAGAATATAGAACACAGAATACTGAATATCGAATTTAGATTACAGAATGTAGAACACAGAATATGGAATGTAGAATACAGAATGCAAAATATTGAATACATAATATAGAATGTAGAACTCAGAATTAAGAATATAGAATATAGAAAAGTGAATAAAGTATTTAGAATATAGACTGTAGAACACAGAATATACAATATATAATAAAGAATAAAGAACCCATAATTTAGAACATGGAATGCAGAACACAGAATTTAGAATATAGAATACCGAATACTAAATACAGAATATGAATATACAATGTAGGACACAGAATATAGAATAAAGAATACGAAATATTGAAAATAGAATTAGGAATAAACAATGTAGAACACAGAATATAGAATATAGAATACCGAATGCAGAATACAGAATACAGAATATAGAATGTAGAACACAGAATATAGAATATGAAAAACAGAATACAAAACCCAGAACTTAGAACACGGAAAGCATTCACAGAATTTAGAATATAGAATACAGAATACTTAATATAAAATTTACAGTATAGAATTTGATCACAGAGTATAGAATATAGAATACGGAGTACTGAATATAGAATTTAGAAGATAGAATGTAGAAGACAGAAAATAGAACATAGAATAGAGTATATGGAACACAAAGTTTAGAACATAGAATGCAGAACACAGAATTTAGAATATAGAATGCAGAATACTGAATATAGAATTAAGAATATAGAATTTAGAACACAGAATATAGAATATAGAATACAGAATATAGAACACAAAGTTTAGAACTTGGAATGCAGTACACAGAATTTAAAATATAGAACAGCAATACAGAATATAGAATATGAATATACAATGTAGAAAACAGAATTTAGAATATAGAATACGGAATTCAGAATATAGAATACACAATATAGAACACAAAATTTAGAACATGTAATGCACAACACAGAATATAGTATATAGAGTACCGAATACTGAATATAGAAAATGAGTATACAATTTTGAACACAGAATTTAGAATATAGAATAAAGAATACTGAATATAGAATTTAGAATATACAATGTAGAACACTGAATATAGATTATAGAATACGGAATGCAGAATATAGAATACAGAAGATAGAATATAGAACACAGAATATAGAATATGGAAAACAGAATACTGAATATAGAATTTAGAATATACAATGTAGGACACAGAATATAAAATATAGACTACGGAATGCAGAATATACAATTTAGTGTATAGAATGTTGAACACATATTATAGAATATAGAAAAGAGAATATAGAACCCAGAATTTAGAATATGGAATGTAGAACACAGAATTTAGAAAATAGAATACAGAATACTGAATTTCGAATTTAGAATATAGAATGTAGAACACAGAATATGGAATGTAGAATATGGAATGCAGAATATTGAATACAGAACATAGACTATAGAACACAGTATATAGAATATAGAGTAGAGAATATAGAACGCAGAATTTAGAACATGGAATGCAGAACACAGAATTTGGAATATAAAATACAGAATACTGAATATAGAATTTAGAATATAGAATGTAGAACACAGAATATAGATTATAGAATAGGGAATATAGAACCCAGAATTTTGAACATGGAATTCCGAACACCGAATTTAGAATATAGAATACAGAATACTGAATATAGAATTAAGAACATAGAATGCGGAACACAGCAATTAGAATATAGAATACAAATACTGAATACAGATTTTAAAACATGGAATGCAGAACCCAGAATATAGAATATAGAATACGGAATACTGAATATAGAATTAAGAATGTAGAATGAATAACAGAGAATATATAATATAGAGTATAGAATATAGAAACCAGAATTAGAACATGGAATGCAGAAAACAGAATTTAGAATATAGAATAAGAATACTGAATACAGAATTTAGAGTATAGAATGTAGAACACAGAGTATAGAATATAGAATACGGAATACTGATTATAGGATTTAGATTATAGAATGTAGGACACAGAATATAGAATGTAGAAAACGGAATGCAAAATATAGAATACAGAATACAGAATGTAGAACACACAATGTAGAATATGGAAAACAGAATACAGAACCGAGAATTTAGAACATGGAATGCAGAACACAGAGTTTAGAATATAGAATACAGAATACTGAATATAAAATTTTGAATATAGAATGTAGAACACAGAATATGGAATGTAGAATACGGAATGCAGAATTTTGAATACACAATATAGAATTTAGAACACAGAATTTAAATTATAGAGTATAGAATACTGAAAATAGAATTTAGAATATAGAATGAAGAACACAGAAAATAGAATATAGAATACAGAATATAGAACCCAAAATTTAGAACATGGAATGCAGAACAGAGAATTTAGAATATTGAATACAGAATACTGAATATAGAATTTAGAATATACAATGTAGAACACAGAATATAGAATATAGAATACGGAATGCAGAATAAAGTATACAGAAAATAGAATATAGAACACAGAATATAGAATATGGAAAACAGAATACAAAACCCAGAATTGAGAACATGGAATGAAGAACACAGAATTTAGAATACAGAAAACAGAATACTGAATATAGAATTTCAAATATAGAATGTTGAACACAGAATTTAGAATATAGGATAAAGAATACTGAATATTGAATTTAGAATATAGAATGGAGGACACAGTATATAGGATATATATTAGAGAATATAGAAACAAGAATTTAGAACATGGAATGCAGAACACAGAATTTAGAATATAGAATACAGAATACTGAATATAGAATTTAGAATATAGAATGTAGAACACAGAATATAGAATATAGACTACGGAATGCAGAATATAGAATATAGAGTATAGAATGATGAACACACATTATAGAATATAGAATAGAGAATATAGAACCCGGAATTAAGAACATGGAATGTAGAACAGAGAATTTAGAATATTGAATACAGAATACTGAAGTTCGAATTTAGGATATAGAATAGAACACAGAATATGGAATGTAGAATATGGAATGCAGAATATTGAATACAGAATATAGAATGCAGAACACAGAATTTAGAATATGGAAAACAGAATACAGAACCCAGAATTTAGAACATGGAATGCAGAACACAGAATTTGGAATATAGAATACAGAATACTTTATATAGAATTTAGAATATAGAATGTAGAACACAGAATTAAGTATAGAGAATTCAGAATACTGAATATAGAATTTAGAATATAGAATGTAGAACACAGAATTTAGAATATAGACTACGGAGTGCAGAATATAGAATATAGAATAATGAGCACAAAATTTAGAATAGAGAATATAGAATCCAGAATTTAGAACAAGGAATGCAGAACACTGAATTTAGAATATGCAATACAGAATACTAAATATAGAATATGAATATACAATGTAGAACACAGAATTAAGAATATAGAATAAGGAATACTGAATATAGTATTTGGAATATCCAATGTAGAACACAGAATATAGAATATAGAATACGGAATGCAGAAAACAGAATACAGAAAATAGAATGTAGACCACAGAATATAGAATATGGAAAACAGAATACAAAACCCAGAATTGAGAACATGGAATGCAGAACACAGAATTTAGAATATAGAAAACAGAATACTGAATATAGAATTTCGAATATAGAATGTAGAACACAGAATTTAGAATATAGAATAAAGAATACTGAATATAGATTTTAGAAGAGAGAATGTAGAACACAGAATATAGAATATAGAATAGAGAATAAAGAACCCAGAACTTAGAACACGGAAAGCAGACACAGAATTTAGAATATAGAATACAGAATACTTAATACAAAATTTACAGTATACAATTTGAACACAGAGTAGAGAATATAGAATACGGAGTACTGAATATAGAATTTAGAATATAGAAGGTAGAACACAGAATATAGAATATAGAATATGGAATGCAGTATATAGAATACAGAATATAGAATGTAGAACACAGAATATAGAATAGAGTATATGGAAACCAAAATTTAGAACATGGAAATCAGAACACAGAATTTAGAATATAGAATGCAGAATACTGAATATAGAATTAAGAATATTGAAATTAGAACACAGAATATAGAATATAGAATACAGAATAAAGAACACAAAATTTAGAACATGGAATGCAGTACACAGAATTTAAAATATAGAACAGCAATACTGAATATAGAATATCAATATACAATGTAGAACACAGAATTTAGAATATAGAATACAGAATACTGAATTTGGAATTTAAAATATAGAATGTAGAACACAGAATATGGAATGTAGAAAATGGAATGCAGAATATTGAACACAGAATATAGAATGTAGAACACAGAATTTAGAATATGGAAAACAGAATATAGAACCCAGAATTTAGAACATTGAATGCAGAACTCGGAATTTAGAATATAGAATACAGATTACTGAATATAGAATTTAGAATATACAATGTAGAACACCGAACTTAGAATATAGAATACAGAATACTGAATATAGAATTTAGTATATACAATGTAGAACACTGAATATAGAATATAGAATACGGAATGCAGAATACAGAATACAGAAGATAGAATATAGAACACAGAATATAGAATATGGGAAACAGAATACAAAACCCAGAACTGAGAACATGGAATGAAGAACACAGAATTTAGAATATAGAAAACCGAATACTGAATATAGAATTTCAAATATAGAATGATGAACACAGAATTCAGAATATTGAATAAAGAATACTGAATATTGAATTAAGAATATACAATGTACAACACAGTATATAGAATATAGATTAGAGAATATAGAACCCAGAATTTAGAACATGGAATGCAGAACACCGAATTTAGAATATAGAATACAGAATACTTTATATAGAATTTAGAATATAGAATGTAGAACACAGAATATAGAATATACACTACGGAATGCAGAATATAATATATAGGATATAGAATTATGAACACAAATTATACAATATAGAATAGAGAATATAGGACCCAGGATTAAGAACATGGAATTTAGAACACAGAATTTAGAATATAGAATACATAATACTGAATTTCGAATTTAGAATATAGAATGTAGAACACAGAATATGGAATGTAGAATATGGAATGCAGAATATTGAATAAAGAATATAAAATGTAGAACACAGTATATAGAATATAGATTAGAAAATATAGAACGCAGAATTTAGAACATGGAATGCCGAATACAGAATTTGGAATATAGAATACAGAAAACTTTAAATAGAATTTAGAATATAGATTGTAGAACACAGAATTTAGAATAGAGAATACAGAATACTGAATAAAGGATTTAGAATATTGAATTTAGAACACAGAATGTAGAATATATTATGCAGAATACTGAATATAGAATTTAGAACATTGAATGCAGAACACAGAATTTAGAATATAGAATGCAGAATACTGTATATAGAATTTAGAATATAGAATGTAGAACACAGAATATAGAATATAGACTACGGAATGCAGAATATAAAATAAAGTATATAGAATGATGAACACAAATTATAGAATATAGAATAGAGAATATAGAACCCAGAATTAAGAACATGGAATATTGAACACAGAATTTAGAATATAGAATACAAAATACTGAATTTCGAATTTAGAATATAGAATGTAGAACACAGAATATAGAATATAGAATACAGAATATAGAACACAAAATTTAGAACATGGAATGCACATCACAGAATTTAGAATATTGAATATCGAATACTGAATATAGAATATGAATATACAATGTAGATCACAGAATTTAGAATATAGAATACAGATACTGAATATAGAAATTAGAATATACAGTATAGAACACAGGATATAGAATATAGAATACGGAATTCACAATACAGAATACAGAATATAGAACAAAAATTTAGAAAATGTAATGCACAACACAGAATATAGAATATAGAATACCGAATACTGAATATAGAAAATGAGTATACAATTTTGAACACAGAATTTAGAATATAGTATAAAGACTACTGAATATAGAACTTAGATTATAGAATGTACAACACAGAATACAGAATATAGACTACAGAATGCAGAATATAGAATATAGAATATAGAATATAGAATGATGAACACAAAATCTGGAATATAGAATAGAGAATACAGAACCCAGAATTAAGAACATGGAATGTAGAACACATTATTTAGAATATAGAATACAGAATACTGAATTTCGAATATAGAATATAGAATGTAGAACACAGAATAAAGATTATAGAGTAGAGAATATAGAACCCAGAATTTTGAACATGGAATTCCGAACACCGAATTTAGAATATAGAATACAGAATACTAAATATAGAATTTAGAGCATAGAATGCGGAACACAGAATTTACAATATAGAATACAGAATACTTAATATAGAATTTAGAACATAGAATGCGGAACACAGATTATAGAATATAGACTACGGTATGCACAATATAGAATAAAGAATATAGAATGATGGACACAAATTATAGTATATAGAATAGAGAATATAGAACCCAGAATTAAGAACATGGAATGTTGAACACAGAATTTAGAATATAGAGTACAGAATACTGAATTTCGAATTTAGAATATAGAATGTAGAACACAGAATAAAGAATATAGAATACAGAATATAGAACACAAAATTTAGAACATGGAATGCAGTACACAGAATTTAGAATATAGAATACAGAATACTGAATTTCGAATTTAGGATATAGAATGTAGAACACAGAATATGGAATGTAGAATATGGAATGCAGAATAATGAATACAGAATATACAATGTAGAACACAGAATTTAGAATATGGAAAACAGAATACAGAACCCAGAATTTAGAACATTGAATGCAGAAATAGGAATTTAGATTGTAGAATACAGAATACTGAATATAGAATTTAGAATATACAATGTAGGACACAGAATATAGAATATAGAATACGGAATGCAAAATAAAGTATACAGAAGATAGAATACAGAACACAGAATATAGAATATGGAAAACAGAATACAAAACCCAGAATTGAGAATATGGAATGAAGAACACAGAATTTAGAATATAGAAAACAGAATACTGAATATAGAATTTCAAATATAGAATGTTGAACACAGAATTTAGAATATAGGATAAAGAATACTGAATATTGAATTTAGAATATAGAATGTAGAACACAGTATATAGAATATAGATTAGAGAATATAGAACCCAGAATTTAGAACATGGAATGAAGAACACAGAATTTAGAATATAGAATACAGAATACTGAATATAGAATTTAGAATATAGAATGTAGAAAACAGAATATAGAATATAGACAACGGAATGCAGAATATAGGATATAGGATATAGAATTATAAACACAAATTATAGAATATAGAATAGAAAATATAGAACCCAGAATTAAGAACATGGAATTTAGAACACAGAATTTAGAATATAGAATACAAAATACTGAATTTCGAATTTAGAATATAGAATGTAGAACACAGAATATGGAATGTAGGATATGGAATGCAGAATATTGAATACAGAATATAGAATGTAGAACACAGTATATAGAATATAGATTAGAGAATATAGAACGCAGAATTTAGAACATGGAATGCAGAACACAGAATTTGGAATATAAAATACAGAATAGTGAATATAGAATTTAGAATATAGAATGTAGAACACAGAATAAAGATTATAGAATAGAGAATATAGAACCCAGAATTTTGAACATGGAATTCCGAACACCGAATTTAGAATATAGAATACAGAATACTAAATGTAGAAATTAGAACATAGAATGCGAAACACAGAATTTACAATATAGAATACAGAATACTTAACATAGAATTTAGAACATAGAATGCGGAACACAGAGTATAGAATATAGACTACGGTATGCACAATATAGAATAAAGAATATAGAATGATGGACACAAATTATAGTATAAAGAATAGAGGATATAGAACCCAGAATTAAGAACATGGAATGTTGAACACAGAATTTATAATATAGAATACAGAATACTGAATTTCGAATTTAGAATACAGAATGTAAAACACAGAATAAAGAATATAGAATACAGAATATAGAACACAAAATTTAGAACATGGAATGCAGTACACAGAGTTTAGAATATAGAATACAGATTACTGAATATATAATTTAGAATATAGAATGGAGAACACAGAATTTAGAATATAGATTTTAGAATAATGAATAAAGAATTTAGAACATAGAATGTAGAACACAGAACATAGAATATAGAATACAGAATATAGAACACAAAATTTAGAACATGGAAAGCACAACACAGAACTTAGAATATAGAATACCGAATACTGAATACAGAATATGAATATATAATGTAGAACACAGAATTTAGAATATAGAATACAGATACTGAATATAGAATTTAGAATATACAATGTAGAACACAGAATATAGAATATAGAATACGGAATTCAGAATATAGAATACAGAATATAGAACACAAAATTCAGAACATGTAATGCACATCACAGAATATAGAATATAGAGTACCGAATACTGAATATAGAAAATGATTATACAAATTTGAACACAGAATTTAGAATATAGAAAACATAATACTGAATATGGAATTTCAAATATAGAATGTTGAACACAGAATTTAGAATATAGGATAAAGAATACTGAATATTGAATTTAGAATATAGAATGTAGAACACAGTATATAGAATATAGATTAGAGAATATAGAACCCAGAATTTAGAACATGGAAGACAGAACACAAAATTTAGAATATTGAATACAGAATACTGAATATAGAATTTAGAATATAGAATGTAGAACACAGAATATAGAATATAGACTACGGATGCAGAATATAGAATATAGTGTATAGAAATATGAACACAAATTATAGAATATAGAATAGAGGATATAGAACCCAGAATTAAGAACATGGAATGTAGAACAAAGAATTTAGAATATAGAATACAGAATACTGAATTTCGAATTTAGGATATAGAATGTAGAACACAGAATATGGAATTTAGAATATGGAAGGCAGAATATTGAATACAGAATATAGAATGCAGAAAACAGAATTTAGAATATAGAATACAGATTACTGAATATAGAATTTAGAATATACAATGAAGAACACCGAATTTAGAATATAGAATACAGAATACTTAATATAGAATTTAGAATATACAATGTAGAACACTGAATAAAGAATATAGAATACGGAATGCAGAATATAGAATACAGAAGATAGAATATAGAACACAGAATATAGAATATGGAAAACAGAATACAAAACCCAGAATTGAGAACATGGAAAGAAGAACACAGAATTTAGAATATAGAAAACAGAATACTGAATATAGAATTTCAAATATAGAATGATGAACACAGAATTTAGAATATAGAATAAAGAATACTGAATATTGAATTAAGAATATAGAATGTAGAACACAGTATTTAGAATATAGATTAGAGAATATAGAACTCAGAATTTAGAACATGGAATACAGAACACAGGATTTAGAATACAGAATACAGAATACTGAATATAGAATTTAGAATATAGAATGTAGAAAACAGAATATAGAATATAGACTACGGAATGCAGAATATAGGATATAGGATATAGAATTATAAACACAAACTATAGAATATAGAATAGAGAATATAGAACCCAGAATTAAGAACATGGAATGTAGAACACAGAATTTAGAATATAGAATACAAAATACTGAATTTCGAATTTAGAATATAGAATGTAGAACACAGAATATGGAATGTAGGATATGGAATGCAGAATATTGAATACAGAATATAGAATGTAGAACACAGTATATAGAATATAGATTAGAGAATATAGAACGCAGAATTTAGAACATGGAATGCAGAACACAGAATTTGGAATATAAAATACAGAATAGTGAATATAGAATTTAGAATAGAGAATGTAGAACACAGAATGAAGATTATAGAGTAGAGAATATAGAACCCAGAATTTTGAACATGGAATTCCGAACACCGAATTTAGAATATAGAATACAGAATACTAAATATTGAATTTAGAGCATAGAATGCGGAACACAGAATATACAATATAGAATACAGAATACTTAATATAGAATTTAGAACATAGAATGCGGAACACAGATTATAGAATATAGACTACGGTATGCACAATATAGAATAAAGAATATAGAATTATGGACACAAATTATAGTATATAGAATAGAGAATATAGAACCCAGAATTAAGAACATGGAATGTTGAACACAGAATTTAGAATATAGAGTACAGAATACTGAATTTCGAATTTAGAATATAGAGTGTAGAACACAGAATAAAGAATATAGAATACAGAATATAGAACACAAAATTTAGAACATGGAATGCAGTACACAGAATTTAGAATATAGAATACAGAATACTGAATTTCGAATTTAGGATATAGAATGTAGAACACAGAATATGGAATGTAGAATATGGAATGCAGAATAATGAATACAGAATATACAATGTAGAACACAGAATTTAGAATATGGAAAACAGAATACAGAACCCAGAATTTACAACATTGAATGCAGAAATAGGAATTTAGAATGTAGAATACAGAATACTGAATATAGAATTTAGAATATACAATGTAGGACACAGAATATAGAATATAGAATACGGAATGCAAAATAAAGTATACAGAAGATAGAATACAGAACACAGAATATAGAATATGGAAAACAGAATACAAAACCCAGAATTGAGAATATGGAATGAAGAACACAGAATTTAGAATATAGAAAACAGAATACTGAATATAGAATTTCAAATATAGAATGTTGAACACAGAATTTAGAATATAGGATAAAGAATACTGAATATTGAATTTAGAATATAGAATGTAGAACACAGTATATAGAATATAGATTAGAGAATATAGAACCCAGAATTTAGAACATGGAAGGCAGAACACAAAATTTAGAATATTGAATACAGAATACTGAATATAGAATTTAGAATATAGAATGTAGAACACAGAATATAGAATATAGACTACGGATGCAGAATATAGAATATAGTGTATAGAAATATTAACACAAATTATAGAATATAGAATAGAGAATATAGAAACCAGAATAAAGAATATGGAATGTAGAACAAAGAATTTAGAATATAGAATACAGAATACTGAATTTCGAATTTAGGATATAGAATGTAGAACACAGAATATGGAATGTAGAATATGGAATGCAGAATAATGAATACAGAATATACAATGTAGAACACAGAATTTAGAATATGGAAAACAGAATACAGAACCCAGAATTTAGAACATTTAATGCAGAAATAGGAATTTAGAATGTAGAATTCAGAATACTGAATATAGAATTTAGAATATACAATGTAGGACACAGAATATAGAATATAGAATACGGAATGCAAAATAAAGTATACAGAAGATAGAATACAGAACACAGAATATAGAATATGGAAAACAGAATACAAAACCCAGAATTGAGAATATGGAATGAAGAACACAGAATTTAGAATATAGAAAACAGAATACTGAATATAGAATTTCAAATATAGAATGTTGAACACAGAATTTAGAATATAGGATAAAGAATACTGAATATTGAATTTTGAATATAGAATGTAGAACACAGAATATAGAATAAAGACTACGGATGCAGAATATAGAATATAGTGTATAGAAATATGAACACAAATTATAGAATATAGAATAGAGAATAGAGAAACCAGAATAAAGAATATGGAATGTAGAACAAAGAATTTAGAATATAGAATACCGAATACTGAATTTCGAATTTAGGATATAGAATGTAGAACACAGAATATGGAATTTAGAATATGGAATGCAGAATATTGAATACAGAATATAGAATGCAGAAAACAGAATTTAGAATATAGAATACAGATTACTGAATATAGAATTTAGAATATACAATGAAGAACACCGAATTTAGAATATAGAATACAGAATACTTAATATAGAATTTAGAATATACAATGTAGAACACTGAATATAGAATATAGAATACGGAATGCAGAATATAGAATACAGAAGATAGAATATAGAACACAGAATATAGAATATGGAAAACAGAATACAAAACCCAGAATTGAGAACATGGAATGAAGAACACAGAATTTAGAATATGGAAAACAGAATACAGAACCCAGAATTTAGAACATTGAATGCAGAAATAGGAATTTAGATTGTAGAATACAGAATACTGAATATAGAATTTAGAATATACAATGTAGGACACAGAATATAGAATATAGAATACGGAATGCAAAATAAAGTATACAGAAGATAGAATACAGAACACAGAATATAGAATATGGAAAACAGAATACAAAACCCAGAATTGAGAATATGGAATGAAGAACACAGAATTTAGAATATAGAAAACAGAATACTGAATATAGAATTTCAAATATAGAATGTTGAACACAGAATTTAGAATATAGGATAAAGAATACTGAATATTGAATTTAGAATATAGAATGTAGAACACAGTATATAGAATATAGATTAGAGAATATAGAACCCAGAATTTAGAACATGGAATGAAGAACACAGAATTTAGAATATAGAATACAGAATACTGAATATAGAATTTAGAATATAGAATGTAGAAAACAGAATATAGAATATAGACTACGGAATGCAGAATATAGGATATAGGATATAGAATTATAAACACAAATTATAGAATATAGAATAGAAAATATAGAACCCAGAATTAAGAACATGGAATTTAGAACACAGAATTTAGAATATAGAATACAAAATACTGAATTTCGAATTTAGAATATAGAATGTAGAACACAGAATATGGAATGTAGGATATGGAATGCAGAATATTGAATACAGAATATAGAATGTAGAACACAGTATATAGAATATAGATTAGAGAATATAGAACGCAGAATTTAGAACATGGAATGCAGAACACAGAATTTGGAATATAAAATACAGAATAGTGAATATAGAATTTAGAATATAGAATGTAGAACACAGAATAAAGATTATAGAATAGAGAATATAGAACCCAGAATTTTGAACATGGAATTCCGAACACCGAATTTAGAATATAGAATACAGAATACTAAATGTAGTAATTAGAACATAGAATGCGAAACACAGAATTTACAATATAGAATACAGAATACTTAATATAGAATTTAGAACATAGAATGCGGAACACAGAGTATAGAATATAGACTACGGTATGCACAATATAGAATAAAGAATATAGAATGATGGACACAAATTATAGTATAAAGAATAGAGGATATAGAACCCAGAATTAAGAACATGGAATGTTGAACACAGAATTTATAATATAGAATACAGAATACTGAATTTCGAATTTAGAATACAGAATGTAAAACACAGAATAAAGAATACAGAATACAGAATATAGAACACAAAATTTAGAACATGGAATGCAGTACACAGAATTTAGAATATAGAATACAGATTACTGAATATATAATTTAGAATATAGAATGGAGAACACAGAATTTAGAATATAGATTTTAGAATAATGAATAAAGAATTTAGAACATAGAATGTAGAACACAGAACATAGAATATAGAATACAGAATATAGAACACAAAATTTAGAACATGGAAAGCACAACACAGAACTTAGAATATAGAATACCGAATACTGAATACAGAATATGAATATATAATGTAGAACACAGAATTTAGAATATAGAATACAGATACTGAATATAGAATTTAGAATATACAATGTAGAACACAGAATATAGAATATAGAATACGGAATTCAGAATATAGAATACAGAATATAGAACACAAAATTCAGAACATGTAATGCACATCACAGAATATAGAATATAGAGTACCGAATACTGAATATAGAAAATGATTATACAAATTTGAACACAGAATTTAGAATATAGAAAACATAATACTGAATATGGAATTTCAAATATAGAATGTTGAACACAGAATTTAGAATATAGGATAAAGAATACTGAATATTGAATTTAGAATATAGAATGTAGAACACAGTATATAGAATATAGATTAGAGAATATAGAACCCAGAATTTAGAACATGGAAGACAGAACACAAAATTTAGAATATTGAATACAGAATACTGAATATAGAATTTAGAATATAGAATGTAGAACACAGAATATAGAATATAGACTACGGATGCAGAATATAGAATATAGTGTATAGAAATATGAACACAAATTATAGAATATAGAATAGAGGATATAGAACCCAGAATTAAGAACATGGAATGTAGAACAAAGAATTTAGAATATAGAATACAGAATACTGAATTTCGAATTTAGGATATAGAATGTAGAACACAGAATATGGAATTTAGAATATGGAAGGCAGAATATTGAATACAGAATATAGAATGCAGAAAACAGAATTTAGAATATAGAATACAGATTACTGAATATAGAATTTAGAATATACAATGAAGAACACCGAATTTAGAATATAGAATACAGAATACTTAATATAGAATTTAGAATATACAATGTAGAACACTGAATATAGAATATAGAATACGGAATGCAGAATATAGAATACAGAAGATAGAATATAGAACACAGAATATAGAATATGGAAAACAGAATACAAAACCCAGAATTGAGAACATGGAAAGAAGAACACAGAATTTAGAATATAGAAAACAGAATACTGAATATAGAATTTCAAATATAGAATGATGAACACAGAATTTAGAATATAGAATAAAGAATACTGAATATTGAATTAAGAATATAGAATGTAGAACACAGTATTTAGAATATAGATTAGAGAATATAGAACTCAGAATTTAGAACATGGAATACAGAACACAGGATTTAGAATACAGAATACAGAATACTGAATATAGAATTTAGAATATAGAATGTAGAAAACAGAATATAGAATATAGACTACGGAATGCAGAATATAGGATATAGGATATAGAATTATAAACACAAACTATAGAATATAGAATAGAGAATATAGAACCCAGAATTAAGAACATGGAATGTAGAACACAGAATTTAGAATATAGAATACAAAATACTGAATTTCGAATTTAGAATATAGAATGTAGAACACAGAATATGGAATGTAGGATATGGAATGCAGAATATTGAATACAGAATATAGAATGTAGAACACAGTATATAGAATATAGATTAGAGAATATAGAACGCAGAATTTAGAACATGGAATGCAGAACACAGAATTTGGAATATAAAATACAGAATAGTGAATATAGAATTTAGAATATAGAATGTAGAACACAGAATGAAGATTATAGAGTAGAGAATATAGAACCCAGAATTTTGAACATGGAATTCCGAACACCGAATTTAGAATATAGAATACAGAATACTAAATATAGAATTTAGAGCATAGAATGCGGAACACAGAATATACAATATAGAATACAGAATACTTAATATAGAATTTAGAACATAGAATGCGGAACACAGATTATAGAATATAGACTACGGTATGCACAATATAGAATAAAGAATATAGAATGATGGACACAAATTATAGTATATAGAATAGAGAATATAGAACCCAGAATTAAGAACATGGAATGTTGAACACAGAATTTAGAATATAGAGTACAGAATACTGAATTTCGAATTTAGAATATAGAGTGTAGAACACAGAATAAAGAATATAGAATACAGAATATAGAACACAAAATTTAGAACATGGAATGCAGTACACAGAATTTAGAATATAGAATACAGAATACTGAATTTCGAATTTAGGATATAGAATGTAGAACACAGAATATGGAATGTAGAATATGGAATGCAGAATAATGAATACAGAATATACAATGTAGAACACAGAATTTAGAATATGGAAAACAGAATACAGAACCCAGAATTTACAACATTGAATGCAGAAATAGGAATTTAGAATGTAGAATACAGAATACTGAATATAGAATTTAGAATATACAATGTAGGACACAGAATACAGAATATGGAAAACGGAATGCAAAATAAAGTATAGAGAAGATAGAATACAGAACACAGAATATAGAATATGGAAAACAGAATACAAAACCCAGAATTGAGAATATGGAATGAAGAACACAGAATTTAGAATATAGAAAACAGAATACTGAATATAGAATTTCAAATATAGAATGTTGAACACAGAATTTAGAATATAGGATAAAGAATACTGAATATTGAATTTAGAATATAGAATGTAGAACACAGTATATAGAATATAGATTAGAGAATATAGAACCCAGAATTTAGAACATGGAAGACAGAACACAAAATTTAGAATATTGAATACAGAATACTGAATATAGAATTTAGAATATAGAATGTAGAACACAGAATATAGAATATAGACTACGGATGCAGAATATAGAATATAGTGTATAGAAATATGAACACAAATTCTAGAATATAGAATAGAGAATATAGAAACCAGAATAAAGAATATGGAATGTAGAACAAAGAATTTAGAATATAGAATACAGAATACTGAATTTCGAATTTAGGATATAGAATGTAGAACACAGAATATGGAATGTAGAATATGGAATGCAGAATAATGAATACAGAATATACAATGTAGAACACAGAATTTAGAATATGGAAAACAGAATACAGAACCCAGAATTTAGAACATTTAATGCAGAAATAGGAATTTAGAATGTAGAATACAGAATACTGAATATAGAATTTAGAATATACAATGTAGGACACAGAATATAGAATATAGAATACGGAATGCAAAATAAAGTATACAGAAGATAGAATACAGAACACAGAATATAGAATATGGAAAACAGAATACAAAACCCAGAATTGAGAATATGGAATGAAGAACACAGAATTTAGAATATAGAAAACAGAATACTGAATATAGAATTTCAAATATAGAATGTTGAACACAGAATTTAGAATATAGGATAAAGAATACTGAATATTGAATTTTGAATATAGAATGTAGAACACAGAATATAGAATAAAGACTACGGATGCAGAATATAGAATATAGTGTATAGAAATATGAACACAAATTATAGAATATAGAATAGAGAATAGAGAAACCAGAATAAAGAATATGGAATGTAGAACAAAGAATTTAGAATATAGAATACAGAATACTGAATTTCGAATTTAGGATATAGAATGTAGAACACAGAATATGGAATTTAGAATATGGAATGCAGAATATTGAATACAGAATATAGAATGCAGACAACAGAATTTAGAATATAGAATACAGATTACTGAATATAGAATTTAGAATATACAATGAAGAACACCGAATTTAGAATATAGAATACAGAATACTTAATATAGAATTTAGAATATACAATGTAGAACACTGAATATAGAATATAGAATACGGAATGCAGAATATAGAATACAGAAGATAGAATATAGAACACAGAATATAGAATATGGAAAACAGAATACAAAACCCAGAATTGAGAACATGGAATGAAGAACACAGAATTTAGAATATAGAATACAGAATACTGGATATAGAATATAGAATATAGAATGTAGAAAACAGAATATAGAATATAGACTACGGAATGCAGAATATAGGATATAGGATATAGAATTATAAACACAAATTATAGAATATAGAATAGAGAATATAGAACCCAGAATTAAGAACATGGAATTTAGAACACAGAATTTAGAATATAGAATACAAAATACTGAATTTCGAATTTCGAATATAGAATGTAGAACACAGAATATGGAATGCAGGATATGGAATGCAGAATATTGAATACAGAATATAGAATGTAGAACACAGTATATAGAATATAGACTATAGAATATAGAACGCAGAATTTAGAACATGGAATGCAGAACACAGAATTTGGAATATAAAATACAGAATAGTGAATATAGAATTTAGAATATAGAATGTAGAACACAGAATAAAGATTATAGAATAGAGAATATAGAACCCAGAATTTTGAACATGGAATTCCGAACACCGAATTTAGAATATAGAATACAGAATACTAAATGTAGAATTTAGAACATAGAATGCGGAACACAGAATTTACAATATAGAATACAGAATACTTAATATAGAATTTAGAACATAGAATGCGGAACACAGAGTATAGAATATAGACTACGGTATGCACAATATAGAATAAAGAATATAGAATGATGGACACAAATTATAGTATAAACAATAGAGGATATAGAACCCAGAATTAAGAACATGGAATGTTGAACACAGAATTTAGAATATAGAATACAGAATACTGAAATTCGAATTTAGAATGTAGAATGTAGAACACAGAATAAAGAATATAGAATACAGAATATAGAACACAAAATTTAGAACATGGAATGCAGTACACAGAATTTAGAATATAGAATACAGATTACTGAATATATAATTTAGAATATAGAATGGAGAACACAGAATTTAGAATATAGATTTTAGAATAATGAATATAGAATTTAGAACATAGAATGTAGAACACAGAATATAGAATATAGAATACAGAATATAGAACACAAAATTTAGAACATGGAAAGCACAACACAGAACTTAGAATATAGAATACCGAATACTGAATACAGAATATGAATATATAATGTAGAATACAGAATTTAGAATATAGAATACAGATACTGAATATAGAATTTAGAATATACAATGTAGAACACAGAATATAGAATATAGAATACGGAATTCAGAATATAGAATACAGAATATAGAACACAAAATTTAGAACATGTAATGCACAACACAGAATATAGAATATAGAGTACCGAATACTGAATATAGAAAATGATTGTACAAATTTGAACACAGAATTTAGAATATAGAAAACATAATACTGAATATGGAATTTCAAATATAGAATGTTGAACACAGAATTTAGAATATAGGATAAAGAATACTGAATATTGAATTTAGAATATAGAATGTAGAACACAGTATATAGAATATAGATTAGAGAATATAGAACCCAGAATTTAGAACATGGAAGACAGAACACAAAATTTAGAATATTGAATACAGAATACTGAATATAGAATTTAGAATATAGAATGTAGAACACAGAATATAGAATATAGACTACGGATGCAGAATATAGAATATAGTGTATAGAAATAGGAACACAAATTATAGAATATAGAATAGAGAATATAGAAACCAGAATAAAGAATATGGAATGTAGAACAAAGAATTTAGAATATAGAATACAGAATACTGAATTTCGAATTTAGGATATAGAATGTAGAACACAGAATATGGAATTTAGAATATGGAATGCAGAATATTGAATACAGAATATAGAATGCAGAAAACATAATTTAGAATATAGAATACAGATTACTGAATATAGAATTTAGAATATACAATGAAGAACACCGAATTTAGAATATAGAATACAGAATACTTAATATAGAATTTAGAATATACAATGTAGAACACTGAATATAGAATATAGAATACGGAATGCAGAATATAGAATACAGAAGATAGAATATAGAACACAGAATATAGAATATGGAAAACAGAATACAAAACCCAGAATTGAGAACATGGAATGAAGAACACAGAATTTAGAATATAGAAAACAGAATACTGAATATAGAATTTCAAATATAGAATGATGAACACAGAATTTAGAATATAGAATAAAGAATACTGAATATTGAATTAAGAATATAGAATGTAGAACACAGTATATAGAATATAGATTAGAGAATATAGAACTCAGAATTTAGAACATGGAATACAGAACACAGAATTTAGAATATAGAATACAGAATACTGAATATAGAATTTAGAATATAGAATGTAGAAAACAGAATATAGAATATAGACTACGGAATGCAGAATATAGGATATAGGATATAGAATTATAAACACAAATTATAGAATATAGAATAGAGAATATAGAACCCAGAATTAAGAACATGGAATGTAGAACACAGAATTTAGAATATAGAATACAAAATACTGAATTTCGAATTTAGAATATAGAATGTAGAACACAGAATATGGAATGTAGGATATGGAATGCAGAATATTGAATACAGAATATAGAATGTAGAACACAGTATATAGAATATAGATTAGAGAATATAGAACGCAGAATTTAGAACATGGAATGCAGAACACAGAACTTGGAATATAAAATACAGAATAGTGAATATAGAATTTAGAATATAGAATGTAGAACACACAATAAAGTTATAGAATAGAGAATATAGAACCCAGAATTTTGAACATGGAATTCCGAACACCGAATTTAGAATATAGAATACAGAATACTAAATGTAGAATTTAGAACATAGAATGCGGAACACAGAATTTACAATATAGAATACAGAATACTTAATATAGAATTTAGAACATAGAATGCGGAACACAGAGTATAGAATATAGACTACGGTATGCACAATATAGAATATAGAATATAGAATGATGGACACAAATTATAGTATAAAGAATAGAGGATATAGAACCCAGAATTAAGAACATGGAATGTTGAAAACAGAATTTAGAATATAGAATACAGAATACTGAATTAGGAATTTAGAATATAGAATGTAGAACACAAAATAAAGAATATAGAATACAGAATATAGAACACAAAATTTAGAACATGGAATGCAGTACACAGAATTTAGAATATAGAATACAGATTACTGAATATATAATTTAGAACATAGAATGGAGAACACAGAATTTAGAATATAGATTTTAGAATAATGAATATAGAATTTAGAACATAGAATGTAGAACACAGAATATAGAATATAGAATACAGAATATAGAACACAAAATTTAGAACATGGAAAGCACAACACAGAACTTAGAATATAGAATACCGAATACTGAATACAGAATATGAATATATAATGTAGAACACAGAATTTAGAATATAGAATACAGATACTGAATATAGAATTTAGAATATACAATGTAGAACACAGAATATAGAATATAGAATACGGAATTCAGAATATAGAATACAGAATATAGAACACAAAATTTAGAACATGTAATGCACAACACAGAATATAGAATATAGAGTACCGAATACTGAATATATAAAATGATTATACAAATTTGAACACAGAATTTAGAATATAGAAAACATAATACTGAATATGGAATTTCAAATATAGAATGTTGAACACAGAATTTAGAATATAGGATAAAGAATACTGAATATTGAATTTAGAATATAGAATGTAGAACACAGTATATAGAATATAGATTAGAGAATATAGAACCCAGAATTTAGAACATGGAAGACAGAACACAAAATTTAGAATATTGAATACAGAATACTGAATATAGAATTTAGAATATAGAATGTAGAACACAGAATATAGAATATAGACTACGGATGCAGAATATAGAATATAGTGTATAGAAATATGAACACAAATTATAGAATATAGAATAGAGAATATAGAACCCAGAATTAAGAACATGGAATGTAGAATAAAGAATTTAGAATATAGAATACAGAATACTGAATTTCGTATTTAGGATATAGAATGTAGAACACAGAATATGGAATTTAGAATATGGAAGGCAGAATAATGAATACAGAATATAGAATGCAGAAAACAGAATTTAGAATATAGAATACAGATTACTGAATATAGAATTTAGAATATACAATGAAGAACACCGAATTTAGAATATAGAATACAGAATACTTAATATAGAATTTAGAATATACAATGTAGAACACTGAATATAGAATATAGAATACGGAATTCAGAATATAGAATACAGAAGATAGAATATAGAACACAGAATAAAGAATATGGAAAACAGAATACAAAACCCAGAATTGAGAACATGGAATGTTGAACACAGAATTTAGAATATAGAGTACAGAATACTGAATTTCGAATTTAGAATATAGAGTGTAGAACACAGAATAAAGAATATAGAATACAGAATATAGAACACAAAATTTAGAACATGGAATGCAGTACACAGAATTTAGAATATAGAATACAGAATACTGAATTTCGAATTTAGGATATAGAATGTAGAACACAGAATATGGAATGTAGAATATGGAATGCAGAATAATGAATACAGAATATACAATGTAGAACACAGAATTTAGAATATGGAAAACAGAATACAGAACCCAGAATTTAGAAAATTGAATGCAGAAATAGGAATTTAGAATGTAGAATACAGAATACTGAATATAGAATTTAGAATATACAATGTAGGACACAGAATATAGAATATAGAATACGGAATGCAAAATAAAGTATACAGAAGATAGAATACAGAACACAGAATATAGAATATGGAAAACAGAATACAAAACCCAGAATTGAGAATATGGATTGAAGAACACAGAATTTAGAATATAGAAAACAGAATACTGAATATAGAATTTCAAATATAGAATGTTGAACACAGAATTTAGAATATAGGATAAAGAATACTGAATATTGAATTTAGAATATAGAATGTAGAACACAGAATATAGAATATAGACTACGGATGCAGAATATAGAATATAGTGTATAGAAATATGAACACAAATTATAGAATATAGAATAGAGAATATAGAAACCAAAATCAAGAATATGGAATGTAGAACAAAGAATTTAGAATTTAGAATACAGAATACTGAATTTCGAATTTAGGATATAGAATGTAGAACACAGAATATGGAATTTAGAATATGGAATGCAGAATATTGAATACAGAATTTAGAATGCAGAAAACAGAATTTAGAATATAGAATACAGATTACTGAATATAGAATTTAGAATATACAATGAAGAACACCGAATTTAGAATATAGAATACAGAATACTTAATATAGAATTTAGAATATACAATGTAGAACACTGAATATAGAATATAGAATACGGAATGCAGAATATAGAATACAGAATATAGAATATAGAACACAGAATATAGAATATGGAAAACAGAATACAAAACCCAGAATTGAGAACATGGAATGAAGAACACAGAATTTAGAATATAGAATACAGAATACTGGATATAGAATTTAGAATATAGAATGTAGAAAACAGAATATAGAATATAGACTACGGAATGCAGAATATAGGATATAGGATATAGAATTATAAACACAAATTATAGAATATAGAATAGAGAATATAGAACCCAGAATTAAGAACATGGAATTTAGAACACAGAATTTAGAATATAGAATACAAAATACTGAATTTCGAATTTAGAATATAGAATGTAGAACACAGAATATGGAATGTAGGATATGGAATGCAGAATATTGAATACAGAATATAGAATATAGAACACAGTATATAGAATATAGATTAGAGAATATAGAACGCAGAATTTAGAACATGGAATGCAGAACACAGATTTTGGAATATAAAATACAGAATAGTGAATATAGAATTTAGAATATAGAATGTAGAACACAGAATAAACATTATAGAATAGAGAATATAGAACCCAGAATTTTGAACATGGAATTCCGAACACCGAATTTAGAATATAGAATACAGAATACTAAATGTAGAATTTAGAACATAGAATGCGGAACACAGAATTTACAATATAGAATACAGAATTCTTAATATAGAATTTAGAACATAGAATGCGGAACACAGAGTATAGAATATAGACTACGGTATGCACAATATAGAATAAAGAATATAGAATGATGGACACAAATTATAGTATAAAGAATAGAGGATTTAGAACCCAGAATTAAGAACATGGAATGTTGAACACAGAATTTAGAATATAGAATACAGAATACTGAATTTCGAATTTCGAATATAGAATGTAGAACACAGAATAAAGAATATAGAATACAAAATATAGAACACAAAATTTAGAACATGGAATGCAGTACACAGAATTTAGAATATAGAATACAGATTACTGAATATATAATTTAGAATATAGAATGGAGAACACAGAATTTAGAATATAGATTTTAGAATAATGAATATAGAATTTAGAACATAGAATGTAGAACACAGAATATAGAATATAGAATACAGAATATAGAACACAAAATTTAGAACATGGAAAGCACAACACAGAACTTAGAATATAGAATACCGAATACTGAATACAGAATATGAATATATAATGTAGAATACAGAATTTAGAATATAGAATACAGATACTGAATATAGAATTTAGAATATACAATGTAGAACACAGAATATAGAATATAGAATACGGAATTCAGAATATAGAATACAGAATATAGAACACAAAATTTAGAACATGTAATGCACAACACAGAATATAGAATATAGAGTACCGAATACTGAATATAGAAAATGATTATACAAATTTGAACACAGAATTTAGAATATAGAAAATATAATTCTGAATATGGAATTTCAAATATAGAATGTTGAACACAGAATTTAGAATATAGGATAAAGAATACTGAATATTGAATTTAGAATATAGAATGTAGAACACAGTATATAGAATATAGATTAGAGAATATAGAACCCAGAATTTAGAACATGGAAGTCAGAACACAAAATTTAGAATATTGAATACAGAATACTGAATATAGAATTTAGAATATAGAATGTAGAACACAGAATATAGAATATAGACTACGGATGCAGAATATAGAATATAGTGTATAGAAATATGAACACAAATTATAGAATATAGAATAGAGAATATAGAAACCAGAATAAAGAATATGGAATGTAGAACAAAGAATTTAGAATATAGAATACAGAATACTGAATTTCGAATTTAGGATATAGAATGTAGAACACAGAATATGGAATTTAGAATATGGAATGCAGAATATTGAATACAGAATATAGAATGCAGAAAACATAATTTAGAATATAGAATACAGATTACTGAATATAGAATTTAGAATATACAATGAAGAACACCGAATTTAGAATATAGAATACAGAATACTTAATATAGAATTTAGAATATACAATGTAGAACACTGAATATAGAATATAGAATACGGAATGCAGAATATAGAATACAGAAGATAGAATATAGAACACAGAATATAGAATATGGAAAACAGAATACAAAACCCAGAATTGAGAACATGGAATGAAGAACACAGAATTTAGAATATAGAAAACAGAATACTGAATATAGAATTTCAAATATAGAATGATGAACACAGAATTTAGAATATAGAATAAAGAATACTGAATATTGAATTAAGAATATAGAATGTAGAACACAGTATATAGAATATAGATTAGAGAATATAGAACTCAGAATTTAGAACATGGAATACAGAACACAGAATTTAGAATATAGAATACAGAATACTGAATATAGAATTTAGAATATAGAATGTAGAAAACAGAATATAGAATATAGACTACGGAATGCAGAATATAGGATATAGGATATAGAATTATAAACACAAATTATAGAATATAGAATAGAGAATATAGAACCCAGAATTAAGAACATGGAATGTAGAACACAGAATTAAGAATATAGAATACAAAATACTGAATTTCGAATTTAGAATATAGAATGTAGAACACAGAATATGGAATGTAGGATATGGAATGCAGAATATTGAATACAGAATATAGAATGTAGAACACAGTATATAGAATATAGATTAGAGAATATAGAACGCAGAATTTAGAACATGGAATGCAGAACACAGAACTTGGAATATAAAATACAGAATAGTGAATATAGAATTTAGAATATAGAATGTAGAACACAGAATAAAGATTATAGAGTAGAGAATATAGAACCCAGAATTTTGAACATGGAATTCCGACACCGAATTTAGAATATAGAATACAGAATACTAAATATATAATTTAGAGCTTAGAATGCGGAACACAGAATTTACAATATAGAATACAGAATAATTAATATAGAATTTAGAACATAGAATGCGGAACACAGATTATAGAATATAGACTACGGTATGCACAATATAGAATAAAGAATATAGAATGATGGACACAAATTATAGTATATAGAATAGAGAATATAGAACCCAGAATTAAGAACATGGAATGTTGAACACAGAATTTAGAATATAGAGTACAGAATACTGAATTTCGAATTTAGAATATAGAATGTAGAACACAGAATAAAGAATATAGAATACAGAATATAGAACACAAAATTTAGAACATGGAATGCAGTACACAGAATTTAGAATATAGAATACAGAATACTGAATTTCGAATTTAGGATATAGAATGTAGAACACAGAATATGGAATGTAGAATATGGAATGCAGAATAATGAATACAGAATATACAATGTAGAACACAGAATTTAGAATATGGAAAACAGAATACAGAACCCAGAATTTAGAACATTGAATGCAGAAATAGGAATTTAGAATGTAGAATACAGAATACTGAATATAGAATTTAGAATATACAATGTAGGACACAGAATACAGAATATGGAAAACGGAATGCAAAATAAAGTATAGAGAAGATAGAATACAGAACACAGAATATA
This sequence comes from Vicugna pacos, assembly GCF_048564905.1. NCBI lineage: Eukaryota > Metazoa > Chordata > Mammalia > Artiodactyla > Camelidae > Vicugna > Vicugna pacos. The sequence continues at coordinate 5,229,735 of NW_027328737.1, forward strand.
GAATATGGAAAACAGAATACAAAACCCAGAATTGAGAATATGGAATGAAGAACACAGAATTTAGAATATAGAAAACAGAATACTGAATATAGAATTTCAAATATAGAATGTTGAACACAGAATTTAGAATATAGGATAAAGAATACTGAATATTGAATTTAGAATATAGAATGTAGAACACAGTATATAGAATATAGATTAGAGAATATAGAACCCAGAATTTAGAACATGGAAGACAGAACACAAAATTTAGAATATTGAATACAGAATACTGAATATAGAATTTAGAATATAGAATGTAGAACACAGAATATAGAATATAGACTACGGATGCAGAATATTGAATATAGTGTATAGAAATATGAACACAAATTATAGAATATAGAATAGAGAATATAGAAACCAGAATAAACAATATGGAATGTAGAACAAAGAATTTAGAATATAGAATACAGAATACTGAATTTCGAATTAAGGATATAGAATGTAGAACACAGAATTTGGAATGTAGAATATGGAATGCAGAATAATGAATACAGAATATACAATGTAGAACACAGAATTTAGAATATGGAAAACAGAATACAGAACCCAGAATTTAGAACATTTAATGCAGAAATAGGAATTTAGAATGTAGAATACAGAATACGGAATATAGAATTTAGAATATACAATGTAGGACACAGAATATAGAATATAGAATACGGAATGCAAAATAAAGTATACAGAAGATAGAATACAGAACACAGAATATAGAATATGGAAAACAGAATACAAAACCCAGAATTGAGAATATGGAATGAAGAACACAGAATTTAGAATATAGAAAACAGAAAACTGAATATAGAATTTCAAATATAGAATGTTGAACACAGAATTTAGAATATAGGATAAAGAATACTGAATATTGAATTTAGAATATAGAATGTAGAACACAGTATATAGAATATAGATTAGAGAATATAGAACCCAGAATTTAGAACATGGAAGACAGAACACAAAATTTAGAATATTGAATACAGAATACTGAATATAGAATTTAGAATATAGAATGTAGAACACAGAATATAGAATATAGACTACGGATGCAGAATATAGAATATAGTGTATAGAAATATGAACACAAATTATAGAATATAGAATAGAGAATATAGAAACCAGAATAAAGAATATGGAATGTAGAACAAAGAATTTAGAATATAGAATACAGAATACTGAATTTCGAATTTAGGATATAGAATGTAGAACACAGAATATGGAATTCAGAATATGGAATGCAGAATATTGAATACAGAATATAGAATGCAGAAAACATAATTTAGAATATAGAATACAGATTACTGAATATAGAATTTAGAATATACTATGAAGAACACCGAATTTAGAATATAGAATACAGAATACTTAATATAGAATTTAGAATTTACAATGTAGAACACTGAATATAGAATATAGAATACGGAATGCAGAATATAGAATACAGAAGATAGAATATAGAACACAGAATATAGAATATGGAAAACAGAATACAAAACCCAGAATTGAGAACATGGAATGAAGAACACAGAATTTAGAATATAGAATACAGAATACTGAATATAGAATTTAGAATATAGAATGTAGAAAACAGAATATAGAATATAGACTACGGAATGCAGAATATAGGATATAGGATATAGAATTATAAACACAAATTATAGAATATAGAATAGAGAATATAGACCCCAGAATTAAGAACATGGAATTTAGAACACAGAATTTAGAATATAGAATACAAAATACTGAATTTCGAATTTAGAATATAGAATGATGAACACAGAATTTAGAATATAGAATAAAGAATACTGAATATTGAATTAAGAATATAGAATGTAGAACACAGTATATAGAATATAGATTAGAGAATATAGAACTCAGAATTTAGAACATGGAATACAGAACACAGAATTTAGAATATAGAATACAGAATACTCAATATAGAATTTAGAATATAGAATGTAGAAAACAGAATATAGAATATAGACTACGGAATGCAGAATATAGGATATAGGATATAGAATTATAAACACAAATTATAGAATATAGAATAGAGAATATAGAACCCAGAATTAAGAACATGGAATGTAGAACACAGAATTTAGAATATAGAATACAAAATACTGAATTTCGAATTTAGAATATAGAATGTAGAACACAGAATATGGAATGTAGGATATGGAATGCAGAATATTGAATACAGAATATAGAATGTAGAACACAGTATATAGAATATAGATTAGAGAATATAGAACGCAGAATTTAGAACATGGAATGCAGAACACAGAATTTGGAATATAAAATACAGAATAGTGAATATAGAATTTAGAATATAGAATGTAGAACACAGAATAAAGATTATAGAGTAGAGAATATAGAACCCAGAATTTTGAACATGGAATTCCGAACACCGAATTTAGAATATAGAATACAGAATACTAAATATAGAATTTAGAGCATAGAATGCGGAACACAGAATTTACAATATAGAATACAGAATACTTAATATAGAATTTAGAACATAGAATGCGGAACACAGATTATAGGATATAGACTACGGTATGCACAATATAGAATAAAGAATATAGAATGATGGACACAAATTATAGTATATAGAATAGAGAATATAGAACCCAGAATTAAGAACATGGAATGTTGAACACAGAATTTAGAATATAGAGTACAGAATACTGAATTTCGAATTTAGAATATAGAATGTAGAACACAGAATAAAGAATATAGAATACAGAATATAGAACACAAAATTTAGAACATGGAATGCAGTACACAGAATTTAGAATATAGAATACAGAATACTGAATTTCGAATTTAGGATATAGAATGTAGAACACAGAATATGGAATGTAGAATATGGAATGCAGAATATACAATACAGAATATAGAATGTAGAACACGGAATATGGAATGTAGAATATGGAATGCAGAATATTGAATACAGAATATAGAATGTAGAACACAGAATTTAGAATATGGATAACAGAATATAGAACCCAGAATTGAGAACATGGAATGCAGAACACAGAATTTAGAATATAGAAAACAGAACACTGAATATAGAATTTCGAATATAGATTGTAGAACAGAATTTAGAATATGGAATAAAGAATACTGAATATAGAATTTAGAAGGGAGAATGTAGAACACAGAATATAGAATATAGAATAGAGAATATAGAACCCAGAACTTAGAACACGGAAAGAAGACACAGAATTTAGAATATAGAATACAGTATACTTAATATAAAATTTACAGTATACAATTTGAACACAGAGTATAGAATATAGAATACGGAGTACTGAATATAGAATTTAGAATATAGAATGTAGAACACATAATAAAGAACATAGAATAGAGTATATGGAACACAAAATTTTGAACATGGAATGCAGAACACAGAATTTAGAATATAGAATGCAGAATACTGAATATAGAATTAAGAATATAGAATGGAGAACACAGAATATAGAATATAGAATACAGATTATAGAACACAAATTTAGAACATGGAATGCAGTACACAGAATTTAAAATATTGAACAGCAATACTGAATATAGAATATGAATATACAATGTAGAACACAGAATTTAGAATATAGAATACAGAATACTGAATATCGAATTTAAAATATTGAATGTAGAACACAGAATATTGAATGTAATATACGGAATGCAGAATATTGAATACAGAATATAGAATATTGAACACACAATTTAGAATATGGAAAACAGAATATAAAACCCAGAATTTAGAACATGGTATGCAGAACACAGAATTTAGAATATAGAATAAAGATTACTGAATATAGAATTTAGAATATAGAATGTAGAACACAGAATTTAGAATATAGAATACAGAATACTGAATATAGAATTTAGAATATAGAATGTAGAACACAGAATATAGACTATACAATACGGAATGCAGAATATAGAATATAGAATATAGAATAATGAGCACAAAATTTAGAATAGAGAATATAGAATCCAGAATATAGAACATGGAATGCAGAACACAGAATTTAGAGTATACAATACCGAATACTAAATATAGAATATGAATATACAATGTAGAACACAGAATTTAGAATATAGAATACAGAATACTGAATATAGAATTATGAATATACAATGTAGAACACAGAATATAGAATATAGAATACGGAATGCAGAATACAGAATTTAGAATATAGAAAACAGAATACTGAATATAGAATTTCGAATATAGAATGTAGAACACAGAATTTAGAATATAGGATAAAGAATACTGAATATTGAATTTAGAATATAGAATGTAGAACACAGTATATAGAATATAGATTAGAGGATATAGAAACCACAATTTAGAACATGGAAGGCAGAACAGAGAATTTAGAATATAGAATACAGAATACTGAATATAGAATTTAGAATATAGAATGTAGAACACAGAATATAGAATAGAGACTACGGATGCAGAATAATAAATATAGAGTATAGAATGTAGAACACAAATATAGAAAATAGAATAGTGAATATAGAACCCAGAAATTAGAACACGGAATGCAGTTCACAGAATTTTGAATATAGAACACAGAATAATTTACATAAATTTAAATATAGAATGTAGAACACAGAGTATAGAATATAGAATACGGAATACTGAAAATAGAATTTAGAATATAGAATGTAGAACACAGAATATAGAATATAAAATAGAGAATATAGAACCCAGAATTTAGAACATGGAATGCAGAACACAGAATTTAGAAAATAGAATACAGATTACTGAATATAGGATATAGAATTTTCAATGTAGAACACAGAATTTAGAATATAGAATACAGAATACTGAATACAGAATTTAGAATATACAATGTAGAACACAGAATAAAGAATATAGACTACGGATTACAGAATATAGAATATAGAATGTAGAATAATGAGCACAAAATATAGATTAGAGAATATAGAACCCAGAATTTAGAACATGGAATGTAGAACACAGAATATAGAATATAGATTACAGAATACTTTATATCGAATTTAGAAAATAGAATGTAGAACACAGAATATGGAATGTAGAGTATAGAATACTGAATATAGAATTTAGAATCTACAATGTAGAACACAGAATATAGCATATAGAATAGAGAATATAAAACCCAGAATTTAGAACTTGCAATGCAGAACACAGAATTTAGATTATAGAATACAGAATACTGAATATAGAAATTAGAACATAGAATTTAGAACACAGAATATAGATTATAGACTACAGAATGCAGAATATACAACATAGTATATAGAATGATGAACACAAAATATAGAATAGAGAATAGAGAATATAGAACCCAGAATTAAGTACATGGAATGTAGAACACAGAATTTAGAATATAGAACACAGAATACTGAATATCGAATTTAGAATATAGAATGTAGAACACAGAATATGGAATGTAGAATACAGAATGCAAAATATTGAATACATAATATAGAATTTAGAACACAGAATTAAGAATATAGAATATAGAAAAGTGAATAAAGAATTTAGAATATAGACTGTAGAACACAGAATATACAATATATAATAAAGAATAAAGAACCCATAATTTAGAACATGGAATGCAGAACGCAGAATTTAGAATATAGAATACCGAATACTAAATATAGAATATGAATATACAATATAGAACACAGAATTTAGAATATAGAATACAGAATACTTAATATAGAATTAGGAATATACAATGTAGAACACAGAATATAGAATATAGAACACCGAATGCAGAATACCGAATACAGAATACAGAATATAGAATGTAGAACACAGAATATAGAATATGGAAAACAGAATACAAAATCCAGAACTTAGAACACGGAAAGCAGACACAGAATTTAGAATATAGAATACAGAATACTTAATATAAAATTTACAGTATAGAATTTGAACACAGAGTATAGAATTTAGAATACGGAGTACTGAATATAGAATTTAGAAGATAGAATGTAGAACAAAGAAAATAGAACATAGAATAGAGTATATAGAACACAAAGTTTAGAACATGGAATGCAAAAAACAGAATTTATAAAATAGAATGCAGAATACTGAAAATAGAATTAAGAATATAGAATGTAGAACACAGAATATAGAATATAGAATACAGATTATAGAACACAAAACTTAGAACATGGAATGCAGTACACAGAATTTAAAATATAGAAAAGCAATACTGAATATAGAATATGAATATACAAAGTAGAACACAGAATTTAGAATATACATACAGAATACTGAATACCGAATTTAGAATATTGAATGTAGAACACAGAATGTAGAATATATTATGCAGAATACTGAATATAGAATTTAGAACATTGAATGCAGAACACAGAATTTAGAATATAGAATGCAGAATACGGTATATAGAATTTAGAAAATAGAATGTCGAACACAGAATATGAAATGTAGAATACGGAATGCAGAATTTTGAATACAGAATATAGAATGTAGAACACACAATATAGAATATGGAAAACATAATATAAAACCCAGAATTTAGAACATGGAATGCAGTACACAGGATTTAGAATATAGAATACAGATTAGTGAATATAGAATTTAGAATATAGAATGTAGAACACAGAATTTAGAATATAGAATACAGATTATAGAACACAAAATTTAGAACTTGGAATGCAGTACACAGAAATTAAAATATAGAACCGCAATACTGAATACAGAATATGAATATACAAAGTAGAATATAGAATTTAGAATATAGATACAGAATACTGAATACCGAATTTAGAATATTGAATGTAGAACACAGAATGTAGAATATATTATGAAGAATACTGAATATAGAATTTAGAACATTGAATGCAGAACACAGAATTTAGAATATAGAATGCAGAATACGGTATATAGAATTTAGAAAATAGAATGTAGAACACAGAATATGGAATGTAGAATACGGAATGCAGAATTTTGAATACAGGATATAGAATGTAGAACACACAATATAGAATATGGAAAACAGAATAAAAAACCCAGAATTGAGAACATAAAATGAAGAACACAGAATTTAGAATATAGAATAAGGAATACTGAAATTCGAATTTAGAATATAGAATGCAGAACACAGTATATGGAATGTAGAATATGCAATGCAGAATATTGAATACAGAATAAAGAATGTAGAACACAGAATTTAGAATATGGAAAACATAATATAGAACGCAGTATTTAGAAAATGGAATGCAGAACACAGAATTTAGAATATAGAATACAGATTGCTGAATATAGAATTTAGAATATATAATGTAGTACACAGAATTTAGAATATATAATACAGAATACTGAATATAGAATTTAGAATATAGAATGTAGAACACAGAATATGGAATATAGACTACGGAATGCAGAATAAAGAATATACAATATAGAATAATGAGCACAAAATATAGAATATAGAATATAGATAACAGAATTTAGAACATGGAATGCAGAAGACAGAATTTAGAATATAGAATTCCGAATACTAAATATAAAATAAGAATATACAATGTAAAACACACAATTTAGAATATAGAATACAGAACACTGAATATAGAATTAAGAATATACAATGTAGAACACAGAATATAGAATATAGAATACGGAATGCAGAATATACAATACAGAATATAGAATGTAGAACACGGAATATGGAATGTAGAATATGGAATGCAGAATATTGAATACAGAATATAGAATGTAGAACACAGAATTTAGAATATGGATAACAGAATATAGAACCCAGAATTGAGAACATGGAATGCAGAACACAGAATTTAGAATATAGAAAACAGAACACTGAATATAGAATTTCGAATATAGATTGTAGAACAGAATTTAGAATATGGAATAAAGAATACTGAATATAGAATTTAGAAGGGAGAATGTAGAACACAGAATATAGAATATAGAATAGAGAATATAGAACCCAGAACTTAGAACACGGAAAGAAGACACAGAATTTAGAATATAGAATACAGTATACTTAATATAAAATTTACAGTATACAATTTGAACACAGAGTATAGAATATAGAATACGGAGTACTGAATATAGAATTTAGAATATAGAATGTAGAACACATAATAAAGAACATAGAATAGAGTATATGGAACACAAAATTTTGAACATGGAATGCAGAACACAGAATTTAGAATATAGAATGCAGAATACTGAATATAGAATTAAGAATATAGAATGTAGAACACAGAATATAGAATATAGAATACAGATTATAGAACACAAATTTAGAACATGGAATGCAGTACACAGAATTTAAAATATTGAACAGCAATACTGAATATAGAATATGAATATACAATGTAGAACACAGAATTTAGAATATAGAATACAGAATACTGAATATCGAATTTAAAATATTGAATGTAGAACACAGAATATTGAATGTAATATACGGAATGCAGAATATTGAATACAGAATATAGAATATTGAACACACAATTTAGAATATGGAAAACAGAATATAAAACCCAGAATTTAGAACATGGTATGCAGAACACAGAATTTAGAATATAGAATAAAGATTACTGAATATAGAATTTAGAATATAGAATGTAGAACACAGAATTTAGAATATAGAATACAGAATACTGAATATAGAATTTAGAATATAGAATGTAGAACACAGAATATAGACTATACAATACGGAATGCAGAATATAGAATATAGAATATAGAATATAGAATAATGAGCACAAAATATAGAATAGATAATATAGAACCCAGAGTTTAGAACATGGAATGCAGAACAAAGATTTAAAATATAGAATACAAAATACTGTGTATAGTATATGAATATACAATGTAGAACACAGAGTTTAGAATATAGAATACAGAATATTGAATATAAAATTTAGAATCTACAATGTAGAACACAGAATAAAGCATATAGAATAGAGAATATAGAACCCAGAATTTAGAACTTGGAATGCAGAACACAGAATTTAGATTATAGAATACAGATTACTGAATATAGAAATTAGAATATAGAATGTAGAACACAGAATATACAGTATAGACTACAGAATGCAGAATATAGGATATAGGATATAGAATTATAAACACAAATTATAGAATATAGAATAGAGAATATAGAACCCAGAATTAAGAACATGGAATTTAGAACACAGAATTTAGAATATAGAATACAAAATACTGAATTTCGAATTTAGAATATAGAATGTAGAACACAGAATATGGAATGTAGGATATGGAATGCAGAATATTGAATACAGAATATAGAATATAGAACACAGTATATAGAATATAGATTAGAGAATATAGAACGCAGAATTTAGAACATGGAATGCAGAACACAGATTTTGGAATATAAAATACAGAATAGTGAATATAGAATTTAGAATATAGAATGTAGAACACAGAATAAACATTATAGAATAGAGAATATAGAACCCAGAATTTTGAACATGGAATTCCGAACACCGAATTTAGAATATAGAATACAGAATACTAAATGTAGAATTTAGAACATAGAATGCGGAACACAGAATTTACAATATAGAATACAGAATTCTTAATATAGAATTTAGAACATAGAATGCGGAACACAGAGTATAGAATATAGACTACGGTATGCACAATATAGAATAAAGAATATAGAATGATGGACACAAATTATAGTATAAAGAATAGAGGATATAGAACCCAGAATTAAGAACATGGAATGTTGAACACAGAATTTAGAATATAGAATACAGAATACTGAATTTCGAATTTCGAATATAGAATGTAGAACACAGAATAAAGAATATAGAATACAAAATATAGAACACAAAATTTAGAACATGGAATGCAGTACACAGAATTTAGAATATAGAATACAGATTACTGAATATATAATTTAGAATATAGAATGGAGAACACAGAATTTAGAATATAGATTTTAGAATAATGAATATAGAATTTAGAACATAGAATGTAGAACACAGAATATAGAATATAGAATACAGAATATAGAACACAAAATTTAGAACATGGAAAGCACAACACAGAACTTAGAATATAGAATACCGAATACTGAATACAGAATATGAATATATAATGTAGAATACAGAATTTAGAATATAGAATACAGATACTGAATATAGAATTTAGAATATACAATGTAGAACACAGAATATAGAATATAGAATACGGAATTCAGAATATAGAATACAGAATATAGAACACAAAATTTAGAACATGTAATGCACAACACAGAATATAGAATATAGAGTACCGAATACTGAATATAGAAAATGATTATACAAATTTGAACACAGAATTTAGAATATAGAAAATATAATTCTGAATATGGAATTTCAAATATAGAATGTTGAACACAGAATTTAGAATATAGGATAAAGAATACTGAATATTGAATTTAGAATATAGAATGTAGAACACAGTATATAGAATATAGATTAGAGAATATAGAACCCAGAATTTAGAACATGGAAGTCAGAACACAAAATTTAGAATATTGAATACAGAATACTGAATATAGAATTTAGAATATAGAATGTAGAACACAGAATATAGAATATAGACTACGGATGCAGAATATAGAATATAGTGTATAGAAATATGAACACAAATTATAGAATATAGAATAGAGAATATAGAAACCAGAATAAAGAATATGGAATGTAGAACAAAGAATTTAGAATATAGAATACAGAATACTGAATTTCGAATTTAGGATATAGAATGTAGAACACAGAATATGGAATTTAGAATATGGAATGCAGAATATTGAATACAGAATATAGAATGCAGAAAACATAATTTAGAATATAGAATACAGATTACTGAATATAGAATTTAGAATATACAATGAAGAACACCGAATTTAGAATATAGAATACAGAATACTTAATATAGAATTTAGAATATACAATGTAGAACACTGAATATAGAATATAGAATACGGAATGCAGAATATAGAATACAGAAGATAGAATATAGAACACAGAATATAGAATATGGAAAACAGAATACAAAACCCAGAATTGAGAACATGGAATGAAGAACACAGAATTTAGAATATAGAAAACAGAATACTGAATATAGAATTTCAAATATAGAATGATGAACACAGAATTTAGAATATAGAATAAAGAATACTGAATATTGAATTAAGAATATAGAATGTAGAACACAGTATATAGAATATAGATTAGAGAATATAGAACTCAGAATTTAGAACATGGAATACAGAACACAGAATTTAGAATATAGAATACAGAATACTGAATATAGAATTTAGAATATAGAATGTAGAAAACAGAATATAGAATATAGACTACGGAATGCAGAATATAGGATATAGGATATAGAATTATAAACACAAATTATAGAATATAGAATAGAGAATATAGAACCCAGAATTAAGAACATGGAATGTAGAACACAGAATTAAGAATATAGAATACAAAATACTGAATTTCGAATTTAGAATATAGAATGTAGAACACAGAATATGGAATGTAGGATATGGAATGCAGAATATTGAATACAGAATATAGAATGTAGAACACAGTATATAGAATATAGATTAGAGAATATAGAACGCAGAATTTAGAACATGGAATGCAGAACACAGAACTTGGAATATAAAATACAGAATAGTGAATATAGAATTTAGAATATAGAATGTAGAACACAGAATAAAGATTATAGAGTAGAGAATATAGAACCCAGAATTTTGAACATGGAATTCCGACACCGAATTTAGAATATAGAATACAGAATACTAAATATATAATTTAGAGCTTAGAATGCGGAACACAGAATTTACAATATAGAATACAGAATAATTAATATAGAATTTAGAACATAGAATGCGGAACACAGATTATAGAATATAGACTACGGTATGCACAATATAGAATAAAGAATATAGAATGATGGACACAAATTATAGTATATAGAATAGAGAATATAGAACCCAGAATTAAGAACATGGAATGTTGAACACAGAATTTAGAATATAGAGTACAGAATACTGAATTTCGAATTTAGAATATAGAATGTAGAACACAGAATAAAGAATATAGAATACAGAATATAGAACACAAAATTTAGAACATGGAATGCAGTACACAGAATTTAGAATATAGAATACAGAATACTGAATTTCGAATTTAGGATATAGAATGTAGAACACAGAATATGGAATGTAGAATATGGAATGCAGAATAATGAATACAGAATATACAATGTAGAACACAGAATTTAGAATATGGAAAACAGAATACAGAACCCAGAATTTAGAACATTGAATGCAGAAATAGGAATTTAGAATGTAGAATACAGAATACTGAATATAGAATTTAGAATATACAATGTAGGACACAGAATACAGAATATGGAAAACGGAATGCAAAATAAAGTATAGAGAAGATAGAATACAGAACACAGAATATAGAATATGGAAAACAGAATACAAAACCCAGAATTGAGAATATGGAATGAAGAACACAGAATTTAGAATATAGAAAACAGAATACTGAATATAGAATTTCAAATATAGAATGTTGAACACAGAATTTAGAATATAGGATAAAGAATACTGAATATTGAATTTAGAATATAGAATGTAGAACACAGTATATAGAATATAGATTAGAGAATATAGAACCCAGAATTTAGAACATGGAAGACAGAACACAAAATTTAGAATATTGAATACAGAATACTGAATATAGAATTTAGAATATAGAATGTAGAACACAGAATATAGAATATAGACTACGGATGCAGAATATTGAATATAGTGTATAGAAATATGAACACAAATTATAGAATATAGAATAGAGAATATAGAAACCAGAATAAACAATATGGAATGTAGAACAAAGAATTTAGAATATAGAATACAGAATACTGAATTTCGAATTAAGGATATAGAATGTAGAACACAGAATTTGGAATGTAGAATATGGAATGCAGAATAATGAATACAGAATATACAATGTAGAACACAGAATTTAGAATATGGAAAACAGAATACAGAACCCAGAATTTAGAACATTTAATGCAGAAATAGGAATTTAGAATGTAGAATACAGAATACGGAATATAGAATTTAGAATATACAATGTAGGACACAGAATATAGAATATAGAATACGGAATGCAAAATAAAGTATACAGAAGATAGAATACAGAACACAGAATATAGAATATGGAAAACAGAATACAAAACCCAGAATTGAGAATATGGAATGAAGAACACAGAATTTAGAATATAGAAAACAGAAAACTGAATATAGAATTTCAAATATAGAATGTTGAACACAGAATTTAGAATATAGGATAAAGAATACTGAATATTGAATTTAGAATATAGAATGTAGAACACAGTATATAGAATATAGATTAGAGAATATAGAACCCAGAATTTAGAACATGGAAGACAGAACACAAAATTTAGAATATTGAATACAGAATACTGAATATAGAATTTAGAATATAGAATGTAGAACACAGAATATAGAATATAGACTACGGATGCAGAATATAGAATATAGTGTATAGAAATATGAACACAAATTATAGAATATAGAATAGAGAATATAGAAACCAGAATAAAGAATATGGAATGTAGAACAAAGAATTTAGAATATAGAATACAGAATACTGAATTTCGAATTTAGGATATAGAATGTAGAACACAGAATATGGAATTCAGAATATGGAATGCAGAATATTGAATACAGAATATAGAATGCAGAAAACATAATTTAGAATATAGAATACAGATTACTGAATATAGAATTTAGAATATACTATGAAGAACACCGAATTTAGAATATAGAATACAGAATACTTAATATAGAATTTAGAATTTACAATGTAGAACACTGAATATAGAATATAGAATACGGAATGCAGAATATAGAATACAGAAGATAGAATATAGAACACAGAATATAGAATATGGAAAACAGAATACAAAACCCAGAATTGAGAACATGGAATGAAGAACACAGAATTTAGAATATAGAATACAGAATACTGAATATAGAATTTAGAATATAGAATGTAGAAAACAGAATATAGAATATAGACTACGGAATGCAGAATATAGGATATAGGATATAGAATTATAAACACAAATTATAGAATATAGAATAGAGAATATAGACCCCAGAATTAAGAACATGGAATTTAGAACACAGAATTTAGAATATAGAATACAAAATACTGAATTTCGAATTTAGAATATAGAATGATGAACACAGAATTTAGAATATAGAATAAAGAATACTGAATATTGAATTAAGAATATAGAATGTAGAACACAGTATATAGAATATAGATTAGAGAATATAGAACTCAGAATTTAGAACATGGAATACAGAACACAGAATTTAGAATATAGAATACAGAATACTCAATATAGAATTTAGAATATAGAATGTAGAAAACAGAATATAGAATATAGACTACGGAATGCAGAATATAGGATATAGGATATAGAATTATAAACACAAATTATAGAATATAGAATAGAGAATATAGAACCCAGAATTAAGAACATGGAATGTAGAACACAGAATTTAGAATATAGAATACAAAATACTGAATTTCGAATTTAGAATATAGAATGTAGAACACAGAATATGGAATGTAGGATATGGAATGCAGAATATTGAATACAGAATATAGAATGTAGAACACAGTATATAGAATATAGATTAGAGAATATAGAACGCAGAATTTAGAACATGGAATGCAGAACACAGAATTTGGAATATAAAATACAGAATAGTGAATATAGAATTTAGAATATAGAATGTAGAACACAGAATAAAGATTATAGAGTAGAGAATATAGAACCCAGAATTTTGAACATGGAATTCCGAACACCGAATTTAGAATATAGAATACAGAATACTAAATATAGAATTTAGAGCATAGAATGCGGAACACAGAATTTACAATATAGAATACAGAATACTTAATATAGAATTTAGAACATAGAATGCGGAACACAGATTATAGGATATAGACTACGGTATGCACAATGTAGAATAAAGAATATAGAATGATGGACACAAATTATAGTATATAGAATAGAGAATATAGAACCCAGAATTAAGAACATGGAATGTTGAACACAGAATTTAGAATATAGAGTACAGAATACTGAATTTCGAATTTAGAATATAGAATGTAGAACACAGAATAAAGAATATAGAATACAGAATATAGAACACAAAATTTAGAACATGGAATGCAGTACACAGAATTTAGAATATAGAATACAGAATACTGAATTTCGAATTTAGGATATAGAATGTAGAACACAGAATATGGAATGTAGAATATGGAATGCAGAATATACAATACAGAATATAGAATGTAGAACACGGAATATGGAATGTAGAATATGGAATGCAGAATATTGAATACAGAATATAGAATGTAGAACACAGAATTTAGAATATGGATAACAGAATATAGAACCCAGAATTGAGAACATGGAATGCAGAACACAGAATTTAGAATATAGAAAACAGAACACTGAATATAGAATTTCGAATATAGATTGTAGAACAGAATTTAGAATATGGAATAAAGAATACTGAATATAGAATTTAGAAGGGAGAATGTAGAACACAGAATATAGAATATAGAATAGAGAATATAGAACCCAGAACTTAGAACACGGAAAGAAGACACAGAATTTAGAATATAGAATACAGTATACTTAATATAAAATTTACAGTATACAATTTGAACACAGAGTATAGAATATAGAATACGGAGTACTGAATATAGAATTTAGAATATAGAATGTAGAACACATAATAAAGAACATAGAATAGAGTATATGGAACACAAAATTTTGAACATGGAATGCAGAACACAGAATTTAGAATATAGAATGCAGAATACTGAATATAGAATTAAGAATATAGAATGGAGAACACAGAATATAGAATATAGAATACAGATTATAGAACACAAATTTAGAACATGGAATGCAGTACACAGAATTTAAAATATTGAACAGCAATACTGAATATAGAATATGAATATACAATGTAGAACACAGAATTTAGAATATAGAATACAGAATACTGAATATCGAATTTAAAATATTGAATGTAGAACACAGAATATTGAATGTAATATACGGAATGCAGAATATTGAATACAGAATATAGAATATTGAACACACAATTTAGAATATGGAAAACAGAATATAAAACCCAGAATTTAGAACATGGTATGCAGAACACAGAATTTAGAATATAGAATAAAGATTACTGAATATAGAATTTAGAATATAGAATGTAGAACACAGAATTTAGAATATAGAATACAGAATACTGAATATAGAATTTAGAATATAGAATGTAGAACACAGAATATAGACTATACAATACGGAATGCAGAATATAGAATATAGAATATAGAATAATGAGCACAAAATTTAGAATAGAGAATATAGAATCCAGAATATAGAACATGGAATGCAGAACACAGAATTTAGAGTATACAATACCGAATACTAAATATAGAATATGAATATACAATGTAGAACACAGAATTTAGAATATAGAATACAGAATACTGAATATAGAATTATGAATATACAATGTAGAACACAGAATATAGAATATAGAATACGGAATGCAGAATACAGAATTTAGAATATAGAAAACAGAATACTGAATATAGAATTTCGAATATAGAATGTAGAACACAGAATTTAGAATATAGGATAAAGAATACTGAATATTGAATTTAGAATATAGAATGTAGAACACAGTATATAGAATATAGATTAGAGGATATAGAAACCACAATTTAGAACATGGAAGGCAGAACAGAGAATTTAGAATATAGAATACAGAATACTGAATATAGAATTTAGAATATAGAATGTAGAACACAGAATATAGAATAGAGACTACGGATGCAGAATAATAAATATAGAGTATAGAATGTAGAACACAAATATAGAAAATAGAATAGTGAATATAGAACCCAGAAATTAGAACACGGAATGCAGTTCACAGAATTTTGAATATAGAACACAGAATAATTTACATAAATTTAAATATAGAATGTAGAACACAGAGTATAGAATATAGAATACGGAATACTGAAAATAGAATTTAGAATATAGAATGTAGAACACAGAATATAGAATATAAAATAGAGAATATAGAACCCAGAATTTAGAACATGGAATGCAGAACACAGAATTTAGAAAATAGAATACAGATTACTGAATATAGGATATAGAATTTTCAATGTAGAACACAGAATTTAGAATATAGAATACAGAATACTGAATACAGAATTTAGAATATACAATGTAGAACACAGAATAAAGAATATAGACTACGGATTACAGAATATAGAATATAGAATGTAGAATAATGAGCACAAAATATAGATTAGAGAATATAGAACCCAGAATTTAGAACATGGAATGTAGAACACAGAATATAGAATATAGATTACAGAATACTTTATATCGAATTTAGAAAATAGAATGTAGAACACAGAATATGGAATGTAGAGTATAGAATACTGAATATAGAATTTAGAATCTACAATGTAGAACACAGAATATAGCATATAGAATAGAGAATATAAAACCCAGAATTTAGAACTTGCAATGCAGAACACAGAATTTAGATTATAGAATACAGAATACTGAATATAGAAATTAGAACATAGAATTTAGAACACAGAATATAGATTATAGACTACAGAATGCAGAATATACAACATAGTATATAGAATGATGAACACAAAATATAGAATAGAGAATAGAGAATATAGAACCCAGAATTAAGTACATGGAATGTAGAACACAGAATTTAGAATATAGAACACAGAATACTGAATATCGAATTTAGAATATAGAATGTAGAACACAGAATATGTAATGTAGAATACAGAATGCAAAATATTGAATACATAATATAGAATTTAGAACACAGAATTAAGAATATAGAATATAGAAAAGTGAATAAAGAATTTAGAATATAGACTGTAGAACACAGAATATACAATATATAATAAAGAATAAAGAACCCATAATTTAGAACATGGAATGCAGAACGCAGAATTTAGAATATAGAATACCGAATACTAAATATAGAATATGAATATACAATATAGAACACAGAATTTAGAATATAGAATACAGAATACTTAATATAGAATTAGGAATATACAATGTAGAACACAGAATATAGAATATAGAACACCGAATGCAGAATACCGAATACAGAATACAGAATATAGAATGTAGAACACAGAATATAGAATATGGAAAACAGAATACAAAATCCAGAACTTAGAACACGGAAAGCAGACACAGAATTTAGAATATAGAATACAGAATACTTAATATAAAATTTACAGTATAGAATTTGAACACAGAGTATAGAATTTAGAATACGGAGTACTGAATATAGAATTTAGAAGATAGAATGTAGAACAAAGAAAATAGAACATAGAATAGAGTATATAGAACACAAAGTTTAGAACATGGAATGCAAAAAACAGAATTTATAAAATAGAATGCAGAATACTGAAAATAGAATTAAGAATATAGAATGTAGAACACAGAATATAGAATATAGAATACAGATTATAGAACACAAAACTTAGAACATGGAATGCAGTACACAGAATTTAAAATATAGAAAAGCAATACTGAATATAGAATATGAATATACAAAGTAGAACACAGAATTTAGAATATACATACAGAATACTGAATACCGAATTTAGAATATTGAATGTAGAACACAGAATGTAGAATATATTATGCAGAATACTGAATATAGAATTTAGAACATTGAATGCAGAACACAGAATTTAGAATATAGAATGCAGAATACGGTATATAGAATTTAGAAAATAGAATGTCGAACACAGAATATGAAATGTAGAATACGGAATGCAGAATTTTGAATACAGAATATAGAATGTAGAACACACAATATAGAATATGGAAAACATAATATAAAACCCAGAATTTAGAACATGGAATGCAGTACACAGGATTTAGAATATAGAATACAGATTAGTGAATATAGAATTTAGAATATAGAATGTAGAACACAGAATTTAGAATATAGAATACAGATTATAGAACACAAAATTTAGAACTTGGAATGCAGTACACAGAAATTAAAATATAGAACCGCAATACTGAATACAGAATATGAATATACAAAGTAGAATATAGAATTTAGAATATAGATACAGAATACTGAATACCGAATTTAGAATATTGAATGTAGAACACAGAATGTAGAATATATTATGAAGAATACTGAATATAGAATTTAGAACATTGAATGCAGAACACAGAATTTAGAATATAGAATGCAGAATACGGTATATAGAATTTAGAAAATAGAATGTAGAACACAGAATATGGAATGTAGAATACGGAATGCAGAATTTTGAATACAGGATATAGAATGTAGAACACACAATATAGAATATGGAAAACAGAATAAAAAACCCAGAATTGAGAACATAAAATGAAGAACACAGAATTTAGAATATAGAATAAGGAATACTGAAATTCGAATTTAGAATATAGAATGCAGAACACAGTATATGGATTGTAGAATATGCAATGCAGAATATTGAATACAGAATAAAGAATGTAGAACACAGAATTTAGAATATGGAAAACATAATATAGAACGCAGTATTTAGAAAATGGAATGCAGAACACAGAATTTAGAATATAGAATACAGATTGCTGAATATAGAATTTAGAATATATAATGTAGTACACAGAATTTAGAATATATAATACAGAATACTGAATATAGAATTTAGAATATAGAATGTAGAACACAGAATATGGAATATAGACTACGGAATGCAGAATAAAGAATATACAATATAGAATAATGAGCACAAAATATAGAATATAGAATATAGATAACAGAATTTAGAACATGGAATGCAGAAGACAGAATTTAGAATATAGAATTCCGAATACTAAATATAAAATAAGAATATACAATGTAAAACACACAATTTAGAATATAGAATACAGAACACTGAATATAGAATTAAGAATATACAATGTAGAACACAGAATATAGAATATAGAATACGGAATGCAGAATATACAATACAGAATATAGAATGTAGAACACGGAATATGGAATGTAGAATATGGAATGCAGAATATTGAATACAGAATATAGAATGTAGAACACAGAATTTAGAATATGGATAACAGAATATAGAACCCAGAATTGAGAACATGGAATGCAGAACACAGAATTTAGAATATAGAAAACAGAACACTGAATATAGAATTTCGAATATAGATTGTAGAACAGAATTTAGAATATGGAATAAAGAATACTGAATATAGAATTTAGAAGGGAGAATGTAGAACACAGAATATAGAATATAGAATAGAGAATATAGAACCCAGAACTTAGAACACGGAAAGAAGACACAGAATTTAGAATATAGAATACAGTATACTTAATATAAAATTTACAGTATACAATTTGAACACAGAGTATAGAATATAGAATACGGAGTACTGAATATAGAATTTAGAATATAGAATGTAGAACACATAATAAAGAACATAGAATAGAGTATATGGAACACAAAATTTTGAACATGGAATGCAGAACACAGAATTTAGAATATAGAATGCAGAATACTGAATATAGAATTAAGAATATAGAATGTAGAACACAGAATATAGAATATAGAATACAGATTATAGAACACAAATTTAGAACATGGAATGCAGTACACAGAATTTAAAATATTGAACAGCAATACTGAATATAGAATATGAATATACAATGTAGAACACAGAATTTAGAATATAGAATACAGAATACTGAATATCGAATTTAAAATATTGAATGTAGAACACAGAATATTGAATGTAATATACGGAATGCAGAATATTGAATACAGAATATAGAATATTGAACACACAATTTAGAATATGGAAAACAGAATATAAAACCCAGAATTTAGAACATGGTATGCAGAACACAGAATTTAGAATATAGAATAAAGATTACTGAATATAGAATTTAGAATATAGAATGTAGAACACAGAATTTAGAATATAGAATACAGAATACTGAATATAGAATTTAGAATATAGAATGTAGAACACAGAATATAGACTATACAATACGGAATGCAGAATATAGAATATAGAATATAGAATATAGAATAATGAGCACAAAATATAGAATAGATAATATAGAACCCAGAGTTTAGAACATGGAATGCAGAACAAAGATTTAAAATATAGAATACAAAATACTGTGTATAGTATATGAATATACAATGTAGAACACAGAGTTTAGAATATAGAATACAGAATATTGAATATAAAATTTAGAATCTACAATGTAGAACACAGAATAAAGCATATAGAATAGAGAATATAGAACCCAGAATTTAGAACTTGGAATGCAGAACACAGAATTTAGATTATAGAATACAGATTACTGAATATAGAAATTAGAATATAGAATGTAGAACACAGAATATACAGTATAGACTACAGAATGCAGAATATAGAACATAGTATATAGAATGATAAACACAAAATATAGAATATAGAATAGAGAATATAGAACACAGAATTAAGTACATGGAATGTAGAACACAGAATTTAGAATATAGAACACAATACTGAATATCGAATTTAGAATATAGAATGTAGAACATAGAATATGGAATGTAGAATACAGAATGCAAAATATTGAATACATAATATAGAATGTAGAACACAGAATTAAGAATATAGAATATAGAATATTGAATAAAGAATTTAGAATATAGACTGTAGAACACAGAATATACAATATAGAATAAAGAATAAAGAACCCAAAATTTAGAACATG
Source organism: Vicugna pacos (assembly GCF_048564905.1). Lineage (NCBI taxonomy): Eukaryota > Metazoa > Chordata > Mammalia > Artiodactyla > Camelidae > Vicugna > Vicugna pacos. The sequence continues at coordinate 5,251,754 of NW_027328737.1, forward strand.
GAATACAGAACACAAAATTTAGAATATAGAATACCGAATACTAAATATAGAATATGAATATACAATGTAGAACACAGAATTTAGAATATATAATAAAGAATACTGAATATAGAATTTAGAAGATATAATGTAGAACACAGAATATAGAATATAGAATAGAGAATATAGAACCCAGAACTTAGAACACGGAAAGCAGAACACAGAATTTAGAATATAGAATACAGAATACTTTATATAGAATTTAGAATATAGAATGTAGAACACAGAATATAGAAAATAGAATAGGGAATCCAGAATATAGATTGTAGAATATAGAATGAAGAACACAAATATAGAATATAGAATAGAGAATATAGAACCCAGAGATTAGAAAACGGAATGCAGAACACAGAATTTAGAATATAGAATACAGAATACTTAATATAAAATTTTGAATATAGAATGCAGAATACGGTATATAGAATTTAGAATATAGAATGTAGAACACAGAATATGGAATGTAGAATACGGAATGCAGAATATTGAATACAGAATATAGAATGTAGAACACACAATATAGAAAATGGAAAACAGAATATATAACCCAGAATTTAGAACATGGAATGCAGAACACAGGATTTAGAATATAGAATACAGAATAGTGAATATAGAATTTAGAATATAGAATGTAGAACACAGAATTTAGTATATAGAACACGGAATACTGAATATAGAATTTAGAATATAGAATGTAGAACACAAAATATGGAATTTAGAATATGGAATGCAGAATATTGAATACAGAATATAGAATGAAGAACACAGAATTTAGAATATGGAAAACAAAATATAGAATCCAGAATTGAAAACATTGAAGGCAGAATACAGAATTTAGAATATAGAAAACAGAACACTGAATATAGAATTTCGAATATAGAATGTAGAACAGAATTTAGAATATAGAAAAAGAATACTGAATATAGAATTTAGAAAATAGAATGTAGAACACAGATTATAGAATATAGAATAGAGAATATAGAACCCAGAACTTAGAACACGGAAAGCAGAACACAGAATTTAGAATATAGAAAACAGAATACTTTATATAGAATTTAGAATATAGAATGTAGAATACAGAATATAGAATATAGACTACGGAATGCAGAATATAGTATATGGTGTATAGAATTATGAACACAAATTATAGAATATAGAATATAGAATATAGAACCCAGAATTAAGAACATGGAATTTAGAACACAGGATTTAGACTATAGAATACAAAATACTGAATTACGAATTTAGAATATAGAATGTAGAACACAGAATATGGATGTAGAATATGGAATGCAGAATATTGAATACAGAATATAGAATGTAGAACACAGAATTTAGAATATGGAAAACAGAATATAGAACCCAGAATTGAGAACATTGAAGGCAGAATACAGAATTTAGAATATAGAGAACAGAACACTGAATATAGAATTTCGAACATAGAATGTAGAACAGAATTTAGAATATAGAAAAAGAATACTGAATATAGAAATTAGAATATAGAATATAGAACACAGATTATAGAATATTGAATAGAGAATATAGAACCCAGAACTTATAACACGGAAAGCAGAACACAGAATTTAGAATATAGAATACAGAATGCTTTATATAGAATTTAGAATATAGAATGTAGAACACAGAATATAGAATATAGATTACGGAATGCAGAATATAGTATATGGGGTATAGAATTATGAACACAAATTATAGAATATAGAATAGAGAATATAGAACCCAGAATTAAGAACATGGAATTTAGAACACAGGATTTAGACTATAGAATACAAAATACTGAATTACGAATTTAGAATATAGAATGTAGAACACAGAATATGGATGTAGAATATGGAATGCAGAATATTGAATACAGAATATAGAATGTAGAACAAAGTATATAGAATTTACATTAGAGATTATAGAACCCAGTATTTAGAACACGGAATGCAGAACACAGTATTTAGAACATAGAATATAGAATACTTTATATAGAATTAAGAATATAGAATGTAGAACACAGAATATAGAATCTAGACTACGGAGTGCAGAATATAGAATATAGAATATAGAATAATGAGCACAAAATTTAGAATAGAGAATATAGAATCCAGAATTTAGAACATGGAATGCAGAACACAGAATTTAGAATATTCAATACCGAATACTAAATATAGAATATGAATATACAATGTAGAACACAGAATTTAGACTATCGAATACAGAATACTGAATATAGAATAAGGAATATACAATATATAACACAGAATATTGAATATAGAATACGGAATGCAGAATACAGAATACAGAATATAGAATGTAGAACACACATTATAGAATATGGAAAACAGGATAAAAAACCCGGAATGGAGAACATGGAATGCAGAACACAGAATTTAGAATATAGAAAACAGAATACTGAAAATAGAATTTCGAATATAGAATGTAGAACACAGAATTTAGAATATAGACTACGGAGTGCAGAATATAGAATATAGAATAATGAGCACAAAATTTAGAATAGAAAATATAGAATCCAGAATTTAGAACATGGAATGCAGAACACAGAATTTAGAATATACAATACAGAATACTAAATATAGAATATGAATATACAATGTAGAACACAGAATTTAGAATATAGAATACAGAATACTGAATATAGAATTAGGAATATACAATGTAGAACGCAGAATATAGAATATAGAATACGGAATGCAGAATACAGAATACAGAATATAGAATGTAGAACACAGAATATAGAATATGGAAAACAGGATACAAAACCCAGAATTGAGAACATGGAATGCAGAACACAGAATTTAGAATATAGAAAACAGAATACTGAATATAGAATTTCGAATATAGAATGTAGAACACAGAATTTAGAATATAGAATAAAGAATACTGAATATAGAATTTAGAAGATAGAATGTTGAACACAGAATATAGAATATAGAATAGAGAATATAGAACCCAGAACTTAGAACACGGAAAGCAGACACAGAATTTAGAATATAGAATGCAGAATACTGAATATACAATTTAGAATATAGAATTTACAACACAGAATATAGAATATAGAACACAGAATTTAGAACACAAAATTTAGAACATGGAATGCAGTACACAGAATTTAAAATATAGAACAGCAATACTGAATATAGAATATGAATATACAATGTAGAACACAGAATTTAGAATATAGAATACAGAATACTGAATATCGAATTCAGAATATTGAATGCAGAACACAGAATGTAGAATATATTATGCAAAATACTGAATATAGAATTTAGAACATTGAATGCAGAACACAGAATTTAGAAACTACAATGCAGAATACTGTATATAGAATTTAGAATATAGAATGAAGAGCACAGAATATAGAATATAGGATACAGAATATAGAAACCAATATTAAGAACATGGAATGCAGAGCACAGAATTTAGAATATAGAATACAGAATACTGAATATAGAATTTAGTATATAGAATGCAGAACACAGAATTTAGAACATAGTATGCAGAATAGTGAGTGTAGAATATAGAACATTGAATGCAGAACACAGAATTTAGAATATAGTATGCAGAATACTGTATATAGAATTAAGAATATAGAATGCATAACACAGTATATAGAATATAGAAAAAGGAATGGGGAATATTGAATATAGAATATAGAATGAAGAACACAAAATATAGAATATAGAATAGAGAATATAGAACCCTGAATTGAGAATTTCCATGCAGAACAGACAATTTAGAATATAGAATACAGAATACTGAAAAAAGATTAAAATTTATAGACTGTAGAACAAAGAATATAGAAAATAGAATAGGGAATCCAGAATATAGATTGTAGAATATAGAATGAAGAACACAAATATAGAATATAGAATAGAGAATATAGAACCCAGAGATTAGAAAACGGAATGCAGAACACAGAATTTAGAATATAGAATACAGAATACTTAATATAAAATTTTGAATATAGAATGCAGAATACGGTATATAGAATTTAGAATATAGAATGTAGAACACAGAATATGGAATGTAGAATACGGAATGCAGAATATTGAATACAGAATATAGAATGTAGAACACACAATATAGAAAATGGAAAACAGAATATATAACCCAGAATTTAGAACATGGAATGCAGAACACAGGATTTAGAATATAGAATACAGAATAGTGAATATAGAATTTAGAATATAGAATGTAGAACACAGAATTTAGAATATAGAACACGGAATACTGAATATAGAATTTAGAATATAGAATGTAGAACACAAAATATGGAATTTAGAATATGGAATGCAGAATATTGAATACAGAATATAGAATGTAGAACACAGAATTTAGAATATGGATAACAGAATATAGAACCCAGAATTGAGAACATGGAATGCAGAACACAGAATTTAGAATATAGAAAACAGAACACTGAATATAGAATTTCGAATATAGATTGTAGAACAGAATTTAGAATATGGAATAAAGAATACTGAATATAGAATTTAGAAGGGAGAATGTAGAACACAGAATATAGAATATAGAATAGAGAATATAGAACCCAGAACTTAGAACACGGAAAGAAGACACAGAATTTAGAATATAGAATACAGTATACTTAATATAAAATTTACAGTATACAATTTGAACACAGAGTATAGAATATAGAATACGGAGTACTGAATATAGAATTTAGAATATAGAATGTAGAACACATAATAAAGAACATAGAATAGAGTATATGGAACACAAAATTTTGAACATGGAATGCAGAACACAGAATTTAGATTATAGAATACAGATTACTGAATATAGAAATTAGAATATAGAATGTAGAACACAGAATATACAGTATAGACTACAGAATGCAGAATATAGAACATAGTATATAGAATGATAAACACAAAATATAGAATATAGAATAGAGAATATAGAACACAGAATTAAGTACATGGAATGTAGAACACAGAATTTAGAATATAGAACACAATACTGAATATCGAATTTAGAATATAGAATGTAGAACATAGAATATGGAATGTAGAATACAGAATGCAAAATATTGAATACATAATATAGAATGTAGAACACAGAATTAAGAATATAGAATATAGAATATTGAATAAAGAATTTAGAATATAGACTGTAGAACACAGAATATACAATATAGAATAAAGAATAAAGAACCCAAAATTTAGAACATGGAATACAGAACACAAAATTTAGAATATAGAATACCGAATACTAAATATAGAATATGAATATACAATGTAGAACACAGAATTTAGAATATATAATAAAGAATACTGAATATAGAATTTAGAAGATATAATGTAGAACACAGAATATTGAATATAGAATAGAGAATATAGAACCCAGAACTTAGAACACGGAAAGCAGAACACAGAATTTAGAATATAGAATACAGAATACTTTATATAGAATTTAGAATATAGAATGTAGAACACAGAATATAGAAAATAGAATAGGGAATCCAGAATATAGATTGTAGAATATAGAATGAAGAACACAAATATAGAATATAGAATAGAGAATATAGAACCCAGAGATTAGAAAACGGAATGCAGAACACAGAATTTAGAATATAGAATACAGAATACTTAATATAAAATTTTGAATATAGAATGCAGAATACGGTATATAGAATTTAGAATATAGAATGTAGAACACAGAATATGGAATGTAGAATACGGAATGCAGAATATTGAATACAGAATATAGAATGTAGAACACACAATATAGAAAATGGAAAACAGAATATATAACCCAGAATTTAGAACATGGAATGCAGAACACAGGATTTAGAATATAGAATACAGAATAGTGAATATAGAATTTAGAATATAGAATGTAGAACACAGAATTTAGAATATAGAACACGGAATACTGAATATAGAATTTAGAATATAGAATGTAGAACACAAAATATGGAATTTAGAATATGGAATGCAGAATATTGAATACAGAATATAGAATGAAGAACACAGAATTTAGAATATGGAAAACAAAATATAGAATCCAGAATTGAAAACATTGAAGGCAGAATACAGAATTTAGAATATAGAAAACAGAACACTGAATATAGAATTTCGAATATAGAATGTAGAACAGAATTTAGAATATAGAAAAAGAATACTGAATATAGAATTTAGAAAATAGAATGTAGAACACAGATTATAGAATATAGAATAGAGAATATAGAACCCAGAACTTAGAACACGGAAAGCAGAACACAGAATTTAGAATATAGAAAACAGAATACTTTATATAGAATTTAGAATATAGAATGTAGAATACAGAATATAGAATATAGACTACGGAATGCAGAATATAGTATATGGTGTATAGAATTATGAACACAAATTATAGAATATAGAATATAGAATATAGAACCCAGAATTAAGAACATGGAATTTAGAACACAGGATTTAGACTATAGAATACAAAATACTGAATTACGAATTTAGAATATAGAATGTAGAACACAGAATATGGATGTAGAATATGGAATGCAGAATATTGAATACAGAATATAGAATGTAGAACACAGAATTTAGAATATGGAAAACAGAATATAGAACCCAGAATTGAGAACATTGAAGGCAGAATACAGAATTTAGAATATAGAGAACAGAACACTGAATATAGAATTTCGAACATAGAATGTAGAACAGAATTTAGAATATAGAAAAAGAATACTGAATATAGAAATTAGAATATAGAATATAGAACACAGATTATAGAATATTGAATAGAGAATATAGAACCCAGAACTTATAACACGGAAAGCAGAACACAGAATTTAGAATATAGAATACAGAATGCTTTATATAGAATTTAGAATATAGAATGTAGAACACAGAATATAGAATATAGATTACGGAATGCAGAATATAGTATATGGGGTATAGAATTATGAACACAAATTATAGAATATAGAATAGAGAATATAGAACCCAGAATTAAGAACATGGAATTTAGAACACAGGATTTAGACTATAGAATACAAAATACTGAATTACGAATTTAGAATATAGAATGTAGAACACAGAATATGGATGTAGAATATGGAATGCAGAATATTGAATACAGAATATAGAATGTAGAACAAAGTATATAGAATTTACATTAGAGATTATAGAACCCAGTATTTAGAACACGGAATGCAGAACACAGTATTTAGAACATAGAATATAGAATACTTTATATAGAATTAAGAATATAGAATGTAGAACACAGAATATAGAATCTAGACTACGGAGTGCAGAATATAGAATATAGAATATAGAATAATGAGCACAAAATTTAGAATAGAGAATATAGAATCCAGAATTTAGAACATGGAATGCAGAACACAGAATTTAGAATATTCAATACCGAATACTAAATATAGAATATGAATATACAATGTAGAACACAGAATTTAGACTATCGAATACAGAATACTGAATATAGAATAAGGAATATACAATATATAACACAGAATATTGAATATAGAATACGGAATGCAGAATACAGAATACAGAATATAGAATGTAGAACACACATTATAGAATATGGAAAACAGGATAAAAAACCCGGAATGGAGAACATGGAATGCAGAACACAGAATTTAGAATATAGAAAACAGAATACTGAATATAGAATTTCGAATATAGAATGTAGAACACAGAATTTAGAATATAGACTACGGAGTGCAGAATATAGAATATAGAATAATGAGCACAAAATTTAGAATAGAAAATATAGAATCCAGAATTTAGAACATGGAATGCAGAACACAGAATTTAGAATATACAATACAGAATACTAAATATAGAATATGAATATACAATGTAGAACACAGAATTTAGAATATAGAATACAGAATACTGAATATAGAATTAGGAATATACAATGTAGAACGCAGAATATAGAATATAGAATACGGAATGCAGAATACAGAATACAGAATATAGAATGTAGAACACAGAATATAGAATATGGAAAACAGGATACAAAACCCAGAATTGAGAACATGGAATGCAGAACACAGAATTTAGAATATAGAAAACAGAATACTGAATATAGAATTTCGAATATAGAATGTAGAACACAGAATTTAGAATATAGAATAAAGAATACTGAATATAGAATTTAGAAGATAGAATGTTGAACACAGAATATAGAATATAGAATAGAGAATATAGAACCCAGAACTTAGAACACGGAAAGCAGACACAGAATTTAGAATATAGAATGCAGAATACTGAATATACAATTTAGAATATAGAATTTACAACACAGAATATAGAATATAGAACACAGAATTTAGAACACAAAATTTAGAACATGGAATGCAGTACACAGAATTTAAAATATAGAACAGCAATACTGAATATAGAATATGAATATACAATGTAGAACACAGAATTTAGAATATAGAATACAGAATACTGAATATCGAATTCAGAATATTGAATGCAGAACACAGAATGTAGAATATATTATGCAAAATACTGAATATAGAATTTAGAACATTGAATGCAGAACACAGAATTTAGAAACTACAATGCAGAATACTGTATATAGAATTTAGAATATAGAATGTAGAGCACAGAATATAGAATATAGGATACAGAATATAGAAACCAATATTAAGAACATGGAATGCAGAGCACAGAATTTAGAATATAGAATACAGAATACTGAATATAGAATTTAGTATATAGAATGCAGAACACAGAATTTAGAACATAGTATGCAGAATAGTGAGTGTAGAATATAGAACATTGAATGCAGAACACAGAATTTAGAATATAGTATGCAGAATACTGTATATAGAATTAAGAATATAGAATGCATAACACAGTATATAGAATATAGAAAAAGGAATGGGGAATATTGAATATAGAATATAGAATGAAGAACACAAAATATAGAATATAGAATAGAGAATATAGAACCCTGAATTGAGAATTTCCATGCAGAACAGACAATTTAGAATATAGAATACAGAATACTGAAAAAAGATTAAAATTTATAGACTGTAGAACAAAGAATATAGAAAATAGAATAGGGAATCCAGAATATAGATTGTAGAATATAGAATGAAGAACACAAATATAGAATATAGAATAGAGAATATAGAACCCAGAGATTAGAAAACGGAATGCAGAACACAGAATTTAGAATATAGAATACAGAATACTTAATATAAAATTTTGAATATAGAATGCAGAATACGGTATATAGAATTTAGAATATAGAATGTAGAACACAGAATATGGAATGTAGAATACGGAATGCAGAATATTGAATACAGAATATAGAATGTAGAACACACAATATAGAAAATGGAAAACAGAATATATAACCCAGAATTTAGAACATGGAATGCAGAACACAGGATTTAGAATATAGAATACAGAATAGTGAATATAGAATTTAGAATATAGAATGTAGAACACAGAATTTAGAATATAGAACACGGAATACTGAATATAGAATTTAGAATATAGAATGTAGAACACAAAATATGGAATTTAGAATATGGAATGCAGAATATTGAATACAGAATATAGAATGTAGAACACAGAATTTAGAATATGGATAACAGAATATAGAACCCAGAATTGAGAACATGGAATGCAGAACACAGAATTTAGAATATAGAAAACAGAACACTGAATATAGAATTTCGAATATAGATTGTAGAACAGAATTTAGAATATGGAATAAAGAATACTGAATATAGAATTTAGAAGGGAGAATGTAGAACACAGAATATAGAATATAGAATAGAGAATATAGAACCCAGAACTTAGAACACGGAAAGAAGACACAGAATTTAGAATATAGAATACAGTATACTTAATATAAAATTTACAGTATACAATTTGAACACAGAGTATAGAATATAGAATACGGAGTACTGAATATAGAATTTAGAATATAGAATGTAGAACACATAATAAAGAACATAGAATAGAGTATATGGAACACAAAATTTTGAACATGGAATGCAGAACACAGAATTTAGAATATAGAATGCAGAATACTGAATATAGAATTAAGAATATAGAATGTAGAACACAGAATATAGAATATAGAATACAGATTATAGAACACAAATTTAGAACATGGAATGCAGTACACAGAATTTAAAATATTGAACAGCAATACTGAATATAGAATATGAATATACAATGTAGAACACAGAATTTAGAATATAGAATACAGAATACTGAATATCGAATTTAAAATATTGAATGTAGAACACAGAATATTGAATGTAATATACGGAATGCAGAATATTGAATACAGAATATAGAATGTTGAACACACAATTTAGAATATGGAAAACAGAATATAAAACCCAGAATTTAGAACATGGTATGCAGAACACAGAATTTAGAATATAGAATAAAGATTACTGAATATAGAATTTAGAATATAGAATGTAGAACACAGAATTTAGAATATAGAATACAGAATACTGAATATAGAATTTAGAATATAGAATGTAGAACACAGAATATAGACTATACAATACGGAATGCAGAATATAGAATATAGAATATAGAATAATGAGCACAAAATATAGAATAGATAATATAGAACCCAGAGTTTAGAACATGGAATGAAGAACAAAGATTTAAAATATAGAATACAAAATACTGTGTATAGTATATGAATATACAATGTAGAACACAGAGTTTAGAATATAGAATACAGAATATTGAATATAAAATTTAGAATCTACAATGTAGAACACAGAATAAAGCATATAGAATAGAGAATATAGAACCCAGAATTTAGAACTTGGAATGCAGAACACAGAATTTAGATTATAGAATACAGATTACTGAATATAGAAATTAGAATATAGAATGTAGAACACAGAATATACAGTATAGACTACAGAATGCAGAATATAGAACATACTATATAGAATGATAAACACAAAATATAGAATATAGAATAGAGAATATAGAACACAGAATTAAGTACATGGAATGTAGAACACAGAATTTAGAATATAGAACACAATACTGAATATCGAATTTAGAATATAGAATGTAGAACATAGAATATGGAATGTAGAATACAGAATGCAAAATATTGAATACATAATATAGAATGTAGAACACAGAATTAAGAATATAGAATATAGAATATTGAATAAAGAATTTAGAATATAGACTGTAGAACACAGAATATACAATATAGAATAAAGAATAAAGAACCCAAAATTTAGAACATGGAATACAGAACACAGAATTTAGAATATAGAATACCGAATACTAAATATAGAATATGAATATACAATGTAGAACACAGAATTTAGAATATATAATAAAGAATACTGAATATAGAATTTAGAAGATATAATGTAGAACACAGAATATAGAATATAGAATAGAGAATATAGAACCCAGAACTTAGAACACGGAAAGCAGAACACAGAATTTAGAATATAGAATACAGAATACTTTATATAGAATTTAGAATATAGAATGTAGAACACAAAATATGGAATTTAGAATATGGAATGCAGAATATTGAATACAGAATATAGAATGAAGAACACAGAATTTAGAATATGGAAAACAAAATATAGAATCCAGAATTGAAAACATTGAAGGCAGAATACAGAATTTAGAATATAGAAAACAGAACACTGAATATAGAATTTCGAATATAGAATGTAGAACAGAATTTAGAATATAGAAAAAGAATACTGAATATAGAATTTAGAAAATAGAATGTAGGACACAGATTATAGAATATAGAATAGAGAATATAGAACCCAGAACTTAGAACACGGAAAGCAGAACACAGAATTTAGAATATAGAAAACAGAATACTTTATATAGAATTTAGAATATAGAATGTAGAATACAGAATATAGAATATAGACTACGGAATGCAGAATATAGTATATGGTGTATAGAATTATGAACACAAATTATAGAATATAGAATATAGAATATAGAACCCAGAATTAAGAACATGGAATTTAGAACACAGGATTTAGACTATAGAATACAAAATACTGAATTACGAATTTAGAATATAGAATGTAGAACACAGAATATGGATGTAGAATATGGAATGCAGAATATTGAATACAGAATATAGAATGTAGAACACAGAATTTAGAATATGGAAAACAGAATATAGAACCCAGAATTGAGAACATTGAAGGCAGAATACAGAATTTAGAATATAGAGAACAGAACACTGAATATAGAATTTCGAACATAGAATGTAGAACAGAATTTAGAATATAGAAAAAGAATACTGAATATAGAAATTAGAATATAGAATATAGAACACAGATTATAGAATATTGAATAGAGAATATAGAACCCAGAACTTATAACACGGAAAGCAGAACACAGAATTTAGAATATAGAATACAGAATGCTTTATATAGAATTTAGAATATAGAATGTAGAACACAGAATATAGAATATAGATTACGGAATGCAGAATATAGTATATGGGGTATAGAATTATGAACACAAAGTATAGAATATAGAATAGAGAATATAGAACCCAGAATTAAGAACATGGAATTTAGAACACAGGATTTAGACTATAGAATACAAAATACTGAATTACGAATTTAGAATATAGAATGTAGAACACAGAATATGGATGTAGAATATGGAATGCAGAATATTGAATACAGAATATAGAATGTAGAACAAAGTATATAGAATTTACATTAGAGATTATAGAACCCAGTATTTAGAACACGGAATGCAGAACACAGTATTTAGAACATAGAATATAGAATACTTTATATAGAATTAAGAATATAGAATGTAGAACACAGAATATAGAATCTAGACTACGGAGTGCAGAATATAGAATATAGAATATAGAATAATGAGCACAAAATTTAGAATAGAGAATATAGAATCCAGAATTTAGAACATGGAATGCAGAACACAGAATTTAGAATATTCAATACCGAATAATAATATAGAATATGAATATACAATGTAGAACACAGAATTTAGACTATCGAATACAGAATACTGAATATAGAATAAGGAATATACAATATATAACACAGAATATTGAATATAGAATACGGAATGCAGAATACAGAATACAGAATATAGAATGTAGAACACACATTATAGAATATGGAAAACAGGATAAAAAACCCGGAATGGAGAACATGGAATGCAGAACACAGAATTTAGAATATAGAAAACAGAATACTGAATATAGAATTTCGAATATAGAATGTAGAACACAGAATTTAGAATATAGACTACGGAGTGCAGAGTATAGAATATAGAATAATGAGCACAAAATTTAGAATAGAAAATATAGAATCCAGAATTTAGAACATGGAATGCAGAACACAGAATTAAGAATATACAATACAGAATACTAAATATAGAATATGAATATACAATGTAGAACACAGAATTTAGAATATAGAATACAGAATACTGAATATAGAATTAGGAATATACAATGTAGAACGCAGAATATAGAATATAGAATACGGAATGCAGAATACAGAATACAGAATATAGAATGTAGAACACAGAATATAGAATATGGAAAACAGGATACAAAACCCAGAATTGAGAACATGGAATGCAGAACACAGAATTTAGAATATAGAAAACAGAATACTGAATATAGAATTTCGAATATAGAATGTAGAACACAGAATTTAGAATATAGAATAAAGAATACTGAATATAGAATTTAGAAGATAGAATGTTGAACACAGAATATAGAATATAGAATAGAGAATATAGAACCCAGAACTTAGAACACGGAAAGCAGACACAGAATTTAGAATATAGAATGCAGAATACTGAATATACAATTTAGAATATAGAATTTACAACACAGAATATAGAATATAGAACACAGAATTTAGAACACAAAATTTAGAACATGGAATGCAGTACACAGAATTTAAAATATAGAACAGCAATACTGAATATAGAATATGAATATACAATGTAGAACACAGAATTTAGAATATAGAATACAGAATACTGAATATCGAATTCAGAATATTGAATGCAGAACACAGAATGTAGAATATATTATGCAAAATACTGAATATAGAATTTAGAACATTGAATGCAGAACACAGAATTTAGAAACTACAATGCAGAATACTGTATATAGAATTTAGAATATAGAATGTAGAGCACAGAATATAGAATATAGGATACAGAATATAGAAACCAATATTTAGAACATGGAATGCAGAGCACAGAATTTAGAATATAGAATACAGAATACTGAATATAGAATTTAGTATATAGAATGCAGAACACAGAATTTAGAACATAGTATGCAGAATAGTGAGTGTAGAATATAGAACATTGAATGTAGAACACAGAATTTAGAATATAGTATGCAGAATACTGTATATAGAATTAAGAATATAGAATGCATAACACAGTATATAGAATATAGAAAAAGGAATGGGGAATATTGAATATAGAATATAGAATGAAGAACACAAAATATAGAATATAGAATAGAGAATATAGATCCCTGAATTGAGAATTTCCATGAGGAACAGACAATTTAGAATATAGAATACAGAATACTGAAAAAAGATTAAAATTTATAGACTGTAGAACAAAGAATATAGAATATAGAATAGGGAATCCAGAATATAGATTGTAGAATATAGAATGAAGAACACAAATATAGAATATAGAATAGAGAATATAGAACCCAGAGATTAGAAAACGGAATGCAGAACACAGAATTTAGAATATAGAATACAGAATACTTAATATAAAATTTTGAATATAGAATGCAGAATACGGTATATAGAATTTAGAATATAGAATGTAGAACACAGAATATGGAATGTAGAATACGGAATGCAGAATATTGAATACAGAATATAGAATGTAGAACACACAATATAGAAAATGGAAAACAGAATATATAACCCAGAATTTAGAACATGGAATGCAGAACACAGGATTTAGAATATAGAATACAGAATAGTGAATATAGAATTTAGAATATAGAATGTAGAACACAGAATTTAGAATATAGAACACGGAATACTGAATATAGAATTTAGAATATAGAATGTAGAACACAAAATATGGAATTTAGAATATGGAATGCAGAATATTGAATACAGAATATAGAATGAAGAACACAGAATTTAGAATATGGAAAACAAAATATAGAATCCAGAATTGAAAACATTGAAGGCAGAATACAGAATTTAGAATATAGAAAACAGAACACTGAATATAGAATTTCGAATATAGAATGTAGAACAGAATTTAGAATATAGAAAAAGAATACTGAATATAGAATTTAGAAAATAGAATGTAGAACACAGATTATAGAATATAGAATAGAGAATATAGAACCCAGAACTTAGAACACGGAAAGCAGAACACAGAATTTAGAATATAGAATACAGAATACTTTATATAGAATTTAGAATATAGAATGTAGAATACAGAATATAGAATATAGACTACGGAATGCAGAATACAGTATATGGTGTATAGAATTATGAACACAAATTATAGAATATAGAATATAGAATATAGAACCCAGAATTAAGAACATGGAATTTAGAACACAGGATTTAGACTATAGAATACAAAATACTGAATTACGAATTTAGAATATAGAATGTAGAACACAGAATATGGATGTAGAATATGGAATGCAGAATATTGAATACAGAATATAGAATGTAGAACACAGAATTTAGAATATGGAAAACAGAATATAGAACCCAGAATTGAGAACATTGAAGGCAGAATACAGAATTTAGAATATAGAGAACAGAACACTGAATATAGAATTTCGAACATAGAATGTAGAACAGAATTTAGAATATAGAAAAAGAATACTGAATATAGAAATTAGAATATAGAATATAGAACACAGATTATAGGATATTGAATAGAGAATATAGAACCCAGAACTTATAACACGGAAAGCAGAACACAGAATTTAGAATATAGAATACAGAATGCTTTATATAGAATTTAGAATATAGAATGTAGAACACAGAATATAGAATATAGACTACGGAATGCAGAATATAGTATATGGGGTATAGAATTATGAACACAAAGTATAGAATATAGAATAGAGAATATAGAACCCAGAATTAAGAACATGGAATTTAGAACACAGGATTTACACTATAGAATACAAAATACTGAATTACGAATTTAGAATATAGAATGTAGAACACAGAATATGGATGTAGAATATGGAATGCAGAATATTGAATACAGAATATAGAATGTAGAACAAAGTATATAGAATTTACATTAGAGATTATAGAACCCAGTATTTAGAACATGGAATGCAGAACACAGTATTTAGAACATAGAATATAGAATACTTTATATAGAATTAAGAATATAGAATGTAGAACACAGAATATAGAATCTAGACTACGGAGTGCAGAATATAGAATATAGAATATAGAATAATGAGCACAAAATTTAGAATAGAGAATATAGAATCCAGAATTTAGAACATGGAATGCAGAACACAGAATTTAGAATATTCAATACCGAATACTAAATATAGAATATGAATATACAATGTAGAACACAGAATTTAGACTATCGAATACAGAATACTGAATATAGAATAAGGAATATACAATATAGAACACAGAATATTGAATATAGAATACGGAATGCAGAATACAGAATACAGAATATAGAATGTAGAACACACATTATAGAATATGGAAAACAGGATAAAAATCCCGGAATGGAGAACATGGAATGCAGAACACAGAATTTAGAATATAGAAAACAGAATACTAAAAATAGAATTTCGAATATAGAATGTAGAACACAGAATTTAGAATATAGACTACGGAGTGCAGAATATAGAATATAGAATAATGAGCACAAAATTTAGAATAGAAAATATAGAATCCAGAATTTAGAACATGGAATGCAGAACACAGAATTTAGAATATACAATACAGAATACTAAATATAGAATATGAATATACAATGTAGAACACAGAATTTAGAATATAGAATACAGAATACTGAATATAGAATTAGGAATATACAATGTAGAACGCAGAATATAGAATATAGAATACGGAATGCAGAATACAGAATACAGAATATAGAATGTAGAACACAGAATATAGAATATGGAAAACAGGATACAAAACCCAGAATTGAGAACATGGAATGCAGAACACAGAATTTAGAATATAGAAAACAGAATACTGAATATAGAATTTCGAATATAGAATGTAGAACACAGAATTTAGAATATAGAATAAAGAATACTGAATATAGAATTTAGAAGATAGAATGTTGAACACAGAATATAGAATATAGAATAGAGAATATAGAACCCAGAACTTAGAACACGGAAAGCAGACACAGAATTTAGAATATAGAATGCAGAATACTGAATATACCATTTAGAATATAGAATTTACAACACAGAATATAGAATATAGAACACAGAATTTAGAACACAAAATTTAGAACATGGAATGCAGTACACAGAATTTAAAATATAGAACAGCAATACTGAATATAGAATATGAATATACAATGTAGAACACAGAATTTAGAATATAGAATACAGAATACTGAATATCGAATTCAGAATATTGAATGCACAACACAGAATGTAGAATATATTATGCAAAATACTGAATATAGAATTTAGAACATTGAATGCAGAACACAGAATTTAGAAAC
Source organism: Vicugna pacos (assembly GCF_048564905.1). NCBI lineage: Eukaryota > Metazoa > Chordata > Mammalia > Artiodactyla > Camelidae > Vicugna > Vicugna pacos. The sequence goes on from NW_027328737.1 coordinate 5,269,549, forward strand.
TACAATGCAGAATACTGTATATAGGATTTAGAATATAGAATGTAGAACACAGAATATAGAATATAGGATACAGAACATAGAAAGCAAAATTTAGAATATGGAATGCAGAGCACAGAATTTAGAATATAGAATACAGAATACTGAATATAGAATTTAGTATATAGAATGCAGAACACAGAATTTAGAACATAGCATGCAGAATACTGAGTATAGAATATAGAACATTGAATGCAGAACACAGAATTTAGAATATAGGATGCAGAATACTGTATATAGAATTAAGAATATAGAATGCATAACACAGTATATAGAATATAGACAAAGGAATGGGGAATATTGAATATAGAATATAGAATGTAGAACACAAAATATAGAATATAGAATAGAGAATATAGAACCCAGAATTTAGAAATTCAATGCAGAACAGAGAATTTAGAATATAGAATACAGAATACTGAAAATAGATTTAAATTTATAGACTGTAGAACAAAGAATATAGAATATAGAATAGGGAATCCAGAATATAGTTTGTAGAATATAGAATGAAGAACACAAATATAGAATATAGAATAGAGAATATAGAACCCAGAGATTAGAAAACGGAATGCAGAACACAGAATTTAGAATATAGAATACAGAATACTTAATATAAAATTTAGAATATAGAATGTAGAACACAGAGTATAAAATATAGAATACGGAATACTGAATATAGAATTTAGAATATAGAATGTAGAACACAGAATATAGAATAAAGAATATGGAAAGCAGACTATTGAATACAGAATATAGAAGAAGAACACAGAATATAGAATATAGAATAGAGTATATGAAACACAAAATTTAGAACATGGAATGCAGAACACAGAATTTAGAATATAGAATACAGAATACTGAATATAGAATTTAGAACACAGAATATGGAATGTAGAATACGGAATACAGAATAATGTAGACAGAATATACAATGTAGAACATAGAATTAAGAATATTGAAAGCAGAATACAGAACACGGAATTTAGAACATGGAATGCAGAACACAGAATTTAGAATATAGAATACAGATTACTGAATATAGAATTTAGAATATAGAAAGTAAAACACAGAATTTAGTATATAGAATAAAGAATACTGAATATAGAATTTAGAATATTGAACGTAGAACACAGATTATAGAATATAAAATACAGAATATAGAACACAAAATTTAGAACATGGAATCAGTACACAGAATATAAAATATGGAAAAACGTATACTGAATATAGAATATGAATATACAATGCAGAACACAGAATTTAGAATATAGAATACAGATTACTGAATATAGAATTCACAATATACAATTATGAACACAGAATCTAGAATATAGAATACAGAATACTTAATATAGAATTTAGAATATACAATGTAGAACACAGAATATAGAATATAGAATACGGAATGCAGAATAAAGTACACAGTATATAGAACACGAAATTTAGAACATGAAATGCACAACACAGAATTTCTAATATAGAATAAAGTATACTGAATATTGAATTTAGAATATAGAATGTAGAACACAGTATATATAATATAGATTAGAGAATATAGAACCCAGAATTTAGAACTTGGAATGCAGAACACAGAATTTAGAATATAGAATACAGAATACTGAATATTGAATTTAGAATATAGAATATAGAACACAGAGTAAAGAATATAGAATACGGAATACTGAATATAGAATATAGAATATAGAATATAGAATATAGAACATAAAATATAGAACATAGTTTATGGAATGCAGAATTTAGAATACAGAATATAGAATGTAGAACACAGAATATAGAATATCGAATACAGTATATGGAACGCAAAATTTAGAAAATGGAATTCAGAACACACAATATAGAATATAGAATACAGAATACTGAATTTAGAATTTAGAATATTGAATTTAGAACACAGAATATGGAATGTAAAATACGGAATGCAGAATATTGTATACAGAATATACAATGTAGAACACAGAATTTAGAATATGGAAAGCAGAATATAGAACACGGAATTAAAACATGGAATGTAGAAAACAGAATTTATTATACAGAATACAGTATACTGAATATCGAATTTAGAATATAGTATGTAGAACACAGAGTATGGAATGTAGAATATGGAATGCAGAATATTGATTACAGAATATAGAATGTAGAACATAGAATTTAGTATATAGATTATATAATACTGAATATACAATTTAGAATATAGAATGTAGAACACAGAATATAGAGTATAGAATACAGAATATAGAACCCAAAATTTAGAGCATGGAATGCAGAACAGAGGATTTAGAATATAGAATACCGAATACAAATATAGAATATGAATATACAATGTAGAACACAGAATTTAGAATATAGAATACAGAATACTGAATATACAATTTAGAATATACAATGTAGAACAAGGAATATAGAATATAGAATACGGAATGCAGAATATAGAATACAGAAGATAGAATAAAGAACAAAGAATATAGAATATGGAAAACAGAATACAAAACCCACAATTGAGAACATGGAATGAAGAACATAGAATATAGAATATAGAAAAACGAAAACTGAATATAGAATTTCAAATATAGAATGTAGAAAACAGAATTTAGAATATAGAATAAAGAATACTGAATATTGAATTTAGAATGTAGAATGTAGAACACAGTATTTAGAATATAGATTAGAGAATATAGAACCCAGAGTTTAGCACATGGAGTGCAGAAGTCAGAATTTCGAATATAGAATACAGAATACTTAATATAGAATTTAGAATATAGAATGTAGAACAGAGAATTTAGAATATAGAATAAAGAATACTGAATTTCGAATTTAGAATATAGAATGTAGAACACAGAATATGGAATGTAGAATACGGAATGCAGAATATTGAATACAGAGTATAGAATGTAGAACACAGTATATAGCATATAGATTAGAGAATATAGAACCCAGAATTAAGAACATGGAATATAGAACACAGAATTTAGTATATAGAATACATAAAACAGAATTTCGAATTTAGAATATAGAATGTAGAACACAGAATATGGAATGTAGAATACGGAATGAAGAATAATGAATAGAGAATATAGACTGTAGAACACAGAATTTAGAATATGGAAAAAAGAATATATATCCCAGAATTTAAAACATGGAATGCAGAACACAGAATTTAGAATATAGAATACATATTACTGAATATAGAATTTAGAATATAGAATGTAGAACACAGAATATAGAATATAGAATATAGAATACTGAATATAGAATTTAGAATATTGAATGTAGAACACAGAATATAGAATATAGAATACAGAATATAGAACACAATATTAAAAACATGGAATGGACAACACAGAACTTAGAATATAGAATACCGAATACTGAATATAGAATTTCGAATAAAGATTGTAGAACACAGAATTTACAATATAGAATAAAGAATACTGAATATAAATTTTAGAATATAGTATGTAGAATACCGAATATAGGATATAGAATAAAGAATATAGAACCCAGAACTTAGAACGCAGAAAGCAGAACACAGAATTTAGAATATAGAGTACTGAATACTTAATATAAAATTTACAATATAGAAGGCTGAACACAGAGTATAAGATATAGAATACGGAATACTGAATATAGGATTTAGAATATAGAATATAGAACACAGAATATAGAATATAGAATACGGAATGCAGAATATAGAATACAGAATATAGAATGTAGAACACAGAATATAGAACATAGAATAGAGTATATGGAACAAAAAATATAGAACATGCAATGCAGAACACAGAATTTAGAATATAGAATACAGAATACTGAATTTAGAAATAAGAATATAGAATGTAGAACACAGAATATAGTATACGGCATGCAGAATATACAATATATTATATAGACTGCAGAAAATAGAATTTAGAATATAGTATGCAGAATACTGAATATAGAATATAGAACATTGAATGCAGAACACAGAATTTAGAATATAGAATACAGATTACTGAATATAGAATTTACAATAGAGAATTTAGAACACAGAATTTAGAATATAGAATAGAGAATACTGAATTTAGAGTTTAGAATATACAATGTAGGACACAGAATATAGAATATAGACTACGGAAAGCCGAATATAGAATATAGAATGTAGAATAATGCGCACAAAATATAGAATAGAGTATAAAGGACTCAGAATTTAGAACATGGAATTTAGAACAAACAATATTGAATATAGAATACAGAATACTTAATATCTAATTTAGAAAATAGAATGTAGAACACAGAATATGTAATGTAGAATACGGAATTCCTAATATTGAGTACAGAATATACAATGTAGAACACAGAATTTAATATATTGAATGTAGAATATAGAACCCAGAATTTAGAACATGGAATGCGGAACAAATAATTTAGAATATAGAATACAGATAACTGAGTATAGAATTTAGAATATAGAAAGTAGAACACAGAATAAAGAGTATAGAATACAGAATATAGAACCCAAAATTTAGAACATGGAATGCAGAACAGAGAATTTAGAGTATAGAATACCGAATACAAATATAGAATATGAATATGCAATGTAGAATACAGAATTTAGAATATAGAATACAGAATACTGAATATAGGATTTAGACTATACAATGTAGAACACAGAATATAGAATATAGAATACGGAATGCAAAATATAGTATACAGAATATAGAATATAGAACACAGAATATAGAATATGGAAAACAGAATACAAAACCCAGAATTGAGAAAATGGAATGAAGAACATAGAATTTAGAATATAGAAAACAGAATACTGAATATTGAATTTCAAATATAGAATGTTGAACACAGAATTTAGAATATAGAATAAAGAATACTGAATATTGAATTTAGAATATAGAATGTAGAACACATTATATAGAATATAGATTAGAGAATATAGAACCCAGAATTTAGCACATGGAATGCAGAACACAGAACTTAGAATATAGAATATAGAATACTGAATATAGAATTTAGAATAAAGAATGTAGAACACAGAATATAGAATATAGACAACGGAATGCATAATATAGTATATAGAGTATAGAATGATGAACACAAATTATAGTATATACAATAGAGAATATAGAACCCAGAATTAAGAACATGGAATTTAGAACACAGAATTTAGAATATAGAATACAGAATACTGAATTTCGTATTTAGAATATAGAATGTAGAACACAGAATATGGAATGAAGGATACGAAATGCAGAATATTGAATACAGAATATAGAATGTAGAACACAGTATATAGAATATAGATTAGAGAATATAGAAACCAGAATTTAGAACATGGAATGGAGAACACACAATATAGAATATAGAATATAGAATACTGAATATAGAATTTAGAATATAGAATTTAGAACACAGAATATCGAATGTAGAATACGGAATGCAAAATATTGTATACAGAATATACAATGTAGAACACAGAATTTAGAATATGGAAAGCAGAATATAGAACACGGAATTAAAACATGGAATGTGGAAAACAGAATTTATTATATAGAACACAGTATACTGAATATCGAATTTAGAATATAGAATGTAGAACACAGAATATGGAATGTAGAATACGGAATGCAGAATATTGAATACAGAATATAGAATTTAGAACACAGAATTAAGAATATAGTTTATATAATACTGAATATAGAATTCAGAATATAGAATGTAGAACAAAGAATATAGAGTATAGAATACAGAATATACAACCCAAAATTTAGAACATGGAATGAAGAACAGAGGATTTAGAATATAGAATACCGAATACAAATATACAATATGAATATACAATGTAGAAAACAGAATTTAGAATATAGATTAGAGAATATAGAACATAGAATTTAGCACATGGAATGCAGAAAACAGAACACTGAATATAGAATTTAGAATATAGAATGTAGAACACAGAATATAGAATATAGACAACGGAATGCAGAATGTAGAATATAGAGTATAGAATGATGAATACAAATTATAGAATATAGAATAGAGAATATAGGACCCAAAATTAAGAACATGGAATGTAGAACACACAAATTAGGATATAGAATCCAGAATATTGAATTTCGAGTTTAGAATATAGAATGTAGAACATAGAATATGGAATGTAGAGTACGGAATGCAGAATATTGAATACAGAATATAGAATATAGAACACAGAATTTAAAATATGGAAAAAGGAATATATAACCCAGAATTTAGAACATGGAATGCAGAACACAGAATTTAGAATATAGAATACAGATTACTGAATATAGAATTTAGAATATAGAATGTTGAACACAATATAGAATATAGAGTATAGAATACTGAATATAGAATATAGAATATAGAATGTAGATCAGAGAATATAGAATATAGAATAAAAATATAGAACAGAAAATTTATAACTTGGAATGGACAACACAGAACGTAGAATATAGAATACAGAATATTGAATTTCGAATTTAGAATATAGAAAGTAGAACACAGAATATGGAATGAAGGATACGAAATGCAGAATATTGAATACATAATATAGAATGTAGAACACAGTATATAGAATATAGATTAGAGAATATAGAAACCAGAATTTAGAACATGGAATGCAGAACACACAATATAGAATATAGAATATAGAATACTGAATATAGAGTTTAGAATATAGAATTTAGAACACAGAATATGGAATATAGAATACGGAATGCAGAATATTGTATACAGAATATACAATGTAGAACACAGGATTTAGAATATGGAAAGCAGAATATAGAACACGGAATTAAAACATGTAATGTAGAAAACAGAATTTATTATATAGAATACAGTATATTGAATATCGAATTTAGAATATAGAATGTAGAACACAGAATATGGAATGTAGAATATGGAATGCAGAATATTGAATACAGAATATAGAATGTAGAACACAGGATTTAGAATGTAGATTATATAATACTGAATATAGAATTTAGAATATAGAATGTAGAACACAGAATATAGAGTATAGAATACAGAATATAGAACCCAAAATTTAGAACATGGAATGCAGAACAGAGGATTTAGAATATAGAATACCGAATACAAATATAGAACATGAATATACAATGTAGAACACAGAATTAAGAATATAGAATACAGAATACTGAATATACAATTTAGAATATACAATGTAGAACAATGAATATAGAATATAGAGTACGGTATGCAGAATATAGAATACAGAAGTTAGAATATAGAACACAGAATATAGAATATGGAAAACAGAATACAAAACCCAGAATTGAGAACATGGAATGAAGAACATAGAATTTAGAATATAGAAAACCGAATACTGAATATAGAATTTCAAATATAGAATGTTGAACACAGAATTTAGAATATAGAATAAAGAATACTGAATATTGAATTTAGAATGTAGAATGTAGAAAACAGAATTTAGAATATAGATTGGAGAATATAGAACCCACAATTTAGCACATGGAATGCAGAAGACAGAATTTCGAATATAGAATACAGAATACTGAATATAGAATATAGAATACAGAATATGGAATGTACAATACGGAATGCAATATACTGTATACAGAATATACAATGTAGAACACAGAATTTAGAATATGGAAAGCAGAATATAGAACACGGAATTAAAAAATGGAATGTAGAAAACAGAATTTATTATATAGAATACAGTATACTGAATATCGAATTTAGAATATCGAATGTAGAACACAGAATATGGAATGTAGAATACGGAATGCAGAATATTGAATACAGAATATTGAATGTAGAACACAGAATTAAGAATATAGATTATATAATACTGAATATAGAATTTAGAATATAGAATGTAGAACACAGAATATAGAGTATAGAATACAGAATATACAACCCAAAATTTAGAACATGGAATGAAGAACAGAGGATTTAGAATATAGAATACCGAATACAAATATAGAATATGAATATACAATGTAGAACACAGAATTTAGAATATAGATTAGAGAATATAGAACATAGAATTTAGCACATGGAATGCAGAAAACAGAACACTGAATATAGAATTTAGAATATAGAATGTAGAACACAGAATATAGAATATAGACAACGGAATGCAGAATGTAGAATATAGAGTATAGAATGATGAATACAAATTATAGAATATAGAATAGAGAATATAGAACCCAAAATTAAGAACATGGAATGTAGAACACACAAATTAGGATATAGAATCCAGAATATTGAATTTCGAGTTTAGAATATAGAATGTAGAACATAGAATATGGAATGTAGAGTACGGAATGCAGAATATTGAATACAGAATATAGAATATAGAACACAGAATTTAAAATATGGAAAAAGGAATATATAACCCAGAATTTAGAACATGGAATGCAGAACACAGAATTTAGAATATAGAATAGAGATTACTGAATATAGAATTTAGAATATAGAATGTTGAACACAGAATATAGAATATAGAGTATAGAATACTGAATATAGAATATAGAATATAGAATGTAGATCAGAGAATATAGAATATAGAATAAAAATATAGAACAGAAAATTTATAACTTGGAATGGACAACACAGAACGTAGAATATAGAATACAGAATATTGAATTTCGAATTTAGAATATAGAAAGTAGAACATAGAATATGGAATGTAGAATACGGAATGCAGAATTTTGAATAAAGAATATAGAACGTAGAACACAGTATAGAGAATATAGATTAAAGAATATAGAAACCAGAATTTAGAACATGGAATGCAGAACACATAATTTACAATATAGAATACAGATTACTGAATATAGAATTTAGAATATAAAATCCAGGACACAGAATTTAGAATATAGAATATAGAATACAGAATATAGAATTTAGAATATAGAATGTAGAACACAGAATATAGAATATAGAATACAGAATATAGAACACAAATTTTAGAACATGGAATACACAACACAGAATTTAGAATATAGAATACCGAATACTGAATTTCGAATTTAGGATATCGAATGTAGAACACAGAATATGGAATGTAGAATATGGAATGCAGAATAATGAATACAGAATATGCAATGTAGAACACAGAATTTAGAATATGGAAAACAGAATACAGAACCCAGAATTTAGAACATTTAATGCAGAAATAGGAATTTAGAATGTAGAATACAGAATACTGAATATAGAATTTAGAATATACAATGTAGGACACAGAATATAGAATATAGAATACGGAATGCAAAATAAAGTATACAGAAGATAGAATACAGAACACAGAATATAGAATATGGAAAACAGAATACAAAACCCAGAATTGAGAATATGGAATGAAGAACACAGAATTTAGAATATAGAAAACAGAAAACTGAATATAGAATTTCAAATATAGAATGTTGAACACAGAATTTAGAATATAGGATAAAGAATACTGAATATTGAATTTAGAATATAGAATGTAGAACACAGTATATAGAATATAGATTAGAGAATATAGAACCCAGAATTTAGAACATGGAAGACAGAACACAAAATTTAGAATATTGAATACAGAATACTTAATATAGAATTTAGAATATAGAATGTAGAACACAGAATATAGAATATAGACTACGGATGCAGAATATAGAATATAGTGTATAGAAATATGAACACAAATTATAGAATATAGAATAGAGAATATAGAAACCAGAATAAAGAATATGGAATGTAGAACAAAGAATTTAGAATATAGAATACAGAATACTGAATTTCGAATTTAGGATATAGAATGTAGAACACAGAATATGGAATTTAGAATATGGAATGCAGAATATTGAATACAGAATATAGAATGCAGAAAACATAATTTAGAATATAGAATACAGAAACTGAATATAGAATTTAGAATATACAATGAAGAACACCGAATTTAGAGTATAGAATACAGAATACTTAATATAGAATTTAGAATATACAATGTAGAACACTGAATATAGAATATAGAATACGGAATGCAGAATATAGAATACAGAAGATAGAATATAGAACACAGAATATAGAATATGGAAAACAGAATACAAAACCCAGAATTGAGAACATGGAATGAAGAACACAGAATTTAGAATATAGAAAACAGAATACTGAATATAGAATTTCAAATATAGAATGATGAACACAGAATTTAGAATATAGAATAAAGTATACTGAATATTGAATTAAGAATATAGAATGTAGAACAGTATATAGAATATAGATTAGAGAATATAGAACTCAGAATTTAGAACATGGAATACAGAACACAGAATTTAGAATATAGAATACAGAATACTGAATATAGAATTTAGAATATAGAATGTAGAAACAGAATATAGAATATAGACTACGGAATGCAGAATATAGGATATAGGATATAGAATTATAAACACAAATTATAGAATATAGAATAGAGAATATAGAACCCAGAATTAAGAACATGGAATGTAGAACACAGAATTTAGAATATAGAATACAAAATACTGAATTTCGAATTTAGAATATAGAATGTAGAACACAGAATATGGAATGTAGGATATGGAATGCAGAATATTGAATACAGAATATAGAATGTAGAACACAGTATATAGAATATAGATTAGAGAATATAGAACGCAGAATTTAGAACATGGAATGCAGAACACAGAATTTGGAATATAAAATACAGAATAGTGAATATAGAATTTAGAATATAGAATGTAGAACACAGAATAAAGATTATAGAGTAGAGAATATAGAACCCAGAATTTCGAACATGGAATTCCGAACACCGAATTTAGAATATAGAATACAGAATACTAAATATAGAATTTACAGCATAGAATGCGGAACACAGAATTTACAATATAGAATACAGAATACTTAATATAGAATTTAGAACATAGAATGCGGAACACAGATTATAGAATATAGACTACGGTATGCACAATATAGAATAAAGAATATAGAATGATGGACACAAATTATAGTATATAGAATAGAGAATATAGAACCCAGAATTAAGAACATGGAATGTTGAACACAGAATTTAGAATATAGAGTACAGAATACTGAATTTCGAATTTAGAATATAGAGTGTAGAACACAGAATAAAGAATATAGAATACAGAATATAGAACACAAAATTTAGAACATGGAATGCAGTACACAGAATTTGGAATATAGAATACAGAATACTGAATTTCGAATTTAGGATATAGAATGTAGAACACAGAATATGGAATGTAGAATATGGAATGCAGAATAATGAATACAGAATATACAATGTAGAACACAGAATTTAGAATATGGAAAACAGAATACAGAACCCAGAATTTAGAACATTTAATGCAGAAATAGGAATTTAGAATGTAGAATACAGAATACTGAATATAGAATTTAGAATATACAATGTAGGACACAGAATATAGAATATAGAATACGGAATGCAAAATAAAGTATACAGAAGATAGAATACAGAACACAGAATATAGAATATGGAAAACAGAATACAAAACCCAGAATTGAGAATATGGAATGAAGAACACAGAATTAAAATATAGAAAACAGAATACTGAATATAGAATTTCAAATATATAATGTTGAACACAGAATTTAGAATATAGGATAAAGAATACTGAATATTGAATTTAGAATATAGAATGTAGAACACAGAATATAGAATACAGACTACGAATGCAGAATATAGAATATAGTGTATAGAAATATGAACACAAATTATAGAATATAGAATAGAGAATATAGAAACCAGAATAAAGAATATGGAATGTAGAACAAAGAATTTAGAATATAGAATACAGAATACTGAATTTCGAATTTAGGATATAGAATGTAGAACACAGAATATGGAATTTAGAATATGGAATGCAGAATATTGAATACAGAATATAGAATGCAGAAAACAGAATTTAGAATATAGAATACAGATTACTGAATATAGAATTTAGAATATACAATGAAGAACACCGAATTTAGAATATAGAATACAGAATACTTAATATAGAATTTAGAATATACAATGTAGAACACTGAATATAGAATATAGAATACGGAATGCAGAATATAGAATACAGCAGATAGAATATAGAACACAGAATATAGAATATGGAAAACAGAATACAAAACCCAGAATTGAGAACATGGAATGAAGAAAACAGAATTTAGAATATAGAATACAGAATACTGGATATAGAATTTAGAATATAGAATGTAGAAAACAGAATATAGAATATAGACTACGGAATGCAGAATATAGGATATAGGATATAGAATTATAAACACAAATTATAGAATATAGAATAGAGAATATAGAACCCAGAATTAAGAACATGGAATGTAGAACACAGAATTTAGAATATAGAATACAAAATACTGAATTTCGAATTTAGAATATAGAATGTAGAACACAGAATATGGAATGTAGGATATGGAATGCAGAATATTGAATACAGAATATAGAATGTAGAACACAGTATATAGAATATAGACTAGAGAATATAGAACGCAGAATTTAGAACATGGAATGCAGAACACAGATTTTGGAATATAAAATACAGAATAGTGAATATAGAATTTAGAATATAGAATGCAGAACACAGAATAAAGATTATAGAGTAGAGAATATAGAACCCAGAATTTTGAACATGGAATTCCGAACACCGAATTTAGAATATAGAATACAGAATACTAAATATAGGATTTAGAGCATAGAATGCGGAACACAGAATTTACAATATAGAATACAGAATACTTAATATAGAATTTAGAACATAGAATGCGGAACACAGATTATAGAATATAGACTACGGTATGCACAATATAGAATAAAGAATATAGAATGATGGACACAAATTATAGTATATAGAATAGAGAATATAGAACCCAGAATTAAGAACATGGAATGTTGAACACAGAATTTAGAATATAGAGTACAGAATACTGAATTTCGAATTTAGAATATAGAATGTAGAACACAGAATAAAGAATATAGAATACAGAATATAGAACACAAAATTTAGAACATGGAATGCAGTACACAGAATTTAGAATATAGAATACAGAATACTGAATTTCGAATTTAGGATATAGAATGTAGAACACAGAATATGGAATGTAGAATATGGAATGCAGAATAATGAATACAGAATATACAATGTAGAACACAGAATTTAGAATATGGAAAACAGAATACAGAACCCAGAATTTAGAACATTGAATGCAGAAATAGGAATTTAGAATGTAGAATACAGAATACTGAATATAGAATTTAGAATATACAATGTAGGACACAGAATATAGAATATAGAATACGGAATGCAAAATAAAGTATACAGAAGATAGAATACAGAACACAGAATATAGAATATGGAAAACAGAATACAAAACCCAGAATTGAGAATATGGAATGAAGAACACAGAACTTAGAATATAGAAAACAGAATACTGAATATAGAATTTCAAATATAGAATGTTGAACACAGAATTTAGAATATAGGATAAAGAATACTGAATATTGAATTTAGAATATAGAATGTAGAACACAGTATATAGAATATAGATTAGAGAATATAGAACCCAGAATTTAGAACATGGAAGACAGAACACAAAATTTAGAATATTGAATACAGAATACTGAATATAGAATTTAGAATATAGAATGTAGAACACAGAATATAGAATATAGACTACGGATGCAGAATATAGAATATAGTGTATAGAAATATGAACACAAATTATAGAATATAGAATAGAGAATATAGAAACCAGAATAAAGAATATGGAATGTAGAACAAAGAATTTAGAATATAGAATACAGAATACTGAATTTCGAATTTAGGATATAGAATGTAGAACACAGAATATGGAATGTAGAATATGGAATGCAGAATAATGAATACAGAATATACAATGTAGAACACAGAATTTAGAATATGGAAAACAGAATACAGAACCCAGAATTTAGAACATTGAATGCAGAACTAGGAATTTAGAATGTAGAATACAGAATACTGAATATAGAATTTAGAATATACAATGTAGGACACAGAATATAGAATATAGAATACGGAATGCAAAATAAAGTATACAGAAGATAGAATACAGAACACAAAATATAGAATATGGAAAACAGAATACAAAACACAGAATTGAGAATATGGAATGAAGAACACAGAATTTAGAATATAGAAAACAGAAAACTGAATGTAGAATTTCAAATATAGAATATTGAACACAGAATTTAGAATATAGGATAAAGAATACTGAATATTGAATTTAGAATATAGAATGTAGAACACAGTATATAGAATATAGATTAGAGAATATAGAACCCAGAATTTAGAACATGGAAGGCAGAACACAAAATTTAGAATATTGAATACAGAATACTGAATATAGAATTTAGAATATAGAATGTAGAACACAGAATATAGAATATAGACTACGGATGCAGAATATAGAATATAGTGTATAGAAATATGAACACAAATTATAGAATATAGAATAGAGAATATAGAAACCAGAATAAAGAATATGGAATGTAGAACAAAGAATTTAGAATATAGAATACAGAATACTGAATTTCGAATTTAGGATATAGAATGTAGAACACAGAATATGGAATTTAGAATATGGAATGCAGAATATTGAATACAGAATATAGAATGCAGAAAACAGAATTTAGAATATAGAATACAGATTACTGAATATAGAATTTAGAATATACAATGAAGAACACCGAATTTAGAATATAGAATACAGAATACTTAATATAGAATTTAGAATATACAATGTAGAACACTGAATATAGAATATAGAATACGGAATGCAGAATATAGAATACAGCAGATAGAATATAGAACACAGAATATAGAATATGGAAAACAGAATACAAAACCCAGAATTGAGAACATGGAATGAAGAAAACAGAATTTAGAATATAGAATACAGAATACTGGATATAGAATTTAGAATATAGAATGTAGAAAACAGAATATAGAATATAGACTACGGAATGCAGAATATAGGATATAGGATATAGAATTATAAACACAAATTATAGAATATAGAATAGAGAATATAGAACCCAGAATTAAGAACATGGAATGTAGAACACAGAATTTAGAATATAGAATACAAAATACTGAATTTCGAATTTAGAATATAGAATGTAGAACACAGAATATGGAATGTAGGATATGGAATGCAGAATATTGAATACAGAATATAGAATGTAGAACACAGTATATAGAATATAGACTAGAGAATATAGAACGCAGAATTTAGAACATGGAATGCAGAACACAGATTTTGGAATATAAAATACAGAATAGTGAATATAGAATTTAGAATATAGAATGCAGAACACAGAATAAAGATTATAGAGTAGAGAATATAGAACCCAGAATTTTGAACATGGAATTCCGAACACCGAATTTAGAATATAGAATACAGAATACTAAATATAGGATTTAGAGCATAGAATGCGGAACACAGAATTTACAATATAGAATACAGAATACTTAATATAGAATTTAGAACATAGAATGCGGAACACAGATTATAGAATATAGACTACGGTATGCACAATATAGAATAAAGAATATAGAATGATGGACACAAATTATAGTATATAGAATAGAGAATATAGAACCCAGAATTAAGAACATGGAATGTTGAACACAGAATTTAGAATATAGAGTACAGAATACTGAATTTCGAATTTAGAATATAGAATGTAGAACACAGAATAAAGAATATAGAATACAGAATATAGAACACAAAATTTAGAACATGGAATGCAGTACACAGAATTTAGAATATAGAATACAGAATACTGAATTTCGAATTTAGGATATAGAATGTAGAACACAGAATATGGAATGTAGAATATGGAATGCAGAATAATGAATACAGAATATACAATGTAGAACACAGAATTTAGAATATGGAAAACAGAATACAGAACCCAGAATTTAGAACATTGAATGCAGAAATAGGAATTTAGAATGTAGAATACAGAATACTGAATATAGAATTTAGAATATACAATGTAGGACACAGAATATAGAATATAGAATACGGAATGCAAAATAAAGTATACAGAAGATAGAATACAGAACACAGAATATAGAATATGGAAAACAGAATACAAAACCCAGAATTGAGAATATGGAATGAAGAACACAGAACTTAGAATATAGAAAACAGAATACTGAATATAGAATTTCAAATATAGAATGTTGAACACAGAATTTAGAATATAGGATAAAGAATACTGAATATTGAATTTAGAATATAGAATGTAGAACACAGTATATAGAATATAGATTAGAGAATATAGAACCCAGAATTTAGAACATGGAAGACAGAACACAAAATTTAGAATATTGAATACAGAATACTGAATATAGAATTTAGAATATAGAATGTAGAACACAGAATATAGAATATAGACTACGGATGCAGAATATAGAATATAGTGTATAGAAATATGAACACAAATTATAGAATATAGAATAGAGAATATAGAAACCAGAATAAAGAATATGGAATGTAGAACAAAGAATTTAGAATATAGAATACAGAATACTGAATTTCGAATTTAGGATATAGAATGTAGAACACAGAATATGGAATGTAGAATATGGAATGCAGAATAATGAATACAGAATATACAATGTAGAACACAGAATTTAGAATATGGAAAACAGAATACAGAACCCAGAATTTAGAACATTGAATGCAGAACTAGGAATTTAGAATGTAGAATACAGAATACTGAATATAGAATTTAGAATATACAATGTAGGACACAGAATATAGAATATAGAATACGGAATGCAAAATAAAGTATACAGAAGATAGAATACAGAACACAAAATATAGAATATGGAAAACAGAATACAAAACACAGAATTGAGAATATGGAATGAAGAACACAGAATTTAGAATATAGAAAACAGAAAACTGAATGTAGAATTTCAAATATAGAATATTGAACACAGAATTTAGAATATAGGATAAAGAATACTGAATATTGAATTTAGAATATAGAATGTAGAACACAGTATATAGAATATAGATTAGAGAATATAGAACCCAGAATTTAGAACATGGAAGGCAGAACACAAAATTTAGAATATTGAATACAGAATACTGAATATAGAATTTAGAATATAGAATGTAGAACACAGAATATAGAATATAGACTACGGATGCAGAATATAGAATATAGTGTATAGAAATATGAACACAAATTATAGAATATAGAATAGAGAATATAGAAACCAGAATAAAGAATATGGAATGTAGAACAAAGAATTTAGAATATAGAATACAGAATACTGAATTTCGAATTTAGGATATAGAATGTAGAACACAGAATATGGAATTTAGAATATGGAATGCAGAATATTGAATACAGAATATAGAATGCAGAAAACATAATTTAGAATATAGAATACAGATTACTGAATATAGAATTTAGAATATACAATGAAGAACACCGAATTTAGAGTATAGAATACAGAATACTTAATATAGAATTTAGAATATACAATGTAGAACACTGAATATAGAATATAGAATACGGAATGCAGAATATAGAATACAGAAGATAGAATATAGAACACAGAATATAGAATATGGAAAACAGAATACAAAACCCAGAATTGAGAACATGGAATGAAGAACACAGAATTTAGAATATAGAAAACAGAATACTGAATATAGAATTTCAAATATAGAATGATGAACACAGAATTTAGAATATAGAATAAAGAATACTGAATATTGAATTAAGAATATAGAATGTAGAACAGTATATAGAATATAGATTAGAGAATATAGAACTCAGAATTTAGAACATGGAATACAGAACACAGAATTTAGAATATAGAATACAGAATACTGAATATAGAATTTAGAATATAGAATGTAGAAACAGAATATAGAATATAGACTACGGAATGCAGAATATAGGATATAGGATATAGAATTATAAACACAAATTATAGAATATAGAATAGAGAATATAGAACCCAGAATTAAGAACATGGAATGTAGAACACAGAATTTAGAATATAGAATACAAAATACTGAATTTCGAATTTAGAATATAGAATGTAGAACACAGAATATGGAATGTAGGATATGGAATGCAGAATATTGAATACAGAATATAGAATGTAGAACACAGTATATAGAATATAGACTAGAGAATATAGAACGCAGAATTTAGAACATGGAATGCAGAACACAGATTTTGGAATATAAAATACAGAATAGTGAATATAGAATTTAGAATATAGAATGTAGAACACAGAATAAAGATTATAGAGTAGAGAATATAGAACCCAGAATTTTGAACATGGAATTCCGAACACCGAATTTAGAATATAGAATACAGAATACTAAATATAGGATTTAGAGCATAGAATGCGGAACACAGAATTTACAATATAGAATACAGAATACTTAATATAGAATTTAGAACATAGAATGCGGAACACAGATTATAGAATATAGACTACGGTATGCACAATATAGAATAAAGAATATAGAATGATGGACACAAATTATAGTATATAGAATAGAGAATATAGAACCCAGAATTAAGAACATGGAATGTTGAACACAGAATTTAGAATATAGAGTACAGAATACTGAATTTCGAATTTAGAATATAGAGTGTAGAACACAGAATAAAGAATATAGAATACAGAATATAGAACACAAAATTTAGAACATGGAATGCAGTACACAGAATTTGGAATATAGAATACAGAATACTGAATTTCGAATTTAGGATATAGAATGTAGAACACAGAATATGGAATGTAGAATATGGAATGCAGAATAATGAATACAGAATATACAATGTAGAACACAGAATTTAGAATATGGAAAACAGAATACAGAACCCAGAATTTAGAACATTGAATGCAGAAATAGGAATTTAGAATGTAGAATACAGAATACTGAATATAGAATTTAGAATATACAATGTAGGACACAGAATATAGAATATAGAATACGGAATGCAAAATAAAGTATACAGAAGATAGAATACAGAACACAGAATATAGAATATGGAAAACAGAATACAAAACCCAGAATTGAGAATATGGAATGAAGAACACAGAATTAAAATATAGAAAACAGAATACTGAATATAGAATTTCAAATATATAATGTTGAACACAGAATTTAGAATATAGGATAAAGAATACTGAATATTGAATTTAGAATATAGAATGTAGAACACAGAATATAGAATACAGACTACGAATGCAGAATATAGAATATAGTGTAGAGAAATATGAACACAAATTATAGAATATAGAATAGAGAATATAGAAACCAGAATAAAGAATATGGAATGTAGAACAAAGAATTTAGAATATAGAATACAGAATACTGAATTTCGAATTTAGGATATAGAATGTAGAACACAGAATATGGAATTTAGAATATGGAATGCAGAATATTGAATACAGAATATAGAATGCAGAAAACAGAATTTAGAATATAGAATACAGATTACTGAATATAGAATTTAGAATATACAATGAAGAACACCGAATTTAGAATATAGAATACAGAATACTTAATATAGAATTTAGAATATACAATGTAGAACACTGAATATAGAATATAGAATACGGAATGCAGAATATAGAATACAGCAGATAGAATATAGAACACAGAATATAGAATATGGAAAACAGAATACAAAACCCAGAATTGAGAACATGGAATGAAGAAAACAGAATTTAGAATATAGAATACAGAATACTGGATATAGAATTTAGAATATAGAATGTAGAAAACAGAATATAGAATATAGACTACGGAATGCAGAATATAGGATATAGGATATAGAATTATAAACACAAATTATAGAATATAGAATAGAGAATATAGAACCCAGAATTAAGAACATGGAATGTAGAACACAGAATTTAGAATATAGAATACAAAATACTGAATTTCGAATTTAGAATATAGAATGTAGAACACAGAATATGGAATGTAGGATATGGAATGCAGAATATTGAATACAGAATATAGAATGTAGAACACAGTATATAGAATATAGACTAGAGAATATAGAACGCAGAATTTAGAACATGGAATGCAGAACACAGATTTTGGAATATAAAATACAGAATAGTGAATATAGAATTTAGAATATAGAATGTAGAACACAGAATAAAGATTATAGAGTAGAGAATATAGAACCCAGAATTTTGAACATGGAATTCCGAACACCGAATTTAGAATATAGAATACAGAATACTAAATATAGGATTTAGAGCATAGAATGCGGAACACAGAATTTACAATATAGAATACAGAATACTTAATATAGAATTTAGAACATAGAATGCGGAACACAGATTATAGAATATAGACTACGGTATGCACAATATAGAATAAAGAATATAGAATGATGGACACAAATTATAGTATATAGAATAGAGAATATAGAACCCAGAATTAAGAACATGGAATGTTGAACACAGAATTTAGAATATAGAGTACAGAATACTGAATTTCGAATTTAGAATATAGAATGTAGAACACAGAATAAAGAATATAGAATACAGAATATAGAACACAAAATTTAGAACATGGAATGCAGTACACAGAATTTAGAATATAGAATACAGAATACTGAATTTCGAATTTAGGATATAGAATGTAGAACACAGAATATGGAATGTAGAATATGGAATGCAGAATAATGAATACAGAATATACAATGTAGAACACAGAATTTAGAATATGGAAAACAGAATACAGAACCCAGAATTTAGAACATTGAATGCAGAAATAGGAATTTAGAATGTAGAATACAGAATACTGAATATAGAATTTAGAATATACAATGTAGGACACAGAATATAGAATATAGAATACGGAATGCAAAATAAAGTATACAGAAGATAGAATACAGAACACAAAATATAGAATATGGAAAACAGAATACAAAACACAGAATTGAGAATATGGAATGAAGAACACAGAATTTAGAATATAGAAAACAGAAAACTGAATGTAGAATTTCAAATATAGAATATTGAACACAGAATTTAGAATATAGGATAAAGAATACTGAATATTGAATTTAGAATATAGAATGTAGAACACAGTATATAGAATATAGATTAGAGAATATAGAACCCAGAATTTAGAACATGGAAGGCAGAACACAAAATTTAGAATATTGAATACAGAATACTGAATATAGAATTTAGAATATAGAATGTAGAACACAGAATATAGAATATAGACTACGGATGCAGAATATAGAATATAGTGTATAGAAATATGAACACAAATTATAGAATATAGAATAGAGAATATAGAAACCAGAATAAAGAATATGGAATGTAGAACAAAGAATTTAGAATATAGAATACAGAATACTGAATTTCGAATTTAGGATATAGAATGTAGAACACAGAATATGGAATTTAGAATATGGAATGCAGAATATTGAATACAGAATATAGAATGCAGAAAACATAATTTAGAATATAGAATACAGATTACTGAATATAGAATTTAGAATATACAATGAAGAACACCGAATTTAGAGTATAGAATACAGAATACTTAATATAGAATTTAGAATATACAATGTAGAACACTGAATATAGAATATAGAATACGGAATGCAGAATATAGAATACAGAAGATAGAATATAGAACACAGAATATAGAATATGGAAAACAGAATACAAAACCCAGAATTGAGAACATGGAATGAAGAACACAGAATTTAGAATATAGAAAACAGAATACTGAATATAGAATTTCAAATATAGAATGATGAACACAGAATTTAGAATATAGAATAAAGAATACTGAATATTGAATTAAGAATATAGAATGTAGAACAGTATATAGAATATAGATTAGAGAATATAGAACTCAGAATTTAGAACATGGAATACAGAACACAGAATTTAGAATATAGAATACAGAATACTGAATATAGAATTTAGAATATAGAATGTAGAAACAGAATATAGAATATAGACTACGGAATGCAGAATATAGGATATAGGATATAGAATTATAAACACAAATTATAGAATATAGAATAGAGAATATAGAACCCAGAATTAAGAACATGGAATGTAGAACACAGAATTTAGAATATAGAATACAAAATACTGAATTTCGAATTTAGAATATAGAATGTAGAACACAGAATATGGAATGTAGGATATGGAATGCAGAATATTGAATACAGAATATAGAATGTAGAACACAGTATATAGAATATAGACTAGAGAATATAGAACGCAGAATTTAGAACATGGAATGCAGAACACAGATTTTGGAATATAAAATACAGAATAGTGAATATAGAATTTAGAATATAGAATGTAGAACACAGAATAAAGATTATAGAGTAGAGAATATAGAACCCAGAATTTTGAACATGGAATTCCGAACACCGAATTTAGAATATAGAATACAGAATACTAAATATAGGATTTAGAGCATAGAATGCGGAACACAGAATTTACAATATAGAATACAGAATACTTAATATAGAATTTAGAACATAGAATGCGGAACACAGATTATAGAATATAGACTACGGTATGCACAATATAGAATAAAGAATATAGAATGATGGACACAAATTATAGTATATAGAATAGAGAATATAGAACCCAGAATTAAGAACATGGAATGTTGAACACAGAATTTAGAATATAGAGTACAGAATACTGAATTTCGAATTTAGAATATAGAGTGTAGAACACAGAATAAAGAATATAGAATACAGAATATAGAACACAAAATTTAGAACATGGAATGCAGTACACAGAATTTAGAATATAGAATACAGAATACTGAATTTCGAATTTAGGATATAGAATGTAGAACACAGAATATGGAATGTAGAATATGGAATGCAGAATAATGAATACAGAATATACAATGTAGAACACAGAATTTAGAATATGGAAAACAGAATACAGAACCCAGAATTTAGAACATTGAATGCAGAAATAGGAATTTAGAATGTAGAATACAGAATACTGAATATAGAATTTAGAATATACAATGTAGGACACAGAATACAGAATATGGAAAACGGAATGCAAAATAAAGTATAGAGAAGATAGAATACAGAACACAGAATATAGAATATGGAAAACAGAATACAAAACCCAGAATTGAGAATATGGAATGAAGAACACAGAATTAAAATATAGAAAACAGAATACTGAATATAGAATTTCAAATATATAATGTTGAACACAGAATTTAGAATATAGGATAAAGAATACTGAATATTGAATTTAGAATATAGAATGTAGAACACAGAATATAGAATACAGACTACGAATGCAGAATATAGAATATAGTGTAGAGAAATATGAACACAAATTATAGAATATAGAATAGAGAATATAGAAACCAGAATAAAGAATATGGAATGTAGAACAAAGAATTTAGAATATAGAATACAGAATACTGAATTTCGAATTTAGGATATAGAATGTAGAACACAGAATATGGAATTTAGAATATGGAATGCAGAATATTGAATACAGAATATAGAATGCAGAAAACAGAATTTAGAATATAGAATACAGATTACTGAATATAGAATTTAGAATATACAATGAAGAACACCGAATTTAGAATATAGAATACAGAATACTTAATATAGAATTTAGAATATACAATGTAGAACACTGAATATAGAATATAGAATACGGAATGCAGAATATAGAATACAGCAGATAGAATATAGAACACAGAATATAGAATATGGAAAACAGAATACAAAACCCAGAATTGAGAACATGGAATGAAGAAAACAGAATTTAGAATATAGAATACAGAATACTGGATATAGAATTTAGAATATAGAATGTAGAAAACAGAATATAGAATATAGACTACGGAATGCAGAATATAGGATATAGGATATAGAATTATAAACACAAATTATAGAATATAGAATAGAGAATATAGAACCCAGAATTAAGAACATGGAATGTAGAACACAGAATTTAGAATATAGAATACAAAATACTGAATTTCGAATTTAGAATATAGAATGTAGAACACAGAATATGGAATGTAGGATATGGAATGCAGAATATTGAATACAGAATATAGAATGTAGAACACAGTATATAGAATATAGACTAGAGAATATAGAACGCAGAATTTAGAACATGGAATGCAGAACACAGATTTTGGAATATAAAATACAGAATAGTGAATATAGAATTTAGAATATAGAATGTAGAACACAGAATAAAGATTATAGAGTAGAGAATATAGAACCCAGAATTTTGAACATGGAATTCCGAACACCGAATTTAGAATATAGAATACAGAATACTAAATATAGGATTTAGAGCATAGAATGCGGAACACAGAATTTACAATATAGAATACAGAATACTTAATATAGAATTTAGAACATAGAATGCGGAACACAGATTATAGAATATAGACTACGGTATGCACAATATAGAATAAAGAATATAGAATGATGGACACAAATTATAGTATATAGAATAGAGAATATAGAACCCAGAATTAAGAACATGGAATGTTGAACACAGAATTTAGAATATAGAGTACAGAATACTGAATTTCGAATTTAGAATATAGAATGTAGAACACAGAATAAAGAATATAGAATACAGAATATAGAACACAAAATTTAGAACATGGAATGCAGTACACAGAATTTAGAATATAGAATACAGAATACTGAATTTCGAATTTAGGATATAGAATGTAGAACACAGAATATGGAATGTAGAATATGGAATGCAGAATAATGAATACAGAATATACAATGTAGAACACAGAATTTAGAATATGGAAAACAGAATACAGAACCCAGAATTTAGAACATTGAATGCAGAAATAGGAATTTAGAATGTAGAATACAGAATACTGAATATAGAATTTAGAATATACAATGTAGGACACAGAATATAGAATATAGAATACGGAATGCAAAATAAAGTATACAGAAGATAGAATACAGAACACAAAATATAGAATATGGAAAACAGAATACAAAACACAGAATTGAGAATATGGAATGAAGAACACAGAATTTAGAATATAGAAAACAGAAAACTGAATGTAGAATTTCAAATATAGAATATTGAACACAGAATTTAGAATATAGGATAAAGAATACTGAATATTGAATTTAGAATATAGAATGTAGAACACAGTATATAGAATATAGATTAGAGAATATAGAACCCAGAATTTAGAACATGGAAGGCAGAACACAAAATTTAGAATATTGAATACAGAATACTGAATATAGAATTTAGAATATAGAATGTAGAACACAGAATATAGAATATAGACTACGGATGCAGAATATAGAATATAGTGTATAGAAATATGAACACAAATTATAGAATATAGAATAGAGAATATAGAAACCAGAATAAAGAATATGGAATGTAGAACAAAGAATTTAGAATATAGAATACAGAATACTGAATTTCGAATTTAGGATATAGAATGTAGAACACAGAATATGGAATTTAGAATATGGAATGCAGAATATTGAATACAGAATATAGAATGCAGAAAACATAATTTAGAATATAGAATACAGATTACTGAATATAGAATTTAGAATATACAATGAAGAACACCGAATTTAGAGTATAGAATACAGAATACTTAATATAGAATTTAGAATATACAATGTAGAACACTGAATATAGAATATAGAATACGGAATGCAGAATATAGAATACAGAAGATAGAATATAGAACACAGAATATAGAATATGGAAAACAGAATACAAAACCCAGAATTGAGAACATGGAATGAAGAACACAGAATTTAGAATATAGAAAACAGAATACTGAATATAGAATTTCAAATATAGAATGATGAACACAGAATTTAGAATATAGAATAAAGAATACTGAATATTGAATTAAGAATATAGAATGTAGAACAGTATATAGAATATAGATTAGAGAATATAGAACTCAGAATTTAGAACATGGAATACAGAACACAGAATTTAGAATATAGAATACAGAATACTGAATATAGAATTTAGAATATAGAATGTAGAAACAGAATATAGAATATAGACTACGGAATGCAGAATATAGGATATAGGATATAGAATTATAAACACAAATTATAGAATATAGAATAGAGAATATAGAACCCAGAATTAAGAACATGGAATGTAGAACACAGAATTTAGAATATAGAATACAAAATACTGAATTTCGAATTTAGAATATAGAATGTAGAACACAGAATATGGAATGTAGGATATGGAATGCAGAATATTGAATACAGAATATAGAATGTAGAACACAGTATATAGAATATAGATTAGAGAATATAGAACGCAGAATTTAGAACATGGAATGCAGAACACAGAATTTGGAATATAAAATACAGAATAGTGAATATAGAATTTAGAATATAGAATGTAGAACACAGAATAAAGATTATAGAGTAGAGAATATAGAACCCAGAATTTCGAACATGGAATTCCGAACACCGAATTTAGAATATAGAATACAGAATACTAAATATAGGATTTAGAGCATAGAATGCGGAACACAGAATTTACAATATAGAATACAGAATACTTAATATAGAATTTAGAACATAGAATGCGGAACACAGATTATAGAATATAGACTACGGTATGCACAATATAGAATAAAGAATATAGAATGATGGACACAAATTATAGTATATAGAATAGAGAATATAGAACCCAGAATTAAGAACATGGAATGTTGAACACAGAATTTAGAATATAGAGTACAGAATACTGAATTTCGAATTTAGAATATAGAGTGTAGAACACAGAATAAAGAATATAGAATACAGAATATAGAACACAAAATTTAGAACATGGAATGCAGTACACAGAATTTGGAATATAGAATACAGAATACTGAATTTCGAATTTAGGATATAGAATGTAGAACACAGAATATGGAATGTAGAATATGGAATGCAGAATAATGAATACAGAATATACAATGTAGAACACAGAATTTAGAATATGGAAAACAGAATACAGAACCCAGAATTTAGAACATTTAATGCAGAAATAGGAATTTAGAATGTAGAATACAGAATACTGAATATAGAATTTAGAATATACAATGTAGGACACAGAATATAGAATATAGAATACGGAATGCAAAATAAAGTATACAGAAGATAGAATACAGAACACAGAATATAGAATATGGAAAACAGAATACAAAACCCAGAATTGAGAATATGGAATGAAGAACACAGAATTAAAATATAGAAAACAGAATACTGAATATAGAATTTCAAATATATAATGTTGAACACAGAATTTAGAATATAGGATAAAGAATACTGAATATTGAATTTAGAATATAGAATGTAGAACACAGAATATAGAATACAGACTACGAATGCAGAATATAGAATATAGTGTAGAGAAATATGAACACAAATTATAGAATATAGAATAGAGAATATAGAAACCAGAATAAAGAATATGGAATGTAGAACAAAGAATTTAGAATATAGAATACAGAATACTGAATTTCGAATTTAGGATATAGAATGTAGAACACAGAATATGGAATTTAGAATATGGAATGCAGAATATTGAATACAGAATATAGAATGCAGAAAACAGAATTTAGAATATAGAATACAGATTACTGAATATAGAATTTAGAATATACAATGAAGAACACCGAATTTAGAATATAGAATACAGAATACTTAATATAGAATTTAGAATATACAATGTAGAACACTGAATATAGAATATAGAATACGGAATGCAGAATATAGAATACAGCAGATAGAATATAGAACACAGAATATAGAATATGGAAAACAGAATACAAAACCCAGAATTGAGAACATGGAATGAAGAAAACAGAATTTAGAATATAGAATACAGAATACTGGATATAGAATTTAGAATATAGAATGTAGAAAACAGAATATAGAATATAGACTACGGAATGCAGAATATAGGATATAGGATATAGAATTATAAACACAAATTATAGAATATAGAATAGAGAATATAGAACCCAGAATTAAGAACATGGAATGTAGAACACAGAATTTAGAATATAGAATACAAAATACTGAATTTCGAATTTAGAATATAGAATGTAGAACACAGAATATGGAATGTAGGATATGGAATGCAGAATATTGAATACAGAATATAGAATGTAGAACACAGTATATAGAATATAGACTAGAGAATATAGAACGCAGAATTTAGAACATGGAATGCAGAACACAGATTTTGGAATATAAAATACAGAATAGTGAATATAGAATTTAGAATATAGAATGTAGAACACAGAATAAAGATTATAGAGTAGAGAATATAGAACCCAGAATTTTGAACATGGAATTCCGAACACCGAATTTAGAATATAGAATACAGAATACTAAATATAGGATTTAGAGCATAGAATGCGGAACACAGAATTTACAATATAGAATACAGAATACTTAATATAGAATTTAGAACATAGAATGCGGAACACAGATTATAGAATATAGACTACGGTATGCACAATATAGAATAAAGAATATAGAATGATGGACACAAATTATAGTATATAGAATAGAGAATATAGAACCCAGAATTAAGAACATGGAATGTTGAACACAGAATTTAGAATATAGAGTACAGAATACTGAATTTCGAATTTAGAATATAGAATGTAGAACACAGAATAAAGAATATAGAATACAGAATATAGAACACAAAATTTAGAACATGGAATGCAGTACACAGAATTTAGAATATAGAATACAGAATACTGAATTTCGAATTTAGGATATAGAATGTAGAACACAGAATATGGAATGTAGAATATGGAATGCAGAATAATGAATACAGAATATACAATGTAGAACACAGAATTTAGAATATGGAAAACAGAATACAGAACCCAGAATTTAGAACATTGAATGCAGAAATAGGAATTTAGAATGTAGAATACAGAATACTGAATATAGAATTTAGAATATACAATGTAGGACACAGAATACAGAATATGGAAAACGGAATGCAAAATAAAGTATAGAGAAGATAGAATACAGAACACAGAATATAGAATATGGAAAACAGAATACAAAACCCAGAATTGAGAATATGGAATGAAGAACACAGAATTAAAATATAGAAAACAGAATACTGAATATAGAATTTCAAATATATAATGTTGAACACAGAATTTAGAATATAGGATAAAGAATACTGAATATTGAATTTAGAATATAGAATGTAGAACACAGAATATAGAATACAGACTACGAATGCAGAATATAGAATATAGTGTAGAGAAATATGAACACAAATTATAGAATATAGAATAGAGAATATAGAAACCAGAATAAAGAATATGGAATGTAGAACAAAGAATTTAGAATATAGAATACAGAATACTGAATTTCGAATTTAGGATATAGAATGTAGAACACAGAATATGGAATTTAGAATATGGAATGCAGAATATTGAATACAGAATATAGAATGCAGAAAACAGAATTTAGAATATAGAATACAGATTACTGAATATAGAATTTAGAATATACAATGAAGAACACCGAATTTAGAATATAGAATACAGAATACTTAATATAGAATTTAGAATATACAATGTAGAACACTGAATATAGAATATAGAATACGGAATGCAGAATATAGAATACAGCAGATAGAATATAGAACACAGAATATAGAATATGGAAAACAGAATACAAAACCCAGAATTGAGAACATGGAATGAAGAAAACAGAATTTAGAATATAGAATACAGAATACTGGATATAGAATTTAGAATATAGAATGTAGAAAACAGAATATAGAATATAGACTACGGAATGCAGAATATAGGATATAGGATATAGAATTATAAACACAAATTATAGAATATAGAATAGAGAATATAGAACCCAGAATTAAGAACATGGAATGTAGAACACAGAATTTAGAATATAGAATACAAAATACTGAATTTCGAATTTAGAATATAGAATGTAGAACACAGAATATGGAATGTAGGATATGGAATGCAGAATATTGAATACAGAATATAGAATGTAGAACACAGTATATAGAATATAGACTAGAGAATATAGAACGCAGAATTTAGAACATGGAATGCAGAACACAGATTTTGGAATATAAAATACAGAATAGTGAATATAGAATTTAGAATATAGAATGTAGAACACAGAATAAAGATTATAGAGTAGAGAATATAGAACCCAGAATTTTGAACATGGAATTCCGAACACCGAATTTAGAATATAGAATACAGAATACTAAATATAGGATTTAGAGCATAGAATGCGGAACACAGAATTTACAATATAGAATACAGAATACTTAATATAGAATTTAGAACATAGAATGCGGAACACAGATTATAGAATATAGACTACGGTATGCACAATATAGAATAAAGAATATAGAATGATGGACACAAATTATAGTATATAGAATAGAGAATATAGAACCCAGAATTAAGAACATGGAATGTTGAACACAGAATTTAGAATATAGAGTACAGAATACTGAATTTCGAATTTAGAATATAGAGTGTAGAACACAGAATAAAGAATATAGAATACAGAATATAGAACACAAAATTTAGAACATGGAATGCAGTACACAGAATTTGGAATATAGAATACAGAATACTGAATTTCGAATTTAGGATATAGAATGTAGAACACAGAATATGGAATGTAGAATATGGAATGCAGAATAATGAATACAGAATATACAATGTAGAACACAGAATTTAGAATATGGAAAACAGAATACAGAACCCAGAATTTAGAACATTTAATGCAGAAATAGGAATTTAGAATGTAGAATACAGAATACTGAATATAGAATTTAGAATATACAATGTAGGACACAGAATATAGAATATAGAATACGGAATGCAAAATAAAGTATACAGAAGATAGAATACAGAACACAGAATATAGAATATGGAAAACAGAATACAAAACCCAGAATTGAGAATATGGAATGAAGAACACAGAATTAAAATATAGAAAACAGAATACTGAATATAGAATTTCAAATATATAATGTTGAACACAGAATTTAGAATATAGGATAAAGAATACTGAATATTGAATTTAGAATATAGAATGTAGAACACAGAATATAGAATACAGACTACGAATGCAGAATATAGAATATAGTGTAGAGAAATATGAACACAAATTATAGAATATAGAATAGAGAATATAGAAACCAGAATAAAGAATATGGAATGTAGAACAAAGAATTTAGAATATAGAATACAGAATACTGAATTTCGAATTTAGGATATAGAATGTAGAACACAGAATATGGAATTTAGAATATGGAATGCAGAATATTGAATACAGAATATAGAATGCAGAAAACAGAATTTAGAATATAGAATACAGATTACTGAATATAGAATTTAGAATATACAATGAAGAACACCGAATTTAGAATATAGAATACAGAATACTTAATATAGAATTTAGAATATACAATGTAGAACACTGAATATAGAATATAGAATACGGAATGCAGAATATAGAATACAGCAGATAGAATATAGAACACAGAATATAGAATATGGAAAACAGAATACAAAACCCAGAATTGAGAACATGGAATGAAGAAAACAGAATTTAGAATATAGAATACAGAATACTGGATATAGAATTTAGAATATAGAATGTAGAAAACAGAATATAGAATATAGACTACGGAATGCAGAATATAGGATATAGGATATAGAATTATAAACACAAATTATAGAATATAGAATAGAGAATATAGAACCCAGAATTAAGAACATGGAATGTAGAACACAGAATTTAGAATATAGAATACAAAATACTGAATTTCGAATTTAGAATATAGAATGTAGAACACAGAATATGGAATGTAGGATATGGAATGCAGAATATTGAATACAGAATATAGAATGTAGAACACAGTATATAGAATATAGACTAGAGAATATAGAACGCAGAATTTAGAACATGGAATGCAGAACACAGATTTTGGAATATAAAATACAGAATAGTGAATATAGAATTTAGAATATAGAATGTAGAACACAGAATAAAGATTATAGAGTAGAGAATATAGAACCCAGAATTTTGAACATGGAATTCCGAACACCGAATTTAGAATATAGAATACAGAATACTAAATATAGGATTTAGAGCATAGAATGCGGAACACAGAATTTACAATATAGAATACAGAATACTTAATATAGAATTTAGAACATAGAATGCGGAACACAGATTATAGAATATAGACTACGGTATGCACAATATAGAATAAAGAATATAGAATGATGGACACAAATTATAGTATATAGAATAGAGAATATAGAACCCAGAATTAAGAACATGGAATGTTGAACACAGAATTTAGAATATAGAGTACAGAATACTGAATTTCGAATTTAGAATATAGAATGTAGAACACAGAATAAAGAATATAGAATACAGAATATAGAACACAAAATTTAGAACATGGAATGCAGTACACAGAATTTAGAATATAGAATACAGAATACTGAATTTCGAATTTAGGATATAGAATGTAGAACACAGAATATGGAATGTAGAATATGGAATGCAGAATAATGAATACAGAATATACAATGTAGAACACAGAATTTAGAATATGGAAAACAGAATACAGAACCCAGAATTTAGAACATTGAATGCAGAACTAGGAATTTAGAATGTAGAATACAGAATACTGAATATAGAATTTAGAATATACAATGTAGGACACAGAATATAGAATATAGAATACGGAATGCAAAATAAAGTATACAGAAGATAGAATACAGAACACAAAATATAGAATATGGAAAACAGAATACAAAACACAGAATTGAGAATATGGAATGAAGAACACAGAATTTAGAATATAGAAAACAGAAAACTGAATGTAGAATTTCAAATATAGAATATTGAACACAGAATTTAGAATATAGGATAAAGAATACTGAATATTGAATTTAGAATATAGAATGTAGAACACAGTATATAGAATATAGATTAGAGAATATAGAACCCAGAATTTAGAACATGGAAGGCAGAACACAAAATTTAGAATATTGAATACAGAATACTGAATATAGAATTTAGAATATAGAATGTAGAACACAGAATATAGAATATAGACTACGGATGCAGAATATAGAATATAGTGTATAGAAATATGAACACAAATTATAGAATATAGAATAGAGAATATAGAAACCAGAATAAAGAATATGGAATGTAGAACAAAGAATTTAGAATATAGAATACAGAATACTGAATTTCGAATTTAGGATATAGAATGTAGAACACAGAATATGGAATGTAGAATATGGAATGCAGAATAATGAATACAGAATATACAATGTAGAACACAGAATTTAGAATATGGAAAACAGAATACAGAACCCAGAATTTAGAACATTTAATGCAGAAATAGGAATTTAGAATGTAGAATACAGAATACTGAATATAGAATTTAGAATATACAATGTAGGACACAGAATATAGAATATAGAATACGGAATGCAAAATAAAGTATACAGAAGATAGAATACAGAACACAGAATATAGAATATGGAAAACAGAATACAAAACCCAGAATTGAGAATATGGAATGAAGAACACAGAATTAAAATATAGAAAACAGAATACTGAATATAGAATTTCAAATATATAATGTTGAACACAGAATTTAGAATATAGGATAAAGAATACTGAATATTGAATTTAGAATATAGAATGTAGAACACAGAATATAGAATACAGACTACGAATGCAGAATATAGAATATAGTGTAGAGAAATATGAACACAAATTATAGAATATAGAATAGAGAATATAGAAACCAGAATAAAGAATATGGAATGTAGAACAAAGAATTTAGAATATAGAATACAGAATACTGAATTTCGAATTTAGGATATAGAATGTAGAACACAGAATATGGAATTTAGAATATGGAATGCAGAATATTGAATACAGAATATAGAATGCAGAAAACAGAATTTAGAATATAGAATACAGATTACTGAATATAGAATTTAGAATATACAATGAAGAACACCGAATTTAGAATATAGAATACAGAATACTTAATATAGAATTTAGAATATACAATGTAGAACACTGAATATAGAATATAGAATACGGAATGCAGAATATAGAATACAGCAGATAGAATATAGAACACAGAATATAGAATATGGAAAACAGAATACAAAACCCAGAATTGAGAACATGGAATGAAGAAAACAGAATTTAGAATATAGAATACAGAATACTGGATATAGAATTTAGAATATAGAATGTAGAAAACAGAATATAGAATATAGACTACGGAATGCAGAATATAGGATATAGGATATAGAATTATAAACACAAATTATAGAATATAGAATAGAGAATATAGAACCCAGAATTAAGAACATGGAATGTAGAACACAGAATTTAGAATATAGAATACAAAATACTGAATTTCGAATTTAGAATATAGAATGTAGAACACAGAATATGGAATGTAGGATATGGAATGCAGAATATTGAATACAGAATATAGAATGTAGAACACAGTATATAGAATATAGACTAGAGAATATAGAACGCAGAATTTAGAACATGGAATGCAGAACACAGATTTTGGAATATAAAATACAGAATAGTGAATATAGAATTTAGAATATAGAATGTAGAACACAGAATAAAGATTATAGAGTAGAGAATATAGAACCCAGAATTTTGAACATGGAATTCCGAACACCGAATTTAGAATATAGAATACAGAATACTAAATATAGGATTTAGAGCATAGAATGCGGAACACAGAATTTACAATATAGAATACAGAATACTTAATATAGAATTTAGAACATAGAATGCGGAACACAGATTATAGAATATAGACTACGGTATGCACAATATAGAATAAAGAATATAGAATGATGGACACAAATTATAGTATATAGAATAGAGAATATAGAACCCAGAATTAAGAACATGGAATGTTGAACACAGAATTTAGAATATAGAGTACAGAATACTGAATTTCGAATTTAGAATATAGAATGTAGAACACAGAATAAAGAATATAGAATACAGAATATAGAACACAAAATTTAGAACATGGAATGCAGTACACAGAATTTAGAATATAGAATACAGAATACTGAATTTCGAATTTAGGATATAGAATGTAGAACACAGAATATGGAATGTAGAATATGGAATGCAGAATAATGAATACAGAATATACAATGTAGAACACAGAATTTAGAATATGGAAAACAGAATACAGAACCCAGAATTTAGAACATTGAATGCAGAACTAGGAATTTAGAATGTAGAATACAGAATACTGAATATAGAATTTAGAATATACAATGTAGGACACAGAATATAGAATATAGAATACGGAATGCAAAATAAAGTATACAGAAGATAGAATACAGAACACAAAATATAGAATATGGAAAACAGAATACAAAACACAGAATTGAGAATATGGAATGAAGAACACAGAATTTAGAATATAGAAAACAGAAAACTGAATGTAGAATTTCAAATATAGAATATTGAACACAGAATTTAGAATATAGGATAAAGAATACTGAATATTGAATTTAGAATATAGAATGTAGAACACAGTATATAGAATATAGATTAGAGAATATAGAACCCAGAATTTAGAACATGGAAGGCAGAACACAAAATTTAGAATATTGAATACAGAATACTGAATATAGAATTTAGAATATAGAATGTAGAACACAGAATATAGAATATAGACTACGGATGCAGAATATAGAATATAGTGTATAGAAATATGAACACAAATTATAGAATATAGAATAGAGAATATAGAAACCAGAATAAAGAATATGGAATGTAGAACAAAGAATTTAGAATATAGAATACAGAATACTGAATTTCGAATTTAGGATATAGAATGTAGAACACAGAATATGGAATTTAGAATATGGAATGCAGAATATTGAATACAGAATATAGAATGCAGAAAACATAATTTAGAATATAGAATACAGATTACTGAATATAGAATTTAGAATATACAATGAAGAACACCGAATTTAGAGTATAGAATACAGAATACTTAATATAGAATTTAGAATATACAATGTAGAACACTGAATATAGAATATAGAATACGGAATGCAGAATATAGAATACAGAAGATAGAATATAGAACACAGAATATAGAATATGGAAAACAGAATACAAAACCCAGAATTGAGAACATGGAATGAAGAACACAGAATTTAGAATATAGAAAACAGAATACTGAATATAGAATTTCAAATATAGAATGATGAACACAGAATTTAGAATATAGAATAAAGAATACTGAATATTGAATTAAGAATATAGAATGTAGAACAGTATATAGAATATAGATTAGAGAATATAGAACTCAGAATTTAGAACATGGAATACAGAACACAGAATTTAGAATATAGAATACAGAATACTGAATATAGAATTTAAAATATAGAATGTAGAAACAGAATATAGAATATAGACTACGGAATGCAGAATATAGGATATAGGATATAGAATTATAAACACAAATTATAGAATATAGAATAGAGAATATAGAACCCAGAATTAAGAACATGGAATGTAGAACACAGAATTTAGAATATAGAATACAAAATACTGAATTTCGAATTTAGAATATAGAATGTAGAACACAGAATATGGAATGTAGGATATGGAATGCAGAATATTGAATACAGAATATAGAATGTAGAACACAGTATATAGAATATAGATTAGAGAATATAGAACGCAGAATTTAGAACATGGAATGCAGAACACAGAATTTGGAATATAAAATACAGAATAGTGAATATAGAATTTAGAATATAGAATGTAGAACACAGAATAAAGATTATAGAGTAGAGAATATAGAACCCAGAATTTCGAACATGGAATTCCGAACACCGAATTTAGAATATAGAATACAGAATACTAAATATAGAATTTACAGCATAGAATGCGGAACACAGAATTTACAATATAGAATACAGAATACTTAATATAGAATTTAGAACATAGAATGCGGAACACAGATTATAGAATATAGACTACGGTATGCACAATATAGAATAAAGAATATAGAATGATGGACACAAATTATAGTATATAGAATAGAGAATATAGAACCCAGAATTAAGAACATGGAATGTTGAACACAGAATTTAGAATATAGAGTACAGAATACTGAATTTCGAATTTAGAATATAGAGTGTAGAACACAGAATAAAGAATATAGAATACAGAATATAGAACACAAAATTTAGAACATGGAATGCAGTACACAGAATTTGGAATATAGAATACAGAATACTGAATTTCGAATTTAGGATATAGAATGTAGAACACAGAATATGGAATGTAGAATATGGAATGCAGAATAATGAATACAGAATATACAATGTAGAACACAGAATTTAGAATATGGAAAACAGAATACAGAACCCAGAATTTAGAACATTTAATGCAGAAATAGGAATTTAGAATGTAGAATACAGAATACTGAATATAGAATTTAGAATATACAATGTAGGACACAGAATATAGAATATAGAATACGGAATGCAAAATAAAGTATACAGAAGATAGAATACAGAACACAGAATATAGAATATGGAAAACAGAATACAAAACCCAGAATTGAGAATATGGAATGAAGAACACAGAATTTAGAATATAGAAAACAGAATACTGAATATAGAATTTCAAATATAGAATGTTGAACACAGAATTTAGAATATAGGATAAAGAATACTGAATATTGAACTTAGAATATAGAATGTAGAACACAGTATATAGAATATAGATTAGAGAATATAGAACCCAGAATTTAGAACATGGAAGACAGAACACAAAATTTAGAATATTGAATACAGAATACTGAATATAGAATTTAGAATATAGAATGTAGAACACAGAATATAGGATATAGACTACGGATGCAGAATATAGAATATAGTGTATAGAAATATGAACACAAATTATAGAATATAGAATAGAGAATATAGAAACCAGAATAAAGAATATGGAATGTAGAACAAAGAATTTAGAATATAGAATACAGAATACTGAATTTCGAATTTAGGATATAGAATGTAGAACACAGAATATGGAATGTAGAATATGGAATGCAGAATAATGAATACAGAATATACAATGTAGAACACAGAATTTAGAATATGGAAAACAGAATACAGAACCCAGAATTGAGAATATGGAATGAAGAACACAGAATTTAGAATATAGAAAACAGAATACTGAATATAGAATTTCAAATATATAATGTTGAACACAGAATTTAGAATATAGGATAAAGAATACTGAATATTGAATTTAGAATATAGAATGTAGAACACAGAATATAGAATATAGACTACGGATGCAGAATATAGAATATAGTGTATAGAAATATGAACACAAATTATAGAATATAGAATAGAGAATATAGAAACCAGAATAAAGAATATGGAATGTAGAACAAAGAATTTAGAATATAGAATACAGAATACTGAATTTCGAATTTAGGATATAGAATGTAGAACACAGAATATGGAATTTAGAATATGGAATGCAGAATATTGAATACAGAATATAGAATGCAGAAAACAGAATTTAGAATATAGAATACAGATTACTGAATATAGAATTTAGAATATACAATGAAGAACACCGAATTTAGAATATAGAATACAGAATACTTAATATAGAATTTAGAATATACAATGTAGAACACTGAATATAGAATATAGAATACGGAATGCAGAATATAGAATACAGCAGATAGAATATAGAACACAGAATATAGAATATGGAAAACAGAATACAAAACCCAGAATTGAGAACATGGAATGAAGAACACAGAATTTAGAATATAGAATATAGAAAAGTGAATAAAGAATTTAGAATATAGACTGTAGAACACAGAATATACAATATATAATAAAGAATAAAGAACCCATAATTTAGAACATGGAATGCAGAACGCAGAAATTAGAATATAGAATACCGAATACTAAATATAGAATATGAATATACAATGTAGAACACAGAATTTAGAATATAGAATACAGAATACTGAATATAGAATTAGGAATATACAATGTAGAACACAGAATATAGAATATAGAACACCGAATGCAGAATACCGAATACAGAATACCGAATATAGAATGTAGAACACAGAATATAGAATATGGAAAACAGAATACAAAATCCAGAACTTAGAACACGGAAAGCAGACACAGAATTTAGAATATAGAATACAGAATACTTAATATAAAATTTACAGTATAGAATTTGAACACAGAGTATAGAATTTAGAATACGGAGTACTGAATATAGAATTTAGAAGATAGAATGTAGAACAAAGAAAATAGAACATAGAATAGAGTATATAGAACACAAAGTTTAGAACATGGAATGCAAAAAACAGAATTTATAAAATAGAATGCAGAATACTGAAAATAGAATTAAGAATATAGAATGTAGAACACAGAATATAGAATATAGAATACAGATTATAGAACACAAAACTTAGAACATGGAATGCAGTACACAGAATTTAAAATATAGAATAGCAATACTGAATATAGAATATGAATATACAAAGTAGAACACAGAATTTAGAATATACATACAGAATACTGAATACCGAATTTAGAATATTGAATGTAGAACACAGAATGTAGAATATATTATGCAGAATACTGAATATAGAATTTAGAACATTGAATGCAGAACACAGAATTTAGAATATAGAATGCAGAATACGGTATATAGAAT
Source organism: Vicugna pacos (assembly GCF_048564905.1). Lineage (NCBI taxonomy): Eukaryota > Metazoa > Chordata > Mammalia > Artiodactyla > Camelidae > Vicugna > Vicugna pacos. The sequence goes on from NW_027328737.1 coordinate 5,309,588, forward strand.
TTAGAAAATAGAATGTCGAACACAGAATATGAAATGTAGAATACGGAATGCAGAATTTTGAATACAGAATATAGAATGTAGAACACACAATATAGAATATGGAAAACATAATATAAAACCCAGAATTTAGAATATGGAATGCAGAACACAGGATTTAGAATATAGAATACAGATTAGTGAATATAGAATTTAGAATATAGAATGTAGAACACAGAATTTAGAATATAGAATACAGATTATAGAACACAAAATTTAGAACTTGGAATGCAGTACACAGAAATTAAAATATAGAACCGCAATACTGAATATAGAATATTAATATACAAAGTAGAATATAGAATTTAGAATATAGATACAGAATACTGAATACCGAATTTAGAATATTGAATGTAGAACACAGAATGTAGAATATATTATGAAGAATACTGAATATAGAATTTAAAACATTGAATGCAGAACACAGAATTTAGAATATAGAATGCAGAATACGGTATATAGAATTTAGAAAATAGAATGTAGAACACAGAATATGGAATGTAGAATACGGAATGCAGAATTTTGAATACAGGATATAGAATGTAGAACACACAATATAGAATATGGAAAACAGAATAAAAAACCCAGAATTGAGAACATAAAATGAAGAACACAGAATTTAGAATATAGAATAAGGAATACTGAAATTCGAATTTAGAATATAGAATGTAGAACACAGTATATGGAATGTAGAATATGCAATGCAGAATATTGAATACAGAATAAAGAATGTAGAACACAGAATTTAGAATATGGAAAACATAATATAGAACGCAGTATTTAGAAAATGGAATGCAGAACACAGAATTTAGAATATAGAATACAGATTGCTGAATATAGAATTTAGAATATATAATGTAGTACATAGAATTTAGAATATATAATACAGAATACTGAATATAGAATTTAGAATATAGAATGTAGAACACAGAATATGGAATATAGACTACGGAATGCAGAATAAAGAATATACAATATAGAATAATGAGCACAAAATATATAATATAGAATATAGATAACAGAATTTAGAACATGGAATGCAGAAGACAGAATTTAGAATATAGAATTCCGAATACTAAATATAAAATAAGAATATACAATGTAAAACACACAATTTAGAATATAGAATACAGAACACTGAATATAGAATTAAGAATATACAATGTAGAACACAGAATATAGAATATAGAATACGGAATGCAGAATATACAATACAGAATATAGAATGTAGAACACGGAATATGGAATGTAGAATATGGAATGCAGAATATTGAATACAGAATATAGAATGTAGAACACAGAATTTAGAATATGAATAACAGAATATAGAACCCAGAATTGAGAACATGGAATGCAGAACACAGAATTTAGAATATAGAAAACAGAACACTGAATATAGAATTTCGAATATAGATTGTAGAACAGAATTTAGAATATGGAATAAAGAATACTGAATATAGAATTTAGAAGGGAGAATGTAGAACACAGAATATAGAATATAGAATAGAGAATATAGAACCCAGAACTTAGAACACGGAAAGAAGACACAGAATTTAGAATATAGAATACAGTATACTTAATATAAAATTTACAGTATACAATTTGAACACAGAGTATAGAATATAGAATACGGAGTACTGAATATAGAATTTAGAATATATAATGTAGAACACATAATAAAGTACATAGAATAGAGTATATGGAACACAAAATTTAGAACATGGAATGCAGAACACAGAATTTAGAATATAGAATGCAGAATACTGAATATAGAATTTAGAATATAGAATGTAGAAAACAGAATATAGAATATAGACTACGGAATGCAGAATATAGGATATAGGATATAGAATTATAAACACAAATTATAGAATATAGAATAGAGAATATAGAACCCAGAATTAAGAACATGGAATGTAGAACACAGAATTTAGAATATAGAATACAAAATACTGAATTTCGAATTTAGAATATAGAATGTAGAACACAGAATATGGAATGTAGGATATGGAATGCAGAATATTGAATACAGAATATAGAATGTAGAACACAGTATATAGAATATAGATTAGAGAATATAGAACGCAGAATTTAGAACATGGAATGCAGAACACAGAATTTGGAATATAAAATACAGAATAGTGAATATAGAATTTAGAATATAGAATGTAGAACACAGAATAAAGATTATAGAGTAGAGAATATAGAACCCAGAATTTTGAACATGGAATTCTGAACACCGAATTTAGAATATAGAATACAGAATACTAAATATAGAATTTAGAGCATAAAATGCGGAACACAGAATTTACAATATAGAATACAGAATACTTAATATAGAATTTAGAACATAGAATGCGGAACACAGATTATAGAATATAGACTACGGTATGCACAATATAGAATAAAGAATATAGAATGATGGACACAAATTATAGTATATAGAATAGAGAATATAGAACCCAGAATTAAGAACATGGAATGTTGAACACATAATTTAGAATATAGAGTACAGAATACTGAATTTCGAATTTAGAATATAGAATGTAGAACACAGAATAAAGAATATAGAATACAGAATATAGAACACAAAATTTAGAACATGGAATGCAGTACACAGAATTTGGAATATAGAATACAGAATACTGAATTTCGAATTTAGGATATAGAATGTAGAACACAGAATATGGAATGTAGAATATGGAATGCAGAATATTGAATACAGAATATAGAATGTAGAACACAGAATTTAGAATATGGAAAACATAATACAGAACCCAGAATTTGAACATTGAATGCAGAACTAGGAATTTAGAATATAGAATACAGATTACTGAATATAGAATTTAGAATATACAATGTAGAACACCGAATTTAGAATATAGAATACAGAATACTGAATATAGAATTTAGTATATACAATGTAGAACACTGAATATAGAATATAGATTAGAGAATATAGAACGCAGAAATTAGAACATGGAATTCAGAACACAGAATTTGGAATATAGAATACAGAATACTTTATATAGAATTTAGAATATAGAATGTAGAACACAGAATTTAGAATAGAGAATACAGAATACTGAATATAGAATTTAGAATATAGAATGTAGAACACAGAATTTAGAATATAGACTACGGAGTGCAGAATATAGAATATAGAATATAGAATAATGAGCACAAAATTTAGAATAGAGAATATAGAATCCAGAATATAGAACATGGAATGCAGAACACAGAATTTAGAGTATACAATACCGAATACTAAATATAGAATATGAATATACAATGTAGAACACAGAATTTAGAATATAGAATACAGAATACTGAATATAGAATTATGAATATACAATGTAGAACACAGAATATAGAATATAGAATACGGAATGCAGAATACAGAATTTAGAATATAGAAAACAGAATACTGAAAATAGAATTTCGAATATAGAATGTAGAACACAGAATTTAGAATATAGGATAAAGAATACTGAATATTGAATTTAGAATATAGAATGTAGAACACAGTATATAGAATATAGATTAGAGGATATAGAAACCACAATTTAGAACATGGAAGGCAGAACAGAGAATTTAGAATATAGAATACAGAATACTGAATATAGAATTTAGAATATAGAATGTAGAACACAGAATATAGAATAGAGACTACGGATGCAGAATAATAAATATAGAGTATAGAATGTAGAACACAAATATAGAAAATAGGATAGTGAATATAGAACCCAGAAATTAGAACACGGAATGCAGTTCACAGAATTTTGAATATAGAACACAGAATAATTTATATAAATTTAAATATAGAATGTAGAACACAGAGTATAGAATATAGAATACGGAATACTGAAAATAGAATTTAGAATATAGAATGTAGAACACAGAATATAGAATATAGAATAGAGAATATAGAACCCAGAATTTAGAACATGGAATGCATAACACAGAATTTAGAAAATAGAATACAGATTACTGAATATAGGATATAGAATTTTCAATGTAGAACACAGAATTTAGAATATAGAATACAGAATACTGAATACAGAATTTAGAATATACAATGTAGAACACAGAATAAAGAATATAGACTACGGATTGCAGAATATAGAATATAGAATGTAGAATAATGAGCACAAAATATAGATTAGAGAATATAGAACCCAGAATTTAGAACATGGAATGTAGAACACAGAATATAGAATATAGATTACAGAATACTTTATATCGAATTTAGAAAATAGAATGTAGAACACAGAATATGGAATGTAGAGTATAGAATACTGAATATAGAATTTAGAATCTACAATGTAGAACACAGAATATAGCATATAGAATAGAGAATATAAAACCCAGAATTTAGAACTTGCAATGCAGAACACAGAATTTAGATTATAGAATACAGAATACTGAATATAGAAATTAGAACATAGAATTTAGAACACAGAATATAGATTATAGACTACAGAATGCAGAATATACAACATAGTATATAGAATGATGAACACAAAATATAGAATAGAGAATAGAGAATATAGAACCCAGAATTAAGTACATGGAATGTAGAACACAGAATTTAGAATATAGAACACAGAATACTGAATATCGAATTTAGAATATAGAATGTAGAACACAGAATATGGAATGTAGAATACAGAATGCAAAATATTGAATACATAATATAGAATTTAGAACACAGAATTAAGAATATAGAATATAGAAAAGTGAATAAAGAATTTAGAATATAGACTGTAGAACACAGAATATACAATATATAATAAAGAATAAAGAACCCATAATTTAGAACATGGAATGCAGAACGCAGAATTTAGAATATAGAATACCGAATACTAAATATAGAATATGAATATACAATGTAGAACACAGAATTTAGAATATAGAATACAGAATACTGAATATAGAATTAGGAATATACAATGTAGAACACAGAATATAGAATATAGAACACCGAATGCAGAATACCGAATACAGAATACAGAATATAGAATGTAGAACACAGAATATAGAATATGGAAAACAGAATACAAAATCCAGAACTTAGAACACGGAAAGCAGACACAGAATTTAGAATATAGAATACAGAATACTTAATATAAAATTTACAGTATAGAATTTGAACACAGAGTATAGAATTTAGAATACGGAGTACTGAATATAGAATTTAGAAGATAGAATGTAGAACAAAGAAAATAGAACATAGAATAGAGTATATAGAACACAAAGTTTAGAACATGGAATGCAAAAAACAGAATTTATAAAATAGAATGCAGAATACTGAAAATAGAATTAAGAATATAGAATGTAGAACACAGAATATAGAATATAGAATACAGATTATAGAACACAAAACTTAGAACATGGAATGCAGTACACAGAATTTAAAATATAGAAAAGCAATACTGAATATAGAATATGAGTATACAAAGTAGAACACAGAATTTAGAATATACATACAGAATACTGAATACCGAATTTAGAATATTGAATGTAGAACACAGAATGCAGAATATATTATGCAGAATACTGAATATAGAATTTAGAACATTGAATGCAGAACACAGAATTTAGAATATAGAATGCAGAATACGGTATATAGAATTTAGAAAATAGAATGTCGAACACAGAATATGAAATGTAGAATACGGAATGCAGAATTTTGAATACAGAATATAGAATGTAGAACACACAATATAGAATATGGAAAACATAATATAAAACCCAGAATTTAGAACATGGAATGCAGAACACAGGATTTAGAATATAGAATACAGATTAGTGAATATAGAATTTAGAATATAGAATGTAGAACACAGAATTTAGAATATAGAATACAGATTATAGAACACAAAATTTAGAACTTGGAATGCAGTACACAGAAATTAAAATATAGAACCGCAATACTGAATACAGAATATGAATATACAAAGTAGAATATAGAATTTAGAATATAGATACAGAATACTGAATACCGAATTTAGAATATTGAATGTAGAACACACAATGTAGAATATATTATGAAGAATACTGAATATAGAATTTAGAACATTGAATGCAGAACACAGAATTTAGAATATAGAATGCAGAATACGGTATATAGAATTTAGAAAATAGAATGTAGAACACAGAATATGGAATGTAGAATACGGAATGCAGAATTTTGAATACAGGATATAGAATGTAGAACACACAATATAGAATATGGAAAACAGAATAAAAAACCCAGAATTGAGAACATAAAATGAAGAACACAGAATTTAGAATATAGAATAAGGAATACTGAAATTCGAATTTAGAATATAGAATGTAGAACACAGTATATGGAATGTAGAATATGCAATGCAGAATATTGAATACAGAATAAAGAATGTAGAACACAGAATTTAGAATATGGAAAACATAATATAGAACGCAGTATTTAGAAAATGGAATGCAGAACACAGAATTTAGAATATAGAATACAGATTGCTGAATATAGAATTTAGAATATATAATGTAGTACATAGAATTTAGAATATATAATACAGAATACTGAATATAGAATTTAGAATATAGAATGTAGAACACAGAATATGGAATATAGACTACGGAATGCAGAATAAAGAATATACAATATAGAATAATGAGCACAAAATATATAATATAGAATATAGATAACAGAATTTAGAACATGGAATGCAGAAGACAGAATTTAGAATATAGAATTCCGAATACTAAATATAAAATAAGAATATACAATGTAAAACACACAATTTAGAATATAGAATACAGAACACTGAATATAGAATTAAGAATATACAATGTAGAACACAGAATATAGAATATAGAATACGGAATGCAGAATATACAATACAGAATATAGAATGTAGAACACGGAATATGGAATGTAGAATATGGAATGCAGAATATTGAATACAGAATATAGAATGTAGAACACAGAATTTAGAATATGAATAACAGAATATAGAACCCAGAATTGAGAACATGGAATGCAGAACACAGAATTTAGAATATAGAAAACAGAACACTGAATATAGAATTTCGAATATAGATTGTAGAACAGAATTTAGAATATGGAATAAAGAATACTGAATATAGAATTTAGAAGGGAGAATGTAGAACACAGAATATAGAATATAGAATAGAGAATATAGAACCCAGAACTTAGAACACGGAAAGAAGACACAGAATTTAGAATATAGAATACAGTATACTTAATATAAAATTTACAGTATACAATTTGAACACAGAGTATAGAATATAGAATACGGAGTACTGAATATAGAATTTAGAATATAGAATGTAGAACACATAATAAAGAACATAGAATAGAGTATATGGAACACAAAATTTAGAACATGGAATGCAGAACACAGAATTTAGAATATAGAATGCAGAATACTGAATATAGAATTAAGAATATAGAATGTAGAACACAGAATATAGAATATAGAATACAGATTATAGAACACAAATTTAGAACATGGAATGCAGTACACAGAATTTAAAATATTGAAAAGCAATACTGAATATAGAATATGAATATACAATGTAGAACACAGAATTTAGAATATAGAATACAGAATACTGAATATCGAATTTAGAATATTGAATGTAGAACACAGAATATTGAATGTAATATACGGAATGCAGAATATTGAATACAGAATATAGAATGTTGAACACACAATTTAGAATATGGAAAACAGAATATAAAACCCAGAATTTAGAACATGGTATGCAGAACACAGAATTTAGAATATAGAATAAAGATTACTGAATATAGAATTTAGAATATAGAATGTAGAAGACAGAATTTAGAATATAGAATACAGAATACTGAATATAGAATTTAGAATATAGAATGTAGAACACAGAATATAGACTATACAATACGGAATGCAGAATATAGAATATAGAATATAGAATAATGAGCACAAAATATAGAATAGATAATATAGAACCCAGAGTTTAGAACATGGAATGCAGAACAAAGATTTAAAATATAGAATACAAAATACTGTGTATAGTATATGAATATACAATGTAGAACACAGAGTTTAGAATATAGAATACAGAATATTGAATATAAAATTTAGAATCTACAATGTAGAACACAGAATAAAGCATATAGAATAGAGAATATAGAACCCAGAATTTAGAACTTGGAATGCAGAACACAGAATTTAGATTATAGAATACAGATTACTGAATATAGAAATTAGAATATAGAATGTAGAACACAGAATATACAGTATAGACTACAGAATGCAGAATATAGAACATAGTATATAGAATGATAAACACAAAATATAGAATATAGAATAGAGAATATAGAACACAGAATTAAGTACATGGAATGTAGAACACAGAATTTAGAATATAGAACACAATACTGAATATCGAATTTAGAATATAGAATGTAGAACATAGAATATGGAATGTAGAATACAGAATGCAAAATATTGAATACATAATATAGAATGTAGAACACAGAATTAAGAATATAGAATATAGAATATTGAATAAAGAATTTAGAATATAGACTGTAGAACACAGAATATACAATATAGAATAAAGAATAAAGAACCCAAAATTTAGAACATGGAATACAGAACACAGAATTTAGAATATAGAATACCGAATACTAAATATAGAATATGAATATACAATGTAGAACACAGAATTTAGAATATATAATAAAGAATACTGAATATAGAATTTAGAAGATATAATGTAGAACACAGAATATAGAATATAGAATAGAGAATATAGAACCCAGAACTTAGAACACGGAAAGCAGAACACAGAATTTAGAATATAGAATACAGAATACTTTATATAGAATTTAGAATATAGAATGTAGAACACAGAATATAGAATATAGACTAGGGAATGCAGAATATAGTATATGGGGTATAGAATTATGAACACAAATTATAGAATATAGAATAGAGAATATAGAACACAGAATTAAGAACATGGAATTTAGAACACAGGATTTTGTCTATAGAATACAAAATACTGAATTACGAATTTAGAATATAGAATGTAGAACACAGAATATGGATGTAGAATATGGAATGCAGAATATTGAATACAGAATATAGAATGTAGAACACAGTATATAGAATTTACATTAGAGAATATAGAACCCAGTATTTAAAAGATGGAATGCAGAACACAGTATTTAGAATATAGAATATAGAATACTGAATATAGAATTAGGAATATACAATGTAGAACGCAGAATATAGAATATAGAATACGGAATGCAGAATACAGAATACAGAATATAGAATGTAGAACACAGAATATAGAATATGGAAAACAGGATACAAAACCCAGAATTGAGAACATGGAATGCAGAACACAGAATTTAGAATATAGAAAACAGAATACTGAATATAGAATTTCGAATATAGAATGTAGAACACAGAATTTAGAATATAGAATAAAGAATACTGAATATAGAATTTAGAAGATAGAATGTTGAACACAGAATATAGAATATAGAATAGAGAATATAGAACCCAGAACTTAGAACACGGAAAGCAGACACAGAATTTAGAATATAGAATGTAGAATACTGAATATACAATTAAGAATATAGAATTTACAACACAGAATATAGAATATAGAACACAGAATTTAGAACACAAAATTTAGAACATGGAATGCAGTACACAGAATTTAAAATATAGAACAGCAATACTGAATATAGAATATGAATATACAATGTACAACACAGAATTTAGAATATAGAATACAGAATACTGAATATCGAATTTAGAATATTGAATGCAGAACACAGAATGTAGAATATATTATGCAAAATACTGAATATAGAATTTAGAACATTGAATGCAGAACACAGAATTTAGAAACTACAATGCAGAATACTGTATATAGAATTTAGAATATAGAATGTAGAGCACAGAATATAGAATATAGGATACAGAATATAGAAACCAATATTTAGAACATGGAATGCAGAGCACAGAATTTAGAATATATAATACAGAATACTGAATATAGAATTTAGTATATAGAATGCAGAACACAGAATTTAGAACATAGTATGCAGAATAGTGAGTGTAGAATATAGAACATTGAATGCAGAACACAGAATTTAGAATATAGTATGCAGAATACTGTATATAGAATTAAGAATATAGAATGCATAACACAGTATATAGAATATAGAAAAAGGAATGGGGAATATTGAATATAGAATATAGAATGAAGAACACAAAATATAGAATATAGAATAGAGAATATAGAACCCTGAATTGAGAATTTCCATGCAGAACAGACAATTTAGAATATAGAATACAGAATACTGAAAAAAGATTAAAATTTATAGACTGTAGAACAAAGAATATAGAATATAGAATAGGGAATCCAGAATATAGATTGTAGAATATAGAATGAAGAACACAAATATAGAATATAGAATAGAGAATATAGAACCCAGAGATTAGAAAACGGAATGCAGAACACAGAATTTAGAATATAGAAGACAGAATACTTAATATAAAATTTTGAATATAGATTGCAGAATACGGTATATAGAATTTAGAATATAGAATGTAGAACACAGAATATGGAATGTAGAATACGGAATGCAGAATATTGAATACAGAATATAGAATGTAGAACACACAATATAGAAAATGGAAAACAGAATATATAACCCAGAATTTAGAACATGGAATGCAGAACACAGGATTTAGAATATAGAATACAGAATAGTGAATATAGAATTTAGAATATAGAATGTAGAACACAGAATTTAGAATATAGAACACGGAATACTGAATATAGAATTTAGAATATAGAATGTAGAACACAAAATATGGAATTTAGAATATGGAATGCAGAATATTGAATACAGAATATAGAATGAAGAACACAGAATTTAGAATATGGAAAACAAAATATAGAATCCAGAATTGAAAACATTGAAGGAAGAATACAGAATTTAGAATATAGAAAACAGAACACTGAATATAGAATTTCGAATATAGAATGTAGAACAGAATTTAGAATATAGAAAAAGAATACTGAATATAGAATTTAGAAAATAGAATGTAGAACACAGATTATAGAATATAGAATAGAGAATATAGAACCCAGAACTTAGAACACGGAAAGCAGAACACAGAATTTAGAATATAGAATACAGAATACTTTATATAGAATTTAGAATATAGAATGTAGAATACAGAATATAGAATATAGACTACGGAATGCAGAATATAGTATATGGTGTATAGAATTATGAACACAAAATATAGAATATAGAATATAGAATATAGAACCCAGAATTAAGAACATGGAATTTAGAACACAGGATTTAGACTATAGAATACAAAATACTGAATTACGAATTTAGAATATAGAATGTAGAACACAGAATATGGATGTAGAATATGGAATGCAGAATATTGAATACAGAATATAGAATGTAGAACACAGAATTTAGAATATGGAAAACAGAATATAGAACCCAGAATTGAGAACATTGAAGGCAGAATACAGAATTTAGAATATAGAGAACAGAACACTGAATATAGAATTTCGAACATAGAATGTAGAACAGAATTTAGAATATAGAAAAAGAATACTGAATATAGAAATTAGAATATAGAATATAGAACACAGATTATAGAATATTGAATAGAGAATATAGAACCCAGAACTTATAACACGGAAAGCAGAACACAGAATTTAGAATATAGAATACAGAATGCTTTATATAGAATTTAGAATATAGAATGTAGAACACAGAATATAGAATATAGACTACGGAATGCAGAATATAGTATATGGAGTATAGAATTATGAACACAAATTATAGAATATAGAATAGAGAATATAGAACCCAGAATTAAGAACATGGAATTTAGAACACAGGATTTAGACTATAGAATACAAAATACTGAATTACGAATTTAGAATATAGAATGTAGAACACAGAATATGGATGTAGAATATGGAATGCAGAATATTGAATACAGAATATAGAATGTAGAACAAAGTATATAGAATTTACATTAGAGATTATAGAACCCAGTATTTAGAACATGGAATGCAGAACACAGTATTTAGAACATAGAATATAGAATACTTTATATAGAATTAAGAATATAGAATGTAGAACACAGAATATAGAATCTAGACTACGGAGTGCAGAATATAGAATATAGAATATAGAATAATGAGCACAAAATTTAGAATAGAGAATATAGAATCCAGAATTTAGAACATGGAATGCAGAACACAGAATTTAGAATATACAATACAGAATACTAAATATAGAATATGAATATACAATGTAGAACACAGAATTTAGAATATAGAATACAGAATACTGAATATAGAATTAGGAATATACAATGTAGAACGCAGAATATAGAATATAGAATACGGAATGCAGAATACAGAATACAGAATATAGAATGTAGAACACAGAATATAGAATATGGAAAACAGGATACAAAACCCAGAATTGAGAACATGGAATGCAGAACACAGAATTTAGAATATAGAAAACAGAATACTGAATATAGAATTTCGAATATAGAATGTAGAACACAGAATTTAGAATATAGAATAAAGAATACTGAATATAGAATTTAGAAGATAGAATGTTGAACACAGAATATAGAATATAGAATAGAGAATATAGAACCCAGAACTTAGAACACGGAAAGCAGACACAGAATTTAGAATATTGAATGCAGAATACTGAATATACCATTTAGAATATAGAATTTACAACACAGAATATAGAATATAGAACACAGAATTTAGAACACAAAATTTAGAACATGGAATGCAGTACACAGAATTTAAAATATAGAACTGCAATACTGAATATAGAATATGAATATACAATGTAGAACACAGAATTTAGAATATAGAATACAGAATACTGAATATCGAATTCAGAATATTGAATGCAGAACACAGAATGTAGAATATATTATGCAAAATACTGAATATAGAATTTAGAACATTGAATGCAGAACACAGAATTTAGAAACTACAATGCAGAATACTGTATATAGAATTTAGAATATAGAATGTAGAACACAGAATATAGAATATAGGATACAGAACATAGAAAGCAAAATTTAGAATATGGAATGCAGAGCACAGAATTTAGAATATAGAATACAGAATACTGAATATAGAATTTAGTATATAGAATGCAGAACACAGAATTTAGAACATAGCATGCAGAATACTGAGTATAGAATATAGAACATTGAATGCAGAACACAGAATTTAGAATATAGGATGCAGAATACTGTATATAGAATTAAGAATATAGAATGCATAACACAGTATATAGAATATAGACAAAGGAATGGGGAATATTGAATATAGAATATAGAATGTAGAACACAAAATATAGAATATAGAATAGAGAATATAGAACCCAGAATTGAGAAATTCAATGCAGAACAGAGAATTTAGAATATAGAATACAGAATACTGAAAATAGATTTAAATTTATAGACTGTAGAACAAAGAATATAGAATATAGAATAGGGAATCCAGAATATAGTTTGTAGAATATAGAATGAAGAACACAAATATAGAATATAGAATAGAGAATATAGAACCCAGAGATTAGAAAACGGAATGCAGAACACAGAATTTAGAATATAGAATACAGAATACTTAATATAAAATTTAGAATATAGAATGTAGAACACAGAGTATAAAATATAGAATACGGAATACTGAATATAGAATTTAGAATATAGAATGTAGAACACAGAATATAGAATAAAGAATATGGAAAGCAGACTATTGAATACAGAATATAGAAGAAGAACACAGAATATAGAATATAGAATAGAGTATATGAAACACAAAATTTAGAACATGGAATGCAGAACACAGAATTTAGAATATAGAATACAGAATACTGAATATAGAATTTAGAACACAGAATATGGAATGTAGAATACGGAATACAGAATAATGTAGACAGAATATACAATGTAGAACATAGAATTAAGAATATTGAAAGCAGAATACAGAACACGGAATTTAGAACATGGAATGCAGAACACAGAATTTAGAATATAGAATACAGATTACTGAATATAGAATTTAGAATATAGAAAGTAAAACACAGAATTTAGTATATAGAATAAAGAATACTGAATATAGAATTTAGAATATTGAACGTAGAACACAGATTATAGAATATAAAATACAGAATATAGAACACAAAATTTAGAACATGGAATCAGTACACAGAATATAAAATATGGAAAAACGTATACTGAATATAGAATATGAATATACAATGCAGAACACAGAATTTAGAATATAGAATACAGATTACTGAATATAGAATTCACAATATACAATTTTGAACACAGAATCTAGAATATAGAATACAGAATACTTAATATAGAATTTAGAATATACAATGTAGAACACAGAATATAGAATATAGAATACGGAATGCAGAATAAAGTACACAGTATATAGAACACGAAATTTAGAACATGAAATGCACAACACAGAATTTCTAATATAGAATAAAGTATACTGAATATTGAATTTAGAATATAGAATGTAGAACACAGTATATATAATATAGATTAGAGAATATAGAACCCAGAATTTAGAACATGGAATGCAGAAGAGAGGATTTAGAATATAGAATACCGAATACAAATATAGAATATGAATATACAATGTAGAACACAGAATTTAGAATATAGAATACAGAATACTGAATATACAATTTAGAATATACAATGTAGAACAAGGAATATAGAATATAGAATACGGAATGCAGAATATAGAATACAGAAGATAGAATAAAGAACAAAGAATATAGAATATGGAAAACAGAATACAAAACCCACAATTGAGAACATGGAATGAAGAACATAGAATATAGAATATAGAAAACCGAATACTGAATATAGAATTTCAAATATAGAATGTAGAACACAGAATTTAGAATATAGAATAAAGAATACTGAATATTGAATTTAGAATGTAGAATGTAGAACACAGTATTTAGAATATAGATTAGAGAATATAGAACCCAGAGTTTAGCACATGGAGTGCAGAAGTCAGAATTTCGAATATAGAATACAGAATACTTAATATAGAATTTAGAATATAGAATGTAGAACAGAGAATTTAGAATATAGAATACAGAATACTGAATTTCGAATTTAGAATATAGAATGTAGAACACAGAATATGGAATGTAGAATACGGAATGCAGAATATTCAATACAGAGTATAGAATGTAGAACACAGTATATAGCATATAGATTAGAGAATATAGAACCCAGAATTAAGAACATGGAATATAGAACACAGAATTTATTATATAGAATACATAAAACAGAATTTCGAATTTAGAATATAGAATGTAGAACACAGAATATGGAATGTAGAATACGGAATGAAGAATAATGAATAGAGAATATAGACTGTAGAACACAGAATTTAGAATATGGAAAAAAGAATATATATCCCAGAATTTAAAACATGGAATGCAGAACACAGAATTTAGAATATAGAATACATATTACTGAATATAGAATTTAGAATATAGAATGTAGAACACAGAATATAGAATATAGAATATAGAATACTGAATATAGAATTTAGAATATTGAATGTAGAACACAGAATATAGAATATAGAATACAGAATATAGAACACAATAATAAAAACATGGAATGGACAACACAGAACTTAGAATATAGAATACCGAATACTGAATATAGAATTTCGAATAAAGATTGTAGAACACAGAATTTACAATATAGAATAAAGAATACTGAATATAAATTTTAGAATATAGTATGTAGAATACCGAATATAGGATATAGAATAAAGAATATAGAACCCAGAACTTAGAACGCAGAAAGCAGAACACAGAATTTAGAATATAGAGTACAGAATACTTAATATAAAATTTACAACATAGAAGGCTGAACACAGAGTATAAGATATAGAATACGGAATACTGAATATAGGATTTAGAATATAGAATATAGAACACAGAATATAGAATATAGAATACGGAATGCAGAATATAGAATACAGAATATAGAATGTAGAACACAGAATATAGAACATAGAATAGAGTATATGGAACAAAAAATATAGAACATGCAATGCAGAACACAGAATTTAGAATATAGAATACAGAATACTGAATATAGAAATAAGAATATAGAATGTAGAACACAGAATATAGTATACGGCATGCAGAATATACAATATATTATATAGACTGCAGAAAATAGAATTTAGAATATAGTATGCAGAATACTGAATATAGAATATAGAACATTGAATGCAGAACACAGAATTTAGAATATAGAATACAGATGACTGAATATAGAATTTACAATAGAGAATTTAGAACACAGAATTTAGAATATAGAATACAGAATACTCAATATCGAATTTAGAATATAGAATGTAGAACACAGAATATGGAATGTAGAATACGGAATGCCGAATATTGAATACAGTACATAGAATATAGAACACAGAATTTAGAATATGGAAAAAAGAATATATAACCCAGAATTTAGAACATGGAATGCAGAACACAGAATTTAGAATATAGAATAGAGAATACTGAATTTAGAGTTTAGAATATACAATGTAGGACACAGAATATAGAATATAGACTACGGAAAGCCGAATATAGAATATAGAATGTAGAATAATGCGCACAAAATATAGAATAGAGTATAAAGGACTCAGAATTTAGAACATGGAATTTAGAACAAAGAATATTGAATATAGAATACAGAATACTTAATATCTAATTTAGAAAATAGAATGTAGAACACAGAATATGGAATGTAGAATACGGAATTCCTAATATTGAGTACAGAATATACAATGTAGAACACAGAATTTAATATATTGAATGTAGAATATAGAACCCAGAATTTAGAACATGGAATGCGGAACAAATAATTTAGAATATAGAATACAGATTACTGAGTATAGAATTTAGAATATAGAAAGTAGAACACAGAATAAAGAGTATAGAATACAGAATATAGAACCCAAAATTTAGAACATGAAATGCAGAACAGAGAATTTAGAGTATAGAATACCGAATACAAATATAGAATATGAATATGCAATGTAGAATACAGAATTTAGAATATAGAATACAGAATACTGAATATAGGATTTAGACTATACAATGTAGAACACAGAATATAGAATATAGAATACGGAATGCAAAATATAGTATACAGAATATAGAATATAGAACACAGAATATAGAATATGGAAAACAGAATACAAAACCCAGAATTGAGAAAATGGAATGAAGAACATAGAATTTAGAATATAGAAAACAGAATACTGAATATTGAATTTCAAATATAGAATGTTGAACACAGAATTTAGAATATAGAATAAAGAATACTGAATATTGAATTTAGAATATAGAATGTAGAACACAGTATATAGAATATAGATTAGAGAATATAGAACCCAGAATTTAGCACATGAAATGCAGAACACAGAACTTAGAATATAGAATATAGAATACTGAATATAGAATTTAGAATACAGAATGTAGAACACAGAATATAGTATATAGACAACAGAATGCATAATATAGTATATAGAGTATAGAATGATGAACACAAATTATAGTATATACAATAGAGAATATAGAACCCAGAATTAAGAACATGGAATTTAGAACACAGAATTTAGAATATAGAATACAGAATACTGAATTTCGTATTTAGAATATAGAATGTAGAACACAGAATATGGAATGAAGGATACGAAATGCAGAATATTGAATACAGAATATAGAATGTAGAACACAGTGTATAGAATATAGATTAGAGAATATAGAAACCAGAATTTAGAACATGGAATGGAGAACACACAATATAGAATATAGAATATAGAATACTGAATATAGAATTTAGAATATAGAATTTAGAACACAGAATATCGAATGTAGAATACGGAATGCAAAATTTTGTATACAGAATATACAATGTAGAACACAGAATTTAGAATATGGAAAGCAGAATATAGAACACGGAATTAAAACATGGAATGTGGAAAACAGAATTTATTATATAGAATACAGTATACTGAATATCGAATATAGAATATAGAATGTAGAACACAGAATATGGAATGTAGAATACGGAATGCAGAATATTGAATACAGAATATAGAATTTAGAACACAGAATTAAGAATATAGATTATATAATACTGAATATAGAATTTAGAATATAGAATGTAGAACACAGAATATAGAGTATAGAATACAGAATATAGAACCCAAAATTTAGAACATGGAATGAAGAACAGAGGATTTAGAATATAGAATACCGAATACAAATATACAATATGAATATACAATGTAGAACACAGAATTTAGAATATAGTTTAGAGAATAAAGAACATAGAATTTAGCACATGGAATGCAGAAAACAGAACACTGAATATAGAATTTAGAATATAGAATGTAGAACACAGAATATAGAATATAGACAACGGAATGCAGAATGTAGAATATAGAGTATAGAATGATGAATACAAATTATAGAATATAGAATAGAGAATATAGAACCCAAAATTAAGAACATGGAATGTAGAACACACAAATTAGGATATAGAATCCAGAATATTGAATTTCGAGTTTGAATATAGAATGTAGAACATAGAATATGGAATGTAGAGTACGGAATGCAGAATATTGAATACAGAATATAGAATATAGAACACAGAATTTAAAATATGGAAAAAGGAATATATAACCCAGAATTTAGAACATGGAATGCAGAACACAGAATTTAGAATATAGAATACAGATTACTGAATATAGAATTTAGAATATAGAATGTAGAACACAGAATATAGAATAAAGAATATGGAAAGCAGACTATTGAATACAGAATATAGAAGAAGAACACAGAATATAGAATATAGAATAGAGTATATGAAACACAAAATTTAGAACATGGAATGCAGAACACAGAATTTAGAATATAGAATACAGAATACTGAATATAGAATTTAGAACACAGAATATGGAATGTAGAATACGGAATACAGAATAATGTAGACAGAATATACAATGTAGAACATAGAATTAAGAATATTGAAAGCAGAATACAGAACACGGAATTTAGAACATGGAATGCAGAACACAGAATTTAGAATATAGAATACAGATTACTGAATATAGAATTTAGAATATAGAAAGTAAAACACAGAATTTAGTATATAGAATAAAGAATACTGAATATAGAATTTAGAATATTGAACGTAGAACACAGATTATAGAATATAAAATACAGAATATAGAACACAAAATTTAGAACATGGAATCAGTACACAGAATATAAAATATGGAAAAACTTATACTGAATATAGAATATGAATATACAATGCAGAACACAGAATTTAGAATATAGAATACAGATTACTGAATATAGAATTTACAATATACAATTTTGAACACAGAATCTAGAATATAGAATACAGAATACTTAATATAGAATTTAGAATATACAATGTAGAACACAGAATATAGAATATAGAATACGGAATGCAGAATTAAGTACACAGTATATAGAACACGAAATTTAGAACATGAAATGCACAACACAGAATTTCTAATATAGAATAAAGTATACTGAATATTGAATTTAGAATATAGAATGTAGAACACAGTATATATAATATAGATTAGAGAATATAGAACCCAGAATTTAGAACTTGGAATGCAGAACACAGAATTTAGAATATAGAATACAGAATACTGAATATTGAATTTAGAATATAGAATATAGGACACAGAGTAAAGAATATAGAATACGGAATACTGAATATAGAATATAGAATATAGAATATAGAACATAAAATATAGAACATAGTTTATGGAATGCAGAATTTAGAATACAGAATATAGAATGTAGAACACAGAATATAGAATATCGAATACAGTATATGGAACGCAAAATTTAGAAAATGGAATTCAGAACACACAATATAGAATATAGAATACAGAATACTGAATTTAGAATTTAGAATATTGAATTTAGAACACAGAATATGGAATGTAAAATACGGAATGCAGAATATTGTATACAGAATATACAATGTAGAACACAGAATTTAGAATATGGAAAGCAGAATATAGAACACGGAATTAAAACATGGAATGTAGAAAACAGAATTTATTATATAGAATACAGTATACTGAATATCGAATTTAGAATATAGTATGTAGAACACAGAGTATGGAATGTAGAATATGGAATGCAGAATATTGATTACAGAATATAGAATGTAGAACATAGAATTTAGTATATAGATTATATAATACTGAATATACAATTTAGAATATAGAATGTAGAACACAGAATATAGAGTATAGAATACAGAATATAGAACCCAAAATTTAGAACATGGAATGCAGAAGAGAGGATTTAGAATATAGAATACCGAATACAAATATAGAATATGAATATACAATGTAGAACACAGAATTTAGAATATAGAATACAGAATACTGAATATACAATTTAGAATATACAATGTAGAACAAGGAATATAGAATATAGAATACGGAATGCAGAATATAGAATACAGAAGATAGAATAAAGAACAAAGAATATAGAATATGGAAAACAGAATACAAAACCCAAAATTGAGAACATGGAATGAAGAACATAGAATATAGAATATAGAAAAACGAATACTGAATATAGAATTTCAAATATAGAATGTAGAACACAGAATTTAGAATATAGAATAAAGAATACTGAATATTGAATTTAGAATGTAGAATGTAGAACACAGTATTTAGAATATAGATTAGAGAATATAGAACCCAGAGTTTAGCACATGGAGTGCAGAAGTCAGAATTTCGAATATAGAATACAGAATACTTAATATAGAATTTAGAATATAGAATGTAGAACAGAGAATTTAGAATATAGAATACAGAATACTGAATTTCGAATTTAGAATATAGAATGTAGAACACAGAATATGGAATGTAGAATACGGAATGCAGAATATTGAATACAGAGTATAGAATGTAGAACACAGTATATAGCATATAGATTAGAGAATATAGAACCCAGAATTAAGAACATGGAATATAGAACACAGAATTTAGTATATAGAATACATAAAACATAATTTCGAATTTAGAATATAGAATGTAGAACACAGAATATGGAATGTAGAATACGGAATGAAGAATAATGAATAGAGAATATAGACTGTAGAACACAGAATTTAGAATATGGAAAAAAGAATATATATCCCAGAATTTAAAACATGGAATGCAGAACACAGAATTTAGAATATAGAATACATATTACTGAATATAGAATTTAGAATATAGAATGTAGAACACAGAATATAGAATATAGAATATAGAATACTGAATATAGAATTTAGAATATTGAATGTAGAACACAGAATATAGAATATAGAATACAGAATATAGAACACAATATTAAAAACATGGAATGGACAACACAGAACTTAGAATATAGAATACCGAATACTGAATATAGAATTTCGAATAAAGATTGTAGAACACAGAATTTACAATATAGAATAAAGAATACTGAATATAAATTTTAGAATATAGTATGTAGAATACCGAATATAGGATATAGAATAAAGAATATAGAACCCAGAACTTAGAACGCAGAAAGCAGAACACAGAATTTAGAATATAGAGTACTGAATACTTAATATAAAATTTACAATATAGAAGGCTGAACACAGAGTATAAGATATAGAATACGGAATACTGAATATAGGATTTAGAATATAGAATATAGAACACAGAATATAGAATATAGAATACGGAATGCAGAATATAGAATACAGAATATATAATGTAGAACACAGAATATAGAACATAGAATAGAGTATATGGAACAAAAAATATAGAACATGCAATGCAGAACACAGAATTTAGAATATAGAATACAGAATACTGAATATAGAAATAAGAATATAGAATGTAGAACACAGAATATAGTATACGGCATGCAGAATATACAATATATTATATAGACTGCAGAAAATAGAATTTAGAATATAGTATGCAGAATACTGAATATAGAATATAGAACATTGAATGCAGAACACAGAATTTAGAATATAGAATACAGATTACTGAATATAGAATTTACAATAGAGAATTTGGAACACAGAATTTAGAATATAGAATACAGAATACTCAATATCGAATTTAGAATATAGAATGTAGAACACAGAATATGGAATGTAGAATACGGAATGCCGAATATTGAATACAGTACATAGAATATAGAACACAGAATTTAGAATATGGAAAAAAGAATATATAACCCAGAATTTAGAACATGGAATGCAGAACACAGAATTTAGAATATAGAATAGAGAATACTGAATTTAGAGTTTAGAATATACAATGTAGGACACAGAATATAGAATATAGACTACGGAAAGCCGAATATAGAATATAGAATGTAGAATAATGCGCACAAAATATAGAATAGAGTATAAAGGACTCAGAATTTAGAACATGGAATTTAGAACAAAGAATATTGAATATAGAATACAGAATACTTAATATCTAATTTAGAAAATAGAATGTAGAACACAGAATATGGAATGTAGAATACGGAATTCCTAATATTGAGTACAGAATATACAATGTAGAACACAGAATTTAATATATTGAATGTAGAATATAGAACCCAGAATTTAGAACATGGAATGCGGAACAAATAATTTAGAATATAGAATACAGATTACTGAGTATAGAATTTAGAATATAGAAAGTAGAACACAGAATAAGGAGTATAGAATACAGAATATAGAACCCAAAATTTAGAACATGGAATGCAGAACAGAGAATTTAGAGTATAGAATACCGAATACAAATATAGAATATGAATATGCAATGTAGAATACAGAATTTAGAATATAGAATACAGAATACTGAATATAGGATTTAGACTATACAATGTAGAACACAGAATATAGAATATAGAATACGGAATGCAAAATATAGTATACAGAATATAGAATATAGAACACAGAATATAGAATATGGAAAACAGAATACAAAACCCAGAATTGAGAAAATGGAATGAAGAACATAGAATTTAGAATATAGAAAACAGAATACTGAATATTGAATTTCAAATATAGAATGTTGAACACAGAATTTAGAATATAGAATAAAGAATACTGAATATTGAATTTAGAATATAGAATGTAGAACACAGTATATAGAATATAGATTAGAGAATATAGAACCCAGAATTTAGCACATGGAATGCAGAACACAGAATTTAGATTATAGAATACAGATTACTGAATATAGAAATTAGAATATAGAATGTAGAACACAGAATATACAGTATAGACTACAGAATGCAGAATATAGAACATAGTATTTAGAATGATAAACACAAAATATAGAATATAGAATAGAGAATATAGAACACAGAATTAAGTACATGGAATGTAGAACACAGAATTTAGAATATAGAACACAATACTGAATATCGAATTTAGAATATAGAATGTAGAACATAGAATATGGAATGTAGAATACAGAATGCAAAATATTGAATACATAATATAGAATGTAGAACACAGAATTAAGAATATAGAATATAGAATATTGAATAAAGAATTTAGAATATAGACTGTAGAACACAGAATATACAATATAGAATAAAGAATAAAGAACCCAAAATTTAGAACATGGAATACAGAACACAGAATTTAGAATATAGAATACCGAATACTAAATATAGAATATGAATATACAATGTAGAACACAGAATTTAGAATATATAATAAAGAATACTGAATATAGAATTTAGAAGATATAATGTAGAACACAGAATATAGAATATAGAATAGAGAATATAGAACCCAGAACTTAGAACACGGAAAGCAGAACACAGAATTTAGAATATAGAATACAGAATACTTTATATAGAATTTAGAATATAGAATGTAGAACACAGAATATAGAATATAGACTAGGGAATGCAGAATATAGTATATGGGGTATAGAATTATGAACACAAATTATAGAATATAGAATAGAGAATATAGAACACAGAATTAAGAACATGGAATTTAGAACACAGGATTTTGTCTATAGAATACAAAATACTGAATTACGAATTTAGAATATAGAATGTAGAACACAGAATATGGATGTAGAATATGGAATGCAGAATATTGAATACAGAATATAGAATGTAGAACACAGTATATAGAATTTACATTAGAGAATATAGAACCCAGTATTTAAAAGATGGAATGCAGAACACAGTATTTAGAATATAGAATATAGAATACTGAATATAGAATTAGGAATATACAATGTAGAACGCAGAATATAGAATATAGAATACGGAATGCAGAATACAGAATACAGAATATAGAATGTAGAACACAGAATATAGAATATGGAAAACAGGATACAAAACCCAGAATTGAGAACATGGAATGCAGAACACAGAATTTAGAATATAGAAAACAGAATACTGAATATAGAATTTCGAATATAGAATGTAGAACACAGAATTTAGAATATAGAATAAAGAATACTGAATATAGAATTTAGAAGATAGAATGTTGAACACAGAATATAGAATATAGAATAGAGAATATAGAACCCAGAACTTAGAACACGGAAAGCAGACACAGAATTTAGAATATAGAATGTAGAATACTGAATATACAATTAAGAATATAGAATTTACAACACAGAATATAGAATATAGAACACAGAATTTAGAACACAAAATTTAGAACATGGAATGCAGTACACAGAATTTAAAATATAGAACAGCAATACTGAATATAGAATATGAATATACAATGTACAACACAGAATTTAGAATATAGAATACAGAATACTGAATATCGAATTTAGAATATTGAATGCAGAACACAGAATGTAGAATATATTATGCAAAATACTGAATATAGAATTTAGAACATTGAATGCAGAACACAGAATTTAGAAACTACAATGCAGAATACTGTATATAGAATTTAGAATATAGAATGTAGAGCACAGAATATAGAATATAGGATACAGAATATAGAAACCAATATTTAGAACATGGAATGCAGAGCACAGAATTTAGAATATATAATACAGAATACTGAATATAGAATTTAGTATATAGAATGCAGAACACAGAATTTAGAACATAGTATGCAGAATAGTGAGTGTAGAATATAGAACATTGAATGCAGAACACAGAATTTAGAATATAGTATGCAGAATACTGTATATAGAATTAAGAATATAGAATGCATAACACAGTATATAGAATATAGAAAAAGGAATGGGGAATATTGAATATAGAATATAGAATGAAGAACACAAAATATAGAATATAGAATAGAGAATATAGAACCCTGAATTGAGAATTTCCATGCAGAACAGACAATTTAGAATATAGAATACAGAATACTGAAAAAAGATTAAAATTTATAGACTGTAGAACAAAGAATATAGAATATAGAATAGGGAATCCAGAATATAGATTGTAGAATATAGAATGAAGAACACAAATATAGAATATAGAATAGAGAATATAGAACCCAGAGATTAGAAAACGGAATGCAGAACACAGAATTTAGAATATAGAAGACAGAATACTTAATATAAAATTTTGAATATAGATTGCAGAATACGGTATATAGAATTTAGAATATAGAATGTAGAACACAGAATATGGAATGTAGAATACGGAATGCAGAATATTGAATACAGAATATAGAATGTAGAACACACAATATAGAAAATGGAAAACAGAATATATAACCCAGAATTTAGAACATGGAATGCAGAACACAGGATTTAGAATATAGAATACAGAATAGTGAATATAGAATTTAGAATATAGAATGTAGAACACAGAATTTAGAATATAGAACACGGAATACTGAATATAGAATTTAGAATATAGAATGTAGAACACAAAATATGGAATTTAGAATATGGAATGCAGAATATTGAATACAGAATATAGAATGAAGAACACAGAATTTAGAATATGGAAAACAAAATATAGAATCCAGAATTGAAAACATTGAAGGAAGAATACAGAATTTAGAATATAGAAAACAGAACACTGAATATAGAATTTCGAATATAGAATGTAGAACAGAATTTAGAATATAGAAAAAGAATACTGAATATAGAATTTAGAAAATAGAATGTAGAACACAGATTATAGAATATAGAATAGAGAATATAGAACCCAGAACTTAGAACACGGAAAGCAGAACACAGAATTTAGAATATAGAATACAGAATACTTTATATAGAATTTAGAATATAGAATGTAGAATACAGAATATAGAATATAGACTACGGAATGCAGAATATAGTATATGGTGTATAGAATTATGAACACAAAATATAGAATATAGAATATAGAATATAGAACCCAGAATTAAGAACATGGAATTTAGAACACAGGATTTAGACTATAGAATACAAAATACTGAATTACGAATTTAGAATATAGAATGTAGAACACAGAATATGGATGTAGAATATGGAATGCAGAATATTGAATACAGAATATAGAATGTAGAACACAGAATTTAGAATATGGAAAACAGAATATAGAACCCAGAATTGAGAACATTGAAGGCAGAATACAGAATTTAGAATATAGAGAACAGAACACTGAATATAGAATTTCGAACATAGAATGTAGAACAGAATTTAGAATATAGAAAAAGAATACTGAATATAGAAATTAGAATATAGAATATAGAACACAGATTATAGAATATTGAATAGAGAATATAGAACCCAGAACTTATAACACGGAAAGCAGAACACAGAATTTAGAATATAGAATACAGAATGCTTTATATAGAATTTAGAATATAGAATGTAGAACACAGAATATAGAATATAGACTACGGAATGCAGAATATAGTATATGGAGTATAGAATTATGAACACAAATTATAGAATATAGAATAGAGAATATAGAACCCAGAATTAAGAACATGGAATTTAGAACACAGGATTTAGACTATAGAATACAAAATACTGAATTACGAATTTAGAATATAGAATGTAGAACACAGAATATGGATGTAGAATATGGAATGCAGAATATTGAATACAGAATATAGAATGTAGAACAAAGTATATAGAATTTACATTAGAGATTATAGAACCCAGTATTTAGAACATGGAATGCAGAACACAGTATTTAGAACATAGAATATAGAATACTTTATATAGAATTAAGAATATAGAATGTAGAACACAGAATATAGAATCTAGACTACGGAGTGCAGAATATAGAATATAGAATATAGAATAATGAGCACAAAATTTAGAATAGAGAATATAGAATCCAGAATTTAGAACATGGAATGCAGAACACAGAATTTAGAATATACAATACAGAATACTAAATATAGAATATGAATATACAATGTAGAACACAGAATTTAGAATATAGAATACAGAATACTGAATATAGAATTAGGAATATACAATGTAGAACGCAGAATATAGAATATAGAATACGGAATGCAGAATACAGAATACAGAATATAGAATGTAGAACACAGAATATAGAATATGGAAAACAGGATACAAAACCCAGAATTGAGAACATGGAATGCAGAACACAGAATTTAGAATATAGAAAACAGAATACTGAATATAGAATTTCGAATATAGAATGTAGAACACAGAATTTAGAATATAGAATAAAGAATACTGAATATAGAATTTAGAAGATAGAATGTTGAACACAGAATATAGAATATAGAATAGAGAATATAGAACCCAGAACTTAGAACACGGAAAGCAGACACAGAATTTAGAATATTGAATGCAGAATACTGAATATACCATTTAGAATATAGAATTTACAACACAGAATATAGAATATAGAACACAGAATTTAGAACACAAAATTTAGAACATGGAATGCAGTACACAGAATTTAAAATATAGAACTGCAATACTGAATATAGAATATGAATATACAATGTAGAACACAGAATTTAGAATATAGAATACAGAATACTGAATATCGAATTCAGAATATTGAATGCAGAACACAGAATGTAGAATATATTATGCAAAATACTGAATATAGAATTTAGAACATTGAATGCAGAACACAGAATTTAGAAACTACAATGCAGAATACTGTATATAGAATTTAGAATATAGAATGTAGAACACAGAATATAGAATATAGGATACAGAACATAGAAAGCAAAATTTAGAATATGGAATGCAGAGCACAGAATTTAGAATATAGAATACAGAATACTGAATATAGAATTTAGTATATAGAATGCAGAACACAGAATTTAGAACATAGCATGCAGAATACTGAGTATAGAATATAGAACATTGAATGCAGAACACAGAATTTAGAATATAGGATGCAGAATACTGTATATAGAATTAAGAATATAGAATGCATAACACAGTATATAGAATATAGACAAAGGAATGGGGAATATTGAATATAGAATATAGAATGTAGAACACAAAATATAGAATATAGAATAGAGAATATAGAACCCAGAATTGAGAAATTCAATGCAGAACAGAGAATTTAGAATATAGAATACAGAATACTGAAAATAGATTTAAATTTATAGACTGTAGAACAAAGAATATAGAATATAGAATAGGGAATCCAGAATATAGTTTGTAGAATATAGAATGAAGAACACAAATATAGAATATAGAATAGAGAATATAGAACCCAGAGATTAGAAAACGGAATGCAGAACACAGAATTTAGAATATAGAATACAGAATACTTAATATAAAATTTAGAATATAGAATGTAGAACACAGAGTATAAAATATAGAATACGGAATACTGAATATAGAATTTAGAATATAGAATGTAGAACACAGAATATAGAATAAAGAATATGGAAAGCAGACTATTGAATACAGAATATAGAAGAAGAACACAGAATATAGAATATAGAATAGAGTATATGAAACACAAAATTTAGAACATGGAATGCAGAACACAGAATTTAGAATATAGAATACAGAATACTGAATATAGAATTTAGAACACAGAATATGGAATGTAGAATACGGAATACAGAATAATGTAGACAGAATATACAATGTAGAACATAGAATTAAGAATATTGAAAGCAGAATACAGAACACGGAATTTAGAACATGGAATGCAGAACACAGAATTTAGAATATAGAATACAGATTACTGAATATAGAATTTAGAATATAGAAAGTAAAACACAGAATTTAGTATATAGAATAAAGAATACTGAATATAGAATTTAGAATATTGAACGTAGAACACAGATTATAGAATATAAAATACAGAATATAGAACACAAAATTTAGAACATGGAATCAGTACACAGAATATAAAATATGGAAAAACGTATACTGAATATAGAATATGAATATACAATGCAGAACACAGAATTTAGAATATAGAATACAGATTACTGAATATAGAATTCACAATATACAATTTTGAACACAGAATCTAGAATATAGAATACAGAATACTTAATATAGAATTTAGAATATACAATGTAGAACACAGAATATAGAATATAGAATACGGAATGCAGAATAAAGTACACAGTATATAGAACACGAAATTTAGAACATGAAATGCACAACACAGAATTTCTAATATAGAATAAAGTATACTGAATATTGAATTTAGAATATAGAATGTAGAACACAGTATATATAATATAGATTAGAGAATATAGAACCCAGAATTTAGAACATGGAATGCAGAAGAGAGGATTTAGAATATAGAATACCGAATACAAATATAGAATATGAATATACAATGTAGAACACAGAATTTAGAATATAGAATACAGAATACTGAATATACAATTTAGAATATACAATGTAGAACAAGGAATATAGAATATAGAATACGGAATGCAGAATATAGAATACAGAAGATAGAATAAAGAACAAAGAATATAGAATATGGAAAACAGAATACAAAACCCACAATTGAGAACATGGAATGAAGAACATAGAATATAGAATATAGAAAACCGAATACTGAATATAGAATTTCAAATATAGAATGTAGAACACAGAATTTAGAATATAGAATAAAGAATACTGAATATTGAATTTAGAATGTAGAATGTAGAACACAGTATTTAGAATATAGATTAGAGAATATAGAACCCAGAGTTTAGCACATGGAGTGCAGAAGTCAGAATTTCGAATATAGAATACAGAATACTTAATATAGAATTTAGAATATAGAATGTAGAACAGAGAATTTAGAATATAGAATACAGAATACTGAATTTCGAATTTAGAATATAGAATGTAGAACACAGAATATGGAATGTAGAATACGGAATGCAGAATATTCAATACAGAGTATAGAATGTAGAACACAGTATATAGCATATAGATTAGAGAATATAGAACCCAGAATTAAGAACATGGAATATAGAACACAGAATTTAGTATATAGAATACATAAAACAGAATTTCGAATTTAGAATATAGAATGTAGAACACAGAATATGGAATGTAGAATACGGAATGAAGAATAATGAATAGAGAATATAGACTGTAGAACACAGAATTTAGAATATGGAAAAAAGAATATATATCCCAGAATTTAAAACATGGAATGCAGAACACAGAATTTAGAATATAGAATACATATTACTGAATATAGAATTTAGAATATAGAATGTAGAACACAGAATATAGAATATAGAATATAGAATACTGAATATAGAATTTAGAATATTGAATGTAGAACACAGAATATAGAATATAGAATACAGAATATAGAACACAATAATAAAAACATGGAATGGACAACACAGAACTTAGAATATAGAATACCGAATACTGAATATAGAATTTCGAATAAAGATTGTAGAACACAGAATTTACAATATAGAATAAAGAATACTGAATATAAATTTTAGAATATAGTATGTAGAATACCGAATATAGGATATAGAATAAAGAATATAGAACCCAGAACTTAGAACGCAGAAAGCAGAACACAGAATTTAGAATATAGAGTACAGAATACTTAATATAAAATTTACAACATAGAAGGCTGAACACAGAGTATAAGATATAGAATACGGAATACTGAATATAGGATTTAGAATATAGAATATAGAACACAGAATATAGAATATAGAATACGGAATGCAGAATATAGAATACAGAATATAGAATGTAGAACACAGAATATAGAACATAGAATAGAGTATATGGAACAAAAAATATAGAACATGCAATGCAGAACACAGAATTTAGAATATAGAATACAGAATACTGAATATAGAAATAAGAATATAGAATGTAGAACACAGAATATAGTATACGGCATGCAGAATATACAATATATTATATAGACTGCAGAAAATAGAATTTAGAATATAGTATGCAGAATACTGAATATAGAATATAGAACATTGAATGCAGAACACAGAATTTAGAATATAGAATACAGATGACTGAATATAGAATTTACAATAGAGAATTTAGAACACAGAATTTAGAATATAGAATACAGAATACTCAATATCGAATTTAGAATATAGAATGTAGAACACAGAATATGGAATGTAGAATACGGAATGCCGAATATTGAATACAGTACATAGAATATAGAACACAGAATTTAGAATATGGAAAAAAGAATATATAACCCAGAATTTAGAACATGGAATGCAGAACACAGAATTTAGAATATAGAATAGAGAATACTGAATTTAGAGTTTAGAATATACAATGTAGGACACAGAATATAGAATATAGACTACGGAAAGCCGAATATAGAATATAGAATGTAGAATAATGCGCACAAAATATAGAATAGAGTATAAAGGACTCAGAATTTAGAACATGGAATTTAGAACAAAGAATATTGAATATAGAATACAGAATACTTAATATCTAATTTAGAAAATAGAATGTAGAACACAGAATATGGAATGTAGAATACGGAATTCCTAATATTGAGTACAGAATATACAATGTAGAACACAGAATTTAATATATTGAATGTAGAATATAGAACCCAGAATTTAGAACATGGAATGCGGAACAAATAATTTAGAATATAGAATACAGATTACTGAGTATAGAATTTAGAATATAGAAAGTAGAACACAGAATAAAGAGTATAGAATACAGAATATAGAACCCAAAATTTAGAACATGAAATGCAGAACAGAGAATTTAGAGTATAGAATACCGAATACAAATATAGAATATGAATATGCAATGTAGAATACAGAATTTAGAATATAGAATACAGAATACTGAATATAGGATTTAGACTATACAATGTAGAACACAGAATATAGAATATAGAATACGGAATGCAAAATATAGTATACAGAATATAGAATATAGAACACAGAATATAGAATATGGAAAACAGAATACAAAACCCAGAATTGAGAAAATGGAATGAAGAACATAGAATTTAGAATATAGAAAACAGAATACTGAATATTGAATTTCAAATATAGAATGTTGAACACAGAATTTAGAATATAGAATAAAGAATACTGAATATTGAATTTAGAATATAGAATGTAGAACACAGTATATAGAATATAGATTAGAGAATATAGAACCCAGAATTTAGCACATGAAATGCAGAACACAGAACTTAGAATATAGAATATAGAATACTGAATATAGAATTTAGAATACAGAATGTAGAACACAGAATATAGTATATAGACAACAGAATGCATAATATAGTATATAGAGTATAGAATGATGAACACAAATTATAGTATATACAATAGAGAATATAGAACCCAGAATTAAGAACATGGAATTTAGAACACAGAATTTAGAATATAGAATACAGAATACTGAATTTCGTATTTAGAATATAGAATGTAGAACACAGAATATGGAATGAAGGATACGAAATGCAGAATATTGAATACAGAATATAGAATGTAGAACACAGTGTATAGAATATAGATTAGAGAATATAGAAACCAGAATTTAGAACATGGAATGGAGAACACACAATATAGAATATAGAATATAGAATACTGAATATAGAATTTAGAATATAGAATTTAGAACACAGAATATCGAATGTAGAATACGGAATGCAAAATATTGTATACAGAATATACAATGTAGAACACAGAATTTAGAATATGGAAAGCAGAATATAGAACACGGAATTAAAACATGGAATGTGGAAAACAGAATTTATTATATAGAATACAGTATACTGAATATCGAATTTAGAATATAGAATGTAGAACACAGAATATGGAATGTAGAATACGGAATGCAGAATATTGAATACAGAATATAGAATTTAGAACACAGAATTAAGAATATAGATTATATAATACTGAATATAGAATTTAGAATATAGAATGTAGAACACAGAATATAGAGTATAGAATACAGAATATAGAACCCAAAATTTAGAACATGGAATGAAGAACAGAGGATTTAGAATATAGAATACCGAATACAAATATACAATATGAATATACAATGTAGAACACAGAATTTAGAATATAGTTTAGAGAATAAAGAACATAGAATTTAGCACATGGAATGCAGAAAACAGAACACTGAATATAGAATTTAGAATATAGAATGTAGAACACAGAATATAGAATATAGACAACGGAATGCAGAATGTAGAATATAGAGTATAGAATGATGAATACAAATTATAGAATATAGAATAGAGAATATAGAACCCAAAATTAAGAACATGGAATGTAGAACACACAAATTAGGATATAGAATCCAGAATATTGAATTTCGAGTTTAGAATATAGAATGTAGAACATAGAATATGGAATGTAGAGTACGGAATGCAGAATATTGAATACAGAATATAGAATATAGAACACAGAATTTAAAATATGGAAAAAGGAATATATAACCCAGAATTTAGAACATGGAATGCAGAACACAGAATTTAGAATATAGAATACAGATTACTGAATATAGAATTTAGAATATAGAATGTAGAACACAGAATATAGAATAAAGAATATGGAAAGCAGACTATTGAATACAGAATATAGAAGAAGAACACAGAATATAGAATATAGAATAGAGTATATGAAACACAAAATTTAGAACATGGAATGCAGAACACAGAATTTAGAATATAGAATACAGAATACTGAATATAGAATTTAGAACACAGAATATGGAATGTAGAATACGGAATACAGAATAATGTAGACAGAATATACAATGTAGAACATAGAATTAAGAATATTGAAAGCAGAATACAGAACACGGAATTTAGAACATGGAATGCAGAACACAGAATTTAGAATATAGAATACAGATTACTGAATATAGAATTTAGAATATAGAAAGTAAAACACAGAATTTAGTATATAGAATAAAGAATACTGAATATAGAATTTAGAATATTGAACGTAGAACACAGATTATAGAATATAAAATACAGAATATAGAACACAAAATTTAGAACATGGAAACAGTACACAGAATATAAAATATGGAAAAACTTATACTGAATATAGAATATGAATATACAATGCAGAACACAGAATTTAGAATATAGAATACAGATTACTGAATATAGAATTTACAATATACAATTTTGAACACAGAATCTAGAATATAGAATACAGAATACTTAATATAGAATTTAGAATATACAATGTAGAACACAGAATATAGAATATAGAATACGGAATGCAGAATTAAGTACACAGTATATAGAACACGAAATTTAGAACATGAAATGCACAACACAGAATTTCTAATATAGAATAAAGTATACTGAATATTGAATTTAGAATATAGAATGTAGAACACAGTATATATAATATAGATTAGAGAATATAGAACCCAGAATTTAGAACTTGGAATGCAGAACACAGAATTTAGAATATAGAATACAGAATACTGAATATTGAATTTAGAATATAGAATATAGGACACAGAGTAAAGAATATAGAATACGGAATACTGAATATAGAATATAGAATATAGAATATAGAACATAAAATATAGAACATAGTTTATGGAATGCAGAATTTAGAATACAGAATATAGAATGTAGAACACAGAATATAGAATATCGAATACAGTATATGGAACGCAAAATTTAGAAAATGGAATTCAGAACACACAATATAGGGTATAGAATACAGAATACTGAATTTAGAATTTAGAATATTGAATTTAGAACACAGAATATGGAATGTAAAATACGGAATGCAGAATATTGTATACAGAATATACAATGTAGAACACAGAATTTAGAATATGGAAAGCAGAATATAGAACACGGAATTAAAACATGGAATGTAGAAAACAGAATTTATTATATAGAATACAGTATACTGAATATCGAATTTAGAATATAGTATGTAGAACACAGAGTATGGAATGTAGAATATGGAATGCAGAATATTGATTACAGAATATAGAATGTAGAACATAGAATTTAGTATATAGATTATATAATACTGAATATACAATTTAGAATATAGAATGTAGAACACAGAATATAGAGTATAGAATACAGAATATAGAACCCAAAATTTAGAACATGGAATGCAGAAGAGAGGATTTAGAATATAGAATACCGAATACAAATATAGAATATGAATATACAATGTAGAACACAGAATTTAGAATATAGAATACAGAATACTGAATATACAATTTAGAATATACAATGTAGAACAAGGAATATAGAATATAGAATACGGAATGCAGAATATAGAATACAGAAGATAGAATAAAGAACAAAGAATATAGAATATGGAAAACAGAATACAAAACTCAAAATTGAGAACATGGAATGAAGAACATAGAATATAGAATATAGAAAAACGAATACTGAATATAGAATTTCAAATATAGAATGTAGAACACAGAATTTAGAATATAGAATAAAGAATACTGAATATTGAATTTAGAATGTAGAATGTAGAACACAGTATTTAGAATATAGATTAGAGAATATAGAACCCAGAGTTTAGCACATGGAGTGCAGAAGTCAGAATTTCGAATATAGAATACAGAATACTTAATATAGAATTTAGAATATAGAATGTAGAACAGAGAATTTAGAATATAGAATACAGAATACTGAATTTCGAATTTAGAATATAGAATGTAGAACACAGAATATGGAATGTAGAATACGGAATGCAGAATATTGAATACAGAGTATAGAATGTAGAACACAGTATATAGCATATAGATTAGAGAATATAGAACCCAGAATTAAGAACATGGAATATAGAACACAGAATTTAGTATATAGAATACATAAAACATAATTTCGAATTTAGAATATAGAATGTAGAACACAGAATATGGAATGTAGAATACGGAATGAAGAATAATGAATAGAGAATATAGACTGTAGAACACAGAATTTAGAATATGGAAAAAAGAATATATATCCCAGAATTTAAAACATGGAATGCAGAACACAGAATTTAGAATATAGAATACATATTACTGAATATAGAATTTAGAATATAGAATGTAGAACACAGAATATAGAATATAGAATATAGAATACTGAATATAGAATTTAGAATATTGAATGTAGAACACAGAATATAGAATATAGAATACAGAATATAGAACACAATATTAAAAACATGGAATGGACAACACAGAACTTAGAATATAGAATACCGAATACTGAATATAGAATTTCGAATAAAGATTGTAGAACACAGAATTTACAATATAGAATAAAGAATACTGAATATAAATTTTAGAATATAGTATGTAGAATACCGAATATAGGATATAGAATAAAGAATATAGAACCCAGAACTTAGAACGCAGAAAGCAGAACACAGAATTTAGAATATAGAGTACTGAATACTTAATATAAAATTTACAATATAGAAGGCTGAACACAGAGTATAAGATATAGAATACGGAATACTGAATATAGGATTTAGAATATAGAATATAGAACACAGAATATAGAATATAGAATACGGAATGCAGAATATAGAATACAGAATATATAATGTAGAACACAGAATATAGAACATAGAATAGAGTATATGGAACAAAAAATATAGAACATGCAATGCAGAACACAGAATTTAGAATATAGAATACAGAATACTGAATATAGAAATAAGAATATAGAATGTAGAACACAGAATATAGTATACGGCATGCAGAATATACAATATATTATATAGACTGCAGAAAATAGAATTTAGAATATAGTATGCAGAATACTGAATATAGAATATAGAACATTGAATGCAGAACACAGAATTTAGAATATAGAATACAGATTACTGAATATAGAATTTACAATAGAGAATTTAGAACACAGAATTTAGAATATAGAATACAGAATACTCAATATCGAATTTAGAATATAGAATGTAGAACACAGAATATGGAATATAGAATACGGAATGCCGAATATTGAATACAGTACATAGAATATAGAACACAGAATTTAGAATATGGAAAAAAGAATATATAACCCAGAATTTAGAACATGGAATGCAGAACACAGAATTTAGAATATAGAATAGAGAATACTGAATTTAGAGTTTAGAATATACAATGTAGGACACAGAATATAGAATATAGACTACGGAAAGCCGAATATAGAATATAGAATGTAGAATAATGCGCACAAAATATAGAATAGAGTATAAAGGACTCAGAATTTAGAACATGGAATTTAGAACAAAGAATATT
The DNA here is from genome assembly GCF_048564905.1 of Vicugna pacos. Classification (NCBI taxonomy): domain Eukaryota; kingdom Metazoa; phylum Chordata; class Mammalia; order Artiodactyla; family Camelidae; genus Vicugna; species Vicugna pacos. Next base: position 5,347,487 of record NW_027328737.1, read on the forward strand.
GAATATAGAATACAGAATACTTAATATCTAATTTAGAAAATAGAATGTAGAACACAGAATATGGAATGTAGAATACGGAATTCCTAATATTGAGTACAGAATATACAATGTAGAACACAGAATTTAATATATTGAATGTAGAATATAGAACCCAGAATTTAGAACATGGAATGCGGAACAAATAATTTAGAATATAGAATACAGATTACTGAGTATAGAATTTAGAATATAGAAAGTAGAACACAGAATAAGGAGTATAGAATACAGAATATAGAACCCAAAATTTAGAACATGGAATGCAGAACAGAGAATTTAGAGTATAGAATACCGAATACAAATATAGAATATGAATATGCAATGTAGAATACAGAATTTAGAATATAGAATACAGAATACTGAATATAGGATTTAGACTATACAATGTAGAACACAGAATATAGAATATAGAATACGGAATGCAAAATATAGTATACAGAATATAGAATATAGAACACAGAATATAGAATATGGAAAACAGAATACAAAACCCAGAATTGAGAAAATGGAATGAAGAACATAGAATTTAGAATATAGAAAACAGAATACTGAATATTGAATTTCAAATATAGAATGTTGAACACAGAATTTAGAATATAGAATAAAGAATACTGAATATTGAATTTAGAATATAGAATGTAGAACACAGTATATAGAATATAGATTAGAGAATATAGAACCCAGAATTTAGCACATGGAATGCAGAACACAGAACTTAGAATATAGAATATAGAATACTGAATATAGAATTTAGAATACAGAATGTAGAACACAGAATATAGAATATAGACAACGGAATGCATAATATAGTATATAGAGTATAGAATGATGAACACAAATTATAGTATATACAATAGAGAATATAGAACCCAGAATTAAGAACATGGAATTTAGAACACAGAATTTAGAATATAGAATACAGAATACTGAATTTCGTATTTAGAATATAGAATGTAGAACACAGAATATGGAATGAAGGATACGAAATGCAGAATATTGAATACAGAATATAGAATGTAGAACACAGTATATAGAATATAGATTAGAGAATATAGAAACCAGAATTTAGAACATGGAATGGAGAACACACAATATAGAATATAGAATATAGAATACTGAATATAGAATTTAGAATATAGAATTTAGAACACAGAATATCGAATGTAGAATACGGAATGCAAAATATTGTATACAGAATATACAATGTAGAACACAGAATTTAGAATATGGAAAGCAGAATATAGAACACGGAATTAAAACATGGAATGTGGAAAACAGAATTTATTATATAGAATACAGTATACTGAATATCGAATTTAGAATATAGAATGTAGAACACAGAATATGGAATGTAGAATACGGAATGCAGAATATTGAATACAGAATATAGAATTTAGAACACAGAATTAAGAATATAGATTATATAATACTGAATATAGAATTTAGAATATAGAATGTAGAACACAGAATATAGAGTATAGAATACAGAATATAGAACCCAAAATTTAGAACATGGAATGAAGAACAGAGGATTTAGAATATAGAATACCGAATACAAATATACAATATGAATATACAATGTAGAACACAGAATTTAGAATATAGATTAGAGAATATAGAACATAGCATTTAGCACATGGAATGCAGAAAACAGAACACTGAATATAGAATTTAGAATATAGAATGTAGAACACAGAATATAGAATATAGACAACGGAATGCAGAATGTAGAATATAGAGTATAGAATGATGAATACAAATTATAGAATATAGAATAGAGAATATAGAACCCAAAATTAAGAACATGGAATGTAGAACACACAAATTAGGATATAGAATCCAGAATATTGAATTTCGAGTTTAGAATATAGAATGTAGAACATAGAATATGGAATGTAGAGTACGGAATGCAGAATATTGAATACAGAATATAGAATATAGAACACAGAATTTAAAATATGCAAAAAGGTATATATAACCCAGAATTTAGAACATGGAATGCAGAACACAGAATTTAGAATATAGAATACAGATTACTGAATATAGAATTTAGAATATAGAATGTTGAACACAGAATATAGAATATAGAGTATAGAATACTGAATATAGAATATAGAATATAGAATGTAGATCAGAGAATATAGAATATAGAATAAAAATATAGAACAGAAAATTTATAACTTGGAATGGACAACACAGAACGTAGAATATAGAATACAGAATATTGAATTTCGAATTTAGAATATAGAAAGTAGAACACAGAATATGGAATGAAGGATACGAAATGCAGAATATTGAATACCTAATATAGAATGTAGAACACAGTATATAGAATATAGATTAGAGAATATAGAACCCAGAATTTAGCACATGGAATGCAAAAGTCAGAATTTCGAATATAGAATATAGAATACAGTATACTGAATATAGAATTTAGAATATAGAATGTAGAACACAGAATATAGAATATAGACTACGGAATGCAGAATATAGTTTATAGAATATACAATGATGAACACAAATTATAGAATATAGAATAGAGAATATAGAACCCAGAATTAAGAACATGGAATATAGAACACAGAATTTATTATATAGAATACATAACTCAGAATTTCGAATTTAGAATATAGAATGTAGAACACAGAATATGGAATGTAGAATATGGAATGCAGAATATTGGATACAGAATATAGAATGTAGAACACAGAATTTAAAATATGGAAAAAGGAATAAATAACCCAGATTTTAGAACATGGAATGCAGAACACAGAATTTAGAATATAGAATACAGATTACTGAATATAGAATATAGAATATAGAATGTAGAACACAGACTGTAGAATATAGAGTATAGAATCTGAATATAGAATTTAGAATATAGAATGTAGAACACAGAATATAGAATATAGAATAGAGTATATGGAACGCAAAATTTAGAACATGGAATGCAGAAGACAGAATTTAGAATATAGAATACAGAATACTGAATATAGAATTTAGAATATAAAATGTAGAACACAGAATATAGAATATAGACAACGGAATGCAGAATTTAGAATAAAGAGTATAGAATGATGAACACAAATTATAGAATATAGAATAGAGAATATAGAACCCAGAATTAAGAACATGGAATATAGAACACAGAATTTAGAATATAGAATACAGAATATTGAATTTCGAGTTTAGAATATAGAATGTAGAACATAGAATATGGAATGTAGAATACGGAATGCTTAATATTGAATACAGAATATAGAACGTAGAAGACAGTATAGAGAATATAGATTAAAGAATATAGAAACCCGAATTTAGAACACGGAATGCAGAACACAGAATTTACAATATAGAATAAAGATTACTGAATATAGAATTTAGAATACTGAATGCAGAACACAGAATATAGAATATAGAATAAAGAATATAGAACACAAAATTTAGAACATGAAAAACACAACACAGAATTTAGAATATAGAATACCGAATACTGAATATACAATATGAATATACAATGTAGAACACAGAATTAAGAATAGAGAATACAGAATACATAATATAGAATTTAGAATATACAAGGTAGAACACAGAATATAGAATATAGAATACAGAATGAAGAATATAGAACTCAGAATATAGAACACGAAATTTAGAACATGGAATGCACAACACAGAATATATAATATAGAATAAAGTATACTGTATATTGAATTAGGAATATAGAATGTAGAACACAGTATATAGAATATAGATTAGAGAATATAGAACCCAGAATTTAGAACTTGGAATGCAGAACACAGAATTTAGAATATAGAATAAAGAATACTGAATATAGGATTTCGAATATAGAATATAGAACACAGAGTATAGAATATAGAATACGGAATACTGAATATAGAATATAGAATATAGAATGTAGAACACAAAATATACAATATAGAATATGGAATGCAGAATTTAGAATACAGAATATAGAATGTAGAACACAGAATATAGACTATAGAATAGATTATATGGAACGCAAAATTTAGAACATGGAATGCAGAACACACAATATAGAATATAGAATACAGAATACTGAATATAGAATTTAGAATATAGAATTTAGAACACAGAATATGGAATGTAGAATACGGAATGCAAAATATTGTATACAGAATATACAATGCAGAACACAGAATTTTGAATATGGAAAGCAGAATATAGAACACGGAATTAAAACATGGAATGTAGAAAACAGAATTTATTATATAGAATACAGTATACTGAATATCGAATTTAGAATATAGAATGTAGAACACAGAATATGGAATGTAGAATACGGAATGCAGAATATTGAATACAGAATATAGAATGTAGAACACAGAAATTAGAGTATAGAGTATATAATACTGAATATAGAATTTAGAATATAGAATGTAGAACACAGAATAAAGAGTATAGAATACAGAATATAGAACCCAAAATTGAGAACATGGAATGCAGAACAGAGGATTTAGAATATAGAATACCGAATACAAATATAGAATATGAATATACAATGTAGAACACAGAAATTAGAATATAGAATACAGAACACTGAATATAAAATTCAGAATATACAATGTAGAACAATGAATATAGGATATAGAGTACAGAATGCAGAATATAGAATACAGAAGTTAGAATATAGAACACAGAATATAGAAAATGGAAAACAGAATACAAAACCCAGAATTGAGAAGATGGAATGAAGAACATAGAATTTAGAAATAAAAAACAGAATACTGAATATAGAATTTCAAATATAGAATGTTGAACACAGAATTTAGGATATAGAATAAAGAATACTGAATATTGAATTTAGAATGTAGAATGTAGAACACAGAATATGGAATGTAGAATACGGAATGCAAAATATTGTATACAGAATATACAATGCAGAACACAGAATTTAGAATATGGAAAGCAGAATATAGAACACGAAATTAAAACATGGAATGTAGAAAACAGAATTTATTATATAGAATACAGTATTCTGAATATCGAATTTAGAATATAGAATGTAGAACACAGAATATGGAATGTAGAATACGGAATGCAGAATATTGAATACAGAATATAGAATGTAGAACACAGAATTTAGAATATAGAATATGGAATGCAGAATATAGAATACAGAATATTGAATGTAGAACACAGAATTTAGAATATGGAAACCAGAATATAGAACCCAGAATTAAAAACATGGAATGTAGAACACAGAATTTAGAATATAGAATACAGAATACTGAATTTCGAATTTAGAATATAGAAAGTAGAACACAGAATATGGAATGAAGGATACGAAATGCAGAATATTGAATACAGAATATAGAATGTAGAACACAGTATATAGAATATAGATTAGAGAATATAGAAACCAGAATTTAGAACATGGAATGCAGAACACAGAATTTAGAATATAGAATACAAAATAATTTATATACAATTTAGAATATTAAATGTAGAACACAGAATATAGAATGTAGACTACGGAATGCAGAATATAGGATATATTATACAGAATGATGAACACAAATTATAGGATATAGAATAGAGAATATAGAACTCAGAATTAAGAACATGGAATCTAGAACACAGAATTAAGGATATAGAATATAGAATACTGAATATAGAATTTAGAATATAGAATGTAGAACACAGAATATAGAGTATAGAATGCAGAATATAGAACCCAAAATTTAGAACATTGAATGCACAACACAGAATTTAGAATATAGAATACCGAATACTGAATAGAGAATATGAACATAAAATGTAGTACACAGAATTTAGAATACAGAATACTGAATATAGAATATTAATATACAATATAGAACCCAGAATTTAGAATATGGAAAGCAGAATATAGAACACGGAATGAAAACATGGAATGTAGAAAACAGAATTTATTATATAGAATACAGTATACTGAATATCGAATTTAGAATATAGAATGTAGAACACAGAATATGGAATGTAGAATACGGAATGCTGAATATTGAATACAGATTAGAGAATGTAGAACACAGAATTTACAATATAGTGTATATAATACTGAATATAGAATTTAGAATATAGAATGTAGAACACAGAATATAGAGTATAGAAAACAGAATATAGAACCCAAAATTTAGAACATGGAATGCAGAACAGAGGATTTAGAATATAGAATACCGAATACAAATATAGAATATGAATATACAATGTAGAAAACAGAATTTAGAATATAGAATACAGAATACTGAATACAGAAATTAGAACATAGAATGCGGAACACAGCAATTAGAATATAGAATACAAATACTGAATACAGATTTTAAAACATGGAATGCAGAAACCAGAATATAGAATTTAGAATATGTAATACTGATTATAGAATTAAGAATGTAGAATGAAGAACAGAGAATATAGAATATAGAGTATAGTATATAGAATCCAGAATTAGAACATGGAATGCAGAAAACAGTATTTAGAATATAGAATACAGAATACTGAAGATAGAAATTAGAATATACAATGTAGAACACAGAGTATAGAATATAGAATACGGAATAATGAATATAGGATTTAGATTATAGAATGTAGGACCCAGAATATAGAATGTAGAAAACGGAAAGCAAAATATAGAATACAGAATACAGAATGTAGAACACACAATGTAGAATATGGAAAACAGAATACAAAACCGAGAATTTAGAACATGGAATGCAGAACACAGAGTTTTGAATATAGAATACAGAATACTGAATATAAAATTTTGAATATAGAATGTAGAACACAGAATATGGAATGTACAGTATGGAATGCAGAATATTGAATACACAATATAGAATGTAGAACACAGAATTTAAAATATAGAGTATAGAATACTGAAAATAGAATTTAGTATATAGAATGAAGAACACAGAAAATAGAATATAGAATACAGAATATAGAACCCAAAATTTAGAACATGGAATTCAGAACAGAGAATTTAGAATATAGAATAAAGAATACTGAATATAGAATTTAGAATATACAATGTAGAACACAGAATATAGAATATAGAATACGGAATGCAGAATAAAGTATACAGAAGATAGAATATAGAACACAGAATATAGAATATGGAAAACAAAATACAAAACCCAGAATTGAGAACATGGAGTGAAGAACACAGAATTTAGAATATAGAAAACAGAATACTGAATATAGAATTTCAAATATAGAATGTTGAACACAGAATTTAGAATATAGGATAAAGAATACTGAATATTGAATTTAGAATATAGAATGTAGAACACAGTATTTAGAATATAGATTAGAGAATATAGAAACCACAATTTAGAACATGGAAGGCAGAACACAGAATTTAGAATATAGAATACAGAATACTGAATATAGTATTTAGAATATAGAATGTAGAACACAGAATATAGAATATAGACTACGGAATGCAGAATATAGAATATAGAGTATAGAATGATGAACACAAATTATAGAATATAGAATAGAGAATATAGAACCCAGAATTAAGAACATGGAATGTAGAACACAGAATTTAGAATATAGAATACAGAATACATAATTTCGAATTTAGATATAGAATGTAGAACACAGAATATGGAAGGTAGATTATGGAATGCAGAATATTGAATACAGGATATAGAATGTAGAACACAGAATTTAGAATATGTAAAACAGAATACAGAACCCACAATTTAGAACATTGAATGCAGAACACAGAATTTAGAATATAGAATACAGATTACTGAATATGGAATTTAGAACATATAATGTAGAACAGAGAATTTAGAATATAGAATACAGAATACTGAATATAGAATTTTGAATATCGAATGTAGAACTCAGAATATAGAATATAGACTATGGATGCAGAATAAAAAATATAGAGTATAGAATGTAGAACACAAATATAGAAAATAGAATAGTGAATATAGAACCCAGAAATTAGAACACGGAATGCAGGTCACAGAATTTTGAATATAGAATACAGAATACTTAATATAAATTTAAATATAGAATGTAGAACACAGGGTATAGAATATAGAATATGGAATACTGAATATAGAATTTAGAATATAGAATGTAGAACACAGAATATAGAATGCGGAAAGCATAATATACAATACAGAATATAGAATGCAGACCACAGAATATAGAATATGGGAAACAGAATACAGAACTCAGAATTTAGAACATGGAATGCAGAACACAAAATTTAGAATATAGTATACAGAATACTCAATATAGAATTTAGAACATTGAATGCAGAACATAGAATTTAGAATATAGAATTCAGAATAATGTATATAGAATTCAGAATACATAATGAATAACACAGAATATAGAATATAGACTACGGAATCGAAAATAAAGGAGGTTGAATATAGAATGAAGAACACAAAATATTGAATAAAGAATACAGAATATAGAAACGAGAATTTAGAAATGGAATGCGGGTCAGAGGATTTAGAATATAGAATACAGTATACTGAATAAAGATTTTAGAATATTGAATGTAAAACACAGAATATAGAATATAGAATAGGGAATGCAGAATATAGTATGTAGAATATAGAATGAAGAACACAAATATACAATATATAATAGTGAATATAGAACCCAGAACTTAGAACAAGGAAAGCAGAACACAGAATTTAGACTATAGAATACATAATACTTAATATAAAATTAGGAATACAGAATTTTGAACACAGAGAATAGAATATAGAATACGGAATACTGAATATAGAATTTAGAATATAGAATGTAGAACAGGAAATAAAATATTCAATACGGAATGCAGAATATAGAATACAGAATATAGAATGTAGAACACAGAATATAGAATATAGACTACAGAATGCAGAATATAGAATATAGAATATAGAATGATGAACACAAATTATAAAATATAGAATAGAGAATATAGAACCCATAATTAGGAACATGGAATGTAGAACACAGAATTAAGAATACAGAATGCAAAATAATGAATTTCGAATTTGGAACATAGAATGTATTACACAGAATATGGAATGTAAAATACGGAATGCAGAATATTGAATACAGAATATAGAATGTAGAACACAGTATATAGAATATAGATTAGAGAATATAGAACCCAAAATTGAGAACATGCAATGCAGAACACATTATTTAGAATAAAGAAAACCGAATACTGAATATAGAACTTCGAATATAGAATGTAGAACACAGAATTTAGAATATAGAATACAGATTACTTAATATAGAATTTAGAATATAGAATATAGAACACAGAATTTAAAATATAGAGTATAGAATACTGAATATAGAATTCAGAATATGGAATGTAGAACACAGAATATAGAATATAGAACAAAGAATATAGAACACAAAATTTAGAACATGATATGCACAACACAGAATTTAGAATATAGAATAAGGAATACTGAATATAGAATATAGAATATGAATATACAATGTAGAACACAGAATTTAGAATATAGAATAAAGAATACTGAATATAGAATTTAGAATATAGAATGTAGAACATAGAACATAGAATATAGAATAGAGAATATAGAACCCAGAAATTAGAACACGGAAAGCAGACACAGAATTTAGAATACAGAATACAGAATACTTTATATAAAATTTACAATATAGAATGTTAAACACAGATTATACAATATAGAATACGGAATACTGAATATACAATTTAAATATAGAATGCAGAACACAGAATATAGAACATTGGGTAGAGTGTATGGAAGAAAATAATTAGAACATGGAAAGCACAACACAGAATTTAGAATATAGAATACAGAATACTGAATATAGAATAATGAATATAGAATGTAGAACACAGAATATAGTATATGGCATGCAGAATATACAATACATAATATAGAATGCAGAAAACAGAATTTAGAATATAGTATGCAGAATACTGAATATAGAATATAGAATATTGAATGCAGAACACACAATTTAGAATATAGAATACAGATTACTGAATATAGAATATATAATATAGAATTTAGAACACAGAATTTAGAATATCGAATACAGAATACTGAATATAGAATTTAGAATATAGAATGTAGAACACAGAATGAAGAATATAGACTACGGATTGCTGAATATAGAATATAGAATGTAGAATAATCAGCACAAAATATAGATTAGAGAATATAGAACCCAGAATTTAGAACATGGAATGTAGAACACAGAATATAGAATATAGACTACAGAATACTTAATATCGAATTTAGAAAATAGAATGTAGAACACAGAATATGGAATGTAGAGTATAGAATACTGAATATAGAATTTTGAATCTACAATGTAGAACACAGAATATAGCATATAGAATAGAGAATATAGAACCCAGAATTTAGAACTTGGAATGCAGAACACAGAATTTAGATTATAGAATACAGAATACTGAATATAGAAATTAGAATATAGAATGTAGAACACAGAATATAGAATATAGGCTACAGAATGCAGAATATAGAACATAGTATATAGAATGATGAACACAAAATATAGAATATAGAACCCAGAATTAAGTACATGGAATGTAGAACACAGAATTTAGAATATAGATCACAGAATACTGAATATCGAATTTAGAATATAGAATGTAGAACACAGAATATGGAATGTAGAATACAGAATGCAAAATATTGAATACATAATATAGAATGTAGAACACAGAATTAATAATATAGTATATAGAAAAGTGAATAAAGAATTTAGAATATAGATTGTAGAACACAGAATATAGAATATATGATAAAGAATAAAGAACCCATAATTTAGAACATGGAATGCAGAACACAGAATTTAGAATATAGGATACCGAATACTAAATATAGAATATGAATATACAATGTAGAACACAGAACTTAGAATATAGAATACAGAATACTGAATATAGAATTAGGAATATACAATGTAGAACACAGAATATAGAATACAGAATACCAAATGCAGAATACTGAATACAGAATATAGAATGTAGAACACAGAATATATTATATGGAAAACAGAATACAAAACCCAGAACTTAGAAAACGGAAAGCAGACACAGAATTTAGAATATAGAATACAGAATACTTAATATAAAATTTACAGTATAGAATTTGATCACAGAGTATAGAATATAGAATACGGAGTACTGAATATAGAATTTAGAAGATAGAATGTAGAACACAGAATATAGAGTATACAATACAGAATATAGAACCCAAAATTTAGAACATGGAATAAAGAACAGAGGATTTAGAATATAGAATACCGAATACAAATATAGAATATGAATGTACAATGTAGAACACAGAATTTAGAATATAGAATAGAGAATACTGAATATACAATTTAGAATATACAGTGTAGAACAATGAATATAGAATATAGAGTACGGAATGCAAAATAAAGAATACAGAAGTTTGAATATAGAACACAGAATATAGAATATGGAAAACAGAATACAAAACCCAGAATTGAGAACATGGAATTAAGAACATAGAATTTAGAATATAGAAAACAGAATACTGAATATAGAATTTCAAATATAGAATGTTGAACACAGAATATAGAATATAGAATAAAGAATACTGAGTATTGAATTTAGAATGTAGAATGTAGAACACAGAATTTAGAATATAGATTGGAGAATATAGAACAAAGAATTTAGCACATGGAATGCAGAAGACAGAATTTAGAATATAGAATACAGAATACTGAATATAGAATTTAGAATATAGAATTTAGAACACAGAATATGGAATGTAGAATACGGAATGCAAAATATTGTATACAGAATATACAATGTAGAACACAGAATTTAGAATATGGAAAGCAGAATATAGAACACGGAATTAAAACATGGAATGTAGAAAACAGAATTTATTATATAGAATACACTATACTGAATATAGAATTTAGAATATAGAATGTAGAACACAGAATATGGAATGTAGAATACGGAAAGCACAATATTGAATACAGAATATAGAATGCAGAACACATAATTTAGAATAAAGAAAACTGAATACTGAATATAGAATTTCGAATATAGAATGTAGAACACAGAATTAAGAATATAGAATACAGATTACTTAATATAGAATTTAGAATATAGAATATAGATCACAGAATTTAAAATATAGAGTATAGAATACTGAATATAGAATTCAGAATATAGAATGTAGAACACAGAATATAGAATATAGAACAAAGAATATAGAACACAAAATTTAGAACATGATATGCACAACACAGAATTTAGAATATAGAATAAGGAATACTGAATATAGAATATAGAATATGAATATACAATGTAGAACACAGAATTTAGAATATAGAATAAAGAATACTGAATATAGAATTTAGAATATAGAATGTAGAACACAGAACATAGAATATAGAATAGAGAATATAGAACCCAGAAATTAGAACACGGAAAGCAGACACAGAATTTTGAATACAGAATACAGAATACTTTATATAAAATTTACAATATAGAATGTTAAACACAGAGTATACAATATAGAATACGGAATACTGAATATACAATTTAAATATAGAATGCAGAACACAGAATATAGAACATTGGGTAGAGTGTATGGAAGAAAATAATTAGAACATGGAATGCACAACACAGAATTTAGAATATAGAATACAGAATACTGAATATAGAATAATGAATATAGAATGTAGAACACAGAATATAGTATATGGCATGCAGAATATACAATACATAATATAGAATGCAGAAAACAGAATTTAGAATATAGTATGCAGAATACTGAATATAGAATATAGAATATTGAATGCAGAACACACAATTTAGAATATAGAATACAGATTACTGAATATAGAATATATAATATAGAATTTAGAACACAGAATTTAGAATATCGAATACAGAATACTGAATATAGAATTTAGAATATAGAATGTAGAACACAGAATGAAGAATATAGACTAAGGATTGCTGAATATAGAATATAGAATGTAGAATAATCAGCACAAAATATAGATTAGAGAATATAGAACCCAGAATTTAGAACATGGAATGTAGAACACAGAATATAGAATATAGACTACAGAATACTTAATATCGAATTTAGAAAATAGAATGTAGAACACAGAATATGGAATGTAGAGTATAGAATACTGAATATAGAATTTTGAATCTACAATGTAGAACACAGAATATAGCATATAGAATAGAGAATATAGAACCCAGAATTTAGAACTTGGAATGCAGAACACAGAATTTAGATTATAGAATACAGAATACTGAATATAGAAATTAGAATATAGAATGTAGAACACAGAATATAGAATATAGGCTACAGAATGCAGAATATAGAACATAGTATATAGAATGATGAACACAAAATATAGAATATAGAACCCAGAATTAAGTACATGGAATGTAGAACACAGAATTTAGAATATAGATCACAGAATACTGAATATCGAATTTAGAATATAGAATGTAGAACACAGAATATGGAATGTAGAATACAGAATGCAAAATATTGAATACATAATATAGAATGTAGAACACAGAATTAATAATATAGTATATAGAAAAGTGAATAAAGAATTTAGAATATAGATTGTAGAACACAGAATATAGAATATATGATAAAGAATAAAGAACCCATAATTTAGAACATGGAATGCAGAACACAGAATTTAGAATATAGGATACCGAATACTAAATATAGAATATGAATATACAATGTAGAACACAGAACTTAGAATATAGAATACAGAATACTGAATATAGAATTAGGAATATACAATGTAGAACACAGAATATAGAATACAGAATACCAAATGCAGAATACTGAATACAGAATATAGAATGTAGAACACAGAACATAGAATATAGAATAGAGAATATAGAACCCAGAAATTAGAACACGGAAAGCAGACACAGAATTTAGAATACAGAATACAGAATACTTTATATAAAATTTACAATATAGAATGTTAAACACAGATTATACAATATAGAATACGGAATACTGAATATACAATTTAAATATAGAATGCAGAACACAGAATATAGAACATTGGGTAGAGTGTATGGAAGAAAATAATTAGAACATGGAAAGCACAACACAGAATTTAGAATATAGAATACAGAATACTGAATATAGAATAATGAATATAGAATGTAGAACACAGAATATAGTATATGGCATGCAGAATATACAATACATAATATAGAATGCAGAAAACAGAATTTAGAATATAGTATGCAGAATACTGAATATAGAATATAGAATATTGAATGCAGAACACACAATTTAGAATATAGAATACAGATTACTGAATATAGAATATATAATATAGAATTTAGAACACAGAATTTAGAATATCGAATACAGAATACTGAATATAGAATTTAGAATATAGAATGTAGAACACAGAATGAAGAATATAGACTACGGATTGCTGAATATAGAATATAGAATGTAGAATAATCAGCACAAAATATAGATTAGAGAATATAGAACCCAGAATTTAGAACATGGAATGTAGAACACAGAATATAGAATATAGACTACAGAATACTTAATATCGAATTTAGAAAATAGAATGTAGAACACAGAATATGGAATGTAGAGTATAGAATACTGAATATAGAATTTTGAATCTACAATGTAGAACACAGAATATAGCATATAGAATAGAGAATATAGAACCCAGAATTTAGAACTTGGAATGCAGAACACAGAATTTAGATTATAGAATACAGAATACTGAATATAGAAATTAGAATATAGAATGTAGAACACAGAATATAGAATATAGGCTACAGAATGCAGAATATAGAACATAGTATATAGAATGATGAACACAAAATATAGAATATAGAACCCAGAATTAAGTACATGGAATGTAGAACACAGAATTTAGAATATAGATCACAGAATACTGAATATCGAATTTAGAATATAGAATGTAGAACACAGAATATGGAATGTAGAATACAGAATGCAAAATATTGAATACATAATATAGAATGTAGAACACAGAATTAATAATATAGTATATAGAAAAGTGAATAAAGAATTTAGAATATAGATTGTAGAACACAGAATATAGAATATATGATAAAGAATAAAGAACCCATAATTTAGAACATGGAATGCAGAACACAGAATTTAGAATATAGGATACCGAATACTAAATATAGAATATGAATATACAATGTAGAACACAGAACTTAGAATATAGAATACAGAATACTGAATATAGAATTAGGAATATACAATGTAGAACACAGAATATAGAATACAGAATACCAAATGCAGAATACTGAATACAGAATATAGAATGTAGAACACAGAATATATTATATGGAAAACAGAATACAAAACCCAGAACTTAGAAAACGGAAAGCAGACACAGAATTTAGAATATAGAATACAGAATACTTAATATAAAATTTACAGTATAGAATTTGATCACAGAGTATAGAATATAGAATACGGAGTACTGAATATAGAATTTAGAAGATAGAATGTAGAACACAGAATATAGAGTATACAATACAGAATATAGAACCCAAAATTTAGAACATGGAATAAAGAACAGAGGATTTAGAATATAGAATACCGAATACAAATATAGAATATGAATGTACAATGTAGAACACAGAATTTAGAATATAGAATAGAGAATACTGAATATACAATTTAGAATATACAGTGTAGAACAATGAATATAGAATATAGAGTACGGAATGCAAAATAAAGAATACAGAAGTTAGAATATAGAACACAGAATATAGAATATGGAAAACAGAATACAAAACCCAGAATTGAGAACATGGAATTAAGAACATAGAATTTAGAATATAGAAAACAGAATACTGAATATAGAATTTCAAATATAGAATGTTGAACACAGAATATAGAATATAGAATAAAGAATACTGAGTATTGAATTTAGAATGTAGAATGTAGAACACAGAATTTAGAATATAGATTGGAGAATATAGAACCCAGAATTTAGCACATGGAATGCAGAAGACAGAATTTAGAATATAGAATACAGAATACTGAATATAGAATTTAGAATATAGAATTTAGAACACAGAATATGGAATGTAGAATACGGAATGCAAAATATTGTATACAGAATATACAATGTAGAACACAGAATTTAGAATATGGAAAGCAGAATATAGAACACGGAATTAAAACATGGAATGTAGAAAACAGAATTTATTATATAGAATACACTATACTGAATATAGAATTTAGAATATAGAATGTAGAACACAGAATATGGAATGTAGAATACGGAAAGCACAATATTGAATACAGAATATAGAATGCAGAACACATAATTTAGAATAAAGAAAACTGAATACTGAATATAGAATTTCGAATATAGAATGTAGAACACAGAATTAAGAATATAGAATACAGATTACTTAATATAGAATTTAGAATATAGAATATAGATCACAGAATTTAAAATATAGAGTATAGAATACTGAATATAGAATTCAGAATATAGAATGTAGAACACAGAATATAGAATATAGAACAAAGAATATAGAACACAAAATTTAGAACATGATATGCACAACACAGAATTTAGAATATAGAATAAGGAATACTGAATATAGAATATAGAATATGAATATACAATGTAGAACACAGAATTTAGAATATAGAATAAAGAATACTGAATATAGAATTTAGAATATAGAATGTAGAACACAGAACATAGAATATAGAATAGAGAATATAGAACCCAGAAATTAGAACACGGAAAGCAGACACAGAATTTTGAATACAGAATACAGAATACTTTATATAAAATTTACAATATAGAATGTTAAACACAGAGTATACAATATAGAATACGGAATACTGAATATACAATTTAAATATAGAATGCAGAACACAGAATATAGAACATTGGGTAGAGTGTATGGAAGAAAATAATTAGAACATGGAATGCACAACACAGAATTTAGAATATAGAATACAGAATACTGAATATAGAATAATGAATATAGAATGTAGAACACAGAATATAGTATATGGCATGCAGAATATACAATACATAATATAGAATGCAGAAAACAGAATTTAGAATATAGTATGCAGAATACTGAATATAGAATATAGAATATTGAATGCAGAACACACAATTTAGAATATAGAATACAGATTACTGAATATAGAATATATAATATAGAATTTAGAACACAGAATTTAGAATATCGAATACAGAATACTGAATATAGAATTTAGAATATAGAATGTAGAACACAGAATGAAGAATATAGACTAAGGATTGCTGAATATAGAATATAGAATGTAGAATAATCAGCACAAAATATAGATTAGAGAATATAGAACCCAGAATTTAGAACATGGAATGTAGAACACAGAATATAGAATATAGACTACAGAATACTTAATATCGAATTTAGAAAATAGAATGTAGAACACAGAATATGGAATGTAGAGTATAGAATACTGAATATAGAATTTTGAATCTACAATGTAGAACACAGAATATAGCATATAGAATAGAGAATATAGAACCCAGAATTTAGAACTTGGAATGCAGAACACAGAATTTAGATTATAGAATACAGAATACTGAATATAGAAATTAGAATATAGAATGTAGAACACAGAATATAGAATATAGGCTACAGAATGCAGAATATAGAACATAGTATATAGAATGATGAACACAAAATATAGAATATAGAACCCAGAATTAAGTACATGGAATGTAGAACACAGAATTTAGAATATAGATCACAGAATACTGAATATCGAATTTAGAATATAGAATGTAGAACACAGAATATGGAATGTAGAATACAGAATGCAAAATATTGAATACATAATATAGAATGTAGAACACAGAATTAATAATATAGTATATAGAAAAGTGAATAAAGAATTTAGAATATAGATTGTAGAACACAGAATATAGAATATATGATAAAGAATAAAGAACCCATAATTTAGAACATGGAATGCAGAACACAGAATTTAGAATATAGGATACCGAATACTAAATATAGAATATGAATATACAATGTAGAACACAGAACTTAGAATATAGAATACAGAATACTGAATATAGAATTAGGAATATACAATGTAGAACACAGAATATAGAATACAGAATACCAAATGCAGAATACTGAATACAGAATATAGAATGTAGAACACAGAATATAGTATATGGAAAACAGAATACAAAACCCAGAACTTAGAAAACGGAAAGCAGACACAGAATTTAGAATATAGAATACAGAATACTTAATATAAAATATACAGTATAGAATTTGATCACAGAGTATAGAATATAGAATACGGAGTACTGAAAATAGAATTTAGAAGATAGAATGTAGAACACAGAATATAGAGTATACAATACAGAATATAGAACCCAAAATTTAGAACATGGAATACAGAACAGAGGATTTAGAATATAGAATACCGAATACAAATATAGAATATGAATGTACAATGTAGAACACAGAATTTAGAATATAGAATTGAGAATACTGAATATGCAATTTAGAATATACAATGTAGAACAATGAATATAGAATATAGAGTACGGAATGCAAAATAAAGAATACAGAAGTTAGAATATAGAACACAGAATATAGAATATGGAAAACAGAATACAAAACCCAGAATTGAGAACATGGAATTAAGAACATAGAATTTAGAATATAGAAAACAGAATACTGAATATAGAATTTCAAATATAGAATGTTGAACACAGAATATAGAATATAGAATAAAGAATACTGAGTATTGAATTTAGAATGTAGAATGTAGAACACAGAATTTAGAATATAGATTGGAGAATATAGAACCCAGAATTTAGCACATGTAATGCAGAACACAGAATTTAGAATATAGAATACAGAATACTGAATATAGAATTTAGAATATAGTATTTAGAACACAGAATATGGAATGTAGAATACGGAATGCAAAATATTGTATACAGAATATACAATGTAGAACACAGAATTTAGAATATGGAAAGCAGAATATAGAACACGGAATTAAAACATGGAATGTAGAAAACAGAATTTATTATATAGAATACAGTATACTGAATATAGAATTTAGAATATAGAATGTAGAACACAGAATATGGAATGTAGAATACGGAAAGCACAATATTGAATACAGAATATAGAATGTAGAACACAAAATTTAGAATATAGATTATATAATACTGAATATAGAATTTAGAATATAGAATGTAGAACACAGAATATAGAGTATAGAATACAGAATATAGAACCCAAAATTTAGAACATGGAATGCAGAACAGAGGATTTAGAATATAGAATACCGAATACAAATATAGAATATGAATATACAATGTAGAACACAGAATTTAGAATATAGAATACAGAATACTGAATATACAATTTAGAATATACAATGTAGGACAACGAATATAGAATATAGAGTACGGAATGCAGAATATACAATACAGAAGTTAGAATATAGAACACAGAATATAGAATATGGAAAACAGAATTCAAAACCCAGAAATAAGAACATGGAATGAAGAACATAGAATTTAGAATATAGAAAACCGAATACTGAATATAGAATTTCAAATATAGAATGTTGAACACAGAATTTAGAATATAGAATAAAGAATACTGAATATTGAATTTAGAATGTACAATGTACAACACAGTATTTAGAATATAGATTAGAGAATATAGAACCCAGAATTTAGCACATGGAATGCAGAAGACAGAACACTGAGTATAGAATTTAGAATATAGAATGTAGAACACAGAATATAGAATATAGACAACGGAATGCAGAATATAGAATATAGAGTATAGAATGATGAATACAAATTATAGAATATAGAATAGAGAATATAGAACCCAAAATTAAGAACATGGAATTTAGAACACAGAATTTAGAGTATAGAATACAGAATACTGAATTTCGAATTTAGATATAGAATGTAGAACACAGAATATGGAATGCTGAATATTGAATACAGGATATAGAATGTAGAACACAGAATTTAGAATATGGAAAACAGAATACAGAACCCAGAATTTAGAACATTGTATGCAGAACACAGAATTTAGAATATAGAATACAGATTACTGAATATAGAATTTAGAATATATAATGTAGAACAGAGAATTTAGAATATAGAATACAGAATACTGAATATAGAATTTAGAATATAGAATGTAGAACACAGAATTTAGTATATAGACTACGGATGCAGAATAAAAAATATAGAGTATAGAATGTAGAACACAAATATAGAAAATAGAATAGTGGATATAGAACACAGAAATTAGAACACGGAATGCAGATCACAGAGTTTTGAATATAGAATACAGAATACTTAATATAATTTTAAATATAGAATGTAGAACACAGGGTATAGAATATAGAATACGGAATACTGAATATAGAATTTAGAATATAGAATGTAGAACACAGAATATAGAATGCGGAAAGCATAATATACAATACAGAATATAGAATGCAGACCACAGAATATAGAATATGGGAAACAGAATACAGAACTCAGAATTTAGAACATGGAATGCAGAACACAGAATTTAGAATATAGTATACAGAATACTCAATATAGAATTTAGAACATTGAATGCAGAACATAGAATTTAGAATATAGAATTCAGAATAATGTATATAGAATTCAGAATACATAATGAATAACACAGAATATAGAATATAGGCTACGGAATCGAAAATAAAGGAGGTTGAATATAGAATGAAGAACACAAAATATTGAATATAGAATACAGACTATAGAAATGAGAATTTAGAAATGGAATGCGGATCTGAGGATTTAGAATATAGAATACAGTATACTGAATAAAGATTTTAGAATATAGAATGTAAAACACAGAATATAGAATATAGAATAGGGAATGCAGAATACAGTATGAAGAATATAGAATGAAGAACACAAATATTCAATATATAATAGTGAATATAGAACCCAGAACTTAGAACAAGGAAAGCAGAACACAGAATTTAGACTATAGAATACATAATACTTAATATAAAATTAGGAATACAGAATTTTGAACACAGAGAATAGAATATAGAATACGGAATACTGAATATAGAATTTAGAATATAGAATGTAGAACAGAAAATAAAATATTCAATACGGAATGCAGAATATAGAATACAGAATATAGAATGTAGAACACAGAATATAGAATATAGACTCAGAATGCAGAATATAGAATATAGAATATAGAATGATGAACACAAATTATACAATATAGAATAGAGGATATAGAACCCAGAATTAGGAACATGGAATGTAGAACACAGAATTTAGAATATAGAATGCAAAATACTGAATTTCGAATTTGGAACATAGAATGTATTACACAGAATATGGAATGTATAATACGGAATGCAGAACATTGAATACAGAATATAGAATGTAGAACACAGTATATAGAATATAGATTAGAGAATATAGAACCCAAAATTGAGAACATGCAATGCAGAACACATAATTTAGAATAAAGAAAACAGAATACTGAATATAGAATTTCGAATATACAATGTAGAACACAGAATTTAGAATATAGAATAAAGAATACTGAATATAGAATTTAGAATATAGAATGTAGAACACAGAACATAGAATATAGAATAGAGAATATAGAACCCAGAAATTAGAACACGGAAAGCAGACACAGAATTTAGAATATAGAATACAGAATTCTTTATATAAAATTTACAATATAGAATGTTAAACACAGAGTATACAATATAGAATACGGAATACTGAATATAGAATTTAAATATAGAATGCAGAACACAGAATATAGAACATTGGGTAGAGTGTATGGAAGAAAAAAATTAGAACATGGAATGCAGAACACAGAATTTAGAATATAGAATACAGAATACTGAATATAGAATAAAGAATATAGAATGTAGAACACAGAATATAGTATATGGCATGCAGAATATTCAATACATAATATAGAATGCAGAAAGCAGAATTTAGAATATAGTATGCAGAATACTGAATATAGAATATAGAACATTGAATGAAGAACTCACAATTTAGAATATAGAATACAGATTAATGAATATAGAATATATAATATAGAATTTAGAACACAGAATTTAGAATATATAATACAGAATACTGAATATAGAATTTAGAATATAGAATGTAGAACACAGAATATAGAATTTAGACTATGGAATGCAGAATAAAGAATATAGTATATAGAGAATTAGCACAAAATATAGAATAGAGAATATAGAACCCAGAATTTAGAACATGGAATGCAGAACACAGAAATTGGTATATAGAATACCAAATACTAAATATAGAATTTGAATATACAATGTAGAACACAGAATTTAGAATATAGAATAGAGAATACTGAATATAGGATTAAGAATATACAATGTAGAACACAGAATATAGAATATGGAAAACAGAATACAAAACGCAGAATTGAGAACATGGAGTGCAGAACACAGAATTTAGAATATAGAAAACAGAATACTGAATATAGAATTTCGAATATAGATTGTAGAACACAGAATTTACATATATATAATAAAGAATACTGAATATAGAATTTAGAATTGAGAATGTAGAACACTGGATATAGAATATATAATAGAGAATATAGAACCCAGAACTTAGTACACGGAAAGCAGAACACAGAATTTAGAATATAGAATACAGAATATTTAATATAAAATTTACAATATGGAATGTTGAACACAGAGTACAGAATATAGAATACGGAATACTGAATATAGGATTTAGAATATAGAATGTAGAACACAGAATATAGAATATAGAAAACGGAATGTAGAATATAGAATACAGAATATAGAATGTAGAACACTGAATATAGAACATTGAATATAGTATATGTAAACCGAAATTTAGAACATGGAATGCAGAATAAAGAATTTAGAATATAGAATACAGTATACTGAATATAGAATTTAGAATATAGTATTTAGAACACAGAATATGGAATGTAAAATACAGAATGCAGAATATTATATACAGAATATACAATGTGGAACACAGAATTTAGAATATGGAAAGCAGAATATAGAACACGGTATTAAAACATGGAATGAAGAAAACAGATTTTATTATATAGAATACAGTATACTGAATATCGAATTTAGAATATAGAATATAGAACACAGAATATGGAATGTAGAATACGGAATGCAGAATATTGAATACAGAATATAGAATGTAGAACTGAGAATTTAGAATATAGAGTCTATAACACTGAATATAGAATTTAGAATATAGAATGTAGAACACAGAATATAGAATATAGAATATGGAATGTAGAATTTAGAATACAGAATATAGAATGTAGAACACAGAATATAGAATATAGAATAGAGTATATGGAACGCAAAATTTAGAACATGGAATGCAGAACACACAAAATAGAATATAGAATACAGTATACTGAATATAGAATTTAGAATATAGTATTTAGAACACAGAATATGGAATGTAGAATACGGAATGCAAAATATTGTATACAGAATATACAATGTAGAACACAGAATTTAGAATATGGAAAGCAGAATATAGAACACGGAATTAAAACATGGAATGTAGAAAACAGAATTTATTATATAGAATACAGTATACTGAATATAGAATTTAGAATATAGAATGTAGAACACAGAATATGGAATGTAGAATACGGAAAGCACAATATTGAATACAGAATATAGAATGTAGAACACAAAATTTAGAATATAGATTATATAATACTGAATATAGAATTTAGAATATAGAATGTAGAACACAGAATATAGAGTATAGAATACAGAATATAGAACCCAAAATTTAGAACATGGAATGCAGAACAGAGGATTTAGAATATAGAATACCGAATACAAATATAGAATATGAATATACAATGTAGAACACAGAATTTAGAATATAGAATACAGAATACTGAATATACAATTTAGAATATACAATGTAGGACAACGAATATAGAATATAGAGTACGGAATGCAGAATATACAATACAGAAGTTAGAATATAGAACACAGAATATAGAATATGGAAAACAGAATTCAAAACCCAGAAATAAGAACATGGAATGAAGAACATAGAATTTAGAATATAGAAAACCGAATACTGAATATAGAATTTCAAATATAGAATGTTGAACACAGAATTTAGAATATAGAATAAAGAATACTGAATATTGAATTTAGAATGTACAATGTACAACACAGTATTTAGAATATAGATTAGAGAATATAGAACCCAGAATTTAGCACATGGAATGCAGAAGACAGAACACTGAGTATAGAATTTAGAATATAGAATGTAGAACACAGAATATAGAATATAGACAACGGAATGCAGAATATAGAATATAGAGTATAGAATGATGAATACAAATTATAGAATATAGAATAGAGAATATAGAACCCAAAATTAAGAACATGGAATGTAGAACACAGAATTTAGAGTATAGAATACAGAATACTGAATTTCGAATTTAGATATAGAATGTAGAACACAGAATATGGAATGCTGAATATTGAATACAGGATATAGAATGTAGAACACAGAATTTAGAATATGGAAAACAGAATACAGAACCCAGAATTTAGAACATTGTATGCAGAACACAGAATTTAGAATATAGAATACAGATTACTGAATATAGAATTTAGAATATATAATGTAGAACAGAGAATTTAGAATATAGAATACAGAATACTGAATATAGAATTTAGAATATAGAATGTAGAACACAGAATTTAGTATATAGACTACGGATGCAGAATAAAAAATATAGAGTATAGAATGTAGAACACAAATATAGAAAATAGAATAGTGGATATAGAACACAGAAATTAGAACACGGAATGCAGATCACAGAGTTTTGAATATAGAATACAGAATACTTAATATAATTTTAAATATAGAATGTAGAACACAGGGTATAGAATATAGAATACGGAATACTGAATATAGAATTTAGAATATAGAATGTAGAACACAGAATATAGAATGCGGAAAGCATAATATACAATACAGAATATAGAATGCAGACCACAGAATATAGAATATGGGAAACAGAATACAGAACTCAGAATTTAGAACATGGAATGCAGAACACAGAATTTAGAATATAGTATACAGAATACTCAATATAGAATTTAGAACATTGAATGCAGAACATAGAATTTAGAATATAGAATTCAGAATAATGTATATAGAATTCAGAATACATAATGAATAACACAGAATATAGAATATAGGCTACGGAATCGAAAATAAAGGAGGTTGAATATAGAATGAAGAACACAAAATATTGAATATAGAATACAGACTATAGAAATGAGAATTTAGAAATGGAATGCGGATCTGAGGATTTAGAATATAGAATACAGTATACTGAATAAAGATTTTAGAATATAGAATGTAAAACACAGAATATAGAATATAGAATAGGGAATGCAGAATACAGTATGAAGAATATAGAATGAAGAACACAAATATTCAATATATAATAGTGAATATAGAACCCAGAACTTAGAACAAGGAAAGCAGAACACAGAATTTAGACTATAGAATACATAATACTTAATATAAAATTAGGAATACAGAATTTTGAACACAGAGAATAGAATATAGAATACGGAATACTGAATATAGAATTTAGAATATAGAATGTAGAACAGAAAATAAAATATTCAATACGGAATGCAGAATATAGAATACAGAATATAGAATGTAGAACACAGAATATAGAATATAGACTCAGAATGCAGAATATAGAATATAGAATATAGAATGATGAACACAAATTATACAATATAGAATAGAGGATATAGAACCCAGAATTAGGAACATGGAATGTAGAACACAGAATTTAGAATATAGAATGCAAAATACTGAATTTCGAATTTGGAACATAGAATGTATTACACAGAATATGGAATGTATAATACGGAATGCAGAACATTGAATACAGAATATAGAATGTAGAACACAGTATATAGAATATAGATTAGAGAATATAGAACCCAAAATTGAGAACATGCAATGCAGAACACATAATTTAGAATAAAGAAAACAGAATACTGAATATAGAATTTCGAATATACAATGTAGAACACAGAATTTAGAATATAGAATAAAGAATACTGAATATAGAATTTAGAATATAGAATGTAGAACACAGAACATAGAATATAGAATAGAGAATATAGAACCCAGAAATTAGAACACGGAAAGCAGACACAGAATTTAGAATATAGAATACAGAATTCTTTATATAAAATTTACAATATAGAATGTTAAACACAGAGTATACAATATAGAATACGGAATACTGAATATAGAATTTAAATATAGAATGCAGAACACAGAATATAGAACATTGGGTAGAGTGTATGGAAGAAAAAAATTAGAACATGGAATGCAGAACACAGAATTTAGAATATAGAATACAGAATACTGAATATAGAATAAAGAATATAGAATGTAGAACACAGAATATAGTATATGGCATGCAGAATATTCAATACATAATATAGAATGCAGAAAGCAGAATTTAGAATATAGTATGCAGAATACTGAATATAGAATATAGAACATTGAATGAAGAACTCACAATTTAGAATATAGAATACAGATTAATGAATATAGAATATATAATATAGAATTTAGAACACAGAATTTAGAATATATAATACAGAATACTGAATATAGAATTTAGAATATAGAATGTAGAACACAGAATATAGAATGTAGACTATGGAATGCAGAATAAAGAATATAGTATATAGAGAATTAGCACAAAATATAGAATAGAGAATATAGAACCCAGAATTTAGAACATGGAATGCAGAACACAGAAATTGGTATATAGAATACCAAATACTAAATATAGAATTTGAATATACAATGTAGAACACAGAATTTAGAATATAGAATAGAGAATACTGAATATAGGATTAAGAATATACAATGTAGAACACAGAATATAGAATATGGAAAACAGAATACAAAACGCAGAATTGAGAACATGGAGTGCAGAACACAGAATTTAGAATATAGAAAACAGAATACTGAATATAGAATTTCGAATATAGATTGTAGAACACAGAATTTACATATATATAATAAAGAATACTGAATATAGAATTTAGAATTGAGAATGTAGAACACTGGATATAGAATATATAATAGAGAATATAGAACCCAGAACTTAGTACACGGAAAGCAGAACACAGAATTTAGAATATAGAATACAGAATATTTAATATAAAATTTACAATATGGAATGTTGAACACAGAGTACAGAATATAGAATACGGAATACTGAATATAGGATTTAGAATATAGAATGTAGAACACAGAATATAGAATATAGAAAACGGAATGTAGAATATAGAATACAGAATATAGAATGTAGAACACTGAATATAGAACATTGAATATAGTATATGTAAACCGAAATTTAGAACATGGAATGCAGAATAAAGAATTTAGAATATAGAATACAGTATACTGAATATAGAATTTAGAATATAGTATTTAGAACACAGAATATGGAATGTAAAATACGGAATGCAGAATATTATATACAGAATATACAATGTGGAACACAGAATTTAGAATATGGAAAGCAGAATATAGAACACGGTATTAAAACATGGAATGAAGAAAACAGATTTTATTATATAGAATACAGTATACT
This sequence comes from Vicugna pacos, assembly GCF_048564905.1. Lineage (NCBI taxonomy): Eukaryota > Metazoa > Chordata > Mammalia > Artiodactyla > Camelidae > Vicugna > Vicugna pacos. The sequence continues at coordinate 5,375,367 of NW_027328737.1, forward strand.
GAATATCGAATTTAGAATATAGAATATAGAACACAGAATATGGAATGTAGAATACGGAATGCAGAATATTGAATACAGAATATAGAATGTAGAACTGAGAATTTAGAATATAGAGTCTATAACACTGAATATAGAATTTAGAATATAGAATGTAGAACACAGAATATAGAATATAGAATATGGAATGTAGAATTTAGAATACAGAATATAGAATGTAGAACACAGAATATAGAATATAGAATAGAGTATATGGAACGCAAAATTTAGAACATGGAATGCAGAACACACAAAATAGAATATAGAATACAGTATACTGAATATAGAATTTAGAATATAGTATTTAGAACACAGAATATGGAATGTAGAATACGGAATGCAAAATATTGTATACAGAATATACAATGTAGAACACAGAATTTAGAATATGGAAAGCAGAATATAGAACACGGAATTAAAACATGGAATGTAGAAAACAGAATTTATTATATAGAATACAGTATACTGAATATAGAATTTAGAATATAGAATGTAGAACACAGAATATGGAATGTAGAATACGGAAAGCACAATATTGAATACAGAATATAGAATGTAGAACACAAAATTTAGAATATAGATTATATAATACTGAATATAGAATTTAGAATATAGAATGTAGAACACAGAATATAGAGTATAGAATACAGAATATAGAACCCAAAATTTAGAACATGGAATGCAGAACAGAGGATTTAGAATATAGAATACCGAATACAAATATAGAATATGAATATACAATGTAGAACACAGAATTTAGAATATAGAATACAGAATACTGAATATACAATTTAGAATATACAATGTAGGACAACGAATATAGAATATAGAGTACGGAATGCAGAATATACAATACAGAAGTTAGAATATAGAACACAGAATATAGAATATGGAAAACAGAATTCAAAACCCAGAAATAAGAACATGGAATGAAGAACATAGAATTTAGAATATAGAAAACCGAATACTGAATATAGAATTTCAAATATAGAATGTTGAACACAGAATTTAGAATATAGAATAAAGAATACTGAATATTGAATTTAGAATGTACAATGTACAACACAGTATTTAGAATATAGATTAGAGAATATAGAACCCAGAATTTAGCACATGGAATGCAGAAGACAGAACACTGAGTATAGAATTTAGAATATAGAATGTAGAACACAGAATATAGAATATAGACAACGGAATGCAGAATATAGAATATAGAGTATAGAATGATGAATACAAATTATAGAATATAGAATAGAGAATATAGAACCCAAAATTAAGAACATGGAATGTAGAACACAGAATTTAGAGTATAGAATACAGAATACTGAATTTCGAATTTAGATATAGAATGTAGAACACAGAATATGGAATGCTGAATATTGAATACAGGATATAGAATGTAGAACACAGAATTTAGAATATGGAAAACAGAATACAGAACCCAGAATTTAGAACATTGTATGCAGAACACAGAATTTAGAATATAGAATACAGATTACTGAATATAGAATTTAGAATATATAATGTAGAACAGAGAATTTAGAATATAGAATACAGAATACTGAATATAGAATTTAGAATATAGAATGTAGAACACAGAATTTAGTATATAGACTACGGATGCAGAATAAAAAATATAGAGTATAGAATGTAGAACACAAATATAGAAAATAGAATAGTGGATATAGAACACAGAAATTAGAACACGGAATGCAGATCACAGAGTTTTGAATATAGAATACAGAATACTTAATATAATTTTAAATATAGAATGTAGAACACAGGGTATAGAATATAGAATACGGAATACTGAATATAGAATTTAGAATATAGAATGTAGAACACAGAATATAGAATGCGGAAAGCATAATATACAATACAGAATATAGAATGCAGACCACAGAATATAGAATATGGGAAACAGAATACAGAACTCAGAATTTAGAACATGGAATGCAGAACACAGAATTTAGAATATAGTATACAGAATACTCAATATAGAATTTAGAACATTGAATGCAGAACATAGAATTTAGAATATAGAATTCAGAATAATGTATATAGAATTCAGAATACATAATGAATAACACAGAATATAGAATATAGGCTACGGAATCGAAAATAAAGGAGGTTGAATATAGAATGAAGAACACAAAATATTGAATATAGAATACAGACTATAGAAATGAGAATTTAGAAATGGAATGCGGATCTGAGGATTTAGAATATAGAATACAGTATACTGAATAAAGATTTTAGAATATAGAATGTAAAACACAGAATATAGAATAGAGAATAGGGAATGCAGAATACAGTATGAAGAATATAGAATGAAGAACACAAATATTCAATATATAATAGTGAATATAGAACCCAGAACTTAGAACAAGGAAAGCAGAACACAGAATTTAGACTATAGAATACATAATACTTAATATAAAATTAGGAATACAGAATTTTGAACACAGAGAATAGAATATAGAATACGGAATACTGAATATAGAATTTAGAATATAGAATGTAGAACAGAAAATAAAATATTCAATACGGAATGCAGAATATAGAATACAGAATATAGAATGTAGAACACAGAATATAGAATATAGACTCAGAATGCAGAATATAGAATATAGAATATAGAATGATGAACACAAATTATACAATATAGAATAGAGGATATAGAACCCAGAATTAGGAACATGGAATGTAGAACACAGAATTTAGAATATAGAATGCAAAATACTGAATTTCGAATTTGGAACATAGAATGTATTACACAGAATATGGAATGTATAATACGGAATGCAGAACATTGAATACAGAATATAGAATGTAGAACACAGTATATAGAATATAGATTAGAGAATATAGAACCCAAAATTGAGAACATGCAATGCAGAACACATAATTTAGAATAAAGAAAACAGAATACTGAATATAGAATTTCGAATATACAATGTAGAACACAGAATTTAGAATATAGAATAAAGAATACTGAATATAGAATTTAGAATATAGAATGTAGAACACAGAACATAGAATATAGAATAGAGAATATAGAACCCAGAAATTAGAACACGGAAAGCAGACACAGAATTTAGAATATAGAATACAGAATTCTTTATATAAAATTTACAATATAGAATGTTAAACACAGAGTATACAATATAGAATACGGAATACTGAATATAGAATTTAAATATAGAATGCAGAACACAGAATATAGAACATTGGGTAGAGTGTATGGAAGAAAAAAATTAGAACATGGAATGCAGAACACAGAATTTAGAATATAGAATACAGAATACTGAATATAGAATAAAGAATATAGAATGTAGAACACAGAATATAGTATATGGCATGCAGAATATTCAATACATAATATAGAATGCAGAAAGCAGAATTTAGAATATAGTATGCAGAATACTGAATATAGAATATAGAACATTGAATGAAGAACTCACAATTTAGAATATAGAATACAGATTAATGAATATAGAATATATAATATAGAATTTAGAACACAGAATTTAGAATATATAATACAGAATACTGAATATAGAATTTAGAATATAGAATGTAGAACACAGAATATAGAATGTAGACTATGGAATGCAGAATAAAGAATATAGTATATAGAGAATTAGCACAAAATATAGAATAGAGAATATAGAACCCAGAATTTAGAACATGGAATGCAGAACACAGAAATTGGTATATAGAATACCAAATACTAAATATAGAATTTGAATATACAATGTAGAACACAGAATTTAGAATATAGAATAGAGAATACTGAATATAGGATTAAGAATATACAATGTAGAACACAGAATATAGAATATGGAAAACAGAATACAAAACGCAGAATTGAGAACATGGAGTGCAGAACACAGAATTTAGAATATAGAAAACAGAATACTGAATATAGAATTTCGAATATAGATTGTAGAACACAGAATTTACATATATATAATAAAGAATACTGAATATAGAATTTAGAATTGAGAATGTAGAACACTGGATATAGAATATATAATAGAGAATATAGAACCCAGAACTTAGTACACGGAAAGCAGAACACAGAATTTAGAATATAGAATACAGAATATTTAATATAAAATTTACAATATGGAATGTTGAACACAGAGTACAGAATATAGAATACGGAATATTGAATATAGGATTTAGAATATAGAATGTAGAATACAGAATATAGAATATAGAAAACGGAATGTAGAATATAGAATACAGAATATAGAATGTAGAACACTGAATATAGAACATTGAATATAGTATATGTAAACCGAAATTTAGAACATGGAATGCAGAATAAAGAATTTAGAATATAGAATACAGTATACTGAATATAGAATTTAGAATATAGTATTTAGAACACAGAATATGGAATGTAAAATACGGAATGCAGAATATTATATACAGAATATACAATGTGGAACACAGAATTTAGAATATGGAAAGCAGAATATAGAACACGGTATTAAAACATGGAATGAAGAAAACAGATTTTATTATATAGAATACAGTATACTGAATATCGAATTTAGAATATAGAATATAGAACACAGAATATGGAATGTAGAATACGGAATGCAGAATATTGAATACAGAATATAGAATGTAGAACTGAGAATTTAGAATATAGAGTCTATAACACTGAATATAGAATTTAGAATATAGAATGTAGAACACAGAATATAGAATATAGAATATGGAATGTAGAATTTAGAATACAGAATATAGAATGTAGAACACAGAATATAGAATATAGAATAGAGTATATGGAACGCAAAATTTAGAACATGGAATGCAGAACACACAAAATAGAATATAGAATACAGAATACTGAATATAGAATTTAGAATATTGAATGTAGAACACAGAATATCGAGTATAGAATACAGAATATAGAACCCAAAATTTAGAATATGGAATGCAGAACAGAGGATTTAGAATATAGAATACCGAATACGAATATAGAATATTAATATACAATGTAAAACACAAAATATAGAATATAGAATACAGAATACTGAATATAAAATTTAGAATATACAATGTAGATCAAGGATTATAGAATATAGAATACGGAATGCAGAATATAGAATACAGAAGATAGAATATAGAACACAGAATATAGAATATGGAAAACAGAATACAAAACCCAGAATTGAGAACATGGAATGAAGAACATAGAATTTAGGATATAGAAAACCGAATACTGAATATAGAAATTCAAATATAGAATGTTGAACACAGAATTTAGAATATAGAATAAAGAATACTGAATATTGAATTTAGAACGTAGAATGTAGAACACAGTATTTAGAATATAGATTAGAGAATATAGAACTCAGAATTTAGCACATGGAATGCCGAAGACAGAATTTCGAATATAGAATACAGAATACTGAATATAGAATTTAGAATATAGAATGTAGAACACAGAATATAGAATATAGACTACGGAATGCAGAATATAGTTTATAGAATATAGAGCGATGAACACAAATTATAGAATATAGAATAGAGAATATAGAACCCAGAATTAAGAACATGGAATATAGAACACAGAATTTAGTATATAGAATACATAATACTGAATTTCGAATATAGAATATAGAATGTAGGACATAGAATATGGAATGTAGAATACGGAATGCAGAATATTGGATACAGAATATAGAATGTAGAACACAGAATTTAGAATATGGAAAAAGGAATATATAACCCAGAATTTAGAACATGGAATGCAGAACACAGAATTTAGAATATAGAAAACAGTTTACTGAATATAGAATTTAGAATATAGAATGTTGAACACAGAATATACAATATAGAGTATAGAATACTGAATATAGAATTTAGAATATAGAATGTAGAACACAGAATATAGAATATAGGATAGATTATATGGAACGCAAAATTTAGAACATGGAATGCAGAACACACAATATAGAATATAGAATACTGAATATAGAATTTTGAATATAGAATTTAGAACACAGAATATGGAATGTAGAATGCGGAATGCAGTATATTGAATACAGAATATAGAATGTAGAACACAAAATTTAGAATATGGAAAACAGAATATAGAACACAGAATTTAGAACATGGAATGCAGAACACAGAATTTAGAATATAAAATAGCGAATACTAAATATAGAATATGAATATACAATGTAGAACAAAGAATTTAGAATAGAGAATAGAGAACAATGAATATAGAATTAAGAATATACAATGTAGAACACAGAATATAGAATATAGAATACAGAATGCAGAATATAGCATACAGAATATAGAATGTAGAACACAGAATATAGAATATGGAAAACAGAACACAAAACACAGAATTGAGAACATGGAATGCAGAACACAGAATTTAGAATATAGAAAACAGAATACTGAATATAGAATTTCGAATATAGATTGTAGAACACAGAATTTACATATATATAATAAAGAATACTGAATATAGAATTTAGAATTGAGAATGTAGAACACTGGATATAGAATATATAATAGAGAATATAGAACCCAGAACTTAGTACACGGAAAGCAGAACACAGAATTTAGAATATAGAATACAGAATATTTAATATAAAATTTACAATATGGAATGTTGAACACAGAGTACAGAATATAGAATACGGAATACTGAATATAGGATTTAGAATATAGAATGTAGAACACAGAATATAGAATATAGAAAACGGAATGTAGAATATAGAATACAGAATATAGAATGTAGAACACTGAATATAGAACATTGAATATAGTATATGTAAACCGAAATTTAGAACATGGAATGCAGAATAAAGAATTTAGAATATAGAATACAGTATACTGAATATAGAATTTAGAATATAGTATTTAGAACACAGAATATGGAATGTAAAATACGGAATGCAGAATATTATATACAGAATATACAATGTGGAACACAGAATTTAGAATATGGAAAGCAGAATATAGAACACGGTATTAAAACATGGAATGAAGAAAACAGATTTTATTATATAGAATACAGTATACTGAATATCGAATTTAGAATATAGAATATAGAACACAGAATATGGAATGTAGAATACGGAATGCAGAATATTGAATACAGAATATAGAATGTAGAACTGAGAATTTAGAATATAGAGTCTATAACACTGAATATAGAATTTAGAATATAGAATGTAGAACACAGAATATAGAATATAGAATATGGAATGTAGAATTTAGAATACAGAATATAGAATGTAGAACACAGAATATAGAATATAGAATAGAGTATATGGAACGCAAAATTTAGAACATGGAATGCAGAACACACAAAATAGAATATAGAATACAGTATACTGAATATAGAATTTAGAATATAGTATTTAGAACACAGAATATGGAATGTAGAATACGGAATGCAAAATATTGTATACAGAATATACAATGTAGAACACAGAATTTAGAATATGGAAAGCAGAATATAGAACACGGAATTAAAACATGGAATGTAGAAAACAGAATTTATTATATAGAATACAGTATACTGAATATAGAATTTAGAATATAGAATGTAGAACACAGAATATGGAATGTAGAATACGGAAAGCACAATATTGAATACAGAATATAGAATGTAGAACACAAAATTTAGAATATAGATTATATAATACTGAATATAGAATTTAGAATATAGAATGTAGAACACAGAATATAGAGTATAGAATACAGAATATAGAACCCAAAATTTAGAACATGGAATGCAGAACAGAGGATTTAGAATATAGAATACCGAATACAAATATAGAATATGAATATACAATGTAGAACACAGAATTTAGAATATAGAATACAGAATACTGAATATACAATTTAGAATATACAATGTAGGACAACGAATATAGAATATAGAGTACGGAATGCAGAATATACAATACAGAAGTTAGAATATAGAACACAGAATATAGAATATGGAAAACAGAATTCAAAACCCAGAAATAAGAACATGGAATGAAGAACATAGAATTTAGAATATAGAAAACCGAATACTGAATATAGAATTTCAAATATAGAATGTTGAACACAGAATTTAGAATATAGAATAAAGAATACTGAATATTGAATTTAGAATGTACAATGTACAACACAGTATTTAGAATATAGATTAGAGAATATAGAACCCAGAATTTAGCACATGGAATGCAGAAGACAGAACACTGAGTATAGAATTTAGAATATAGAATGTAGAACACAGAATATAGAATATAGACAACGGAATGCAGAATATAGAATATAGAGTATAGAATGATGAATACAAATTATAGAATATAGAATAGAGAATATAGAACCCAAAATTAAGAACATGGAATGTAGAACACAGAATTTAGAGTATAGAATACAGAATACTGAATTTCGAATTTAGATATAGAATGTAGAACACAGAATATGGAATGCTGAATATTGAATACAGGATATAGAATGTAGAACACAGAATTTAGAATATGGAAAACAGAATACAGAACCCAGAATTTAGAACATTGTATGCAGAACACAGAATTTAGAATATAGAATACAGATTACTGAATATAGAATTTAGAATATATAATGTAGAACAGAGAATTTAGAATATAGAATACAGAATACTGAATATAGAATTTAGAATATAGAATGTAGAACACAGAATTTAGTATATAGACTACGGATGCAGAATAAAAAATATAGAGTATAGAATGTAGAACACAAATATAGAAAATAGAATAGTGGATATAGAACACAGAAATTAGAACACGGAATGCAGATCACAGAGTTTTGAATATAGAATACAGAATACTTAATATAATTTTAAATATAGAATGTAGAACACAGGGTATAGAATATAGAATACGGAATACTGAATATAGAATTTAGAATATAGAATGTAGAACACAGAATATAGAATGCGGAAAGCATAATATACAATACAGAATATAGAATGCAGACCACAGAATATAGAATATGGGAAACAGAATACAGAACTCAGAATTTAGAACATGGAATGCAGAACACAGAATTTAGAATATAGTATACAGAATACTCAATATAGAATTTAGAACATTGAATGCAGAACATAGAATTTAGAATATAGAATTCAGAATAATGTATATAGAATTCAGAATACATAATGAATAACACAGAATATAGAATATAGGCTACGGAATCGAAAATAAAGGAGGTTGAATATAGAATGAAGAACACAAAATATTGAATATAGAATACAGACTATAGAAATGAGAATTTAGAAATGGAATGCGGATCTGAGGATTTAGAATATAGAATACAGTATACTGAATAAAGATTTTAGAATATAGAATGTAAAACACAGAATATAGAATAGAGAATAGGGAATGCAGAATACAGTATGAAGAATATAGAATGAAGAACACAAATATTCAATATATAATAGTGAATATAGAACCCAGAACTTAGAACAAGGAAAGCAGAACACAGAATTTAGACTATAGAATACATAATACTTAATATAAAATTAGGAATACAGAATTTTGAACACAGAGAATAGAATATAGAATACGGAATACTGAATATAGAATTTAGAATATAGAATGTAGAACAGAAAATAAAATATTCAATACGGAATGCAGAATATAGAATACAGAATATAGAATGTAGAACACAGAATATAGAATATAGACTCAGAATGCAGAATATAGAATATAGAATATAGAATGATGAACACAAATTATACAATATAGAATAGAGGATATAGAACCCAGAATTAGGAACATGGAATGTAGAACACAGAATTTAGAATATAGAATGCAAAATACTGAATTTCGAATTTGGAACATAGAATGTATTACACAGAATATGGAATGTATAATACGGAATGCAGAACATTGAATACAGAATATAGAATGTAGAACACAGTATATAGAATATAGATTAGAGAATATAGAACCCAAAATTGAGAACATGCAATGCAGAACACATAATTTAGAATAAAGAAAACAGAATACTGAATATAGAATTTCGAATATACAATGTAGAACACAGAATTTAGAATATAGAATAAAGAATACTGAATATAGAATTTAGAATATAGAATGTAGAACACAGAACATAGAATATAGAATAGAGAATATAGAACCCAGAAATTAGAACACGGAAAGCAGACACAGAATTTAGAATATAGAATACAGAATTCTTTATATAAAATTTACAATATAGAATGTTAAACACAGAGTATACAATATAGAATACGGAATACTGAATATAGAATTTAAATATAGAATGCAGAACACAGAATATAGAACATTGGGTAGAGTGTATGGAAGAAAAAAATTAGAACATGGAATGCAGAACACAGAATTTAGAATATAGAATACAGAATACTGAATATAGAATAAAGAATATAGAATGTAGAACACAGAATATAGTATATGGCATGCAGAATATTCAATACATAATATAGAATGCAGAAAGCAGAATTTAGAATATAGTATGCAGAATACTGAATATAGAATATAGAACATTGAATGAAGAACTCACAATTTAGAATATAGAATACAGATTAATGAATATAGAATATATAATATAGAATTTAGAACACAGAATTTAGAATATATAATACAGAATACTGAATATAGAATTTAGAATATAGAATGTAGAACACAGAATATAGAATGTAGACTATGGAATGCAGAATAAAGAATATAGTATATAGAGAATTAGCACAAAATATAGAATAGAGAATATAGAACCCAGAATTTAGAACATGGAATGCAGAACACAGAAATTGGTATATAGAATACCAAATACTAAATATAGAATTTGAATATACAATGTAGAACACAGAATTTAGAATATAGAATAGAGAATACTGAATATAGGATTAAGAATATACAATGTAGAACACAGAATATAGAATATGGAAAACAGAATACAAAACGCAGAATTGAGAACATGGAGTGCAGAACACAGAATTTAGAATATAGAAAACAGAATACTGAATATAGAATTTCGAATATAGATTGTAGAACACAGAATTTACATATATATAATAAAGAATACTGAATATAGAATTTAGAATTGAGAATGTAGAACACTGGATATAGAATATATAATAGAGAATATAGAACCCAGAACTTAGTACACGGAAAGCAGAACACAGAATTTAGAATATAGAATACAGAATATTTAATATAAAATTTACAATATGGAATGTTGAACACAGAGTACAGAATATAGAATACGGAATATTGAATATAGGATTTAGAATATAGAATGTAGAATACAGAATATAGAATATAGAAAACGGAATGTAGAATATAGAATACAGAATATAGAATGTAGAACACTGAATATAGAACATTGAATATAGTATATGTAAACCGAAATTTAGAACATGGAATGCAGAATAAAGAATTTAGAATATAGAATACAGTATACTGAATATAGAATTTAGAATATAGTATTTAGAACACAGAATATGGAATGTAAAATACGGAATGCAGAATATTATATACAGAATATACAATGTGGAACACAGAATTTAGAATATGGAAAGCAGAATATAGAACACGGTATTAAAACATGGAATGAAGAAAACAGATTTTATTATATAGAATACAGTATACTGAATATCGAATTTAGAATATAGAATATAGAACACAGAATATGGAATGTAGAATACGGAATGCAGAATATTGAATACAGAATATAGAATGTAGAACTGAGAATTTAGAATATAGAGTCTATAACACTGAATATAGAATTTAGAATATAGAATGTAGAACACAGAATATAGAATATAGAATATGGAATGTAGAATTTAGAATACAGAATATAGAATGTAGAACACAGAATATAGAATATAGAATAGAGTATATGGAACGCAAAATTTAGAACATGGAATGCAGAACACACAAAATAGAATATAGAATACAGAATACTGAATATAGAATTTAGAATATTGAATGTAGAACACAGAATATCGAGTATAGAATACAGAATATAGAACCCAAAATTTAGAATATGGAATGCAGAACAGAGGATTTAGAATATAGAATACCGAATACGAATATAGAATATTAATATACAATGTAAAACACAAAATATAGAATATAGAATACAGAATACTGAATATAAAATTTAGAATATACAATGTAGATCAAGGATTATAGAATATAGAATACGGAATGCAGAATATAGAATACAGAAGATAGAATATAGAACACAGAATATAGAATATGGAAAACAGAATACAAAACCCAGAATTGAGAACATGGAATGAAGAACATAGAATTTAGGATATAGAAAACCGAATACTGAATATAGAAATTCAAATATAGAATGTTGAACACAGAATTTAGAATATAGAATAAAGAATACTGAATATTGAATTTAGAACGTAGAATGTAGAACACAGTATTTAGAATATAGATTAGAGAATATAGAACTCAGAATTTAGCACATGGAATGCCGAAGACAGAATTTCGAATATAGAATACAGAATACTGAATATAGAATTTAGAATATAGAATGTAGAACACAGAATATAGAATATAGACTACGGAATGCAGAATATAGTTTATAGAATATAGAGCGATGAACACAAATTATAGAATATAGAATAGAGAATATAGAACCCAGAATTAAGAACATGGAATATAGAACACAGAATTTAGTATATAGAATACATAATACTGAATTTCGAATATAGAATATAGAATGTAGGACATAGAATATGGAATGTAGAATACGGAATGCAGAATATTGGATACAGAATATAGAATGTAGAACACAGAATTTAGAATATGGAAAAAGGAATATATAACCCAGAATTTAGAACATGGAATGCAGAACACAGAATTTAGAATATAGAAAACAGTTTACTGAATATAGAATTTAGAATATAGAATGTTGAACACAGAATATACAATATAGAGTATAGAATACTGAATATAGAATTTAGAATATAGAATGTAGAACACAGAATATAGAATATAGGATAGATTATATGGAACGCAAAATTTAGAACATGGAATGCAGAACACACAATATAGAATATAGAATACTGAATATAGAATTTTGAATATAGAATTTAGAACACAGAATATGGAATGTAGAATGCGGAATGCAGTATATTGAATACAGAATATAGAATGTAGAACACAAAATTTAGAATATGGAAAACAGAATATAGAACACAGAATTTAGAACATGGAATGCAGAACACAGAATTTAGAATATAAAATAGCGAATACTAAATATAGAATATGAATATACAATGTAGAACAAAGAATTTAGAATAGAGAATAGAGAACAATGAATATAGAATTAAGAATATACAATGTAGAACACAGAATATAGAATATAGAATACAGAATGCAGAATATAGCATACAGAATATAGAATGTAGAACACAGAATATAGAATATGGAAAACAGAACACAAAACACAGAATTGAGAACATGGAATGCAGAACACAGAATTTAGAATATAGAAAACAGAAAACTGAATATAGAATTTCGAATATAGATTGTAGAACACAGAATTTACAATATAGAAGAAAGAATACTCAATATAAATTTTAGAATAGAGTATGTAGAACACAGAATATAGAATATAGAATAGAGAATATAGAACCGAGAACTTAGAACATAGAAAGCAGAACACAGAATTTAGAATATAGAATAATGAATACTTAATATAAAATTTACAATATAGAATGTTGAACACAGAGTACAGAATATAGAATACGGAATACTGAATATAGGATTTAGAATATAGAATGTAGAACACAGAATATAGAATATAGAATACGGAATGTAGAATATAGAATACAGAATATAGAATGTAGAACACTGAATATAGAACATTGAATATAGTATATGGAAACCGAAATTTAGAACATGGAATGCAGAATAAAGAATTTAGAATATAGAACACAGTATACTGAATATAGAAATTAGAATATAGTATTTAGAACACAGAATATGGAATGTAAAATACGGAATGCAGCATATTATATACAGAATATACAATGTGGAACACAGAATTTAGAATATGGAAAGCAGAATATAGAACACGGAATTAAAACATGGAAAGTAGAAAACAGAATTTATTATATAGAATACAGTATACTGAATATCGAATTTAGAATATAGAATATAGAACACAGAATATGGAATGTAGAATACGGAATGCAGAATATTGAATACAGAATATAGAATGTAGAACTGAGAATTTAGAATATAGAGTCTATAACACTGAATATAGAATTTAGAACATACAATGTAGAACACAGAATATAGAGTATAGAATACAGAATATAGAACCCAAAATTTAGAACATGGAATGCAGAACAGAGGATTTAGAATATAGAATAACGAATACAAATATAGAATATTAATATACAATGTAAAACACAAAATTTAGAATATAGAATACAGAATTCTGAATATACAATTTAGAATATACAATGTAGAACAAGGAATATAGAATATAGAATACGGAATGCAGAATATAGAATACGGAAGATTGAATATAGAACACAGAATAAACAATATGGAAAACAGAATACAAAACCGAGAATTGACAACATGGAATGAAGAATATAGAATTTAGAATATAGAAAACCGAATACTGAATATAGAATTTCAAATATAGAATGTTGAACACAGAATTTAGAATAGAGAATAAAGAATACTGAATATTGAATTTAGAATGTAGAATGTAGAACACAGTATTTAGAATATAGTTTAGAGAATATAGAACCCAGAATTTAGCACATGGAATGCAGAAGACAGAATTTCGAATATAGAATACAGAATACTGAATATAGAATTTAGAATATATAATGTAGAACACAGAATATAGAATATAGACTACAGAATGCAGAATATAGTTTACAGAATATAGAACGATGAACACAAATTATAGAATATAGAATAGAGAATACAGAACCCAGAATTAAGAACATGGAATATAAAGCACAGAATTTAGTATATAGAATACATAATACGGAATTTCGAATTTAGAATATAGAATGTAGAACACAGAATATGGAATGTAGAATACGGAATGCAGAATATTGAACACAGAATATTGAATTTAGAACACCGAATTTAAAATATGGGAAAAGGAATATATAACCAAGAATTTAGAACATGGAATGCAGAACACAGAATTTAGAATATAGAATACAGATTACTGAATATAGAATTTAGAATATAGAATATAGAACACAGAATATAGAATATAGACAACGGAATGCAGAATATAGAATATAGAGTATAGAATGATGAACACAAATTATAGACTATAGAATAGAGAATATAGAACCCAAAATTAAGAACATGGAATGTAGAACACACAATTTAGAATATAGAATACAGAATATTGAATTTCGAGTTTAGAATATAGAATGTAGAACATAGAATATGGAATGTAGAATACGGAATGCAGAATATTGAATACAGAATATAGAACATAGAACACAGTATAGAGAATATAGATTAAAGAATATAGAAACCAGAATTTAGAACAAGGAATGCAGAACACAGAATTTACAATATAGAATAAAGATTACTGAATATAGAATTTAGAATATAGAATGCAGAACACAGAATTTAGAATATAGAATATAGAATACAGAATATAGAATTTAGAATATAGAATGAAGAACACAGAATATAGAATATAGAATAAAGAATATAGAACACAAAATATAGAACACGGAATACACAACACAGAATTTAGAATATAGAATACCGAATACTGAATATAGAATATGAATATACAATGTAGAACACAGAATTAAGAATAGAGAATACAGAATACTTAATATAGAATTTAGAATATACAATGTAGAACACAGAATATAGAATATAGAATACGGAATGCAGAATATAGAACACATAATATAGAACACGAAATTTAGAACATGGAATGCACAACACAGAATTTATAATATAGAATAAAGTATACTGTATATTGAATTTAGATTATAGAATGTAGAACACAGTATATAGAATACAGATTAGAGAATATAGAACCCAGAATTTAGAACTTGGAATGCAGAACACAGAATTTAGAAAATAGAATACAGAATACAGAATATAGAATTTAGAATATAGAATATAGAACACAGAGTATAGAATATAGAATATGGAATACTGAATATAGAATAAAGAAAATAGAATGTAGAACACAAAATATAGAATATAGAATATGGAATGCAGAATTTAGAATACAGAATATAGAATGAAGAACACAGAATATAGACAATAGAATAGAGTATATGGAAGGCAAAATTTAGAACATGGAATGCAGAACACAGAATATAGAATATATAATACCGAATACTGAATATAAAATTTAGAATATAGAATTTAGAACACAGAATATGGAATGTAGAATACGGAATGCAGAATATTGTATACAGAATATACAATGTAGAACACAGAATTTAGAATATGAATAGCAGAATATAGAACACGGAATTAAAGCATGGAATATAGAAAACAGAATTTATTATATAGAATACAGTACACTGAATATCGAATTTAGAATATAGAATATAGAACGCAGAATATGGAATGTAGAATACGGAATGCAGAATATTGAATACACAATATAGAATGCAGAACACAGAATTTAAAATATGGAAAAAGTAATGTATAACCCAGAATTTAGAACATGGAATGCAGAACACAGAATTTAGAATATAGAATACAGAATACTGAATATACAATTTAGAATATACAATGTAGATCAAGGATTATAGAATATAGAATACGGAATGCAGAATATAGAATACAGAAGATAGAATATAGAACACAGAATATAGAATATGGAAAACAGAATACAAAACACAGAATTGAGAACATGGAATGAAGAACATAGAATTTAGAATATAGAAAACCGAATACTGAATATAGAAATTCAAATATAGAATGTTGAACACAGAATTTAGAATATAGAATAAAGAATACTGAATATTGAATTTACAACGTAGAATGTAGAACACAGTATTTAGAATATAGATTAGAGAATATAGAACTCAGAATTTAGCACATGGAATGCAGAAGACAGAATTTCGAATATAGAATACAGAATACTGAATATAGAATTTAGAATATAGAATGTAGAACACAGAATATAGAATATAGACTACGGAATGCAGAATATAGTTTATAGAATATAGAGCGATGAACACAAATTATAGAATATAGAATAGAGAATATAGAACCCAGAATTAAGAACATGGAATATAGAACACAGAATTTAGTATATAGAATACATAATACTGAATTTCGAATTTAGAATATAGAATGTATTACATAGAATATGGAATGTAGAATACGGAATGCAGAATATTGGATACAGAATATAGAATGAAGAACACAGAATTTAGAATATGGAAAAAGGAATATATAACCCAGAATTTAGAACATGGAATGCAGAACACAGGATTTAGAATATAGAAAACAGTTTACTGAATATAGAATTTAGAATATAGAATGTAGAACACAGAATATAGAATATAGAGTATAGAATACTGAATATAGAATTAAGAATATAGAATGTAGAACACAGAATATAGAATATAGAATAGATTATATGGAACGCAAAATTTAGAACATGGAATGCAGAACACACAATATAGAATATAGAATACTGAATATAGAATTTTGAATATAGAATTTAGAACACAGAATATGGAATGTTGAATGCGGAATGCAGAATATTGAATACAGAATATAGAATGTAGAACACAAAATTTAAAATATGGAAAACAGAATATAGAACACAGAATTTAGAACATGGAATGCAGAACACAGAATTTAGAATATAAAATAGCGAATACTAAATATAGAATATGAATATACAATGTAGAACAAAGAATTTAGTATAGAGAATAGAGAACAATGAATATAGAATTAAGAATATACAATGTAGAACACAGAATATAGAATATAGAATACAGAATGCAGAATATAGCATACAGAATATAGAATGTAGAACACAGAATATAGAATATGGAAAACAGAACACAAAACACAGAATTGAGAACATGGAATGCAGAACACAGAATTTAGAATATAGAAAACAAAAAACTGAATATAGAATTTCGAATATTGATTGTAGAACACAGAATTTACAATATAGAAGAAAGAATACTCAATATAAATTTTAGAATATAGTATGTAGAACACAGAATATAGAATATAGAATAGAGAATATAGAACCCAGAACTTAGAACATAGAAAGCAGAACACAGAATTTAGAATAGAGAATAATGAATACTTAATATAAAATTTACAATATAGAATGTTGAACACACACTACAGAATATAGAATACGGAATACTGAATATAGGATATAGAATATAGAATGTAGAACACAGAATATAGAATATAGAATACGGAATGTAGAATATAGAATACAGAATATAGAATGTAGAACACTGAATATAGAACATTTAATATAGTATATGGAAACCGAAATTTAGAACATGGAATGCAGAATAAAGAATTTAGAATATAGAATACAGTATACTGAATATAGAATTTAGAATATAGTATTTAGAACACAGAATATGGAATGTAAAATACGGAATGCAGAATATTATATACAGAATATACAATGTGGAACACAGAATTTAGAATATGGAAAGCAGAATATAGAACACGGAATTAAAACATGGAATGTAGAAAACAGAATTTATTATATAGAATACAGTATACTGAATATCGAATTTAGAATATAGAATATAGAACACAGAATATGGAATGTAGAATACGGAATGCAGAATATTGAATACAGAATATAGAATGTAGAACTGAGAATTTAGAATATAGAGTATATAACACTGAATATAGAATTTAGAATATAGAATGTAGAACACAGAATATAGAGTATGGAATACAGAATATAGAACCCAAAATTTAGAACATGGAATGCAGAACAGAGGATTTAGAATATAGAATAACGAAAACAAATATAGAATATTAATATACAATGTAAAACACAAAATTTAGAATATAGAATACAGAATTCTGAATATACAATTTAGAATATACAATGTAGAACAAGGAATATTGAATATAGAATACGGAATGCAGAATATAGAATACGGAAGATTGAATATAGAACACAGAATATAGAATATGGAAAACAGAATACAGAACCGAGAATTGAGAACATGGAATGAAGAATATAGAATTTAGAATATAGAAAACCGAATACTGAATATAGAATTTCAAATATAGAATGTTGAACACAGAATTTAGAATAGAGAATAAAGAATACTGAATATTGAATTTAGAATGTAGAATGCAGAACACAGTATTTAGAATATAGATTAGAGAATATAGAACCCAGAATTTAGCACATGGAATGCAGAAGACAGAATTTCGAATATAGAATACAGAATACTGAATATAGAATTTAGAATATATAATGTAGAACACAGAATATAGAATATAAACTACAGAATGCAGAATATAGTTTACAGAATATAGAAGGATGAACACAAATTATAGACTATAGAATAGAGAATATAGAACCCAAAATTAAGAACATGGAATGTAGAACACACAATTTAGAATATAGAATACAGAATATTGAATTTCGAGTTTAGAATATAGAATGTAGAACATAGAATATGGAATGTAGAATACGGAATGCAGAATATTGAATACAGAATATAGAACATAGAACACAGTATAGAGAATATAGATTAAAGAATATAGAAACCAGAATTTAGAACAAGGAATGCAGAACACAGAATTTACAATATAGAATATAGATTACTGAATATAGAATTTAGAATATAGAATGAAGAACACAGAATATAGAATATAGAATAAAGAATATAGAACACAAAATTTAGAACACGGAATACACAACACAGAATTTAGAATATAGAATACCGAATACTGAATATAGAATATGAATATACAATGTAGAACACAGAATTAAGAATAGAGAATACAGAATACTTAATATAGAATTTAGAATATACAATGTAGAACACAGAATATAGAATATAGAATACGGAATGCAGAATATAGAACACATAATATAGAACACGAAATTTAGAACATGGAATGCACAACACAGAATTTATAATATAGAATAAAGTATTCTGTATATTGAATTTAGATTATAGAATGTAGAACACAGTATATAGAATACAGATTAGAGAATATAGAACCCAGAATTTAGAACTTGGAATGCAGAACACAGAATTTAGAAAATAGAATACAGAATATAGAATATACAATTTAGAATATAGAATATAGAACACAGAGTATAGAATATAGAATACGGAATACTGAATATAGAATATAGAAAATAGAATGTAGAACACAAAATATAGAATATAGAATATGGAATGCAGAATTTAGAATACAGAATATAGAATGTAGAACACAGAATATAGACAATACAATAGAGTATATGGAAGGCAAAATTTAGAACATGGAATGCAGAACACAGAATATAGAATATATAATACCGAATACTGAATATAAAATTTAGAATATAGAATTTAGAACACAGAATATGGAATGTAGAATACGGAATGCAGAATATTGTATACAGAATATACAATGTAGAACTCAGAATTTAGAATATGGATAGCAGAATATAGAACAAGGAATTAAAACATGGAATATAGAAAACAGAATTTATTATATAGAATACAGTACACTGAATATCGAATTTAGAATATAGAATATAGAACACAGAATATGGAATGTAGAATACGGAATGCCGAATATTGAATACAGAATATAGAATGCAGAACACAGAATTTAAAATATGGAAAAAGGAATGTAAAACCCAGAATTTAGAACATGGAATGCAGAACACAGAATTTAGAATATAGAATACAGAATACTGAATATAGAATATAGAACACAGAGTATAGAATATAGAATATGGAATACTGAATATAGAATATAGAATATTGAATGTAGAACACAGAATATAGAATATAGAATATGGAATGTAGAATTTAGAATACAGAATATAGAATGTAGAACACAGAATAAAGAATATAGAATAGAGTATATGGAACGCAAAATTTAGAACATGGAATGCAGAACACACAAAATAGAATATAGAATACAGAATACTGAATATAGAATTTAGAATATTGAATGTAGAACACAGAATATGGAATGTAGAATACGGAATGCATAATATTGTATACAGAATATAGAATGTAGAACACAGAATTTAGAATATAGATTATATAATACTGAAGATAGAATTTAGAATATACAATGTAGAACACAGAAGATAGAGTATAGAATACAGAATATAGAACCCAAAATTTAGAACATGGAATGCAGAACAGAGGACTTAGAATATAGAATACCGAATACAAATATAGAATATGAATATACAATGTTGAACACAGTATTTAGAATATATAATACAGAATACTGAATATACAATTTAGAATATACAATGTAGAACAATGAGTATAGGATATAGAGTACGGAATGCAGAATATAGAATACAGAATTTAGAATATAGAAAACAAAATAAAGAATAAGGAAAACAGAATACAAAACCCAGAATTGAGAACATGGAATGAAGAACATAGAATTTAGAATATAGAAAACAGAATACTGAATATAGAATTTCAAATATAGAATGTTGAACACAGAATTTAGAATAGAGAATAAAGAATACTGAATATTGAGTTTAGATTGTAGAATGTAGAACACAGTATTTAGAATACAGATTAGAGAATATAGAACCCAGAATCTAGCACATGGAATGCAGAAGACAGAATATAGAATATGGAATACAGAATACTGAATATAGAATGTAGAACACAGAATATAGAATATAGACAACGGAATGCAGAATATAGAATATAGAGTATAGAATGATGAACACAAATTATAGAATATAGAATATAGAATATAGAACCCAAAATTATGAACATGGAATGTAGAACACACAATTTAGAATATAGAATACAGAATATTGAATTTCGAGTTTAGAATATAGAATGTAGAACATAGAATATGGAATGTAGAATACGGAATGCAGAATATTGAATACAGAATATAGAACGTAGAACCTAGTATAGAGAATATAGATTAAAGAATATAGAAACCAGAATTTAGAACATGGAATGCAGAACACAGAATTTAAAATATAGAAAAAACATTACTGAAAATAGAATTTAGAATCTAGAATGCAGAACACAAAATATAGAATATAGAATATAGAATACAGAATATAGAATTTAGAATATAGAATGTAGAACACAGAATATAGAATATAAAATAAAGAATATGGAACACAAAATTTAGAACATTGAATACACAACACAGAATTTAGAATATAGAATACCGAATACTGAATATAGAATATGAATATTAAATTTAGAAAACAGAATTTAGAATACAGAATACAGAATGGTGAATATAGAATTTAGAATATACAATGTAGAACAGAGAATATGAAATATAGAATACGGAATTCAGAATATAGAATACGGAATATAGAACACAAAATTTAGAACATGGAATGCACAACACAGAATTTAGAATATAGAATACCGAATACTGAATATAGAATATGAATATACAATGTTGAACACAGAATTTAGAATATAGAATAAAGAACACTGAATATAGAATTAAGAATATAGAATGTAGAACACAGTATAAAATATAGAATACGGAATACAGAATATAGAATTTAGAATATAGAATGTAGAACACAGAATATAGAATATAGAATAGAGTATATGGAACCCAAAATTTAGAACATGGAATGCAGAACACAGAATTTAGAATATAGAATACAGAATACTGAATATAGAATTTAGAATATGGAATGTGGAACACAGAATATAGAATATAGAATACGGAATGCAGAATATAGAATACAGAATATAGAATTTAGAACACAGAATATAGAACATAGAATAAAGTATATGGAACACAAAATTTAGAACATGCAATGCAGAACACAGAATTTAGAATATAGAATACAGAATACTGAATATAGAATTTAGTATATAGGATGCAGAACACAGGATTTAGAATGTAGTATGCAGAATACTGAGTATAGAATTTAGAACATTGAATGCAGAACACATAATTTAGAATATAGGATGCAGAATACTTTATATAGAATTTAGAATATAGAATGCATAACACAGAATATAGAATATTGACAAAGGAATGGGGAATATAGAATATAGAATATAGAATGAAGAACACAATATATAGAATACAGAATAGAGAATATAGTACCCAGAATTGAGAAATGGAATGCAGAACAGGGAATTTAGAATATAGAATACAGAATAGTGAAAAAATATTTTAAAATATAGAATGTAGAACAAAGAATATAGAATATAGAATAGGGAATGCAGAATATAGTATGTAGAATATAGAATGAAGAACAAAAACATAGAATATAGAATAGTGAATATAGGACCCAGAAATTAGAACACGGTATGCAGAACACAGAATTTAGAATATAGAACACAGAATACATAATATAAAATTTAGAATATAGAATGTAGAACACAGAGTATAAAATATCGAATACGGAATACTGAATGTAGAATTTAGAATATAGAATGTAGAACACAGAATATAGAATACAGAATGCAGAATATACAATACAGAATATAGAATGCAGACCACAGAATATAGAATATGGAAAACAGAATACAGACTCAAAATTTAGAACATGGAATGCAGAGCACAGAATTTAGAATATAGTATACAGAATACTCAATATAGAAATAAGAACATTGAAGGCAGAACATAGAATTTAGAATATAGAATTCAGAATCATGTATATAGAATTCAGAATATCGAATTAATGACACAGAATATAGAATATAATTTACGGAATCGAGAATATAGGAGGTTGAATATAGAATGAAGAACACAAAATATAGAATATAGAATTCAGAATATAAAACCAGAATTTAGAAATGGAATACAGAACAGAGAATTTAGAATATAGAATACAGAACACTGAATAAAGATTTTAGAATATAGAATGTAGAACACAGAATATAGAATATAAAATAGGGAATGCAGAATATACTTTGTAGAATATAGAATGTAGAACACAAATTTAGAATATATAATTGTGAATATAGAACCCAGTACTAAGAAAACGGATAGCAGAACATAGAATTTAGAATATAGAAAACAGAATACTTAATATAAAATTTAGAATACAGAATGTTGAACACAAAGTATAGAAAATAGAATAAGGAATACGGAATATAGAATTTAGAATATAGAATTTAGAACAGAAAATAGAATATGGAATACGGAATGCAGAATATAGAATACAAAATATAGAAGGTAGAACACAGAATATAGAATATAGAATAGAGTATATGGAATCAAAAATTTAGAACATGGAATTCAGAACACAGAATTTAGAATATAGAATACAGAATACTGAATAAAGAATTTAGAATATAGAATGTAGAACACAGAATTTAGAGTATATAATAAAAGAATACTGAATATAGAATTTAGAATATAGAATGTAGAACACAAAATATAGAATAGAGAATAGAGAATAGAGAACCCAGAATATAAAACATGGAATGCAGAACACAGAATATAGAATATAGTATACAGAATACCGAATATATAAATTAGAATAAAGAATGCAGAACACAGAATTTAGAATATAGGATACGGAATGTAGAATATAGAATACAGAATATAGAACACAAAATTTAGAACATGGAATGCACAACACAGAATTTAGAATATAGAATACCGAATACTGAATATAGAATATGAATATACAATGTTGAACAAAGAATTTAGAATATAGAATAAAGAACACTGAATATAGAATTATGAATATAGAATGTAGAACACAGTATAGAATATAGAATACGGAATACTGAATATAGAATTTAGAATATAGAATGTAGAACACAGAATATAGAATATAGAATATGGAATGCAGAATATAGAATACAGAATATAGAATGTAGAACACAGAATATAGAATAGAGTATATGGAAACCAAAATTTAGAACATGGAATGCAGAATACAGAATTTAGAATATAGAATACAGAATACTGAATATAGAATTTAGAATATAGAATTTAGAACACAGAATATGGAATATAGAATATGGAATGCAGAATATTGTATACAGAATATACAATGTAGAACACAGAATTTAGAATATGGAAACCAGAATATAGAACCCAGAATTAAGAACATGGAGTGTAGAACACAGAATTTAGAATATAGAATACATAATACTGAATTTCCAATTTAGAATATAGAATGTAGAACACAGAATATGGAATGAAGGATACGAAATGCAGAATATTGAATACAGAATATAGAATGTAGAACACAGTATATAGAATATAGATTAGAGAATATAGAAACCAGAATGTACATCATGGAATGCAGAACACAGAATTTAGAATATAGAATACAGAATAATTTATATACAATTTAGAATATAAAATGTAGAACACAGAATATAGAATGTAGACTACGGAATGCAGAATATAGGATATAGTATATAGAATGAAGAACACAAATTATAGGATATAGAATAGATAATATAGAACTCAGAATTAAGAACATGGAATCTAGAACACAGAATTAAGGATATAGAATATAGAATACTGAATATAGAATTTAGAATATAGAATGTAGAACACAGAATATAGAGTATAGAATACAGAATATAGAACACAATATTTAGAACATGGAATGCACAACACAGAATTAATAATATAGAATACCGAATACTGAATATAGAATATGAATATAAAATGTAGATCACAGAATTTAGAATACAGAATACAGAATACTGAATATAGAATATGAACATACAATGTAGAACCAAGAATTTAGAATATGGAAAGCAGAATATAGAACACGGAATTAAAACATGGAATGTAGAAAACAGAATTTATTATATAGAATACAGTATACTGAATATCAAATTTAGAATATAGAATGTAGAACACAGAATATGGAATGTAGTTTATATAATACTGAATATAGAATTTAGAATATAGAATGTAGAACACAGAATATAGAGTGTAGAATACAGAATATAGAACCCAAAATTTAGAACATGGAATGCAGAACAGAGGATTTAGAATATAGAATACCGAATAAAAATATAGAATAAGAATATACAATGTAGAACACAGAATTTAGAATATCGAATACAGAATACTGAATATACAATTTTGAATATACACTGTAGAACAATGAATATAGAATGTAGAGTACGGAATGCAGAATATAGAATACAGAAGTTAGAATATAGAACACAGAATATAGAATATGTAAAACAGAATACAAAACCCAGAATTGAGAACATGGAATGTAGAACATAGAATTTAGAATATAGAAAACAGAATACTGAATATAGAATTTCAAATATAGAATGTTGAACACAGAATTTAGCATATAGAATAAAGAATACTGAATATTGAATTTAGAATGTAGAATGTAGAACACAGTATTTAGAATATAGATTAGTGAATATAGAACCCAGAATTTAGCACATGGAATGTAGAACAAAGAATATAGAATATAGAATACAGAATACTTAATTTCGAATATAGAAAATAGAAAGTAGAAAACAGAATATGGAATGTAGAATACGGAATGCCTAATATTGAATACAGAATATAGAATGTAGAACACAGAATTTAGAATATGGAAAGCAGAATATAGAACCAAGAATTTAGAACATGGGATGCAGAACAAAGAATTTACAATATAAAATGCAGATTACTGAATATAGAATTTAGAATATAGAATGTAGAACACAGAATACAGAAAATAGAATACAGAATATAGAACACAAAATTTAGAACATGGAATGCACAAGACAGAATTTAGAATATAGAATACCGAATACTGAATATAGAATATGAATATACAATGTTGAACACAGAATTTAGAATATAGAAAAAAGAATACTGAATATAGAATTTAGAGTATAGAATGTAGAACACAGTATAGAATATAGAATACGGAATACTGAATATAGAATTTAGAATATATAATGTAGAACACAGAATATAGAATATAGAATATGGAATGCAGAATATAGAATACAGAATATAGAATGTAGAACACAGAATATAGAATATAGAATAGAGTATATGGAAACCAAAATTTAGATCATGGAATGCAGAATACAGAATTTAGAATATAGAATACAAAATATTGAATATAGAATTTAGAATATAGAATTTAGAACACAGAATATGGAATATAGAATACGGAATGCAGAATATTGTATACAGAATATACAATGTAGAACACAGAATTTAGAATATGGAAACCAGAATATAGAACCCAGAATTAAGAACATGGAATGTAGAACACAGAATTAAGAATATAGAATACAGAATACTGAATTTCGAATTTAGAATATAGAATGTAGAACACAGAATATGGAATGAAGGATACGAAATGCAGAATATTGAATACAGAATATAGAATGTAGAACACAGTATATAGAATATAGATTAGAGAATATAGAAACCAGAATTTAGAACATGGAATGCAGAACACAGAATTTAGAATATAGAGTTCAGAATAATTTATATACAATATAGAATATAAAATGCAGAACCCAGAATATAGAATGCAGACTACGGAATGCAGAATATAGGATATAGAATGAAGAATGATGAACACAAATTATAGGATATAGAATAGGAAATATAGAACTCAGAATTAAGAACATGGAATCTAGAACACAGAATTAAGAATATAGAATATAGAATACTGAATATAGAATTTAGAATATAGAATGTAGAACACAGAATATAGAGTATAGAATACAGAATATAGAACACAAAATTTAGAACATGGAATGCACAACACAGAATTTAGAATATAGAATACGGAATACTGAATATAGACTATGAATATACAATATAGAACACACAATTTAGAATATAGAATACAGAATATTTAATATCGAATTTAGAATATAGAATGAAGAACACAGAATATAGAATGTAGAATACGGAATGTAGAATATTGGATACACAATATAGAATGTAGAACACAGGATTTAGAATATAGAGTTTAGAATACTCAATATATAATTTAGAATATAGAATGTAGAACAGAGAATATAGAAAATAGAATACAGAATATAGAACACAAAATTTAGAACATGGAATGCACAACACAGAATTTAGAATATAGAATACCGAATACTGAATATAGAATATGAATATAAAATATAGAACACAGAATTTAGAATACAGAATACAGAATACTGAATATAGAATATGAATATACAATGTAGAAAAAGGAATATAGAATATAGAATACGGAATGCAGAATATAGAATACAGAAGATAGAATATAGAACACAGAATATAGAATATGGAAAACAGAATACAAAACCCAGAATTGAGAACATGGAATGAAGAACATAGAATTAAGAATATAGAAAACCGAATACTGAATATAGAATTTAAATTTAGAATGTTGAACACAGAATTTAGAATATAGAATAAAGAATACTGAATATTGAATTTAGAATGTAGAATGTAGAACACATTATTTAGAATACAGAATACTGAATATAGAATTTAGAATATAGAATGCAGAACACATAATATAGAATATAGACTACGGAATGCAGAATATAGTATATAGAGGATAGAATAATGAATACAAATTATAGAATATAGAATAGAGAATATAAAACCCAGAATTAAGGACATTGAATGTAGAACACAGAATTAAGAATATAGAATATAGAATACTGAATATAGAATTTAGAACATAGAATGTAGAACACAGAATATAGAATATAGAATAGAGAATATGGAACACAATATTTAGAACATGTAATGCACAACATAGAATTTAGAATATAGAACACGGAATCTGAATATAGAGTATGAATATACAATGTAGAACACAGAATTTAGAATATAGAATACAGAATAATTAATATAGAATTTAGAATATACAATGTAAAACAGAATATAGAATATAGAATACGGAATGCAGAATATAGAATACAGAATATAGAACCCAAAATTTAGAACATGAAATGCACAACCCAGAATTTAGAATATAGAATAAAGAATACTGAATATAGTATATAGAATATAGAATGTAGAACACAGAATATAGAATATAGAATAGTGAATATAGAACACAGAATATAGAACATGGAATGCAGAACACAGAATTTAGAATATAGAATACAGAATACTGAATATAGTATTTAGAATATAGAATGTAGAACAAAGAGTATAGAATATAGAATACGGAATACTGAATAAAGTATTTAGAATATAGAATGTAGAACACAGAATATAGAATATAGGATATGGAATGCAGAATATAGAATACAGAATATAGAATATAGAACACAGAATATAGAATATAGAATAGAGTATATGGAACCCAAAATTTATAACATGGAATACGGAACACAGAATTTAGAATATAGTATACAGAATACTGAGAATAGAATTTAGAATATAGAATTTAGGACACAGAATATGGAATGTCGAATACGGAATGCAGAATATTGTATACAGAATATACAATGTAGAACACATAATTTAGAATATGGAAAGCAGAATATAGAGAACGGAATTTAGAACATATAATGAAGAACACAGAATTTAGAATATAGAATACTGATTCCTGAATATATAATTTAGAATATAGAAAGTAGAACACAGAATTTAGAATATAGAATACAGATTACTGAATATAGAATTTAGAATATGGAATGTAGAACACAAAATTTAGAATATAAAATACAGAATATAGAACACAAAATTGAGAAAATGGAATGCAGTACACAGAACTTAAAATATAGAACACCGAATACTGAATATAGAATATGAATATACAAAGTAGAACACAGAATATAGAATATAGAATTCAGATTACTTAATATAGAATCTAGAATATAGAATATAGAACACAGAATTTAAAATATAGAGTATAGAATACTGAATATAGAATTCAGAATATAGAATGTAGAACACAGAATACAGAATATAGAACACAGAATATAGCACACAAAATTTAGAACATGATATGCACAACACAGAATTTAGAATATAGAATAATGAATACTGAATATAGAATATGAATATACAATTTAGAACACAGAATTTAGAATATAGAATACAGAATACTGAATATAGAATTTAGAATATACAATGTAGAACACAGAATATAGAATACAAAATACGGAATGCAGAATATAGAATACAGAATATAGAACACAAAATTTAGAACATGGAATACAGAACAGGGGATTTAGAATATAGAATATCGAATACAAATATAGAATATGAATATACAATATAAAACACAGAATTTAAAATACAGAATACTGAATATAGAATTTAGAATAAAGAATGCAGAACACAGAATTTAGAGTATAGGATAAGGAATGTAGAATATAGAATACAGAATATAGAATGTAGAACACAAAATATAGTATATGAAAAACAGAATACAGAACCCAAAATTTAGATCATGGAATGTAGAACACAGAATATAGAGTATATAATACAGATTACTGAATATAAAATTTAAACTATAAAATATAGAACACAGAATATGTAATGTAGACTACGGAATGCAGAATATAGAATATAGAATGTAGAATAATGAGCACAAAATATAGAATAGAGAATATAGAAACCAGAATTTAGAACATGGAATGTAGAACAAAGAATATAGAATATAGAATACAGAATACTTAATATCGAATTTAGAAAATAGAACGTAGAACACACAATATGGAATGTAGAATACGGAATGCCTAATATTGAATACAGAATATAGAATGTAGAACACAGGATTTAGAATATGGAAAACAGAATATAGAACCAAGAATTTAGAACATGGAATGGAGAACAAAGAATTTACAATATAGAATGCAGATTACTGAATATAGACTTTAGAATACATAATGTAGAACACAGAATTTAGAATATAGAGTATAGAATACTGAATATAGAATTTAGAATATAGAATTTAGAACACAGAATATAGAAAATAGAATACAGAATATGGAACACAAAATTTAGAACATGGAATGCACAATACAGAATTTAGAATCTAGAATACAGAATACTGAATATACAATATGAATATAAAATGTAGAACACAGAATTTAGAATACAGAATACAGAATACTGAATATAGAATTTAGAATATACAATGTAGAACACAGAATATGAAATATTGAATACCGAATTCAGAATATAGAATACAGAATATAGAACACAAAATTTACAAAATGGAATGCACAACACAAAATTTAGAATATAGAATACCGAATAATGAATATAGAATATGAATATACAATGTTGAACACAGAATTTAGAATATAGAATAAAGAATACTGAATATAGAATTTAGAATATAGAATGTAAAACACAGTATAGGATATAGAATACGGAATGCAGAATATAGAATTTAGAATATAGAATGTAGAACACAGAATATAGAATATAGAATATGGAATGCAGTATATAGAATACAGTATATAGAATGTAGAACACAGAATATAGAATATAGAATATAGTATATGGAAACCAAAATTTAGAACATGGAATGCAGAATACAGAATTTAGAATATAGAATACAGAATACAGTATATAGAATTTAGAATATATAATTTAGAACACAGAATATGGAATGTAGAATACGGAATGCACACTATTGTATACAGAATATACAATGTAGAACACAGCATTTAGAATATAGGGTATATAATACTGAATATAGAATTTAGAATATAGAATGTAGAACACAGAATATAGAGTATAGAATACAGAATATAGAAACCAAAATTTAGAACATGGAATGCAGAACAGAGGATTTAG
This sequence comes from Vicugna pacos, assembly GCF_048564905.1. NCBI lineage: Eukaryota > Metazoa > Chordata > Mammalia > Artiodactyla > Camelidae > Vicugna > Vicugna pacos. The sequence goes on from NW_027328737.1 coordinate 5,407,337, forward strand.
AATATAGAATACCGAATACAAATATACAATATGAATATACCATGTAGAACACAGAATTTAGAATATAGAATACAGAATAATGAATATACAATTTAGAGTATACAATGTAGAACAATGAATATAGGATATAGAGTACCGAATGCAGAATATAGAATACAGAATTTAGAATATAGAACACAGAATATAGAATATGGAAAACAGAATATAAAACCCAGAATTGAGAACATGGAATGAAGAACATACCATTTAGAATATAGAAAACAGAATATTGAATATAGAATTTCAAATATAGAATGTTGAACACAGAATTTAGAATATAGAATAAAGAATACTGAATATTGAATTTAGAATGTAGAATGTAGAACACAGTATTTAGAATATAGATTCGAGAATATAGAACCCAGAATTTAGCACATGGATTGCAGAAGGCAGAATACTGAATATAGAAATTAGAATAAAGAATGTAGAACACAGAATATAGAATATAGACAACGGAATGCAGAATATAGAATATAGAGTATAGAATGATGAACACAAATTATAGAATATAGAATAGAGAATATAGAACCCAAAATTAAGAACATGGAATGTAGAACACACAATTTAGAATATAGAATACAGAATATTGAATTTCGAGTTTAGAATATAGAATGCAGAACAAAGAATATGGAATGTAGAATACGGAATGCAGAATATTGAATACAGAATACAGAACATAGAACACAGTATAGAGAATATAGATTAAAGAATATAGAAACCAGAATTTAGAACAAGGAATGCAGAACACAGAATTTACAATATAGAATAAAGATTACTGAATATAGAATTTAGAATATAGAATGCAGAACACAGAATTAAGAATATAGAATATAGAATACAGAATATAGAATTTAGAATATTGAATGTAGAACACAGAACATAGAATATAGAATAAAGAATATAGAACACAAAATTTAGAACATGGAATACACAACACAGAATTTAGAATATAGAATACCGAATACTGAATATAGAATATGAATATACAATGTAGAACACAGAATTAAGAATAGAGTATACAGAATACTTAATATAAAATTTAGAATATATAATGTAGAATACAGAATATAGAATATAGAATACGGAATGCAGAATATAGAACACATAATATAGAACACGATATTTAGAACATGGAATGCACAACACAGAATTTATAATATAGAATAAAGTATACTGTATATTGAATTTAGATTATAGAATGAAGAACACAGTATATAGAATACAGATTAGAGAATATAGAACCCAGAATTTAGAACTTGGAATGCAGAACACAGAATTTAGAATATATAATACAGAATACAGAATATAGAATTTAGAATATAGAATATAGAACACAGAGTATTGAATATAGAATACAGAATACTGAATATACAATATAGAAAATAGAATGTAGAACACAAAATATAGAATATAGAATATGGAATGCAGAATTTAGAATACAGAATATACAATGTAGAACACAGAATATAGACAACAGAGTAGAGTATATGGAACGCAAAGTTTAGAACATGGAATGCAGAACACACAATATAGAATATATAATACAGAATACTGAATATAAAATTTAGAAAATATAATTTAGAACACAGAAAATGGAATGTAGAATACGGAATGCAGAATATTGTATACAGAATATACAATGTAGAACACAGAATTTAGAATATGGAAAGCAGAATATAGAACACGGAATTAAAACATGGAATGTAGAAAACAGAATTTATTATATAGAATACAGTACACTGAATATCGAATTAGGAATATAGAATGTAGAACACAGAATATGGAATGTAGAAAACGGAATGCAGAATATTGAATACAGAATATAGAATGTAGAACACAGAATTTAGAATATAGGTTATATAATACTGAATATAGAAGTTAGAATATAGAATGTAGAACACAGAATATAGAGTATAGAATACAGAATACAGAACCCAAAATATAGAACATGAAATGCAGAACAGAGGATTTAGAATATAGAATACCGAATAAAAATATAGAATATGAATATACAATGTAGAACACAGAATTTAGAATATAGAATACAGAACACTGAATATACAATTTAGAATATAGAATGTAGAACAAGGAATATAGAAGATAGAATACGGAATGCAGAATATAGAATACAGAAATTAGAATATAGAACACAGAGTATAGAATATGGAAAACAGAATATAAAACCCAGAATTGAGAACATGGAATGAAGAACATACAATTTAGAATATAGAAAACCGAATACTGAATATAGAATTTCAAATATAGAATGTTGAACACAGAATTTAGAATATAGAATAAAGAATACTGAATATTGAATTTAGAATGTAGAATGTAGAACACAGTATTTAGAATGTAGATTAGAGAATATAGAACCCAGAATATAGCACATGGAATGCAGAAGGCAGAATTTGGAATATAGAATACAGAAAACTGAATATAGAATTTAGAATATAGTATGTAGAACACAGAATATAGAATATAGACAACGGAATGCAGAATACAGTTTATAGAATATAGAATGATGAACACAAAATATAGAATATGGAATAGAGAATATAGAACCCAGAATTAAGAACATGGAATATAGAACACAGAATTTAGTATATAGAATACATAATACCTAATTTCGAATTTCGAATATAGAATGTAGAACAAAGAATATGGAATGTAGAATACGGAATGCAGAATATTGAATACAGAATATAGAATGTAGAACACAGAATTTAAAATATGGAAAAAGGAATATATAACCCAGAATTTAGAACATGGAATGCAGAACACAGAATTTAGAATATAGAATACAGAATACTGAATATAGAATTTAGAATATAGAATATAGAACACAGAGTATAGAATATAGAATACGGAATTCTGAATATAGAAAATAGAATATTGAATGTAGAACACAGAATATACAATATAGAATATGGAATGTAGAATTTAGAATACAGAATATAGAATGTAGAACACAGAATATAGAATATAAAATAGAGTATATGGAACGCAAAATTTAGAACATTGAATGCAGAACACACAATATAGAATATAGAATACAGAATACTGAATATAGAATTTAGAATATAGAATTTAGAACACAGAATATGGAATGTAGAATACGGAATGCAGAATATTGTATACAGAATATACAATGTAGAACACAGAATTTAGAATATGGAAACCAGAATATAGAACACGGAATTAAAACATGGAATGTAGAACACAGAATTTATAATAAAGAATACAGTATACTAAATATCGAATTTAGAATATAGAATGTAGAACTCAGAATCTGGAATGTAGAATACGGAATGCAGAATATTGAATACAGAATATAGAATGTAGAACACAGTATATAGAATATAGATTAGAGAATATAGAAACCAGAATTTAGAACATGGAATGCAGAACACAGAATTTAGATTATAGAATACAGAATAATTTATATACAATTTAGAATATAAAATGTAGAACCCAGAATATAGAATGTAGACTACGGAATGCAGAATATAGGATATAGTATATAGAATGATGAACACAAATTATAGGATATAGAATAGAGAATATAGAACTCAGAATTAAGAACATGGAATCTAGAACACAGAATTAAGAATATAGAATATGGAATACTGAATATAGAATTTAGAATATAGAATGTAGAACACAGAATATAGAGTATAGAATACAGAATATAGAACACAAAATTTAGAACATGGAATGCACAACACAGAATTTAGAATATAGAATACGGAATACTGAATATAGACTATGAATATACAATATAGAACACAGAATTTAGAATAGAGAATACAGAATATTTAATATCGAATTTAGAATATAGAATGAAGAACACAGAATATAGAATGTAGAATACGGAATGTAGAATATTGGATACACAATATAGAATGTAGAACACAGGATTTAGAATATAGAGTTTAGAATACTGAATATATAATTTAGAATATAGAATGTAGAACAGAGAATATAGAAAATAGAATACAGAATATAGAACACAAAATTTAGAACATGGAATGCACAACACAGAATTTAGAATATAGAATACCGAATACTGAATATATAATATGAATATAAAATGTAGAACACAGAATTTAGAATACAGAATACAGAATACTGAATATAGAATATGAATATACAATGTAGAAAAAGGAATATAGAATATAGAATACGGAATGCAGAATATAGAATACAGAAGATAGAATATAGAACAAAGAATATAGAATATGGAAAACAGAATACAAAACCCAGAATTGAGAACATGGAATGAAGAACATAGAATTTAGAATATAGAAAACCGAATACTGAATATAGAATTTCAAATATAGAATGTTGAACACAGAATTTAGAATATAGAATAAAGAATACTGAATATTGAATTTAGAATGTAGAATGTAGAACACAGTATTTAGAATATAGATTAGAGAATATAGAACCCAGAATTTAGCACATGGAATTCAGAAGACAGAATTTCGAATATAGAATACAGAATACTGAATATAGAATTTAGAATATAAAATGTAGAACACAGAATATAGAATATAGACTACAGACTGCAGAATATAGTTTACAGAATATAGAACGATGAACACAAATTATAGAATAAAGAATAGAGAATATAGAACCCAGAATTAAGAACATGGAATATAGAACACAGAATTTAGTATATAGAATACATAATACGGAATTTCGAATTAAAATATAGAATGTAGAACACAGAATATGGAATGTAGAATACGGAATGCAGAATATTGAACACAGAATATTGAATTTAGAACACAGAATTTAAAATATGGAAAAAGGAATATATAACCAAGAATTTAGAACATGGAATGCAGAACACAGAATTTAGAATATAGAATACAGATTACTGAATATAGAATTTAGAATATAGAATGTAGAACACAGAATATAGAATATAGAGTATAGAATACTGAATATAGGATTTAGAATATAGAATGTAGAACACAGAATATAGAATGTAGAATAGATTATATGGAACGCAAAATTTAGAACATGGAATTCAGAACACACAATATAGAATATAGAATACCGAATACTGAATATAGAATATGAATATAAAATGTAGAACACAGAATTTAGAATACAGAATACAGAATACTGAATATAGAATATGAATATACAATGTAGAACAAGGAATATAGAATATAGAATACGGAATGCAGAATATAGAATACAGAAGATAGAATATAGAACACAGAATATAGAATAAGGAAAACAGAATACAAAACCCAGAATTGAGAACATGGAATGAAGAACATAGAATTTAGAATATAGAAAACCGAATACTGAATATAGAATTTCAAATATAGAATGTTGAACACAGAATTTAGAATATAGAATAAAGAATACTGAATATTGAATTTAGAATGTAGAATGTAGAACAAAGTATTTAGAATATAGATTAGAGAATATAGAAGCCAGAATTTACCACATGGAATGCAGAAGACAGAATTTAGAATATAGAATACAGAATAGTGAATATAGAATTTAGAATATAGAATTTAGAACACAGAATATGGAATGTAGAATACGGAATGAAAAATATTGTATACAGAATATACAATGTAGAACACAGAATTTAGAATATGGAAAGCAGAATATAGAACACGGAATTAAAACATGGAATGTAGAAAACAGAATTTATTATATAGAATACAGTATACTGAATATCAAATTTAGAATATAGAATGTATAACACAGAATATGGAATGTAGAATACGGAATGCATAATATTGTACACAGAATATAGAATGTAGAACACAGAATTTAGAATATAGATTATATAATTCTGAAGATAGAATTTAGAATATAGAATGTAGAACACAGTATATAGAGTATAGAATACAGAATATAGAACCCAAAATTTAGAACATGGAATGCAGAACAGAGGATTTAGAATATAGAATACCGAATACAAATATAGAATATGAATATACAATGTAGAACACAGTATTTAGAATATAGAATATAGAATACTGAATATACAATTTAGAATATACAATGTAGAACAATGAGTATAGGATATAGAGTACGGAATGCAGAATTTAGAATACAGAAGTTGGAATATAGAACACAGAATATAGAATATGGAAAACAGAATACAAAACACAGAATTGAGAACATGGAATGAAGAACATAGAATTTAGAATATAGAAAACAGAATACTGAATATAGAATTTCAAATATAGAATGTTGAACACAGAATTTAGAATAGAGAATAAAGAATACTGAATATTGAGTTTAGATTGTAGAATGTAGAACACAGTATTTAGAATACAGATTAGAGAATATAGAACACAGAATATAGCACATGGAATGCAGAAGACAGAATTTAGAATATGGAATACAGAATACTGAATATAGAATGTAGAATATAGAATGTAGAACACAGAATATAGAATATAGACAACGGAAATCAGAATATAGAATATAGCGTATAGAATGATGAACACAAATAATAGAATATAGAATAGAGAATATAGAAACCAAAATAAGAACATGGAATGTAGAACACACAATTTAGAATATAGAATACAGAATATTGAATTTCGAGTTTAGAATATAGAATGTAGAACATAGAATATGGAATGTAGAATACGGAATGCAGAATATTGAATACAGAATATAGAACGTAGAACCTAGTATAGAGAATATAGATTAAAGAATATAGAAACCAGAATTTAGAACATGGAATGCAGAACACAGAATTTAAAATATAGTATAAACATTACTGAAAATAGAATTTAGAATATAGAATGCAGAACACAAAATATAGAATATGGAATATAGAATACAGAATATAGAATTTAGAATATAGAATGTAGAACACAGAATATAGAATATAAAATAAAGAATATGGAACACAAAATTTAGAACATTGAATACACAACACAGAATTTAGAATATAGAATACCGAATACTGAATATAGAATATGAATATTAAATTTAGAAAACAGAATTTAGAATACAGAATACAGAATAGTGAATATAGAATTTAGAATATACAATGTAGAACAGAGAATATGAAATATAGAATACGGAATTCAGAATATAGAATACGGAATATAGAACACAAAATTTAGAACATGGAATGCACAACACAGAATTTAGAATATAGAATACCGAATACTGAATATAGAATATGAATATACAATGTTGAACACAGAATTTAGAATATAGAATAAAGAACACTGAATATACAATTAAGAATATAGAATGTAGAACAAAGTATAAAATATAGAATACGGAATACAGAATATAGAATTTAGAATATAGAATGTAGAACACAGAATATAGAATATAGAATAGAGTATATGGAACCCAAAATTTAGAACATGGAATGCAGAACACAGAATTTAGAATATAGAATACTGAATACTGAATATAGAATTTAGAATATGGAATGTGGAACACAGAATATAGAATATAGAATACGGAATTCAGAATATAGAATACAGAATATAGAATTTAGAACACAGAATATAGAACATAGAATAAAGTATATGGAACACAAAATTTAGAACATGCAATGCAGAACACAGAATGTAGAATATAGAATACAGAATACTGAATATAGAATTTAGTATATAGGATGCAGAACACAGGATTTAGAATGTAGTATGCAGAATACTGAGTATAGAATTTAGAACATTGAATGCAGAACACAGAATTTAGAATATAGGATGCAGAATACTGTATATAGAATTTAGAATATAGAATGCATAACACAGAATATAGAATATTGACAAAGGAATGGGGAATATAGAATATAGAATATAGAATGAAGAACACAAAATACAGAATACAGAATAGAGAATATAGAACCCAGAATTGAGAAATGGAATGCAGAACAGAGAATTTAGAATATAGAATACAGAATACTGAAAAAATATTTTAAAATATAGAATGTAGAACAAAGAATATAGAATATAGAATAGGGAATGCAGAATATAGTATGTAGAATATAGAATGAAGAACAAAAACATAGAATATAGAATACTGAATATAGAACCCAGAAATTAGAACACGGTATGCAGAACACAGAATTTAGAATATAGAACACAGAACACATAATATAAAATTTAGAATATAGAATGTAGAACACAGAGTATAAAATATCGAATACGGAATACTGAATATAGAATTTAGAATATATAATGTAGAACACAGAATATAGAATATAGAATATGGAATGCAGAATATAGAATACAGAATATAGAATGTAGAACACAGAATATAGAATATAGAATAGAGTATATGGAAACCAAAATTTAGATCATGGAATGCAGAATACAGAATTTAGAATATAGAATACAGAATACAGTATATAGAATTTAGAATATATAATTTAGAACACAGAATATGGAATGTAGAATACGGAATGCACACTATTGTATACAGAATATACAATGTAGAACACAGCATTTAGAATATAGAGTATATAATACTGAATATAGAATTTAGAATATAGAATGTAGAACACAGAATATAGAGTATAGAATACAGAATATAGAAACCAAAATTTAGAACATGGAATGCAGAACAGAGGATTTAGAATATACAATACCGAATACAAATATAGAATATGAATATACCATGTAGAACACAGAATTTAGAATATAGAATACAGAATGCTGAATATACAATTTAGAGTATACAATGTAGAACAATGAATATAGGATATAGAGTACGGAATGCAGAATATAGAATACAGAAATTAGAATATAGAACACAGAGTATAGAATATGGAAAACAGAATATAAAACCCAGAATTGAGAACATGGAATGAAGAACATTCAATTTAGAATATAGAAAACAGAATATTGAATATAGAATTTCAAATGTAGAATGTTGAACACAGAATTTAGAATGTAGAATAAAGAATACTGAATATTGAATTTAGAATATAGAATATAGAACACAGTATTTAGAATATAGATTCGAGAATATAGAACCCAGAATTTAGCACATGGAATGCAGAAGACAGAATACTGAATATAGAAATTAGAATAAAGAATGTAGAACACAGAATATAGAATGTAGACAACGGAATGCAGAATATAGAATATAGAGTATAGAATGATGAACACAAATTATAGAATATAGAATAGAGAATATAGAACCCAAAATTAAGAACATGGAATGTAGAACACACAATTTAGAATATAGAATACAGAATATTGAATTTCGAGTTTAGAATATAGAATGCAGAACATAGAATATGGAATGTAGAATACGGAATGCAGAATATTGAATACAGAATACAGAACATAGAACATAGTATAGAGAATATAGATTAAAGAATATAGAAACCAGAATTTAGAACAAGGAATGCAGAACACAGAATTTACAATATAGAATAAAGATTACTGAATATAGAATATAGAATATAGAATGCAGAACACAGAATTAAGAATATAGAATATAGAATACAGAATATAGAATTTAGAATATAGAATGTAGAACACAGAATATAGAATGTAGAATAGAGTATATGGAACGCAAAATTTAGAACATGGAATGCAGAACACACAATATAGAATATAGAATACCGAATACTGAATATAGAATATGAATATAAAATGTAGAACACAGAATTTAGAATACAGAATTCAGAATACTGAATATAGAATATGAATATACAATGTAGAACAAGGAATATAGAAAATAGAAAACGGAATGCAGAATATAGAATACAGAAGATAGAATATAGAACACAGAATATAGAATATGGAAAACAGTATACAAAACCCAGAATTGAGAACATGGAATGAAGAACATAGAATTTGGAATATAGAAAACCGAATACTGAATATAGAATTTCAAATATAGAATGTTGAACACAGAATTTAGAATATAGAATAAAGAATACTGAATATTGAATTTAGAATGTAGAATGAAGAACACAGTATTTAGAATATAGATTAGAGAATATAGAAGCCAGAATTTAGCACATGGAATGCAGAAGACAGAATTTAGAATATAGAATACAGAATACTGAATATAGAATTTAGAATATAGAATTTAGAACACAGAATATGGAATGTAGAGTACGGAATGAAAAATATTGTATACAGAATATACAATGTAGAACACAGAATTTAGAATATGGAAAGCAGAATATAGAACACGGAATTAAAACATGGAATGTAGAAAACAGAATTTATTATATAGAATACAGTATACTGAATATCAAATTTAGAATATAGAATGTATAACACAGAATATGGAATGTAGAATATGGAATGCATAATATTGTATACAGAATATAGAATGTAGAACACAGAATTTAGAATACAGATTATATAATACTGAAGATAGAATTTAGAATATAGAATGTAGAACACAGAATATAGAGTATAGAATACAGAATATAGAACCCAAAATTTAGAACATGGAATGCAGAACAGAGGATTTAGAATATAGAATACCGAATACAAATATAGAATATGAATATACAATGTAGAACACAGTATTTAGAATATAGAATATAGAATACTGAATATACAATTTAGAATATACAATATAGAACAATGAGTATAGGATATAGAGTACGGAATGCAGAATATAGAATACAGAAGTTAGAATATAGAACACAGAATATAGAATATGGAAAACAGAATACAAAACCCAGAATTGAGAACATGGAATGAAGAACATAGAATTTAGAATATAGAAAACAGAATATTGAATATAGAATTTCAAATATAGAATGTTGAACACAGAATTTAGAATATAGAATAAAGAATACTGAATATTGAATTTAGAATGTAGAATGTAGAACACAGTATTTAGAATATAGATTCGAGAATATAGAACCCAGAATTTAGCACATGGAATGCAGAAGGCAGAATACTGAATATAGAAATTAGAATAAAGAATGTAGAACACAGAATATAGAATATAGACAACGGAATGCAGAATATAGAATATAGAGTATAGAATGATGAACACAAATTATAGAATATAGAATAGAGAATATAGAACCCAAAATTAAGAACATGGAATGTAGAACACACAATTTAGAATATAGAATACAGAATATTGAATTTCGAGTTTAGAATATAGAATGCAGAACAAAGAATATGGAATGTAGAATACGGAATGCAGAATATTGAATACAGAATACAGAACATAGAACACAGTATAGAGAATATAGATTAAAGAATATAGAAACCAGAATTTAGAACAAGGAATGCAGAACACAGAATTTACAATATAGAATAAAGATTACTGAATATAGAATTTAGAATATAGAATGCAGAACACAGAATTAAGAATATAGAATAAAGAATATAGAACACAAAATTTAGAACATGGAATACACAACACAGAATTTAGAATATAGAATACCGAATACTGAATATAGAATATGAATATACAATGTAGAACACAGAATTAAGAATAGAGTATACAGAATACTTAATATAAAATTTAGAATATATAATGTAGAATACAGAATATAGAATATAGAATACGGAATGCAGAATATAGAACACATAATATAGAACACGATATTTAGAACATGGAATGCACAACACAGAATTTATAATATAGAATAAAGTATACTGTATATTGAATTTAGATTATAGAATGAAGAACACAGTATATAGAATACAGATTAGAGAATATAGAACCCAGAATTTAGAACTTGGAATGCAGAACACAGAATTTAGAATATATAATACAGAATACAGAATATAGAATTTAGAATATAGAATATAGAACACAGAGTATTGAATATAGAATACAGAATACTGAATATACAATATAGAAAATAGAATGTAGAACACAAAATATAGAATATAGAATATGGAATGCAGAATTTAGAATACAGAATATACAATGTAGAACACAGAATATAGACAACAGAGTAGAGTATATGGAACGCAAAGTTTAGAACATGGAATGCAGAACACACAATATAGAATATATAATACAGAATACTGAATATAAAATTTAGAAAATATAATTTAGAACACAGAAAATGGAATGTAGAATACGGAATGCAGAATATTGTATACAGAATATACAATGTAGAACACAGAATTTAGAATATGGAAAGCAGAATATAGAACACGGAATTAAAACATGGAATGTAGAAAACAGAATTTATTATATAGAATACAGTACACTGAATATCGAATTAGGAATATAGAATGTAGAACACAGAATATGGAATGTAGAAAACGGAATGCAGAATATTGAATACAGAATATAGAATGTAGAACACAGAATTTAGAATATAGGTTATATAATACTGAATATAGAAGTTAGAATATAGAATGTAGAACACAGAATATAGAGTATAGAATACAGAATACAGAACCCAAAATATAGAACATGAAATGCAGAACAGAGGATTTAGAATATAGAATACCGAATAAAAATATAGAATATGAATATACAATGTAGAACACAGAATTTAGAATATAGAATACAGAACACTGAATATACAATTTAGAATATAGAATGTACAACAAGGAATATAGAAGATAGAATACGGAATGCAGAATATAGAATACAGAAATTAGAATATAGAACACAGAGTATAGAATATGGAAAACAGAATATAAAACCCAGAATTGAGAACATGGAATGAAGAACATACAATTTAGAATATAGAAAACCGAATACTGAATATAGAATTTCAAATATAGAATGTTGAACACAGAATTTAGAATATAGAATAAAGAATACTGAATATTGAATTTAGAATGTAGAATGTAGAACACAGTATTTAGAATGTAGATTAGAGAATATAGAACCCAGAATATAGCACATGGAATGCAGAAGGCAGAATTTCGAATATAGAATACAGAAAACTGAATATAGAATTTAGAATATAGTATGTAGAACACAGAATATAGAATATAGACAACGGAATGCAGAATATAGTTTATAGAATATAGAATGATGAACACAAAATATAGAATATGGAATAGAGAATATAGAACCCAGAATTAAGAACATGGAATATAGAACACAGAATTTAGTATATAGAATACATAATACCTAATTTCGAATTTCGAATATAGAATGTAGAACAAAGAATATGGAATGTAGAATACGGAATGCAGAATATTGAATACAGAATATAGAATGTAGAACACAGAATTTAAAATATGGAAAAAGGAATATATAACCCAGAATTTAGAACATGGAATGCAGAACACAGAATTTAGAATATAGAATACAGAATACTGAATATAGAATTTAGAATATAGAATATAGAACACAGAGTATAGAATATAGAATACGGAATTCTGAATATAGAAAATAGAATATTGAATGTAGAACACAGAATATACAATATAGAATATGGAATGTAGAATTTAGAATACAGAATATAGAATGTAGAACACAGAATATAGAATATAAAATAGAGTATATGGAACGCAAAATTTAGAACATTGAATGCAGAACACACAATATAGAATATAGAATACAGAATACTGAATATAGAATTTAGAATATAGAATTTAGAACACAGAATATGGAATGTAGAATACGGAATGCAGAATATTGTATACAGAATATACAATGTAGAACTCAGAATTTAGAATATGGAAACCAGAATATAGAACACGGAATTAAAACATGGAATGTAGAACACAGAATTTATAATAAAGAATACAGTATACTAAATATCGAATTTAGAATATAGAATGTAGAACTCAGAATCTGGAATGTAGAATACAGAATGCAGAATATTGAATACAGAATATAGAATGTAGAACACAGTATATAGAATATAGATTAGAGAATATAGAAACCAGAATTTAGAACATGGAATGCAGAACACAGAATTTAGATTATAGAATACAGAATAATTTATATACAATTTAGAATATAAAATGTAGAACCCAGAATATAGAATGTAGACTACGGAATGCAGAATATAGGATATAGTATATAGAATGATGAACACAAATTATAGGATATAGAATAGAGAATATAGAACTCAGAATTAAGAACATGGAATCTAGAACACAGAATTAAGAATATAGAATATGGAATACTGAATATAGAATTTAGAATATAGAATGTAGAACACAGAATATAGAGTATAGAATACAGAATATAGAACACAAAATTTAGAACATGGAATGCACAACACAGAATTTAGAATATAGAATACGGAATACTGAATATAGACTATGAATATACAATATAGAACACAGAATTTAGAATAGAGAATACAGAATATTTAATATCGAATTTAGAATATAGAATGAAGAACACAGAATATAGAATGTAGAATACGGAATGTAGAATATTGGATACACAATATAGAATGTAGAACACAGGATTTAGAATATAGAGTTTAGAATACTGAATATATAATTTAGAATATAGAATGTAGAACAGAGAATATAGAAAATAGAATACAGAATATAGAACACAAAATTTAGAACATGGAATGCACAACACAGAATTTAGAATATAGAATACCGAATACTGAATATAGAATATGAATATAAAATGTAGAACACAGAATTTAGAATACAGAATACAGAATACTGAATATAGAATATGAATATACAATGTAGAAAAAGGAATATAGAATATAGAATACGGAATGCAGAATATAGAATACAGAAGATAGAATATAGAACAAAGAATATAGAATATGGAAAACAGAATACAAAACCCAGAATTGAGAACATGGAATGAAGAACATAGAATTTAGAATATAGAAAACCGAATACTGAATATAGAATTTCAAATATAGAATGTTGAACACAGAATTTAGAATATAGAATAAAGAATACTGAATATTGAATTTAGAATGTAGAATGTAGAACACAGTATTTAGAATATAGATTAGAGAATATAGAACCCAGAATTTAGCACATGGAATTCAGAAGACAGAATTTCGAATATAGAATACAGAATACTGAATATAGAATTTACAATATAAAATGTAGAACACAGAATATAGAATATAGACTACAGACTGCAGAATATAGTTTACAGAATATAGAACGATGAACACAAATTATAGAATAAAGAATAGAGAATATAGAACCCAGAATTAAGAACATGGAATATAGAACACAGAATTTAGTATATAGAATACATAATACGGAATTTCGAATTAAAATATAGAATGTAGAACACAGAATATGGAATGTAGAATACGGAATGCAGAATATTGAACACAGAATATTGAATTTAGAACACAGAATTTAAAATATGGAAAAAGGAATATATAACCAAGAATTTAGAACATGGAATGCAGAACACAGAATTTAGAATATAGAATACAGATTACTGAATATAGAATTTAGAATATAGAATGTAGAACACAGAATATAGAATATAGAGTATAGAATACTGAATATAGGATTTAGAATATAGAATGTAGAACACAGAATATAGAATGTAGAATAGATTATATGGAACGCAAAATTTAGAACATGGAATTCAGAACACACAATATAGAATATAGAATACCGAATACTGAATATAGAATATGAATATAAAATGTAGAACACAGAATTTAGAATACAGAATACAGAATACTGAATATAGAATATGAATATACAATGTAGAACAAGGAATATAGAATATAGAATACGGAATGCAGAATATAGAATACAGAAGATAGAATATAGAACACAGAATATAGAATAAGGAAAACAGAATACAAAACCCAGAATTGAGAACATGGAATGAAGAACATAGAATTTAGAATATAGAAAACCGAATACTGAATATAGAATTTCAAATATAGAATGTTGAACACAGAATTTAGAATATAGAATAAAGAATACTGAATATTGAATTTAGAATGTAGAATGTAGAACACAGTATTTAGAATATAGATTAGAGAATATAGAAGCCAGAATTTACCACATGGAATGCAGAAGACAGAATTTAGAATATAGAATACAGAATAGTGAATATAGAATTTAGAATATAGAATTTAGAACACAGAATATGGAATGTAGAATACGGAATGAAAAATATTGTATACAGAATATACAATGTAGAACACAGAATTTAGAATATGGAAAGCAGAATATAGAACACGGAATTAAAACATGGAATGTAGAAAACAGAATTTATTATATAGAATACAGTATACTGAATATCAAATTTAGAATATAGAATGTATAACACAGAATATGGAATGTAGAATACGGAATGCATAATATTGTACACAGAATATAGAATGTAGAACACAGAATTTAGAATATAGATTATATAATTCTGAAGATAGAATTTAGAATATAGAATGTAGAACACAGTATATAGAGTATAGAATACAGAATATAGAACCCAAAATTTAGAACATGGAATGCAGAACAGAGGATTTAGAATATAGAATACCGAATACAAATATAGAATATGAATATACAATGTAGAACACAGTATTTAGAATATAGAATATAGAATACTGAATATACAATTTAGAATATACAATGTAGAACAATGAGTATAGGATATAGAGTACGGAATGCAGAATATAGAATACAGAAGTTGGAATATAGAACACAGAATATAGAATATGGAAAACAGAATACAAAACACAGAATTGAGAACATGGAATGAAGAACATAGAATTTAGAATATAGAAAACAGAATACTGAATATAGAATTTCAAATATAGAATGTTGAACACAGAATTTAGAATAGAGAATAAAGAATACTGAATATTGAGTTTAGATTGTAGAATGTAGAACACAGTATTTAGAATACAGATTAGAGAATATAGAACACAGAATATAGCACATGGAATGCAGAAGACAGAATTTAGAATATGGAATACAGAATACTGAATATAGAATGTAGAATATAGAATGTAGAACACAGAATATAGAATATAGACAACGGAAATCAGAATATAGAATATAGCGTATAGAATGATGAACACAAATAATAGAATATAGAATAGAGAATATAGAAACCAAAATAAGAACATGGAATGTAGAACACACAATTTAGAATATAGAATACAGAATATTGAATTTCGAGTTTAGAATATAGAATGTAGAACATAGAATATGGAATGTAGAATACGGAATGCAGAATATTGAATACAGAATATAGAACGTAGAACCTAGTATAGAGAATATAGATTAAAGAATATAGAAACCAGAATTTAGAACATGGAATGCAGAACACAGAATTTAAAATATAGTATAAACATTACTGAAAATAGAATTTAGAATATAGAATGCAGAACACAAAATATAGAATATGGAATATAGAATACAGAATATAGAATTTAGAATATAGAATGTAGAACACAGAATATAGAATATAAAATAAAGAATATGGAACACAAAATTTAGAACATTGAATACACAACACAGAATTTAGAATATAGAATACCGAATACTGAATATAGAATATGAATATTAAATTTAGAAAACAGAATTTAGAATACAGAATACAGAATAGTGAATATAGAATTTAGAATATACAATGTAGAACAGAGAATATGAAATATAGAATACGGAATTCAGAATATAGAATACGGAATATAGAACACAAAATTTAGAACATGGAATGCACAACACAGAATTTAGAATATAGAATACCGAATACTGAATATAGAATATGAATATACAATGTTGAACACAGAATTTAGAATATAGAATAAAGAACACTGAATATACAATTAAGAATATAGAATGTAGAACAAAGTATAAAATATAGAATACGGAATACAGAATATAGAATTTAGAATATAGAATGTAGAACACAGAATATAGAATATAGAATAGAGTATATGGAACCCAAAATTTAGAACATGGAATGCAGAACACAGAATTTAGAATATAGAATACTGAATACTGAATATAGAATTTAGAATATGGAATGTGGAACACAGAATATAGAATATAGAATACGGAATTCAGAATATAGAATACAGAATATAGAATTTAGAACACAGAATATAGAACATAGAATAAAGTATATGGAACACAAAATTTAGAACATGCAATGCAGAACACAGAATGTAGAATATAGAATACAGAATACTGAATATAGAATTTAGTATATAGGATGCAGAACACAGGATTTAGAATGTAGTATGCAGAATACTGAGTATAGAATTTAGAACATTGAATGCAGAACACAGAATTTAGAATATAGGATGCAGAATACTGTATATAGAATTTAGAATATAGAATGCATAACACAGAATATAGAATATTGACAAAGGAATGGGGAATATAGAATATAGAATATAGAATGAAGAACACAAAATACAGAATACAGAATAGAGAATATAGAACCCAGAATTGAGAAATGGAATGCAGAACAGAGAATTTAGAATATAGAATACAGAATACTGAAAAAATATTTTAAAATATAGAATGTAGAACAAAGAATATAGAATATAGAATAGGGAATGCAGAATATAGTATGTAGAATATAGAATGAAGAACAAAAACATAGAATATAGAATACTGAATATAGAACCCAGAAATTAGAACACGGTATGCAGAACACAGAATTTAGAATATAGAACACAGAACACATAATATAAAATTTAGAATATAGAATGTAGAACACAGAGTATAAAATATCGAATACGGAATACTGAATATAGAATTTAGAATATATAATGTAGAACACAGAATATAGAATATAGAATATGGAAAGCAGAATATACAATACAGAATATAGAATGTAGAACACAGAATATAGAATATAGAATAGAGTATATGGAAACCAAAATTTAGATCATGGAATGCAGAATACAGAATTTAGAATATAGAATACAGAATACAGTATATAGAATTTAGAATATATAATTTAGAACACAGAATATGGAATGTAGAATACGGAATGCACACTATTGTATACAGAATATACAATGTAGAACACAGCATTTAGAATATAGAGTATATAATACTGAATATAGAATTTAGAATATAGAATGTAGAACACAGAATATAGAATGTAGAATAGAGTATATGGAACGCAAAATTTAGAACATGGAATGCAGAACACACAATATAGAATATAGAATACCGAATACTGAATATAGAATATGAATATAAAATGTAGAACACAGAATTTAGAATACAGAATACAGAATACTGAATATAGAATATGAATATACAATGTAGAACAAGGAATATAGAAAATAGAAAACGGAATGCAGAATATAGAATACAGAAGATAGAATATAGAACACAGAATATAGAATATGGAAAACAGTATACAAAACCCAGAATTGAGAACATGGAATGAAGAACATAGAATTTGGAATATAGAAAACCGAATACTGAATATAGAATTTCAAATATAGAATGTTGAACACAGAATTTAGAATATAGAATAAAGAATACTGAATATTGAATTTAGAATGTAGAATGAAGAACACAGTATTTAGAATATAGATTAGAGAATATAGAAGCCAGAATTTAGCACATGGAATGCAGAAGACAGAATTTAGAATATAGAATACAGAATACTGAATATAGAATTTAGAATATAGAATTTAGAACACAGAATATGGAATGTAGAGTACGGAATGAAAAATATTGTATACAGAATATACAATGTAGAACACAGAATTTAGAATATGGAAAGCAGAATATAGAACACGGAATTAAAACATGGAATGTAGAAAACAGAATTTATTATATAGAATACAGTATACTGAATATCAAATTTAGAATATAGAATGTATAACACAGAATATGGAATGTAGAATACGGAATGCATAATATTGTATACAGAATATAGAATGTAGAACACAGAATTTAGAATACAGATTATATAATACTGAAGATAGAATTTAGAATATAGAATGTAGAACACAGAATATAGAGTATAGAATACAGAATATAGAACCCAAAATTTAGAACATGGAATGCAGAACAGAGGATTTAGAATATAGAATACCGAATACAAATATAGAATATGAATATACAATGTAGAACACAGTATTTAGAATATAGAATATAGAATACTGAATATACAATTTAGAATATACAATATAGAACAATGAGTATAGGATATAGAGTATGGAATGCAGAATATAGAATACAGAAGTTAGAATATAGAACACAGAATATAGAATATGGAAAACAGAATACAAAACCCAGAATTGAGAACATGGAATGAAGAACATAGAATTTAGAATATAGAAAACAGAATACTGAATATAGAATTTCAAATATAGAATTTTGAACACAGAATTTAGAATAGAGAATAAAGAATACTGAATATTGAGTTTAGATTGTAGAATGTAGAACACAGTATTTAGAATACAGATTAGAGAATATAGAACCCTGAATCTAGCACATGGAATGCAGAAGACAGAATTTAGAATATGGAATACAGAATACTGAATATAGAATTTAGAATATAGAATGTAGAACACAGAATATAGAATATAGACAACGGAAATCAGAATATAGAATATAGAGTATAGAATGATGAACACAAATAATAGAATATAGAAGAGAGAATATAGAAACCAAAATAAGAACATGGAATGTAGAACACACAATTTAGAATATAGAATACAGAATATTGAATTTCGAGTTTAGAATATAGAATGTAGAACGTAGAATATGGAATGTAGAATACGGAATGCAGAATATTGAATACAGAATATACAATGTTGAACACAGAATTTAGAATATGGAAAGCAGAATATAGAACACGGAATTAAAACATGGAATGTAGAAAACAGAATTTATTATATAGAATACAGTATACTGAATATCGAATTTAGAATATAGAATGTAGAACACAGAATATAGAATATAGACAACGGAATGCAGAATATAGAATATAGAGTATAGAATGATGAACACAAATTATAGAATATAGAATATAGAACCCAAAATTAAGAACATGGAATGTAGAACACACAATTTAGAATATAGAATACAGAATATTGAATTTCGAGTTTAGAATATAGAATGTAGAACATAGAATATGGAATGTAGAATACGGAATGCAGAATACTGAATACAGAATATAGAACGTAGAACCTAGTATAGAGAATATAGATTAAAGAATATAGAAACCAGAATTTAGAACATGGAATGCAGAACACAGAATTTAAAATATAGAATAAAGATTACTGAAAATAGAATTTAGAATATAGAATGCAGAACACAAAATATAGAATATAGAATATAGAATACAGAATATAGAATTTAGAATATAGAATGTAGAACACAGAATATAGAATATAAAATAAAGAATATGGAACACAAAATTTAGAACATTGAATACACAACACAGAATTTAGAATATAGAATACCGAATACTGAATATAGAGTATGAATATACAATGTAGAACACAGAATTCAGAATAGAGAATACGGAATGCAGAAAATAGAACACGAAATTTAGAACATGGAATGCACAACACAGAATTTATAATATAGAATAAAGTATTTTGTATATTGAATTTAGAATGTAGAATGTAGAACACAGTATATAGAATATAGATTAGAGAATATAGAACCCAGTATTTAGAACTTGGAATGCAGAACACAGAATTTAGAATGTAGAAAACAGAATACTGAATATAGAATTTCGACTATAGAATATAGAACACAGGGTATAAAATATAGAATACGGAATACTGAATATAGAATATAGAAAATAGAATGTAGAACACAAAATATAGAATATAGAATATGGAATGCAGAATTTAGAATACAGAATATAGAATATAGAACACAGAAAATACACTATAGAATAGAGTATATGGAACGCAAAATTTAGAACATGAAATGCAGAACACACAATATAGAATATAGAATACAGAATACTGAATATATAATTTAGAATATAGAATTTAGAACACAGAATATGGAATGTAGAATACGGAATGCAGAATATTGTATACAGAAAATACAATGTAGAACACAAAATATAGAATATTGAAAGCAGAATATACAACACGGAATTAAAACATGGAATGTAGAAAACAGAATTTATTATATAGAATACAGAATACTGAATATCGAATTTAGAATATAGAATGTAGAACACAGAATATGGAATGTAGAATACGGAATGCAGAATATTGAATACAGAATATAGAATGTAGAACTCAGAATTTAGAATATAGAATAAAGAATACTGAATATAGAATTTATAATGTAGAATGTAGAACACAGTATTTAGAATATAGATTAGAGAATATAGAACCCAGAATTTAGCACATGGAATGCAGAAGACAGAATTTCGAATATAGAATACAGAATACTGAATATAGAATTTAGATTATAGAATGTAGAACACAGAATATAGAATATAGACTACAGAATGCAGAATATAGTTTATAGAATATAGAATGATGAACACAAATTATAGAATATAGAATAGAGAATATAGAACCCAGAATTAAGAACATGGAATATAGAACACAGAATTTAGTATATAGAATACATAATACTGAATTTCGAATTTAGAATATAGAATATAGAACACAGAATATGGAATGTAGAATACGGAATGCAGAATATTGAATACAGAACATAGAATGTAGAACACAGAATTTAAAATATGGAAAAAGGAATATATATCCCAGAATTTAGAACATGGAATGCAGAACACAGAATTTAGAATATAGAATACCGAATACTGAATATAGAATATGAATATTCAATGTAGAACACAAAATTAAGAATAGAGAATACAGAATACTTAATATAGAATTTAGAATATACAATGTAGACCACAGAATAAAGAATATAGAATACGGAATGCAGAATATAGAACACGGAATTAAATCATGGAATGTAGAAAACACAATTTATTATATAGAATACAGTATACTGAATATCGAATTTAGAATATAGAATGTAGAACACAGAATATGGAATGTAGTACGGAATGCAGAATATTGAATACAGAATATAGAATGTAGAACACCGAATTTAGAATATAGAGTATATAATACTGAATATAGAATTTAGGATATAGAGTGTAGAACACTGATTATAGAGTATAGAATACAGAATATAGAAACGAAAATTTAGAACATGGAATGCAGAACAGAGGATTTAGAATATAGAATACCGAAAACAAATATAGAATATGAATATACCATGTAGAACACAGAATTTAGAATATAGAATACAGAATACTGAATATACAATTTAGAATATACAATGTAGAACAATGAATATAGGATATAGAGTACGGAATGCAGAATATAGAATACAGAATTTAGAATATAGAACACAGAATATAGAATATGGAAAACAGAATATAAATCCCAGAATTGAGAACATGGAATGAAGAACATAGAATTTAGAATATAGAAAAGAGAATATTGAATATAGAATTTCAAATATAGAATGTTGAACACCGAATTTAGAATATAGAATAAAGAATACTGAATATTGAATTTAGAATGTAGAATGTAGAACACAGTATTTAGAATATAGATTCGAGAATATAGAACCCAGAATTTAGCAAATGGAATGCAGAAGTCAGAATACTGAATATAGAATTTAGAATAAAGAATGTAGAACACAGAATATAGAATATAGAATATGGAATGCAGAATACAGAATACAGAATATAGAATTTAGAACACAAAATATAGAATATAGAATAGAGTATATGGAAACCAAATTTATAACATGGAATACGGAACACAGAATTTAGAATATAGTATACAGAATACTGAGAATAGAATTTAGAATATAGAATTTAGGACACAGAATATGGAATGTCGAATACGGAATGCAGAATATTGTATACAGAATATACAATGTAAAACACATAATTTAGAATATGGAAAGCAGAATATAGAAAACGGAATTTAGAACATATAATGAAGAACACAGAATTTAGAATAAAGAATACTGATTACTGAATATACAATTTAGAATATAGAAAGTAGAACACAGAATTTAGAAAATACAATACAGATTACTGAATATAGAGTTTAGAATATGGAATGTAGAACACAAAATTTAGAATATAAAATACAGAATATAGAACACAAAATTGAGAAAATGGAATGCAGTACACAGAATTTAAAATATAGAACACCGAATACTGAATATTGAATATTAATATACAATGTAGAACACAGAATATAAAATATAGAATACAGATTACTTAATATAGAATTTAGAATATAGAATATAGAACACAGAATTTAAAATATAGAGTATAGAATACTGAATATAGAATTCAGAATATAGATTGTAGAACACAGAATATAGAATATAGAACACAGAATATAGAACACAAAATTTAGAAAATGATATGCACAACACAGAATTTAGAATATAGAATAAGGAATACTGAATATAGAATATGAATATACAATTTAGAACACAGAATATAGAATATAGAATACAGAATATAGAATTTAGAATATAGAATGTAGAACACAGAATATAGAATATAGAATAAAGAATATAGAACACAAAATTTAGAACACGGAATACCCAACACAGAATTTAGAATATAGAATACCGAATACATAATATAGAATATGAATATACAATGTAGAACACAGAATTAAGAATAGAGAATACAGAATACTTAATATAGAATTTAGAATATACAATGTAGAACACAGAATATAGAATATAGAATACGGAATGCAGAATATAGAACACATAATATAGAACACGAAATTTAGAACATGGAATGCACAACACAGAATTTATAATATAGAATAAAGTATACTGTATATTGAATTTAGATTATAGAATGTAGAACACAGTATATAGAATACAGATTAGAGAATATAGAACCCAGAATTTAGAACTTGGAATGCAGAACACAGAATTTAGAAAATAGAATACAGAATACAGAATATAGAATTTAGAATATAGAATATAGAACACAGAGTATAGAATATAGAATACGGAATACTGAATATAGAATACAGAATATTGAATGTAGAACACAGAATATAGAATATAGAATATGGAATGCAGAATTTAGAATACAGAATATAGAATGTAGAACACAGAATATAGACTACAGAATAGAGTATATGGAACGCAAAATTTAGAACATGGAATGCAGAACACAGAATATAGAATATATAATACCGAATACTGAATATAAAATTTAGAGTATAGAATTTAGAACACAGAATATGGAATGTAGAATACGGAATGCAGAATATTGTATACAGAATATACAATGTAGAACCCAGAATTTAGAATATGGATAGCAGAATATAGAACACGGAATTAAAACATGGAATATAGAAAACAGAATTTATTATATAGAATACAGTACACTGAATATCGAATTTAGAATATAGAATATAGAACACAGAATATGGAATGTAGAATACGGAATGCAGAATATTGAATACAGAATATAGAATGTAGAACACAGAATTTAAAATAAGGAAAAAGGAATATATAACCCAGAATTCAGAACATGGAATGCAGAACACAGAATTTAGAATATAGAATACAGAATACTGAATATAGAATTTAGAATATAGAATACATAACACAGAGTATAGAATATAGAATACTGAATACTGAATATAGAATATAGAATATTGAATGTAGAACACAGAATATAGAATATAGAATATGGAATGTAGAATTTAGAATACAGAATATAGAATGTAGAACACAGAATATAGAATATAGAATAGAGTATATGGAACGCAAAATTTAGAACATGGAATGCAGAACTCACAAAATAGAATATAGAATACAGAATAATGAATATAGAATTTAGAATATAGAATGTAGAACACAGAATATCGAGTATAGAATACAGAATATAGAACCCAAAATTTAGAATATGGAATGCAGAACAGAGGATTTAGAATATAGAATACCGAATACAAATATAGAATATTAATATACAATGTAAAACACAAAATATAGAATATAGAATACAGAATACTGAATATACAATTTAGAATATACAATGTAGATCAAGGAATATAGAATATAGAATACGGAATGCAGAATATAGAATACAGAAGATAGAATATAGAACACAGAATATAGAATATGGAAAACAGAATACAAAACCCAGAATTGAGAACATGGAATGAAGAACATAGAATTTAGAATATAGAAAACCGAATACTGAATATAGAAATTCAAATATAGAATGTTGAACACAGAATGTAGAATATAGAATAAAGAATACTGAATATTGAATTTAGAATGTAGAATGTAGAACACAGTATTTAGAATATAGATTAGAGGATATAGGACTCAGAATTTAGCACATGGAATGCAGAAGACAGAATTTCGAATATAGAATACAGAATACTGAATATAGAATTTAGAATATAGAATGTAGAACACAGAATATTGAATATAGACTACGGAATGCAGAATATAGTTTATAGAATATAGAACGATGAACACAAATTATAGAATATAGAATAGAGAATATAGAACCCAGAATTAAGAACATGGAATATAGAACACAGAATTTAGTATATAGAATACATAATACTGAATTTCGAATTTAGAATATAGAATGTAGAACATAGAATATGGAATGTAGAATACGGAATGCAGAATAGTGAATACAGAATATAGAATGTAGAACACAGAATTTAGAATATGGAAAACAGAATATAGAACCAAAAATTTAGAACATGGATTGGAGAACAAAGAATTTACAATATAGAATGCAGATTACTGAATGTAGACTTTAGAATACAGAATGTAGAACACAGAATTTAGAATATAGAGTATAGAATACTGAATATAGAATTTAGAATATAGAATTTAGAACACAGAATATAGAAAATAGAATACAGAATATGGAACACAAAATTTAGAACATGGAATGCACAACTCAGAATTTAGAATCTAGAATACCGAATACTGAATATACAATATGAATATAAAATGTAGAACACAGAATTTAGAATACAGAATACAGAATACTGAATATAGAATTTAGAATATACAATGTAGAACACAGAATATGAAATATTGAATACCGAATTCAGAATATAGAATACAGAATATAGAACACAAAGTTACAAAATAGAATGCACAACACAAAATTTAGAATATAGAATACCTAATAATGAATATAGAATATGAATATACAATGTTGAACACAGAATTTGGAATATAGAATAAAGAAAACTGAATATAGAATTTAGAATATAGAATGTAAAACACAATATAGGATATAGAATACGGAATACTGAATATAGAATTTAGAATATAGAATGTAGAACACAGAATATAGAATATAGAATATTTAATGCAGTATATAGAATGTAGAACACAGAATATAGAATATAGAATAGAGTATATGGAAACCAAAATTTAGAACATGGAATGCAGAATACAGAATTTAGAATATAGAATACAGAATACAGTATATAGAATTTAGAATATATAATTTAGAACACAGAATATGGAATGTAGAATAAGGAATGCAGACTATTGTATACAGAATATACAATGTAGAACACAGAATTTAGAATATGGAAAGCAGAATATAGAACACGGAATTTAGAACATGGAATGCAAAAAACAGTATTTAGAATATAGAATACCGAATACTGAATATAGAATATGAATATTCAATGTAGAACACAGAATTAAGAATAGAGAATACAGAATACTTAATATAGAATTTAGAATATACAATGTAGAACACAGAATATAGAATATAGAATACGGAATGCAGAATATAGAACACGGAATTAAACATGGAATGTAGAACACAGAATTTATTATATAGAATACAGTATACTGAATATCGAATTTAGAATATAGAATGTAGGACATAGAATATGGAATGTAGAATACGGAATGCAGAATATTGGATACAGAATATAGAATGTAGAACACAGAATTTAGAATATGGAAAAAGGAATATATAACCCAGAATTTAGAACATGGAATGCAGAACAAAGGATTTTGAATATAGAATACAGTTTACTGAATATAGAATTTAGAATATAGAATGTAGAACACAGAATATAGAATATAGAATAGATTATATGGAACGCAAAATTTAGAACATGGAATGCAGAACACACAATATAGAATATAGAATATAGAATACTGAATATAGAATTTTGAATATAGAATTTAGAACACAGAATATGGAATGTAGAATGCGGAATGCAGAATATTGAATACAGAATATAGAATGTAGAACACAAAATTTAGAATATGGAAAACAGAATATAGAACACAGAATTTAGAACATGGAATGCAGAACACAGAATTTAGAATATAAAATAGCGAATACTAAATATAGAATATGAATATACAATGTAGAACAAAGAATTTAGAATAGAGAATAGAGAACAATGAATATAGAATTAAGAATATACAATGTAGAACACAGAATATAGAATATAGAATACAGAATGCAGAATATAGCATACAGAATATAGAATGTAGAACACAGAATATAGAATATGGAAAACAGAACACAAAACACAGAATTGAGAACATGGAATGCAGAACACAGAATTTAGAATATAGAAAACAAAAAACTGAATATAGAATTACGAATATAGATTGTAGAACACAGAATTTACAATATAGAAGAAAGAATACTCAATATAAATTCTAGAATATAGTATGTAGAACACAGAATATAGAATATAGAATAGAGAATATAGAACCCAGAACTTAGAACATAGAAAGCAGAACCCAGAACTTAGAATATAGAATAATGAATACTTAATATAAAATTTACAATATAGAATGTTGAACACAGAGTACAGAATATAGAATACGGAATACTGAATATAGGATTTAGAATATAGAATGTAGAACACAGAATATAGAATATAGAGTACGAAATGTAGAATATAGAATACAGAATATAGAATGTAGAACACTGAATATAGAACATTGAATATAGTATATGTAAACCGAAATTTAGAACATGGAATGCAGAATAAAGAATTTAGAATATAGAATACAGTATACTGAATATAGAATTTAGAATATAGTATTTAGAACACAGAATATGGAATGTAAAATACGGAATGCAGAATATTATATACAGAATATACAATGTGGAACACAGAATTTAGAATATGGAAAGCAGAATATAGAACACGGAATTAAAACATGGAATGAAGAAAACAGACTTTATTATATATAATACAGTATACTGAATATCGAATTTAGAATATAGAATATAGAACACAGAATATGGAATGTAGAATACGGAATGCAGAATATTGAATACAGAATATAGAATGTAGAACTGAGAATTTAGAATATAGAGTATATAACACTGAATATAGAATTTAGAATATAGAATGTAGAACACAGAATATAGAGTATAGAATACAGAATATAGAACCCAAAATTTAGAACATGGAATGCAGAACAGAGGATTTAGAATATAGAATACCGACTACAAATATAGAATATTAATATACAATGTAAAATACAAAATTTAGAATATAGAATACAGAATTCTGAATATACAATTTAGAATATACAATGTAGAACAAGGAATATAGAATATAGAATACGGAATGCAGAATATAGAATACAGAATATAGAATATAGAATACAGAATATAGAATATGGAAAACAGAATACAAAACTGAGAATTGAGAACATGGAATGAAGAATATAGAATTTAGAATATAGAAAACCGAATACTGAATATAGAATATCAAATATAGAATGTTGAACACAGAATTTAGAATATAGAATAAAGAATACTGAATATTGAATCTAGAATGTAGAATGTAGAACACAGTATTTAGAATATAGATTAGAGAATATAGAACCCAGAATTTAGCACATGGAATGCAGAAGACAGAATTTCGAATATAGAATACAGAATACTGAATATAGAATTTAGAATATATAATGTAGAACACAGAATATAGAATATAGACTACAGAATGCAGAATATAGTTTACAGAATATAGAACGATGAACACAAATTATAGAATATAGAATAGAGAATATAGAACCCAGAATTAAGAACATGGAATATAGAACACAGAATTTAGTATATAGAATACATAATATGGAATTTCGAATTTAGAATATAGAATGTAGAACATAGAATATGGAATGTAGAATACGGAATGCAGAATATTGAATACAGAATATAGAATGTAGAACACAGAATTTAGAATATGGAAAACAGAATATAGAACCAAAAATTTAGAACATGGATTGGAGAACAAAGAATTTACAATATAGAATGCAGATTACTGAATGTAGACTTTAGAATACAGAATGTAGAACACAGAATTTAGAATATAGAGTATAGAATACTGAATATAGAATTTAGAATATAGAATTTAGAACACAGAATATAGAAAATAGAATACAGAATATGGAACACAAAATTTAGAACATGGAATGCACAACTCAGAATTTAGAATCTAGAATACCGAATACTGAATATACAATATGAATATAAAATGTAGAACACAGAATTTAGAATACAGAATACAGAATACTGAATATAGAATTTAGAATATACAATGTAGAACACAGAATATGAAATATTGAATACCGAATTCAGAATATAGAATACAGAATATAGAACACAAAACTTACAAAATAGAATGCACAACACAAAATTTAGAATATAGAATACCGAATAATGAATATAGAATATGAATATACAATGTTGAACACAGAATTTGGAATATAGAATAAAGAAAACTGAATATAGAATTTAGAATATAGAATGTAAAACACATTATAGGATATAGAATACGGAATACTGAATATAGAATTTAGAATATAGAATGTAGAACACAGAATATAGAATATAGAATATGGAATGCAGTATATAGAATGTAGAACACAGAATATAGAATATAGAATAGAGTATATGGAAACCAAAATTTAGAACATGGAATGCAGAATACAGAATTTAGAATATAGAATACAGAATACAGTATATAGAATTTAGAATATATAATTTAGAACACAGAATACGGAATGTAGAATAAGGAATGCAGACTATTGTATACAGAATATACAATGTAGAACACAGAATTTAGAATATGGAAAGCAGAATATAGAACACGGAATTTAGAACATGGAATGCAAAAAACAGTATTTAGAATATAGAATACCGAATACTGAATATAGAATATGAATATTCAATGTAGAACACAGAATTAAGAATAGAGAATACAGAATACTTAATATAGAATTTAGAATATACAATGTAGAACACAGAATATAGAATATAGAATACGGAATGCAGAATATAGAACACGGAATTAAAACATGGAATGTAGAACACAGAATTTATTATATAGAATACAGTATACTGAATATCGAATTTAGAATATAGAATGTAGGACATAGAATATGGAATGTAGAATACGGAATGCAGAATATTGGATACAGAATATAGAATGTAGAACACAGAATTTAGAATATGGAAAAAGGAATATATAACCCAGAATTTAGAACATGGAATGCAGAACAAAGGATTTTGAATATAGAATACAGTTTACTGAATATAGAATTTAGAATATAGAATGTAGAACACAGAATATAGAATATAGAATAGATTATATGGAACGCAAAATTTAGAACATGGAATGCAGAACACACAATATAGAATATAGAATATAGAATACTGAATATAGAATTTTGAATATAGAATTTAGAACACAGAATATGGAATGTAGAATGCGGAATGCAGAATATTGAATACAGAATATAGAATGTAGAACACAAAATTTAGAATATGGAAAACAGAATATAGAACACAGAATTTAGAACATGGAATGCAGAACACAGAATTTAGAATATAAAATAGCGAATACTAAATATAGAATATGAATATACAATGTAGAACAAAGAATTTAGAATAGAGAATAGAGAACAATGAATATAGAATTAAGAATATACAATGTAGAACACAGAATATAGAATATAGAATACAGAATGCAGAATATAGCATACAGAATATAGAATGTAGAACACAGAATATAGAATATGGAAAACAGAACACAAAACACAGAATTGAGAACATGGAATGCAGAACACAGAATTTAGAATATAGAAAACAAAAAACTGAATATAGAATTACGAATATAGATTGTAGAACACAGAATTTACAATATAGAAGAAAGAATACTCAATATAAATTCTAGAATATAGTATGTAGAACACAGAATATAGAATATAGAATAGAGAATATAGAACCCAGAACTTAGAACATAGAAAGCAGAACCCAGAACTTAGAATATAGAATAATGAATACTTAATATAAAATTTACAATATAGAATGTTGAACACAGAGTACAGAATATAGAATACGGAATACTGAATATAGGATTTAGAATATAGAATGTAGAACACAGAATATAGAATATAGAGTACGAAATGTAGAATATAGAATACAGAATATAGAATGTAGAACACTGAATATAGAACATTGAATATAGTATATGTAAACCGAAATTTAGAACATGGAATGCAGAATAAAGAATTTAGAATATAGAATACAGTATACTGAATATAGAATTTAGAATATAGTATTTAGAACACAGAATATGGAATGTAAAATACGGAATGCAGAATATTATATACAGAATATACAATGTGGAACACAGAATTTAGAATATGGAAAGCAGAATATAGAACACGGAATTAAAACATGGAATGAAGAAAACAGACTTTATTATATATAATACAGTATACTGAATATCGAATTTAGAATATAGAATATAGAACACAGAATATGGAATGTAGAATACGGAATGCAGAATATTGAATACAGAATATAGAATGTAGAACTGAGAATTTAGAATATAGAGTATATAACACTGAATATAGAATTTAGAATATAGAATGTAGAACACAGAATATAGAGTATAGAATACAGAATATAGAACCCAAAATTTAGAACATGGAATGCAGAACAGAGGATTTAGAATATAGAATACCGACTACAAATATAGAATATTAATATACAATGTAAAATACAAAATTTAGAATATAGAATACAGAATTCTGAATATACAATTTAGAATATACAATGTAGAACAAGGAATATAGAATATAGAATACGGAATGCAGAATATAGAATACAGAATATAGAATATAGAATACAGAATATAGAATATGGAAAACAGAATACAAAACTGAGAATTGAGAACATGGAATGAAGAATATAGAATTTAGAATATAGAAAACCGAATACTGAATATAGAATATCAAATATAGAATGTTGAACACAGAATTTAGAATATAGAATAAAGAATACTGAATATTGAATCTAGAATGTAGAATGTAGAACACAGTATTTAGAATATAGATTAGAGAATATAGAACCCAGAATTTAGCACATGGAATGCAGAAGACAGAATTTCGAATATAGAATACAGAATACTGAATATAGAATTTAGAATATATAATGTAGAACACAGAATATAGAATATAGACTACAGAATGCAGAATATAGTTTACAGAATATAGAACGAGGAACACAAATTATAGAATATAGAATAGAGAATATAGAACCCAGAATTAAGAACATGGAATATAGAACACAGAATTTAGTATATAGAATACATAATATGGAATTTCGAATTTAGAATATAGAATGTAGAACACAGAATATGGAATGTAGAATACGGAATGCAGAATATTGAACACAGAATATTGAATTTAGAACACCGAATTTAAAATATGGGAAAAGGAATATATAACCAAGAATTTAGAACATGGAATGCAGAACACAGAATTTAGAATATAGAATACAGATTACTGAATATAGAATTTAGAATATAGAATGTAGAACACAGAATATAGAATATAGAGTATAGAATACTGAATATAGAATTTAGAATATAGAATGTAGAACACAGAATATAGAATGTAGACAACGGAATGCAGAATATAGAATATAGAGTATAGAATGATGAACACAAATTATAGAATATAGAATAGAGAATATAGAACCCAAAATTAAGAACATGGAATGTAGAACACACAATTTAGAATATAGAATACAGAATATTGAATTTCGAGTTTAGAATATAGAATGCAGAACATAGAATATGGAATGTAGAATACGGAATGCAGAATATTGAATACAGAATACAGAACATAGAACACAGTATAGAGAATATAGATTAAAGAATATAGAAACCAGAATTTAGAACAAGGAATGCAGAACACAGAATTTACAATATAGAATAAAGATTACTGAATATAGAATATAGAATATAGAATGCAGAACACAGAATTAAGAATATAGAATATAGAATACAGAATATAGAATTTAGAATATAGAATGTAGAACACAGAATATAGAATGTAGAATAGAGTATATGGAACGCAAAATTTAGAACATGGAATGCAGAACACACAATATAGAATATAGAATACCGAATACTGAATATAGAATATGAATATAAAATGTAGAACACAGAATTTAGAATACAGAATACAGAATACTGAATATAGAATATGAATATACAATGTAGAACAAGGAATATAGAAAATAGAAAACGGAATGCAGAATATAGAATACAGAAGATAGAATATAGAACACAGAATATAGAATATGGAAAACAGAATACAAAACCCAGAATTGAGAACATGGAATGAAGAACATAGAATTTGGAATATAGAAAACCGAATACTGAATATAGAATTTCAAATATAGAATGTTGAACACAGAATTTAGAATATAGAATAAAGAATACTGAATATTGAATTTAGAATGTAGAATGAAGAACACAGTATTTAGAATATAGATTAGAGAATATAGAAGCCAGAATTTAGCACATGGAATGCAGAAGACAGAATTTAGAATATAGAATACAGAATACTGAATATAGAATTTAGAATATAGAATTTAGAACACAGAATATGGAATGTAGAGTACGGAATGAAAAATATTGTATACAGAATATACAATGTAGAACACAGAATTTAGAATATGGAAAGCAGAATATAGAACACGGAATTAAAACATGGAATGTAGAAAACAGAATTTATTATATAGAATACAGTATACTGAATATCAAATTTAGAATATAGAATGTATAACACAGAATATGGAATGTAGAATACGGAATGCATAATATTGTGTACAGAATATAGAATGTAGAACACAGAATTTAGAATACAGATTATATAATACTGAAGATAGAATTTAGAATATAGAATGTAGAATACAGGATATAGAGTATAGAATACAGAATATAGAATCCAAAATTTAGAACATGGAATGCAGAACAGAGGATTTAGAATATAGAATACCGAATACAAATATAGAATATGAATATACAATGTAGAACACAGTATTTAGAATATAGAATAGAGAATACTGAATATGCAATTTAGAATATACAATATAGAACAATGAGTATAGGATATAGAGTACGGAAAGCAGAATAGAGAATACAGAAGTTTGAATATAGAACACAGAATATAGAATATGGAAAACAGAATACAAAACCCAGAATTGAGAACATGGAATGAAGAACATAGAATTTAGAATATAGAAAACAGAATACTGAATATAGAATTTCAAATATAGAATTTTGAACACAGAATTTAGAATAGAGAATAAAGAATACTGAATATTGTGTTTAGATTGTAGAATGTAGAACACAGTATTTAGAATACAGATTAGAGAATATAGAACCCTGAATCTTGCACATGGAATGCAGAAGACAGAATTTAGAATATGGAATACAGAATACTGAATATAGAATTTAGAATATAGAATGTAGAACACAGAATATAGAATATAGACAACGGAAATCAGAATATAGAATATAGAGTATAGAAAGATGAACACAAATAATAGAATATAGAAGAGAGAATATAGAAACCAAAATAAGAACATGGAATGTAGAACACACAATTTAGAATATAGAATACAGAATATTGAATTTCGAGTTTAGAATATAGAATGTAGAACGTAGAATATGGAATGTAGAATACGGAATGCAGAATATTGAATACAGAATATACAATGTTGAACACAGAATTTAGAATATGGAAAGCAGAATATAGAACACGGAACTAAAACATGGAATGTAGAAAACAGAATTTATTATATAGAATACAGTATACTGAATATCGAATTTAGAATATAGAATGTAGAACACAGAATATAGAATATAGACAACGGAATGCAGAATATAGAATATAGAGTATAGAATGATGAACACAAATTATAGAATATAGAATATAGAATATAGAACCCAAAATTAAGAACATGGAATGTAGAACACACAATTTAGAATATAGAATACAGAATATTGAATTTCGAGTTTAGAATATAGAATGTAGAACATAGAATATGGAATGTAGAATACGGAATGCAGAATATTGAATACAGAATATAGAACGTAGAACCTAGTATAGAGAATATAGATTAAAGAATATAGAAACCAGAATTTAGAACATGGAATGCAGAACACAGAATTTAAAATATAGAATAAAGATTATTGAAAATAGAATTTAGAATATAGAATGCAGAACACAAAATATAGAATATAGAATATAGAATACAGAATATAGAATTTAGAATATAGAATATAGAACACAGAATATAGAATATAAAATAAAGAATATGGAACACAAAATTTAGAACATTGAATACACAACACAGAATTTAGAATATAGAATACCGAATACTGAATATAGAGTATGAATATACAATGTAGAACACAGAATTCAGAATAGAGAATACGGAATGCAGAATATAGAACACGAAATTTAGAACATGGAATGCACAACACAGAATTTATAATATAGAATAAAGTATTTTGTATATTGAATTTAGAATGTAGAATGTAGAACACAGTATATAGAATATAGATTAGAGAATATAGAACCCAGTATTTAGAACTTGGAATGCATAACACAGAATTTAGAATATAGAAAACAGAATACTGAATATAGAATTTCGACTATAGAATATAGAACACAGGGTATAAAATATAGAATACGGAATACTGAATATAGAATATAGAAAATAGAATGTAGAACACAAAATATAGAATATACAATATGGAATGCAGAATTTAGAATACAGAATATAGAATATAGAACACAGAATATACACTATAGAATAGAGTATATGGAACGCAAAATTTAGAACATGGAATGCAGAACACACAATATAGAATATAGAATACAGAATACTGAATATATAATTTAGAATATAGAATTTAGAACACAGAATATGGAATGTAGAATACGGAATGCAGAATATCGTATACAGAAAATACAATGTAGAACACAAAATATAGAATATTGAAAGCAGAATATACAACACGGAATTAAAACATGGAATGTAGAAAACAGAATTTATTATATAGAATACAGAATACTGAATATCGAATTTAGAATATAGAATGTAGAACACAGAATATGGAATGTAGAATACGGAATGCAGAATATTGAATACAGAATATAGAATGTAGAACTCAGAATTTAGAATATAGAATAAAGAATACTGAATATAGAATTTATAATGTAGAATGTAGAACACAGTATTTAGAATATAGATTAGAGAATATAGAACCCAGAATTTAGCACATGGAATGCAGAAGACAGAATTTCGAATATAGAATACAGAATACTGAATATAGAATTTAGATTATAGAATGTAGAACACAGAATATAGAATATAGACTACAGAATGCAGAATATAGTTTATAGAATATAGAATGATGAACACAAATTATAGAATATAGAATAGAGAATATAGAACCCAGAATTAAGAACATGGAATATAGAACACAGAATTTAGTATATAGAATACATAATACTGAATTTCGAATTTAGAATATAGAATATAGAACACAGAATATGGAATGTAGAATACGGAATGCAGAATATTGAATACAGAACATAGAATGTAGAACACAGAATTTAAAATATGGAAAAAGGAATATATATCCCAGAATTTAGAACATGGAATGCAGAACACAGAATTTAGAATATAGAATACAGAATACTGAATATAGAATTTAGAATATAGAATATAGAACACAGAGTATAGAATATAGAATACGGAATACTGAATAAGGAATATAGAATATTGAATGTAGAACACAGAATATAGTATATAGAATATGGAATGTAGAATTTAGAATACAGAATATAGAATGCTGAACACAGAATATAGAATATAGAATAGAGTATATGGAACGCAAAATTTAGAACATGGAATGCAGAACACACAAAATAGAATATAGAATACAGAATACTGAATATAGAATTTAGAATATAGAATGTAGAACACAGAATATGGAATGTAGAATACGGAATGCAGAATAATGAATACACAATATAGAATGTAGAACACAGAATTTAGAATATAGAGTATATAATACTGAATATATAATTTAGAATATAGAATGTAGAACACAGAATATCGAGTATAGAATACAGAATATAGAACCCAAAATTTAGAATATGGAATGCAGAACATAGGATTTAGAATATAGAATACCGAATACAAATATAGAATATTAATATACAATGTAAAACACAGAATTTAGAATATAGAGTATATAATACTGAATATATAATTTAGAATATAGAATGTAGAACACAGAATATAGAATATGGAAAACAGAACACAACACAGAATTGAGAACATGGAATTCAGAACACAGAATTTAGAATATAGAAAAGAAAAAACTGAATATAGAATTTCGAATATAGATTGTAGAACACAGAATTTACAATGTAGAAGAAAGAATACTCAATATAAATTTTAGAATATAGTATGTAGAACACAGAATATAGAATAAAGAATAGAGAATATAGAACCCAGAACTTAGAACATAGAAAGCAGAACACAGAATATAGAATATAGAATAATGAATACTTAATATAAAATTTACAATATAGAATGTTGAACACAGAGTATAGAATATAGAATACGGAATACTGAATATAGGATTTAGAATATAGAATGTAGAACACAGAATATAGAATAAAGAATACGGAATGTAGAATATAGAATACAGAATATAGAATGTAGAACACTGAATATAGAACATTGAATATAGTATATGGAAACCGAAATTTAGAACATGGAATGCAGAATAAAGAATTTAGAATATAGAATACTGCAAACTGAATATAGAATTTAGAATATAGTATTTAGAACACACAATTTGGAATGTAAAATACGGAATGCAGAATATTGTATACAGAATATACAATGTGGAACACAGAATTTAGAATACGGAAAGCAGAATATAGAACACGGAATTAAAACATGGAATGTAGAAAACAGAATTTATTATATAGAATACAGTATACTGAATATCGAATTTAGAATATAGAATATAGAACACAGAATATGGAATGTAGAATACGGAATGCAGAATATTGAATACAGAATATAGAATGTAGAACACAGAATATAGAATATAGAGTATATAATACTGAATATAGAATTTAGAATATAGAATGTAGAACACAGAATATAGAGTATAGAATACAGAATATAGAACCCAAAATTTAGAACATGGAATACACAACACAGAATTTAGAATATAGAATACCGAATACTGAATATAGAATATGAATATACAATGTAGAACACAGAATTAAGAATAGAGAATACAGAATACTAAATATAGAATTTAGAATATACAATGTAGAACACAGAATATAGAATATAGAATACGGAATGCAGAATATAGATCACGAAATTTAGAACATGGAATGCACTACACAGAATTTATAATATAGAATAAAGTACTCTGTATATTGAATTTAGAATATAGAATGTAGAACACAGTATATAGAATATAGATTAGAGAATATAGAACCCAGTATTTAGAAATTGGAATGCAGAACACAGAATTTAGAATATAGAAAACAGAATACAGAATATAGAATTTCGACTATAGAATATAGAACACAGAGTATAGAATATAGAATACGGAATACTGAATATAGAATATAGAAAATAGAATATAGAACACAAAATATAGAATATAGAATATGGAATGCAGAATTTAGAATACAGAATATAGAATATAGAACACAGAATATAGACTATAGAATAGAGTATATGAAACGCAAAATTTAGAACATGGAATGCAGAACACACAATATAGAATATAGAATACAGAATACTGAATATAAAATTTAGAATATAGAATTTAGAACACAGAATATGGAATGTAGAATACGGAATGCAGAATATTGTATACAGAAAATACAATGTAGAACACAAAATATAGAATATGGAAAGCAGAATATACAACATGGAATTAAAACATGGAATGTAGAAAACAGAATTTATTATATAGAATACAGTATATTGAATATCGAATTTAGAATATAGAATGTAGAACACAGAATATGGAACGTAGTATACGGAATGCAGAATATTGAATACAGAATATAGAATGTAGAACTCAGAATTTAGAATATAGAATAAAGAATACTGAATATAGAATTTATAATGTAGAATGTAGAACACAGTATTTAGAATATAGATTAGAGAATATAGAACCCAGAATTTAGCACATGGAATGCAGAAGACAGAATTTCGAATATAGAATACAGAATACTGAATATAGAATTTAGATTATATTATGTAGAACACAGAATATAGAATATAGACTACAGAATGCAGAATATAGTTTATAGAATATAGAATGATGAACACAAATTATAGAATATAGAATAGAGAATATAGAACCCAGAATTAAGAACATGGAATATAGAACACAGAATTTAGTATATAGAATACATAATACTGAATTTCGAATTTAGAATGTAGAATATAGAACACAGAATATGGAATGTAGAATACGGAATGCAGAATATTGAATACAGAATATAGAATGTAGAACACAGAATTTAAAATATGGAAAAAGGAATATATAACCCAGAATTTAGAACATGGAATGCAGAACACAGAATTTAGAATATAGAATACAGAAAACTGAATATAGAATTTAGAATATAGAATATAGAACACAGAGTATAGAATATAGAATACGGAATACTGAATATAGAATATAGAATATTGAATGTAGAACACAGAATATAGAATATAGAATATGGAATGTAGAATTTAGAATACAGAATATAGAATGTAGAACACAGAATATAGAATATAGAATAGAGTATATGGAACGCAAAATTTAGAAAATGGAATGCAGAACACACAAAATAGAATATAGAATACAGAATACTGAATATAGAATTTAGAATATAGAATGTAGAACACAGAATATGGAATGTAGAATACGGAATGCAGAATAATTAATACAGAATATAGAATGTAGAACACAGAATATCGAGTATAGAATACAGAATATAGAACCCAAAATTTAGAACATGGAATGCAGAACAGAGGATTTAGAATATAGAATACCGAATACAAATATAGAATATGAATATACAATGTAGAACACAGAATTTGGAGTACAGAACACAGAATACTGAATATACAATTTAGAATATACAATGTAGAACAATGAATATAGGATATAGAGTACGGAATGCAGAATATAGAATACAGAAGTTAGAATATAGAACACAGAATATAGAATATTGGAAACAGAATACAAAACCCAGAATTGAGAACATGGAATGAAGAACATAGAATTTAGAATATAGAACACCGAATACTGAATATAGAATTTCAAATATAGAATGTTGAACACAGAATTTAGAATATAGAATAAAGAATACTGAATATTGAATTTAGAATGTAGAATGTAGAACACAGTATTTAGAATATAGATTAGAGAATATAGAAGCCAGAATTTAGCACATGGAATGCAGAAGGCAGAATTTAGAATATAGAATACAGAATACTGAATATAGAATTTAGAATATAGAATTTAGAACACAGAATATGGAATGTAGAATACGGAATGAAAAATATTTTATACAGAATATACAATGTAGAACACATAATTTAGAATATGGAAAGCAGAATATAGAAAACGGAATTTAGAACATATAATGAAGAACAAAGAATTTAGAATATAGAAAACAGAATATTGAATATAGAATTTCAAATATAGAATGTTGAACACCAAATTTAGAATATAGAATAAAGAATACTGAATATTGAATTTAGAATGTAGAATGTAGAACACAGTATTTAGAATATAGATTCGAGAATATAGAACCCAGAATTTAGCAAATGGAATGCAGAAGTCAGAATACTGAATATAGAATTTAGAATAAAGAATGTAGAACACAGAATATAGAATATAGAATATGGAATGCAGAATACAGAATACGGAATATAGAATTTAGAACACAGAATATAGAATATAGAATAGAGTATATGGAAACCATAATTTATAACATGGAATACGGAACACAGAATTTAGAATATAGTATACAGAATACTGAGAATAGAATTTAGAATATAGAATTTAGGACACAGAATATGGAATGTCGAATACGGAATGCAGAATATTGTATACAGAATATACAATGTAAAACACATAATTTAGAATATGGAAAGCAGAATATAGAAAACGGAATTTAGAACATATAATGAAGAACACAGAATTAAGAATAAAGAATACTGATTACTGAATATACAATTTAGAATATAGAAATAGAACACAGAATTTAGAATATAGAATACAGATTACTGAAAATAGAATTTAGAATATGGAATGTAGAACACAAAATTTAGAATATAAAATACAGAATATAGAACACAAAATTGAGAAAATGGAATGCAGTA
The DNA here is from genome assembly GCF_048564905.1 of Vicugna pacos. Lineage (NCBI taxonomy): Eukaryota > Metazoa > Chordata > Mammalia > Artiodactyla > Camelidae > Vicugna > Vicugna pacos. Next base: position 5,450,030 of record NW_027328737.1, read on the forward strand.
CACAGAACTTAAAATATAGAACACCGAATACTGAATATAGAATATTAATATACAATGCAGAACACAGAATATAAAATATAGAATACAGAATACTTAATATAGAATTTAGAATATAGAATATAGAACACAGAATTTAAAATATAGAGTATAGAATACTGAATATAGAATTCAGAATATAGATTGTAGAACACAGAATATAGAATATAGAACACAGAATATAGAACACAAAATTTAGAAAATGATATGCACAACACAGAATTTAGAATATAGAATAAGGAATACTGAATATAGAATATGAATATACAATTTAGAACACAGAATATAGAATATAGAATACAGAATATAGAATTTAGAATATAGAATGTAGAACACAATATATAGAATACAGATTAGAGAATATAGAACCCAGAATTTAGAACTTGGAATGCAGAACACAGAATTTATAAAATAGAATACAGAATACAGAATATAGAATTTAGAATATAGAATATAGAACACAGAGTATAGAATATAGAATACGGAATACTGAATATAGAATATAGAAAATAGAATGTAGAACACAGAATATAGAATATAGAATATGGAATGCAGAATTTAGAATACAGAATATAGAATGTAGAACACAGAATATAGACTACAGAATAGAGTATATGGAACGCAAAATTTAGAACATGGAATGCAGAACACAGAATATAGAATATATAATACCGAATACTGAATATAAAATTTAGAATATAGAATTTAGAACACAGAATATGGAATGTAGAATACGGAATGCAGAATATTGTATACAGAATATACAATGTAGAACACAGAATTTAGAATATGGATAGCAGAATATAGAACACGGAATTAAAACATGGAATATAGAAAACAGAATTTATTATATAGAATACAGTACACTGAATATCGAATTTAGAATATAGAATATAGAACACAGAATATGGAATGTAGAATACGGAATGCAGAATATTGAATACAGAATATAGAATGTAGAACACAGAATTTAAAATAAGGAAAAAGGAATATATAACCCAGAATTTAGAACATGGAATGCAGAACACAGAATTTAGAATATAGAATACAGAATACTGAATATAGAATTTAGAATATAGAATACATAACACAGAGTATAGAATATAGAATACTGAATACTGAATATAGAATATAGAATATTGAATGTAGAACACAGAATATAGAATATAGAATATGGAATGTAGAATTTAGAATACAGAATATAGAATGTAGAACACAGAATATAGAATATAGAATAGAGTATATGGAACGCAAAATTTAGAACATGGAATGCAGAACTCACAAAATAGAATATAGAATACAGAATAATGAATATAGAATTTAGAATATAGAATGTAGAACACAGAATATCGAGTAAAGAATACAGAATATAGAACCCAAAATTTAGAATATGGAATGCAGAACAGAGGATTTAGAATATAGAATACCGAATACAAATATAGAATATTAATATACAATGTAAAACACAAAATATAGAATATAGAATACAGAATACTGAATATACAATTTAGAATATACAATGTAGATCAAGGAATATAGAATATAGAATACGGAATGCAGAATATAGAATACAGAAGATAGAATATAGAACACAGAATATAGAATATGGAAAACAGAATACAAAACCCAGAATTGAGAACATGGAATGAAGAACATAGAATTTAGAATATAGAAAACCGAATACTGAATATAGAAATTCAAATATAGAATGTTGAACCCAGAATGTAGAATATAGAATAAAGAATACTGAATATTGAATTTAGAATGTAGAATGTAGAACACAGTATTTAGAATATAGATTAGAGGATATAGGACTCAGAATTTAGCACATGGAATGCAGAAGACAGAATTTCGAATATAGAATACAGAATACTGAATATAGAATATAGAATATAGAATGTAGAACACAGAATATAGAATATAGACTACGGAATGCAGAATATAGTTTATAGAATATAGAACGATGAACACAAATTATAGAATATAGAATAGAGAATATAGAACCCAGAATTAAGAACATGGAATATAGAACACAGAATTTAGTATATAGAATACATAATACTGAATTTCGAATTTAGAATATAGAATGTAGAACATAGAATATGGAATGTAGAATACGGAATGCAGAATATTGAATACAGAATATAGAATGTAGAACACAGAATTTAGAATATGGAAAACAGAATATAGAACCAAAAATTTAGAACATGGATTGGAGAACAAAGAATTTACAATATAGAATGCAGATTACTGAATATAGACTTTAGAATACAGAATGTGGAACACAGAATTTAGAATATAGAGTATAGAATACTGAATATAGAATTTAGAATATAGAATTTAGAACACAGAATATAGAAAATAGAATACAGAATATGGAACACAAAATTTAGAACATAGAATGCACAACACAGAATTTAGAATCTAGAATACCGAATACTGAATATACAATATGAATATAAAATGTAGAACACAGAATTTAGAATACAGAATACAGAATACTGAATATAGAATTTAGAATATACAATGTAGAACACAGAATATGAAATATTGAATACCGAATTCAGAATATAGAATACAGAATATAGAACACAAAACTTACAAATTGAATGCACAACACAAAATTTAGAATATAGAATACCGAATAATGAATATAGAATATGAATATACAATGTTGAACACAGAATTTGGAATATAGAATAAAGAAAACTGAATATAGAATTTAGAATATAGAATGTAAAACACAATATAGGATATAGAATACGGAATACTGAATACAGAATTTAGAATATAGAATGTAGAACACAGAATATAGAATATAGAATATGGAATGCAGTATATAGAATGTAGAACACAGAATACAGAATATAGAATAGAGTATATGGAAACCAAAATTTAGAACATGGAATGCAGAAAACAGAATTTAGAATATAGAATACAGAATACAGTATATAGAATTTAGAATATATAATTTAGAACACAGAATATGGAATGTAGAATAAGGAATGCAGACTATTGTATACAGAATATACAATGTAGAACACAGAATTTAGAATATCGAACGCAGAATATAGAACACGGAATTTAGAACATGGAATGCAAAAAACAGTATTTAGAATATAGAATACCGAATACTGAATATAGAATATGAATATTCAATGTAGAACACAGAATTAAGAATAGAGAATACAGAATACTTAATATAGAATTTAGAATATACAATGTAGAACACAGAATATAGAATATAGAATACGGAATGCAGAATATAGAACACGGAATTAAAACATGGAATGTAGAACACAGAATTTATTATATAGAATACAGTATACTGAATATCGAATTTAGAATATAGAATGTAGGACATAGAATATGGAATGTAGAATACGGAATGCAGAATATTGGATACAGAATATAGAATGTAGAACACAGAATTTAGAATATGGAAAAAGGAATATATAACCCAGAATTTAGAACATGGAATGCAGAACACAGGATTTAGAATATAGAATACTGTTTACTGAATATAGAATTTAGAATATAGAATGTAGAACACAGAATATAGAATATAGAGTATAGAATACTGAATATAGAATTTAGAATATAGAATGTAGAACACAGAATATAGAATATAGAATAGATTATATGGAACGCAAAATGTAGAACATGGAATGCAGAACACACAATATAGAATATAGAATACTGAATATAGAATTTTGAATATAGAATTTAGAACACAGAATATGGAATGTAGAATGCGGAATGCAGTATATTGAATACAGAATATAGAATGTAGAACACAAAATTTAGAATATGGAAAGCAGAATATAGAACACGGAATTAAAACATGGAATGTAGAAAACAGAATTTATTATATAGAATACAGTATACTGAATATCGAATTTAGAATATAGAATATAGAACACAGAATATGGAATGTAGAATACGGAATGCAGAATATTGAATACAGAATATAGAATGTAGAACTGAGAATTTAGAATATAGAGTATATAACACTGAGTATAGAATTTAGAATATAGAATGTAGAACACAGAATATAGAGTATAGAATACAGAATATAGAACCCAAAATTTAGAACATGGAATGCAGAACAGAGGATTTAGAATATAGAATAACAAATACAAATATAGAATATTAATATACAATGTAAAACACAAAATTTAGAATAAAAAATACAGAATTCTGAATATACAATTTAGAATATACAATGTAGAACAAGGAATATAGAATATAGAATACGGAATGCAGAATATAGAATACGGAAGTTTGAATATAGAACACAGAATATAGAATATGGAAAACAGAATACAAAACCGAGAATTGAGAACATGGAATGAAGAATATAGAATTTAGAATATAGAAAACCGAATACTGAATATAGAATTTCAAATATAGAATGTTGAACACAGAATTTAGAATATAGACTACAGAATGCAGAATATAGTTTACAGAATATAGAACGATGAACACAAAATATAGAATATAGAATAGAGAATATAGAACCCAGAATTAAGAACATGGAATATAGAACACAGAATTTAGTATATAGAATACATAATACGGAATTTCGAATTTAGAATATAGAATGTAGAACACAGAATATGGAATGTAGAATACGAAATGCAGAATATTGAACACAGAATATTGAATTTAGAACACAGAATTTAAAATATGGGAAAAGGAATATATAACCAAGAATTTAGAACATGGAATGCAGAACACAGAATTTAGAATATAGAATACAGATTACTGAATATAGAATTTAGAATATAGAATGTAGAACACAGAATATAGAATATAGAGTATAGAATACTGAATATAGAATTTAGAATATAGAATGTAGAACACAGAATATAGAATGTAGAATAGAGTATATGAAACGCAAAATTTAGAACATGGAATGCAGAACACACAATATAGAATATAGAATACCGAATACTGAATATTGAATATGAATATAAAATGTAGAACACAGAATTTAGAATACAGAATACAGAATACTGAATATAGAATATGAATATACAATGTAGAACAAGGAATATAGAATATAGAATACGGAATGCAGAATATAGAATACAGAAGATAGCATATAGAACACAGAATATAGAATATGGAAAACAGAATACAAAACCCAGAATTGAGAACATGGAATGAAGAACATAGAATTTAGAATATAGAAAACCGAATACTGAATATAGAATTTCAAATATAGAATGTTGAACACAGAATTTAGAATATAGAATAAAGAATACTGAATATTGAATTTAGAGTGTAGAATGTAGAACACAGTATTTAGAATATAGATTAGAGAATATAGAAGCCAGAATTTAGCACATGGAATGCAGAAGACAGAATACTGAATATAGAATTTAGAATAAAGAATGTAGAACACAGAATATAGAATATAGACAACGGAATGCAGAATATACAATATAGAGTATAGAATGATGAACACAAATTATAGACTATAGAATAGAGAATATAGAACCCAAAATTAAGAACATGGAATGTAGAACACACAATTTAGAATATAGAATACAGAATATTGAATTTCGAGTTTAGAATATAGAATGTAGAACATAGAATATGGAATGTAGAATACGGAATGCAGAATATTGAATACAGAATATAGAACATAGAACACAGTATAGAGAATATAGATTAAAGAATATAGAAACCAGAATTTAGAACAAGGAATGCAGAACACAGAATTTACAATATAGAATAAAGATTACTGAATATAGAATATAGAATATAGAATGCAGAACACAGAATTTAGAATATAGAATATAGAATACAGAATATAGAATTTAGAATATAGAATGAAGAACACAGAATATAGAATATAGAATAAAGAATATAGAACACAAAATTTAGAACACGGAATACACAACACAGAATTTAGAATATAGAATACCGAATACTGAATATAGAATATGAATATACAATGTAGAACACAGAATTAAGAATAGAGAATACAGAATACTTAATATAGAATTTAGAATATACAATGTAGAACACAGAATATAGAATATAGAATACGGAATGCAGAATATAGAACACATAATATAGAACACGAAATTTAGAACATGGAATGCACAACACAGAATTTATAATATAGAATAAAGTATACTGTATATTGAATTTAGATTATAGAATGTAGAACACAGTATATAGAATACAGATTAGAGAATATAGAACCCAGAATTTAGAACTTCGAATGCAGAACACAGAATTTAGAAAATAGAATACAGAATACAGAATATAGAATTTAGAATATAGAATAAAGAACACAGAGTATAGAATATAGAATACGGAATACTGAATATAGAATAAAGAAAATAGAATGTAGAACACAAAATATAGAATATAGAATATGGAATGCAGAATTTAGAATACAGAATATAGAATGTAGAACACAGAATATAGACAATAGAATAGAGTATATGGAAGGCAAAATTTAGAACATGGAATGCAGAACACAGAATATAGAATATATAATACCGAATACTGAATATAAAATTTAGAATATAGAATTTAGAACACAGAATATGGAATGTAGAATACGGAATGCAGAATATTGTATACAGAATATACAATGTAGAACACAGAATTTAGAATATGAATAGCAGAATATAGAACACGGAATAAAAACATGGAATATAGAAAACAGAATTTATTATATAGAATACAGTACACTGAATATCGAATTTAGAATATAGAATATAGAACGCAGAATATGGAATGTAGAATACGGAATGCAGAATATTGAATACAGAATATAGAATGCAGAACACAGAATTTAAAATATGGAAAAAGGAATGTATAACCCAGAATTTAGAACATGGAATGCAGAACACAGAATTTAGAATATAGAATACAAAATACTGAATATAGAATTTAGAATATAGAATATAGAACACAGAGTATAGAATATAGAATACGGAATACTGAATATAGAATATAGAATATTGAATGTAGAACACAGAATATAGAATATAGAATATGGAATATAGAATTTAGAATACAGAATATAGAATGTAGAACACAGAATATAGAATATAGAATAGAGGAAATGGAAAGCAAAATTTAGAACATGGAATGCAGAACACACAAAATAGAATATAGAATACAGAATACTGAATATAGAATTTAGAATATTGAATGTAGAACACAGAATATCGAGTATAGAATACAGAATATAGAACCCAAAATTTAGAATATGGAATGCAGAACATAGGATTTAGAATATAGAATACCGAATACGAATATAGAATATTAATATACAATGTAAAACACAAAATATAGAATATAGAATACAGAATACTGAATATACAATTTAGAATATACAATGTAGATTAAGGATTATAGAATATAGAATACGGAATGCAGAATATAGAATACAGAAGATAGAATATTGAACACAGAATATAGAATATGGAAAACAGAATACAAAACCCAGAATTGAGAACATGGAATGAAGAACATAGAATTTAGAATATAGAAAACCGAATACTGAATATAGAAATTCAAATATAGAATGTTGAACACAGAATTTAGAATATAGAATAAAGAATACTGAATATTGAATTTAGAACGTAGAATGTAGAACACAGTATTTAGAATATAGATTAGAGAATATAGAACTCAGAATTTAGCATATGGAATGCAGAAGACAGAATTTCGAATATAGAATACAGAATACTGCATATAGAATTTAGAATATAGAATGTAGAACACAGAATATAGAATATAGACTACGGAATGCAGAATATAGTTTATAGAATATAGAACGATGAACACAAATTATAGAATATAGAATAGAGAATATAGAACCCAGAATTAAGAACATGGAATATAGAACACAGAATTTAGTATATAGAATACATAATACTGAATTTCGAATTTAGAATACAGAATGTAGGACATAGAATATGGAATGTAGAATACGGAATGCAGAATATTGTATACAGAATATAGAATGTAGAACACAGAATTTAGAATATGGAAAAAGGAATATATAACACAGAATTTAGAACATGGAATGCAGAACACAGAAATTAGAATATAGAAAACAGTTTACTGAATATAGAATTTAGAATATAGAATGTAGAACACAGAATATAGAATATAGAGTATAGAATACTGAATATAGAATTTAGAATATAGAATGTAGAACACAGAATATAGAATATAGAATAGATTATATGGAAAGCAAAATTTAGAACATGGAATGCAGAACACACAATATAGAATATAGAATACAGAATATAGAATTTTGAATATAGAATTTAGAACACAGAATATGGAATGTTGAATGCGGAATGCAGAATATTGAATACAGAATATAGAATGTAGAACACAAAATTTAGAATATGGAAAACAGAATATAGAACACAGAATTTAGAACATGGAATGCAGAACACAGAATTTAGAATATAAAATAGCGAATACTAAATATAGAATATGAATATACAATGTAGAACAAAGAATTTAGAATAGAGAATAGAGAACAATGAATATAGAATTAAGAATATACAATGTAGAACACAGAATATAGAATATAGAATACAGAATGCAGAATATAGCATACAGAATATAGAATATAGAACACAGAATATAGAATATGGAAAACAGAACACAAAACACAGAATTGAGAACATGGAATGCAGAACACAGAATTTAGAATATAGAAAACAAAAAACTGAATATAGAATTTCGAATATAGATTGTAGAACACAGAATTTACAATATAGAAGAAAGAATACTCAATATAAATTTTAGAATATAGTATGTAGAACACAGAATATAGAACATGGAATAGAGAATATAGAACCCAGAACTTAGAACATAGAAAGCAGAACACAGAATTCAGAATAGAGAATAATGAATACTTAATATAAAATTTACAATATAGAATGTTGAATACAGAGTACAGAATATAGAATACGGAATACTGAATATAGGATTTAGAATATAGAATGTAGAACACAGAATATAGAATATAGAATACGGAATGTAGAATATAGAATACAGAATATAGAATGTAGAACACTGAATATAGAACATTGAATATAGTATATGGAAACCGAAATTTAGAACATGGAATGCAGAATAAAGAATTTAGAATATAGAATACAGTATACTGAATATAGAATTTAGAATATAGTATTTAGAACACAGAATATGGAATGTAAAATACGGAATGCAGAATATTATATACACAATATACAATGTGGAACACAGAATTTAGAATATGGAAAGCAGAATATAGAACACGGAATTAAAACATGGAATGTAGAAAACAGAATTTATTATATAGAATACAGTATATTGAATATTGAATTTAGAATATGGAATAAAGAACACAGAATATCGAATGTAGAATACAGAATGCAGAATATTGAATACAGAATATAGAATGTAGAACTGAGAATTTAGAATATAGAGTATATAACACTGAATATAGAATTTAGAATATAGAATGTAGAACACAGAATATAGAGTATAGAATACAGAATATAGAACCCAAAATTTAGAACATGGAATGCAGAACAGAGGATTTAGAATATAGAATAACGAATACAAATATAGAATATTAATATACAATGTAAAACACAAAATTTAGAATATAGAATACAGAATTCTGAATATACAATTTAGAATATACAATGTAGAACAAGGAATATAGAATATAGAATACGGAATGCAGAATATAGAATACGGAAGATTGAATATAGAACACAGAATATAGAATATGGAAAACAGAATAGAAAACCGAGAATTGAGAACATGGAATGAAGAATATAGAATTTAGAATATAGAAAACCGAATACTGAATATAGAATTTCAAATATAGAAAATTGAACACAGAATTTAGAATAGAGAATAAAGAATACTGAATATTGAATTTAGAATGTAGAATGTAGAACACAGTATTTAGAATATAGATTAGAGAATATAGAACGCAGAATTTAGCACATGGAATGCAGAAGACAGAATTTCGAATATAGAATACAGAATACTGAATATAGAATTTAGAATATATAATGTGGAACACAGAATATAGAATATAGACTACAGAATGCAGAATATAGTTTACAGAATATAGAACGATGAACACAAATTATAGAATATAGAATAGAGAATATAGAACCCAGAATTAAGAACATGGAATATAGAACACAGAATTTAGTATATAGAATACATAATACGGAATTTCGAATTTAGAATATAGAAAGTAGAACACAGAATATGGAATGTAGAATACGGAATGCAGAATATTGAACACAGAATATTGAATTTAGAACACCGAATTTAAAATATGGGAAAAGGAATATATAACCAAGAATTTAGAACATGGAATGCAGAACACAGAATTTAGAATATAGAATACAGATTACTGAATATAGAATTTAGAATATATAATGTAGAACACAGAATATAGAATATAGAGTATAGAATACTGAATATAGAATTTAGAATATAGAATGTAGAACACAGAATATAGAATGTAGAATAGAGTATATGGAACGCAAAATTTAGAACATGGAATGCAGAACACACAATATAGAATATAGAATACCGAATACTGAATATAGAATATGAATATAAAATGTAGAACACAGAATTTAGAATACAGAATACATAATACTGAATATAGAATATGAATATACAATGTAGGACAAGGAATATAGAATATAGAATACGGAATGCAGAATATAGAATACAGAAGATAGAATATAGAACACAGAATATAGAATATGGAAAACAGAATACAAAACCCAGAATTGAGAACATGGAATGAAGAACATAGAATTTAGAATATAGAAAACCGAATACTGAATATAGAATTTCAAATATAGAATGTTGAACACAGAATTAAAATATAGAATAAAGAATACTGAATATTGAATTTAGAATGTAGAATGTAGAACACAGAATTTAGAATATAGATTCGAGAATATAGAACCCAGGATTTAGCACATGGAATGCAGAAGACAGAATACTGAATATAGAATTTAGAATAAAGAATGTAGAACACAGAATATAGAATATAGACAACGGAATGCAGAATATAGAATATAGAGTATAGAATGATGAACACAAATTATAGAATATAGAATAGAGAAAATAGAACCCAAAATTAAGAACATGGAATGTAGAACACACAATTTAGAATATAGAATACAGAATATTGAATTTCGAGTTTAGAATATAGAATGTAGAACATAGAATATGGAATGTAGAATACGGAATGCAGAATATTGAATACAGATTATAGAACATAGAACACAGTATAGAGAATATAGATTAAAGAATATAGAAACCAGAATTTAGAACAAGGAATGCAGAACACAGAATTTACAATATAGAATAAAGATTACTGAATATAGAATTTAGAATATAGAATGCAGAACACAGAATTTAGAATATAGAGTATAGAATACAGAATATAGAATTTAGAATATAGAATGAAGAACACAGAATATAGAATATAGAATAAAGAATATAGAACACAAAATTTAGAACACGGAATACACAACACAGAATTTAGAATATAGAATACCAAATACTGAATATAGAATATGAATATACAATGTAGAACACAGAATTAAGAATAGAGAATACAGAATACTCAATATAGAATTTAGAATATACAATGTAGAACACAGAATATAGAATATAGAATACTTAATGCAGAATATAGAACACATAATACAGAACACGAAATTTAGAACATGGAATGTACAACACAGAATTTATAATATAGAATATAGTATACTGTATATTGAATTTAGATTATAGAATGTAGAACACAGTATATAGAATACAGATTAGAGAATATAGAACCCAGAATTTAGAACTTGGAATGCAGAACACAGAATTAAAAAATAGAATACAGAATACAGAATATAGAATTTAGAATATAGAATATAGAACACAGAGTATAGAATATAGAATACGGAATACTGAATATAGAATATAGAAAATAGAATGAAGAACACAAAATATAGAATATAGAATATGGAATGCAGAATTTAGAATACAGAATATAGAATGTAGAACACAGAATATAGACAATAGAATAGAGTATATGGAAGGCAAAATTTAGAACATGGAATGCAGAACACAGAATATAGAATATATAATACCGAATACTGAATATAAAATTTAGAATATAGAATTTAGAACACAGAATATGGAATGTAGAATACGGAATGCAGAATATTGTATACAGAATATACAATGTAGAACACAGAATTTAGAATATGGATAGCAGAATATAGAACACGGAATTAAAACATGGAATATAGAAAACAGAATTTATTATATAGAATACAGTACACTGAATATCGAATTTAGAATATAGAATATAGAACGCAGAATATGGAATGTAGAATACGAAATGCAGAATATTGAATACAGAATATAGAATGCAGAACACAGAATTTAAAATATGGAAAAAGGAATGTATAACCCAGAATTTAGAACATGGAATGCAGAACACAGAATTTAGAATATAGAATACAAAATACTGAATATAGAATTTAGAATATAGAATATAGAACACAGAGTATAGAATATAGAATACGGAATACTGAATATAGAATATAGTATATTGAATGTAGAACACAGAATATAGAATATAGAATATGGAATGTAGAATTTAGAATACAGAATATAGAATGTAGAACACAGAATATAGAATATAGAATAGAGTATATGGAACGCAAAATTTAGAACATGGAATGCAGAACACACAAAATAGAATATAGAATACAGAATACTGAATATAGAATTTAGAATATTGAATGTAGAACACAGAATATCGAGTATAGAATACAGAATATAGAACCCAAAATTTAGAATATGGAATGCAGAACAGAGGATTTAGAATATAGAATACCGAATACGAATATAGAATATTAATATACAATGTAAAACACAAAATATAGAATATAGAATACAGAATACTGAATATACAATTTAGAATATACAATGTAGATCAAGGATTATAGAATATAGAATACGGAATGCAGAATATAGAATACAGAAGATAGAATATAGAACACAGAATATAGAATATGGAAAACAGAATACAAAACCCAGAATTGAGAACATGGAATGAAGAACATAGAATTTAGAATATAGAAAACCGAATACTGAATATAGAAATTCAAATATAGAATGTTGAACACAGAATTTAGAATATAGAATAAAGAATACTGAATATTGAATTTAGAACGTAGAATGTAGAACACAGTATTTAGAATATAGATTAGAGAATATAGAACTCAGAATTTAGCACATGGAATGCAGAAGACAGAATTTCGAATATAGAATACAGAATACTGAATATAGAATTTAGAATATAGAATGTAGAACACAGAATATAGAATATAGACTACGGAATGCAGAATATAGTTTATAGAATATAGAACGATGAACACAAATTATAGAATATAGAATAGAGAATATAGAACCCAGAATTAAGAACATGGAATATAGAACACAGAATTTAGTATATAGAATACATAATACTGAATTTCGAATTTAGAATATAGAATGTAGGACATAGAATATGGAATGTAGAATACGGAATGCAGAATATTGGATACAGAATATAGAATGTAGAACACAGAATTTAGAATATGGAAAAAGGAATATATAACACAGAATTTAGAACATGGAATGCAGAACACAGAATTTAGAATATAGAAAACAGTTTACTGAATATAGAATTTAGAATATAGAATGTAGAACACAGAATATAGAATATAGAGTATAGAATACTGAATATAGAATTTAGAATATAGAATGTAGAACACAGAATATAGAATATAGAATAGATTATATGGAACGCAAAATTTAGAACATGCAATGCAGAACACACAATATAGAATATAGAATACTGAATATAGAATTTTGAATATAGAATTTAGAACACAGAATATGGAATGTAGAATGCGGAATGCAGTATATTGAATACAGAATATAGAATGTAGATCACAAAATTTAGAATATGGAAAACAGAATATAGAACACAGAATTTAGAACATGGAATGCAGAACACAGAATTTAGAATATAAAATATCGAATACTAAATATAGAATATGAATATACAATGTAGAACAAAGAATTTAGAATAGAGAATAGAGAACAATGAATATAGAATTAAGAATATACAATGTAGAACACAGAATATAGAATATAGAATACAGAATGCAGAATATAGCATACAGAATATAGAATGTAGAACACAGAATATAGAATATGGAAAACAGAACACAAAACACAGAATTGAGAACATGGAATGCAGAACACAGAATTTAGAATATAGAATACAGATTACTGAATATAGAATTTAGAATATATAATGTAGAACACAGAATATAGAATATAGAGTATAGAATACTGAATATAGAATTTAGAATATAGAATGTAGAACACAGAATATAGAATGTAGAATAGAGTATATGGAACGCAAAATTTAGAACATGGAATGCAGAACACACAATATAGAATATAGAATACCGAATACTGAATATAGAATATGAATATAAAATGTAGAACACAGAATTTAGAATACAGAATACATAATACTGAATATAGAATATGAATATACAATGTAGGACAAGGAATATAGAATATAGAATACGGAATGCAGAATATAGAATACAGAAGATAGAATATAGAACACAGAATATAGAATATGGAAAACAGAATACAAAACCCAGAATTGAGAACATGGAATGAAGAACATAGAATTTAGAATATAGAAAACCGAATACTGAATATAGAATTTCAAATATAGAATGTTGAACACAGAATTAAAATATAGAATAAAGAATACTGAATATTGAATTTAGAATGTAGAATGTAGAACACAGAATTTAGAATATAGATTCGAGAATATAGAACCCAGGATTTAGCACATGGAATGCAGAAGACAGAATACTGAATATAGAATTTAGAATAAAGAATGTAGAACACAGAATATAGAATATAGACAACGGAATGCAGAATATAGAATATAGAGTATAGAATGATGAACACAAATTATAGAATATAGAATAGAGAAAATAGAACCCAAAATTAAGAACATGGAATGTAGAACACACAATTTAGAATATAGAATACAGAATATTGAATTTCGAGTTTAGAATATAGAATGTAGAACATAGAATATGGAATGTAGAATACGGAATGCAGAATATTGAATACAGAATATAGAACATAGAACACAGTATAGAGAATATAGATTAAAGAATATAGAAACCAGAATTTAGAACAAGGAATGCAGAACACAGAATTTACAATATAGAATAAAGATTACTGAATATAGAATTTAGAATATAGAATGCAGAACACAGAATTTAGAATATAGAGTATAGAATACAGAATATAGAATTTAGAATATAGAATGAAGAACACAGAATATAGAATATAGAATAAAGAATATAGAACACAAAATTTAGAACACGGAATACACAACACAGAATTTAGAATATAGAATACCAAATACTGAATATAGAATATGAATATACAATGTAGAACACAGAATTAAGAATAGAGAATACAGAATACTCAATATAGAATTTAGAATATACAATGTAGAACACAGAATATAGAATATAGAATACTTAATGCAGAATATAGAACACATAATACAGAACACGAAATTTAGAACATGGAATGTACAACACAGAATTTATAATATAGAATATAGTATACTGTATATTGAATTTAGATTATAGAATGTAGAACACAGTATATAGAATACAGATTAGAGAATATAGAACCCAGAATTTAGAACTTGGAATGCAGAACACAGAATTAAAAAATAGAATACAGAATACAGAATATAGAATTTAGAATATAGAATATAGAACACAGAGTATAGAATATAGAATACGGAATACTGAATATAGAATATAGAAAATAGAATGAAGAACACAAAATATAGAATATAGAATATGGAATGCAGAATTTAGAATACAGAATATAGAATGTAGAACACAGAATATAGACAATAGAATAGAGTATATGGAAGGCAAAATTTAGAACATGGAATGCAGAACACAGAATATAGAATATATAATACCGAATACTGAATATAAAATTTAGAATATAGAATTTAGAACACAGAATATGGAATGTAGAATACGGAATGCAGAATATTGTATACAGAATATACAATGTAGAACACAGAATTTAGAATATGGATAGCAGAATATAGAACACGGAATTAAAACATGGAATATAGAAAACAGAATTTATTATATAGAATACAGTACACTGAATATCGAATTTAGAATATAGAATATAGAACGCAGAATATGGAATGTAGAATACGAAATGCAGAATATTGAATACAGAATATAGAATGCAGAACACAGAATTTAAAATATGGAAAAAGGAATGTATAACCCAGAATTTAGAACATGGAATGCAGAACACAGAATTTAGAATATAGAATACAAAATACTGAATATAGAATATAGAATATAGAACACAGAGTATAGAATATAGAATACGGAATACTGAATATAGAATATAGTATATTGAATGTAGAACACAGAATATAGAATATAGAATATGGAATGTAGAATTTAGAATACAGAATATAGAATGTAGAACACAGAATATAGAATATAGAATAGAGTATATGGAACGCAAAATTTAGAACATGGAATGCAGAACACACAAAATAGAATATAGAATACAGAATACTGAATATAGAATTTAGAATATTGAATGTAGAACACAGAATATCGAGTATAGAATACAGAATATAGAACCCAAAATTTAGAATATGGAATGCAGAACAGAGGATTTAGAATATAGAATACCGAATACGAATATAGAATATTAATATACAATGTAAAACACAAAATATAGAATATAGAATACAGAATACTGAATATACAATTTAGAATATACAATGTAGATCAAGGATTATAGAATATAGAATACGGAATGCAGAATATAGAATACAGAAGATAGAATATAGAACACAGAATATAGAATATGGAAAACAGAATACAAAACCCAGAATTGAGAACATGGAATGAAGAACATAGAATTTAGAATATAGAAAACCGAATACTGAATATAGAAATTCAAATATAGAATGTTGAACACAGAATTTAGAATAGAGAATAAAGAATACTGAATATTGAATTTAGAATGTAGAATGTAGAACACAGTATTTAGAATATAGATTAGAGAATATAGAAAACAGAATTTAGCACATGGAATGCAGAAGACAGAATTTCGAATATAGAATACAGAATACTGAATATAGAATTTAGAATATATAATGTAGAACACAGAATATAGAATATAGACTACAGAATGCAGAATATAGTTTACAGAATATAGAACGATGAACACAAAATATAGAATATAGAATTGAGAATATAGAACCCAGAATTAAGAACATGGAATATAGACCACAGAATTTAGTATATAGAATACATAATACGGAATTTTGAATTTAGAATATAGAATGTAGAACACAGAATATGGAATGTAGAATACGGAATGCAGAATATTGAACACAGAATATTGAATTTAGAACACCGAATTTAAAATATGGGAAAAGGAATATATAACCAAGAATTTAGAACATGGAATGCAGAACACAGAATTTAGAATATAGAATACAGATTACTGAATATAGAATTTAGAATATAGAATGTAGAACACAGAATATAGAATATAGAGTATAGAATACTGAATATAGAATTTAGAATATAGAATGTAGAACACAGAATATAGAATGTAGAATAGAGTATATGGAACGCAAAATTTAGAACATGGAATGCAGAACACACAATATAGAATATAGAATACCGAATACTGAATATAGAATATGAATATACAATGTAGAACACAGAATTAAGAATAGAGAATACAGAATACTTAATATAGAATTTAGAATATAGAATGTAGAACACAGAATATAGAATATAGAATACGGAATGCAGAATATAGAACACATAATATAGAACACGAAATTTAGAACATGGAATGCACAACACAGAATTTATAATATAGAATAAAGTATACTGTATATTGAATTTAGATTATAGAATGTAGAACACAGTATATAGAATACAGATTAGAGAATATAGAACCCAGAATTTAGAACTTGGAATGCAGAACACAGAATTTAGAAAATAGAATACAGAATACAGAATATAGAATTTAGAATATAGAATATAGAACACAGAGTATAGAATATAGAATACGGAATACTGAATATAGAATATAGAAAATAGAATGTAGAACACAAAAT
This sequence comes from Vicugna pacos, assembly GCF_048564905.1. Lineage (NCBI taxonomy): Eukaryota > Metazoa > Chordata > Mammalia > Artiodactyla > Camelidae > Vicugna > Vicugna pacos. The sequence goes on from NW_027328737.1 coordinate 5,468,391, forward strand.
ATAGAATATAGAATATGGAATGCAGAATTTAGAATACAGAATATAGAATGTAGAACACAGAATATAGACAATAGAATAGAGTATATGGAAGGCAAAATTTAGAACATGGAATGCAGAACACAGAATATAGAATATATAATACCGAATACTGAATATAAAATTTAGAATATAGAATTTAGAACACAGAATATGGAATGTAGAATACGGAATGCAGAATATTGTATACAGAATATACAATGTAGAACACAGAATTTAGAATATGGATAGCAGAATATAGAACACGGAATTAAAACATGGAATATAGAAAACAGAATTTATTATATAGAATACAGTACACTGAATATCGAATTTAGAATATAGAATATAGAACGCAGAATATGGAATGTAGAATACGGAATGCAGAATATTGAATACAGAATATAGAATGCAGAACACAGAATTTAAAATATGGAAAAAGGAATGTATAACCCAGAATTTAGAACATGGAATGCAGAACACAGAATTTAGAATATAGAATACAAAATACTGAATATAGAATTTAGAATATAGAATATAGAACACAGAGTATAGAATATAGAATACGGAATACTGAATATAGAATATAGAATATTGAATGTAGAACACAGAATATAGAATATAGAATATGGAATGTAGAATTTAGAATACAGAATATAGAATGTAGAACACAGAATATAGAATATAGAATAGAGTATATGGAACGCAAAATTTAGAACATGGAATGCAGAACACACAAAATAGAATATAGAATACAGAATACTGAATATAGAATTTAGAATATTGAATGTAGAACACAGAATATCGAGTATAGAATACAGAATATAGAACCCAAAATTTAGAATATGGAATGCAGAACAGAGGATTTAGAATATAGAATACCGAATACGAATATAGAATATTAATATACAATGTAAAACACAAAATATAGAATATAGAATACAGAATACTGAATATACAATTTAGAATATACAATGTAGATCAAGGATTATAGAATATAGAATACGGAATGCAGAATATAAAATACAGAAGATAGAATATAGAACACAGAATATAGAATATGGAAAACAGAATACAAAACCCAGAATTGAGAACATGGAATGAAGAACATAGAATTTAGAATATAGAAAACCGAATACTGAATAAAGAAATTCAAATATAGAATGTTGAACACAGAATTTAGAATATAGAATAAAGAATACTGAATATTGAATTTAGAACGTAGAATGTAGAACACAGTATTTAGAATATAGATTAGAGAATATAGAACACAGAATTTAGCACATGGAATGCAGAAGACAGAATTTCGAATATAGAATACAGAATACTGAATATAGAATTTAGAATATAGAATGTAGAACACAGAATATAGAATATAGACTACGGAATGCAGAATATAGTTTATAGAATATAGAACGATGAACACAAATTATAGAATATAGAATAGAGAATATACAAACCAGAATTAAGAACATGGAATATAGAACACAGAATTAAGTATATAGAATACATAATACTGAATTTCGAATTTAGAATATAGAATGTAGGACATAGAATATGGAATGTAGAATACGGAATGCAGAATATTGGATACAGAATATAGAATGTAGAACACAGAATTTAGAATATGGAAAAAGGAATATATAACACAGAATTTAGAACATGGAATGCAGAACACAGAATTTAGAATATAGAAAACAGTTTACTGAATATAGAATTTAGAATATATAATGTAGAACACAGAATATAGAATATAGAGAATAGAATACTGAATATAGAATTTAGAATATAGAATGTAGAACACAGAATATAGAATATAGAATAGATTATATGGAACGCAAAATTTAGAACATGGAATGCAGAACACACAATATAGAATATAGAATACTGAATATAGAATTTTGAATATAGAATTTAGAACACAGAATATGGAATGTAGAATGCGGAATGCAGTATATTGAATACAGAATATAGAATGTAGAACACAAAATTTAGAATATGGAAAACAGAATATAGAACACAGAATTTAGAACATGGAATGCAGAACACAGAATTTAGAATATAAAATAGCGAATACTAAATATAGAATATGAATATACAATGTAGAACAAAGAATTTAGAATAGAGAATAGAGAACAATGAATATAGAATTAAGAATATACAATGTAGAACACAGAATATAGAATATAGAATACAGAATGCAGAATATAGCATACAGAATATAGAATGTAGAACACAGAATATAGAATATGGAAAACAGAACACAAAACACAGAATTGAGAACATGGAATGCAGAACACAGAATTTAGAAGATAGAAAACAAAAAACTGAATATAGAATTTCGAATACAGATAGTAGAACACAGAATTTACAATATAGAAGAAAGAATACTCAATATAAAGTTTAGAATATAGTATGTAGAACACAGAATATAGAATATAGAATAGAGAATATAGAACCCAGAACTTAGAACATAGAAAGCAGAACACAGAATTTAGAATATAGAATAATGAATACTTAATATAAAATTTACAATATAGAATGTTGAACACAGAGTACAGAATATAGAATACGGAATACTGAATATAGGATTTAGAATATAGAATGTAGAACACAGAATATAGAATATAGAATACGGAATGTAGAATATAGAATACAGAATATAGAATGTAGAACACTGAATATAGAACATTGAATATAGTATATGGAAACCGAAATTTAGAACATGGAATGCAGAATAAAGAATTTAGAATATAGAATACAGTATACTGAATATAGAATTTAGAATATAGTATTTAGAACACAGAATATGGAATGTAAAATACGGAATGCAGAATATTATATACAGAATATACAATGTGGAACACAGAATTTAGAATATGGAAAGCAGAATATAGAACACGGAATTAAAACATCGAATGTAGAAAACAGAATTTATTATATAGAATACAGTATACTGAATATCGAATTTAGAATATAGAATATAGAACACAGAATATGGAATGTAGAATACGGAATGCAGAATATTGAATACAAAATATAGAATGTAGAACTGAGAATTTAGAATATAGAGTATATAACACTGAGTATAGAATTTAGAATATAGAATGTAGAACACAGAATATAGAGTATAGAATACAGAATATAGAACCCAAAATTTAGAACATCGAATGCAGAACAGAGGATTTAGAATATAGAATAACGAATACAAATATAGAATATTAATATACAATGTAAAACACAAAATTTAGAATAAAAAATACAGAATTCTGAATATACAATTTAGAATATACAATGTAGAACAAGGAATATAGAATATAGAATACGGAATGCAGAATATAGAATACGGAAGATTGAATATAGAACACAGAATATAGAATATGGAAAACAGAATACAAAACCGAGAATTGAGAACATGGAATGAAGAATATAGAATTTAGAATATAGAAAACCGAATACTGAATATAGAATTTCAAATATAGAATGTTGAACACAGAATTTAGAATAGAGAATAAAGAATACTGAATATTGAATTTAGAATGTAGAATGTAGAACACAGTATTTAGAATATAGATTAGAGAATATAGAAAACAGAATTTAGCACATGGAATGCAGAAGACAGAATTTCGAATATAGAATACAGAATACTGAATATAGAATTTAGAATATATAATGTAGAACACAGAATATAGAATATAGACTACAGAATGCAGAATATAGTTTACAGAATATAGAACGATGAACACAAAATATAGAATATAGAATTGAGAATATAGAACCCAGAATTAAGAACATGGAATATAGAACACAGAATTTAGTATATAGAATACATAATACGGAATTTCGAATTTAGAATATAGAATGTAGAACACAGAATATGGAATGTAGAATACGGAATGCAGAATATTGAACACAGAATATTGAATTTAGAACACCGAATTTAAAATATGGGAAAAGGAATATATAACCAAGAATTTAGAACATGGAATGCAGAACACAGAATTTAGAATATAGAATACAGATTACTGAATATAGAATTTAGAATATAGAATGTATAACACAGAATATAGAATATAGAGTATAGAATACTGAATATAGAATTTAGAATATAGAATGTAGAACACAGAATATAGAATGTAGAATAGAGTATATGGAACGCAAAATTTAGAACATGGAATGCAGAACACACAATATAGAATATAGAATACCGAATACTGAATATAGAATATGAATATAAAATGTAGAACACAGAATTTAGAATACAGAATACAGAATACTGAATATAGAATATGAATATACAATGTAGAACAAGGAATATAGAATGTAGAATACGGAATGCAGAATATAGAATACAGAAGATAGAATATAGAACACAGAATATAGAATATGGAAAACAGAATACAAAACCCAGAATTGAGAACATGGAATGAAGAACATAGAATTTAGAATATAGAAAACCGAATACTGAATATAGAATTTCAAATATAGAATGTTGAACACAGAATTTAGAATATAGAATAAAGAATACTGAATATTGAATTTAGAATGTAGAATGTAGAACACAGTATTTAGAATATAGATTCGAGAATATAGAACCCAGAATTTAGCACATGGAATGCAGAAGACAGAATACTGAATATAGAATTTAGAATAAAGAATGTAGAACACAGAATATAGAATATAGACAACGGAATGCAGAATATAGAATATAGAGTATAGAATGATGAACACAAATTATAGACTATAGAATAGAGAATATAGAACCCAAAATTAAGAACATGGAATGTAGAACACACAATTTAGAATATAGAATACAGAATATTGAATTTCGAGTTTAGAATATAGAATGTAGAACATAGAATATGGAATGTAGAATACGGAATGCAGAATATTGAATACAGAATATATAACATAGAACACAGTATAGAGAATATAGATTAAAGAATATAGAAACCAGAATTTAGAACAAGGAATGCAGAACACAGAATTTACAATATAGAATAAAGATTACTGAATATAGAATATAGAATATAGAATGCAGAACACAGAATTTAGAATATAGAATATAGAATACAGAATATAGAATTTAGAATATAGAATGAAGAACACAAAATTTAGAATATAGAATAAAGAATATAGAACACAAAATTTAGAACACGGAATACACAACACAGAATTTAGAATATAGAATACCGAATACTGAATATTGAATATGAATATACAATGTAGAACACAGAATTAAGAATTGAGAATACAGAATACTTAATATAGAATTTAGAATATACAATGTAGAACACAGAATATAGAATATAGAATACGGAATGCAGAATATAGAACACATAATATAGAACACGAAATTTAGAACATGGAATGCATAACACAGAATTTATAATATAGAATAAAGTATACTGTATATTGAATTTAGATTATAGAATGTAGAACACAGTATATAGAATACAGATTAGAGAATATAGAACCCAGAATTTAGAACTTGGAATGCAGAACACAGAATTTAGAAAATACAATACAGAATACAGAATATAGAATTTAGAATATAGAATATAGAACACAGAGTATAGAATATAGAATACGGAATACTGAATATAGAATAAAGAAAATAGAATGTAGAACACAAAATATAGAATATAGAATATGGAATGCAGAATTTAGAATACAGAATATAGAATGTAGAACACAGAATATAGACAATAGAATAGAGTATATGGAAGGCAAAATTTAGAACATGGAATGCAGAACACAGAATATTGAATATATAATACCGAATACTGAATATAAAATTTAGAATATAGAATTTAGAACACAGAATATGGAATGTAGAATACGGAATGCAGAATATTGTATACAGAATATACAATGTAGAACACAGAATTTAGAATATGAATAGCAGAATATAGAACACGGAATTAAAACATGGAATATAGAAAACAGAATTTATTATATAGAATACAGTACACTGAATATCGAATTTAGAATATAGAATATAGAACGCAGAATATGGAATGTAGAATACGGAATGCAGAATATTGAATACAGAATATAGAATGCAGAACACAGAATTTAAAATATGGAAAAAGGAATGTATAACCCAGAATTTAGAACATGGAATGCAGAACACAGAATTTAGAATATAGAATACAAAATACTGAATATAGAATTTAGAATATAGAATATAGAACACAGAGTATAGAATATAGAATACGGAATACTGAATATAGAATATAGAATATTGAATGTAGAACACAGAATATAGAATATAGAATATGGAATGTAGAATTTAGTATACAGAATATAGAATGTAGAACACAGAATATAGAATATAGAATAGAGTATATGGAACGCAAAATTTAGAACATGGAATGCAGAACACACAAAATAGAATATAGAATACAGAATACTGAATATAGAATTTAGAATATTGAATGTAGAACACAGAATATCGAGTATAGAATACAGAATATAGAACCCAAAATTTAGAATATGGAATGCAGAACAGAGGATTTAGAATATAGAATACCGAATACGAATATAGAATATTAATATACAATGTAAAACACAAAATATAGAATATAGAATACAGAATACTGAATATACAATTTAGAATATACAATGTAGATCAAGGATTATAGAGTATAGAATACGGAATGCAGAATATAGAATACAGAAGATAGAATATAGAACACAGAATACAGAATATGGAAAACAGAATACAAAACCCAGAATTGAGAACATGGAATGAAGAACATAGAATTTAGAATATAGAAAACCGAATACTGAATATAGAAATTCAAATATAGAATGTTGAACACAGAATTTAGAATATAGAATAAAGAATACTGAATATTGAATTTAGAACGTAGAATGTAGAACACAGTATTTAGAATATAGATTAGAGAATATAGAACTCAGAATTTAGCACATGGAATGCAGAAGACAGAATTTCGAATATAGAATACAGAATACTGAATATAGAATTTAGAATATAGAATGTAGAACACAGAATATAGAATATAGACTACGGAATGCAGAATATAGTTTATAGAATATAGAACGATGAACACAAATTATAGAATATAGAATAGAGAATATAGAACCCAGAATTAAGAACATGGAATATAGAACACAGAATTTAGTATATAGAATAGATAATACTGAATTTCGAATTTAAAATATAGAATGTAGGACTTAGAATATGGAATGTAGAATACGGAATGCAGAATATTGGATACAGAATATAGAATGTAGAACACAGAATTTAGAATATGGAAAAAGGAATATATAACACAGAATTTAGAACATGGAATGCAGAACACAGAATTTAGAATATAGAAAACAGTTTTCTGAATATAGAATTTAGAATATAGAATGTAGAACACAGAATATAGAATATAGAGTATATAATACTGAATATAGAATTTAGAATATAGAATGTAGAACACAGAATATAGAATATAGAATAGATTATATGGAAAGCAAAATTTAGAACATGGAATGCAGAACACACAATATAGAATATAGAATACAGAATATAGAATTTTGAATATAGAATTTAGAACACAGAATATGGAATGTTGAATGCGGAATGCAGAATATTGAATACAGAATATAGAATGTAGAACACAAAATTTAGAATATGGAAAACAGAATATAGAACACATTATTTAGAACATGGAATGCAGAACACAGAATTTAGAATATAAAATAGCGAATACTAAATATAGAATATGAATATACAATGTAGAACAAAGAATTTAGAATAGAGAATAGAGAACAATGAATATAGAATTAAGAATATACAATGTAGAACACAGAATATAGAATATAGAATACAGAATGCAGAATATAGCATACAGAATATAGAATGTAGAACACAGAATATAGAATATGGAAAACAGAACACAAAACACAGAATTGAGAACATGGAATGCAGAACACAGAATTTAGAATATAGAAAACAAAAAACTGAATATAGAATTTCGAATATAGATTGTAGAACACAGAATTTACAATATAGAAGAAAGAATACTCAATATAAATTTTAGAATATAGTATGTAGAACACAGAATATAGAATATAGAATAGAGAATATAGAACCCAGAACTTAGAACATAGAAAGCAGAACACAAAATTCAGAATAGAGAATAATGAATACTTAATATAAAATTTACAATATAGAATGTTGAACACAGAGTACAGAATATAGAATACGGAATACTGAATATAGGATTTAGAATATAGAATGTAGAACACAGAATATAGAATATAGAATACGGAATGTAGAATATAGAATACAGAATATAGAATGTAGAACACTGAATATAGAACATTGAATATAGTATATGGAAACCGAAATTTAGAACATGGAATGCAGAATAAAGAATTTAGAATATAGAATACAGTATACTGAATATAGAATTTAGAATATAGTATTTAGAACACAGAATATGGAATGTAAAATACGGAATGCAGAATATTATATACACAATATACAATGTGGAACACAGAATTTAGAATATGGAAAGCAGAATATAGAACACGGAATTAAAATATGGAATGTAGAAAACAGAATTTATTATATAGAATACAGTATACTGAATATCGAATTTAGAATATAGAATAAAGAACACAGAATATGGAATGTAGAATACGGAATGCAGAATATTGAATACAGAATATAGAATGTAGAACTGAGAATTTAGAATATAGAGTATATAACACTGAATATAGAATTTAGAATATAGAATGTAGAACACAGAATATAGAGTATAGAATACAGAATATAGAACCCAAAATTTAGAACATGGAATGCAGAACAGAGGATTTAGAATATAGAATAACGAATACAAATATAGAATATTAATATACAATATAAAACACAAAATTTAGAATATAGAATACAGAATTCTGAATATACAATTTAGAATATACAATGTAGAACAAGGAATATAGAATATAGAATACGGAATGCAGAATATAGAATACGGAAGGTTGAATATAGAACACAGAATATAGAATATGGAAAACAGAATATAAAACCGAGAATTGAGAACATGGAATGAAGAATATAGAATTTAGAATATAGAAAACCGAATACTGAATATAGAATTTCAAATATAGAAAATTGAACACAGAATTTAGAATAGAGAATAAAGAATACTGAATATTGAATTTAGAATGTAGAATGTAGAACACAGTATTTAGATTATAGATTAGAGAATATAGAATCCAGAATTTAGCACATGGAATGCAGAAGACAGAATTTCGAATATAGAATACAGAATACTGAATATAGAATTTAGAATATATAATGTGGAACACAGAATATAGAATATAGACTACAGAATGCAGAATATAGTTTACAGAATATAGAACGATGAACACAAAATATAGAATATAGAATTGAGAATATAGAACCCAGAATTAAGAACATGGAATATAGACCACAGAATTTAGTATATAGAATACATAATACGGAATTTCGAATTTAGAATATAGAATGTAGAAAACAGAATATGGAATGTAGAATACGGAATGCAGAATATTGAACACAGAATATTGAATTTAGAACACCGAATATAAAATATGGGAAAAGGAATATATAACCAAGAATTTAGAACATGGAATGCAGAACACAGAATTTAGAATATAGAATACAGATTACTGAATATAGAATTTAGAATATAGAATGTAGAACACAGAATTTAGAATATAGAATACAGATTACTGAATATAGAATTTAGAATATAGAATGTAGAACACAGAATATAGAATATAGAGTATAGAATACTGAATATAGAATTTAGAACATGGAATGCAGAACACACAATATAGAATATAGAATACCGAATACTGAATATAGAATATGAATATAAAATGTAGAACACAGAATTTAGAATACAGAATACAGAATACTGAATATAGAATATGAATATACAATTTAGAACAAGGAATATAGAATATAGAATACGGAATGCAGAATATAGAATACAGAAGACAGAATATAGAACACAGAATATAGAATATGGAAAACAGAATACAAAACCCAGAATTGAGAACATGGAATGAAGAACATAGAATTTAGAATATAGAAAACCTAATACTGAATATAGAATTTCAAATATAGAATGTTGAACACAGAATTTAGAATATAGAATAAAGAATACTGAATATTGAATTTAGAATGTAGAATGTAGAACACAGTATTTAGAATATAGATTCGAGAATATAGAACCCAGAATTTAGCACATGGAATGCAGAAGACAGAATACTGAATATAGAATTTAGAATAAAGAATGTAGAACACAAAATATAGAATATAGACAACGGAATGCAGAATATAGAATATAGAGTATAGAATGATGAACACAAATTATAGACTATAGAATAGAGAATATAGAACCCAAAATTAAGAACATGGAATGTAGAACACACAATTTAGAATATAGAATACAGAATATTGAATTTCGAGTTTAGAATATAGAATGTAGAACATAGAATATGGAATGTAGAATACGGAATGCAGAATATTGAATACAGAATATAGAACATAGAACACAGTATAGAGAATATAGATTAAAGAATATAGAAACCAGAATTTAGAACAAGGAATGCAGAACACAGAATTTACAATATAGAATAAAGATTACTGAATATAGAATATAGAATATAGAATGCAGAACACAGAATTTAGAATATAGAATATAGAATACAGAATATAGAATTTAGAATATAGAATGAAGAACACAGAATATAGAATATAGAATAAAGTATATAGAACACAAAATTTAGAACACGGAATACACAACACAGAATTTAGAATATAGAATACCGAATACTGAATATAGAATATGAATATAAAATGTAGAACACAGAATTAAGAATAGAGAATACAGAATACTTAATATAGAATTTAGAATATACAATGTAGAACACAGAATATAGAATATAGAATACGGAATGCAGAATATAGAACACATAATATAGAACACGAAATTTAGAACATGGAATGCACAACACAGAATTTATAATATAGAATAAAGTATACTGTATATTGAATTTAGATTATAGAATGTAGAACACAGTATATAGAATACAGATTAGAGAATATAGAACCCAGAATTTAGAACTTGGAATGCAGAACACAGAATTTAGAAAATAGAATACAGAATACAGAATATAGAATTTAGAATATAGAATATAGAACACAGAGTATAGAATATAGACTATGGAATACTGAATATAGAATAAAGAAAATAGAATGTAGAACACAAAATATAGAATATAGAATATGGAATGCAGAATTTAGAATACAGAATATAGAATGTAGAACACAGAATATAGACAATAGAATAGAGTATATGGAAGGCAAAATTTAGAACATGGAATGCAGAACACAGAATATAGAATATATAATACCGAATACTGAATATAAAATTTAGAATATAGAATTTAGAACACAGAATATGGAATGTAGAATACGGAATGCAGAATATTGTATACAGAATATACAATGTAGAACACAGAATTTAGAATATGAATAGCAGAATATAGAACACGGAATTAAAACATGGAATATAGAAAACAGAATTTATTATATAGAATACAGTACACTGAATATCGAATTTAGAATATAGAATATAGAACGCAGAATATGGAATGTAGAATACGGAATGCAGAATATTGAATACAGAATATAGAATGCAGAACACAGAATTTAAAATATGGAAAAAGGAATGTATAACCCAGAATTTAGAACATGGAATGCAGAACACAGAATTTAGAATATAGAATACAGATTCCTGAATATAGAATATAGAACACAGAGTATAGAATATAGAATACGGAATACTGAATATAGAATATAGAATATTGAATGTAGAACACAGAATATAGAATATAGAATATGGAATGTTGAATTTAGAATACAGAATATAGGATGTAGAACACAGAATATAGAATATAGAATAGAGTATATGGAACGCAAAATTTAGAACATGGAATGCAGAACACACAAAATAGAATATAGAATACAGAATACTGAATATAGAATTTAGAATATTGAATGTAGAACACAGAATATCGAGTATAGAATACAGAATATAGAACCCAAAATTTAGAATATGGAATGCAGAACAGAGGATTTAGAATATAGAATACCGAATACGAATATAGAATATTAATATACAATATAAAACACAAAATATAGAATATAGAATACAGAATACTGAATATACAATTTAGAATATACAATGTAGATCAAGGATTATAGAATATAGAATACGGAATGCAGAATATAGAATACAGAAGATAGAATATAGAACACAGAATATAGAATATGGAAAACAGAATACAAAACCCAGAATTGAGAACATAGAATGAAGAACATAGAATTTAGAATATAGAAAACCGAAAACTGAATATAGAAATTCAAATATAGAATGTTGAACACAGAATTTAGAATATAGAATAAAGAATACTGAATATTGAATTTAGAACGTAGAATGTAGAACACAGTATTTAGAATATAGATTAGAGAATATAGAACTCAGAATTTAGCACATGGAATGCAGAAGACAGAATTTCGAATATAGAATACAGAATACTGAATATAGAATTTAGAATATAGAATGTAGAACACAGAATATAGAATATAGACTACGGAATGCAGAATATAGTTTATAGAATATAGAACGATGAACACAAATTATAGAATATAGAATAGAGAATATAGAACCCAGAATTAAGAACATGGAATATAGAACACAGAATTTAGTATATAGAATACATAATATTGAATTTCGAATTTAGAATATAGAATGTAGGACATAGAATATGGAATGTAGAATACGGAATGCAGAATATTGGATACAGAATATAGAATGTAGAACACAGAATTTAGAATATGGAAAAAGGAATATATAACACAGAATTTAGAACATGGAATGCAGAACACAGAATTTAGAATATAGAAAACAGTTTACTGAATATAGAATTTAGAATATAGAATGTAGAACACAGAATATATAATATAGAGTATAGAATACTGAATATAGAATTTAGAATATAGAATGTAGAACACAGAATATAGAATATAGAATAGATTATATGGAAAGCAAAATTTAGAACATGGAATGCAGAACACACAATATAGAATATAGAATACAGAATATAGAATTTTGAATATAGAATTTAGAACACAGAATATGGAATGTTGAATGCGGAATGCAGAATATTGAATACAGAATATAGAATGTAGAACACAAAATTTAGAATATGGAAAACAGAATATAGAACACAGAATTTAGAACATGGAATGCAGAACACAGAATTTAGAATATAAAATAGCGAATACTAAATATAGAATATGAATATACAATGTAGAACAAAGACTTTAGAATAGAGAATAGAGAACAATGAATATAGAATTAAGAATATACGATGTAGAACACAGAATATAGAATATAGAATACAGAATGCAGAATATAGCATACAGAATATAGAATGTAGAACACAGAATATAGAATATGGAAAACAGAACACAAAACACAGAATTGAGAACATGGAATGCAGAACACAGAATTTAGAATATAGAAAACAAAAAACTGAATATAGAATTTCGAATATAGATTGTAGAACACAGAATTTACAATATAGAAGAAAGAATACTCAATATAAATTTTAGAATATAGTATGTAGAACACAGAATATAGAATATAGAATAGAGAATATAGAACCCAGAACTTAGAACATAGAAAGCAGAACACAGAATTCAGAATAGAGAATAATGAATACTTAATATAAAATTTACAATATAGAATGTTGAACACAGAGTACAGAATATAGAATACGGAATACTGAATATAGGATTTAGAATATAGAATGTAGAACACAGAATATAGAATATAGAATACGGAATGTAGAATATAGAATACAGAATATAGAATGTAGAACACTGAATATAGAACATTGAATATAGTATATGGAAACCGAAATTTAGAACATGGAATGCAGAATAAAGAATTTAGAATTTAGAATTCAGTATACTGAATATAGAATTTAGAATATAGTATTTAGAACACAGAATATGGAATGTAAAATACGGAATGCAGAATATTATATACAGAATATACAATGTGGAACACAGAATTTAGAATATGGAAAGCAGAATATAGAACACGGAATTAAAACATGGAATGTAGAAAACAGAATTTATTACATAGAATACAGTATACTGAATATCGAATTTAGAATATGGAATATAGAACACAGAATATGGAATGTAGAATACGGAATGCAGAATATTGAATACAGAATATAGAATGTAGAACTGGGAATTTAGAATATAGAGTATATAACACTGAATATAGAATTTAGAATATAGAATGTAGAACACAGAATATAGAGTATAGAATACAGAATATAGAACCCAAAATTTAGAACATGGAATGCAGAACAGAGGATTTAGAATATAGAATAACGAATACAAATATAGAATATTAATATACAATGTAAAACACAAAATTTAGAATATAGAATACAGAATTCTGAATATACAATTTAGAATATACAATGTAGAACAAGGAATATAGAATATAGAATACGGAATGCAGAATATAGAATACGGAAGATTGAATATAGAACACAGAATATAGAATATGGAAAACAGAATACAAAACCGAGAATTGAGAACATGGAATGAAGAATATAGAATTTAGAATATAGAAAACCGAATACTGAATATAGAATTTCAAATATAGAAAATTGAACACAGAATTTAGAATAGAGAATAAAGAATACTGAATATTGAATTTAGAATGTAGAATGTTGAACACAGTATTTAGAATATAGATTAGAGAATATAGAACCCAGAATTTAGCACATGGAATGCAGAAGACAGAATTTCGAATATAGAATACAGAATACTGAATATAGAATTTAGAATATATTATGTGGAACACAGAATATAGAATATAGACTACAGAATGCAGAATATAGTTTACAGAATATAGAAAGATGAACACAAATTATAGAATATAGAATAGAGGATATAGAACCCAGAATTAAGAACATGGAATATAGAACACAGAATTTAGTATATAGAATACGTAATACGGAATTTCGAATTTAGAATATAGAATGTAGAACACAGAATATGGAATGTAGAATACGGAATGCAGAATATTGAACACAGAATATTGAATTTAGAACACCGAATTTAAAATATGGGAAAAGGAATATATAACCAAGAATTTAGAACATGGAATGCAGAACACAGAATTTAGAATATAGAATACAGATTACTGAATATAGAATTTAGAATATAGAATGTAGAACACAGAATATAGAATATAGAGTATAGAATACTGAATATAGAATTTAGAATATAGAATGTAGAACACAGAATATAGAATGTAGAATAGAGTATATGGAACGCAAAATTTAGAACATGGAATGCAGAACACACAATATAGAATATAGAATACCGAATACTGAATATAGAATATGAATATAAAATGTAGAACACAGAATTTAGAATACAGAATACAGAATACTGAATATAGAATATGAATATACAATGTAGAACAAGGAATATAGAATATAGAATACGGAATGCAGAATATAGAATACAGAAGATAGCATATAGAACACAGAATATAGAATATGGAAAACAGAATACAAAACCCAGAATTGAGAACATGGAATGAAGAACATAGAATTTAGAATATAGAAAACCGAATACTGAATATAGAATTTCAAATATAGAATGTTGAACACAGAATTTAGAATATAGAATAAAGAATACTGAATATTGAATTTAGAATGTAGAATGTAGAACACAGTATTCAGAATATAGATTCGAGAATATAGAACCCAGAATTTAGCACATGGAATGCAGAAGACAGAATACTGAATATAGAATTTAGAATAAATAATGTAGAACACAGAATATAGAATATAGACAACGGAATGCAGAATATAGAATATAGAGTATAGAATGATGAACACAAATTATAGACTATAGAAGAGAATATAGAACCCAAAATTAAGAACATGGAATATAGAACACACAATTTAGAATATAGAATACAGAATATTGAATTTCGAGTTTAGAATATAGAATGTAGAACATAGAATATGGAATGTAGAATACGGAATGCAGAATATTGAATACAGAATATAGAACATAGAACACAGTATAGAGAATATAGTTTAAAGAATATAGAAACCAGAATTTAGAACAAGGAATGCAGAACACAGAATTTACAATATAGAAAACAGTTTACTGAATATAGAATTTAGAATATAGAATGTAGAACACAGAATATAGAATATAGAGTATATAATACTGAATATAGAATTTAGAATATAGAATGTAGAACACAGAATATAGAATATAGAATAGATTATATGGAAAGCAAAATTTAGAACATGGAATGCAGAACACACAATATAGAATATAGAATACAGAATATAGAATTTTGAATATAGAATTTAGAACACAGAATATGGAATGTTGAATGCGGAATGCAGAATATTGAATACAGAATATAGAATGTAGAACACAAAATTTAGAATATGGAAAACAGAATATAGAACACATTATTTAGAACATGGAATGCAGAACACAGAATTTAGAATATAAAATAGCGAATACTAAATATAGAATATGAATATACAATGTAGAACAAAGAATTTAGAATAGAGAATAGAGAACAATGAATATAGAATTAAGAATATACAATGTAGAACACAGAATATAGAATATAGAATACAGAATGCAGAATATAGCATACAGAATATAGAATGTAGAACACAGAATATAGAATATGGAAAACAGAACACAAAACACAGAATTGAGAACATGGAATGCAGAACACAGAATTTAGAATATAGAAAACAAAAAACTGAATATAGAATTTCGAATATAGATTGTAGAACACAGAATTTACAATATAGAAGAAAGAATACTCAATATAAATTTTAGAATATAGTATGTAGAACACAGAATATAGAATATAGAATAGAGAATATAGAACCCAGAACTTAGAACATAGAAAGCAGAACACAAAATTCAGAATAGAGAATAATGAATACTTAATATAAAATTTACAATATAGAATGTTGAACACAGAGTACAGAATATAGAATACGGAATACTGAATATAGGATTTAGAATATAGAATGTAGAACACAGAATATAGAATATAGAATACGGAATGTAGAATATAGAATACAGAATATAGAATGTAGAACACTGAATATAGAACATTGAATATAGTATATGGAAACCGAAATTTAGAACATGGAATGCAGAATAAAGAATTTAGAATATAGAATACAGTATACTGAATATAGAATTTAGAATATAGTATTTAGAACACAGAATATGGAATGTAAAATACGGAATGCAGAATATTATATACACAATATAAAATGTGGAACACAGAATTTAGAATATGGAAAGCAGAATATAGAACACGGAATTAAAATATGGAATGTAGAAAACAGAATTTATTATATAGAATACAGTATACTGAATATCGAATTTAGAATATAGAATAAAGAACACAGAATATGGAATGTAGAATACGGAATGCAGAATATTGAATACAGAATATAGAATGTAGAACTGAGAATTTAGAATATAGAGTATATAACACTGAATATAGAATTTAGAATATAGAATGTAGAACACAGAATATAGAGTATAGAATACAGAATATAGAACCCAAAATTTAGAACATGGAATGCAGAACAGAGGATTTAGAATATAGAATAACGAATACAAATATAGAATATTAATATACAATATAAAACACAAAATTTAGAATATAGAATACAGAATTCTGAATATACAATTTAGAATATACAATGTAGAACAAGGAATATAGAATATAGAATACGGAATGCAGAATATAGAATACGGAAGGTTGAATATAGAACACAGAATATAGAATATGGAAAACAGAATATAAAACCGAGAATTGAGAACATGGAATGAAGAATATAGAATTTAGAATATAGAAAACCGAATACTGAATATAGAATTTCAAATATAGAAAATTGAACACAGAATTTAGAATAGAGAATAAAGAATACTGAATATTGAATTTAGAATGTAGAATGTAGAACACAGTATTTAGATTATAGATTAGAGAATATAGAATCCAGAATTTAGCACATGGAATGCAGAAGACAGAATTTCGAATATAGAATACAGAATACTGAATATAGAATTTAGAATATATAATGTGGAACACAGAATATAGAATATAGACTACAGAATGCAGAATATAGTTTACAGAATATAGAACGATGAACACAAAATATAGAATATAGAATTGAGAATATAGAACCCAGAATTAAGAACATGGAATATAGACCACAGAATTTAGTATATAGAATACATAATACGGAATTTCGAATTTAGAATATAGAATGTAGAATACAGAATATGGAATGTAGAATACGGAATGCAGAATATTGAACACAGAATATTGAATTTAGAACACCGAATTTAAAATATGGGAAAAGGAATATATAACCAAGAATTTAGAACATGGAATGCAGAACACAGAATTTAGAATATAGAATACAGATTACTGAATATAGAATTTAGAATATAGAATGTAGAACACAGAATTTAGAATATAGAATACAGATTACTGAATATAGAATTTAGAATATAGAATGTAGAACACAGAATATAGAATATAGAGTATAGAATACTGAATATAGAATTTAGAACATGGAATGCAGAACACACAATATAGAATATAGAATACCGAATACTGAATATAGAATATGAATATAAAATGTAGAACACAGAATTTAGAATACAGAATACAGAATACTGAATATAGAATATGAATATACAATTTAGAACAAGGAATATAGAATATAGAATACGGAATGCAGAATATAGAATACAGAAGATAGAATATAGAACACAGAATATAGAATATGGAAAACAGAATACAAAACCCAGAATTGAGAACATGGAATGAAGAACATAGAATTTAGAATATAGAAAACCTAATACTGAATATAGAATTTCAAATATAGAATGTTGAACACAGAATTTAGAATATAGAATAAAGAATACTGAATATTGAATTTAGAATGTAGAATGTAGAACACAGTATTTAGAATATAGATTCGAGAATATAGAACCCAGAATTTAGCACATGGAATGCAGAAGACAGAATACTGAATATAGAATTTAGAATAAAGAATGTAGAACACAAAATATAGAATATAGACAACGGAATGCAGAATATAGAATATAGAGTATAGAATGATGAACACAAATTATAGACTATAGAATAGAGAATATAGAACCCAAAATTAAGAACATGGAATGTAGAACACACAATTTAGAATATAGAATACAGAATATTGAATTTCGAGTTTAGAATATAGAATGTAGAACATAGAATATGGAATGTAGAATACGGAATGCAGAATATTGAATACAGAATATAGAACATAGAACACAGTATAGAGAATATAGATTAAAGAATATAGAAACCAGAATTTAGAACAAGGAATGCAGAACACAGAATTTACAATATAGAATAAAGATTACTGAATATAGAATATAGAATATAGAATGCAGAACACAGAATTTAGAATATAGAATATAGAATACAGAATATAGAATTTAGAATATAGAATGAAGAACACAGAATATAGAATATAGAATAAAGTATATAGAACACAAAATTTAGAACACGGAATACACAACACAGAATTTAGAATATAGAATACCGAATACTGAATATAGAATATGAATATAAAATGTAGAACACAGAATTAAGAATAGAGAATACAGAATACTTAATATAGAATTTAGAATATACAATGTAGAACACAGAATATAGAATATAGAATACGGAATGCAGAATATAGAACACATAATATAGAACACGAAATTTAGAACATGGAATGCACAACACAGAATTTATAATATAGAATAAAGTATACTGTATATTGAATTTAGATTATAGAATGTAGAACACAGTATATAGAATACAGATTAGAGAATATAGAACCCAGAATTTAGAACTTGGAATGCAGAACACAGAATTTAGAAAATAGAATACAGAATACAGAATATAGAATTTAGAATATAGAATATAGAACACAGAGTATAGAATATAGACTATGGAATACTGAATATAGAATAAAGAAAATAGAATGTAGAACACAAAATATAGAATATAGAATATGGAATGCAGAATTTAGAATACAGAATATAGAATTTAGAACACAGAATATAGACAATAGAATAGAGTATATGGAAGGCAAAATTTAGAACATGGAATGCAGAACACAGAATATAGAATATATAATACCGAATACTGAATATAAAATTTAGAATATAGAATTTAGAACACAGAATATGGAATGTAGAATACGGAATGCAGAATATTGTATACAGAATATACAATGTAGAACACAGAATTTAGAATATGAATAGCAGAATATAGAACACGGAATTAAAACATGGAATATAGAAAACAGAATTTATTATATAGAATACAGTACACTGAATATCGAATTTAGAATATAGAATATAGAACGCAGAATATGGAATGTAGAATACGGAATGCAGAATATTGAATACAGAATATAGAATGCAGAACACAGAATTTAAAATATGGAAAAAGGAATGTATAACCCAGAATTTAGAACATGGAATGCAGAACACAGAATTTAGAATATAGAATACAGATTCCTGAATATAGAATATAGAACACAGAGTATAGAATATAGAATACGGAATACTGAATATAGAATATAGAATATTGAATGTAGAACACAGAATATAGAATATAGAATATGGAATGTAGAATTTAGAATACAGAATATAGGATGTAGAACACAGAATATAGAATATAGAATAGAGTATATGGAACGCAAAATTTAGAACATGGAATGCAGAACACACAAAATAGAATATAGAATACAGAATACTGAATATAGAATTTAGAATATTGAATGTAGAACACAGAATATCGAGTATAGAATACAGAATATAGAACCCAAAATTTAGAATATGGAATGCAGAACAGAGGATTTAGAATATAGAATACCGAATACGAATATAGAATATTAATATACAATGTAAAACACAAAATATAGAATATAGAATACAGAATACTGAATATACAATTTAGAATATACAATGTAGATCAAGGATTATAGAATATAGAATACGGAATGCAGAATATAGAATACAGAAGATAGAATATAGAACACAGAATATAGAATATGGAAAACAGAATACAAAACCCAGAATTGAGAACATAGAATGAAGAACATAGAATTTAGAATATAGAAAACCGAATACTGAATATAGAAATTCAAATATAGAATGTTGAACACAGAATTTAGAATATAGAATAAAGAATACTGAATATTGAATTTAGAACGTAGAATGTAGAACACAGTATTTAGAATATAGATTAGAGAATATAGAACTCAGAATTTAGCACATGGAATGCAGAAGACAGAATTTCGAATATAGAATACAGAATACTGAATATAGAATTTAGAATATAGAATGTAGAACACAGAATATAGAATATAGACTACGGAATGCAGAATATAGTTTATAGAATATAGAACGATGAACACAAATTATAGAATATAGAATAGAGAATATAGAACCCAGAATTAAGAACATGGAATATAGAACACAGAATTTAGTATATAGAATACATAATATTGAATTTCGAATTTAGAATATAGAATGTAGGACATAGAATATGGAATGTAGAATACGGAATGCAGAATATTGGATACAGAATATAGAATGTAGAACACAGAATTTAGAATATGGAAAAAGGAATATATAACACAGAATTTAGAACATGGAATGCAGAACACAGAATTTAGAATATAGAAAACAGTTTACTGAATATAGAATTTAGAATATAGAATGTAGAACACAGAATATATAATATAGAGTATAGAATACTGAATATAGAATTTAGAATATAGAATGTAGAACACAGAATATAGAATATAGAATAGATTATATGGAAAGCAAAATTTAGAACATGGAATGCAGAACACACAATATAGAATATAGAATACAGAATATAGAATTTTGAATATAGAATTTAGAACACAGAATATGGAATGTTGAATGCGGAATGCAGAATATTGAATACAGAATATAGAATGTAGAACACAAAATTTAGAATATGGAAAACAGAATATAGAACACAGAATTTAGAACATGGAATGCAGAACACAGAATTTAGAATATAAAATAGCGAATACTAAATATAGAATATGAATATACAATGTAGAACAAAGACTTTAGAATAGAGAATAGAGAACAATGAATATAGAATTAAGAATATACGATGTAGAACACAGAATATAGAATATAGAATACAGAATGCAGAATATAGCATACAGAATATAGAATGTAGAACACAGAATATAGAATATGGAAAACAGAACACAAAACACAGAATTGAGAACATGGAATGCAGAACACAGAATTTAGAATATAGAAAACAAAAAACTGAATATAGAATTTCGAATATAGATTGTAGAACACAGAATTTACAATATAGAAGAAAGAATACTCAATATAAATTTTAGAATATAGTATGTAGAACACAGAATATAGAATATAGAATAGAGAATATAGAACCCAGAACTTAGAACATAGAAAGCAGAACACAGAATTCAGAATAGAGAATAATGAATACTTAATATAAAATTTACAATATAGAATGTTGAACACAGAGTACAGAATATAGAATACGGAATACTGAATATAGGATTTAGAATATAGAATGTAGAACACAGAATATAGAATATAGAATACGGAATGTAGAATATAGAATACAGAATATAGAATGTAGAACACTGAATATAGAACATTGAATATAGTATATGGAAACCGAAATTTAGAACATGGAATGCAGAATAAAGAATTTAGAATTTAGAATTCAGTATACTGAATATAGAATTTAGAATATAGTATTTAGAACACAGAATATGGAATGTAAAATACGGAATGCAGAATATTATATACAGAATATACAATGTGGAACACAGAATTTAGAATATGGAAAGCAGAATATAGAACACGGAATTAAAACATGGAATGTAGAAAACAGAATTTATTACATAGAATACAGTATACTGAATATCGAATTTAGAATATGGAATATAGAACACAGAATATGGAATGTAGAATACGGAATGCAGAATATTGAATACAGAATATAGAATGTAGAACTGGGAATTTAGAATATAGAGTATATAACACTGAATATAGAATTTAGAATATAGAATGTAGAACACAGAATATAGAGTATAGAATACAGAATATAGAACCCAAAATTTAGAACATGGAATGCAGAACAGAGGATTTAGAATATAGAATAACGAATACAAATATAGAATATTAATATACAATGTAAAACACAAAATTTAGAATATAGAATACAGAATTCTGAATATACAATTTAGAATATACAATGTAGAACAAGGAATATAGAATATAGAATACGGAATGCAGAATATAGAATACGGAAGATTGAATATAGAACACAGAATATAGAATATGGAAAACAGAATACAAAACCGAGAATTGAGAACATGGAATGAAGAATATAGAATTTAGAATATAGAAAACCGAATACTGAATATAGAATTTCAAATATAGAAAATTGAACACAGAATTTAGAATAGAGAATAAAGAATACTGAATATTGAATTTAGAATGTAGAATGTAGAACACAGTATTTAGAATATAGATTAGAGAATATAGAACCCAGAATTTAGCACATGGAATGCAGAAGACAGAATTTCGAATATAGAATACAGAATACTGAATATAGAATTTAGAATATATTATGTGGAACACAGAATATAGAATATAGACTACAGAATGCAGAATATAGTTTACAGAATATAGAAAGATGAACACAAATTATAGAATATAGAATAGAGAATATAGAACCCAGAATTAAGAACATGGAATATAGAACACAGAATTTAGTATATAGAATACGTAATACGGAATTTCGAATTTAGAATATAGAATGTAGAACACAGAATATGGAATGTAGAATACGGAATGCAGAATATTGAACACAGAATATTGAATTTAGAACACCGAATTTAAAATATGGGAAAAGGAATATATAACCAAGAATTTAGAACATGGAATGCAGAACACAGAATTTAGAATATAGAATACAGATTACTGAATATAGAATTTAGAATATAGAATGTAGAACACAGAATATAGAATATAGAGTATAGAATACTGAATATAGAATTTAGAATATAGAATGTAGAACACAGAATATAGAATGTAGAATAGAGTATATGGAACGCAAAATTTAGAACATGGAATGCAGAACACACAATATAGAATATAGAATACCGAATACTGAATATAGAATATGAATATAAAATGTAGAACACAGAATTTAGAATACAGAATACAGAATACTGAATATAGAATATGAATATACAATGTAGAACAAGGAATATAGAATATAGAATACGGAATGCAGAATATAGAATACAGAAGATAGCATATAGAACACAGAATATAGAATATGGAAAACAGAATACAAAACCCAGAATTGAGAACATGGAATGAAGAACATAGAATTTAGAATATAGAAAACCGAATACTGAATATAGAATTTCAAATATAGAATGTTGAACACAGAATTTAGAATATAGAATAAAGAATACTGAATATTGAATTTAGAATGTAGAATGTAGAACACAGTATTCAGAATATAGATTCGAGAATATAGAACCCAGAATTTAGCACATGGAATGCAGAAGACAGAATACTGAATATAGAATTTAGAATAAATAATGTAGAACACAGAATATAGAATATAGACAACGGAATGCAGAATATAGAATATAGAGTATAGAATGATGAACACAAATTATAGACTATAGAAGAGAATATAGAACCCAAAATTAAGAACATGGAATATAGAACACACAATTTAGAATATAGAATACAGAATATTGAATTTCGAGTTTAGAATATAGAATGTAGAACATAGAATATGGAATGTAGAATACGGAATGCAGAATATTGAATACAGAATATAGAACATAGAACACAGTATAGAGAATATAGTTTAAAGAATATAGAAACCAGAATTTAGAACAAGGAATGCAGAACACAGAATTTACAATATAGAATAAAGATTACTGAATATAGAATTTAGAATATAGAATGCAGAACACAGAATTTAGAATATAGAATATAGAATACAGAATATAGAATTTAGAATATAGAAAGAAGAACACAGAATATAGAATATAGAATAAAGAATATAGAACACAAAATTTAGAACACGGAATACACAACACAGAATTTAGAATATAGAATACCGAATACTGAATATAGAATATGAATATACAATGTAGAACACAGAATTAAGAATAGAGAATACAGAATATTTAATATAGAATTTAGAATATACAATGTAGAACACAGAATATAGAATATAGAATACGGAATGCAGAATATAGAACACATAATATAGAACACGAAATTTAGAACATGGAATGCACAACACAGAATATATAATATAGAATAAATTATACTGTATATTGAATTTAGATTATAGAATGTAGAACACAGTATATAGAATACAGATTAGAGAATATAGAACCCAGAATTTAGAACTTGGAATGCAGAACACAGAATTTAGAAAATAGAATACAGAATACAGAATATAGAATTTAGAATATAGAATATAGAACACAGAGTATAGAATATAGAATACGGAATACTGAATATAGAATAAAGAAAATAGAATGTAGAACACAAAATATAGAATATAGAATATGGAATGCAGAATTTAGAATACAGAATATAGAATGTAGAACACAGAATATAGACAATAGAATAGAGTATATGGAAGGCAAAATTTAGAACATGGAATGCAGAACACAGAATATAGAATATATAATACCGAATACTGAATATAAAATTTAGAATATAGAACTTAGAACACAGAATATGGAATGTAAAATACGGAATGCAGAATATTATATACACAATATACAATGTGGAACACAGAATTTAGAATATGGAAAGCAGAATATAGAACACGGAATTAAAATATGGAATGTAGAAAACAGAATTTATTATATAGAATACAGTATACTGAATATCGAATTTAGAATATAGAATAAAGAACACAGAATATGGAATGTAGAATACGGAATGCAGAATATTGAATACAGAATATAGAATGTAGAACTGAGAATTTAGAATATAGAGTATATAACACTGAATATAGAATTTAGAATATAGAATGTAGAACACAGAATATAGAGTATAGAATACAGAATATAGAACCCAAAATTTAGAACATGGAATGCAGAACAGAGGATTTAGAATATAGAATAACGAATACAAATATAGAATATTAATATACAATATAAAACACAAAATTTAGAATATAGAATACAGAATTCTGAATATACAATTTAGAATATACAATGTAGAACAAGGAATAGAGAATATAGAATACGGAATGCAGAATATAGAATACGGAAGGTTGAATATAGAACACAGAATATAGAATATGGAAAACAGAATATAAAACCGAGAATTGAGAACATGGAATGAAGAATATAGAATTTAGAATATAGAAAACCGAATACTGAATATAGAATTTCAAATATAGAAAATTGAACACAGAATTTAGAATAGAGAATAAAGAATACTGAATATTGAATTTAGAATGTAGAATGTAGAACACAGTATTTAGATTATAGATTAGAGAATATAGAATCCAGAATTTAGCACATGGAATGCAGAAGACAGAATTTCGAATATAGAATACAGAATACTGAATATAGAATTTAGAATATATAATGTGGAACACAGAATATAGAATATAGACTACAGAATGCAGAATATAGTTTACAGAATATAGAACGATGAACACAAAATATAGAATATAGAATTGAGAATATAGAACCCAGAATTAAGAACATGGAATATAGACCACAGAATTTAGTATATAGAATACATAATACGGAATTTCGAATTTAGAATATAGAATGTAGAACACAGAATATGGAATGTAGAATACGGAATGCAGAATATTGAACACAGAATATTGAATTTAGAACACCGAATTTAAAATATGGGAAAAGGAATATATAACCAAGAATTTAGAACATGGAATGCAGAACACAGAATTTAGAATATAGAATACAGATTACTGAATATAGAATTTAGAATATAGAATGTAGAACACAGAATTTAGAATATAGAATACAGATTACTGAATATAGAATTTAGAATATAGAATGTAGAACACAGAATATAGAATATAGAGTATAGAATACTGAATATAGAATTTAGAACATGGAATGCAGAACACACAATATAGAATATAGAATACCGAATACTGAATATAGAATATGAATATAAAATGTAGAACACAGAATTTAGAATACAGAATACAGAATACTGAATATAGAATATGAATATACAATTTAGAACAAGGAATATAGAATATAGAATACGGAATGCAGAATATAGAATACAGAAGATAGAATATAGAACACAGAATATAGAATATGGAAAACAGAATACAAAACCCAGAATTGAGAACATGGAATGAAGAACATAGAATTTAGAATATAGAAAACCTAATACTGAATATAGAATTTCAAATATAGAATGTTGAACACAGAATTTAGAATATAGAATAAAGAATACTGAATATTGAATTTAGAATGTAGAATGTAGAACACAGTATTTAGAATATAGATTCGAGAATATAGAACCCAGAATTTAGCACATGGAATGCAGAAGACAGAATACTGAATATAGAATTTAGAATAAAGAATGTAGAACACAAAATATAGAATATAGACAACGGAATGCAGAATATAGAATATAGAGTATAGAATGATGAACACAAATTATAGACTATAGAATAGAGAATATAGAACCCAAAATTAAGAACATGGAATGTAGAACACACAATTTAGAATATAGAATACAGAATATTGAATTTCGAGTTTAGAATATAGAATGTAGAACATAGAATATGGAATGTAGAATACGGAATGCAGAATATTGAATACAGAATATAGAACATAGAACACAGTATAGAGAATATAGATTAAAGAATATAGAAACCAGAATTTAGAACAAGGAATGCAGAACACAGAATTTACAATATAGAATAAAGATTACTGAATATAGAATATAGAATATAGAATGCAGAACACAGAATTTAGAATATAGAATATAGAATACAGAATATAGAATTTAGAATATAGAATGAAGAACACAGAATATAGAATATAGAATAAAGTATATAGAACACAAAATTTAGAACACGGAATACACAACACAGAATTTAGAATATAGAATACCGAATACTGAATATAGAATATGAATATAAAATGTAGAACACAGAATTAAGAATAGAGAATACAGAATACTTAATATAGAATTTAGAATATACAATGTAGAACACAGAATATAGAATATAGAATACGGAATGCAGAATATAGAACACATAATATAGAACACGAAATTTAGAACATGGAATGCACAACACAGAATTTATAATATAGAATAAAGTATACTGTATATTGAATTTAGATTATAGAATGTAGAACACAGTATATAGAATACAGATTAGAGAATATAGAACCCAGAATTTAGAACTTGGAATGCAGAACACAGAATTTAGAAAATAGAATACAGAATACAGAATATAGAATTTAGAATATAGAATATAGAACACAGAGTATAGAATATAGACTATGGAATACTGAATATAGAATAAAGAAAATAGAATGTAGAACACAAAATATAGAATATAGAATATGGAATGCAGAATTTAGAATACAGAATATAGAATTTAGAACACAGAATATAGACAATAGAATAGAGTATATGGAAGGCAAAATTTAGAACATGGAATGCAGAACACAGAATATAGAATATATAATACCGAATACTGAATATAAAATTTAGAATATAGAATTTAGAACACAGAATATGGAATGTAGAATACGGAATGCAGAATATTGTATACAGAATATACAATGTAGAACACAGAATTTAGAATATGAATAGCAGAATATAGAACACGGAATTAAAACATGGAATATAGAAAACAGAATTTATTATATAGAATACAGTACACTGAATATCGAATTTAGAATATAGAATATAGAACGCAGAATATGGAATGTAGAATACGGAATGCAGAATATTGAATACAGAATATAGAATGCAGAACACAGAATTTAAAATATGGAAAAAGGAATGTATAACCCAGAATTTAGAACATGGAATGCAGAACACAGAATTTAGAATATAGAATACAGATTCCTGAATATAGAATATAGAACACAGAGTATAGAATATAGAATACGGAATACTGAATATAGAATATAGAATATTGAATGTAGAACACAGAATATAGAATATAGAATATGGAATGTAGAATTTAGAATACAGAATATAGGATGTAGAACACAGAATATAGAATATAGAATAGAGTATATGGAACGCAAAATTTAGAACATGGAATGCAGAACACACAAAATAGAATATAGAATACAGAATACTGAATATAGAATTTAGAATATTGAATGTAGAACACAGAATATCGAGTATAGAATACAGAATATAGAACCCAAAATTTAGAATATGGAATGCAGAACAGAGGATTTAGAATATAGAATACCGAATACGAATATAGAATATTAATATACAATGTAAAACACAAAATATAGAATATAGAATACAGAATACTGAATATACAATTTAGAATATACAATGTAGATCAAGGATTATAGAATATAGAATACCGAATGCAGAATATAGAATACAGAAGATAGAATATAGAACACAGAATATAGAATATGGAAAACAGAATACAAAACCCAGAATTGAGAACATAGAATGAAGAACATAGAATTTAGAATATAGAAAACCGAATACTGAATATAGAAATTCAAATATAGAACGTTGAACACAGAATTTAGAATATAGAATAAAGAATACTGAATATTGAATTTAGAACGTAGAATGTAGAACACAGTATTTAGAATATAGATTAGAGAATATAGAACTCAGAATTTAGCACATGGAATGCAGAAGACAGAATTTCGAATATAGAATACAGAATACTGAATATAGAATTTAGAATATAGAATGTAGAACATAGAATATAGAATATAGACTACGGAATGCAGAATATAGTTTATAGAATATAGAACGATGAACACAAATTATAGAATATAGAATAGAGAATATAGAACCCAGAATTAAGAACATGGAATATAGAACACAGAATTTAGTATATAGAATACATAATATTGAATTTCGAATTTAGAATATAGAATGTAGGACATAGAATATGGAATGTAGAATACGGAATGCAGAATATTGGATACAGAATATAGAATGTAGAACACAGAATTTAGAATATGGAAAAAGGAATATATAACACAGAATTTAGAACATGGAATGCAGAACACAGAATTTAGAATATAGAAAACAGTTTACTGAATATAGAATTTAGAATATAGAATGTAGAACACAGAATATATAATATAGAGTATAGAATACTGAATATAGAATTTAGAATATAGAATGTAGAACACAGAATATAGAATATAGAATAGATTATATGGAAAGCAAAATTTAGAACATGGAATGCAGAACACACAATATAGAATATAGAATACAGAATATAGAATTTTGAATATAGAATTTAGAACACAGAATATGGAATGTTGAATGCGGAATGCAGAATATTGAATACAGAATATAGAATGTAGAACACAAAATTTAGAATATGGAAAACAGAATATAGAACACAGAATTTAGAACATGGAATGCAGAACACAGAATTTAGAATATAAAATAGCGAATACTAAATATAGAATATGAATATACAATGTAGAACAAAGACTTTAGAATAGAGAATAGAGAACAATGAATATAGAATTAAGAATATACGATGTAGAACACAGAATATAGAATATAGAATACAGAATGCAGAATATAGCATACAGAATATAGAATGTAGAACACAGAATATAGAATATGGAAAACAGAACACAAAACACAGAATTGAGAACATGGAATGCAGAACACAGAATTTAGAATATAGAAAACAAAAAACTGAATATAGAATTTCGAATATAGATTGTAGAACACAGAATTTACAATATAGAAGAAAGAATACTCAATATAAATTTTAGAATATAGTATGTAGAACACAGAATATAGAATATAGAATAGAGAATATAGAACCCAGAACTTAGAACATAGAAAGCAGAACACAGAATTCAGAATAGAGAATAATGAATACTTAATATAAAATTTACAATATAGAATGTTGAACACAGAGTACAGAATATAGAATACGGAATACTGAATATAGGATTTAGAATATAGAATGTAGAACACAGAATATAGAATATAGAATACGGAATGTAGAATATAGAATACAGAATATAGAATGTAGAACACTGAATATAGAACATTGAATATAGTATATGGAAACCGAAATTTAGAACATGGAATGCAGAATAAAGAATTTAGAATTTAGAATTCAGTATACTGAATATAGAATTTAGAATATAGTATTTAGAACACAGAATATGGAATGTAAAATACGGAATGCAGAATATTATATACAGAATATACAATGTGGAACACAGAATTTAGAATATGGAAAGCAGAATATAGAACACGGAATTAA
This sequence comes from Vicugna pacos, assembly GCF_048564905.1. NCBI lineage: Eukaryota > Metazoa > Chordata > Mammalia > Artiodactyla > Camelidae > Vicugna > Vicugna pacos. Next base: position 5,500,205 of record NW_027328737.1, read on the forward strand.
AACATGGAATGTAGAAAACAGAATTTATTACATAGAATACAGTATACTGAATATCGAATTTAGAATATGGAATATAGAACACAGAATATGGAATGTAGAATACGGAATGCAGAATATTGAATACAGAATATAGAATGTAGAACTGGGAATTTAGAATATAGAGTATATAACACTGAATATAGAATTTAGAATATAGAATGTAGAACACAGAATATAGAGTATAGAATACAGAATATAGAACCCAAAATTTAGAACATGGAATGCAGAACAGAGGATTTAGAATATAGAATAACGAATACAAATATAGAATATTAATATACAATGTAAAACACAAAATTTAGAATATAGAATACAGAATTCTGAATATACAATTTAGAATATACAATGTAGAACAAGGAATATAGAATATAGAATACGGAATGCAGAATATAGAATACGGAAGATTGAATATAGAACACAGAATATAGAATATGGAAAACAGAATACAAAACCGAGAATTGAGAACATGGAATGAAGAATATAGAATTTAGAATATAGAAAACCGAATACTGAATATAGAATTTCAAATATAGAAAATTGAACACAGAATTTAGAATAGAGAATAAAGAATACTGAATATTGAATTTAGAATGTAGAATGTAGAACACAGTATTTAGAATATAGATTAGAGAATATAGAACCCAGAATTTAGCACATGGAATGCAGAAGACAGAATTTCGAATATAGAATACAGAATACTGAATATAGAATTTAGAATATATTATGTGGAACACAGAATATAGAATATAGACTACAGAATGCAGAATATAGTTTACAGAATATAGAAAGATGAACACAAATTATAGAATATAGAATAGAGAATATAGAACCCAGAATTAAGAACATGGAATGCAGAACACAGAATTTAGAAAATAGAATACAGAATACAGAATATAGAATTTAGAATATAGAATATAGAACACAGAGTATAGAATATAGAATACGGAATACTGAATATAGAATAAAGAAAATAGAATGTAGAACACAAAATATAGAATATAGAATATGGAATGCAGAATTTAGAATACAGAATATTGAATGTAGAACACAGAATATAGACAATAGAATAGAGTATATGGAAGGCAAAATTTAGAACATGGAATGCAGAACACAGAATATAGAATATATAATACCGAATACTGAATATAAAATTTAGAATATAGAATTTAGAACACAGAATATGGAATGTAAAATACGGAATGCAGAATATTATATACACAATATACAATGTGGAACACAGAATTTAGAATATGGAAAGCAGAATATAGAACACGGAATTAAAATATGGAATGTAGAAAACAGAATTTATTATATAGAATACAGTATACTGAATATCGAATTTAGAATATAGAATAAAGAACACAGAATATGGAATGTAGAATACGGAATGCAGAATATTGAATACAGAATATAGAATGTAGAACTGAGAATTTAGAATATAGAGTATATAACACTGAATATAGAATTTAGAATATAGAATGTAGAACACAGAATATAGAGTATAGAATACAGAATATAGAACCCAAAATTTAGAACATGGAATGCAGAACAGAGGATTTAGAATATAGAATAACGAATACAAATATAGAATATTAATATACAATATAAAACACAAAATTTAGAATATAGAATACAGAATTCTGAATATACAATTTAGAATATACAATGTAGAACAAGGAATAGAGAATATAGAATACGGAATGCAGAATATAGAATACGGAAGGTTGAATATAGAACACAGAATATAGAATATGGAAAACAGAATATAAAACCGAGAATTGAGAACATGGAATGAAGAATATAGAATTTAGAATATAGAAAACCGAATACTGAATATAGAATTTCAAATATAGAAAATTGAACACAGAATTTAGAATAGAGAATAAAGAATACTGAATATTGAATTTAGAATGTAGAATGTAGAACACAGTATTTAGATTATAGATTAGAGAATATAGAATCCAGAATTTAGCACATGGAATGCAGAAGACAGAATTTCGAATATAGAATACAGAATACTGAATATAGAATTTAGAATATATAATGTGGAACACAGAATATAGAATATAGACTACAGAATGCAGAATATAGTTTACAGAATATAGAACGATGAACACAAAATATAGAATATAGAATTGAGAATATAGAACCCAGAATTAAGAACATGGAATATAGACCACAGAATTTAGTATATAGAATACATAATACGGAATTTCGAATTTAGAATATAGAATGTAGAACACAGAATATGGAATGTAGAATACGGAATGCAGAATATTGAACACAGAATATTGAATTTAGAACACCGAATTTAAAATATGGGAAAAGGAATATATAACCAAGAATTTAGAACATGGAATGCAGAACACAGAATTTAGAATATAGAATACAGATTACTGAATATAGAATTTAGAATATAGAATGTAGAACACAGAATTTAGAATATAGAATACAGATTACTGAATATAGAATTTAGAATATAGAATGTAGAACACAGAATATAGAATATAGAGTATAGAATACTGAATATAGAATTTAGAACATGGAATGCAGAACACACAATATAGAATATAGAATACCGAATACTGAATATAGAATATGAATATAAAATGTAGAACACAGAATTTAGAATACAGAATACAGAATACTGAATATAGAATATGAATATACAATTTAGAACAAGGAATATAGAATATAGAATACGGAATGCAGAATATAGAATACAGAAGATAGAATATAGAACACAGAATATAGAATATGGAAAACAGAATACAAAACCCAGAATTGAGAACATGGAATGAAGAACATAGAATTTAGAATATAGAAAACCGAATACTGAATATAGAATTTCAAATATAGAATGTTGAACACAGAATTTAGAATATAGAATAAAGAATACTGAATATTGAATTTAGAATGTAGAATGTAGAACACAGTATTTAGAATATAGATTCGAGAATATAGAACCCAGAATTTAGCACATGGAATGCAGAAGACAGAATACTGAATATAGAATTTAGAATAAAAAATGTAGAACACAAAATATAGAATATAGACAACGGAATGCAGAATATAGAATATAGAGTATAGAATGATGAACACAAATTATAGACTATAGAATAGAGAATATAGAACCCAAAATTAAGAACATGGAATGTAGAACACACAATTTAGAATATAGAATACAGAATATTGAATTTCGAGTTTAGAATATAGAATGTAGAACATAGAATATGGAATGTAGAATACGGAATGCAGAATATTGAATACAGAATATAGAACATAGAACACAGTATAGAGAATATAGATTAAAGAATATAGAAACCAGAATTTAGAACAAGGAATGCAGAACACAGAATTTACAATATAGAATAAAGATTACTGAATATAGAATATAGAATATAGAATGCAGAACACAGAATTTAGAATATAGAATATAGAATACAGAATATAGAATTTAGAATATAGAATGAAGAACACAGAATATAGAATATAGAATAAAGTATATAGAACACAAAATTTAGAACACGGAATACACAACACAGAATTTAGAATATAGAATACCGAATACTGAATATAGAATATGAATATAAAATGTAGAACACAGAATTAAGAATAGAGAATACAGAATACTTAATATAGAATTTAGAATATACAATGTAGAACACAGAATATAGAATATAGAATACGGAATGCAGAATATAGAACACATAATATAGAACACGAAATTTAGAACATGGAATGCACAACACAGAATTTATAATATAGAATAAAGTATACTGTATATTGAATTTAGATTATAGAATGTAGAACACAGTATATAGAATACAGATTAGAGAATATAGAACCCAGAATTTAGAACTTGGAATGCAGAACACAGAATTTAGAAAATAGAATACAGAATACAGAATATAGAATTTAGAATATAGAATATAGAACACAGAGTATAGAATATAGACTATGGAATACTGAATATAGAATAAAGAAAATAGAATGTAGAACACAAAATATAGAATATAGAATATGGAATGCAGAATTTAGAATACAGAATATAGAATTTAGAACACAGAATATAGACAATAGAATAGAGTATATGGAAGGCAAAATTTAGAACATGGAATGCAGAACACAGAATATAGAATATATAATACCGAATACTGAATATAAAATTTAGAATATAGAATTTAGAACACAGAATATGGAATGTAGAATACGGAATGCAGAATATTGTATACAGAATATACAATGTAGAACACAGAATTTAGAATATGAATAGCAGAATATAGAACACGGAATTAAAACATGGAATATAGAAAACAGAATTTATTATATAGAATACAGTACACTGAATATCGAATTTAGAATATAGAATATAGAACGCAGAATATGGAATGTAGAATACGGAATGCAGAATATTGAATACAGAATATAGAATGCAGAACACAGAATTTAAAATATGGAAAAAGGAATGTATAACCCAGAATTTAGAACATGGAATGCAGAACACAGAATTTAGAATATAGAATACAGATTCCTGAATATAGAATATAGAACACAGAGTATAGAATATAGAATACGGAATACTGAATATAGAATATAGAATATTGAATGTAGAACACAGAATATAGAATATAGAATATGGAATGTAGAATTTAGAATACAGAATATAGGATGTAGAACACAGAATATAGAATATAGAATAGAGTATATGGAACGCAAAATTTAGAACATGGAATGCAGAACACACAAAATAGAATATAGAATACAGAATACTGAATATAGAATTTAGAATATTGAATGTAGAACACAGAATATCGAGTATAGAATACAGAATATAGAACCCAAAATTTAGAATATGGAATGCAGAACAGAGGATTTAGAATATAGAATACCGAATACGAATATAGAATATTAATATACAATGTAAAACACAAAATATAGAATATAGAATACAGAATACTGAATATACAATTTAGAATATACAATGTAGATCAAGGATTATAGAATATAGAATACGGAATGCAGAATATAGAATACAGAAGATAGAATATAGAACACAGAATATAGAATATGGAAAACAGAATACAAAACCCAGAATTGAGAACATAGAATGAAGAACATAGAATTTAGAATATAGAAAACCGAATACTGAATATAGAAATTCAAATATAGAATGTTGAACACAGAATTTAGAATATAGAATAAAGAATACTGAATATTGAATTTAGAACGTAGAATGTAGAACACAGTATTTAGAATATAGATTAGAGAATATAGAACTCAGAATTTAGCACATGGAATGCAGAAGACAGAATTTCGAATATAGAATACAGAATACTGAATATAGAATTTAGAATATAGAATGTAGAACACAGAATATAGAATATAGACTACGGAATGCAGAATATAGTTTATAGAATATAGAACGATGAACACAAATTATAGAATATAGAATAGAGAATATAGAACCCAGAATTAAGAACATGGAATATAGAACACAGAATTTAGTATATAGAATACATAATATTGAATTTCGAATTTAGAATATAGAATGTAGGACATAGAATATGGAATGTAGAATACGGAATGCAGAATATTGGATACAGAATATAGAATGTAGAACACAGAATTTAGAATATGGAAAAAGGAATATATAACACAGAATTTAGAACATGGAATGCAGAACACAGAATTTAGAATATAGAAAACAGTTTACTGAATATAGAATTTAGAATATAGAATGTAGAACACAGAATATATAATATAGAGTATAGAATACTGAATATAGAATTTAGAATATAGAATGTAGAACACAGAATATAGAATATAGAATAGATTATATGGAAAGCAAAATTTAGAACATGGAATGCAGAACACACAATATAGAATATAGAATACAGAATATAGAATTTTGAATATAGAATTTAGAACACAGAATATGGAATGTAGAATATGGAATGCAGAATATTGAATACAGAATATAGAATGTAGAACACAGAATTTAAAATATGGAAAAAGGAATATATAACCCAGAATTTAGAACATGGAATGCAGAACACAGAATTAAGAATATAGAAAACCGAATACTGAATATAGAATTTAGAAAATAGAATGTAGAACACAGAATATAGAATATAGAGTATAGAATACTGAATATAGAATTTAGAATATAGAATGTAGAACACAGAATATAGAATATAGAATAGAGTATATGGAACGCAAAATTTAGAACATGGAATGCAGAACACACAATATAGAATATAGAATACCGAATACTGAATATAGAATATGAATATAAAATGTAGAACACAGAATTTAGAATACAGAATACAGAATACTGAATATAGAATATGAATATACAATGTAGAACAAGGAATATAGAATATAGAATACGGAATGCAGAATATAGAATACAGAAGATAGCATATAGAACACAGAATATAGAATATGGAAAACAGAATACAAAACCCAGAATTGAGAACATGGAATGAAGAACATAGAATTTAGAATATAGAAAACCGAATACTGAATATAGAATTTCAAATATAGAATGTTGAACACAGAATTTAGAATATAGAATAAAGAATACTGAATATTGAATTTAGAATGTAGAATGTAGAACACAGTATTCAGAATATAGATTCGAGAATATAGAACCCAGAATTTAGCACATGGAATGCAGAAGACAGAATACTGAATATAGAATTTAGAATAAAGAATGTAGAACACAGAATATAGAATATAGACAACGGAATGCAGAATATAGAATATAGAGTATAGAATGATGAACACAAATTATAGACTATAGAAGAGAATATAGAACCCAAAATTAAGAACATGGAATATAGAACACACAATTTAGAATATAGAATACAGAATATTGAATTTCGAGTTTAGAATATAGAATGTAGAACATAGAATATGGAATGTAGAATACGGAATGCAGAATATTGAATACAGAATATAGAACATAGAACACAGTATAGAGAATATAGTTTAAAGAATATAGAAACCAGAATTTAGAACAAGGAATGCAGAACACAGAATTTACAATATAGAATAAAGATTACTGAATATAGAATTTAGAATATAGAATGCAGAACACAGAATTTAGAATATAGAATATAGAATACAGAATATAGAATTTAGAATATAGAATGAAGAACACAGAATATAGAATATAGAATAAAGAATATAGAACACAAAATTTAGAACACGGAATACACAACACAGAATTTAGAATATAGAATACCGAATACTGAATATAGAATATGAATATACAATGTAGAACACAGAATTAAGAATAGAGAATACAGAATATTTAATATAGAATTTAGAATATACAATGTAGAACACAGAATATAGAATATAGAATACGGAATGCAGAATATAGAACACATAATATAGAACACGAAATTTAGAACATGGAATGCACAACACAGAATATATAATATAGAATAAATTATACTGTATATTGAATTTAGATTATAGAATGTAGAACACAGTATATAGAATACAGATTAGAGAATATAGAACCCAGAATTTAGAACTTGGAATGCAGAACACAGAATTTAGAAAATAGAATACAGAATACAGAATATAGAATTTAGAATATAGAATATAGAACACAGAGTATAGAATATAGAATACGGAATACTGAATATAGAATAAAGAAAATAGAATGTAGAACACAAAATATAGAATATAGAATATGGAATGCAGAATTTAGAATACAGAATATAGAATGTAGAACACAGAATATAGACAATAGAATAGAGTATATGGAAGGCAAAATTTAGAACATGGAATGCAGAACACAGAATATAGAATATATAATACCGAATACTGAATATAAAATTTAGAATATAGAATTTAGAACACAGAATATGGAATGTAGAATACGGAATGCAGAATATTGTATACAGAATATACAATGTAGAACACAGAATTTAGAATATGAATAGCAGAATATAAAACACGGAATTAAAACATGGAATATAGAAAACAGAATTTATTATATAGAATACAGTACACTGAATATCGAATTTAGAATATAGAATATAGAACGCAGAATATGGAATGTAGAATACGGAATGCAGAATATTGAATACAGAATATAGAATGCAGAACACAGAATTTAAATATGGAAAAAGGAATGTATAACCCAGAATTTAGAACATGGAATGCAGAACACAGAATTTAGAATATAGAATACAAAATACTGAATATAGAATTTAGAATATAGAACATAGAACACAGAGTATAAAATATAGAATACGGAATACTGAATATACAATATAGAATATTGAATGTAGAACACAGAATATAGAATATAGAATATGGAATGTAGAATTTAGAATACAGAATATAGAATGTAGAACACAGAATATAGAATATAGAATAGAGTATATGGAACGCAAAATTTAGAACATGGAATGCAGAACACACAAAATAGAATATAGAATACAGAATACTGAATATAAAATTTAGAATATTGAATGTAGAACACAGAATATCGAGTATAGAATACAGAATATAGAACCCAAAATTTAGAATATGGAATGCAGAACAGAGGATTTAGAATATAGAATACCGAATACGAATATAGAATATTAATATACAATGTAAAACACAAAATATAGAATATAGAATACAGAATACTGAATATACAATTTAGAATATACAATGTAGATCAAGAATTATAGAATATAGAATACGGAATGCAGAATATAGAATACAGTAGATAGAATATAGAACACAGAATATAGAATATGGAAAACAGAATACAAAACCCAGAATTGAGAACATGGAATGAAGAACATAGAATTTAGAATATAGAAAACCGAATACTGAATATAGAAATTCAAATATAGAATGTTGAACACAGAATTTAGAATATAGAATAAAGAATACTGAATATTGAATTTAGAACGTAGAATGTAGAACACAGTATTTAGAATATAGATTAGAGAATATAGAACTCAGAATTTAGCACATGGAATGCAGAAGACAGAATTTCGAATATAGAATACAGAATACTGAATATAGAATTTAGAATATAGAATGTAGAACACAGAATATAGAATATAGACTACGGAATGCAGAATATAGTTTATAGAATATAGAACGATGAACACAAATTATAGAATATAGAATAGAGAATATAGAACCCAGAATTAAGAACATGGAATATAGAACACAGAATTTAGTATATAGAATACATAATACTGAATTTCGAATTTAGAATATAGAATGTAGGACATAGAATATGGAATGTAGAATACGGAATGCAGAATATTGGATACAGAATATAGAATGTAGAACACAGAATTTAGAATATGGAAAAAGGAATATATAACACAGAATTTAGAACATGGAATGCAGAACACAGAATTTAGAATATAGAAAACAGTTTACTGAATATAGAATTTAGAATATAGAATGTAGAACACAGAATATAGAATATAGAGTATAGAATACTGAATATAGAATTTAGAATATAGAATGTAGAACACAGAATATAGAATATAGAATAGATTATATGGAACGCAAAATTTAGAACATGGAATGCAGAACACACAGTATAGAATATAGAATACTGAATATAGAATTTTGAATATAGAATTTAGAACACAGAATATGGAATGTTGAATGCGGAATGCAGAATATTGAATACAGAATACAGAATGTAGAACACAAAATTTAGAATATGGAAAACAGAATATAGAACACAGAATTTAGAACATGGAATGCAGAACACAGAATTTAGAATATAAAATAGCGAATACTAAATATAGAATATGAATATACAATGTAGAACAAAGTATTTAGAATAGAGAATAGAGAACAATGAATATAGAATTAAGAATATACAATGTAGAACACAGAATATAGAATATAGAATAGAGAATGCAGAATATAGCATACAGAATATAGAATGTAGAACACAGAATATAGAATATGGAAAACAGAACACAAAACACAGAATTGAGAACATGGAATGCAGAACACAGAATTTAGAATATAGAAAACAAAAAACTGAATATAGAATTTCGAATATTGATTGTAGAACACAGAATTTACAATATAGAAGAAAGAATACTCAATATAAATTTTAGAATATAGTATGTAGAACACAGAATATAGAATATAGAATAGAGAATATAGAACCCAGAACTTAGAACATAGAAAGCAGAACACAGAATTTAGAATAGAGAATAATGAATACTTAATATAAAATTTACAATATAGAATGTTGAACACAGAGTACAGAATATAGAATACGGAATACTGAATATAGGATTTAGAATATAGAATGTAGAACACAGAATATAGAATATAGAATACGGAATGTAGAATATAGAATACAGAATATAGAATGTAGAACACTGAATATAGAACATTGAATATAGTATATGGAAACCGAAATTTAGAACATGGAATGCAGAATAAAGAATTTAGAATATAGAATACAGTATACTGAATATAGAATTTAGAATATAGTATTTAGAACACAGAATATGGAATGTAAAATACGGAATGCAGAATATTATATACAGAATATACAATGTGGAACACAGAATTTAGAATATGGAAAGCAGAATATAGAACACGGAATTAAAACATGGAATGTAGAAAACAGAATTTATTACATAGAATACAGTATACTGAATATCGAATTTAGAATATAGAATATAGAACACAGAATATGGAATGTAGAATACGGAATGCAGAATATTGAATACAGAATATAGAATGTAGAACTGAGAATTTAGAATATAGAGTATATAACACTGAATATAGAATTTAGAATATAGAATGTAGAACACAGAATATAGAGTATAGAATACAGAATATAGAACCCAAAATTTAGAACATGGAATGCAGAACAGAGGATTTAGAATATAGAATAACGAATACAAATATAGAATATTAATATACAATGTAAAACACAAAATTTAGAATATAGAATACAGAATTCTGAATATACAATTTAGAATATACAATGTAGAACAAGGAATATAGAATATAGGATACGGAATGCAGAATATAGAATACGGAAGATTGAATATAGAACACAGAATATAGAATATGGAAAACAGAATACAAAACCGAGAATTGAGAACATGGAATGAAGAATATAGAATTTAGAATATAGAAAACCGAATACTGAATATAGAATTTCAAATATAGAATGTTCAACACAGAATTTAGAATAGAGAATAAAGAATACTGAATATTGAATTTAGAATGTAGAATGTAGAATGTAGAACACAGTATTTAGAATATAGATTAGAGAATATAGAACCCAGAATTTAGCACATGGAATGCAGAAGACAGAATTTCGAATATAGAATACAGAATACTGAATATAGAATTTAGAATATATAATGTAGAACACAGAATATAGAATATAAACTACAGAATGCAGAATATAGTTTACACAATATAGAACGATGAACACAAATTATAGAATATAGAATAGAGAATATAGAACCCAGAATTAAGAACATGGTATATAGAACACAGAATTTAGTATATAGAACACATAATACGGAATTTCGAATTTAGAATATAGAATGTAGAACACAGAATATGGAATGTAGAATACGGAATGCAGAATATTGAACACAGAATATTTAATTTAGAACACAGAATTTAAAATATGGGAAAAGGAATATATAACCAAGAATTTAGAACATGGAATGCAGAACACAGAATTTAGAATATAGAATACAGATTACTGAATATAGAATTTAGAATATAGAATGTAGAACACAGAATATAGAATATAGAGTATAGAATACTGAATATAGAATTTAGAATATAGAATGTAGAACACAGAATATAGAATGTAGAATAGAGTATATGGAACGCAAAATTTAGAACATGGAATGCAGAACACACAATATAGAATATAGAATACCGAATACTGAATATAGAATATGAATATAAAATGTAGAACACAGAATTTAGAATACAGAATACAGAATAGTGAATATAGAATATGAATATACAATGTAGAACAAGGAATATAGAATATAGAATACGGAATGCAGAATATAGAATACAGAAGATAGAATATAGAACACAGAATATAGAATATGGAAAACAGAATACAAAACCCAGAATTGAGAACATGGAATGAAGAACATAGAATTTAGAATATAGAAAACCGAATACTGAATATAGAATTTCAAATATAGAATGTTGAACACAGAATTTAGAATATAGAATAAAGAATACTGAATATTGAATTTAGAATGTAGAATGTAGAACACAGTATTTAGAATATAGATTCGAGAATATAGAACCCAGAATTTAGCACATGGAATGCAGAAGACAGAATACTGAATATAGAATTTAGAATAAAGAATGTAGAACACAGAATATAGAATATAGACAACGGAATGCAGAATATAGAATATAGAGTATAGAATGATGAACACAAATTATAGAATATAGAATAGAGAAAATAGAACCCAAAATTAAGAACATGGAATGTAGAACACACAATTTAGAATATAGAATACAGAATATTGAATTTCGAGTTTAGAATATAGAATGTAGAACATAGAATATGGAATGTAGAATACGGAATGCAGAATATTGAATACAGAATATAGAACATAGAACACAGTATAGAGAATATAGATTAAAGAATATAGAAACCAGAATTTAGAACAAGGAATGCAGAACACAGAATTTACAATATAGAATAAAGATTACTGAATATAGAATTTAGAATATAGAATGCAGAACCCAGAATTTAGAATATAGAGTATAGAATACAGAATATAGAATTTAGAATATAGAATGAAGAACACAGAATATAGAATATAGAATAAAGAATATAGAACACAAAATTTAGAACACGGAATACACAACACTGAATTTAGTATATAGAATACCGAATACTGAATATAGAATATGAATATACAATGTAGAACACAGAATTAAGAATAGAGAATACAGAATACTTAATATAGAATTTAGAATATACAATGTAGAACACAGAATATAGAATATACAATACGGAATGCAGAATATAGAACATATAATATAGAAAACGAAATTTAGAACATGGAATGCACAACACAGAATTTATAATATAGAATAAAGTATACTGTATATTGAATTTAGATTATAGAATGTAGAACACAGTATATAGAATACAGATTAGAGAATATAGAACCCAGAATTTAGAACTTGGAATGCAGAACACAGAATTTAGAAAATAGAATACAGAATACAGAATATAGAATTTAGAATATAGAATATAGAACACAGAGTATAGAATATAGAATACGGAATACTGAATATAGAATATAGAAAATAGAATGTAGAACACAAAATATAGAATATAGAATATGGAATGCAGAATTTAGAATACAGAATATAGAATGTAGAACACAGAATATAGACAATAGATTAGAGTATATGGAAGGCAAAATTTAGAACATGGAATGCAGAACACAGAATATAGAATATATAATACCGAATACTGAATATAAAATTTAGAATATAGAATTTAGAACACAGAATATGGAATGTAGAATACGGAATGCAGAATATTGTATACAGAATATAAAATGTAGAACACAGAATTTAGAATATGGATAGCAGAATATAGAACACGGAATTAAAACATGGAATATAGAAAACAGAATTTATTATATAGAATACAGTACACTGAATATCGAATTTAGAATATAGAATATAGAACGCAGAATATGGAATGTAGAATACGGAATGCAGAATATTGAATACAGAATATAGAATGCAGAACACAGAATTTAAAATATGGAAAAAGGAATGTATAACCCAGAATTTAGAACATGGAATGCAGAACACAGAATTTAGAATATAGAATACAAAATACTGAATATAGAATTTAGAATATAGAATATAGGACACAGAGTATAGAATATAGAATACGGAATACTGAATATAGAATATAGAATATTGAATGTAGAACACAGAATATAGAATATAGAATATGGAATGTAGAATTTAGAATACAGAATATAGAATGTAGAACACAGAATATAGAATATAGAATAGAGTATATTGAACGCAAAATTTAGAACATGGAATGCAGAACACACAAAATAGAATATAGAATACAGAATACTGAATATAGAATTTAGAATATTGAATGTAGAACACAGAATATCGAGTATAGAATACAGAATATAGAACCCAAAATTTAGAATATGGAATGCAGAACAGAGGATTTAGAATATAGAATACCGAATACGAATATAGAATATTAATATACAATGTAAAACACAAAATATAGAATATAGAATACAGAATACTGAATATACAATTTAGAATATACAATGTAGATCAAGGATTATAGAATATAGAATACGGAATGCAGAATATAGAATACAGAAGATAGAATATAGAACACAGAATATAGAATATGGAAAACAGAATACAAAACCCAGAATTGAGAACATGGAATGAAGAACATAGAATTTAGAATATACAAAACCGAATACTGAATATAGAAATTCAAATATAGAATGTTGAACACAGAATTTAGAATATAGAATAAAGAATACTGAATATTGAATTTAGAACGTAGAATGTAGAACACAGTATTTAGAATATAGATTAGAGAATATAGAACTCAGAATTTAGCACATGGAATGCAGAAGACAGAATTTCGAATATAGAATACAGAATACTGAATATAGAATTTAGAATATAGAATGTAGAACACAGAATATAGAATATAGACTACGGAATGCAGAATATAGAATATAGAGTATAGAACGATGAACACAAATTACAGAATATAGAATATAGAATATAGAACCCAAAATTAAGAACATGGAATGTAGAACACACAATTTAGAATATAGAATACAGAATATTGAATTTCGAGTTTAGAATATAGAATGTAGAACATAGAATATGGAATGTAGAATACGGAATGCAGAATATTGAATACAGAATATAGGACGTAGAACCTAGTATAGAGAATATAGATTAAAGAATATAGAAACCAGAATTTAGAACATGGAATGCAGAAGACAGAATTTAAAATATAGAATAAACATTACTGAAAATACAATTTAGAATATAGAATGCAGAACACAAAATATAGAATATAGAATATAGAATACAGAATATAGAATTTAGAATATAGAATGTAGAACACAGAATATAGAATATAAAATAAAGAATATGGAACACAAAATTTAGAACATTGAATACACAACACAGAATTTAGAATATAGAATACCGAATACTGAATATAGAATATGAATATTAAATTTAGAAAACAGAATTTAGAATACAGAATACAGAATAGTGAATATAGAATTTAGAAAATACAATGTAGAACAGAGAATATGAAATATAGAATACGGAATTCAGAATATAGAATACGGAATATACAACACAAAATTTAGAACATGGAATGCACAACACAGAATTTAGAATATAGAATACCGAATACTGAATATAGAATATGAATATACAATGTTGAACACAGAATTTAGAATATAGAATAAAGAACACTGAATATAGAATTAAGAATATAGAATGTAGAACACAGTATAAAATATAGAATACGGAATACAGAATAAAGAATTTAGAATATAGAATGTAGAACACAGAATATAGAATAGAGTATATGGAACCCAAAATTTAGAACATGGAATGCAGAACACAGAATTTAGAATATAGAATACAGAATACTGAATATAGAGTTTAGAATATGGAATGTGGAACACAGAATATAGAATATAGAATACGGAATGCAGAATATAGAATACAGAATATAGAATTTAGAACACAGAATATAGAACATAGAATAAAGTATATGGAACACAATATTTAGAACATGCAATGCAGAACACAGAATGTAGAATATAGAATACAGAATACTGAATATAGAATTTAGTATATAGGATGCAGAAGACAGGATTTAGAATGTAGTATGCAGAATACTGAGTATAGAATTTAGAACATTGAAGGCAGAACACATAATTTAGATTATAGGATGCAGAATACTTTATATAGAATTTAGAATATAGAATGCATAACACAGAATATAGAATATTGAAAAAGGAATGGGGAATATAGAATATAGAATATAGAATGAAGAACACTATATATAGAATACAGAATAGAGAATATAGAACCCAGAATTGAGAAATGGAATGCAGAACAGAGAATTTAGAATATAGAATACAGAATACTGAAAAAATATTTTAAAATATAGAATGTAGTACAAAGAATATAGAATATAGAATAGGGAATGCAGAATATAGTATGTAGAATATAGAATGAAGAACAAAAACATAGAATATAGAATAGTGAATATAGAACCCAGAAATTAGAACACGGTATGCAGAACACAGAATTTAGAATATAGAACACAGAATACGTAATATAAAATTTAGAATATAGAATGTAGAACACAGAGTATAAAATATCGAATACGGAATACTGAATGTAGAATTTAGAATATAGAATGTAGAACACAGAATATAGAATACGGAATGCAGAATATACAATACAGAATATAGAATGCAGACCACAGAATATAGAATATGGAAAACAGAATACAGACTCAAAATTTAGAACATGGAATGCAGAGCACAGAATTTAGAATATAGTATACAGAATACTCAATATAGAAATAAGAACATTGAAGGCAGAACATAGAGTTTAGAATATAGAATTCAGAATCATGTATATAGAATTCAGAATATAGAATTAATGACACAGAATATAGAATATAAATTACGGAATCGAGAATATAGGAGGTTGAATATAGAATGAAGAACACAAAATATAGAATATAGAATTCAGAATATAAAACCAGAATTTAGAAATGGAATACAGAACAGAGAATTTAGAATATAGAATACAGAACACTGAATAAAGTTTTTAGAATATAGAATGTAGAACACAGAATATAGAATATAAAATAGGGAATGCAGAATATACTTTGTAGAATATAGAATGTAGAACACAAATTTAGAATATATAATTGTGAATATAGAACCCAGTACTAAGAAAACGGATAGCAGAACATAGAATTTAGAATATAGAAAACAGAATACTTAATATAAAATTTAGAATACAGAATGTTGAACACAAAGTATAGAATATAGAATAAGGAATACGGAATATAGAATTAAGAATATAGAATTTAGAACAGAAAATAGAATATGGAATACGGAATGCAGAATATAGAATACAAAATATAGAAGGTAGAACACAGAATATAGAATATAGAATAGAGTATATGGAATCAAAAATTTAGAACATGGAATTCAGAACACAGAATATGGAATATAGAATACGGAATGCAGAATATTGTATACAGAATATACAATGAAGAACACAGAATTTAGAATATGGAAACCAGAATATAGAACCCAGAATTAAGAACATGGAATGTAGAACACAGAATTTAGAATATAGAATACATAATACTGAATTTCCAATTTAGAATATAGAATGTAGAACACAGAATATGGAATGAAGGATACGAAATGCAGAATATTGAATACAGAATATAGAATGTAGAACACAGTATATAGAATATAGATTAGAGAATATAGAAACCAGAATGTAGATCATGGAATGCAGAACACAGAATTTAGAATATAGAATACAGAATAATTTATATACAATTTAGAATATAAAATGTAGAACACAGAATATAGAATGTAGACTACGGAATGCAGAATATAGGATATAGTATATAGAATGATGAACACAAATTATAGGATATAGAATAGATAATATAGAACTCAGAATTAAGAACATGGGATCTAGAACACAGAATTAAGGATATAGAATATAGAATACTGAATATAGAATTTAGAATATAGAATGTAGAACACAGAATATAGAGTATAGAATACAGAATATAGAACACAAAATTTAGAACATGGAATGCACAACACAGAATTAATAATATAGAATACCGAATACTGAATATGGAATATGAATATAAAACGTAGATCACAGAATTTAGAATACAGAATACAGAATACTGAATATAGAATATGAATATACAATGTAGAACCCAGAATTTAGAATATGGAAAGCAGAATATAGAACACGGAATTAAAACATGGAATGTAGAAAACAGAATTTATTATATAGAATACAGTATACTGAATATCAAATTTAGAATATAGAATGTAGAACACAGAATATGGAATGTAGAATACGGAATGCAGAATATTGAATACAGAATATAGAATTTAGAACACAGAATTTAGAATATAGTTTATATAATACTGAATATAGAATTTAGAATATAGAATGTAGAACACAGAATATAGAGTGTAGAATACAGAATATAGAACCCAAAATTTAGAACATGGAATGCAGAACAGAGGATTTAGAATATAGAATACCGAATAAAAATATAGAATAAGAATATACAATGTAGAACACAGAATTTAGAATATCGAATACAGAATACTGAATATACAATTTTGAATATACACTGTAGAACAATGAATATAGAATGTAGAGTACGGAATGCAGAATATAGAATACAGAAGTTAGAATATAGAACACAGAATATAGAATATGGAAAACAGAATACAAAACCCAGAATTGAGAACATGGAATGAAGAACATAGAATTTAGAATATAGAAAACAGAA
The DNA here is from genome assembly GCF_048564905.1 of Vicugna pacos. Classification (NCBI taxonomy): domain Eukaryota; kingdom Metazoa; phylum Chordata; class Mammalia; order Artiodactyla; family Camelidae; genus Vicugna; species Vicugna pacos. Next base: position 5,518,899 of record NW_027328737.1, read on the forward strand.
TACTGAATATAGAATTTCAAATATAGAATGTTGAACACAGAATATAGAATATAGAATAAAGAATACTGAATATTGAATTTAGAATGTAGAATATAGAACACAGTATTTAGAATATAGATTAGAGAATATAGAAACCAGAATTTAGCACATGGAATGCAGAAGATAGAATTTAGAATATAGAATACGGAATACTGAATATAGAATTTAGAATATAGAATTTAGAACACAGAATATGGAATGTAGAATATGGAATGCAAAATATTGTATTCAGAATATACAATGTAGAACACAGAATTAAGAATATGGAAAGCAGAATATAGAACACGGAATTAAAACATGGAATGTAGAAAACAGAGTTTATTATATAGAATACAGTATACTGAATATCGAATTTAGAATATAGAATGTAGAACACAGAATATGGAATGTAGAATACGGAATGCAGAATATTGAATACAGAATATAGAATGTAGAACACAGAATTTAGAATATGGAAAACAGAATACAGAACCCAAAATTTAGATCATGGAATGTAGAACACAGAATTTAGAGTGTATAATACAGAATACTGAATATAAATTTTAGATTATACAATGTAGAACACAGAATATGGAATGTAGACTGCGGAATGCAGAATATAGATTATTGAATGTAGAATTATGAGCACAAAATATAGAATAGAGAATATAGAACCCAGAATTTAGAACACGGAATGTAGAACAAAGAATATAGAATATAGAATACAGAATACTTAATTTCGAATATAGAAAATAGAAAGTAGAAAACAGAATATGGAATGTAGAATACGGAATGCCTAATATTGAATACAGAATATAGAATGTAGAACACAGAATTTAGAATATGGAAAGCAGAATATAGAACCAAGAATTTAGAACATGTGATGCAGAACAAAGAATTTACAATATAAAATGCAGATTACTGAATATAGAATTTAGAATATAGAATGTAGAACAAAGAATACAGAAAATAGAATACAGAATATAGAACACAAAATTTAGAACATGGAATGCACAATACAGAATTTAGAATATAGAATACCAAATACTGAATATAGAATATGAATATACAATGTTGAACACAGAATTTAGAATAAAGAAAAAAGAATACTGAATATAGAATTTAGAGTATAGAATGTAGAACACAGTATAGAATATAGAATACGGAATACTGAATATAGAATTTAGAATATATAATGTAGAACACAGAATATAGAATATAGAATATGGAATGCAGAATATAGAATACAGAATATAGAATGTAGAACACAGAATATAGAATATAGAATAGAGTATATGGAAACCAAAATTTAGATCATGGAATGCAGAATACAGAATTTAGAATATAGAATACAGAATATTGGATATAGAATTTAGAATATAGAATTTAGAACACAGAATATGGAAAATAGAATACGGAATGCAGAATATTGTATGCAGAATATACAATGTAGAACACAGAATTTAGAATATGGAAACCAGAATATAGAACCCAGAATTAAGAACATGGAATGTAGAACACAGAATTTAGAATATAGAATACAGAATACTGAATTTCGAATTTAGAATATAGGATGTAGAACACAGAATATGGAATGAAGGATACGAAATGCAGAATATTGAATACAGAATATAGAATGTAGAACACAGTATATAGAATATAGATTAGAGAATATAGAAACCAGAATTTAGAACATGGAATGCAGAACACAGAATTTAGAATATAGAGTACAGAATAATTTATATACAATATAGAATATAAAATGTAGAACCCAGAATATAGAATGTTGACTACGGAATGCAGAATATAGGATATAGTATGTAGAATGATGAACACAAATTATAGGATATAGAATAGAGAATATAGAACTCAGAATTAAGAACATGGAATCTAGAACACAGAATTAAGAATATAGAATATAGAATACTGAATATAGAATTTAGAATATAGAATGTAGAACACAGAATATAGAGTATAGAATACAGAATATAGAACACAAAATTTAGAACATGGAATGCACAACACAGAATTTAGAATATAGAATACGGAATACTGAATATAGACTATGAATATACAATATATAACACACATTTTAGAATATAGTATACAGAATAATTAATATCGAATTTAGAATATAGAATGAAGAACACAGAATATAGAATGTAGAATACGGAATGTAGAATATTGGATACACAATATAGAATGAAGAACACAGGATTTAGATTATAGAGTTTAGAATACTCAATATATAATTTAGAATATAGAATGTAGAACAGAGAATATAGAAAATAGAATACAGAATATAGAACACAAAATTTAGAACATGGAATGCACAACACAGAATTTAGAATATAGAATACCGAATACTGAATATAGAATATGAATATAAAATGTAGAACACAGAATTTAGAATACAGAATACAGAATACTGAATATAGAATATGAATATACAATGTAGAAAAAGGAATATAGAATATAGAATACGGAATGCAGAATATAGAATACAGAAGATAGAATATAGAACACAGAATATAGAATATGGAAAACAGAATACAAAACCCAGAATTGAGAACATGGAATGAAGAACATAGAATTAAGAATATAGAAAACCGAATACTGAATATAGAATTTCAAATATAGAATGTTGAACACAGAATTTAGAATATAGAATAAAGAATACTGAATATTGAATTTAGAATGTAGAATGTAGAACACAGTATTTAGAATATAGATTAGAGAATATAGAACCCAGAATTTAGCACATGGAATGCAGAAGACAGAATTTCGAATATAGAATACAGAATACTGAATATAGAATTTAGAATATAGAATGTAGAACACAGAATATAGAATATAGACTACAGAATGCAGAATATAGTTTATAGAATATAGAACGATGAACACAAATTATAGAATATAGAATAGAGAATATAGAACTCAGAATTAAGAACATTGAATATAGAACACAGAATTTAGTATATAGAATACATAATACGGAATTTCGAATTTAGAATATAGAATGTAGAACACAGAATATGGAATGTAGAATACGGAATGCAGAATATTGAACACAGAATATTGAATTTAGAACACCGAATTTAAAATATGGGAAAAGGAATATATAACCAAGAATTTAGAACATGGAATGCAGAACACAGAATTTAGAATATAGAATAAAGATTACTGAATATAGAATTTAGAATATAGAATGTAGAACACAGAATATAGAATATAGAGTATAGAATACTGAATATAGAATTTAGAATATAGAATGTAGAACACAGAATATAGAATATAGAATACAGAATACTGAATATAGAATATGAATATAAAATGTAGAACACAGAATTTAGAATACAGAATACAGAATACTGAATATAGAATATGAATATACAATGTAGAACAAGGAATATAGAATATAGAATACGGAATGCAGAATATAGAATACAGAAGATAGAATATAGAACACAGAATATAGAATATGGAAAACAGAATACAAAACCCAGAATTGAGAACATGGAATGAAGAACATAGAATTTAGAATATAGAAAACCGAATACTGAATATAGAATTTCAAATATAGAATGTTGAACACAGAATTTAGAATATAGAATAAAGAATAATGAATATTGAATTTGGAATGTAGAATGTAGAACACAGTATTTAGAATATAGATTCGAGAATATAGAACCCAGAATTTAGCACATGGAATGCAGAAGTCAGAATACTGAATATAGAATTTAGAATAAAGTATGTAGAACACAGAATATAGAATATAGACAACGGAATGCAGAATATAGAATATAGAGTATAGAATGATGAACACAAATTATAGAATATAGAATAGAGAATATAGAACCCAAAATTAAGAACATGGAATATAGAACACACAATTTAGAATATAGAATACAGAATATTGAATTTCGAGTTTAGAATATAGAATGTAGAACATAGAATATGGAATGTAGAATACGGAATGCAGAATATTGAATACAGAATATAGAACATAGAACACAGTATAGAGAATATAGATTAAAGAATATAGAAACCAGAATTTAGAACAAGGAATGCAGAACACAGAATTTGCAATATAGAATAAAGATTACTGAATATAGAATTTAGAATATAGAATGCAGAACACAGAATTTAGAATATAGAATATAGAATACAGAATATAGAATTTAGAATATAGAATGAAGAACACAGAATATAGAATATAGAATAAAGAATATAGAACACAAAATTTTGAACACGGAATACACAACACAGAATTTAGAATATAGAATACCGAATACTGAATATAGAATATGAATATACAATATAGAACACAGAATTAAGAATAGAGAATACAGAATACTAAATATAGAATTTAGAATATACAATATAGAACACAGAATATAGAATATAGAATACGGAAAGCAGAATATAGAACACATAATATAGAACACGAAATTTAGAACATGGAATGCACAACACAGAATTTATAATATAGAATAAAGTATACTGTATATTGAATTTAGATTATAGAATGTAGAACACAGTATATAGAATACAGATTAGAGAATATAGAACCCAGAATTTAGAACTTGGAATGCAGAACACAGAATTTAGAAAATAAAATACAGAATACAGAATATAGAATTTAGAATATAGAATATAGAACACAGAGTATAGAATATAGAATACGGAATACTGAATATAGAATATAGAAAATAGAACGTAGAACACAAAATATAGAATATAGAATATGGAATGCAGAATTTAGAATACAGAATATAGAATGTAGAACACAGAATATAGAATATAGAATACGGAATGTAGAATATAGAATACAGAATATAGAATGTAGAACACTGAATATAGAACATTGAATATAGTATATGGAAACTGAAATTTAGTACATGGAATGCAGAATAAAGAATTTAGAATATAGAATACAGTATACTGAATATAGAATTTAGAATATAGTATTTAGAACACAGAATATGGAATGTAAAATACGGAATGCAGAATATTATATACAGAATATACAATGTGGAACACAGAATTTAGAATATGGAAAGCAGAATATAGAACACGGAATTAAAACATGGAATGTCGAAAACAGAATTTATTACATAGAATACAGTATACTGAATATCGAATTTAGAATATAGAATATAGAACACAGAATATGGAATGTAGAATACGGAATGCAGAATATTGAATACAGAATATAGAATGTAGAACTGAGAATTTAGAATATAGAGTATATAACACTGAATATAGAATTTAGAATATAGAATGTAGAACACAGAATATAGAGTATAGAATACAGAATATAGAACCCAAAATTTAGAACATGGAATGCAGAACAGAGGATTTAGAATATAGAATAACGAATACAAATATAGAATATTAATATACAATGTAAAACACAAAAGTTAGAATATAGAATACAGAATTCTGAATATACAATTTAGAATATACAATGTAGAACAAGGAATATAGAATATAGGATACGGAATGCAGAATATAGAATACGGAAGATTGAATATAGAACACAGAATATAGAATATGGAAAACAGAATACAAAACCGAGAATTGAGAACATGGAATGAAGAATATAGAATTTAGAATATAGAAAACCGAATACTGAATATAGAATTTCAAATATAGAATGTTGAACACAGAATTTAGAAAATAGAATACAGAATACAGGATATAGAATTTAGAATATAGAATATAGAACACAGAGTATAGAATATAGAATACGGAATACTGAATATAGAATATAGAAAATAGAATGTAGAACACAAAATATAGAATATAGAATATGGAATGCAGAATTTAGAATACAGAATGTAGAATGTAGAACACAGAATATAGACAATAGAATAGAGTATATGGAAGGCAAAATTTAGAACATGGAATGCAGAACACAGAATATAGAATATATAATACCGAATACTGAATATAAAATTTAGAATATAGAATTTAGAACACAGAATATGGAATGTAGAATACGGAATGCAGAATATTGTATACAGAATATAAAATGTAGAACACAGAATTTAGAATATGGATAGCAGAATATAGAACACGGAATTAAAACATGGAATATAGAAAACAGAATTTATTATATAGAATACAATACACTGAATATCGAATTTAGAATATAGAATATAGAACGCAGAATATGGAATGTAGAATACGGAATGCAGAATATTGAATACAGAATATAGAATGCAGAACACAGAATTTAAAATATGGAAAAAGGAATGTATAACCCAGAATTTAGAACATGGAATGCAGAACACAGAATTTAGAATATAGAATACAAAATACTGAATATAGAATTTAGAATATAGAATATATAACACAGAGTATAGAATATAGAATACGGAATACTGAATATAGAATATAGAATATTGAATGTAGAACACAGAATATAGAATATAGAATATGGAATGTAGAATTTAGAAAACAGAATATAGAATGTAGAACACAGAATATAGAATATAGAATAGAGTATATGGAACGCAAAATTTAGAACATGGAATGCAGAACACACAAAATAGAATATAGAATACAGAATACTGAATATAGAATTTAGAATATTGAATGTAGAACACAGAATATCGAGTATAGAATACAGAATATAGAACCCAAAATTTAGAATATGGAATGCAGAACAGAGGATTTAGAATATAGAATACCGAATACGAATATAGAATATTAATATACAATGTAAAACACAAAATATAGAATATAGAATACAGAATACTGAATATACAATTTACAATATACAATGTAGATCAAGGATTATAGAATATAGAATACGGAATGCAGAATATAGAATACAGAAGATAGAATATAGAACACAGAATATAGAATATGGAAAACAGAATACAAAACCCAGAATTGAGAACATAGAATGAAGAACATAGAATTTAGAATATAGAAAACCGAATACTGAATATAGAAATTCAAATATAGAATGTTGAACACAGAATTTAGAATATAGAATAAAGAATACTGAATATTGAATTTAGAACGTAGAATGTAGAACACAGTATTTAGAATATAGATTAGAGAATATAGAACCCAGAATTTAGCCCATGGAATGCAGAAGACAGAATTTCGAATATAGAATACAGAATACTGAATATAGAATTAAGAATATATAATGTAGAACACAGAATATAGAATATAGACTACAGAATGCAGAATATAGTTTACAGAATATTGAACGATGAACACAATTTATAGAATATAGAATAGAGAATATAGAACCCAGAATTAAGAACATGGAATATAGAACACAGAATTTAGTATATAGAATACATAATACGGAATTTCGAATTTAGAATATAGAATGTAGAACACAGAATATGGAATGTAGAATACGGAATGCAGAATATTGAACACAGAATATTGAATTTAGAACACCGAATTTAAAATATGGGAAAAGGAATATATAACCAAGAATTTAGAACATGGAATGCAGAACACAGAATTTAGAATATAGAATACAGATTACTGAATATAGAATTTAGAATATAGAATGTAGAACACAGAATATAGAATATAGAGTATAGAATACTGAATATAGAATTTAGAATATAGAATGTAGAACACAGAATATAGAATGTAGAATAGAGTATATGGAACGCAAAATTTAGAACATGGAATGCAGAACACACAATATAGAATATAGAATACCGAATACTGAATATAGAATATGAATATAAAATGTAGAACACAGAATTTAGAATACAGAATACAGAATACTGAATATAGAATATGAATATACAATGTAGAACAAGGAATATAGAATATAGAATACGGAATGCAGAATATAGAATACAGAAGATAGAATATAGAACACCGAATATAGAATATGGAAAACAGAATACAAAACCCAGAATTGAGAACATGGAATGAAGAACATAGAATTTAGAATATACAAAACCGAATACTGAATATAGAATTTCAAATATAGAATGTTGAACACAGAATTTAGAATATAGAATAAAGAATACTGAATAATGAATTTAGAATGTAGAATGTAGAACAAAGTATTTAGAATATAGATTCAAGAATAGAAAACCCAGAATTTAGCACATGGAATGCAGAAGACAGAATACTGAATATAGAATTTAGAATAAAGAATGTAGAACACAGAATATAGAATATAGACTACGGAATGCAGAATATAGAATATAGAGTATAGAACGATGAACACAAATTACAGAATATAGAATATAGAATATAGAACCCAAAATTAAGAACATGGAATGTAGAACACACAATTTAGAATATAGAATACAGAATATTGAATTTCGAGTTTAGAATATAGAATGTAGAACATAGAATATGGAATGTAGAATACGGAATGCAGAATATTGAATACAGAATATAGGACGTAGAACCTAGTATAGAGAATATAGATTAAAGAATATAGAAACCAGAATTTAGAACATGGAATGCAGAAGACAGAATTTAAAATATAGAATAAACATTACTGAAAATACAATTTAGAATATAGAATGCAGAACACAAAATATAGAATATAGAATATAGAATACAGAATATAGAATTTAGAATATAGAATGTAGAACACAGAATATAGAATATAAAATAAAGTATATGGAACACAAAATTTAGAACATTGAATACACAACACAGAATTTAGAATATAGAATACCGAATACTGAATATAGAATATGAATATTAAATTTAGAAAACAGAATTTAGAATACAGAATACAGAATAGTGAATATAGAATTTAGAAAATACAATGTAGAACAGAGAATATGAAATATAGAATACGGAATTCAGAATATAGAATACGGAATATACAACACAAAATTTAGAACATGGAATGCACAACACAGAATTTAGAATATAGAATACCGAATACTGAATATAGAATATGAATATACAATGTTGAACACAGAATTTAGAATATAGAATAAAGAACACTGAATATAGAATTAAGAATATAGAATGTAGAACACAGTATAAAATATAGAATACGGAATACAGAATAAAGAATTTAGAATATAGAATGTAGAACACAGAATATAGAATAGAGTATATGGAACCCAAAATTTAGAACATGGAATGCAGAACACAGAATTTAGAATATAGAATACAGAATACTGAATATAGAGTTTAGAATATGGAATGTGGAACACAGAATATAGAATATAGAATACGGAATGCAGAATATAGAATACAGAATATAGAATTTAGAACACAGAATATAGAACATAGAATAAAGTATATGGAACACAATATTTAGAACATGCAATGCAGAACACAGAATGTAGAATATAGAATACAGAATACTGAATATAGAATTTAGTATATAGGATGCAGAACACAGGATTTAGAATGTAGTATGCAGAATACTGAGTATAGAATTTAGAACATTGAAGGCAGAACACATAATTTAGATTATAGGATGCAGAATACTTTATATAGAATTTAGAATATAGAATGCATAACACAGAATATAGAATATTGAAAAAGGAATGGGGAATATAGAATATAGAATATAGAATGAAGAACACTATATATAGAATACAGAATAGAGAATATAGAACCCAGAATTGAGAAATGGAATGCAGAACAGAGAATTTAGAATATAGAATACAGAATACTGAAAAAATATTTTAAAATATAGAATGTAGTACAAAGAATATAGAATATAGAATAGGGAATGCAGAATATAGTATGTAGAATATAGAATGAAGAACAAAAACATAGAATATAGAATAGTGAATATAGAACCCAGAAATTAGAACACGGTATGCAGAACACAGAATTTAGAATATAGAACACAGAATACGTAATATAAAATTTAGAATATAGAATGTAGAACACAGAGTATAAAATATCGAATACGGAATACTGAATGTAGAATTTAGAATATAGAATGTAGAACACAGAATATAGAATACAGAATGCAGAATATACAATACAGAATATAGAATGCAGACCACAGAATATAGAATATGGAAAACAGAATACAGACTCAAAATTTAGAACATGGAATGCAGAGCACAGAATTTAGAATATAGTATACAGAATACTCAATATAGAAATAAGAACATTGAAGGCAGAACATAGAGTTTAGAATATAGAATTCAGAATCATGTATATAGAATTCAGAATATCGAATTAATGACACAGAATATAGAATATAAATTACGGAATCGAGAATATAGGAGGTTGAATATAGAATGAAGAACACAAAATATAGAATATAGAATTCAGAATATAAAACCAGAATTTAGAAATGGAATACAGAACAGAGAATTTAGAATATAGAATACAGAACACTGAATAAAGTTTTTAGAATATAGAATGTAGAACACAGAATATAGAATATAAAATAGGGAATGCAGAATATACTTTGTAGAATATAGAATGTAGAACACAAATTTAGAATATATAATTGTGAATATAGAACCCAGTACTAAGAAAACGGATAGCAGAACATAGAATTTAGAATATAGAAAACAGAATACTTAATATAAAATTTAGAATACAGAATGTTGAACACAAAGTATAGAATATAGAATAAGGAATACGGAATATAGAATTAAGAATATAGAATTTAGAACAGAAAATAGAATATGGAATACGGAATGCAGAATATAGAATACAAAATATAGAAGGTAGAACACAGAATATAGAATATAGAATAGAGTATATGGAATCAAAAATTTAGAACATGGAATTCAGAACACAGAATATGGAATATAGAATACGGAATGCAGAATATTGTATACAGAATATACAATGAAGAACACAGAATTTAGAATATGGAAACCAGAATATAGAACCCAGAATTAAGAACATGGAATGTAGAACACAGAATTTAGAATATAGAATACATAATACTGAATTTCCAATTTAGAATATAGAATGTAGAACACAGAATATGGAATGAAGGATACGAAATGCAGAATATTGAATACAGAATATAGAATGTAGAACACAGTATATAGAATATAGATTAGAGAATATAGAAACCAGAATGTAGATCATGGAATGCAGAACACAGAATTTAGAATATAGAATACAGAATAATTTATATACAATTTAGAATATAAAATGTAGAACACAGAATATAGAATGTAGACTACGGAATGCAGAATATAGGATATAGTATATAGAATGATGAACACAAATTATAGGATATAGAATAGATAATATAGAACTCAGAATTAAGAACATGGGATCTAGAACACAGAATTAAGGATATAGAATATAGAATACTGAATATAGAATTTAGAATATAGAATGTAGAACACAGAATATAGAGTATAGAAAACAGAATATAGAACACAAAATTTAGAACATGGAATGCACAACACAGAATTAATAATATAGAATACCGAATACTGAATATGGAATATGAATATAAAACGTAGATCACAGAATTTAGAATACAGAATACAGAATACTGAATATAGAATATGAATATACAATGTAGAACCCAGAATTTAGAATATGGAAAGCAGAATATAGAACACGGAATTAAAACATGGAATGTAGAAAACAGAATTTATTATATAGAATACAGTATACTGAATATCAAATTTAGAATATAGAATGTAGAACACAGAATATGGAATGTAGAATACGGAATGCAGAATATTGAATACAGAATATAGAATTTAGAACACAGAATTTAGAATATAGTTTATATAATACTGAATATAGAATTTAGAATATAGAATGTAGAACACAGAATATAGAGTGTAGAATACAGAATATAGAACCCAAAATTTAGAACATGGAATGCAGAACAGAGGATTTAGAATATAGAATACCGAATAAAAATATAGAATAAGAATATACAATGTAGAACACAGAAGTTAGAATATCGAATACAGAATACTGAATATACAATTTTGAATATACACTGTAGAACAATGAATATAGAATGTAGAGTACGGAATGCAGAATATAGAATACAGAAGTTAGAATATAGAACACAGAATATAGAATATGGAAAACAGAATACAAAACCCAGAATTGAGAACATGGAATGAAGAACATAGAATTTAGAATATAGAAAACAGAATACTGAATATAGAATTTCAAATATAGAATGTTGAACACAGAATATAGAATATAGAATAAAGAATACTGAATATTGAATTTAGAATGTAGAATATAGAACACAGTATTTAGAATATAGATTAGAGAATATAGAAACCAGAATTTAGCACATGGAATGCAGAAGATAGAATTTAGAATATAGAATACGGAATACTGAATATAGAATTTAGAATATAGAATTTAGAACACAGAATATGGAATGTAGAATATGGAATGCAAAATATTGTATTCAGAATATACAATGTAGAACACAGAATTAAGAATATGGAAAGCAGAATATAGAACACGGAATTAAAACATGGAATGTAGAAAACAGAGTTTATTATATAGAATACAGTATACTGAATATCGAATTTAGAATATAGAATGTAGAACACAGAATATGGAATGTAGAATACGGAATGCAGAATATTGAATACAGAATATAGAATGTAGAACACAGAATTTAGAATATGGAAAACAGAATACAGAACCCAAAATTTAGATCATGGAATGTAGAACACAGAATTTAGAGTGTATAATACAGAATACTGAATATAAATTTTAGATTATACAATGTAGAACACAGAATATGGAATGTAGACTGCGGAATGCAGAATATAGATTATTGAATGTAGAATTATGAGCACAAAATATAGAATAGAGAATATAGAACCCAGAATTTAGAACACGGAATGTAGAACAAAGAATATAGAATATAGAATACAGAATACTTAATTTCGAATATAGAAAATAGAAAGTAGAAAACAGAATATGGAATGTAGAATACGGAATGCCTAATATTGAATACAGAATATAGAATGTAGAACACAGAATTTAGAATATGGAAAGCAGAATATAGAACCAAGAATTTAGAACATGTGATGCAGAACAAAGAATTTACAATATAAAATGCAGATTACTGAATATAGAATTTAGAATATAGAATGTAGAACAAAGAATACAGAAAATAGAATACAGAATATAGAACACAAAATTTAGAACATGGAATGCACAATACAGAATTTAGAATATAGAATACCAAATACTGAATATAGAATATGAATATACAATGTTGAACACAGAATTTAGAATAAAGAAAAAAGAATACTGAATATAGAATTTAGAGTATAGAATGTAGAACACAGTATAGAATATAGAATACGGAATACTGAATATAGAATTTAGAATATATAATGTAGAACACAGAATATAGAATATAGAATATGGAATGCAGAATATAGAATACAGAATATAGAATGTAGAACACAGAATATAGAATATAGAATAGAGTATATGGAAACCAAAATTTAGATCATGGAATGCAGAATACAGAATTTAGAATATAGAATACAGAATATTGGATATAGAATTTAGAATATAGAATTTAGAACACAGAATATGGAAAATAGAATACGGAATGCAGAATATTGTATGCAGAATATACAATGTAGAACACAGAATTTAGAATATGGAAACCAGAATATAGAACCCAGAATTAAGAACATGGAATTTAGAACACAGAATTTAGAATATAGAATACAGAATACTGAATTTCGAATTTAGAATATAGGATGTAGAACACAGAATATGGAATGAAGGATACGAAATGCAGAATATTGAATACAGAATATAGAATGTAGAACACAGTATATAGAATATAGATTAGAGAATATAGAAACCAGAATTTAGAACATGGAATGCAGAACACAGAATTTAGAATATAGAGTACAGAATAATTTATATACAATATAGAATATAAAATGTAGAACCCAGAATATAGAATGTTGACTACGGAATGCAGAATATAGTATATAGTATGTAGAATGATGAACACAAATTATAGGATATAGAATAGAGAATATAGAACTCAGAATTAAGAACATGGAATCTAGAACACAGAATTAAGAATATAGAATATAGAATACTGAATATAGAATTTAGAATATAGAATGTAGAACACAGAATATAGAGTATAGAATACAGAATATAGAACACAAAATTTAGAACATGGAATGCACAACACAGAATTTAGAATATAGAATACGGAATACTGAATATAGACTATGAATATACAATATATAACACACATTTTAGAATATAGCATACAGAATAATTAATATCGAATTTAGAATATAGAATGAAGAACACAGAATATAGAATGTAGAATACGGAATGTAGAATATTGGATACACAATATAGAATGAAGAACACAGGATTTAGATTATAGAGTTTAGAATACTCAATATATAATTTAGAATATAGAATGTAGAACAGAGAATATAGAAAATAGAATACAGAATATAGAACACAAAATTTAGAACATGGAATGCACAACACAGAATTTAGAATATAGAATACCGAATACTGAATATAGAATATGAATATAAAATGTAGAACACAGAATTTAGAATACAGAATACAGAATACTGAATATAGAATATGAATATACAATGTAGAAAAAGGAATATAGAATATAGAATACGGAATGCAGAATATAGAATACAGAAGATAGAATATAGAACACAGAATATAGAATATGGAAAACAGAATACAAAACCCAGAATTGAGAACATGGAATGAAGAACATAGAATTAAGAATATAGAAAACCGAATACTGAATATAGAATTTCAAATATAGAATGTTGAACACAGAATTTAGAATATAGAATAAAGAATACTGAATATTGAATTTAGAATGTAGAATGTAGAACACAGTATTTAGAATATAGATTAGAGAATATAGAACCCAGAATTTAGCACATGGAATGCAGAAGACAGAATTTCGAATATAGAATACAGAATACTGAATATAGAATTTAGAATATAGAATGTAGAACACAGAATATAGAATATAGACTACAGAATGCAGAATATAGTTTATAGAATATAGAACGATGAACACAAATTATAGAATATAGAATAGAGAATATAGAACTCAGAATTAAGAACATTGAATATAGAACACAGAATTTAGTATATAGAATACATAATACGGAATTTCGAATTTAGAATATAGAATGTAGAACACAGAATATGGAATGTAGAATACGGAATGCAGAATATTGAACACAGAATATTGAATTTAGAACACCGAATTTAAAATATGGGAAAAGGAATATATAACCAAGAATTTAGAACATGGAATGCAGAACACAGAATTTAGAATATAGAATAAAGATTACTGAATATAGAATTTAGAATATAGAATGTAGAACACAGAATATAGAATATAGAGTATAGAATACTGAATATAGAATTTAGAATATAGAATGTAGAACACAGAATATAGAATATAGAATACAGAATACTGAATATAGAATATGAATATAAAATGTAGAACACAGAATTTAGAATACAGAATACAGAATACTGAATATAGAATATGAATATACAATGTAGAACAAGGAATATAGAATATAGAATACGGAATGCAGAATATAGAATACAGAAGATAGAATATAGAACACAGAATATAGAATATGGAAAACAGAATACAAAACCCAGAATTGAGAACATGGAATGAAGAACATAGAATTTAGAATATAGAAAACCGAATACTGAATATAGAATTTCAAATATAGAATGTTGAACACAGAATTTAGAATATAGAATAAAGAATAATGAATATTGAATTTGGAATGTAGAATGTAGAACACAGTATTTAGAATATAGATTCGAGAATATAGAACCCAGAATTTAGCACATGGAATGCAGAAGTCAGAATACTGAATATAGAATTTAGAATAAAGTATGTAGAACACAGAATATAGAATATAGACAACGGAATGCAGAATATAGAATATAGAGTATAGAATGATGAACACAAATTATAGAATATAGAATAGAGAATATAGAACCCAAAATTAAGAACATGGAATATAGAACACACAATTTAGAATATAGAATACAGAATATTGAATTTCGAGTTTAGAATATAGAATGTAGAACATAGAATATGGAATGTAGAATACGGAATGCAGAATATTGAATACAGAATATAGAACATAGAACACAGTATAGAGAATATAGATTAAAGAATATAGAAACCAGAATTTAGAACAAGGAATGCAGAACACAGAATTTGCAATATAGAATAAAGATTACTGAATATAGAATTTAGAATATAGAATGCAGAACACAGAATTTAGAATATAGAATATAGAATACAGAATATAGAATTTAGAATATAGAATGAAGAACACAGAATATAGAATATAGAATAAAGAATATAGAACACAAAATTTTGAACACGGAATACACAACACAGAATTTAGAATATAGAATACCGAATACTGAATATAGAATATGAATATACAATATAGAACACAGAATTAAGAATAGAGAATACAGAATACTAAATATAGAATTTAGAATATACAATATAGAACACAGAATATAGAATATAGAATACGGAAAGCAGAATATAGAACACATAATATAGAACACGAAATTTAGAACATGGAATGCACAACACAGAATTTATAATATAGAATAAAGTATACTGTATATTGAATTTAGATTATAGAATGTAGAACACAGTATATAGAATACAGATTAGAGAATATAGAACCCAGAATTTAGAACTTGGAATGCAGAACACAGAATTTAGAAAATAAAATACAGAATACAGAATATAGAATTTAGAATATAGAATATAGAACACAGAGTATAGAATATAGAATACGGAATACTGAATATAGAATATAGAAAATAGAACGTAGAACACAAAATATAGAATATAGAATATGGAATGCAGAATTTAGAATACAGAATATAGAATGTAGAACACAGAATATAGAATATAGAATACGGAATGTAGAATATAGAATACAGAATATAGAATGTAGAACACTGAATATAGAACATTGAATATAGTATATGGAAACTGAAATTTAGTACATGGAATGCAGAATAAAGAATTTAGAATATAGAATACAGTATACTGAATATAGAATTTAGAATATAGTATTTAGAACACAGAATATGGAATGTAAAATACGGAATGCAGAATATTATATACAGAATATACAATGTGGAACACAGAATTTAGAATATGGAAAGCAGAATATAGAACACGGAATTAAAACATGGAATGTCGAAAACAGAATTTATTACATAGAATACAGTATACTGAATATCGAATTTAGAATATAGAATATAGAACACAGAATATGGAATGTAGAATACGGAATGCAGAATATTGAATACAGAATATAGAATGTAGAACTGAGAATTTAGAATATAGAGTATATAACACTGAATATAGAATTTAGAATATAGAATGTAGAACACAGAATATAGAGTATAGAATACAGAATATAGAACCCAAAATTTAGAACATGGAATGCAGAACAGAGGATTTAGAATATAGAATAACGAATACAAATATAGAATATTAATATACAATGTAAAACACAAAAGTTAGAATATAGAATACAGAATTCTGAATATACAATTTAGAATATACAATGTAGAACAAGGAATATAGAATATAGGATACGGAATGCAGAATATAGAATACGGAAGATTGAATATAGAACACAGAATATAGAATATGGAAAACAGAATACAAAACCGAGAATTGAGAACATGGAATGAAGAATATAGAATTTAGAATATAGAAAACCGAATACTGAATATAGAATTTCAAATATAGAATGTTGAACACAGAATTTAGAAAATAGAATACAGAATACAGGATATAGAATTTAGAATATAGAATATAGAACACAGAGTATAGAATATAGAATACGGAATACTGAATATAGAATATAGAAAATAGAATGTAGAACACAAAATATAGAATATAGAATATGGAATGCAGAATTTAGAATACAGAATGTAGAATGTAGAACACAGAATATAGACAATAGAATAGAGTATATGGAAGGCAAAATTTAGAACATGGAATGCAGAACACAGAATATAGAATATATAATACCGAATACTGAATATAAAATTTAGAATATAGAATTTAGAACACAGAATATGGAATGTAGAATACGGAATGCAGAATATTGTATACAGAATATAAAATGTAGAACACAGAATTTAGAATATGGATAGCAGAATATAGAACACGGAATTAAAACATGGAATATAGAAAACAGAATTTATTATATAGAATACAATACACTGAATATCGAATTTAGAATATAGAATATAGAACGCAGAATATGGAATGTAGAATACGGAATGCAGAATATTGAATACAGAATATAGAATGCAGAACACAGAATTTAAAATATGGAAAAAGGAATGTATAACCCAGAATTTAGAACATGGAATGCAGAACACAGAATTTAGAATATAGAATACAAAATACTGAATATAGAATTTAGAATATAGAATATATAACACAGAGTATAGAATATAGAATACGGAATACTGAATATAGAATATAGAATATTGAATGTAGAACACAGAATATAGAATATAGAATATGGAATGTAGAATTTAGAAAACAGAATATAGAATGTAGAACACAGAATATAGAATATAGAATAGAGTATATGGAACGCAAAATTTAGAACATGGAATGCAGAACACACAAAATAGAATATAGAATACAGAATACTGAATATAGAATTTAGAATATTGAATGTAGAACACAGAATATCGAGTATAGAATACAGAATATAGAACCCAAAATTTAGAATATGGAATGCAGAACAGAGGATTTAGAATATAGAATACCGAATACGAATATAGAATATTAATATACAATGTAAAACACAAAATATAGAATATAGAATACAGAATACTGAATATACAATTTACAATATACAATGTAGATCAAGGATTATAGAATATAGAATACGGAATGCAGA
The DNA here is from genome assembly GCF_048564905.1 of Vicugna pacos. NCBI lineage: Eukaryota > Metazoa > Chordata > Mammalia > Artiodactyla > Camelidae > Vicugna > Vicugna pacos. The sequence goes on from NW_027328737.1 coordinate 5,537,852, forward strand.
ATATAGAATACAGAAGATAGAATATAGAACACAGAATATAGAATATGGAAAACAGAATACAAAACCCAGAATTGAGAACATAGAATGAAGAACATAGAATTTAGAATATAGAAAACCGAATACTGAATATAGAAATTCAAATATAGAATGTTGAACACAGAATTTAGAATATAGAATAAAGAATACTGAATATTGAATTTAGAACGTAGAATGTAGAACACAGTATTTAGAATATAGATTAGAGAATATAGAACCCAGAATTTAGCCCATGGAATGCAGAAGACAGAATTTCGAATATAGAATACAGAATACTGAATATAGAATTAAGAATATATAATGTAGAACACAGAATATAGAATATAGACTACAGAATGCAGAATATAGTTTACAGAATATTGAACGATGAACACAATTTATAGAATATAGAATAGAGAATATAGAACCCAGAATTAAGAACATGGAATATAGAACACAGAATTTAGTATATAGAATACATAATACGGAATTTCGAATTTAGAATATAGAATGTAGAACACAGAATATGGAATGTAGAATACGGAATGCAGAATATTGAACACAGAATATTGAATTTAGAACACCGAATTTAAAATATGGGAAAGGAATATATAACCAAGAATTTAGAACATGGAATGCAGAACACAGAATTTAGAATATAGAATACAGATTACTGAATATAGAATTTAGAATATAGAATGTAGAACACAGAATATAGAATATAGAGTATAGAATACTGAATATAGAATTTAGAATATAGAATGTAGAACACAGAATATAGAATGTAGAATAGAGTATATGGAACGCAAAATTTAGAACATGGAATGCAGAACACACAATATAGAATATAGAATACCGAATACTGAATATAGAATATGAATATAAAATGTAGAACACAGAATTTAGAATACAGAATACAGAATACTGAATATAGAATATGAATATACAATGTAGAACAAGGAATATAGAATATAGAATACGGAATGCAGAATATAGAATACAGAAGATAGAATATAGAACACCGAATATAGAATATGGAAAACAGAATACAAAACCCAGAATTGAGAACATGGAATGAAGAACATAGAATTTAGAATATACAAAACCGAATACTGAATATAGAATTTCAAATATAGAATGTTGAACACAGAATTTAGAATATAGAATAAAGAATACTGAATAATGAATTTAGAATGTAGAATGTAGAACAAAGTATTTAGAATATAGATTCGAGAATAGAAAACCCAGAAATTAGCACATGGAATGCAGAAGACAGAATACTGAATATAGAATTTAGAATAAAGAATGTAGAACACAGAATATAGAATATAGACTACGGAATGCAGAATATAGAATATAGAGTATAGAACGATGAACACAAATTACAGAATATAGAATATAGAATATAGAACCCAAAATTAAGAACATGGAATGTAGAACACACAATTTAGAATATAGAATACAGAATATTGAATTTCGAGTTTAGAATATAGAATGTAGAACATAGAATATGGAATGTAGAATACGGAATGCAGAATATTGAATACAGAATATAGAACGTAGAACCTAGTATAGAGAATATAGATTAAAGAATATAGAAACCAGAATTTAGAACATGGAATGCAGAAGACAGAATTTAAAATATAGAATAAACATTACTGAAAATACAATTTAGAATATAGAATGCAGAACACAAAATATAGAATATAGAATATAGAATACAGAATATAGAATTTAGAATATAGAATGTAGAACACAGAATATAGAATATAAAATAAAGAATATGGAACACAAAATTTAGAACATTGAATACACAACACAGAATTTAGAATATAGAATACCGAATACTGAATATAGAATATGAATATTAAATTTAGAAAACAGAATTTAGAATACAGAATACAGAATAGTGAATATAGAATTTAGAAAATACAATGTAGAACAGAGAATATGAAATATAGAATACGGAATTCAGAATATAGAATACGGAATATACAACACAAAATTTAGAACATGGAATGCACAACACAGAATTTAGAATATAGAATACCGAATACTGAATATAGAATATGAATATACAATGTTGAACACAGAATTTAGAATATAGAATAAAGAACACTGAATATAGAATTAAGAATATAGAATGTAGAACACAGTATAAAATATAGAATACGGAATACAGAATAAAGAATTTAGAATATAGAATGTAGAACACAGAATATAGAATAGAGTATATGGAACCCAAAATTTAGAACATGGAATGCAGAACACAGAATTTAGAATATAGAATACAGAATACTGAATATAGAGTTTAGAATATGGAATGTGGAACACAGAATATAGAATATAGAATACGGAATGCAGAATATAGAATACAGAATATAGAATTTAGAACACAGAATATAGAACATAGAATAAAGTATATGGAACACAATATTTAGAACATGCAATGCAGAACACAGAATGTAGAATATAGAATACAGAATACTGAATATAGAATTTAGTATATAGGATGCAGAAGACAGGATTTAGAATGTAGTATGCAGAATACTGAGTATAGAATTTAGAACATTGAAGGCAGAACACATAATTTAGATTATAGGATGCAGAATACTTTATATAGAATTTAGAATATAGAATGCATAACACAGAATATAGAATATTGAAAAAGGAATGGGGAATATAGAATATAGAATATAGAATGAAGAACACAATATATAGAATACAGAATAGAGAATATAGAACCCAGAATTGAGAAATGGAATGCAGAACAGAGAATTTAGAATATAGAATACAGAATACTGAAAAAATATTTTAAAATATAGAATGTAGTACAAAGAATATAGAATATAGAATAGGGAATGCAGAATATAGTATGTAGAATATAGAATGAAGAACAAAAACATAGAATATAGAATAGTGAATATAGAACCCAGAAATTAGAACACGGTATGCAGAACACAGAATTTAGAATATAGAACACAGAATACGTAATATAAAATTTAGAATATAGAATGTAGAACACAGAGTATAAAATATCGAATACGGAATACTGAATGTAGAATTTAGAATATAGAATGTAGAACACAGAATATAGAATACGGAATGCAGAATATACAATACAGAATATAGAATGCAGACCACAGAATATAGAATATGGAAAACAGAATACAGACTCAAAATTTAGAACATGGAATGCAGAGCACAGAATTTAGAATATAGTATACAGAATACTCAATATAGAAATAAGAACATTGAAGGCAGAACATAGAGTTTAGAATATAGAATTCAGAATCATGTATATAGAATTCAGAATATCGAATTAATGACACAGAATATAGAATATAAATTACGGAATCGAGAATATAGGAGGTTGAATATAGAATGAAGAACACAAAATATAGAATATAGAATTCAGAATATAAAACCAGAATTTAGAAATGGAATACAGAACAGAGAATTTAGAATATAGAATACAGAACACTGAATAAAGTTTTTAGAATATAGAATGTAGAACACAGAATATAGAATATAAAATAGGGAATGCAGAATATACTTTGTAGAATATAGAATGTAGAACACAAATTTAGAATATATAATTGTGAATATAGAACCCAGTACTAAGAAAACGGATAGCAGAACATAGAATTTAGAATATAGAAAACAGAATACTTAATATAAAATTTAGAATACAGAATGTTGAACACAAAGTATAGAATATAGAATAAGGAATACGGAATATAGAATTAAGAATATAGAATTTAGAACAGAAAATAGAATATGGAATACGGAATGCAGAATATAGAATACAAAATATAGAAGGTAGAACACAGAATATAGAATATAGAATAGAGTATATGGAATCAAAAATTTAGAACATGGAATTCAGAACACAGAATATGGAATATAGAATACGGAATGCAGAATATTGTATACAGAATATACAATGAAGAACACAGAATTTAGAATATGGAAACCAGAATATAGAACCCAGAATTAAGAACATGGAATGTAGAACACAGAATTTAGAATATAGAATACATAATACTGAATTTCCAATTTAGAATATAGAATGTAGAACACAGAATATGGAATGAAGGATACGAAATGCAGAATATTGAATACAGAATATAGAATGTAGAACACAGTATATAGAATATAGATTAGAGAATATAGAAACCAGAATGTAGATCATGGAATGCAGAACACAGAATTTAGAATATAGAATACAGAATAATTTATATACAATTTAGAATATAAAATGTAGAACACAGAATATAGAATGTAGACTACGGAATGCAGAATATAGGATATAGTATATAGAATGATGAACACAAATTATAGGATATAGAATAGATAATATAGAACTCAGAATTAAGAACATGGGATCTAGAACACAGAATTAAGGATATAGAATATAGAATACTGAATATAGAATTTAGAATATAGAATGTAGAACACAGAATATAGAGTATAGAATACAGAATATAGAACACAAAATTTAGAACATGGAATGCACAACACAGAATTAATAATATAGAATACCGAATACTGAATATGGAATATGAATATAAAACGTAGATCACAGAATTTAGAATACAGAATACAGAATACTGAATATAGAATATGAATATACAATGTAGAACCCAGAATTTAGAATATGGAAAGCAGAATATAGAACACGGAATTAAAACATGGAATGTAGAAAACAGAATTTATTATATAGAATACAGTATACTGAATATCAAATTTAGAATATAGAATGTAGAACACAGAATATGGAATGTAGAATACGGAATGCAGAATATTGAATACAGAATATAGAATTTAGAACACAGAATTTAGAATATAGTTTATATAATACTGAATATAGAATTTAGAATATAGAATGTAGAACACAGAATATAGAGTGTAGAATACAGAATATAGAACCCAAAATTTAGAACATGGAATGCAGAACAGAGGATTTAGAATATAGAATACCGAATAAAAATATAGAATAAGAATATACAATGTAGAACACAGAATTTAGAATATCGAATACAGAATACTGAATATACAATTTTGAATATACACTGTAGAACAATGAATATAGAATGTAGAGTACGGAATGCAGAATATAGAATACAGAAGTTAGAATATAGAACACAGAATATAGAATATGGAAAACAGAATACAAAACCCAGAATTGAGAACATGGAATGAAGAACATAGAATTTAGAATATAGAAAACAGAATACTGAATATAGAATTTCAAATATAGAATGTTGAACACAGAATATAGAATATAGAATAAAGAATACTGAATATTGAATTTAGAATGTAGAATATAGAACACAGTATTTAGAATATAGATTAGAGAATATAGAAACCAGAATTTAGCACATGGAATGCAGAAGATAGAATTTAGAATATAGAATACGGAATACTGAATATAGAATTTAGAATATAGAATTTAGAACACAGAATATGGAATGTAGAATATGGAATGCAAAATATTGTATTCAGAATATACAATGTAGAACACAGAATTAAGAATATGGAAAGCAGAATATAGAACACGGAATTAAAACATGGAATGTAGAAAACAGAGTTTATTATATAGAATACAGTATACTGAATATCGAATTTAGAATATAGAATGTAGAACACAGAATATGGAATGTAGAATACGGAATGCAGAATATTGAATACAGAATATAGAATGTAGAACACAGAATTTAGAATATGGAAAACAGAATACAGAACCCAAAATTTAGATCATGGAATGTAGAACACAGAATTTAGAGTGTATAATACAGAATACTGAATATAAATTTTAGATTATACAATGTAGAACACAGAATATGGAATGTAGACTGCGGAATGCAGAATATAGATTATTGAATGTAGAATTATGAGCACAAAATATAGAATAGAGAATATAGAACCCAGAATTTAGAACACGGAATGTAGAACAAAGAATATAGAATATAGAATACAGAATACTTAATTTCGAATATAGAAAATAGAAAGTAGAAAACAGAATATGGAATGTAGAATACGGAATGCCTAATATTGAATACAGAATATAGAATGTAGAACACAGAATTTAGAATATGGAAAGCAGAATATAGAACCAAGAATTTAGAACATGTGATGCAGAACAAAGAATTTACAATATAAAATGCAGATTACTGAATATAGAATTTAGAATATAGAATGTAGAACAAAGAATACAGAAAATAGAATACAGAATATAGAACACAAAATTTAGAACATGGAATGCACAATACAGAATTTAGAATATAGAATACCAAATACTGAATATAGAATATGAATATACAATGTTGAACACAGAATTTAGAATAAAGAAAAAAGAATACTGAATATAGAATTTAGAGTATAGAATGTAGAACACAGTATAGAATATAGAATACGGAATACTGAATATAGAATTTAGAATATATAATGTAGAACACAGAATATAGAATATAGAATATGGAATGCAGAATATAGAATACAGAATATAGAATGTAGAACACAGAATATAGAATATAGAATAGAGTATATGGAAACCAAAATTTAGATCATGGAATGCAGAATACAGAATTTAGAATATAGAATACAGAATATTGGATATAGAATTTAGAATATAGAATTTAGAACACAGAATATGGAAAATAGAATACGGAATGCAGAATATTGTATGCAGAATATACAATGTAGAACACAGAATTTAGAATATGGAAACCAGAATATAGAACCCAGAATTAAGAACATGGAATGTAGAACACAGAATTTAGAATATAGAATACAGAATACTGAATTTCGAATTTAGAATATAGGATGTAGAACACAGAATATGGAATGAAGGATACGAAATGCAGAATATTGAATACAGAATATAGAATGTAGAACACAGTATATAGAATATAGATTAGAGAATATAGAAACCAGAATTTAGAACATGGAATGCAGAACACAGAATTTAGAATATAGAGTACAGAATAATTTATATACAATATAGAATATAAAATGTAGAACCCAGAATATAGAATGTTGACTACGGAATGCAGAATATAGGATATAGTATGTAGAATGATGAACACAAATTATAGGATATAGAATAGAGAATATAGAACTCAGAATTAAGAACATGGAATCTAGAACACAGAATTAAGAATATAGAATATAGAATACTGAATATAGAATTTAGAATATAGAATGTAGAACACAGAATATAGAGTATAGAATACAGAATATAGAACACAAAATTTAGAACATGGAATGCACAACACAGAATTTAGAATATAGAATACGGAATACTGAATATAGACTATGAATATACAATATATAACACACATTTTAGAATATAGTATACAGAATAATTAATATCGAATTTAGAATATAGAATGAAGAACACAGAATATAGAATGTAGAATACGGAATGTAGAATATTGGATACACAATATAGAATGAAGAACACAGGATTTAGATTATAGAGTTTAGAATACTCAATATATAATTTAGAATATAGAATGTAGAACAGAGAATATAGAAAATAGAATACAGAATATAGAACACAAAATTTAGAACATGGAATGCACAACACAGAATTTAGAATATAGAATACCGAATACTGAATATAGAATATGAATATAAAATGTAGAACACAGAATTTAGAATACAGAATACAGAATACTGAATATAGAATATGAATATACAATGTAGAAAAAGGAATATAGAATATAGAATACGGAATGCAGAATATAGAATACAGAAGACAGAATATAGAACACAGAATATAGAATATGGAAAACAGAATACAAAACCCAGAATTGAGAACATGGAATGAAGAACATAGAATTAAGAATATAGAAAACCGAATACTGAATATAGAATTTCAAATATAGAATGTTGAACACAGAATTTAGAATATAGAATAAAGAATACTGAATATTGAATTTAGAATGTAGAATGTAGAACACAGTATTTAGAATATAGATTAGAGAATATAGAACCCAGAATTTAGCACATGGAATGCAGAAGACAGAATTTCGAATATAGAATACAGAATACTGAATATAGAATTTAGAATATAGAATGTAGAACACAGAATATAGAATATAGACTACAGAATGCAGAATATAGTTTATAGAATATAGAACGATGAACACAAATTATAGAATATAGAATAGAGAATATAGAACTCAGAATTAAGAACATTGAATATAGAACACAGAATTTAGTATATAGAATACATAATACGGAATTTCGAATTTAGAATATAGAATGTAGAACACAGAATATGGAATGTAGAATACGGAATGCAGAATATTGAACACAGAATATTGAATTTAGAACACCGAATTTAAAATATGGGAAAAGGAATATATAACTAAGAATTTAGAACATGGAATGCAGAACACAGAATTTAGAATATAGAATAAAGATTACTGAATATAGAATTTAGAATATAGAATGTAGAACACAGAATATAGAATATAGAGTATAGAATACTGAATATAGAATTTAGAATATAGAATGTAGAACACAGAATATAGAATATAGAATACAGAATACTGAATATAGAATATGAATATAAAATGTAGAACAGAGAATTTAGAATACAGAATACAGAATACTGAATATAGAATATGAATATACAATGTAGAACAAGGAATATAGAATATAGAATACGGAATGCAGAATATAGAATACAGAAGATAGAATATAGAACACAGAATATAGAATATGGAAAACAGAATACAAAACCCAGAATTGAGAACATGGAATGAAGAACATAGAATTTAGAATATAGAAAACCGAATACTGAATATAGAATTTCAAATATAGAATGTTGAACACAGAATTTAGAATATAGAATAAAGAATAATGAATATTGAATTTGGAATGTAGAATGTAGAACACAGTATTTAGAATATAGATTCGAGAATATAGAACCCAGAATTTAGCACATGGAATGCAGAAGTCAGAATACTGAATATAGAATTTAGAATAAAGTATGTAGAACACAGAATATAGAATATAGACAACGGAATGCAGAATATAGAATATAGAGTATAGAATGATGAACACAAATTATAGAATATAGAATAGAGAATATAGAACCCAAAATTAAGAACATGGAATATAGAACACACAATTTAGAATATAGAATACAGAATATTGAATTTCGAGTTTAGAATATAGAATGTAGAACATAGAATATGGAATGTAGAATACGGAATGCAGAATATTGAATACAGAATATAGAACATAGAACACAGTATAGAGAATATAGATTAAAGAATATAGAAACCAGAATTTAGAACAAGGAATGCAGAACACAGAATTTGCAATATAGAATAAAGATTACTGAATATAGAATTTAGAATATAGAATGCAGAACACAGAATTTAGAATATAGAATATAGAATACAGAATATAGAATTTAGAATATAGAATGAAGAACACAGAATATAGAATATAGAATAAAGAATATAGAACACAAAATTTTGAACACGGAATACACAACACAGAATTTAGAATATAGAATACCGAATACTGAATATAGAATATGAATATACAATATAGAACACAGAATTAAGAATAGAGAATACAGAATACTAAATATAGAATTTAGAATATACAATATAGAACACAGAATATAGAATATAGAATACCGAAAGCAGAATATAGAACACATAATATAGAACACGAAATTTAGAACATGGAATGCACAACACAGAATTTATAATATAGAATAAAGTATACTGTATATTGAATTTAGATTATAGAATGTAGAACACAGTATATAGAATACAGATTAGAGAATATAGAACCCAGAATTTAGAACTTGGAATGCAGAACACAGAATTTAGAAAATAAAATACAGAATACAGAATATAGAATTTAGAATATAGAATATAGAACACAGAGTATAGAATATAGAATACGGAATACTGAATATAGAATATAGAAAATAGAACGTAGAACACAAAATATAGAATATAGAATATGGAATGCAGAATTTAGAATACAGAATATAGAATGTAGAACACAGAATATAGAATATAGAATACGGAATGTAGAATATAGAATACAGAATATAGAATGTAGAACACTGAATATAGAACATTGAATATAGTATATGGAAACTGAAATTTAGTACATGGAATGCAGAATAAAGAATTTAGAATATAGAATACAGTATACTGAATATAGAATTTAGAATATAGTATTTAGAACACAGAATATGGAATGTAAAATACGGAATGCAGAATATTATATACAGAATATACAATGTGGAACACAGAATTTAGAATATGGAAAGCAGAATATAGAACACGGAATTAAAACATGGAATGTAGAAAACAGAATTTATTACATAGAATACAGTATACTGAATATCGAATTTAGAATATAGAATATAGAACACAGAATATGGAATGTAGAATACGGAATGCAGAATATTGAATACAGAATATAGAATGTAGAACTGAGAATTTAGAATATAGAGTATATAACACTGAATATAGAATTTAGAATATAGAATGTAGAACACAGAATATAGAGTATAGAATACAGAATATAGAACCCAAAATTTAGAACATGGAATGCAGAACAGAGGATTTAGAATATAGAATAACGAATACAAATATAGAATATTAATATACAATGTAAAACACAAAAGTTAGAATATAGAATACAGAATTCTGAATATACAATTTAGAATATACAATGTAGAACAAGGAATATAGAATATAGGATACGGAATGCAGAATATAGAATACGGAAGATTGAATATAGAACACAGAATATAGAATATGGAAAACAGAATACAAAACCGAGAATTGAGAACATGGAATGAAGAATATAGAATTTAGAATATAGAAAACCGAATACTGAATATAGAATTTCAAATATAGAATGTTGAACACAGAATTTAGAAAATAGAATACAGAATACAGGATATAGAATTTAGAATATAGAATATAGAACACAGAGTATAGAATATAGAATACGGAATACTGAATATAGAATATAGAAAATAGAATGTAGAACACAAAATATAGAATATAGAATATGGAATGCAGAATTTAGAATACAGAATGTAGAATGTAGAACACAGAATATAGACAATAGAATAGAGTATATGGAAGGCAAAATTTAGAACATGGAATGCAGAACACAGAATATAGAATATATAATACCGAATACTGAATATAAAATTTAGAATATAGAATTTAGAACACAGAATATGGAATGTAGAATACGGAATGCAGAATATTGTATACAGAATATAAAATGTAGAACACAGAATTTAGAATATGGATAGCAGAATATAGAACACGGAATTAAAACATGGAATATAGAAAACAGAATTTATTATATAGAATACAATACACTGAATATCGAATTTAGAATATAGAATATAGAACGCAGAATATGGAATGTAGAATACGGAATGCAGAATATTGAATACAGAATATAGAATGCAGAACACAGAATTTAAAATATGGAAAAAGGAATGTATAACCCAGAATTTAGAACATGGAATGCAGAACACAGAATTTAGAATATAGAATACAAAATACTGAATATAGAATTTAGAATATAGAATATATAACACAGAGTATAGAATATAGAATACGGAATACTGAATATAGAATATAGAATATTGAATGTAGAACACAGAATATAGAATATAGAATATGGAATGTAGAATTTAGAAAACAGAATATAGAATGTAGAACACAGAATATAGAATATAGAATAGAGTATATGGAACGCAAAATTTAGAACATGGAATGCAGAACACACAAAATAGAATATAGAATACAGAATACTGAATATAGAATTTAGAATATTGAATGTAGAACACAGAATATCGAGTATAGAATACAGAATATAGAACCCAAAATTTAGAATATGGAATGCAGAACAGAGGATTTAGAATATAGAATACCGAATACGAATATAGAATATTAATATACAATGTAAAACACAAAATATAGAATATAGAATACAGAATACTGAATATACAATTTACAATATACAATGTAGATCAAGGATTATAGAATATAGAATACGGAATGCAGAATATAGAATACAGAAGATAGAATATAGAACACAGAATATAGAATATGGAAAACAGAATACAAAACCCAGAATTGAGAACATAGAATGAAGAACATAGAATTTAGAATATAGAAAACCGAATACTGAATATAGAAATTCAAATATAGAATGTTGAACACAGAATTTAGAATATAGAATAAAGAATACTGAATATTGAATTTAGAACGTAGAATGTAGAACACAGTATTTAGAATATAGATTCGAGAATATAGAACCCAGAATTTAGCACATGGAATGCAGAAGACAGAATTTCGAATATAGAATACAGAATACTGAATATAGAATTAAGAATATATAATGTAGAACACAGAATATAGAATATAGACTACAGAATGCAGAATATAGTTTACAGAATATTGAACGATGAACACAATTTATAGAATATAGAATAGAGAATATAGAACCCAGAATTAAGAACATGGAATATAGAACACAGAATTTAGTATATAGAATACATAATACGGAATTTCGAATTTAGAATATAGAATGTAGAACACAGAATATGGAATGTAGAATACGGAATGCAGAATATTGAACACAGAATATTGAATTTAGAACACCGAATTTAAAATATGGGAAAAGGAATATATAACCAAGAATTTAGAACATGGAATGCAGAACACAGAATTTAGAATATAGAATACAGATTACTGAATATAGAATTTAGAATATAGAATGTAGAACACAGAATATAGAATATAGAGTATAGAATACTGAATATAGAATTTAGAATATAGAATGTAGAACACAGAATATAGAATGTAGAATAGAGTATATGGAACGCAAAATTTAGAACATGGAATGCAGAACACACAATATAGAATATAGAATACCGAATACTGAATATAGAATATGAATATAAAATGTAGAACACAGAATTTAGAATACAGAATACAGAATAATGATTATAGAATATGAATATACAATGTAGAACAAGGAATATAGAATATAGAATACGGAATGCAGAATATAGAATACAGAAGATAGAATATAGAACACCGAATATAGAATATGGAAAACAGAATACAAAACCCAGAATTGAGAACATGGAATGAAGAACATAGAATTTAGAATATACAAAACCGAATACTGAATATAGAATTTCAAATATAGAATGTTGAACACAGAATTTAGAATATAGAATAAAGAATACTGAATAATGAATTTAGAATGTAGAATGTAGAACAAAGTATTTAGAATATAGATTCGAGAATAGAAAACCCAGAATTTAGCACATGGAATGCAGAAGACAGAATACTGAATATAGAATTTAGAATAAAGAATGTAGAACACAGAATATAGAATATAGACTACGGAATGCAGAATATAGAATATAGAGTATAGAACGATGAACACAAATTACAGAATATAGAATATAGAATATAGAACCCAAAATTAAGAACATGGAATGTAGAACACACAATTTAGAATATAGAATACAGAATATTGAATTTCGAGTTTAGAATATAGAATGAAGAACATAGAATAAGGAATGTAGAATACGGAATGCAGAATATTGGATACAGAATATAGAACATAGAACACAGTATAGAGAATATAGATTAAAGAATATAGAAACCAGAATTTAGAACAAGGAATGCAGAACACAGAATTTACAATATAGAATAAAGATTACTGAATATAGAATTTAGAATATAGAATGCAGAACACAGAATTTAGAATATAGAATATAGAATACAGAATATAGAATATAGAATATAGAATGAAGAACACAGAATATAGAATATAGAATAAAGAATATAGAACACAAAATTTAGAACACGGAATACACAACACAGAATTTAGAATATAGAATACCGAATACTGAATATAGAATATGAATATACAATGTAGAACACAGAATTAAGAATAGAGAATACAGAATACTTAATATAGAATTTAGAATATACAATGTAGAACACAGAATATAGAATATAGAATACGGAATGCAGAATATAGAATACAGAAGATAGAATACAGAACACAGAATATAGAATATGGAAAACAGAATACAAAACCCAGAATTGAGAACATGGAATGAAGAACATAGAATTAAGAATATAGAAAACCGAATACTGAATATAGAATTTCAAATATAGAATGTTGAACACAGAATTTAGAATATAGAATAAAGAATACTGAATATTGAATTTAGAATGTAGAATGTAGAACACAGTATTTAGAATATAGATTAGAGAATATAGAACCCAGAATTTAGCACATGGAATGCAGAAGACAGAATTTCGAATATAGAATACAGAATACTGAATATAGAATTTAGAATATAGAATGTAGAACACAGAATATAGAATATAGACTACAGAATGCAGAATATAGTTTATAGAATATAGAACGATGAACACAAATTATAGAATATAGAATAGAGAATATAGAACTCAGAATTAAGAACATTGAATATAGAACACAGAATTTAGTATATAGAATACATAATACGGAATTTCGAATTTAGAATATAGAATGTAGAACACAGAATATGGAATGTAGAATACGGAATGCAGAATATTGAACACAGAATATTGAATTTAGAACACAGAATTTAAAATATGGGAAAAGGAATATATAACCAAGAATTTAGAACATGGAATGCAGAACACAGAATTTAGAATATAGAATAAAGATTACTGAATATAGAATTTAGAATATAGAATGTAGAACACAGAATAAAGAATATAGAGTATAGAATACTGAATATAGAATTTAGAATATAGAATGTAGAACACAGAATATAGAATATAGAATACATAATACTGAATACAGAATATGAATATAAAATGTAGAACACAGAATTTAGAATACAGAATACAGAATACTGAATATAGAATATGAATATACAATGTAGAACAAGGAATATAGAATATAGAATACGGAATGCAGAATATAGAATACAGAAGATAGAATATAGAACACAGAATATAGAATATGGAAAACAGAATACAAAACCCAGAATTGAGAACATGGAATGAAGAACATAGAATTTAGAATATAGAAAACCGAATACTGAATATAGAATTTCAAATATAGAATGTTGAACACAGAATTTAGAATATAGAATAAAGAATAATGAATATTGAATTTGGAATGTAGAATGTAGAACACAGTATTTAGAATATAGATTCGAGAATATAGAACCCAGAATTTAGCACATGGAATGCAGAAGTCAGAATACTGAATATAGAATTTAGAATAAAGAATGTAGAACACAGAATATAGAATATAGACAACGGAATGCAGAATATAGAATATAGAGTATAGAATGATGAACACAAATTATAGAATATAGAATAGAGAATATAGAACCCAAAATTAAGAACATGGAATATAGAACACACAATTTAGAATATAGAATACAGAATATTGAATTTCGAGTTTAGAATATAGAATGTAGAACATAGAATATGGAATGTAGAATACGGAATGCAGAATATTGAATACAGAATATAGAACATAGAACACAGTATAGAGAATATAGATTAAAGAATATAGAAACCAGAATTTAGAACAAGGAATGCAGAACACAGAATTTGCAATATAGAATAAAGATTACTGAATATAGAATTTAGAATATAGAATGCAGAACACAGAATTTAGAATATAGAATATAGAATACAGAATATAGAATTTAGAATATAGAATGAAGAACACAGAATATAGAATATAGAATAAAGAATATAGAACACAAAATTTTGAACACGGAATACACAACACAGAATTTAGAATATAGAATACCGAATACTGAATATAGAATATGAATATACAATATAGAACACAGAATTAAGAATAGAGAATACAGAATACTAAATATAGAATTTAGAATATACAATATAGAACACAGAATATAGAATATAGAATACGGAAAGCAGAATATAGAACACATAATATAGAACACGAAATTTAGAACATGGAATGCACAACACAGAATTTATAATATAGAATAAAGTATACTGTATATTGAATTTAGATTATAGAATGTAGAACACAGTATATAGAATACAGATTAGAGAATATAGAACCCAGAATTTAGAACTTGGAATGCAGAACACAGAATTTAGAAAATAAAATACAGAATACAGAATATAGAATTTAGAATATAGAATATAGAACACAGAGTATAGAATATAGAATACGGAATACTGAATATAGAATATAGAAAATAGAACGTAGAACACAAAATATAGAATATAGAATATGGAATGCAGAATTTAGAATACAGAATATAGAATGTAGAACACAGAATATAGAATATAGAATACGGAATGTAGAATATAGAATACAGAATATAGAATGTAGAACACTGAATATAGAACATTGAATATAGTATATGGAAACTGAAATTTAGTACATGGAATGCAGAATAAAGAATTTAGAATATAGAATACAGTATACTGAATATAGAATTTAGAATATAGTATTTAGAACACAGAATATGGAATGTAAAATACGGAATGCAGAATATTATATACAGAATATACAATGTGGAACACAGAATTTAGAATATGGAAAGCAGAATATAGAACACGAAATTAAAACATGGAATGTAGAAAACAGAATTTATTACATTGAATACAGTATACTGAATATCGAATTTAGAATATAGAATATAGAACACAGAATATGGAATGTAGAATACGGAATGCAGAATATTGAATACAGAATATAGAATGTAGAACTGAGAATTTATAATATAGTGTATATAACACTGAATATAGAATTTAGAATATAGAATGTAGAACACAGAATATAGAGTATAGAATACAGAATATAGAACCCAAAATTTAGAACATGGAATGCAGAACAGAGGATTTAGAATATAGAATAACGAATACAAATATAGAATATTAATATACAATGTAAAACACAAAAGTTAGAATATAGAATACAGAATTCTGAATAAACAATTTAGAATATACAATGTAGAACAAGGAATATAGAATATAGGATACGGAATGCAGAATATAGAATACGGAAGATTGAATATAGAACACAGAATATAGAATATGGAAAACAGAATACAAAACCGAGAATTGAGAACATGGAATGAAGAATATAGAATTTAGAATATAGAAAACCGAATACTGAATATAGAATTTCAAATATAGAATGTTGAACACAGAATTTAGAAAATAGAATACAGAATACAGAATATAGAATTTAGAATATAGAATATAGAACACAGAGTATAGAATATAGAATACGGAATACTGAATATAGAATATAGAAAATAGAATGTAGAACACAAAATATAGAATATAGAATATGGAATGCAGAATTTAGAATACAGAATATAGAATGTAGAACACAGAATATAGACAATAGAATAGAGTATATGGAAGGCAAAATTTAGAACATGGAATGCAGAACACAGAATATAGAATATATAATACCGAATACTGAATATAAAATTTAGAATATAGAATTTAGAACACAGAATATGGAATGTAGAATACGGAATGCAGAATATTGTATACAGAATATAAAATGTAGAACACAGAATTTAGAATATGGATAGCAGAATATAGAACACGGAATTAAAACATGGAATATAGAAAACAGAATTTATTATATAGAATACAGTACACTGAATATCGAATTTAGAATATAGAATATAGAACGCAGAATTTGGAATGTAGAATACGGAATGCAGAATATTGAATACAGAATATAGAATGCAGAACACAGAATTTAAAATATGGAAAAAGGAATGTATAACCCAGAATTTAGAACATGGAATGCAGAACACAGAATTTAGAATATAGAATACAAAATACTGAATATAGAATTTAGAATATAGAATATATAACACAGAGTATAGAATATAGAATACGGAATACTGAATATAGAATATAGAATATTGAATGTAGAACACAGAATATAGAATATAGAATATGGAATGTAGAATTTAGAAAACAGAATATAGAATGTAGAACACAGAATATAGAATATAGAATAGAGTATATGGAACGCAAAATTTAGAACATGGAATGCAGAACACACAAAATAGAATATAGAATACAGAATACTGAATATAGAATTTAGAATATTGAATGTAGAACACAGAATATCGAGTATAGAATACAGAATATAGAACCCAAAATTTAGAATATGGAATGCAGAACAGAGGATTTAGAATATAGAATACCGAATACGAATATAGAATATTAATATACAATGTAAAACACAAAATATAGAATATAGAATACAGAATACTGAATATACAATTTACAATATACAATGTAGATCAAGGATTATAGAATATAGAATACGGAATGCAGAATATAGAATACAGAAGATAGAATATAGAACACAGAATATAGAATATGGAAAACAGAATACAAAACCCAGAATTGAGAACATAGAATGAAGAACATAGAATTTAGAATATAGAAAACCGAATACTGAATATAGAAATTCAAATATAGAATGTTGAACACAGAATTTAGAATATAGAATAAAGAATACTGAATATTGAATTTAGAACGTAGAATGTAGAACACAGTATTTAGAATATAGATTACAGAATATAGAACCCAGAATTTAGCACATGGAATGCAGAAGACAGAATTTCGAATATAGAATACAGAATACTGAATATAGAATTAAGAATATATAATGTAGAACACAGAATATAGAATATAGACTACAGAATGCAGAATATAGTTTACAGAATATAGAACGATGAACACAATTTTTAGAATATAGAATAGAGAATATAGAACCCAGAATTAAGAACATGGAATATAGAACACAGAATTTAGTATATAGAATACATAATACGGAATTTCGAATTTAGAATATAGAATGTAGAACACAGAATATGGAATGTAGAATACGGAATGCAGAATATTGAACACAGAATATTGAATTTAGAACACCGAATTTAAAATATGGGAAAAGGAATATATAACCAAGAATTTAGAACATGGAATGCAGAACACAGAATTTAGAATATAGAATACAGATTACTGAATATAGAATTTAGAATATAGAATGTAGAACACAGAATATAGAATATAGAGTATAGAATACTGAATATAGAATTTAGAATATAGAATGTAGAACACAGAATATAGAATGTAGAATAGAGTATATGGAACGCAAAATTTAGAACATGGAATGCAGAACACACAATATAGAATATAGAATACCGAATACTGAATATAGAATATGAATATAAAATGTAGAACACAGAATTTAGAATAAAGAATACAGAATACTGAATATAGAATATGAATATACAATGTAGAACAAGGAATATAGAATATAGAATACGGAATGCAGAATATAGAATACAGAAGATAGAATATAGAACACCGAATATAGAATATGGAAAACAGAATACAAAACCCAGAATTGAGAACATGGAATGAAGAACATAGAATTTAGAATATAGAAAACCGAATACTGAATATAGAATTTCAAATATAGAATGTTGAACACAGAATTTCGAATATAGAATAAAGAATACTGAATATTGAATTTAGAATGTAGAATGTAGAACACAGTATTTAGAATATAGATTCGAGAATATACAACCCAGAATTTAGCACATGGAATGCAGAAGACAGAATACTGAATATAGAATTTAGAATAAAGAATGTAGAACACAGAATATAGAATATAGACAACGGAATGCAGAATATAGAATATAGAGTATAGAATGATGAACACAAATTATAGACTATAGAATAGAGAATATAGAACCCAAAATTAAGAACATGGAATGTAGAACACACAATTTAGAATATAGAATACAGAATATTGAATTTCGAGTTTAGAATATAGAATGTAGAACATAGAATAAGGAATGTAGAATACGGAATGCAGAATATTGGATACAGAATATAGAACATAGAACACAGTATAGAGAATATAGATTAAAGAATATAGAAACCAGAATTTAGAACAAGGAATGCAGAACACAGAATTTACAATATAGAATAAAGATTACTGAATATAGAATATAGAATATTGAATGCAGAACACAGAATTTAGAATATAGAATATAGAATACAGAATATAGAATATAGAATATAGAATGAAGAACACAGAATATAGAATATAGAATAAAGAATATAGAACACAAAATTTAGAACACGGAATACACAACACAGAATTTAGAATATAGAATACCGAATACTGAATATAGAATATGAATATACAATGTAGAACACAGAATTAAGAATAGAGAATACAGAATACTTAATATAGAATTTAGAATATACAATGTAGAACACAGAATATAGAATATAGAATACGGAATGCAGAATATAGAACACATAATATAGAACATGAAATTTAGAACATGGAATGCACAACACAGAATATATAATATAGAATAAAGTATACTGTATATTGAATTTAGATTATAGAATGTAGAACACAGTATATAGAATACAGATTAGAGAATATAGAACCCAGAATTTAGAACTTGGAATGCAGAACACAGAATTTAGAAAATAGAATACAGAATACAGAATATAGAATTTAGAATATAGAATATAGAACACAGAGTATAGAATATAGAATACGGAATACTGAATATAGAATAAAGAAAATAGAATGTAGAACACAAAATATAGAATATAGAATATGGAATGCAGAATTTAGAATACAGAATATAGAATGTAGAAAACAGAAAATAGACAATAGAATAGAGTATATGGAAGGCAAAATTTAGAACATGGAATGCAGAACACAGAATATAGAATATATAATACCGAATACTGAATATAAAATTTAGAATATAGAATTTAGAACACAGAATATGGAATGTAGAATACGGAATGCAGAATATTGTATACAGAATATACAATGTAGAACACAGAATTTAGAATATGGATAGCAGAATATAGAACACGGAATTAAAACATGGAATATAGAAAACAGAATTTATTATATAGAATACAGTACACTGAATATCGAATTTAGAATATAGAATATAGAACGCAGAATATGGAATGTAGAATACGGAATGCAGAATATTGAATACAGAATATAGAATGCAGAACACAGAATTTAAAATATGGAAAAAGGAATGTATAACCCAGAATTTAGAACATGGAATGCAGAACACAGAATTTAGAATATAGAATACAAAATACTGAATATAGAATTTAGAATATAGAATATAGAACACAGAGTATAGAATATAGAATACGGAATACTGAATATAGAATATAGAATATTGAATGTAGAACACAGAATATAGAATATAGAATATGGAATGTAGAATTTAGAATACAGAATATAGAATGTAGAACACAGAATATAGAATATAGAATAGAGTATATGGAACGCAAAATTTAGAACATGGAATGCAGAACACACAAAATAGAATATAGAATACAGAATACTGAATATAGAATTTAGAATATTGAATGTAGAACACAGAATATCGAGTATAGAATACAGAATATAGAACCCAAAATTTAGAATATGGAATGCAGAACAGAGGATTTAGAATATAGAATACCGAATACGAATATAGAATATTAATATACAATGTAAATCACAAAATATAGAATATAGAATACAGAATACTTAATATTCAATTTAGAATATACAATGTAGATCAAGGATTATAGAATATAGAATACGGAATGCAGAATATAGAATACAGAAGATAGAATATAGAACACAGAATATAGAATATGGAAAACAGAATACAAAACCCAGAATTGAGAACATGGAATGAAGAACATAGAATTTAGAATATAGAAAACCGAATACTGAATATAGAAATTCAAATATAGAATGTTGAACACAGAATTTAGAATATAGAATAAAGAATACTGAATATTGAATTTAGAACGTAGAATGTAGAACACAGTATTTAGAATATAGATTAGAGAATATAGAACTCAGAATTTAGCACATGGAATGCAGAAGACAGAATTTCGAATATAGAATACAGAATACTGAATATAGAATTTAGAATATAGAATGTAGAACACAGAATATTGAATATAGACTACGGAATGCAGAATATAGTTTATAGAATATAGAACGATGAACACAAATTATAGAATATAGAATAGAGAATATAGAACCCAGAATTAAGAACATGGAATATAGAACACAGAATTTAGTATATAGAATACATAAGAGTGAATTTCGAATTTAGAATATAGAATGTAGGACATAGAATATGGAATGTAGAATACGGAATGCAGAATACTGGATACAGAATATAGAATGTAGAACACAGAATTTAGAATATGGGAAAAGGAATATATAACACAGAATTTAGAACATGGAATGCAGAACACAGAATTTAGAATATAGAAAACAGTTTACTGAATATAGAATTTAGAATATAGAATGTAGAACACAGAATATAGAATATAGAGTATAGAATACTGAATATAGAATTTAGAATATAGAATGTAGAACACAGAATATAGAATATAGTATAGATTATATGGAACGCAAAATTTAGAACATGCAATGCAGAACACACAATATAGAATATAGAATACTGAATATAGAATTTTGAATATAGAATTTAGAACACAGAATATGGAATGTAGAATGCGGAATGCAGTATATTGTATACAGAATATAGAATGTAGAACACAAAATTTAGAATATGGAAAACAGAATATAGAACACAGAATTTAGAACATGGAATGCAGAACACAGAATTTAGAATATAAAATAGCGAATACTAAATATAGAATATGAATATACAATGTAGAACAAAGAATTTAGAATAGAGAATAGAGAACAATGAATATAGAATTAAGAATATACAATGTAGAACACAGAATATAGAATATAGAATACAGAATGCAGAATATAGCATACAGAATATAGAATGTAGAACACAGAATATAGAATATGGAAAACAGAACACAAAACACAGAATTGAGAACATGGAATGCAGAACACAGAATTTAGAATATAGAAAACAAAAAACTGAATATAGAATTTCGAATATAGATTGTAGAACACAGAATTTACAATATAGAAGAAAGAATACTCAATATAAAGTTTAGAATATAGTATGTAGAACACAGAATATAGAATATAGAATAGAGAATATAGAACCCAGAACTTAGAACATAGAAAGCAGAACACAGAATTTAGAATATAGAATAATGAATACTTAATATAAAATTTACAATATAGAATGTTGAACACAGAGTACAGAATATAGAATACGGAATACTGAATATAGAATATAGAAAATAGAATGTAGAACACAAAATATAGAATATAGAATATGGAATGCAGAATTTAGAATACAGAATATAGAATGTAGAACACAGAATATAGACAATAGAATAGAGTATATGGAAGGCAAAATTTAGAACATGGAATGCAGAACACAGAATATAGAATATATAATACCGAATACTGAATATAAAATTTAGAATATAGAATTTAGAACACAGAATATGGAATGTAGAATACGGAATGCAGAATATTGTATACAGAATATACAATGTAGAACACAGAATTTAGAATATGGATAGCAGAATATAGAACACGGAATTAAAACATGGAATCTAGAAAACAGAATTTATTATATAGAATACAGTACACTGAATATCGAATTTAGAATATAGAATATATAACGCAGAATATGGAATGTAGAATACGGAATGCAGAATATTGAATACAGAATATAGAATGTAGAACTGAGAATTTAGAATATAGAGTATATAACACTGAGTATAGAATTTAGAATATAGAATGTAGAACACAGAATATAGAGTATAGAATACAGAATATAGAACCCAATATTTAGAACATGGAATGCAGAACAGAGGATTTAGAATATAGAATAACGAATACAAATATAGAATATTAATATACAATGTAAAACACAAAATTTAGAATAAAAAATACAGAATTCTGAATATACAATTTAGAATATACAATGTAGAACAAGGAATATAGAATATAGAATACGGAATGCAGAATATAGAATACGGAAGATTGAATATAGAACACAGAATATAGAATATGGAAAACAGAATACAAAACCGAGAATTGAGAACATGGAATGAAGAATATAGAATTTAGAATATAGAAAACCGAATACTGATTATAGAATTTCAAATATAGAATGTTGAGCACAGAATTTAGAATAGAGAATAAAGAATACTGAATATTGAATTTAGAATGTAGAATGTAGAACACAGTATTTAGAATATAGATTAGAGAATATAGAAAACAGAATTTAGCACATGGAATGCAGAAGACAGAATTTCGAATATAGAATACAGAATACTGAATATAGAATTTAGAATATATAATGTAGAACACAGAATATAGAATATAGACTACAGAATGCAGAATATAGTTTACAGAATATAGAACGATGAACACAAAATATAGAATATAGAATTGAGAATATAGAACCCAGAATTAAGAACATGGAATATAGACCACAGAATTTAGTATATAGAATACATAATACGGAATTTTGAATTTAGAATATAGAATGTAGAACACAGAATATGGAATGTAGAATACGGAATGCAGAATATTGAACACAGAATATTGAATTTAGAACACCGAATTTAAAATATGGGAAAAGGAATATATAACCAAGAATTTAGAACATGGAATGCAGAACACAGAATTTAGAATATAGAATACAGATTACTGAATATAGAATTTAGAATATAGAATGTAGAACACAGAATATAGAATATAGAGTATAGAATACTGAATATAGAATTTAGAATATAGAATGTAGAACACAGAATATAGAATGTAGAATAGAGTATATGGAACGCAAAATTTAGAACATGGAATGCAGAACACACAATATAGAATATAGAATACCGAATACTGAATATAGAATATGAATATAAAATGTAGAACACTGAATTTAGAATACAGAATACAGAATACTGAATATAGAATATGAATATACAATGTAGAACAAGGAATATAGAATATAGAATACGGAAAGCAGAATATAGAATACAGAAGATAGAATATAGAACACAGAATATAGAATATGGAAAACAGAATACAAAACCCAGAATTGAGAACATGGAATGAAGAACATAGAATTTAGAATATAGAAAAGCGAATACTGAATATAGAATTTCAAATATAGAATGTTGGACACAGAATTTAGAATATAGAATAAAGAATACTGAATATTGAATTTAGAATGTAGAATGTAGAACACAGTATTTAGAATATAGATTCGAGAATATAGAACCCAGAATTTAGCACATGGAATGCAGAAGACAGAATACTGAATATAGAATTTAGAATAAAGAATGTAGAACACAGAATATAGAATATAGACAACGGAATGCAGAATATAGAATATAGAGTATAGAATGATGAACACAAATTATAGACTATAGAATAGAGAATATAGAACCCAAAATTAAGAACATGGAATGTAGAACACACAATTTAGAATATAGAATACAGAATATTGAATTTCGAGTTTAGAATATAGAATGTAGAACATAGAATATGGAATGTAGAATACGGAATGCAGAATATTGAATACAGAATATAGAACATAGAACACAGTATAGAGAATATAGATTAAAGAATATAGAAACCAGAATTTAGAACAAGGAATGCAGAACACAGAATTTGCAATATAGAATAAAGATTACTGAATATAGAATTTAGAATATAGAATGCAGAACACAGAATTTAGAATATAGAATATAGAATACAGAATATAGAATTTAGAATATAGAATGAAGAACACAGAATATAGAATATAGAATAAAGAATATAGAACACAAAATTTTGAACACGGAATACACAACACAGAATTTAGAATATAGAATACCGAATACTGAATATAGAATATGAATATACAATATAGAACACAGAATTAAGAATAGAGAATACAGAATACTAAATATAGAATTTAGAATATACAATATAGAACACAGAATATAGAATATAGAATACGGAAAGCAGAATATAGAACACATAATATAGAACACGAAATTTAGAACATGGAATGCACAACACAGAATTTATAATATAGAATAAAGTATACTGTATATTGAATTTAGATTATAGAATGTAGAACACAGTATATAGAATACAGATTAGAGAATATAGAACCCAGAATTTAGAACTTGGAATGCAGAACACAGAATTTAGAAAATAAAATACAGAATACAGAATATAGAATTTAGAATATAGAATATAGAACACAGAGTATAGAATATAGAATACGGAATACTGAATATAGAATATAGAAAATAGAACGTAGAACACAAAATATAGAATATAGAATATGGAATGCAGAATTTAGAATACAGAATATAGAATGTAGAACACAGAATATAGAATATAGAATACGGAATGTAGAATATAGAATACAGAATATAGAATGTAGAACACTGAATATAGAACATTGAATATAGTATATGGAAACTGAAATTTAGTACATGGAATGCAGAATAAAGAATTTAGAATATAGAATACAGTATACTGAATATAGAATTTAGAATATAGTATTTAGAACACAGAATATGGAATGTAAAATACGGAATGCAGAATATTATATACAGAATATACAATGTGGAACACAGAATTTAGAATATGGAAAGCAGAATATAGAACACGAAATTAAAACATGGAATGTAGAAAACAGAATTTATTACATTGAATACAGTATACTGAATATCGAATTTAGAATATAGAATATAGAACACAGAATATGGAATGTAGAATACGGAATGCAGAATATTGAATACAGAATATAGAATGTAGAACTGAGAATTTATAATATAGTGTATATAACACTGAATATAGAATTTAGAATATAGAATGTAGAACACAGAATATAGAGTATAGAATACAGAATATAGAACCCAAAATTTAGAACATGGAATGCAGAACAGAGGATTTAGAATATAGAATAACGAATACAAATATAGAATATTAATATACAATGTAAAACACAAAAGTTAGAATATAGAATACAGAATTCTGAATAAACAATTTAGAATATACAATGTAGAACAAGGAATATAGAATATAGGATACGGAATGCAGAATATAGAATACGGAAGATTGAATATAGAACACAGAATATAGAATATGGAAAACAGAATACAAAACCGAGAATTGAGAACATGGAATGAAGAATATAGAATTTAGAATATAGAAAACCGAATACTGAATATAGAATTTCAAATATAGAATGTTGAACACAGAATTTAGAAAATAGAATACAGAATACAGAATATAGAATTTAGAATATAGAATATAGAACACAGAGTATAGAATATAGAATACGGAATACTGAATATAGAATATAGAAAATAGAATGTAGAACACAAAATATAGAATATAGAATATGGAATGCAGAATTTAGAATACAGAATATAGAATGTAGAACACAGAATATAGACAATAGAATAGAGTATATGGAAGGCAAAATTTAGAACATGGAATGCAGAACACAGAATATAGAATATATAATACCGAATACTGAATATAAAATTTAGAATATAGAATTTAGAACACAGAATATGGAATGTAGAATACGGAATGCAGAATATTGTATACAGAATATAAAATGTAGAACACAGAATTTAGAATATGGATAGCAGAATATAGAACACGGAATTAAAACATGGAATATAGAAAACAGAATTTATTATATAGAATACAGTACACTGAATATCGAATTTAGAATATAGAATATAGAACGCAGAATTTGGAATGTAGAATACGGAATGCAGAATATTGAATACAGAATATAGAATGCAGAACACAGAATTTAAAATATGGAAAAAGGAATGTATAACCCAGAATTTAGAACATGGAATGCAGAACACAGAATTTAGAATATAGAATACAAAATACTGAATATAGAATTTAGAATATAGAATATATAACACAGAGTATAGAATATAGAATACGGAATACTGAATATAGAATATAGAATATTGAATGTAGAACACAGAATATAGAATATAGAATATGGAATGTAGAATTTAGAAAACAGAATATAGAATGTAGAACACAGAATATAGAATATAGAATAGAGTATATGGAACGCAAAATTTAGAACATGGAATGCAGAACACACAAAATAGAATATAGAATACAGAATACTGAATATAGAATTTAGAATATTGAATGTAGAACACAGAATATCGAGTATAGAATACAGAATATAGAACCCAAAATTTAGAATATGGAATGCAGAACAGAGGATTTAGAATATAGAATACCGAATACGAATATAGAATATTAATATACAATGTAAAACACAAAATATAGAATATAGAATACAGAATACTGAATATACAATTTACAATATACAATGTAGATCAAGGATTATAGAATATAGAATACGGAATGCAGAATATAGAATACAGAAGATAGAATATAGAACACAGAATATAGAATATGGAAAACAGAATACAAAACCCAGAATTGAGAACATAGAATGAAGAACATAGAATTTAGAATATAGAAAACCGAATACTGAATATAGAAATTCAAATATAGAATGTTGAACACAGAATTTAGAATATAGAATAAAGAATACTGAATATTGAATTTAGAACGTAGAATGTAGAACACAGTATTTAGAATATAGATTACAGAATATAGAACCCAGAATTTAGCACATGGAATGCAGAAGACAGAATTTCGAATATAGAATACAGAATACTGAATATAGAATTAAGAATATATAATGTAGAACACAGAATATAGAATATAGACTACAGAATGCAGAATATAGTTTACAGAATATAGAACGATGAACACAATTTTTAGAATATAGAATAGAGAATATAGAACCCAGAATTAAGAACATGGAATATAGAACACAGAATTTAGTATATAGAATACATAATACGGAATTTCGAATTTAGAATATAGAATGTAGAACACAGAATATGGAATGTAGAATACGGAATGCAGAATATTGAACACAGAATATTGAATTTAGAACACCGAATTTAAAATATGGGAAAAGGAATATATAACCAAGAATTTAGAACATGGAATGCAGAACACAGAATTTAGAATATAGAATACAGATTACTGAATATAGAATTTAGAATATAGAATGTAGAACACAGAATATAGAATATAGAGTATAGAATACTGAATATAGAATTTAGAATATAGAATGTAGAACACAGAATATAGAATGTAGAATAGAGTATATGGAACGCAAAATTTAGAACATGGAATGCAGAACACACAATATAGAATATAGAATACCGAATACTGAATATAGAATATGAATATAAAATGTAGAACACAGAATTTAGAATAAAGAATACAGAATACTGAATATAGAATATGAATATACAATGTAGAACAAGGAATATAGAATATAGAATACGGAATGCAGAATATAGAATACAGAAGATAGAATATAGAACACCGAATATAGAATATGGAAAACAGAATACAAAACCCAGAATTGAGAACATGGAATGAAGAACATAGAATTTAGAATATAGAAAACCGAATACTGAATATAGAATTTCAAATATAGAATGTTGAACACAGAATTTCGAATATAGAATAAAGAATACTGAATATTGAATTTAGAATGTAGAATGTAGAACACAGTATTTAGAATATAGATTCGAGAATATACAACCCAGAATTTAGCACATGGAATGCAGAAGACAGAATACTGAATATAGAATTTAGAATAAAGAATGTAGAACACAGAATATAGAATATAGACAACGGAATGCAGAATATAGAATATAGAGTATAGAATGATGAACACAAATTATAGACTATAGAATAGAGAATATAGAACCCAAAATTAAGAACATGGAATGTAGAACACACAATTTAGAATATAGAATACAGAATATTGAATTTCGAGTTTAGAATATAGAATGTAGAACATAGAATAAGGAATGTAGAATACGGAATGCAGAATATTGGATACAGAATATAGAACATAGAACACAGTATAGAGAATATAGATTAAAGAATATAGAAACCAGAATTTAGAACAAGGAATGCAGAACACAGAATTTACAATATAGAATAAAGATTACTGAATATAGAATATAGAATATTGAATGCAGAACACAGAATTTAGAATATAGAATATAGAATACAGAATATAGAATATAGAATATAGAATGAAGAACACAGAATATAGAATATAGAATAAAGAATATAGAACACAAAATTTAGAACACGGAATACACAACACAGAATTTAGAATATAGAATACCGAATACTGAATATAGAATATGAATATACAATGTAGAACACAGAATTAAGAATAGAGAATACAGAATACTTAATATAGAATTTAGAATATACAATGTAGAACACAGAATATAGAATATAGAATACGGAATGCAGAATATAGAACACATAATATAGAACATGAAATTTAGAACATGGAATGCACAACACAGAATATATAATATAGAATAAAGTATACTGTATATTGAATTTAGATTATAGAATGTAGAACACAGTATATAGAATACAGATTAGAGAATATAGAACCCAGAATTTAGAACTTGGAATGCAGAACACAGAATTTAGAAAATAGAATACAGAATACAGAATATAGAATTTAGAATATAGAATATAGAACACAGAGTATAGAATATAGAATACGGAATACTGAATATAGAATAAAGAAAATAGAATGTAGAACACAAAATATAGAATATAGAATATGGAATGCAGAATTTAGAATACAGAATATAGAATGTAGAAAACAGAAAATAGACAATAGAATAGAGTATATGGAAGGCAAAATTTAGAACATGGAATGCAGAACACAGAATATAGAATATATAATACCGAATACTGAATATAAAATTTAGAATATAGAATTTAGAACACAGAATATGGAATGTAGAATACGGAATGCAGAATATTGTATACAGAATATACAATGTAGAACACAGAATTTAGAATATGGATAGCAGAATATAGAACACGGAATTAAAACATGGAATATAGAAAACAGAATTTATTATATAGAATACAGTACACTGAATATCGAATTTAGAATATAGAATATAGAACGCAGAATATGGAATGTAGAATACGGAATGCAGAATATTGAATACAGAATATAGAATGCAGAACACAGAATTTAAAATATGGAAAAAGGAATGTATAACCCAGAATTTAGAACATGGAATGCAGAACACAGAATTTAGAATATAGAATACAAAATACTGAATATAGAATTTAGAATATAGAATATAGAACACAGAGTATAGAATATAGAATACGGAATACTGAATATAGAATATAGAATATTGAATGTAGAACACAGAATATAGAATATAGAATATGGAATGTAGAATTTAGAATACAGAATATAGAATGTAGAACACAGAATATAGAATATAGAATAGAGTATATGGAACGCAAAATTTAGAACATGGAATGCAGAACACACAAAATAGAATATAGAATACAGAATACTGAATATAGAATTTAGAATATTGAATGTAGAACACAGAATATCGAGTATAGAATACAGAATATAGAACCCAAAATTTAGAATATGGAATGCAGAACAGAGGATTTAGAATATAGAATACCGAATACGAATATAGAATATTAATATACAATGTAAATCACAAAATATAGAATATAGAATACAGAATACTTAATATTCAATTTAGAATATACAATGTAGATCAAGGATTATAGAATATAGAATACGGAATGCAGAATATAGAATACAGAAGATAGAATATAGAACACAGAATATAGAATATGGAAAACAGAATACAAAACCCAGAATTGAGAACATGGAATGAAGAACATAGAATTTAGAATATAGAAAACCGAATACTGAATATAGAAATTCAAATATAGAATGTTGAACACAGAATTTAGAATATAGAATAAAGAATACTGAATATTGAATTTAGAACGTAGAATGTAGAACACAGTATTTAGAATATAGATTAGAGAATATAGAACTCAGAATTTAGCACATGGAATGCAGAAGACAGAATTTCGAATATAGAATACAGAATACTGAATATAGAATTTAGAATATAGAATGTAGAACACAGAATATTGAATATAGACTACGGAATGCAGAATATAGTTTATAGAATATAGAACGATGAACACAAATTATAGAATATAGAATAGAGAATATAGAACCCAGAATTAAGAACATGGAATATAGAACACAGAATTTAGTATATAGAATACATAAGAGTGAATTTCGAATTTAGAATATAGAATGTAGGACATAGAATATGGAATGTAGAATACGGAATGCAGAATACTGGATACAGAATATAGAATGTAGAACACAGAATTTAGAATATGGGAAAAGGAATATATAACACAGAATTTAGAACATGGAATGCAGAACACAGAATTTAGAATATAGAAAACAGTTTACTGAATATAGAATTTAGAATATAGAATGTAGAACACAGAATATAGAATATAGAGTATAGAATACTGAATATAGAATTTAGAATATAGAATGTAGAACACAGAATATAGAATATAGTATAGATTATATGGAACGCAAAATTTAGAACATGCAATGCAGAACACACAATATAGAATATAGAATACTGAATATAGAATTTTGAATATAGAATTTAGAACACAGAATATGGAATGTAGAATGCGGAATGCAGTATATTGTATACAGAATATAGAATGTAGAACACAAAATTTAGAATATGGAAAACAGAATATAGAACACAGAATTTAGAACATGGAATGCAGAACACAGAATTTAGAATATAAAATAGCGAATACTAAATATAGAATATGAATATACAATGTAGAACAAAGAATTTAGAATAGAGAATAGAGAACAATGAATATAGAATTAAGAATATACAATGTAGAACACAGAATATAGAATATAGAATACAGAATGCAGAATATAGCATACAGAATATAGAATGTAGAACACAGAATATAGAATATGGAAAACAGAACACAAAACACAGAATTGAGAACATGGAATGCAGAACACAGAATTTAGAATATAGAAAACAAAAAACTGAATATAGAATTTCGAATATAGATTGTAGAACACAGAATTTACAATATAGAAGAAAGAATACTCAATATAAAGTTTAGAATATAGTATGTAGAACACAGAATATAGAATATAGAATAGAGAATATAGAACCCAGAACTTAGAACATAGAAAGCAGAACACAGAATTTAGAATATAGAATAATGAATACTTAATATAAAATTTACAATATAGAATGTTGAACACAGAGTACAGAATATAGAATACGGAATACTGAATATAGAATATAGAAAATAGAATGTAGAACACAAAATATAGAATATAGAATATGGAATGGAGAATTTAGAATACAGAATATAGAATGTAGAACACAGAATATAGACAATAGAATAGAGTATATGGAAGGCAAAATTTAGAACATGGAATGCAGAACACAGAATATAGAATATATAATACCGAATACTGAATATAAAATTTAGAATATAGAATTTAGAACACAGAATATGGAATGTAGAATACGGAATGCAGAATATTGTATACAGAATATACAATGTAGAACACAGAATTTAGAATATGGATAGCAGAATATAGAACACGGAATTAAAACATGGAATCTAGAAAACAGAATTTATTATATAGAATACAGTACACTGAATATCGAATTTAGAATATAGAATATATAACGCAGAATATGGAATGTAGAATACGGAATGCAGAATATTGAATACAGAATATAGAATGTAGAACTGAGAATTTAGAATATAGAGTATATAACACTGAGTATAGAATTTAGAATATAGAATGTAGAACACAGAATATAGAGTATAGAATACAGAATATAGAACCCAATATTTAGAACATGGAATGCAGAACAGAGGATTTAGAATATAGAATAACGAATACAAATATAGAATATTAATATACAATGTAAAACACAAAATTTAGAATAAAAAATACAGAATTCTGAATATACAATTTAGAATATACAATGTAGAACAAGGAATATAGAATATAGAATACGGAATGCAGAATATAGAATACGGAAGATTGAATATAGAACACAGAATATAGAATATGGAAAACAGAATACAAAACCGAGAATTGAGAACATGGAATGAAGAATATAGAATTTAGAATATAGAAAACCGAATACTGATTATAGAATTTCAAATATAGAATGTTGAGCACAGAATTTAGAATAGAGAATAAAGAATACTGAATATTGAATTTAGAATGTAGAATGTAGAACACAGTATTTAGAATATAGATTAGAGAATATAGAAAACAGAATTTAGCACATGGAATGCAGAAGACAGAATTTCGAATATAGAATACAGAATACTGAATATAGAATTTAGAATATATAATGTAGAACACAGAATATAGAATATAGACTACAGAATGCAGAATATAGTTTACAGAATATAGAACGATGAACACAAAATATAGAATATAGAATTGAGAATATAGAACCCAGAATTAAGAACATGGAATATAGACCACAGAATTTAGTATATAGAATACATAATACGGAATTTTGAATTTAGAATATAGAATGTAGAACACAGAATATGGAATGTAGAATACGGAATGCAGAATATTGAACACAGAATATTGAATTTAGAACACCGAATTTAAAATATGGGAAAAGGAATATATAACCAAGAATTTAGAACATGGAATGCAGAACACAGAATTTAGAATATAGAATACAGATTACTGAATATAGAATTTAGAATATAGAATGTAGAACACAGAATATAGAATATAGAGTATAGAATACTGAATATAGAATTTAGAATATAGAATGTAGAACACAGAATATAGAATGTAGAATAGAGTATATGGAACGCAAAATTTAGAACATGGAATGCAGAACACACAATATAGAATATAGAATACCGAATACTGAATATAGAATATGAATATAAAATGTAGAACACTGAATTTAGAATACAGAATACAGAATACTGAATATAGAATATGAATATACAATGTAGAACAAGGAATATAGAATATAGAATACGGAAAGCAGAATATAGAATACAGAAGATAGAATATAGAACACAGAATATAGAATATGGAAAACAGAATACAAAACCCAGAATTGAGAACATGGAATGAAGAACATAGAATTTAGAATATAGAAAAGCGAATACTGAATATAGAATTTCAAATATAGAATGTTGGACACAGAATTTAGAATATAGAATAAAGAATACTGAATATTGAATTTAGAATGTAGAATGTAGAACACAGTATTTAGAATATAGATTCGAGAATATAGAACCCAGAATTTAGCACATGGAATGCAGAAGACAGAATACTGAATATAGAATTTAGAATAAAGAATGTAGAACACAGAATATAGAATATAGACAACGGAATGCAGAATATAGAATATAGAGTATAGAATGATGAACACAAATTATAGACTATAGAATAGAGAATATAGAACCCAAAATTAAGAACATGGAATGTAGAACACACAATTTAGAATATAGAATACAGAATATTGAATTTCGAGTTTAGAATATAGAATGTAGAACATAGAATATGGAATGTAGAATACGGAATGCAGAATATTGAATACAGAATATAGAACATAGAACACAGTATAGAGAATATAGATTAAAGAATATAGAAACCAGAATTTAGAACAAGGAATGCAGAACACAGAATTTACAATATAGAATAAAGATTACTGAATATAGAGTATAGAATATTGAATGCAGAACACAGAATTTAGAATATAGAATATAGAATACAGAATATAGAATTTAGAATATAGAATGAAGAACACAGAATATAGAATATAGAATAAAGAATATAGAACACAAAATTTAGAACACGGAATACACAACACAGAATTTAGAATATAGAATACCGAATACTGAATATAGAATATGAATATACAATGTAGAACACAGAATTAAGAATAGAGAATACAGAATACTTAATATAGAATTTAGAATATACAATGTAGAACACAGAATATAGAATATAGCATACGGAATGCAGAATATAGAACACATAATATAGAACACGAAATTTAGAACATGGAATGCACAACACAGAATTTATAATATAGAATAAAGTATACTGTATATTGAATTTAGATTATAGAATGTAGAACACAGTATATAGAATACAGATTAGAGAATATAGAACCCAGAATTTAGAACTTGGAATGCAGAACACAGAATTTAGAAAATAGAATACAGAATACAGAATATAGAATTTAGAATATAGAATATAGAACACAGAGTATAGAATATAGAATACGGAATACTGAATATAGAATAAAGAAAATAGAATGTAGAACACAAAATATAGAATATAGAATATGGAATGCAGAATTTAGAATACAGAATATAGAATGTAGAACACAGAATATAGACAATAGAATAGTGTATATGGAAGGCAAAATTTAGAACATGGAATGCAGAACACAGAATATAGAATATATAATACCGAATACTGAATATAAAATTTAGAATATAGAATTTAGAACACAGAATATGGAATGTAGAATACGGAATGCAGAATATTGTATACAGAATATACAATGTAGAACACAGAATTTAGAATATGAATAGCAGAATATAGAACACGGAATAAAAACATGGAATATAGGAAACAGAATTTATTATATAGAATACAGTACACTGAATATCGAATTTAGAATATAGAATATAGAACGCAGAATATGGAATGTAGAATACGGAATGCAGAATATTGAATACAGAATATAGAATGCAGAACACAGAATTTAAAATATGGAAAAAGGAATGTATAACCCAGAATTTAGAACATGGAATGCAGAACACAGAATTTAGAATATAGAATACAAAATACTGAATATAGAATTTAGAATATAGAATATAGAACACAGAGTATAGAATATAGAATTCGGAATACTGAATATAGAATATAGAATATTGAATGTAGAACACAGAATATAGAATATAGAATATGGAATGTAGAATTTAGAATACAGAATATAGAATGTAGAACACAGAATATAGAATATAGAATAGAGTATATGGAACGCAAAATTTAGAACATGGAATGCAGAACACACAAAATAGAATATAGAATACAGAATACTGAATATAGAATTTAGAATATTGAATGTAGAACACAGAATATCGAGTATAGAATACAGAATATAGAACCCAAAATTTAGAATATGGAATGCAGAACAGAGGATTTAGAATATAGAATACCGAATACGAATATAGAATATTAATATACAATGTAAAACAAAAAATATAGAATATAGAATACAGAATACTGAATATACAATTTAGAATATACAATGTAGATCAAGGATTATAGAATATAGAATACGGAATGCAGAATATAGAATACAGAAGATAGAATATAGAACACAGAATATAGAATATGGAAAAGAGAATACAAAACCCAGAATTGAGAACATGGAATGAAGAACATAGAATTTAGAATATAGAAAACCGAATACTGAATATAGAAATTCAAATATAGAATGTTGAACACAGAATTTAGAATATAGAATAAAGAATACTGAATATTGAATTTAGAACGTAGAATGTAGAACACAGTATTTAGAATATAGATTAGAGAATATAGAACTCAGAATTTAGCACATGGAATGCAGAAGACAGAATTTCGAATATAGAATACAGAATACTGAATATAGATTTTAGAATATAGAATGTAGAACACAGAATATAGAATATAGACTACGGAATGCAGAATATAGTTTATAGAATATAGAACGATGAACACAAATTATAGAATATAGAATAGAGAATATAGAACCCAGAATTAAGAACATGGAATATAGAACACAGAATTTAGTATATACAATACATAATACTGAATTTCGAATTTAGAATATAGAATGTAGGACATAGAATATGGAATGTAGAATACGGAATGCAGAATATTGGATACAGAATATAGAATGTAGAACACAGAATTTAGAATATGGAAAAAGGAATATATAACACAGAATTTAGAACATGGAATGCAGAACACAGAATTTAGAATATAGAAAAAGGTTTACTGAATATAGAATTTAGAATATAGAATGTAGAACACAGAATATAGAATATAGAGTATAGAATACTGAATATAGAATTTAGAATATAGAATGTAGAACACAGAATATAGAATATAGAATAGATTATATGGAAAGCAAAATTTAGAACATGGAATGCAGAACACACAATATAGAATAAAGAATACAGAATATAGAATTTTGAATATAGAATTTAGAACACAGAATATGGAATGTTGAATGCGGAATGCAGAATATTGAATACAGAATATAGAATGTAGAACACAAAATTTAGAATATGGAAAACAGAATATAGAACACAGAATTTAGAACATGGAATGCAGAACACAGAATTTAGAATATAAAATAGCGAATACTAAATATAGAATATGAATATACAATGTAGAACAAAGAATTTAGAATAGAGAATAGAGAACAATGAATATAGAATTTAGAATATACAATGTAGAACACAGAATATAGAATATAGAATAGAGAATGCAGAATATAGCATACAGAATATAGAATGTAGAACACAGAATATAGAATATGGAAAACAGAACACAAAACACAGAATTGAGAACATGGAATGCAGAACACAGAATTTAGAATATAGAAAACAAAAAACTGAATATAGAATTTCGAATATAGATTGTAGAACACAGAATTTACAATATAGAAGAAAGAATACTCAATATAAATTTTAGAATATAGTATGTAGAACACAGAATATAGAATATAGAATAGAGAATATAGAACCCAGAACTTAGAACATAGAAAGCAGAACACAGAATTCAGAATAGAGAATAATGAATACTTAATATAAAATTTACAATATAGAATGTTGAACACAGAGTACAGAATATAGAATACGGAATACTGAATATAGGATTTAGAATATAGAATGTAGAACACAGAATATAGAATATAGAATACGGAATGTAGAATATAGAATACAGAATATAGAATGTAGAACACTGAATATAGAACATTGAATATAGTATATGGAAACCGAAATTTAGAACATGGAATGCAGAATAAAGAATTTAGAATATAGAATACAGTATACTGAATATAGAATTTAGAATATAGTATTTAGAACACAGAATATGGAATGTAAAATACGGAATGCAGAATATTATATACACAATATACAATGTGGAACACAGAATTTAGAATATGGAAAGCAGAATATAGAACACGGAATTAAAACATGGAATGTAGAAAACAGAATTTATTATATAGAATACAGTATACTGAATATTGAATTTAGAATATGGAATAAAGAACACAGAATATCGAATGTAGAATACAGAATGCAGAATATTGAATACAGAATATAGAATGTAGAACTGAGAATTTAGAATATAGAGTATATAACACTGAATATAGAATTTAGAATATAGAATGTAGAACACAGAATATAGAGTATAGAATACAGAATATAGAACCCAAAATTTAGAACATGGAATGCAGAACAGAGGATTTAGAATATAGAATAACGAATACAAATATAGAATATTAATATACAATGTAAAACACAAAATTTAGAATATAGAATACAGAATTCTGAATATACAATTTAGAATATACAATGTAGAACAAGGAATATAGAATATAGAATACGGAATGCAGAATATAGAATACGGAAGTTTGAATATAGAACACACAATATAGAATATGGAAAACAGAATAGAAAACCGAGAATTGAGAACATGGAATGAAGAATATAGAATTTAGAATATAGAAAACCGAATACTGAATATAGAATTTCAAATATAGAAAATTGAACACAGATTTTAGAATAGAGAATAAAGAATACTGAATATTGAATTTAGAATGTAGAATGTAGAACACAGTATTTAGAATATAGATTAGAGAATATAGAATCCAGAATTTAGCACATGGAATGCAGAAGACAGAATTTCGAATATAGAATACAGAATACTGAATATAGAATTTAGAATATATAATGTGGAACACAGAATATAGAATATAGACTACAGAATGCAGAATATAGTTTACAGAATATAGAACGATGAACACAAATTATAGAATATAGAATAGAGAATATAGAACCCAGAATTAAGAACATGGAATATAGAACACAGAATTTAGTATATAGAATACATAATACGGAATTTCGAATTTAGAATATAGAATGTAGAACACAGAATATGGAATGTAGAATACGGAATGCAGAATATTGAACACAGAATATTGAATTTAGAACACCGAATTTAAAATATGGGAAAAGGAATATATAACCAAGAATTTAGAACATGGAATGCAGAACACAGAATTTAGAATATAGAATACAGATTACTGAATATAGAATTTAGAATATAGAATGTAGAACACAGAATATAGAATATAGAGTATAGAATACTGAATATAGAATTTAGAATATAGAATGTAGAACACAGAATATAGAATGTAGAATAGAGTATATGGAACGCAAAATTTAGAACATGGAATGCAGAACACACAATATAGAATATAGAATACCGAATACTGAATATAGAATATGAATATAAAATGTAGAACACAGAATTTAGAATACAGAATACAGAATACTGAATATAGAATATGAATATACAATGTAGAACAAGGAATATAGAATATAGAATACGGAATGCAGAATATAGAATACAGAAGATAGAATATAGAACACAGAATATAGAATATGGAAAACAGAATACAAAACCCAGAATTGAGAACATGGAATGAAGAACATAGAATTTAGAATATAGAAAACCGAATACTGAATATAGAATTTCAAATATAGAATGTTGAACACAGAATTTAGAATATAGAATAAAGAATACTGAATATTGAATTTAGAATGTAGAATGTAGAACACAGTATTTAGAATATAGATTCGAGAATATAGAACCCAGAATTTAGCACATGGAATGCAGAAGACAGAATACTGAATATAGAATTTAGAATAAAGAATGTAGAACACAGAATATAGAATATAGACAACGGAATGCAGAATATAGAATATAGAGTATAGAATGATGAACACAAATTATAGACTATAGAATAGAGAATATAGAACCCAAAATTAAGAACATGGAATGTAGAACACACAATTTAGAATATAGAATACAGAATATTGAATTTCGAGTTTAGAATATAGAATGTAGAACATAGAATATGGAATGTAGAATACGGAATGCAGAATATTGAATACAGAATATAGAACATAGAACACAGTATAGAGAATATAGATTAAAGAATATAGAAACCAGAATTTAGAACAAGGAATGCAGAACACAGAATTTACAATATAGAATAAAGATTACTGAATATAGAATATAGAATATAGAATGCAGAACACAGAATTTAGAATATAGAATAGCGAAAACTAAATATAGAATATGAATATACAATGTAGAACAAAGAATTTAGAATAGAGAATAGAGAACAATGAATATAGAATTTAGAATATACAATGTAGAACACAGAATATAGAATATAGAATAGAGAATGCAGAATATAGCATACAGAATATAGAATGTAGAACACAGAATATAGAATATGGAAAACAGAACACAAAACACAGAATTGAGAACATGGAATGCAGAACACAGAATTTAGAATATAGAAAACAAAAAACTGAATATAGAATTTCGAATATAGATTGTAGAACACAGAATTTACAATATAGAAGAAAGAATACTCAATATAAATTTTAGAATATAGTATGTAGAACACAGAATATAGAATATAGAATAGAGAATATAGAACCCAGAACTTAGAACATAGAAAGCAGAACACAGAATTCAGAATAGAGAATAATGAATACTTAATATAAAATTTACAATATAGAATGTTGAACACAGAGTACAGAATATAGAATACGGAATACTGAATATAGGATTTAGAATATAGAATGTAGAACACAGAATATAGAATATAGAATACGGAATGTAGAATATAGAATACAGAATATAGAATGTAGAACACTGAATATAGAACATTGAATATAGTATATGGAAACCGAAATTTAGAACATGGAATGCAGAATAAAGAATTTAGAATATAGAATACAGTATACTGAATATAGAATTTAGAATATAGTATTTAGAACACAGAATATGGAATGTAAAATACGGAATGCAGAATATTATATACACAATATACAATGTGGAACACAGAATTTAGAATATGGAAAGCAGAATATAGAACACGGAATTAAAACATGGAATGTAGAAAACAGAATTTATTATATAGAATACAGTATACTGAATATTGAATTTAGAATATGGAATAAAGAACACAGAATATCGAATGTAGAATACAGAATGCAGAATATTGAATACAGAATATAGAATGTAGAACTGAGAATTTAGAATATAGAGTATATAACACTGAATATAGAATTTAGAATATAGAATGTAGAACACAGAATATAGAGTATAGAATACAGAATATAGAACCCAAAATTTAGAACATGGAATGCAGAACAGAGGATTTAGAATATAGAATAACGAATACAAATATAGAATATTAATATACAATGTAAAACACAAAATTTAGAATATAGAATACAGAATTCTGAATATACAATTTAGAATATACAATGTAGAACAAGGAATATAGAATATAGAATACGGAATGCAGAATATAGAATACGGAAGTTTGAATATAGAACACACAATATAGAATATGGAAAACAGAATAGAAAACCGAGAATTGAGAACATGGAATGAAGAATATAGAATTTAGAATATAGAAAACCGAATACTGAATATAGAATTTCAAATATAGAAAATTGAACACAGATTTTAGAATAGAGAATAAAGAATACTGAATATTGAATTTAGAATGTAGAATGTAGAACACAGTATTTAGAATATAGATTAGAGAATATAGAATCCAGAATTTAGCACATGGAATGCAGAAGACAGAATTTCGAATATAGAATACAGAATACTGAATATAGAATTTAGAATATATAATGTGGAACACAGAATATAGAATATAGACTACAGAATGCAGAATATAGTTTACAGAATATAGAACGATGAACACAAATTATAGAATATAGAATAGAGAATATAGAACCCAGAATTAAGAACATGGAATATAGAACACAGAATTTAGTATATAGAATACATAATACGGAATTTCGAATTTAGAATATAGAATGTAGAACACAGAATATGGAATGTAGAATACGGAATGCAGAATATTGAACACAGAATATTGAATTTAGAACACCGAATTTAAAATATGGGAAAAGGAATATATAACCAAGAATTTAGAACATGGAATGCAGAACACAGAATTTAGAATATAGAAT
This sequence comes from Vicugna pacos, assembly GCF_048564905.1. Lineage (NCBI taxonomy): Eukaryota > Metazoa > Chordata > Mammalia > Artiodactyla > Camelidae > Vicugna > Vicugna pacos. Next base: position 5,581,322 of record NW_027328737.1, read on the forward strand.
ACAGATTACTGAATATAGAATTTAGAATATAGAATGTAGAACACAGAATATAGAATATAGAGTATAGAATACTGAATATAGAATTTAGAATATAGAATGTAGAACACAGAATATAGAATGTAGAATAGAGTATATGGAACGCAAAATTTAGAACATGGAATGCAGAACACACAATATAGAATATAGAATACCGAATACTGAATATAGAATATGAATATAAAATGTAGAACACAGAATTTAGAATACAGAATACAGAATACTGAATATAGAATATGAATATACAATGTAGAACAAGGAATATAGAATATAGAATACGGAATGCAGAATATAGAATACAGAAGATAGAATATAGAACACAGAATATAGAATATGGAAAACAGAATACAAAACCCAGAATTGAGAACATGGAATGAAGAACATAGAATTTAGAATATAGAAAACCGAATACTGAATATAGAATTTCAAATATAGAATGTTGAACACAGAATTTAGAATATAGAATAAAGAATACTGAATATTGAATTTAGAATGTAGAATGTAGAACACAGTATTTAGAATATAGATTCGAGAATATAGAACCCAGAATTTAGCACATGGAATGCAGAAGACAGAATACTGAATATAGAATTTAGAATAAAGAATGTAGAACACAGAATATAGAATATAGACAACGGAATGCAGAATATAGAATATAGAGTATAGAATGATGAACACAAATTATAGACTATAGAATAGAGAATATAGAACCCAAAATTAAGAACATGGAATGTAGAACACACAATTTAGAATATAGAATACAGAATATTGAATTTCGAGTTTAGAATATAGAATGTAGAACATAGAATATGGAATGTAGAATACGGAATGCAGAATATTGAATACAGAATATAGAACATAGAACACAGTATAGAGAATATAGATTAAAGAATATAGAAACCAGAATTTAGAACAAGGAATGCAGAACACAGAATTTACAATATAGAATAAAGATTACTGAATATAGAATATAGAATATAGAATGCAGAACACAGAATTTAGAATATAGAATATAGAATACAGAATATAGAATTTAGAATATAGAATGAAGAACACAGAATATAGAATATAGAATAAAGAATATAGAACACAAAATTTAGAACACGGAATACACAACACAGAATTTAGAATATAGAATACCGAATACTGAATATAGAATATGAATATACAATGTAGAACACAGAATTAAGAATAGAGAATACAGAATACTTAATATAGAATTTAGAATATACAATGTAGAACACAGAATATAGAATATAGAATACGGAATGCAGAATATAGAACACATAATATAGAACACGAAATTTAGAACATGGAATGCACAACACAGAATTTATAATATAGAATAAAGTATACTGTATATTGAATTTAGATTATAGAATGTAGAACACAGTATATAGAATACAGATTAGAGAATATAGAACCCAGAATTTAGAACTTGGAATGCAGAACACAGAATTTAGAAAATAGAATACAGAATACAGAATATAGAATTTAGAATATAGAATATAGAACACAGAGTATAGAATATAGAATACGGAATACTGAATATAGAATAAAGAAAATAGAATGTAGAACACAAAATATAGAATATAGAATATGGAATGCAGAATTTAGAATACAGAATATAGAATGTAGAACACAGAATATAGACAATAGAATAGAGTATATGGAAGGCAAAATTTAGAACATGGAATGCAGAACACAGAATATAGAATATATAATACCGAATACTGAATATAAAATTTAGAATATAGAATTTAGAACACAGAATATGGAATGTAGAATACGGAATGCAGAATATTGTATACAGAATATACAATGTAGAACACAGAATTTAGAATATGAATAGCAGAATATAGAACACGGAATTAAAACATGGAATATAGAAAACAGAATTTATTATATAGAATACAGTACACTGAATATCGAATTTAGAATATAGAATATAGAACACAGAATATGGAATGTAGAATACGGAATGCAGAATATTGAATACAGAATATAGAATGCAGAACACAGAATTTAAAATATGGAAAAAGGAATGTATAACCCAGAATTTAGAACATGGAATGCAGAACACAGAATTTAGAATATAGAATACAAAATACTGAATATAGAATTTAGAATATAGAATATAGAACACAGAGTATAGAATATAGAATACGGAATACTGAATATAGAATATAGAATATTGAATGTAGAACACAGAATATAGAATATAGAATATGGAATGTAGAATTTAGAATACAGAATATAGAATGTAGAACACAGAATATAGAATACAGAATAGAGTATATGGAACGCAAAATTTAGAACATGGAATGCAGAACACACAAAATAGAATATAGAATACAGAATACTGAATATAGAATTTAGAATATTGAATGTAGAACACAGAATATCGAGTATAGAATACAGAATATAGAACCCAAAATTTAGAATATGGAATGCAGAACAGAGGATTTAGAATATAGAATACCGAATACGAATATAGAATATTAATATACAATGTAAAACACAAAATATAAAATATAGAATACAGAATACTGAATATACAATTTAGAATATACAATGTAGATCAAGGATTATAGAATATAGAATACGGAATGCAGAATATAGAATACAGAAGATAGAATATAGAACACAGAATATAGAATATGGAAAACAGAATACAAAACCCAGAATTGAGAACATGGAATGAAGAACATAGAATTTAGAATATACAAAACCGAATACTGAATATAGAAATTCAAATATAGAATGTTGAACACAGAATTTAGAATATAGAATAAAGAATACTGAATATTGAATTTAGAACGTAGAATGTAGAACACAGTATTTAGAATATAGATTAGAGAATATAGAACTCAGAATTTAGCACATGGAATGCCGAAGACAGAATTTCGAATATAGAATACAGAATACTGAATATAGAATTTAGAATATAGAATGTAGAACACAGAATATAGAATATAGACTACGGAATGCAGAATATAGTTTATAGAATATAGAACGATGAACACAAATTATAGAATATAGAATAGAGAATATAGAACCCAGAATTAAGAACATGGAATATAGAACACAGAATTTAGTATATAGAATACATAAGAGTGAATTTCGAATTTAGAATATAGAATGTAGGACATAGAATATGGAATGTAGAATACGGAATGCAGAATATTGGATACAGAATATAGAATGTAGAACACAGAATTTAGAATATGGAAAAAGGAATATATAACACAGAATTTAGAACATGGAATGCAGAACACAGAATTTAGAATATATAAAACAGTTTACTGAATATAGAATTTAGAATATAGAATGTAGAACACAGAATATAGAATATAGAGTATAGAATACTGAATATAGAATTTAGAATATAGAATGTAGAACACAGAATATAGAATAGATTATATGGAACGCAAAATTTAGAACATGGAATGCAGAACACACAATATAGAATATAGAATACTGAATATAGAATTTTGAATATAGAATTTAGAACACAGAATATGGAATGTTGAATGCGGAATGCAGAATATTGTATACAGAATATAGAATGTAGAACACAAAATTTAGAATATGGAAAACAGAATATAGAACACAGAATTTAGAACATGGAATGCAGAACACAGAATTTAGAATATAAAATAGCGAATACTAAATATAGAATATGAATATACAATGTAGAACAAAGTATTTAGGATAGAGAATAGAGAACAATGAATATAGAATTAAGAATATACAATGTAGAACACAGAATTTAGAATATAGAATACAGAATGCAGAATATAGCATACAGAATATAGAATGTAGAACACAGAATATAGAATATGGAAAACAGAACACAAAACACAGAATTGAGAACATGGAATGCAGAACACAGAATTTACAATGTAGAAAACAAAAAACTGAATATAGAATTTCGAATATAGATTGTAGAACACAGAATTTACAATATAGAAGAAAGAATACTCAATATAAATTTTAGAATATAGTATGTAGAACACAGAATATAGAATATAGAATAGAGAATATAGAACCCAGAACTTAGAACATAGAAAGCAGAACACAGAATTCAGAATAGAGAATAATGAATACTTAATATAAAATTTACAATATAGAATGTTGAACACAGAGTACAGAATATAGAATACGGAATACTGAATATAGGATTTAGAATATAGAATGTAGAACACAGAATATAGAATATAGAATACGGAATGTAGAATATAGAATACAGAATATAGAATGTAGAACACTGAATATAGAACATTGAATATAGTATATGGAAACCGAAATTTAGAACATGGAATGCAGAATAAAGAATTTAGAATATAGAATACAGTATACTGAATATAGAATTTAGAATATAATATTTAGAACACAGAATATGGAATGTAGAATACGGAATGCAGAATATTGTATACAGAATATACAATGTAGAACACAGAATTTAGAATATGAATAGCAGAATATAGAACACGGAATTAAAACATGGAATATAGAAAACAGAATTTATTATATAGAATACAGTACACTGAATATCGAATTTAGAATATAGAATATAGAACGCAGAATATGGAATGTAGAATACGGAATGCAGAATATTGAATACAGAATATAGAATGCAGAACACAGAATTTAAAATATGGAAAAAGGAATGTATAACCCAGAATTTAGAACATGGAATGCAGAACACAGAATTTAGAATATAGAATACAAAATACTGAATATAGAATTTAGAATATAGAATATAGAACACAGAGTATAGAATATAGAATACGGAATACTGAATATAGAATATAGAATATTGAATGTAGAACACAGAATATAGAATATAGAATATGGAATGTAGAATTTAGAATACAGAATATAGAATGTAGAACACAGAATATAGAATACAGAATAGAGTATATGGAACGCAAAATTTAGAACATGGAATGCAGAACACACAAAATAGAATATAGAATACAGAATACTGAATATAGAATTTAGAATATTGAATGTAGAACACAGAATATCGAGTATAGAATACAGAATATAGAACCCAAAATTTAGAATATGGAATGCAGAACAGAGGATTTAGAATATAGAATACCGAATACGAATATAGAATATTAATATACAATGTAAAACACAAAATATAGAATATAGAATACAGAATACTGAATATACAATTTAGAATATACAATGTAGATCAAGGATTATAGAATATAGAATACGGAATGCAGAATATAGAATACAGAAGATAGAATATAGAACACAGAATATAGAATATGGAAAACAGAATACAAAACCCAGAATTGAGAACATGGAATGAAGAACATAGAATTTAGAATATACAAAACCGAATACTGAATATAGAAATTCAAATATAGAATGTTGAACACAGAATTTAGAATATAGAATAAAGAATACTGAATATTGAATTTAGAACGTAGAATGTAGAACACAGTATTTAGAATATAGATTAGAGAATATAGAACTCAGAATTTAGCACATGGAATGCAGAAGACAGAATTTCGAATATAGAATACAGAATACTGAATATAGATTTTAGAATATAGAATGTAGAACACAGAATATAGAATATAGACTACGGAATGCAGAATATAGTTTATAGAATATAGAACGATGAACACAAATTATAGAATATAGGATAGAGAATATAGAACCCAGAATTAAGAACATGGAATATAGAACACAGAATTTAGTATATAGAATACATAATACTGAATTTCGAATTTAGAATATAGAATGTAGGACATAGAATATGGAATGTAGAATACGGAATGCAGAATATTGGATACAGAATATAGAATGAAGAACACAGAATTTAGAATATGGAAGAAGGAATATATAACACAGAATTTAGAACATGGAATGCAGAACACAGAATTTAGAATATATAAAACAGTTTACTGAATATAGAATTTAGAATATAGAATGTAGAACACAGAATATAGAATATAGAATAGAGAATGCAGAATATAGCATACAGAATATAGAATGTAGAACACAGAATATAGAATATGGAAAACAGAACACAAAACACAGAATTGAGAACATGGAATGCAGAACACAGAATTTAGAATATAGAAAACAAAAAACTGAATATAGAATTTCGAATATAGATTGTAGAACACAGAATTTACAATATAGAAGAAAGAATACTCAATATAAATTTTAGAATATAGTATGTAGAACACAGAATATAGAATATAGAATAGAGAATATAGAACCCAGAACTTAGAACATAGAAAGCAGAACACAGAATTCAGAATAGAGAATAATGAATACTTAATATAAAATTTACAATATAGAATGTTGAACACAGAGTACAGAATATAGAATACGGAATACTGAATATAGGATTTAGAATATAGAATGTAGAACACAGAATATAGAATATAGAATACGGAATGTAGACTATAGAATACAGAATATAGAATGTAGAACACTGAATATAGAACATTGAATATAGTATATGGAAACCGAAATTTAGAACATGGAATGCAGAATAAAGAATTTAGAATATAGAATACAGTATACTGAATATAGAATTTAGAATATAGTATTTAGAACACAGAATATGGAATGTAAAATACGGAATGCAGAATATTATATACACAATATACAATGTGGAACACAGAATTTAGAATATGGAAAGCAGAATATAGAACACGGAATTAAAACATGGAATGTAGAAAACAGAATTTATTATATAGAATACAGTATACTGAATATTGAATTTAGAATATGGAATAAAGAACACAGAATATCGAATGTAGAATACAGAATGCAGAATATTGAATACAGAATATAGAATGTAGAACTGAGAATTTAGAATATAGAGTATATAACACTGAATATAGAATTTAGAATATAGAATGTAGAACACAGAATATAGAGTATAGAATACAGAATATAGAACCCAAAATTTAGAACATGGAATGCAGAACAGAGGATTTAGAATATAGAATAACGAATACAAATATAGAATATTAATATACAATGTAAAACACAAAATTTAGAATATAGAATACAGAATTCTGAATATACAATTTAGAATATACAATGTAGAACAAAGAATATAGAATATAGAATACGGAATGCAGAATATAGAATACGGAAGATTGAATATAGAACACAGAATATAGAATATGGAAAACAGAATACAAAACAGAGAATTGAGAACATGGAATGAAGAATATAGAATTTAGAATATAGAAAACCGAATACTGAATATAGAATTTCAAATATAGAATGTTGAACACAGAATTTAGAATAGAGAATAAAGAATACTGAATATTGAATTTAGAATGTAGAATGTAGAACACAGTATTTAGAATATAGATTAGAGAATATAGAACCCAGAATTTAGCACATGGAATGCAGAAGACAGAATTTCGAATATAGAATACAGAATACTGAATATAGAATTTAGAATATATAATGTAGAACACAGAATATAGAATATAGACTACAGAATGCAGAATATAATTTACAGAATATAGAACGATGAACACAAATTATAGAATATAGAATAGAGAATATAGAACCCAGAATTAAGAACATGGAATATAGAACACAGAATTTAGTATATAGAATACATAATACGGAATTTCGAATTTAGAATATAGAATGTAGAACACAGAATATGGAATGTAGAATACGGAATGCAGAATATTGAACACAGAATATTGAATTTAGAACACCGAATTTAAAATATGGGAAAAGGAATATATAAACAAGAATTTAGAACATGGAATGCAGAACACAGAATTTAGAATATAGAATACAGATTACTGAATATAGAATTTAGAATATAGAATGTAGAACACAGAATATAGAATATAGATTATAGAATACTGAATATAGAATTTAGAATATAGAATGTAGAACACAGAATATAGAATGTATAATAGAGTATATGGAACGCAAAATTTAGAACATGGAATGCAGAACACACAATATAGAATATAGAATACCGAATACTGAATATAGAATATGAATATAAAATGTAGAACACAGAATTTAGAATACAGAATACAGAATACTGAATATAGAATATGAATATACAATGTAGAACAATGAATATAGAATATAGAATACGGAATGCAGAATATAGAATACAGAAGATAGAATATAGAACACAGAATATAGAATATGGAAAACAGAATACAAAACCCAGAATTGAGAACATGGAATGAAGAACATAGAATTTAGAATATAGAAAACCGAATACTGAATATAGAATTTCAAATATAGAATGTTGAACACAGAATTTAGAATATAGAATAAAGGATACTGAATATTGAATTTAGAATGTAGAATGTAGAACACAGTATTTAGAATATAGATTCGAGAATATAGAACCCAGAATTTAGCACATGGAATGCAGAAGACAGAATACTGAATATAGAATTTAGAATAAAGAATGTAGAACACAGAATATAGAATATAGACAACGGAATGCAGAATATAGAATATAGAGTATAGAATAATGAACACAAATTATAGAATATAGAATAGAGAAAATAGAACCCAAAATTAAGAACATGGAATGTAGAACACACAATTTAGAATATAGAATACAGAATATTGAATTTCGAGTTTAGAATATAGAATGTAGAACATAGAATATGGAATGTAGTATATGGAATGCAGAATATTGAATACAGAATATAGAACATAGAACACAGTATAGAGAATATAGATTAAAGAATATAGAAACCAGAATTTAGAACAAGGAATGCAGAACACAGAATTTACAATATAGAATAAAGATTACTGAATATAGAATTTAGAATATAGAATGCAGAACACAGAATTTAGAATATAGAGTATAGAATACAGAATATAGAATTTAGAATATAGAATGAAGAACACAGAATATAGAATATAGAATAAAGAATATAGAACACAAAATTTAGAACACGGAATACACAACACAGAATTTAGAATATAGAATACCGAATACTGAATATAGAATATGAATATACAATGTAGAACACAGAATTAAGAATAGAGAATACAGAATACTTAATATAGAATTTAGAATATACAATGTAGAACACAGAATATAGAATATAGAATACTTAATGCAGAATATAGAACACATAATATAGAACACGAAATTTAGAACATGGAATGCACAACACAGAATTTATAATATAGAATAAAGTATACTGTATATTGAATTTAGATTATAGAATGTAGAACACAGTATATAGAATACAGATTAGAGAATATAGAACCCAGAATTTAGAACTTGGAATGCAGAACACAGAATTTAGAAAATAGAATACAGAATACATAATATAGAATTTAGAATATAGAATATAGAACACAGAGTATAGAATATAGAATACGGAATACTGAATATAGAATATAGAAAATAGAATGTAGAACACAAAATATAGAATATAGAATATGGAATGCAGAATTTAGAATACAGAATATAGAATGTAGAACACAGAATATAGACAATAGAATAGAGTATATGGAAGGCAAAATTTAGAACATGGAATGCAGAACACAGAATATAGAATATATAATACCGAATACTGAATATAAAGTTTAGAATATAGAATTTAGAACACAGAATATGGAATGTAGAATACGGAATGCAGAATATTGTATACAGAATATACAATGTAGAACACAGAATTTAGAATATGTATAGCAGAATATAGAACACGGAATTAAAACATGGAATATAGAAAACAGAATTTATTATATAGAATACAGTACACTGAATATCGAATTTAGAATATAGAATATAGAACGCAGAATATGGAAAGTAGAATACGGAATGCAGAATATTGAAAACAGAATATAGAATGCAGAACACAGAATTTAAAATATGGAAAAAGGAATGTATAACCCAGAATTTAGAACATGGAATGCAGAACACAGAATTTAGAATATAGAATACAGATTCCTGAATATAGAATATAGAACACAGAGTATAGAATATAGAATACGGAATACTGAATATAGAATATAGAATATTGAATGTAGAACACAGAATATAGAATATAGAATATGGAATGTAGAATTTAGAATACAGAATATAGAATGTAGAACACAGAATATAGAATATAGAATAGAGTATATGGAACGCAAAATTTAGAACATGGAATGCAGAACACACAAAATAGAATATAGAATACAGAATACTGAATATAGAATTTAGAATATTGAATGTAGAACACAGAATATGTAATGTAGAATACGGAATGCATAATATTGTATACAGAATATAGAATGTAGAACACAGAATTTAGAATATAGATTATATAATACTGAAGATAGAATTTAGAATATAGAATGTAGAACACAGAAGATAGAGTATAGAATACAGAATATAGAACCCAAAATTTAGAACATGGAAAGCAGAACAGAGGACTTAGAATATAGAATACCGAATACAAATATAGAATATGAATATACAATGTAGAACACAGTATTTAGAATATAGAATACAGAATACTGAATATACAATTTAGAATATACAATGTAGAACAATGAGTATAGGATATAGAGTACGGAATGCAGAATATACAATACAGAAGTTAGAATATAGAACACAGAATATACAATATGGAAAACAGAATACAAAACCCAGAATTGAGAACATGGAATGAAGAACATAGAATTTAGAATATAGAAAACAGAATACTGAATATAGAATTTCAAATACAGAATGTTGAACACAGAATTTAGAATAGAGAATAAAGAATACTGAATATTGAGTTTAGATTGTAGAATGTAGAACACAGTATTTAGAATACAGATTAGAGAATATAGAACCCAGAATCTAGCACATGGAATGCAGAAGACAGAATTTAGAATATGGAATACAGAATACTGAATATAGAATGTAGAATATAGAATGTAGAACACAGAATATAGAATATAGACAACGGAAATCAGAATATAGAATAAAGTGTATAGAATGATGAACACAAATAATAGAATATAGAATAGAGAATATAGAAACCAAAATAAGAACATGGAATGTAGAACACACAATTTAGAATATAGAATACAGAATATTGAATTTCGAGTTTAGAATATAGAATGTAGAACATAGAATATGGAATGTAGAATACGGAATGCAGAATATTGAATACAGAATATACAATGTAGAACACAGAATTTAGAATATGGAAAGCAGAATATAGAACACGGAATTAAAACATGGAATGTAGAAAACAGAATTTATTATATAGAATACAGTAAACTGAATATCGAATTTAGAATATAGAATGTAGAACACAGAATATAGAGTATAGACAACGGAATGCAGAATATAGAATATAGAGTATAGAACGATGAACACAAATTACAGAATATAGAATATAGAATATAGAACCCAAAATTAAGAACATGGAATGTAGAACACACAATTTAGAATATAGAATACAGAATATTGAATTTCGAGTTTAGAATATAGAATGTAGAACATAGAATATGGAATGTAGAATACGGAATGCAGAATATTGAATACAGAATATAGAACGTAGAACCTAGTATAGAGAATATAGATTAAAGAATATAGAAACCAGAATTTAGAACATGGAATGCAGAAGACAGAATTTAAAATATAGAATAAACATTACTGAAAATAGAATTTGGAATATAGAATGCAGAACACAAAATATAGAATATAGAATATAGAATACAGAATATAGAATTTAGAATATAGAATGTAGAACACAGAATATAGAATATAAAATAAAGAATATGGAACACAAAATTTAGAACATTGAATACACAACACAGAATTTAGAATATAGAATACCGAATACTGAATATAGAATATGAATATTAAATTTAGAAAACAGAATTTAGAATACAGAATACAGAATAGTGAATATAGAATTTAGAATATACAATGTAGAACAGAGAATATGAAATATAGAATACGGAATTCAGAATATAGAATACGGAATATACAACACAAAATTTAGAACATGGAATGCACAACACAGAATTTAGAATATAGAATACCGAATACTGAATATAGAATATGAATATACAATGTTGAACACAGAATTTAGAATATAGAATAAAGAACACTGATTATAGAATTAAGAATATAGAATGTAGAACACAGTATAAAATATAGAATACGGAATACAGAATAAAGAATTTAGAATATAGAATGTAGAACACAGAATATAGAATATAGAATAGAGTATATGGAACCCAAACTTTAGAACATGGAATGCAGAACACAGAATTTAGAATATAGAATACAGAATACTGAATATAGAATTTAGAATATGGAATGTGGAACACAGAATATAGAATATAGAATACGGAATGCAGAATATAGAATACAGAATATAGAATTTAGAACACAGAATATAGAACATAGAATAAAGTATATGGAACACAATATTTAGAACATGCAATGCAGAACACAGAATTTAGAATATAGAATACAGAATACTGAATATAGAATTTAGTATATAGGATGCAGAACACAGGATTTAGAATGTAGTATGCAGAATACTGAGTATAGAATTTAGAACATTGAATGCAGAACACATAATTTAGAATATAGGATGCAGAATACTTTATATAGAATTTAGAATATAGAATGCATAACACAGAATATAGAATATTGAAAAAGGAATGGGGAATATAGAATATAGAATATAGAATGAAGAACACAATATATAGAATACAGAATAGAGAATATAGAACCCAGAATTGAGAAATGGAATGCAGAACAGAGAATTTAGAATATAGAATACAGAATACTGAAAAAATATTTTAAAATATAGAATGTAGTACAAAGAATATAGAATATAGAATAGGGAATGCAGAATATAGTATGTAGAATATAGAATGAAGAACAAAAACATAGAATATAGAATAGTGAATATAGAACCCAGAAATTAGAACACGGTATGCAGAACACAGAATTTAGAATATAGAACACAGAATACATAATATAAAATTTAGAATATAGAATGTAGAACACAGAGTATAAAATATCGAATACGGAATACTGAATGTAGAATTTAGAATATAGAATGTAGAACACAGAATATAGAATACGGAATGCAGAATATACAATACAGAATATAGAATGCAGACCACAGAATATAGAATATGGAAAACAGAATACAGACTCAAAATTTAGAACATGGAATGCAGAGCACAGAATTTAGAATATAGTATACAGAATACTCAATATAGAAATAAGAACATTGAAGGCAGAACATAGAATTTAGAATATAGAATTCAGAATCATGTATATAGAATTCAGAATATCGAATTAATGACACAGAATATAGAATATAAATTACGGAATCGAGAATATAGGAGGTTGAATATAGAATGAAGAACACAAAATATAGAATATAGAATTCAGAATATAAAACCAGAATTTAGAAATGGAATACAGAACAGAGAATTTAGAATATAGAATACAGAACACTGAATAAAGTTTTAGAATATAGAATGTAGAACACAGAATATAGAATATAAAATATGGAATGCAGAATATACTTTGTAGAATATAGAATGTAGAACACAAATTTAGAATATATAATTGTGAATATAGAACACAGTACTAAGAAAACCGATAGCAGAACATAGAATTTAGAATATAGAAAACAGAATACTTAATATAAAATTTAGAATACAGAATGTTGAACACAAAGTATAGAATATAGAATAAGGAATACGGAATATAGAATTTAGAATATAGAATTAAGAACAGAAAATAGAATATGGAATACGGAATGCAGAATATAGAATACAAAATATAGAAGGTAGAACACAGAATATAGAATATAGAATAGAGTATATGGAATCAAAAATTTAGAACATGGAATTCAGAACACAGAATATGGAATATAGAATACGGAATGCAGAATATTGTATACAGAATATACAATGTAGAACACAGAATTTAGAATATGGAAACCAGAATATAGAACCCAGAATTAAGAACATGGAATGTAGAACACAGAATTTAGAATATAGAATACATAATACTGAATTTCCAATTTAGAATATAGAATGTAGAACACAGAATATGGAATGAAGGATACGAAATGCAGAATATTGAATACAGAATATAGAATGTAGAACACAGTATATAGAATATAGATTAGAGAATATAGAAACCAGAATGTAGATCATGGAATGCAGAACACAAAATTTAGAATATAGAATACAGAATAATTTATATACAATTTAGAATATAAAATGTAGAACACAGAATATAGAATGTAGACTACGGAATGCAGAATATAGGATATAGTATATAGAATGATGAACACAAATTATAGGATATAGAATAGATAATATAGAACTCAGAATTAACAACATGGAATCTAGAACACAGAATTAAGGATATAGAATATAGAATACTGAATATAGAATTTAGAATATAGAATGTAGAACACAGAATATAGAGTATAGAATACAGAATATAGAACACAAAATTTAGAACATGGAATGCACAACACAGAATTAATAATATAGAATACCGAATACTGAATATGGAATATGAATATAAAATGTAGATCACAGAATTTAGAATACAGAATACAGAATACTGAATATAGAATATGAATATACAATGTAGAACCCAGAATTTAGAATATGGAAAGCAGAATATAGAACACGGAATTAAAACATGGAATGTAGAAAACAGAATTTATTATATAGAATACAGTATACTGAATATCAAATTTAGAATATAGAATGTAGAACACAGAATATGGAATGTAGAATACGGAATGCAGAATATTGAATACAGAATATAGAATTTAGAACACAGAATTTAGAATATAGTTTATATAATACTGAATATAGAATTTAGAATATAGAATGTAGAACACAGAATATAGAGTGTAGAATACAGAATATAGAACCCAAAATTTAGAACATGGAATGCAGAACAGAGGATTTAGAATATAGAATACCGAATAAAAATATAGAATAAGAATATACAATGTAGAACACAGAATTTAGAATATCGAATACAGAATACTGAATATACAATTTTGAATATACACTGTAGAACAATGAATATAGAATGTAGAGTACGGAATGCAGAATATAGAATACAGAAGTTAGAATATAGAACATAGAATATAGAATATGGAAAACAGAATACAAAACCCAGAATTGAGAACATGGAATGAAGAACATAGAAATTAGAATATAGAAAACAGAATACTGAATATAGGATTTCAAATATAGAATGTTGAACACAGAATATAGAATATAGAATAAAGAATACTGAATATTGAATTTAGAATGTAGAATATAGAACACAGTATTTAGAATATAGATTAGAGAATATAGAAACCAGAATTTAGCACATGGAATGCAGAAGATAGAATTTAGAATATAGAATACGGAATACTGAATATAGAATTTAGAATATAGAATTTAGAACACAGAATATGGAATGTAGAATACGGAATGCAGAATATTGAATACAGAATATAGAATGTAGAACACAGAATTTAGAATATGGAAAACAGAATACAGAACCCAAAATTTAGATCATGGAATGTAGAACACAGAATTTAGAGTGTATAATACAGAATACTGAATATAAATTTTAGATTATACAATGTAGAACACAGAATATGGAATGTAGACTGCGGAATGCAGAATATAGATTATTGAATGTAGAATTATGAGCACAAAATATAGAATAGAGAATATAGAACCCAGAATTTAGAACATGGAATGTAGAACAAAGAATATAGAATATAGAATACAGAATACTTAATTTCGAATATAGAAAATAGAAAGTAGAAAACAGAATATGGAATGTAGAATACGGAATGCCTAATATTGAATACAGAATATAGAATGTAGAACACAGAATTTAGAATATGGAAAGCAGAATATAGAACCAAGAATTTAGAACATGGGATGCAGAACAAAGAATTTACAATATAAAATGCAGATTACTGAATATAGAATTTAGAATATAGAATGTAGAACACAGAATACAGAAAATAGAATACAGAATATAGAACACAAAATTTAGAACATGGAATGCACAATACAGAATTTAGAATATAGAATACCAAATACTGAATATAGAATATGAATATACAATGTTGAACACAGAATTTAGAATAAAGAAAAAAGAATACTGAATATAGAATTTAGAGTATAGAATGTAGAACACAGTATAGAATATAGAATACGGAATACTGAATATAGAATTTAGAATATATAATGTAGAACACAGAATATAGAATATAGAATATGGAATGCAGAATATAGAATACAGAATATAGAATGTAGAACACAGAATATAGAATATAGAATAGAGTATATGGAAACCAAAATTTAGATCATGGAATGCAGAATACACAATTTAGAATATAGAATACAGAATATTGAATATAGAATTTAGAATATAGAATTTAGAACACAGAATATGGAAAATAGAATACGGAATGCAGAATATTGTATACAGAATATACAATGTAGAACACAGAATTTAGAATATGGAAACCAGAATATAGAACCCAGAATTAAGAACATGGAATGTAGAACACAGAATTTAGAATATAGAATACAGAATACTGAATTTCGAATTTAGAATATAGAATGTAGAACACAGAATATGGAATGAAGGATACGAAATGCAGAATATTGAATACAGAATATAGAATGTAGAACACAGTATATAGAACATAGATTAGAGAATATAGAAACCAGAATTTAGAACATGGAATGCAGAACACAGAATTTAGAATATAGAGTACAGAATAATTTATATACAATATAGAATATAAAATGTAGAACCCAGAATATAGAATGTTGACTACGGAATGCAGAATATAGGATATAGTATGTAGAATGATGAACACAAATTATAGGATATAGAATAGAGAATATAGAACTCAGAATTAAGAACATGGAATCTAGAACACAGAATTAAGAAAATAGAATATAGAATACTGAATATAGAATTTAGAATATAGAATGTAGAACACAGAATATAGAGTATAGAATACAGAATATAGAACACAAAATTTAGAACATGGAATGCACAACACAGAATTTAGAATATAGAATACGGAATACTGAATATAGACTATGAATATACAATATAGAACACACATTTTAGAATATAGAATACAGAATAATTAATATCGAATTAAGAATATAGAATGAAGAACACAGAATATAGAATGTAGAATACGGAATGTAGAATATTGGATACACAATATAGAATGTAGAACACAGGATTTAGATTATAGAGTTTAGAATACTCAATATATAATTTAGAATATAGAATGTAGAACAGAGAATATAGAAAATAGAATACAGAATAGAGAACACAAAATTTAGAACATGGAATGCACAACAAAGAATTTAGAATATAGAATACCGAATACTGAATATAGAATATGAATATACAATGTAGAACACAGAATTAAGAATAGAGAATACAGAATACTTAATATAGAATTTAGAATATACAATGTAGAACACAGAATATAGAATATAGAATACTTAATGCAGAATATAGAACACATAATATAGAACACGAAATTTAGAACATGGAATGCACAACACAGAATTTATAATATAGAATAAAGTATACTGTATATTGAATTTAGATTATAGAATGTAGAACACAGTATATAGAATACAGATTAGAGAATATAGAACCCAGAATTTAGAACTTGGAATGCAGAACACAGAATTTAGAAAATAGAATACAGAATACAGAATATAGAATTTAGAATATAGAATATAGAACACAGAGTATAGAATATAGAATACGGAATACTGAATATAGAATATAGAATATAGAATGTAGAACAACAAAATATAGAATATAGAATATGGAATGCAGAATTTAGAATACAGAATATAGAATGTAGAACACAGAATATAGACAATAGAATAGAGTATATGGAAGGCAAAATTTAGAACATGGAATGCAGAACACAGAATATAGAATATGTAATACAGAATACTGAATATAAAATTTAGAATATAGAATTTAGAACACAGAATATGGAATGTAGAATACGGAATGCAGAATATTGTATACAGAATATACAATGTAGAACACAGAATTTAGAATATGGATAGCAGAATATAGAACACGGAATTAAAACATGGAATATAGAAAACAGAATTTATTATATAGAATACAGTACACTGAATATAGAATTTAGAATATAGAATATAGAACGCAGAATATGGAATGTAGAATACGGAATGCAGAATATTGAAAACAGAATATAGAATGCAGAACACAGAATTTAAAATATGGAAAAAGGAATGTATAACCCAGAATTTAGAACATGGAATGCAGAACACAGAATTTAGAATATAGAATACGGAATACTGAATATAGACTATGAATATACAATATAGAACACACATTTTAGAATATAGAATACAGAATAATTAATATCGAATTTAGAATATAGAATGAAGAACACAGAATATAGAATGTAGAATACGGAATGTAGAATATTGGATACACAATATAGAATGTAGAACACAGGATTTAGATTATAGAGTTTAGAATACTCAATATATAACTTAGAATATAGAATGTAGAACACAGAAGATAGAGTATAGAATACAGAATATAGAACCGAAAATTTAGAACATGGAAAGCAGAACAGAGGACTTAGAATATAGAATAACGAAACTGAATATAGAATATGAATATACAATGTAGAACACAGTATTTAGAATATAGAATACAGAATACTGAATATACAATTTAGAATATACAATGTAGAACAATGAGTATAGGATATAGAGTACGGAATGCAGAATATAGGATACAGAAGTTAGAATATAGAACACAGAATATAGAATATGGAAAACAGAATACAAAACCCAGAATTGAGAACATGGAATGAAGAACATAGAATTTAGAATATAGGAAACAGAATACTGAATATAAAATTTCAAATACAGAATGTTGAACACAGAATTTAGAATAGAGAATAAAGAATACTGAATATTGAGTTTAGATTGTAGAATGTAGAACACAGTATTTAGAATACAGATTAGAGAATATAGAACCCAGAATCTAGCACATGGAATGCAGAAGACAGAATTTAGAATATGGAATACAGAATACTGAATATAGAATGTAGAATATAGAATGTAGAACACAGAATACAGAATATAGACAACGGAAATCAGAATATAGAATAAAGTGTATAGAATGATGAACACAAATAATAGAATATAGAATAGAGAATATAGAAACCAAAATAAGAACATGGAATGTAGAACACACAATTTAGAATATAGAATACAGAATATTGAAATTCGAGTTTAGAATATAGAATGTAGAACATAGAATATGGAATGTAGAATACGGAATGCAGAATATTGAATACAGAATATACAATGTAGAACACAGAATTTAGAATATGGAAAGCAGAATATAGAACACGGAATTAAAACATGGAATGTAGAAAACAGAATTTATTATATAGAATACAGTAAACTGAATATCGAATTTAGAATATAGAATGTAGAACACAGAATATAGAATATAGACAACGGAATGCAGAATATAGAATATAGAGTATAGAACGATGAACACAAATTACAGAATATAGAATATAGAATATAGAACCCAAAATTAAGAACATGGAATGTAGAACACACAATTTAGAATATAGAATACAGAATATTGAATTTCGAGTTTAGAATATAGAATGTAGAACATAGAATATGGAATGTAGAATACGGAATGCAGAATATTGAATACAGAATATAGAACGTAGAACCTAGTATAGAGAATATAGATTAAAGAATATAGAAACCAGAATTTAGAACATGGAATGCAGAAGACAGAATTTAAAATATAGAATAAACATTACTGAAAATAGAATTTGGAATATAGAATGCAGAACACAAAATATAGAATATAGAATATAGAATACAGAATATAGAATTTAGAATATAGAATGTAGAACACAGAATATAGAATATAAAATAAAGAATATGGAACACAAAATTTAGAACATTGAATACACAACACAGAATTTAGAATATAGAATACCGAATACTGAATATAGAATATGAATATTAAGTTTAGAAAACAGAATTTAGAATACAGAATACAGAATAGTGAATATAGAATTTAGAATATACAATGTAGAACAGAGTATATGAAATATAGAATACGGAATTCAGAATATAGAATACGGAATATACAACACAAAATTTAGAACATGGAATGCACAACACAGAATTTAGAATATAGAATACCGAATACTGAATATAGAATATGAATATACAATGTTGAACACAGAATTTAGAATATAGAATAAAGAACACTGAATATAGAATTAAGAATATAGAATGTAGAACACAGTATAAAATATAGAATACGGAATACAGAATAAAGAATTTAGAATATAGAATGTAGAACACAGAATATAGAATATAGAATAGAGTATATGGAACCCAAACTTTAGAACATGGAATGCAGAACACAGAATTTAGAATATAGAATACAGAATACTGAATATAGAATTTAGAATATGGAATGTGGAACACAGAATATAGAATATAGAATACGGAATGCAGAATATAGAATACAGAATATAGAATTTAGAACACAGAATATAGAACATAGAATAAAGTATATGGAACACAATATTTAGAACATGCAATGCAGAACACAGAATGTAGAATATAGAATACAGAATACTGAACATAGAATTTAGTATATAGGATGCAGAACACAGGATTTAGAATGTAGTATGCAGAATACTGAGTATAGAATTTAGAACATTGAATGCAGAACACATAATTTAGAATATAGGATGCAGAATACTTTATATAGAATTTAGAATATAGAATGCATAACACAGAATATAGAATATTGAAAAAGGAATGGGGAATATAGAATATAGAATATAGAATGAAGAACACAATATATAGAATACAGAATAGAGAATATAGAACCCAGAATTGAGAAATGGAATGCAGAACAGAGAATTTAGAATATAGAATACAGAATACTGAAAAAATATTTTAAAATATAGAATGTAGAACAAAGAATATAGAATATAGAATAGGGAATGCAGAATATAGTATGTAGAATATAGAATGAAGAACAAAAACATAGAATATAGAATAGTGAATATAGAACCCAGAAATTAGAACACGGTATGCAGAACACAGAATTTAGAATATAGAACACAGAATACATAATATAAAATTTAGAATATAGAATGTAGAACACAGAGTATAAAATATCGAATACGGAATACTGAATGTAGAATTTAGAATATACAATGTAGAACACAGAATATAGAATACGGAATGCAGAATATACAATACAGAATATAGAATGCAGACCACAGAATATAGAATATGGAAAACAGAATACAGACTCAAAATTTAGAACATGGAATGCAGAGCACAGAATTTAGAATATAGTATACAGAATACTCAATATAGAAATAAGAACATTGAAGGCAGAACATAGAATTTAGAATATAGAATTCAGAATCATGTATATAGAATTCAGTATATCGAATTAATGACACAGAATATAGAATATAAATTACGGAATCGAGAATATAGGAGGTTGAATATAGAATGAAGAACACAAAATATAGAATATAGAATTCAGAATATAAAACCAGAATTTAGAAATGGAATACAGAACAGAGAATTTAGAATATAGAATACAGAACACTGAATAAAGTTTTAAGAATATACAATGTAGAACACAGAATATAGAATATAAAATAGGGAATGCAGAATATACTTTGTAGAATATAGAATGTAGAACACAAATTTAGAATATATAATTGTGAATATAGAACCCAGTACTAAGAAAACGGATAGCAGAACATAGAATTTAGAATATAGAAAACAGAATACTTAATATAAAATTTAGAATACAGAATGTTGAACACAAAGTATAGAATATAGAATAAGGAATACGGAATATAGAATTTAGAATATAGAATTAAGAACAGAAAATAGAATATGGAATACGGAATGCAGAATATAGAATACAAAATATAGAAGGTAGAACACAGAATATAGAATATAGAATAGAGTATATGGAATCAAAAATTTAGAACATGGAATTCAGAACACAGAATATGGAATATAGAATACGGAATGCAGAATATTGTATACAGAATATACAATGTAGAACACAGAATTTAGAATATGGAAACCAGAATATAGAACCCAGAATTAAGAACATGGAATGTAGAACACAGAATTTAGAATATAGAATACATAATACTGAATTTCCAATTTAGAATATAGAATGTAGAACACAGAATATGGAATGAAGGATACGAAATGCAGAATATTGAATACAGAATATAGAATGTAGAACACAGTATATAGAATATAGATTAGAGAATATAGAAACCAGAATGTAGATCATGGAATGCAGAACACAGAATTTAGAATATAGAATACAGAATAATTTATATACAATTTAGAATATAAAATGTAGAAAACAGAATATAGAATGTAGACTACGGAATGCAGAATATAGGATATAGTATATAGAATGATGAACACAAATTATAGGATATAGAATAGATAATATAGAACTCAGAATTAAGAACATGGAATCTAGAACACAGAATTAAGGATATAGAATATAGAATACTGAATATAGAATTTAGAATATAGAATGTAGAACACAGAATATAGAGTATAGAATACAGAATATAGAACACAAAATTTAGAACATGGAATGCACAACACAGAATTAATAATATAGAATACCGAATACTGAATATGGAATATGAATATAAAATGTAGATCACAGAATTTAGAATACAGAATACAGAATACTGAATATAGAATATGAATATACAATGTAGAACCCAGAATTTAGAATATGGAAAGCAGAATATAGAACACGGAATTAAAACATGGAATGTAGAAAACAGAATTTATTATATAGACTACAGTATACTGAATATCAAATTTAGAATATAGAATGTAGAACACAGAATATGGAATGTAGAATACGGAATGCAGAATATTGAATACAGAATATAGAATGTAGAACACAGAATTTAGAATATAGTTTATATAATACTGAATATAGAATTTAGAATATAGAATGTAGAACACAGAATATAGAGTGTAGAATACAGAATATAGAACCCAAAATTTAGAACATTGTATGCAGAACAGAGGATTTAGAATATAGAATACCGAATAAAAATATAGAATAAGAATATACAATGTAGAACACAGAATTTAGAATATCGAATACAGAATACTGAATATACAATTTTGAATATACACTGTAGAACAATGAATATAGAATGTAGAGTACGGAATGCAGAATATAGAATACAGAAGTTAGAATATAGAACACAGAATATAGAATATGGAAAACAGAATACAAAACCCAGAATTGAGAACATGGAATGAAGAACATAGAATTTAGAATATAGAAAACAGAATACTGAATATAGAATTTCAAATATAGAATGTTGAACACAGAATATAGAATATAGAATAAAGAATACTGAATATTGAATTTAGAATGTAGAATATAGAACACAGTATTTAGAATATAGATTAGAGAATATAGAAACCAGAATTTAGCACATGGAATGCAGAAGATAGAATTTAGAATATAGAATACGGAATACTGAATATAGAATTTAGAATATAGAATTTAGAACACAGAATATGGAATGTAGAATACGGAATGCAAAATATTGTATTCAGAATATACAATGTAGAACACAGAATTTAGAATATGGAAAGCAGAATATAGAACACGGAATTAAAACATGGAATGTAGAAAACAGAGTTTATTATATAGAATACAGTATACTGAATATCGAATTTAGAATATAGAATGTAGAACACAGAATATGGAATGTAGAATACGGAATGCAGAATATTGAATACAGAATATAGAATGTAGAACACAGAATTTAGAATATGGAAAACAGAATACAGAACCCAAAATTTAGATCATGGAATGTAGAACACAGAATTTAGAGTGTATAATACAGAATACTGAATATAAATTTTAGATTATACAATGTAGAACACAGAATATGGAATGTAGACTGCGGAATGCAGAATATAGATTATTGAATGTAGAATTATGAGCACAAAATATAGAATAGGGAATATAGAACCCAGAATTTAGAACATGGAATGTAGAACAAAGAATATAGAATATAGAATACAGAATACTTAATTTCGAATATAGAAAATAGAAAGTAGAAAACAGAATATGGAATGTAGAATACGGAATGCCTAATATTGAATACAGAATATAGAATGTAGAACACAGAATTTAGAATATGGAAAGCAGAATATAGAACCAAGAATTTAGAACATGGGATGCAGAACAAAGAATTTACAATATAAAATGCAGATTACTGAATATAGAATTTAGAATATAGAATGTAGAACACAGAATACAGAAAATAGAATACAGAATATAGAACACAAAATTTAGAACATGGAATGCACAATACAGAATTTAGAATATAGAATACCAAATACTGAATATAGAATATGAATATACAATGTTGAACACAGAATATAGAATAAAGAAAAAAGAATACTGAATATAGAATTTAGAGTATAGAATGTAGAACACAGTATAGAATATAGAATACGGAATACTGAATATAGAATTTAGAATATATAATGTAGAACACAGAATATAGAATATAGAATATGGAATGCAGAATATAGAATACAGAATATAGAATGTAGAACACAGAATATAGAATATAGAATAGAGTATATGGAAACCAAAATTTAGATCATGGAATGCAGAATACAGAATTTAGAATATAGAATACAGAATATTGAATATAGAATTTAGAATATAGAATTTAGAACACAGAATATGGAAAATAGAATACGGAATGCAGAATATTGTATACAGAATATACAATGTAGAACACAGAATTTAGAATATGGAAACCAGAATATAGAACCCAGAATTAAGAACATGGAATGTAGAACACAGAATTTAGAATATAGAATACAGAATACTGAATTTCGAATTTAGAATATAGAATGTAGAACACAGAATATGGAATGAAGGATACGAAATGCAGAATATTGAATACAGAATATAGAATGTAGAACACAGTATATAGAATATAGATTAGAGAATATAGAAACCAGAATTTAGAACATGGAATGCAGAACACAGAATTTAGAATATAGAGTACAGTATAATTTATATACAATATAGAATATAAAATGTAGAACCCAGAATATAGAATGTTGACTACGGAATGCAGAATATAGGATATAGTATGTAGAATGATGAACACAAATTATAAGATATAGAATAGAGAATATAGAACTCAGAATTAAGAACATGGAATCTAGAACACAGAATTAAGAATATAGAATATAGAATACTGAATATAGAATTTAGAATATAGAATGTAGAACACAGAATATAGAGTATAGAATACAGAATATAGAACACAAAATTTAGAACATGGAATGCACAACACAGAATTTAGAATATAGAATACGGAATACTGAATATAGACTATGAATATACAATATAGAACACACATTTTAGAATATAGAATACAGAATAATTAATATCGAATTTAGAATATAGAATGAAGAACACAGAATATAGAATGTAGAATACGGAATGTAGAATATTGGATACACAATATAGAATGTAGAACACAGGATTTAGATTATAGAGTTTAGAATACTCAATATATAATTTAGAATATAGAATGTAGAACAGAGAATATAGAAAATAGAATACAGAATAGAGAACACAAAATTTAGAACATGGAATGCACAACACAGAATTTAGAATATAGAATACCGAATACTGAATATAGAATATGAATATAAAATGTAGAACACAGAATTTAGAATACAGAATACAGAATACTGAATATAGAATATGAATATACAATGTAGAAAAAAGAATATAGAATATAGAATACGGAATGCAGAATATAGGATACAGAAGACAGAATATAGAACACAGAATATAGAATATGGAAAACAGAATACAAAACCCAGAATTGAGAACATGGAATGAAGAACATAGAATTAAGAATATAGAAAACCGAATACTGAATATAGAATTTCAAATATAGAATGTTGAACACAGAATTTAGAATAGAGAATAAAGAATACTGAATATTGAATTTAGAATGTAGAATGTAGAACACAGTATTTAGAATATAGATTAGAGAATATAGAAACCAGAATTTAGCACATGGAATGCAGAAGATAGAATTTAGAATATAGAATACGGAATACTGAATATAGAATTTAGAATATAGAATTTAGAACACAGAATATGGAATGTAGAATACGGAATGCAAAATATTGTATTCAGAATATACAATGTAGAACACAGAATTTAGAATATGGAAAGCAGAATATAGAACACGGAATTAAAACATGGAATGTAGAAAACAGAGTTTATTATATAGAATACAGTATACTGAATATCGAATTTAGAATATAGAATGTAGAACACAGAATATGGAATGTAGAATACGGAATGCAGAATATTGAATACAGAATATAGAATGTAGAACACAGAATTTAGAATATGGAAAACAGAATACAGAACCCAAAATTTAGATCATGGAATGTAGAACACAGAATTTAGAGTGTATAATACAGAATACTGAATATAAATTTTAGATTATACAATGTAGAACACAGAATATGGAATGTAGACTGCGGAATGCAGAATATAGATTATTGAATGTAGAATTATGAGCACAAAATATAGAATAGGGAATATAGAACCCAGAATTTAGAACATGGAATGTAGAACAAAGAATATAGAATATAGAATACAGAATACTTAATTTCGAATATAGAAAATAGAAAGTAGAAAACAGAATATGGAATGTAGAATACGGAATGCCTAATATTGAATACAGAATATAGAATGTAGAACACAGAATTTAGAATATGGAAAGCAGAATATAGAACCAAGAATTTAGAACATGGGATGCAGAACAAAGAATTTACAATATAAAATGCAGATTACTGAATATAGAATTTAGAATATAGAATGTAGAACACAGAATACAGAAAATAGAATACAGAATATAGAACACAAAATTTAGAACATGGAATGCACAATACAGAATTTAGAATATAGAATACCAAATACTGAATATAGAATATGAATATACAATGTTGAACACAGAATATAGAATAAAGAAAAAAGAATACTGAATATAGAATTTAGAGTATAGAATGTAGAACACAGTATAGAATATAGAATACGGAATACTGAATATAGAATTTAGAATATATAATGTAGAACACAGAATATAGAATATAGAATATGGAATGCAGAATATAGAATACAGAATATAGAATGTAGAACACAGAATATAGAATATAGAATAGAGTATATGGAAACCAAAATTTAGATCATGGAATGCAGAATACAGAATTTAGAATATAGAATACAGAATATTGAATATAGAATTTAGAATATAGAATTTAGAACACAGAATATGGAAAATAGAATACGGAATGCAGAATATTGTATACAGAATATACAATGTAGAACACAGAATTTAGAATATGGAAACCAGAATATAGAACCCAGAATTAAGAACATGGAATGTAGAACACAGAATTTAGAATATAGAATACAGAATACTGAATTTCGAATTTAGAATATAGAATGTAGAACACAGAATATGGAATGAAGGATACGAAATGCAGAATATTGTATACAGAATATAGAATGTAGAACACAGTATATAGAATATAGATTAGAGAATATAGAAACCAGAATTTAGAACATGGAATGCAGAACACAGAATTTAGAATATAGAGTACAGTATAATTTATATACAATATAGAATATAAAATGTAGAACCCAGAATATAGAATGTTGACTACGGAATGCAGAATATAGGATATAGTATGTAGAATGATGAACACAAATTATAAGATATAGAATAGAGAATATAGAACTCAGAATTAAGAACATGGAATCTAGAACACAGAATTAAGAATATAGAATATAGAATACTGAATATAGAATTTAGAATATAGAATGTAGAACACAGAATATAGAGTATAGAATACAGAATATAGAACACAAAATTTAGAACATGGAATGCACAACACAGAATTTAGAATATAGAATACGGAATACTGAATATAGACTATGAATATACAATATAGAACACACATTTTAGAATATAGAATACAGAATAATTAATATCGAATTTAGAATATAGAATGAAGAACACAGAATATAGAATGTAGAATACGGAATGTAGAATATTGGATACACAATATAGAATGTAGAACACAGGATTTAGATTATAGAGTTTAGAATACTCAATATATAATTTAGAATATAGAATGTAGAACAGAGAATATAGAAAATAGAATACAGAATAGAGAACACAAAATTTAGAACATGGAATGCACAACACAGAATTTAGAATATAGAATACCGAATACTGAATATAGAATATGAATATAAAATGTAGAACACAGAATTTAGAATACAGAATACAGAATACTGAATATAGAATATGAATATACAATGTAGAAAAAAGAATATAGAATATAGAATACGGAATGCAGAATATAGGATACAGAAGACAGAATATAGAACACAGAATATAGAATATGGAAAACAGAATACAAAACCCAGAATTGAGAACATGGAATGAAGAACATAGAATTAAGAATATAGAAAACCGAATACTGAATATAGAATTTCAAATATAGAATGTTGAACACAGAATTTAGAATAGAGAATAAAGAATACTGAATATTGAATTTAGAATGTAGAATGTAGAACACAGTATTTAGAATATAGATTAGAGAATATAGAACCCAGAATTTAGCACATGGAATGCAGAAGACAGAATTTCGAATATAGAATACAGAATACTGAATATAGAATTTAGAATATAGAATGTAGAACACAGAATATAGAATATAGACTACAGAATGCAGAATATAGTTTATAGAATATAGAACGATGAACACAAATTATAGAATATAGAATAGAGAATATAGAACTCAGAATTAAGAACATGGAATATAGAACACAGAATTTAGTATATAGAATACATAATACGGAATTTCGAATTTAGAATATAGAATGTAGAACACAGAATATGGAATGTAGAATAAGGAATGCAGAATATTGAACACAGAATATTGAATTTAGAACACAGAATTTAAAATATGGGAAAAGGAATATATAACCAAGAATTTAGAACATGGAATGCAGAACACAGAATTTAGAATATAGAATACAGATTACTGAATATAGAATTTAGAATATAGAATGTAGAACACAGAATATAGAATATAGAATAAAGAATATAGAACACAAAATTTAGAACATGGAATGCAGAACACACAATATAGGATATAGAATACCGAATACTGAATATAGAATATGAATATAAAATGTAGAACACAGAATTTAGAATACAGAATACAGAATACTGAATATAGAATATGAATATACAATGTAGAACAAGGAATATAGAATATAGAATACGGAATGCAGAATATAGAATACAGAAGATAGAATATAGAACACAGAATATAGAATATGGAAAACAGAATACAAAACCCAGAATTGAGAACATGGAATGAAGAACATAGAATTTAGAATATAGAAAACCGAATACTGTATATAGAATTTCAAATATAGAATGTTGAACACAGAATTTAGAATATAGAATAAAGAATACTGAATATTGAATTTAGAATGTAGAATGTAGAACACAGTATTTAGAATATAGATTCGAGAATATAGAACCCAGAATTTAGCACATGGAATGCAGAAGACAGAATACTGAATATAGAATTTAGAATAAATAATGTAGAACACAGAATATAGAATATAGACAACGGAATGCAGAATATAGAATATAGAGTATAGAATGATGAACACAAATTATAGACTATAGAAGAGAATATAGAACCCAAAATTAAGAACATGGAATGTAGAACACACAATTTAGAATATAGAATACAGAATATTGAATTTCGAGTTTAGAATATAGAATGTAGAACATAGAATATGGAATGTAGAATACGGAATGCAGAATATTGAATACAGAATATAGAACATAGAACACAGTATAGAGAATATAGATTAAAGAATATAGAAACCAGAATTTAGAACAAGGAATGCAGAACACAGAATTTACAATATAGAATAAAGATTACTGAATATAGAATTTAGAATATAGAATGCAGAACACAGAATTTAGAATATAGAATATAGAATACAGAATATAGAATTTAGAATATAGAATGAAGAACACAGAATATAGAATATAGAATAAAGAATATAGAACACAAAATTTAGAAGACGGAATACACAACACAGAATTTAGAATATAGAATACCGAATACTGAATATAGAATATGAATATACAATGTAGAACACAGAATTAAGAATAGAGAATACAGAATATTTAATATAGAATTTAGAATATACAATGTAGAACACAGAATATAGAATATAGAATACGGAATGCAGAATATAGAACACATAATATAGAACACGAAATTTAGAACATGGAATGCACAACACAGAATTTATAATATAGAATAAAGTATACTGTATATTGAATTTAGATTATAGAATGTAGAACACAGTATATAGAATACAGATTAGAGAATATAGAACCCAGAATTTAGAACTTGGAATGCAGAACACAGAATTTAGAAAATAGAATACAGAATACAGAATATAGAATTTAGAATATAGAATATAGAACACAGAGTATAGAATATAGAATACGGAATACTGAATATAGAATAAAGAAAATAGAATGTAGAACACAAAATATAGAATATAGAATATGGAATGCAGAATTTAGAATACAGAATATAGAATGTAGAACACAGAATATAGACAATAGAATAGAGTATATGGAAGGCAAAATTTAGAACATGGAATGCAGAACACAGAATATAGAATATATAATACCGAATACTGAATATAAAATTTAGAATATAGAATTTAGAACACAGAATATGGAATGTAGAATACGGAATGCAGAATATTGTATACAGAATATACAATGTAGAACACAGAATTTAGAATATGAATAGCAGAATATAGAACATGGAATTAAAACATGGAATATAGAAAACAGAATTTATTATATAGAATACAGTACACTGAATATCGAATTTAGAATATAGAATATAGAATGCAGAATATGGAATGTAGAATACGGAATGCAGAATATTGAATACAGAATATAGAATGCAGAACACAGAATTTAAAATATTGAAAAAGGAATGTATAACCCAGAATTTAGAACATGGAATGCAGAACACAGAATTTAGAATATAGAATACAAAATACTGAATATAGAATTTAGAATATAGAATATAGGACACAGAGTATAGAATATAGAATACGGAATACTGAATATAGAATATAGAATATTGAATGTAGAACACAGAATATAGAATATAGAATATGGAATGTAGAATTTAGAATACAGAATATAGAATGTAGAACACAGAATATAGAATATAGAATAGAGTATATGGAACGCAAAATTTAGAACATGGAATGCAGAACACACAAAATAGAATATAGAATACAGAATACTGAATATAGAATTTAGAATATTGAATGTAGAACACAGAATATCGAGTATAGAATACAGAATGTAGAACCCAAAATTTAGAATATGGAATGCAGAACTGAGGATTTAGAATATAGAATACCGAATACGAATATAGAATATTAATATACAATGTAAAACACAAAATATAGAATATAGAATACAGAATACTGAATATACAATTTAGAATATACAATGTAGATCAAGGATTATAGAATATAGAATACGGAATGCAGAATATAGAATACAGAAGATAGAATATAGAACACAGAATATAGAATATGGAAAACAGAATACAAAACCCAGAATTGAGAACATGGAATGAAGAACATAGAATTTAGAATATAGAAAACCGAATACTGAATATAGAAATTCAAATATAGAATGTTGAACACAGAATTTAGAATATAGAATAAAGAATACTGAATATTGAATTTAGAACGTAGAATGTAGAACACAGTATTTAGAATATAGATTAGAGAATATAGAACTCAGAATTTAGCACATGGAATGCAGAAGACAGAATTTCGAATATAGAATACAGAATACTGAATATAGAATTTAGAATATAGAATGTAGAACACAGAATATAGAATATAGACTACGGAATGCAGAATATAGTTTATAGAATATAGAACGATGAACACAAATTATAGAATATAGAATAGAGAATATAGAGCCCAGAATTAAGAACATGGAATATAGAACACAGAATTTAGTATATAGAATACATAATACTGAATTTCGAATTTAGAATATAGAATGTAGGACATAGAATATGGAATGTAGAATACGGAATGCAGAATATTGGATACAGAATATAGAATGTAGAACACAGAATTTAGAATATGGAAAAAGGAATATATAACACAGAATTTAGAACATGGAATGCAGAACACAGAATTTAGAATATAGAAAACAGTTTACTGAATATAGAATTTAGAATATAGAATGTAGAACACAGAATATAGAATATAGAGTATAGAATACTGAATATAGAATTTAGAATATAGAATGTAGAACACAGAATATAGAATATAGAATAGATTATATGGAACGCAAAATTTAGAACATGGAATGCAGAACACACAATATAGAATATAGAATACTGAATATAGAATTTTGAATATAGAATTTAGAACACAGAATATGGAATGTTGAATGCGGAATGCAGAATATTGAATACAGAATACAGAATGTAGAACACAAAATTTAGAATATGGAAAACAGAATATAGAACACAGAATTTAGAACATGGAATGCAGAACACAGAATTTAGAATATAAAATAGCGAATACTAAATATAGAATATGAATATACAATGTAGAACAAAGTATTTAGAATAGAGAATAGAGAACAATGAATATAGAATTAAGAATATACAATGTAGAACACAGAATTTAGAATATAGAATACAGAATGCAGAATATAGCATACAGAATATAGAATGTAGAACACAGAATATAGAATATGGAAAACAGAACACAAAACACAGAAATGAGAACATGGAATGCAGAACACAGAATTTAGAATATAGAAAACAAAAAACTGAATATAGAATTTCGAATATAGATTGTAGAACACAGAATTTACAATATAGAAGAAAGAATACTCAATATAAATTTTAGAATATAGTATGTAGAACACAGAATATAGAATATAGAATAGAGAATATAGAACCCAGAACTTAGAACATAGAAAGCAGAACACAGAATTTAGAATAGAGAATAATGAATACTTAATATAAAATTTACAATATAGAATGTTGAACACAGAGTACAGAATATAGAATACAGAATACTGAATATAGGATTTAGAATATAGAATGTAGAACACAGAATATAGAATATAGAATACGGAATGTAGACTATAGAATACAGAATATAGAATGTAGAACACTGAATATAGAACATTGAATATAGTATATGGAAACCGAAATTTAGAACATGGAATGCAGAATAAAGAATTTAGAATATAGAATACAGTATACTGAATATAGAATTTAGAATATAGTATTTAGAACACAGAATATGGAATGTAAAATACGGAATGCAGAATATTATATACAGAATATACAATGTGGAACACAGAATTTAGAATATGGAAAGCAGAATATAGAACACGGAATTTAAACATGGAATGTAGAAAACAGAATTTATTACATAGAATACAGTATACTGAATATCGAATTTAGAATATAGAATATGGAACACAGAATATGGAATGTAGAATACGGAATGCAGAATATTGAATACAGAATATAGAATGTAGAACTGAGAATTTAGAATATAGAGTATATAACACTGAATATAGAATTTAGAATATAGAATGTAGAACACAGAATATAGAGTATAGAATACAGAATATAGAACCCAAAATTTAGAACATGGAATGCAGAACAGAGGATTTAGAATATAGAATAACGAATACAAATATAGAATATTAATATACAATGTAAAACACAAAATTTAGAATATAGAATACAGAATTCTGAATATACAATTTAGAATATACAATGTAGAACAAAGAATATAGAATATAGAATACGGAATGCAGAATATAGAATACGGAAGATTGAATATAGAACACAGAATATAGAATATGGAAAACAGAATACAAAACAGAGAATTGAGAACATGGAATGAAGAATATAGAATTTAGAATATAGAAAACCGAATACTGAATATAGAATTTCAAATATAGAATGTTGAACACAGGATTTAGAATAGAGAATAAAGAATACTGAATATTGAATTTAGAATGTAGAAGGTAGAACACAGTATTTAGAATATAGATTAGAGAATATAGAACCCAGAATTTAGCACATGGAATGCAGAAGACAGAATTTCGAATATAGAATACAGAATACTGAATATAGAATTTAGAATATAGAATGTAGAACACAGAATATAGAATATAGAGTATAGAATACTGAATATAGAATTTAGAATATAGAATGTAGAACACAGAATATAGAATGTATAATAGAGTATATGGAACGCAAAATTTAGAACATGGAATGCAGAACCCACAATATAGAATATAGAATACCGAATACTGAATATAGAATATGAATATAAAATGTAGAACACAGAATTTAGGATACAGAATACAGAATACTGAATATAGAATATGAATATACAATGTAGAACAAGGAATATAGAATATAGAATACGGAATGCAGAATATAGAATACAGAAGATAGAATATAGAACACAGAATATAGAATATGGAAAACAGAATACAAAACCCAGAATTGAGAACATGGAATGAAGAACATAGAATTTAGAATATAGAAAACCGAATACTGAATATAGAATTTCAAATATAGAATGTTGAACACAGAATTTAGAATATAGAATAAAGAATACTGAATATTGAATTTAGAATGTAGAATGTAGAACACAGTATTTAGAATATAGATTCGAGAATATAGAACCCAGAATTTAGCACATGGAATGCAGAAGACAGAATACTGAATATAGAATTTAGAATAAAGAATGTAGAACACAGAATATAGAATATAGACAACGGAATGCAGAATATAGAATATAGAGTATAGAATGATGAACACAAATTATAGAATATAGAATAGAGAAAATAGAACCCAAAATTAAGAACATGGAATGTAGAACACACAATTTAGAATATAAAATACAGAATATTGAATTTCGAGTTTAGAATATAGAATGTAGAACATAGAATATGGAATGTAGAATATGGAATGCAGAATATTGAATACAGAATATAGAACATAGAACACAGTATAGAGAATATAGATTAAAGAATATAGAAACCAGAATTTAGAACAAGGAATGCAGAACACAGAATTTACAATATAGAATAAATATTACTGAATATAGAATTTAGAATATAGAATGCAGAACACAGAATTTAGAATATAGAGTATAGAATACAGAATATAGAATTTAGAATATAGAATGAAGAACACAGAATATAGAATATAGAATAAAGAATATAGAACACAAAATTTTGAACACGGAATACACAACACAGAATTTAGAATATAGAATACCGAATACTGAATATAGAATATGAATATACAATGTAGAACACAGAATTAAGAATAGAGAATACAGAATACTTAATATAGAATTTAGAATATACAATGTAGAACACAGAATATAGAATATAGAATACGGAATGCAGAATATAGAACACATAATATAGAACACGAAATTTAGAACATGGAATGCACAACACAGAATTTATAATATAGAATAAAGTATACTGTATATTGAATTTAGATTATAGAATGTAGAACACAGTATATAGAATACAGATTAGAGAATATAGAACCCAGAATTTAGAACTTGGAATGCAGAACACAGAATTTAGAAAATAGAATACAGAATACATAATATAGAATTTAGAATATAGAATATAGAACACAGAGTATAGAATATAGAATACGGAATACTGAATATAGAATATAGAATATAGAATGTAGAACACAAAATATAGAATATAGAATATGGAATGCAGAATTTAGAATACAGAATATAGAATGTAGAACACAGAATATAGACAATAGAATAGAGTATATGGAAGGCAAAATTTAGAACATGGAATGCAGAACACAGAATATAGAATATATAATACCGAATACTGAATATAAAATTTAGAATATAGAATTTAGAACACAGAATATGGAATGTAGAATACGGAATGCAGAATATTGTATACAGAATATACAATGTAGAACACAGAATTTAGAATATGGATAGCAGAATATAGAACACGGAATTAAAACATGGAATATAGAAAACAGAATTTATTATATAGAATACAGTACACTGAATATCGAATTTAGAATATAGAATATAGAACGCAGAATATGGAAAGTAGAATACGGAATGCAGAATATTGAAAACAGAATATAGAATGCAGAACACAGAATTTAAAATATGGAAAAAGGAATGTATAACCCAGAATTTAGAACATGGAATGCAGAACACAGAATTTAGAATATAGAATACAGATTCCTGAATATAGAATATAGAACACAGAGTATAGAATATAGAATACAGAATACTGAATATAGAATATAGAATATTGAATGTAGAACACAGAATATAGAATATAGAATATGGAATGTAGAATTTAGAATACAGAATATAGAATGTAGAACACAGAATATAGAATATAGAATAGAGTATATGGAACGCAAAATTTAGAACATGGAATGCAGAACACACAAAATAGAATATAGAATACAGAATACTGAATATAGAATTTAGAATATTGAATGTAGAACACAGAATATCGAGTATAGAATACAGAATGTAGAACCCAAAATTTAGAATATGGAATGCAGAACTGAGGATTTAGAATATAGAATACCGAATACGAATATAGAATATTAATATACAATGTAAAACACAAAATATAGAATATAGAATACAGAATACTGAATATACAATTTAGAATATACAATGTAGATCAAGGATTATAGAATATAGAATACGGAATGCAGAATATAGAATACAGAAGATAGAATATAGAACACAGAATATAGAATATGGAAAACAGAATACAAAACCCAGAATTGAGAACATGGAATGAAGAACATAGAATTTAGAATATAGAAAACCGAATACTGAATATAGAAATTCAAATATAGAATGTTGAACACAGAATTTAGAATATAGAATAAAGAATACTGAATATTGAATTTAGAACGTAGAATGTAGAACACAGTATTTAGAATATAGATTAGAGAATATAGAACTCAGAATTTAGCACATGGAATGCAGAAGACAGAATTTCGAATATAGAATACAGAATACTGAATATAGAATTTAGAATATAGAATGTAGAACACAGAATATAGAATATAGACTACGGAATGCAGAATATAGTTTATAGAATATAGAACGATGAACACAAATTATAGAATATAGAATAGAGAATATAGAGCCCAGAATTAAGAACATGGAATATAGAACACAGAATTTAGTATATAGAATACATAATACTGAATTTCGAATTTAGAATATAGAATGTAGGACATAGAATATGGAATGTAGAATACGGAATGCAGAATATTGGATACAGAATATAGAATGTAGAACACAGAATTTAGAATATGGAAAAAGGAATATATAACACAGAATTTAGAACATGGAATGCAGAACACAGAATTTAGAATATAGAAAACAGTTTACTGAATATAGAATTTAGAATATAGAATGTAGAACACAGAATATAGAATATAGAGTATAGAATACTGAATATAGAATTTAGAATATAGAATGTAGAACACAGAATATAGAATATAGAATAGATTATATGGAACGCAAAATTTAGAACATGGAATGCAGAACACACAATATAGAATATAGAATACTGAATATAGAATTTTGAATATAGAATTTAGAACACAGAATATGGAATGTTGAATGCGGAATGCAGAATATTGAATACAGAATACAGAATGTAGAACACAAAATTTAGAATATGGAAAACAGAATATAGAACACAGAATTTAGAACATGGAATGCAGAACACAGAATTTAGAATATAAAATAGCGAATACTAAATATAGAATATGAATATACAATGTAGAACAAAGTATTTAGAATAGAGAATAGAGAACAATGAATATAGAATTAAGAATATACAATGTAGAACACAGAATTTAGAATATAGAATACAGAATGCAGAATATAGCATACAGAATATAGAATGTAGAACACAGAATATAGAATATGGAAAACAGAACACAAAACACAGAAATGAGAACATGGAATGCAGAACACAGAATTTAGAATATAGAAAACAAAAAACTGAATATAGAATTTCGAATATAGATTGTAGAACACAGAATTTACAATATAGAAGAAAGAATACTCAATATAAATTTTAGAATATAGTATGTAGAACACAGAATATAGAATATAGAATAGAGAATATAGAACCCAGAACTTAGAACATAGAAAGCAGAACACAGAATTTAGAATAGAGAATAATGAATACTTAATATAAAATTTACAATATAGAATGTTGAACACAGAGTACAGAATATAGAATACAGAATACTGAATATAGGATTTAGAATATAGAATGTAGAACACAGAATATAGAATATAGAATACGGAATGTAGACTATAGAATACAGAATATAGAATGTAGAACACTGAATATAGAACATTGAATATAGTATATGGAAACCGAAATTTAGAACATGGAATGCAGAATAAAGAATTTAGAATATAGAATACAGTATACTGAATATAGAATTTAGAATATAGTATTTAGAACACAGAATATGGAATGTAAAATACGGAATGCAGAATATTATATACAGAATATACAATGTGGAACACAGAATTTAGAATATGGAAAGCAGAATATAGAACACGGAATTAAAACATGGAATGTAGAAAACAGAATTTATTACATAGAATACAGTATACTGAATATCGAATTTAGAATATAGAATATGGAACACAGAATATGGAATGTAGAATACGGAATGCAGAATATTGAATACAGAATATAGAATGTAGAACTGAGAATTTAGAATATAGAGTATATAACACTGAATATAGAATTTAGAATATAGAATGTAGAACACAGAATATAGAGTATAGAATACAGAATATAGAACCCAAAATTTAGAACATGGAATGCAGAACAGAGGATTTAGAATATAGAATAACGAATACAAATATAGAATATTAATATACAATGTAAAACACAAAATTTAGAATATAGAATACAGAATTCTGAATATACAATTTAGAATATACAATGTAGAACAAAGAATATAGAATATAGAATACGGAATGCAGAATATAGAATACGGAAGATTGAATATAGAACACAGAATATAGAATATGGAAAACAGAATACAAAACAGAGAATTGAGAACATGGAATGAAGAATATAGAATTTAGAATATAGAAAACCGAATACTGAATATAGAATTTCAAATATAGAATGTTGAACACAGGATTTAGAATAGAGAATAAAGAATACTGAATATTGAATTTAGAATGTAGAAGGTAGAACACAGAATATAGAATATAGAGTATAGAATACTGAATATAGAATTTAGAATATAGAATGTAGAACACAGAATATAGAATGTATAATAGAGTATATGGAACGCAAAATTTAGAACATGGAATGCAGAACCCACAATATAGAATATAGAATACCGAATACTGAATATAGAATATGAATATAAAATGTAGAACACAGAATTTAGGATACAGAATACAGAATACTGAATATAGAATATGAATATACAATGTAGAACAAGGAATATAGAATATAGAATACGGAATGCAGAATATAGAATACAGAAGATAGAATATAGAACACAGAATATAGAATATGGAAAACAGAATACAAAACCCAGAATTGAGAACATGGAATGAAGAACATAGAATTTAGAATATAGAAAACCGAATACTGAATATAGAATTTCAAATATAGAATGTTGAACACAGAATTTAGAATATAGAATAAAGAATACTGAATATTGAATTTAGAATGTAGAATGTAGAACACAGTATTTAGAATATAGATTCGAGAATATAGAACCCAGAATTTAGCACATGGAATGCAGAAGACAGAATACTGAATATAGAATTTAGAATAAAGAATGTAGAACACAGAATATAGAATATAGACAACGGAATGCAGAATATAGAATATAGAGTATAGAATGATGAACACAAATTATAGAATATAGAATAGAGAAAATAGAACCCAAAATTAAGAACATGGAATGTAGAACACACAATTTAGAATATAAAATACAGAATATTGAATTTCGAGTTTAGAATATAGAATGTAGAACATAGAATATGGAATGTAGAATATGGAATGCAGAATATTGAATACAGAATATAGAACATAGAACACAGTATAGAGAATATAGATTAAAGAATATAGAAACCAGAATTTAGAACAAGGAATGCAGAACACAGAATTTACAATATAGAATAAATATTACTGAATATAGAATTTAGAATATAGAATGCAGAACACAGAATTTAGAATATAGAGTATAGAATACAGAATATAGAATTTAGAATATAGAATGAAGAACACAGAATATAGAATATAGAATAAAGAATATAGAACACAAAATTTTGAACACGGAATACACAACACAGAATTTAGAATATAGAATACCGAATACTGAATATAGAATATGAATATACAATGTAGAACACAGAATTAAGAATAGAGAATACAGAATACTTAATATAGAATTTAGAATATACAATGTAGAACACAGAATATAGAATATAGTATACGGAATGCAGAATATAGAACACATAATATAGAACACGAAATTTAGAACATGGAATGCACAACACAGAATTTATAATATAGAATAAAGTATACTGTATATTGAATTTAGATTATAGAATGTAGAACACAGTATATAGAATACAGATTAGAGAATATAGAACCCAGAATTTAGAACTTGGAATGCAGAACACAGAATTTAGAAAATAGAATACAGAATACATAATATAGAATTTAGAATATAGAATATAGAACACAGAGTATAGAATATAGAATACGGAATACTGAATATAGAATATAGAATATAGAATGTAGAACACAAAATATAGAATATAGAATATGGAATGCAGAATTTAGAATACAGAATATAGAATGTAGAACACAGAATATAGACAATAGAATAGAGTATATGGAAGGCAAAATTTAGAACATGGAATGCAGAACACAGAATATAGAATATATAATACCGAATACTG
This sequence comes from Vicugna pacos, assembly GCF_048564905.1. Lineage (NCBI taxonomy): Eukaryota > Metazoa > Chordata > Mammalia > Artiodactyla > Camelidae > Vicugna > Vicugna pacos. The sequence continues at coordinate 5,622,780 of NW_027328737.1, forward strand.
AATATAAAATTTAGAATATAGAATTTAGAACACAGAATATGGAATGTAGAATACGGAATGCAGAATATTGTATACAGAATATACAATGTAGAACACAGAATTTAGAATATGGATAGCAGAATATAGAACACGGAATTAAAACATGGAATATAGAAAACAGAATTTATTATATAGAATACAGTACACTGAATATCGAATTTAGAATATAGAATATAGAACGCAGAATATGGAAAGTAGAATACGGAATGCAGAATATTGAAAACAGAATATAGAATGCAGAACACAGAATTTAAAATATGGAAAAAGGAATGTATAACCCAGAATTTAGAACATGGAATGCAGAACACAGAATTTAGAATATAGAATACAGATTCCTGAATATAGAATATAGAACACAGAGTATAGAATATAGAATACGGAATACTGAATATAGAATATAGAATATTGAATGTAGAACACAGAATATAGAATATAGAATATGGAATGTAGAATTTAGAATACAGAATATAGAATGTAGAACACAGAATATAGAATATAGAATAGAGTATATGGAACGCAAAATTTAGAACATGGAATGCAGAACACACAAAATAGAATATAGAATACAGAATACTGAATATAGAATTTAGAATATTGAATGTAGAACACAGAATATGTAATGTAGAATACGGAATGCATAATATTGTATACAGAATATAGAATGTAGAACACAGAATTTAGAATATAGATTATATAATACTGAAGATAGAATTTAGAATATAGAATGTAGAACACAGAAGATAGAGTATAGAATACAGAATATAGAACCCAAAATTTAGAACATGGAAAGCAGAACAGAGGACTTAGTATATAGAATACCGAATACAAATATAGAATATGAATATACAATGTAGAACACAGTATTTAGAATATAGAATACAGAATACTGAATATACAATTTAGAATATACAATGTAGAACAATGAGTATAGTATATAGAGTACGGAATGCAGAATGTAGAATACAGAAGTTAGAATATAGAACACAGAATATAGAATATGGAAAACAGAATACAAAACCCAGAATTGAGAACATGGAATGAAGAACATAGAATTTAGAATATAGAAAACAGAATACTGAATATAGAATTTCAAATACAGAATGTTGAACACAGAATTTAGAATAGAGAATAAAAATACTGAATATTGAGTTTAGATTGTAGAACGTAGAACACAGTATTTAGAATACAGATTAGAGAATATAGAACCCAGAATCTAGCACATGGAATGCAGAAGACAGAATTTAGAATATGGAATACAGAATACTGAATATAGAATGTAGAATATAGAATGTAGAACACAGAATATAGAATATAGACAACGGAAATCAGAATATAGAATAAAGTGTATAGAATGATGAACACAAATAATAGAATATAGAATAGAGAATATAGAAACCAAAATAAGAACATGGAATGTAGAACACACAATTTAGAATATAGAATACAGAATATTGAATTTCGAGTTTAGAATATAGAATGTAGAACATAGAATATGGAATGTAGAATACGGAATGCAGAATATTGAACACAGAATATACAATGTAGAACACAGAATTTAGAATATGGAAAGCAGAATATAGAACACGGAATTAAAACATGGAATGTAGAAAACAGAATTTATTATATAGAATACAGTAAACTGAATATCGAATTTAGAATATAGAATGTAGAACACAGAATATAGAATATAGACAACGGAATGCAGAATATAGAATATAGAGTATAGAACGATGAACACAAATTACAGAATATAGAATATAGAATATAGAACCCAAAATTAAGAACATGGAATGTAGAACACACAATTTAGAATATAGAATACAGAATATTTAATTTCGAGTTTAGAATATAGAATGTAGAACATAGAATATGGAATGTAGAATACGGAATGCAGAATATTGAATACAGAATATAGAACGTAGAACCTAGTATAGAGAATATAGATTAAAGAATATAGAAACCAGAATTTAGAACATGGAATGCAGAAGACAGAATTTAAAATATAGAATAAACATTACTGAAAATAGAATTTGGAATATAGAATGCAGAACACAAAATATAGATTATAGAATATAGAATACAGAATATAGAATTTAGAATATAGAATGTAGAACACAGAATATAGATTATAAAATAAAGAATATGGAACACAAAATTTAGAACATTGAATACACAACACAGAACTTAGAATATAGAATACCGAATACTGAATGTAGAATATGAATATTAAATTTAGAAAACAGAATTTAGAATACATTATACAGAATAGTGAATATAGAATTTAGAATATACAATGTAGAACAGAGAATATGAAATATAGAATACGGAATTCAGAATATAGAATACGGAATATACAACACAAAATTTAGAACATGGAATGCACAACACAGAATTTAGAATATAGAATACCGAATACTGAATATAGAATATGAATATACAATGTTGAACACAGAATTTAGAATATAGAATAAAGAACACTGAATATAGAATTAAGAATATAGAATGTAGAACACAGTATAAAATATAGAATACGGAATACAGAATAAAGAATTTAGAATATAGAATGTAGAACACAGAATATAGAATATAGAATAGAGTATATGGAACCCAAACTTTAGAACATGGAATGCAGAACACAGAATTTAGAATATAGAATACAGAATACTGAATATAGAATTTAGAATATGGAATGTGGAACACAGAATATAGAATATAGAATACGGAATGCAGAATATAGAATACAGAATATAGAATTTAGAACACAGAATATAGAACATAGAATAAAGTATATGGAACACAATATTTAGAACATGCAATGCAGAACACAGAATGTAGAATATAGAATACAGAATACTGAATATAGAATTTAGTATATAGGATGCAGAACACAGGATTTAGAATGTAGTATGCAGAATACTGAGTATAGAATTTAGAACATTGAATGCAGAACACATAATTTAGAATATAGGATGCAGAATACTTTATATAGAATTTAGAATATAGAATGCATAACACAGAATATAGAATATTGAAAAAGGAATGGGGAATATAGAATATAGAATATAGAATGAAGAACACAATATATAGAATACAGAATAGAGAATATAGAACCCAGAATTGAGAAATGGAATGCAGAACAGATAATTTAGAATATAGAATACAGAATACTGAAAAAATATTTTAAAATATAGAATGTAGAACAAAGAATATAGAATATAGAATAGGGAATGCAGAATATAGTATGTAGAATATAGAATGAAGAACAAAAACATAGAATATAGAATAGTGAATATAGAACCCAGAAATTAGAACACGGTATGCAGAACACAGAATTTAGAATATAGAACACAGAATACATAATATAAAATTTAGAATATAGAATGTAGAACACAGAGTATAAAATATCGAATACGGAATACTGAATGTAGAATTTAGAATATACAATGTAGAACACAGAATATAGAATACGGAATGCAGAATATACAATACAGAATATAGAATGCAGACCACAGAATATAGAATATGGAAAACAGAATACAGACTCAAAATTTAGAACATGGAATGCAGAGCACAGAATTTAGAATATAGTATACAGAATACTCAATATAGAAATAAGAACATTGAAGGCAGAACATAGAATTTAGAATATAGAATTCAGAATCATGTATATAGAATTCAGAATATCGAATTAATGACACAGAATATAGAATATAAATTACGGAATCGAGAATATAGGAGGTTGAATATAGAATGAAGAACACAAAATATAGAATATAGAATTCAGAATATAAAACCAGAATTTAGAAATGGAATACAGAACAGAGAATTTAGAATATAGAATACAGAACACTGAATAAAGTTTTAAGAATATAGAATGTAGAACACAGAATATAGAATATAAAATAGGGAATGCAGAATATACTTTGTAGAATATAGAATTTAGAACACAAATTTAGAATATATAATTGTGAATATAGAACCCAGTACTAAGAAAACCGATAGCAGAACATAGAATTTAGAATATAGAAAACAGAATACTTAATATAAAATTTAGAATACAGAATGTTGAACACAAAGTATAGAATATAGAATAAGGAATACGGAATATAGAATTTAGAATATAGAATTAAGAACAGAAAATAGAATATGGAATACGGAATGCAGAATATAGAATACAAAATATAGAAGGTAGAACACAGAATATAGAATATAGAATAGAGTATATGGAATCAAAAATTTAGAACATGGAATTCAGAACACAGAATATGGAATATAGAATACGGAATGCAGAATATTGTATACAGAATATACAATGTAGAACACAGAATTTAGAATATGGAAACCAGAATATAGAACCCAGAATTAAGAACATGGAATGTAGAACACAGAATTTAGAATATAGAATACATAATACTGAATTTCCAATTTAGAATATAGAATGTAGAACACAGAATATGGAATGAAGGATACGAAATGCAGAATATTGAATACAGAATATAGAATGTAGAACACAGTATATAGAATATAGATTAGAGAATATAGAAACCAGAATGTAGATCATGGAATGCAGAACACAGAATTTAGAATATAGAATACAGAATAATTTATATACAATTTAGAATATAAAATGTAGAGCACAGAATATAGAATGTAGACTACGGAATGCAGAATATAGGATATAGTATATAGAATGATGAACACAAATTATAGGATATAGAATAGATAATATAGAACTCAGAATTAAGAACATGGAATCTAGAACACAGAATTAAGGATATAGAATATAGAATACTGAATATAGAATTTAGAATATAGAATGTAGAACACAGAATATAGAGTATAGAATACAGAATATAGAACACAAAATTTAGAACATGGAATGCACAACACAGAATTAATAATATAGAATACCGAATACTGAATATGGAATATGAATATAAAATGTAGATCACAGAATTTAGAATACAGAATACAGAATACTGAATATAGAATATGAATATACAATGTAGAACCCAGAATTTAGAATATGGAAAGCAGAATATAGAACACGGAATTAAAACATGGAATGTAGAAAACAGAATTTATTATATAGACTAAAGTATACTGAATATCAAATTTAGAATATAGAATGTAGAACACAGAATATGGAATGTAGAATACGGAATGCAGAATATTGAATACAGAATATAGAATGTAGAACACAGAATTTAGAATATAGTTTATATAATACTGAATATAGAATTTAGAATATAGAATGTAGAACACAGAATATAGAGTGTAGAATAGAGTATATGGAACGCAAAATTTAGAACATGGAATTCAGAACACACAATATAGAATATAGAATACCGAATACTGAATATAGAATATGAATATAAAATGTAGAACACAGAATTTAGAATACAGAATACAGAATACTGAATATAGAATATGAATATACAATGTAGAACAAGGAATACAGAATATAGAATACGGAATGCAGAATATAGAATACAGAAGATAGAATATAGAACACAGAATATAGAATATGGAAAACAGAATACAAAACCCAGAATTGAGAACATGGAATGAAGAACATAGAATTTAGAATATAGAAAACCGAATACTGAATATAGAATTTCAAATATAGAATGTTGAACACAGAATTTAGAATATAGAATAAAGAATACTGAATATTGAATTTAGAATGTAGAATGTAGAACACAGTATTTAGAATATAGATTCGAGAATATAGAACCCAGAATTTAGCACATGGAATGCAGAAGACAGAATACTGAATATAGAATTTAGAATAAAGAATGTAGAACACAGAATATAGAATATAGACAACGGAATGCAGAATATAGAATATAGAGTATAGAATGATGAACACAAATTATAGAATATAGAATAGAGAAAATAGAACCCAAAATTAAGAACATGGAATGTAGAACACACAATTTAGAATATAGAATACAGAATATTGAATTTCGAGTTTAGAATATAGAATGTAGAACATAGAATATGGAATGTAGAATATGGAATGCAGAATATTGAATACAGAATATAGAACATAGAACACAGTATAGAGAATATAGATTAAAGAATATAGAAACCAGAATTTAGAACAAGGAATGCAGAACACAGAATTTACAATATAGAATAAAGATTACTGAATATAGAATTTAGAATATAGAATGCAGAACACAGAATTTAGAATATAGAGTATAGAATACAGAATATAGAATTTAGAATATAGAATGAAGAACACAGAATATAGAATATAGAATAAAGAATATAGAACACAAAATTTAGAACACGGAATACACAACACAGAATTTAGAATATAGAATACCGAATACTGAATATAGAATATGAATATACAATGTAGAACACAGAATTAAGAATAGAGAATACAGAATACTTAATATAGAATTTAGAATATACAATGTAGAACACAGAATATACAATATAGAATACGGAATGCAGAATATAGAACACATAATATAGAACACGAAATTTAGAACATGGAATGCACAACACAGAATTTATAATATAGAATAAAGTATACTGTATATTGAATTTAGATTATAGAATGTAGAACACAGTATATAGAATACAGATTAGAGAATATAGAACCCAGAATTTAGAACTTGGAATGCAGAACACAGAATTTAGAAAATAGAATACAGAATACATAATATAGAATTTAGAATATAGAATATAGAACACAGAGTATAGAATATAGAATACGGAATACTGAATATAGAATATAGAATATAGAATGTAGAACACAAAATATAGAATATAGAATATGGAATGTAGAATACGGAATGCAGAATATTGTATACAGAATATACAATGTAGAACACAGAATTTAGAATATGGATAGCAGAATATAGAACACGGAATTAAAACATGGAATATAGAAAACAGAATTTATTATATAGAATACAGTACACTGAATATCGAATTTAGAATATAGAATATAGAACGCAGAATATGGAAAGTAGAATACGGAATGCAGAATATTGAAAACAGAATATAGAATGCAGAACACAGAATTTAAAATATGGAAAAAGGAATGTATAACCCAGAATTTAGAACATGGAATGCAGAACACAGAATTTAGAATATAGAATACAGATTCCTGAATATAGAATATAGAACACAAAGTATAGAATATAGAATACGGAATACTGAATATAGAATATAGAATATTGAATGTAGAACACAGAATATAGAATATAGAATATGGAATGTAGAATTTAGAATACAGAATATAGAATGTAGAACACAGAATATAGAATATAGAATAGAGTATATGGAACGCAAAATTTAGAACATGGAATGCAGAACACACAAAATAGAATATAGAATACAGAATACTGAATATAGAATTTAGAATATTGAATGTAGAACACAGAATATGTAATGTAGAATACGGAATGCATAATATTGTATACAGAATATAGAATGTAGAACACAGAATTTAGAATATAGATTATATAATACTGAAGATAGAATTTAGAATATAGAATGTAGAACACAGAAGATAGAGTATAGAATACAGAATATAGAACCCAAAATTTAGAACATGGAAAGCAGAACAGAGGACTTAGTATATAGAATACCGAATACAAATATAGAATATGAATATACAATGTAGAACACAGTATTTAGAATATAGAATACAGAATACTGAATATACAATTTAGAATATACAATGTAGAACAATGAGTATAGGATATAGAGTACGGAATGCAGAATATAGAATACAGAAGTTAGAATATAGAACACAGAATATAGAATATGGAAAACAGAATACAAAACCCAGAATTGAGAACATGGAATGAAGAACATAGAATTTAGAATATAGAAAACAGAATAGTGAATATAGAATTTCAAAAACAGAATGTTGAACACAGAATTTAGAATAGAGAATAAAGAATACTGAATATTGAGTTTAGATTGTAGAACGTAGAACACAGTATTTAGAATACAGATTAGAGAATATAGAACCCAGAATCTAGCACATGGAATGCAGAAGACAGAATTTAGAATATGGAATACAGAATACTGAATATAGAATGTAGAATATAGAATGTAGAACACAGAATATAGAATATAGACAACGGAAATCAGAATATAGAATAAAGTGTATAGAATGATGAACACAAATAATAGAATATAGAATAGAGAATATAGAAACCAAAATAAGAACATGGAATGTAGAACACACAATTTAGAATATAGAATACAGAATATTGAATTTCGAGTTTAGAATATAGAATGTAGAACATAGAATATGGAATGTAGAATACGGAATGCAGAATATTGAATACAGAATATACAATGTAGAACACAGAATTTAGAATATGGAAAGCAGAATATAGAACACGGAATTAAAACATGGAATGTAGAAAACAGAATTTATTATATAGAATACAGTAAACTGAATATCGAATTTAGAATATAGAATGTAGAACACAGAATATAGAATATAGACAACGGAATGCAGAATATAGAATATAGAGTATAGAACGATGAACACAAATTACAGAATATAGAATATAGAATATAGAACCCAAAATTAAGAACATGGAATGTAGAACACACAATTTAGAATATAGAATACAGAATATTGAATTTCGAGTTTAGAATATAGAATGTAGAACATAGAATATGAAATGTAGAATACGGAATGCAGAATATTGAATACAGAATATAGAACGTAGAACCTAGTATAGAGAATATAGATTAAAGAATATAGAAACCAGAATTTAGAACATGGAATGCAGAAGACAGAATTTAAAATATAGAATAAACATTACTGAAAATAGAATTTGGAATATAGAATGCAGAACACAAAATATAGAATATAGAATATAGAATACAGAATATAGAATTTAGAATATAGAATGTAGAACACAGAATATAGAATATAAAATAAAGAATATGGAACACAAAATTTAGAACATTGAATACACAACACAGAATTTAGAATATAGAATACCGAATACTGAATATAGAATATGAATATTAAATTTAGAAAACAGAATTTAGAATACAGAATACAGAATAGTGAATATAGAATTTAGAATATACAATGTAGAACAGAGAATATGAAATATAGAATACGGAATTCAGAATATAGAATACGGAATATACAACACAAAATTTAGAACATGGAATGCACAACACAGAATTTAGAATATAGAATACCGAATACTGAATATAGAATATGAATATACAATGTTGAACACAGAATTTAGAATATAGAATAAAGAACACTGAATATAGAATTAAGAATATAGAATGTAGAACACAGTATAAAATATAGAATACGGAATACAGAATAAAGAATTTAGAATATAGAATGTAGAACACAGAATATAGAATATAGAATAGAGTATATGGAACCCAAACTTTAGAACATGGAATGCAGAACACAGAATTTAGAATATAGAATACAGAATACTGAATATAGAATTTAGAATATGGAATGTGGAACACAGAATATAGAATATAGAATACGGAATGCAGAATATAGAATACAGAATATAGAATTTAGAACACAGAATATAGAACATAGAATAAAGTATATGGAACACAATATTTAGAACATGCAATGCAGAACACAGAATGTAGAATATAGAATACAGAATACTGAATATAGAATTTAGTATATAGGATGCAGAACACAGGATTTAGAATGTAGTATGCAGAATACTGAGTATAGAATTTAGAACATTGAATGCAGAACACATAATTTAGAATATAGGATGCAGAATACTTTATATAGAATTTAGAATATAGAATGCATAACACAGAATATAGAATATTGAAAAAGGAATGGGGAATATAGAATATAGAATATAGAATGAAGAACACAATATATAGAATACAGAATAGAGAATATAGAACCCAGAATTGAGAAATGGAATGCAGAACAGGTAATTTAGAATATAGAATACAGAATACTGAAAAAATATTTTAAAATATAGAATGTAGAACAAAGAATATAGAATATAGAATAGGGAATGCAGAATATAGTATGTAGAATATAGAATGAAGAACAAAAACATAGAATATAGAATAGTGAATATAGAACCCAGAAATTAGAACACGGTATGCAGAACACAGAATTTAGAATATAGAACACAGAATACATAATATAAAATTTAGAATATAGAATGTAGAACACAGAGTATAAAATATCGAATACGGAATACTGAATGTAGAATTTAGAATATACAATGTAGAACACAGAATATAGAATACGGAATGCAGAATATACAATACAGAATATAGAATGCAGACCACAGAATATAGAATATGGAAAACAGAATACAGACTCAAAATTTAGAACATGGAATGCAGAGCACAGAATTTAGAATATAGTATACAGAATACTCAATATAGAAATAAGAACATTGAAGGCAGAACATAGAATTTAGAATATAGAATTCAGAATCATGTATATAGAATTCAGAATATCGAATTAATGACACAGAATATAGAATATAAATTACGGAATCGAGAATATAGGAGGTTGAATATAGAATGAAGAACACAAAATATAGAATATAGAATTCAGAATATAAAACCAGAATTTAGAAATGGAATACAGAACAGAGAATTTAGAATATAGAATACAGAACACTGAATAAAGTTTTTAGAATATAGAATGTAGAACACAGAATATAGAATATAAAATAGGGAATGCAGAATATACTTTGTAGAATATAGAATTTAGAACACAAATTTAGAATATATAATTGTGAATATAGAACCCAGTACTAAGAAAACCGATAGCAGAACATAGAATTTAGAATATAGAAAACAGAATACTTAATATAAAATTTAGAATACAGAATGTTGAACACAAAGTATAGAATATAGAATAAGGAATACGGAATATAGAATTTAGAATATAGAATTAAGAACAGAAAATAGAATATGGAATACGGAATGCAGAATATAGAATACAAAATATAGAAGGTAGAACACAGAATATAGAATATAGAATAGAGTATATGGAATCAAAAATTTAGAACATGGAATTCAGAACACAGAATATGGAATATAGAATACGGAATGCAGAATATTGTATACAGAATATACAATGTAGAACACAGAATTTAGAATATGGAAACCAGAATATAGAACCCAGAATTAAGAACATGGAATGTAGAACACAGAATTTAGAATATAGAATACATAATACTGAATTTCCAATTTAGAATATAGAATGTAGAACACAGAATATGGAATGAAGGATACGAAATGCAGAATATTGAATACAGAATATAGAATGTAGAACACAGTATATAGAATATAGATTAGAGAATATAGAAACCAGAATGTAGATCATGGAATGCAGAACACAGAATTTAGAATATAGAATACAGAATAATTTATATACAATTTAGAATATAAAATGTAGAACACAGAATATAGAATGTAGACTACGGAATGCAGAATATAGGATATAGTATATAGAATGATGAACACAAATTATAGGATATAGAATAGATAATATAGAACTCAGAATTAACAACATGGAATCTAGAACACAGAATTAAGGATATAGAATATAGAATACTGAATATAGAATTTAGAATATAGAATGTAGAACACAGAATTTAGAGTATAGAATACAGAATATAGAACACAAAATTTAGAACATGGAATGCACAACATAGAAATAATAATATAGAATACCGAATACTGAATATGGAATATGAATATAAAATGTAGATCACAGAATTTAGAATACAGAATACAGAATACTGAATATAGAATATGAATATACAATGTAGAACCCAGAATTTAGAATATGGAAAGCAGCATATAGAACACGGAATTAAAACATGGAATGTAGAAAACAGAATTTATTATATAGACTACAGTATACTGAATATCAAATTTAGAATATAGAATGTAGAACACAGAATATGGAATGTAGAATACGGAATGCAGAATATTGAATACAGAATATAGAATTTAGAACACAGAATTTAGAATATAGTTTATATAATACTGAATATAGAATTTAGAATATAGAATGTAGAACACAGAATATAGAGTGTAGAATACAGAATATAGAACCCAAAATTTAGAACATGGAATGCAGAACAGAGGATTTAGAATATAGAATACCGAATAAAAATATAGAATAAGAATATACAATGTAGAACACAGAATTTAGAATATCGAATACAGAATACTGAATATACAATTTTGAATATACACTGTAGAACAATGAATATAGAATGTAGAGTACGGAATGCAGAATATAGAATACAGAAGTTAGAATATAGAACATAGAATATAGAATATGGAAAACAGAATACAAATCCCAGAATTGAGAACATGGAATGAAGAACATAGAATTTAGAATATAGAAAACTGAATACTGAATATAGGATTTCAAATATAGAATGTTGAACACAGAATATAGAATATAGAATAAAGAATACTGAATATTGAATTTAGAATGTAGAATATAGAACACAGTATTTAGAATATAGATTAGAGAATATAGAAACCAGAATTTAGCACATGGAATGCAGAAGATAGAATTTAGAATATAGAATACGGAATACTGAATATAGAATTTAGAATATAGAATTTAGAACACAGAATATGGAATGTAGAATACGGAATGCAAAATATTGTACTCAGAATATACAATGTAGAACACAGAATTTAGAATATGGAAAGCAGAATATAGAACACGGAATTAAAACATGGAATGTAGAAAACAGAGTTTATTATATAGAATACAGTATACTGAATATCGAATTTAGAATATAGAATGTAGAACACAGAATATGGAATGTAGAATACGGAATGCAGAATATTGAATAGAGAATATAGAATGTAGAACACAGAATTTAGAATATGGAAAACAGAATACAGAACCCAAAATTTAGATCATGGAATGTAGAACACAGAATTTAGAGTGTATAATACAGAATACTGAATATAAATTTTAGATTATACAATGTAGAACACAGAATATGGAATGTAGACTGCGGAATGCAGAATATAGATTATTGAATGTAGAATTATGAGCACAAAATATAGAATAGAGAATATAGAACCCAGAATTTAGAACATGGAACGTAGAACAAAGAATATAGAATATAGAATACAGAATACTTAATTTCGAATATAGAAAATAGAAAGTAGAAAACAGAATATGGAATGTAGAATACGGAATGCCTAATATTGAATACAGAATATAGAATGTAGAACACAGAATTTAGAATATGGAAAGCAGAATATAGAACCAAGAATTTAGAACATGGGATGCAGAACAAAGAATTTACAATATAAAATGCAGATTACTGAATATAGAATTTAGAATATAGAATGTAGAACACAGAATACAGAAAATAGAATACAGAATATAGAACACAAAATTTAGAACATGGAATGCACAATACAGAATTTAGAATATAGAATACCAAATACTGAATATAGAATATGAATATACAATGTTGAACACAGAATTTAGAATAAAGAAAAAAGAATACTGAATATAGAATTTAGAGTATAGAATGTAGAACACAGTATAGAATATAGAATACGGAATACTGAATATAGAATTTAGAATATATAATGTAGAACACAGAATATAGAATATAGAATATGGAATGCAGAATATAGAATACAGAATATAGAATGTAGAACACAGAATATAGAATATAGAATAGAGTATATGGAAACCAAAATTTAGATCATGGAATGCAGAATACAGAATTTAGAATATAGAATACAGAATATTGAATATAGAATTTAGAATATAGAATTTAGAACACAGAATATGGAAAATAGAATACGGAATGCAGAATATTGTATACAGAATATACAATGTAGAACACAGAATTTAGAATATGGAAACCAGAATATAGAACCCAGAATTAAGAACATGGAATGTAGAAAACAGAATTTAGAATATAGAATACAGAATACTGAATTTCGAATTTAGAATATAGAATGTAGAACACAGAATATGGAATGAAGGATACGAAATGCAGAATATTGAATACAGAATATAGAATGTAGAACACAGTATATAGAACATAGATTAGAGAATATAGAAACCAGAATTTAGAACATGGAATGCAGAACACAGAATTTAGAATATAGAGTACAGAATAATTTATATACAATATAGAATATAAAATGTAGAACCCAGAATATAGAATGTTGACTACGGAATGCAGAATATAGGATATAGTATGTAGAATGATGAACACAAATTATAGGATATAGAATAGAGAATATAGAACTCAGAATTAAGAACATGGAATCTAGAACACAGAATTAAGAATATAGAATATAGAATACTGAATATAGAATTTAGAATATAGAATGTAGAACACAGAATATAGAGTATAGAATACAGAATATAGAACACAAAATTTAGAACATGGAATGCACAACACAGAATTTAGAATATAGAATACGGAATACTGAATATAGACTATGAATATACAATATAGAACACACATTTTAGAATATAGAATACAGAATAATTAATATCGAATTTAGAATATAGAATGAAGAACACAGAATATAGAATGTAGAATACGGAATGTAGAATATTGGATACACAATATAGAATGTAGAACACAGGATTTAGATTATAGAGTTTAGAATACTCAATATATAATTTAGAATATAGAATGTAGAACAGAGAATATAGAAAATAGAATACAGAATAGAGAACACAAAATTTAGAACATGGAATGCACAACACAGAATTTAGAATATAGAATACCGAATACTGAATATAGAATATGAATATAAAATGTAGAACACAGAATTTAGAATACAGAATACAGAATACTGAATATAGAATATGAATATACAATGTAGAAAAAAGAATATAGAATATAGAATACGGAATGCAGAATATAGGATACAGAAGATAGAATATAGAACACAGAATATAGAATATGGAAAACAGAATACAAAACCCAGAATTGAGAACATGGAATGAAGAACATAGAATTAAGAATATAGAAAACCGAATACTGAATATAGAATTTCAAATATAGAATGTTGAACACAGAATTTAGAATCGAGAATAAAGAATACTGAATATTGAATTTAGAATGTAGAATGTAGAACACAGTATTTAGAATATAGATTCCAGAATATAGAACCCAGAATTTAGCACATGGAATGCAGAAGACAGAATTTCGAATATAGAATACAGAATACTGAATATAGAATTTAGAATATAGAATGTAGAACACAGAATATAGAATATAGACTACAGAATGCAGAATATAGTTTATAGAATATAGAACGATGAACACAAATTATAGAATATAGAATAGAGAATATAGAACTCAGAATTAAGAACATGGAATATAGAAGACAGAATTTAGTATATAGAATACATAATACGGAATTTCGAATTTAGAATATAGAATGTAGAACACAGAATATGGAATGTAGAATACGGAATGCAGAATATTGAACACAGAATATTGAATTTAGAACACAGAATTTAAAATATGGGAAAAGGAATATATAACCAAGAATTTAGAACATGGAATGCAGAACACAGAATTTAGAAAATAGAATACAGATTACTGATTATAGAATTTAGAATATAGAATGTAGAACACAGAATATAGAATATAGAGTATAGAATACTGAATATAGAATTTAGAATATAGAATGTAGAACACAGAATATAGAATATAGAATACAGAATACTGAATATAGAATATGAATATAAAATGTAGAACACAGAATTTAGAATACAGAATACAGAATACTGAATATAGAATATGAATATACAATGTAGAACAAGGAATATAGAATATAGAATAGGGAATGCAGAATATAGAATACAGAAGATAGAATATAGAACACAGAATATAGAATATGGAAAACAGAATACAAAACCCAGAATTGAGAACATGGAATGAAGAACATAGAATTTAGAATATAGAAAACCGAATACTGAATATAGAATTTCAAATATAGAATGTTGAACACAGAATTTAGAATATAGAATAAAGAATAATGAATATTGAATTTAGAATGTAGAATGTAGAACACAGTATTTAGAATATAGATTCGAGAATATAGAACCCAGAATTTAGCACATGGAATGCAGAAGTCAGAATACTGAATATAGAATTTAGAATAAAGAATGTAGAACACAGAATATAGAATATAGACAACGGAATGCAGAATATAGAATATAGAGTATAGAATGATGAACACAAATTATAGAATATAGAATAGAGAATATAGAACCCAAAATTAAGAACATGGAATGTAGAACACACAATTTAGAATATAGAACACAGAATATTGAATTTCGAGTTTAGAATATAGAATGTAGAACATAGAATATGGAATGTAGAATATGGAATGCAGAATATTGAATACAGAATATAGAACATAGAACACAGTATAGAGAATATAGATTAAAGAATATAGAAACCAGAATTTAGAACAAGGAATGCAGAACACAGAATTTACAATATAGAATAAAGATTACTGAATATAGAATTTAGAATATAGAATGCAGAACACAGAATTTAGAATATAGAGTATAGAATACAGAATATAGAATTTAGAATATAGAATGAAGAACACAGAATATAGAATATAGAATAAAGAATATAGAACACAAAATTTAGAACACGGAATACACAACACAGAATTTAGAATATAGAATACCGAATACTGAATATAGAATATGAATATACAATGTAGAACACAGAATTAAGAATAGAGAATACAGAATACTTAATATAGAATTTAGAATATACAATGTAGAACACAGAATATAGAATATAGAATACGGAATGCAGAATATAGAACACATAATATAGAACACGAAATTTAGAACATGGAATGCACAACACAGAATTTATAATATAGAATAAAGTATACTGTATATTGAATATAGATTATAGAATGTAGAACACAGTATATAGAATACAGATTAGAGAATATAGAACCCAGAATTTAGAACTTGGAATGCAGAACACAGAATTTAGAAAATAGAATACAGAATACAGAATATAGAATTTAGAATATAGAATATAGAACACAGAGTATAGAATATAGAATACGGAATACTGAATATAGAATATAGAAAATAGAATGTAGAACAACAAAATATAGAATATAGAATATGGAATGCAGAATTTAGAATACAGAATATAGAATGTAGAACACAGAATATAGACAATAGAATAGAGTATATGGAAGGCAAAATTTAGAACATGGAATGCAGAACACAGAATATAGAATATATAATACAGAATACTGAATATAAAATTTAGAATATAGAATTTAGAACACAGAATATGGAATGTAGAATACGGAATGCAGAATATTGTATACAGAATATACAATGTAGAACACAGAATTAAGAATATGGATAGCAGAATATAGAACACGGAATTAAAACATGGAATATAGAAAACAGAATTTATTATATAGAATACAGTACACTGAATATCGAATTTAGAATATAGAATATCGAACGCAGAATATGGAATGTAGAATACGGAATGCAGAATATTGAAAACAGAATATAGAATGCAGAACACAGAATTTAAAATATGGAAAAAGGAATGTATAACCCAGAATTTAGAACATGGAATGCAGAACACAGAATTTAGAATATAGAATACAGATTCCTGAATATAGAATATAGAACACAGAGTATAGAATATAGAATACGGAATACTGAATATAGAATATAGAATATTGAATGTAGAGCACAGAATATAGAATATAGAATATGGAATGTAGAATTTAGAATACAGAATATAGAATGTAGAACACAGAATATAGAATATAGAATAGAGTATATGGAACGCAAAATTTAGAACATGGAATGCAGAACACACAAAATAGAATATAGAATACAGAATACTGATATAGAATTTAGAATATTGAATGTAGAACACAGAATATGTAATGTAGAATACGGAATGCATAATATTGTATACAGAATATAGAATGTAGAACACAGAATTAAGAATATATATTATATAATACTGAAGATAGAATTTAGAATATAGAATGTAGAACACAGAAGATAGAGTATAGAATACAGAATATAGAACCCAAAATTTAGAACATGGAAAGCAGAACAGAGGACGTAGAATATAGAATACCGAATACAAATATAGAATATGAATATACAATGTAGAACACAGTATTTAGAATATAGAATACAGAATACTGAATATACAATTTAGAATATACAATGTAGAACAATGAGTATAGGATATAGAGTACGGAATGCAGAATATAGAATACAGAAGTTAGAATATAGAACACAGAATATAGAATATGGAAAACAGAATACAAAATCCAGAATTGAGAACATGGAATGAAGAACATAGAATTTAGAATATAGAAAACAGAATACTGAATATAGGATTTCAAATATAGAATGTTGAACACAGAATATAGAATATAGAATAAAGAATACTGAATATTGAATTTAGAATGTAGAATATAGAACACAGTATTTAGAATATAGATTAGAGAATATAGAAACCAGAATTTAGCACATGGAATGCAGAAGATAGAATTTAGAATATAGAATACGGAATACTGAATATAGAATTTAGAATATAGAATTTAGAACACAGAATATGGAATGTAGAATACGGAATGCAAAATATTGTACTCAGAATATACAATGTAGAACACAGAATTTAGAATATGGAAAGCAGAATATAGAACACGGAATTAAAACATGGAATGTAGAAAACAGAGTTTATTATATAGAATACAGTAAACTGAATATCGAATTTAGAATATAGAATGTAGAACACAGAATATGGAATGTAGAATACGGAATGCAGAATATTGAATAGAGAATATAGAATGTAGAACACAGAATTTAGAATATGGAAAACAGAATACAGAACCCAAAATTTAGATCATGGAATGTAGAACACAGAATTTAAAGTGTATAATACAGAATACTGAATATAAATTTTAGATTATACAATGTAGAACACAGAATATGGAATGTAGACTGCGGAATGCAGAATATAGATTATTGAATGTAGAATTATGAGCACAAAATATAGAATAGAGAATATAGAACCCAGAATTTAGAACATGGAACGTAGAACAAAGAATATAGAATATAGAATACAGAATACTTAATTTCGAATATAGAAAATAGAAAGTAGAAAACAGAATATGGAATGTAGAATACGGAATGCCTAATATTGAATACAGAATATAGAATGTAGAACACAGAATTTAGAATATGGAAAGCAGAATATAGAACCAAGAATTTAGAACATGGGATGCAGAACAAAGAATTTACAATATAAAATGCAGATTACTGAATATAGAATTTAGAATATAGAATGTAGAACACAGAATACAGAAAATAGAATACAGAATATAGAACACAAAATTTAGAACATGGAATGCACAATACAGAATTTAGAATATAGAATACCAAATACTGAATATAGAATATGAATATACAATGTTGAACACAGAATTTAGAATAAAGAAAAAAGAATACTGAATATAGAATTTAGAGTATAGAATGTAGAACACAGTATAGAATATAGAATACGGAACACTGAATATAGAATTTAGAATATATAATGTAGAACACAGAATATAGAATATAGAATATGGAATGCAGAATATAGAATACAGAATATAGAATGTAGAACACAGAATATAGAATATAGAATAGAGTATATGGAAACCAAAATTTAGATCATGGAAAGCAGAATACAGAATTTAGAATATAGAATACAGAATATTGAATATAGAATTTAGAATATAGAATTTAGAACACAGAATATGGAAAATAGAATACGGAATGCAGAATATTGTATACAGAATATACAATGTAGAACACAGAATTTAGAATATGGAAACCAGAATATAGAACCCAGAATTAAGAACATGGAATGTAGAACACAGAATTTAGAATATAGAATACAGAATACTGAATTTCGAATTTAGAATATAGAATGTAGAACACAGAATATGGAATGAAGGATACGAAATGCAGAATATTGAATACAGAATATAGAATGTAGAACACAGTATATAGAACATAGATTAGAGAATATAGAAACCAGAATTTAGAACATGGAATGCAGAACACAGAATTTAGAATATAGAGTACAGAATAATTTATATACAATATAGAATATAAAATGTAGAACCCAGAATATAGAATGTTGACTACGGAATGCAGAATATAGGATATAGTATGTAGAATGATGAACACAAATTATAGGATATAGAATAGAGAATATAGAACTCAGAATTAAGAACATGGAATCTAGAACACAGAATTAAGAATATAGAATATAGAATACTGAATATAGAATTTAGAATATAGAATGTAGAACACAGAATATAGAGTATAGAATACAGAATATAGAACACAAAATTTAGAACATGGAATGCACAACACAGAATTTAGAATATAGAATACGGAATACTGAATATAGACTATGAATATACAATATAGAACACACATTTTAGAATATAGAATACAGAATAATTAATATCGAATTTAGAATATAGAATGAAGAACACAGAATATAGAATGTAGAATACGGAATGTAGAATATTGGATACACAATATAGAATGTAGAACACAGGATTTAGATTATAGAGTTTAGAATACTCAATATATAATTTAGAATATAGAATGTAGAACAGAGAATATAGAAAATAGAATACAGAATAGAGAACACAAAATTTAGAACATGGAATGCACAACACAGAATTTAGAATATAGAATACCGAATACTGAATATAGAATATGAATATAAAATGTAGAACACAGAATTTAGAATACAGAATACAGAATACTGAATATAGAATATGAATATACAATGTAGAAAAAAGAATATAGAATATAGAATACGGAATGCAGAATATAGGATACAGAAGATAGAATATAGAACACAGAATATAGAATATGGAAAACAGAATACAAAACCCAGAATTGAGAACATGGAATGAAGAACAAAGAATTAAGAATATAGAAAACCGAATACTGA
Organism: Vicugna pacos; assembly: GCF_048564905.1. Lineage (NCBI taxonomy): Eukaryota > Metazoa > Chordata > Mammalia > Artiodactyla > Camelidae > Vicugna > Vicugna pacos. The sequence continues at coordinate 5,643,869 of NW_027328737.1, forward strand.
ATATAGAATTTCAAATATAGAATGTTGAACACAGAATTTAGAATCGAGAATAAAGAATACTGAATATTGAATTTAGAATGTAGAATGTAGAACACAGTATTTAGAATATAGATTAGAGAATATAGAACCCAGAATTTAGCACATGGAATGCAGAAGACAGAATTTCGAATATAGAATACAGAATACTGAATATAGAATTTAGAATATAGAATGTAGAACACAGAATATAGAATATAGACTACAGAATGCAGAATATAGTTTATAGAATATAGAACGATGAACACAAATTATAGAATATAGAATAGAGAATATAGAACTCAGAATTAAGAACATGGAATATAGAAGACAGAATTTAGTATATAGAATACATAATACGGAATTTCGAATTTAGAATATAGAATGTAGAACACAGAATATGGAATGTAGAATACGGAATGCAGAATATTGAACACAGAATATTGAATTTAGAACACAGAATTTAAAATATGGGAAAAGGAATATATAACCAAGAATTTAGAACATGGAATGCAGAACACAGAATTTAGAATATAGAATACAGATTACTGATTATAGAATTTAGAATATAGAATGTAGAACACAGAATATAGAATATAGAGTATAGAATACTGAATATAGAATTTAGAATATAGAATGTAGAACACAGAATATAGAATATAGAATACAGAATACTGAATATAGAATATGAATATAAAATGTAGAACACAGAATTTAGAATACAGAATACAGAATACTGAATTTCGAATTTAGAATATAGAATGTAGAACACAGAATATGGAATGAAGGATACGAAATGCAGAATATTGAATACAGAATATAGAATGTAGAACACAGTATATAGAACATAGATTAGAGAATATAGAAACCAGAATTTAGAACATGGAATGCAGAACACAGAATTTAGAATATGGAAAGCAGAATATAGAACCAAGAATTTAGAACATGGGATGCAGAACAAAGAATTTACAATATAAAATGCAGATTACTGAATATAGAATTTAGAATATAGAATGTAGAACACAGAATACAGAAAATAGAATACAGAATATAGAACACAAAATTTAGAACATGGAATGCACAATACAGAATTTAGAATATAGAATACCAAATACTGAATATAGAATATGAATATACAATGTTGAACACAGAATTTAGAATAAAGAAAAAAGAATACTGAATATAGAATTTAGAGTATAGAATGTAGAACACAGTATAGAATATAGAATACGGAACACTGAATATAGAATTTAGAATATATAATGTAGAACACAGAATATAGAATATAGAATATGGAATGCAGAATATAGAATACAGAATATAGAATGTAGAACACAGAATATAGAATATAGAATAGAGTATATGGAAACCAAAATTTAGATCATGGAAAGCAGAATACAGAATTTAGAATATAGAATACAGAATATTGAATATAGAATTTAGAATATAGAATTTAGAACACAGAATATGGAAAATAGAATACGGAATGCAGAATATTGTATACAGAATATACAATGTAGAACACAGAATTTAGAATATGGAAACCAGAATATAGAACCCAGAATTAAGAACATGGAATGTAGAACACAGAATTTAGAATATAGAATACAGAATACTGAATTTCGAATTTAGAATATAGAATGTAGAACACAGAATATGGAATGAAGGATACGAAATGCAGAATATTGAATACAGAATATAGAATGTAGAACACAGTATATAGAACATAGATTAGAGAATATAGAAACCAGAATTTAGAACATGGAATGCAGAACACAGAATTTAGAATATAGAGTACAGAATAATTTATATACAATATAGAATATAAAATGTAGAACCCAGAATATAGAATGTTGACTACGGAATGCAGAATATAGGATATAGTATGTAGAATGATGAACACAAATTATAGGATATAGAATAGAGAATATAGAACTCAGAATTAAGAACATGGAATCTAGAACACAGAATTAAGAATATAGAATATAGAATACTGAATATAGAATTTAGAATATAGAATGTAGAACACAGAATATAGAGTATAGAATACAGAATATAGAACACAAAATTTAGAACATGGAATGCACAACACAGAATTTAGAATATAGAATACGGAATACTGAATATAGACTATGAATATACAATATAGAACACACATTTTAGAATATAGAATACAGAATAATTAATATCGAATTTAGAATATAGAATGAAGAACACAGAATATAGAATGTAGAATACGGAATGTAGAATATTGGATACACAATATAGAATGTAGAACACAGGATTTAGATTATAGAGTTTAGAATACTCAATATATAATTTAGAATATAGAATGTAGAACAGAGAATATAGAAAATAGAATACAGAATAGAGAACACAAAATTTAGAACATGGAATGCACAACACAGAATTTAGAATATAGAATACCGAATACTGAATATAGAATATGAATATAAAATGTAGAACACAGAATTTAGAATACAGAATACAGAATACTGAATATAGAATATGAATATACAATGTAGAAAAAAGAATATAGAATATAGAATACGGAATGCAGAATATAGGATACAGAAGATAGAATATAGAACACAGAATATAGAATATGGAAAACAGAATACAAAACCCAGAATTGAGAACATGGAATGAAGAACAAAGAATTAAGAATATAGAAAACCGAATACTGAATATAGAATTTCAAATATAGAATGTTGAACACAGAATTTAGAATCGAGAATAAAGAATACTGAATATTGAATTTAGAATGTAGAATGTAGAACACAGTATTTAGAATATAGATTAGAGAATATAGAACCCAGAATTTAGCACATGGAATGCAGAAGACAGAATTTCGAATATAGAATACAGAATACTGAATATAGAATTTAGAATATAGAATGTAGAACACAGAATATAGAATATAGACTACAGAATGCAGAATATAGTTTATAGAATATAGAACGATGAACACAAATTATAGAATATAGAATAGAGAATATAGAACTCAGAATTAAGAACATGGAATATAGAAGACAGAATTTAGTATATAGAATACATAATACGGAATTTCGAATTTAGAATATAGAATGTAGAACACAGAATATGGAATGTAGAATACGGAATGCAGAATATTGAACACAGAATATTGAATTTAGAACACAGAATTTAAAATATGGGAAAAGGAATATATAACCAAGAATTTAGAACATGGAATGCAGAACACAGAATTTAGAATATAGAATACAGATTACTGATTATAGAATTTAGAATATAGAATGTAGAACACAGAATATAGAATATAGAGTATAGAATACTGAATATAGAATTTAGAATATAGAATGTAGAACACAGAATATAGAATATAGAATACAGAATACTGAATATAGAATATGAATATACAATGTAGAACAAGGAATATAGAATATAGAATACGGAATGCAGAATATAGAATACAGAAGATAGAATATAGAACACAGAATATAGAATATGGAAAACAGAATACAAAACCCAGAATTGAGAACATGGAATGAAGAACATAGAATTTAGAATATAGAAAACCGAATACTGAATATAGAATTTCAAATATAGAATGTTGAACACAGAATTTAGAATATAGAATAAAGAATAATGAATATTGAATTTAGAATGTAGAATGTAGAACACAGTATTTAGAATATAGATTCGAGAATATAGAACCCAGAATTTAGCACATGGAATGCAGAAGTCAGAATACTGAATATAGAATTTAGAATAAAGAATGTAGAACACAGAATATAGAATATAGACAACGGAATGCAGAATATAGAATATAGAGTATAGAATGATGAACACAAATTATAGAATATAGAATAGAGAATATAGAACCCAAAATTAAGAACATGGAATGTAGAACACACAATTTAGAATATAGAATACAGAATATTGAATTTCGAGTTTAGAATATAGAATGTAGAACATAGAATATGGAATGTAGAATATGGAATGCAGAATATTGAATACAGAATATAGAACATAGAACACAGTATAGAGAATATAGATTAAAGAATATAGAAACCAGAATTTAGAACAAGGAATGCAGAACACAGAATTTACAATATAGAATAAAGATTACTGAATATAGAATTTAGAATATAGAATGCAGAACACAGAATTTAGAATATAGAGTATAGAATACAGAATATAGAATTTAGAATATAGAATGAAGAACACAGAATATAGAATATAGAATAAAGAATATAGAACACAAAATTTAGAACACGGAATACACAACACAGAATTTAGAATATAGAATACCGAATACTGAATATAGAATATGAATATACAATGTAGAACACAGAATTAAGAATAGAGAATACAGAATACTTAATATAGAATTTAGAATATACAATGTAGAACACAGAATATAGAATATAGAATACGGAATGCAGAATATAGAACACATAATATAGAACACGAAATTTAGAACATGGAATGCACAACACAGAATTTATAATATAGAATAAAGTATACTGTATATTGAATATAGATTATAGAATGTAGAACACAGTATATAGAATACAGATTAGAGAATATAGAACCCAGAATTTAGAACTTGGAATGCAGAACACAGAATTTAGAAAATAGAATACAGAATACAGAATATAGAATTTAGAATATAGAATATAGAACACAGAGTATAGAATATAGAATACGGAATACTGAATATAGAATATAGAAAATAGAATGTAGAACAACAAAATATAGAATATAGAATATGGAATGCAGAATTTAGAATACAGAATATAGAATGTAGAACACAGAATATAGACAATAGAATAGAGTATATGGAAGGCAAAATTTAGAACATGGAATGCAGAACACAGAATATAGAATATATAATACAGAATACTGAATATAAAATTTAGAATATAGAATTTAGAACACAGAATATGGAATGTAGAATACGGAATGCAGAATATTGTATACAGAATATACAATGTAGAACACAGAATTTAGAATATGGATAGCAGAATATAGAACACGGAATTAAAACATGGAATATAGAAAACAGAATTTATTATATAGAATACAGTACACTGAATATCGAATTTAGAATATAGAATATCGAACGCAGAATATGGAATGTAGAATACGGAATGCAGAATATTGAAAACAGAATATAGAATGCAGAACACAGAATTTAAAATATGGAAAAAGGAATGTATAACCCAGAATTTAGAACATGGAATGCAGAACACAGAATTTAGAATATAGAATACAGATTCCTGAATATAGAATATAGAACACAGAGTATAGAATATAGAATACGGAATACTGAATATAGAATATAGAATATTGAATGTAGAGCACAGAATATAGAATATAGAATATGGAATGTAGAATTTAGAATACAGAATATAGAATGTAGAACACAGAATATAGAATATAGAATAGAGTATATGGAACGCAAAATTTAGAACATGGAATGCAGAACACACAAAATAGAATATAGAATACAGAATACTGATATAGAATTTAGAATATTGAATGTAGAACACAGAATATGTAATGTAGAATACGGAATGCATAATATTGTATACAGAATATAGAATGTAGAACACAGAATTAAGAATATATATTATATAATACTGAAGATAGAATTTAGAATATAGAATGTAGAACACAGAAGATAGAGTATAGAATACAGAATATAGAACCCAAAATTTAGAACATGGAAAGCAGAACAGAGGACGTAGAATATAGAATACCGAATACAAATATAGAATATGAATATACAATGTAGAACACAGTATTTAGAATATAGAATACAGAATACTGAATATACAATTTAGAATATACAATGTAGAACAATGAGTATAGGATATAGAGTACGGAATGCAGAATATAGAATACAGAAGTTAGAATATAGAACACAGAATATAGAATATGGAAAACAGAATACAAAATCCAGAATTGAGAACATGGAATGAAGAACATAGAATTTAGAATATAGAAAAAAGAATACTGAATATAGAATTTCAAATACAGAATGTTGAACACAGAATTTAGAATAGAGAATAAAGAATACTGAATATTGAGTTTAGATTGTAGAATGTAGAACACAGTATTTAGAATACAGATTAGAGAATATAGAACCCAGAATCTAGCACATGGAATGCAGAAGACAGAATTTAGAATATGGAATACAGAATACTGAATATAGAATGTAGAATATAGAATGTAGAACACAGAATATAGAATATAGACAACGGAAATCAGAATATAGAATAAAGTGTATAGAATGATGAACACAAATAATAGAATATAGAATAGAGAATATAGAAACCAAATTAAGAACATGGAATGTAGAACACACAATTTAGAATATAGAATACAGAATATTGAATTTCGAGTTTAGAATATAGAATGTAGAACATAGAATATGGAATGTAGAATACGGAATGCAGATTATTGAATACAGAATATACAATGTAGAACACAGAATTTAGAATATGGAAAGCAGAATATAGAACACGGAATTAAAACATGGAATGTAGAAAACAGAATTTATTATATAGAATACAGTAAACTGAATATCGAATTTAGAATATAGAATGTAGAACACAGAATATAGAATATAGACAACGGAATGCAGAATATAGAATATAGAGTATAGAACGATGAACACAAATTACAGAATATAGAATATAGAATATAGAACCCAAAATTAAGAACATGGAATGTAGAACACACAATTTAGAATATAGAATACAGAATATTGAATTTCGAGTTTAGAATATAGAATGTAGAACATAGAATATGGAATGTAGTATATGGAATGCAGAATATTGAATACAGAATATAGAACGTAGAACCTAGTATAGAGAATATAGTTTAAAGAATATAGAAACCAGAATTTAGAACATGGAATGCAGAAGACAGAATTTAAAATATAGAATAAACATTACTGAAAATAGAATTTGGAATATAGAATGCAGAACACAAAATATAGAATATAGAATATAGAATACAGAATATAGAATTTAGAATATAGAATGTAGAACACAGAATATAGAATATAAAATAAAGAATATGGAACACAAAATTTAGAACATTGAATACACAACACAGAATTTAGAATATAGAATACCGAATACTGAATATAGAATATGAATATTAAATTTAGAAAACAGAATTTAGAATACAGAATACCGAATAGTGAATATAGAATTTAGAATATACAATGTAGAACAGAGAATATGAAATATAGAATACGGAATTCAGAATATAGAATACGGAATATACAACACAAAATTTAGAACATGGAATGCACAACACAGAATTTAGAATATAGAATACCGAATACTGAATATAGAATATGAATATACAATGTTGAACACAGAATTTAGAATATAGAATAAAGAACACTGAATATAGAATTAAGAATATAGAATGTAGAACACAGTATAAAATATAGAATACGGAATACAGAATAAAGAATTTAGAATATAGAATGTAGAACACAGAATATAGAATATAGAATAGAGTATATGGAACCCAAACTTTAGAACATGGAATGCAGAACACAGAATTTAGAATATAGAATACAGAATACTGAATATAGAATTTAGAATATGGAATGTGGAACACAGAATATAGAATATAGAATACGGAATGCAGAATATAGAATACAGAATATAGAATTTAGAACACAGAATATAGAACATAGAATAAAGTATATGGAACACAATATTTAGAACATGCAATGCAGAACACAGAATGTAGAATATAGAATACAGAATACTGAACATAGAATTTAGTATATAGGATGCAGAACACAGGATTTAGAATGTAGTATGCAGAATACTGAGTATAGAATTTAGAACATTGAATGCAGAACACATAATTTAGAATATAGGATGCAGAATACTTTATATAGAATTTAGAATATAGAATGCATAACACAGAATATAGAATATTGACAAAGGAATGGGGAATATAGAATATAGAATATAGAATGAAGAACACAATATATAGAATACAGAATAGAGAATATAGAACCCAGAATTGAGAAATGGAATGCAGAACAGAGAATTTAGAATATAGAATACAGAATACTGAAAAAATATTTTAAAATATAGAATGTAGAACAAAGAATATAGAATATAGAATAGGGAATGCAGAATATAGTATGTAGAATATAGAATGAAGAACAAAAACATAGAATATAGAATAGTGAATATAGAACCCAGAAATTAGAACACGGTATGCAGAACACAGAATTTAGAATATAGAACACAGAATACATAATATAAAATTTAGAATATAGAATGTAGAACACAGAGTATAAAATATCGAATACGGAATACTGAATGTAGAATTTAGAATATAGAATGTAGAACACAGAATATAGAATACGGAATGCAGAATATACAATACAGAATATAGAATGCAGACCACAGAATATAGAATATGGAAAACAGAATACAGACTCAAAATTTAGAACATGGAATGCAGAGCACAGAATTTAGAATATAGTATACAGAATACTCAATATAGAAATAAGAACATTGAAGGCAGAACATAGAATTTAGAATATAGAATTCAGAATCATGTATATAGAATTCAGAATATCGAATTAATGACACAGAATATAGAATATAAATTACGGAATCGAGAATATAGGAGGTTGAATATAGAATGAAGAACACAAAATATAGAATATAGAATTCAGAATATAAAACCAGAATTTAGAAATGGAATACAGAACAGAGAATTTAGAATATAGAATACAGAACACTGAATAAAGTTTTTAGAATATAGAATGTAGAACACAGAATATAGAATATAAAATAGGGAATGCAGAATATACTTTGTAGAATATAGAATGTAGAACACAAATTTAGAATATATAATTGTGAATATAGAACCCAGTACTAAGAAAACGGATAGCAGAACATAGAATTTAGAATATAGAAAACAGAATACTTAATATAAAATTTAGAATACAGAATGTTGAACACAAAGTATAGAATATAGAATAAGGAATACGGAATATAGAATTTAGAATATAGAATTTAGAACAGAAAATAGAATATGGAATACGGAATGCAGAATATAGAATACAAAATATAGAAGGTAGAACACAGAATATAGAATATAGAATAGAGTATATGGAATCAAAAATTTAGAACATGGAATTCAGAACACAGAATATGGAATATAGAATACGGAATGCAGAATATTGAATAGAGAATATACAATGTAGAACACAGAATTTAGAATATGGAAACCAGAATATAGAACCCAGAATTAAGAACATGGAATGTAGAACACAGAATTTAGAGTGTATAATACAGAATACTGAATATAAATTTTAGATTATACAATGTAGAACACAGAATATGGAATGTAGACTGCGGAATGCAGAATATAGATTATTGAATGTAGAATTATGAGCACAAAATATAGAATAGAGAATATAGAACCCAGAATTTAGAACATGGAACGTAGAACAAAGAATATAGAATATAGAATACAGAATACTTAATTTCGAATATAGAAAATAGAAAGTAGAAAACAGAATATGGAAGGTAGAATACGGAATGCCTAATATTGAATACAGAATATAGAATGTAGAACACAGAATTTAGAATATGGAAAGCAGAATATAGAACCAAGAATTTAGAACATGGGATGCAGAACAAAGAATTTACAATATAAAATGCAGATTACTGAATATAGAATTTAGAATATAGAATGTAGAACACAGAATACAGAAAATAGAATACAGAATATAGAACACAAAATTTAGAACATGGAATGCACAATACAGAATTTAGAATATAGAATACCAAATACTGAATATAGAATATGAATATACAATGTTGAACACAGAATTTAGAATAAAGAAAAAAGAATACTGAATATAGAATTTAGAGTATAGAATGTAGAACACAGTATAGAATATAGAATACGGAATACTGAATATAGAATTTAGAATATATAATGTAGAACACAGAATATAGAATATAGAATATGGAATGCAGAATATAGAATACAGAATATAGAATGTAGAACACAGAATATAGAATATAGAATAGAGTATATGGAAACCAAAATTTAGATCATGGAATGCAGAATACAGAATTTAGAATATAGAATACAGAATATTGAATATAGAATTTAGAATATAGAATTTAGAACACAGAATATGGAAAATAGAATACGGAATGCAGAATATTGTATACAGAATATACAATGTAGAACACAGAATTTAGAATATGGAAACCAGAATATAGAACCCAGAATTAAGAACATGGAATGTAGAAAACAGAATTTAGAATATAGAATACAGAATACTGAATTTCGAATTTAGAATATAGAATGTAGAACACAGAATATGGAATGAAGGATACGAAATGCAGAATATTGAATACAGAATATAGAATGTAGAACACAGTATATAGAACATAGATTAGAGAATATAGAAACCAGAATTTAGAACATGGAATGCAGAACACAGAATTTAGAATATAGAGTACAGAATAATTTATATACAATATAGAATATAAAATGTAGAACCCAGAATATAGAATGTTGACTACGGAATGCAGAATATAGGATATAGTATGTAGAATGATGAACACAAATTATAGGATATAGAATAGAGAATATAGAACTCAGAATTAAGAACATGGAATCTAGAACACAGAATTAAGAATATAGAATATAGAATACTGAATATAGAATTTAGAATATAGAATGTAGAACACAGAATATAGAGTATAGAATACAGAATATAGAACACAAAATTTAGAACATGGAATGCACAACACAGAATTTAGAATATAGAATACCGAATACTGAATATAGAATATGAATATAAAATGTAGAACACAGAATTTAGAATACAGAATACAGAATACTGAATATAGAATATGAATATACAATGTAGAAAAAAGAATATAGAATATAGAATACGGAATGCAGAATATAGGATACAGAAGATAGAATATAGAACACAGATTATAGAATATGGAAAACAGAATACAAAACCCAGAATTTAGAACATGGAATGAAGAACATAGAATTAAGAATATAGAAAACCGAATACTGAATATAGAATTTCAAATATAGAATGTTGAACACAGAATTTAGAATCGAGAATAAAGAATACTGAATATTGAATTTAGAATGTAGAATGTAGAACACAGTATTTAGAATATAGATTCGAGAATATAGAACCCAGAATTTAGCACATGGAATGCAGAAGACAGAATTTCGAATATAGAATACAGAATACTGAATATAGAATTTAGAATATAGAATGTAGAACACAGAATATAGAATATAGACTACAGAATGCAGAATATAGTTTATAGAATATAGAACGATGAACACAAATTATAGAATATAGAATAGAGAATATAGAACTCAGAATTAAGAACATGGAATATAGAAGACAGAATTTAGTATATAGAATACATAATACGGAATTTCGAATTTAGAATATAGAATGTAGAACACAGAATATGGAATGTAGAATACGGAATGCAGAATATTGAACACAGAATATTGAATTTAGAACACAGAATTTAAAATATGGGAAAAGGAATATATAACCAAGAATTTAGAACATGGAATGCAGAACACAGAATTTAGAAAATAGAATACAGATTACTGATTATAGAATTTAGAATATAGAATGTAGAACACAGAATATAGAATATAGAGTATAGAATACTGAATATAGAATTTAGAATATAGAATGTAGAACACAGAATATAGAATATAGAATACAGAATACTGAATATAGAATATGAGTATAAAATGTAGAACACAGAATTTAGAATACAGAATACAGAATACTGAATATAGAATATGAATATACAATGTAGAACAAGGAATATAGAATATAGAATAGGGAATGCAGAATATAGAATACAGAAGATAGAATATAGAACACAGAATATAGAATATGGAAAACAGAATACAAAACCCAGAATTGAGAACATGGAATGAAGAACATAGAATTTAGAATATAGAAAACCGAATACTGAATATAGAATTTCAAATATAGAATGTTGAACACAGAATTTAGAATATAGAATAAAGAATAATGAATATTGAATTTAGAATGTAGAATGTAGAACACAGTATTTAGAATATAGATTCGAGAATATAGAACCCAGAATTTAGCACATGGAATGCAGAAGTCAGAATACTGAATATAGAATTTAGAATAAAGAATGTAGAACACAGAATATAGAATATAGACAACGGAATGCAGAATATAGAATATAGAGTATAGAATGATGAACACAAATTATAGAATATAGAATAGAGAATATAGAACCCAAAATTAAGAACATGGAATGTAGAACACACAATTTAGAATATAGAATACAGAATATTGAATTTCGAGTTTAGAATATAGAATGTAGAACATAGAATATGGAATGTAGAATATGGAATGCAGAATATTGAATACAGAATATAGAACATAGAACACAGTATAGAGAATATAGATTAAAGAATATAGAAACCAGAATTTAGAACAAGGAATGCAGAACACAGAATTTACAATATAGAATAAAGATTACTGAATATAGAATTTAGAATATAGAATGCAGAACACAGAATTTAGAATATAGAGTATAGAATACAGAATATAGAATTTAGAATATAGAATGAAGAACACAGAATATAGAATATAGAATAAAGAATATAGAACACAAAATTTAGAACACGGAATACACAACACAGAATTTAGAATATAGAATACCGAATACTGAATATAGAATATGAATATACAATGTAGAACACAGAATTAAGAATAGAGAATACAGAATACTTAATATAGAATTTAGAATATACAATGTAGAACACAGAATATAGAATATAGAATACGGAATGCAGAATATAGAACACATAATATAGAACACGAAATTTAGAACATGGAATGCACAACACAGAATTTATAATATAGAATAAAGTATACTGTATATTGAATATAGATTATAGAATGTAGAACACAGTATATAGAATACAGATTAGAGAATATAGAACCCAGAATTTAGAACTTGGAATGCAGAACACAGAATTTAGAAAATAGAATACAGAATACAGAATATAGAATTTAGAATATAGAATATAGAACACAGAGTATAGAATATAGAATACGGAATACTGAATATAGAATATAGAAAATAGAATGTAGAACAACAAAATATAGAATATAGAATATGGAATGCAGAATTTAGAATACAGAATATAGAATGTAGAACACAGAATATAGACAATAGAATAGAGTATATGGAAGGCAAAATTTAGAACATGGAATGCAGAACACAGAATATAGAATATATAATACAGAATACTGAATATAAAATTTAGAATATAGAATTTAGAACACAGAATATGGAATGTAGAATACGGAATGCAGAATATTGTATACAGAATATACAATGTAGAACACAGAATTTAGAATATGGATAGCAGAATATAGAACACGGAATTAAAACATGGAATATAGAAAACAGAATTTATTATATAGAATACAGTACACTGAATATCGAATTTAGAATATAGAATATCGAACACAGAATATGGAATGTAGAATACGGAATGCAGAATATTGAAAACAGAATATAGAATGCAGAACACAGAATTTAAAATATGGAAAAAGGAATGTATAACCCAGAATTTAGAACATGGAATGCAGAACACAGAATTTAGAATATAGAATACAGATTCCTGAATATAGAATATAGAACACAGAGTATAGAATATAGAATACGGAATACTGAATATAGAATATAGAATATTGAATGTAGAGCACAGAATATAGAATATAGAATATGGAATGTAGAATTTAGAATACAGAATATAGAATGTAGAACACAGAATATAGAATATAGAATAGAGTATATGGAACGCAAAATTTAGAACATGGAATGCAGAACACACAAAATAGAATATAGAATACAGAATACTGATATAGAATTTAGAATATTGAATGTAGAACACAGAATATGTAATGTAGAATACGGAATGCATAATATTGTATACAGAATATAGAATGTAGAACACAGAATTAAGAATATATATTATATAATACTGAAGATAGAATTTAGAATATAGAATGTAGAACACAGAAGATAGAGTATAGAATACAGAATATAGAACCCAAAATTTAGAACATGGAAAGCAGAACAGAGGACGTAGAATATAGAATACCGAATACAAATATAGAATATGAATATACAATGTAGAACACAGTATTTAGAATATAGAATACAGAATACTGAATATACAATTTAGAATATACAATGTAGAACAATGAGTATAGGATATAGAGTACGGAATGCAGAATATAGAATACAGAAGTTAGAATATAGAACACAGAATATAGAATATGGAAAACAGAATACAAAATCCAGAATTGAGAACATGGAATGAAGAACATAGAATTTAGAATATAGAAAACAGAATACTGAATATAGGATTTCAAATATAGAATGTTGAACACAGAATATAGAATATAGAATAAAGAATACTGAATATTGAATTTAGAATGTAGAATATAGAACACAGTATTTAGAATATAGATTAGAGAATATAGAAACCAGAATTTAGCACATGGAATGCAGAAGATAGAATTTAGAATATAGAATACGGAATACTGAATATAGAATTTAGAATATAGAATTTAGAACACAGAATATGGAATGTAGAATACGGAATGCAAAATATTGTACTCAGAATATACAATGTAGAACACAGAATTTAGAATATGGAAAGCAGAATATAGAACACGGAATTAAAACATGGAATGTAGAAAACAGAGTTTATTATATAGAATACAGTAAACTGAATATCGAATTTAGAATATAGAATGTAGAACACAGAATATGGAATGTAGAATACGGAATGCAGAATATTGAATAGAGAATATAGAATGTAGAACACAGAATTTAGAATATGGAAAACAGAATACAGAACCCAAAATTTAGATCATGGAATGTAGAACACAGAATTTAGAGTGTATAATACAGAATACTGAATATAAATTTTAGATTATACAATGTAGAACACAGAATATGGAATGTAGACTGCGGAATGCAGAATATAGATTATTGAATGTAGAATTATGAGCACAAAATATAGAATAGAGAATATAGAACCCAGAATTTAGAACATGGAACGTAGAACAAAGAATATAGAATATAGAATACAGAATACTTAATTTCGAATATAGAAAATAGAAAGTAGAAAACAGAATATGGAATGTAGAATACGGAATGCCTAATATTGAATACAGAATATAGAATGTAGAACACAGAATTTAGAATATGGAAAGCAGAATATAGAACCAAGAATTTAGAACATGGGATGCAGAACAAAGAATTTACAATATAAAATGCAGATTACTGAATATAGAATTTAGAATATAGAATGTAGAACACAGAATACAGAAAATAGAATACAGAATATAGAACACAAAATTTAGAACATGGAATGCACAATACAGAATTTAGAATATAGAATACCAAATACTGAATATAGAATATGAATATACAATGTTGAACACAGAATTTAGAATAAAGAAAAAAGAATACTGAATATAGAATTTAGAGTATAGAATGTAGAACACAGTATAGAATATAGAATACGGAATACTGAATATAGAATTTAGAATATATAATGTAGAACACAGAATATAGAATATAGAATATGGAATGCAGAATATAGAATACAGAATATAGAATGTAGAACACAGAATATAGAATATAGAATAGAGTATATGGAAACCAAAATTTAGATCATGGAATGCAGAATACAGAATTTAGAATATAGAATACAGAATATTGAATATAGAATTTAGAATATAGAATTTAGAACACAGAATATGGAAAATAGAATACGGAATGCAGAATATTGTATACAGAATATACAATGTAGAACACAGAATTTAGAATATGGAAACCAGAATATAGAACCCAGAATTAAGAACATGGAATGTAGAACACAGAATTTAGAATATAGAATACAGAATACTGAATTTCGAATTTAGAATATAGAATGTAGAACACAGAATATGGAATGAAGGATACGAAATGCAGAATATTGAATACAGAATATAGAATGTAGAACACAGTATATAGAACATAGATTAGAGAATATAGAAACCAGAATTTAGAACATGGAATGCAGAACACAGAATTTAGAATATAGAGTACAGAATAATTTATATACAATATAGAATATAAAATGTAGAACCCAGAATATAGAATGTTGACTACGGAATGCAGAATATAGGATATAGTATGTAGAATGATGAACACAAATTATAGGATATAGAATAGAGAATATAGAACTCAGAATTAAGAACATGGAATCTAGAACACAGAATTAAGAATATAGAATATAGAATACTGAATATAGAATTTAGAATATAGAATGTAGAACACAGAATATAGAGTATAGAATACAGAATATAGAACACAAAATTTAGAACATGGAATGCACAACACAGAATTTAGAATATAGAATACGGAATACTGAATATAGACTATGAATATACAATATAGAACACACATTTTAGAATATAGAATACAGAATAATTAATATCGAATTTAGAATATAGAATGAAGAACACAGAATATAGAATGTAGAATACGGAATGTAGAATATTGGATACACAATATAGAATGTAGAACACAGGATTTAGATTATAGAGTTTAGAATACTCAATATATAATTTAGAATATAGAATGTAGAACAGAGAATATAGAAAATAGAATACAGAATAGAGAACACAAAATTTAGAACATGGAATGCACAACACAGAATTTAGAATATAGAATACCGAATACTGAATATAGAATATGAATACAAAATGTAGAACACAGAATTTAGAATACAGAATACTGAATATAGAATATGAATATACATTGTAGAAAAAAGAATATAGAATATAGAATACGGAATGCAGAATATAGGATACAGAAGATAGAATATAGAACACAGAATATAGAATATGGAAAACAGAATACAAAACCCAGAATTGAGAACATGGAATGAAGAACAAAGAATTAAGAATATAGAAAACCGAATACTGAATATAGAATTTCAAATATAGAATGTTGAACACAGAATTTAGAATCGAGAATAAAGAATACTGAATATTGAATTTAGAATGTAGAATGTAGAACACAGTATTTAGAATATAGATTAGAGAATATAGAACCCAGAATTTAGCACATGGAATGCAGAAGACAGAATTTCGAATATAGAATACAGAATACTGAATATAGAATTTAGAATATAGAATGTAGAACACAGAATATAGAATATAGACTACAGAATGCAGAATATAGTTTATAGAATATAGAACGATGAACACAAATTATAGAATATAGAATAGAGAATATAGAACTCAGAATTAAGAACATGGAATATAGAAGACAGAATTTAGTATATAGAATACATAATACGGAATTTCGAATTTAGAATATAGAATGTAGAACACAGAATATGGAATGTAGAATACGGAATGCAGAATATTGAACACAGAATATTGAATTTAGAACACAGAATTTAAAATATGGGAAAAGGAATATATAACCAAGAATTTAGAACATGGAATGCAGAACACAGAATTTAGAATATAGAATACAGATTACTGATTATAGAATTTAGAATATAGAATGTAGAACACAGAATATAGAATATAGAGTATAGAATACTGAATATAGAATTTAGAATATAGAATGTAGAACACAGAATATAGAATATAGAATACAGAATACTGAATATAGAATATGAATATAAAATGTAGAACACAGAATTTAGAATACAGAATACAGAATACTGAATATAGAATATGAATATACAATGTAGAACAAGGAATATAGAATATAGAATAGGGAATGCAGAATATAGAATACAGAAGATAGAATATAGAACACAGAATATAGAATATGGAAAACAGAATACAAAACCCAGAATTGAGAACATGGAATGAAGAACATAGAATTTAGAATATAGAAAACCGAATACTGAATATAGAATTTCAAATATAGAATGTTGAACACAGAATTTAGAATATAGAATAAAGAATAATGAATATTGAATTTAGAATGTAGAATGTAGAACACAGTATTTAGAATATAGATTCGAGAATATAGAACCCAGAATTTAGCACATGGAATGCAGAAGTCAGAATACTGAATATAGAATTTAGAATAAAGAATGTAGAACACAGAATATAGAATATAGACAACGGAATGCAGAATATAGAATATAGAGTATAGAATGATGAACACAAATTATAGAATATAGAATAGAGAATATAGAACCCAAAATTAAGAACATGGAATGTAGAACACACAATTTAGAATATAGAATACAGAATATTGAATTTCGAGTTTAGAATATAGAATGTAGAACATAGAATATGGAATGTAGAATATGGAATGCAGAATATTGAATACAGAATATAGAACATAGAACACAGTATAGAGAATATAGATTAAAGAATATAGAAACCAGAATTTAGAACAAGGAATGCAGAACACAGAATTTACAAAATAGAATAAAGATTACTGAATATAGAATTTAGAATATAGAATGCAGAACACAGAATTTAGAATATAGAGTATAGAATACAGAATATAGAATTTAGAATATAGAATGAAGAACACAGAATATAGAATATAGAATAAAGAATATAGAACACAAAATTTAGAACACGGAATACACAACACAGAATTTAGAATATAGAATACCGAATACTGAATATAGAATATGAATATACAATGTAGAACACAGAATTAAGAATAGAGAATACAGAATACTTAATATAGAATTTAGAATATACAATGTAGAACACAGAATATAGAATATAGAATACGGAATGCAGAATATAGAACACATAATATAGAACACGAAATTTAGAACATGGAATGCACAACACAGAATTTATAATATAGAATAAAGTATACTGTATATTGAATATAGATTATAGAATGTAGAACACAGTATATAGAATACAGATTAGAGAATATAGAACCCAGAATTTAGAACTTGGAATGCAGAACACAGAATTTAGAAAATAGAATACAGAATACAGAATATAGAATTTAGAATATAGAATATAGAACACAGAGTATAGAATATAGAATACGGAATACTGAATATAGAATATAGAAAATAGAATGTAGAACAACAAAATATAGAATATAGAATATGGAATGCAGAATTTAGAATACAGAATATAGAATGTAGAACACAGAATATAGACAATAGAATAGAGTATATGGAAGGCAAAATTTAGAACATGGAATGCAGAACACAGAATATAGAATATATAATACAGAATACTGAATATAAAATTTAGAATATAGAATTTAGAACACAGAATATGGAATGTAGAATACGGAATGCAGAATATTGTATACAGAATATACAATGTAGAACACAGAATTTAGAATATGGATAGCAGAATATAGAACACGGAATTAAAACATGGAATATAGAAAACAGAATTTATTATATAGAATACAGTACACTGAATATCGAATTTAGAATATAGAATATCGAACACAGAATATGGAATGTAGAATACGGAATGCAGAATATTGAAAACAGAATATAGAATGCAGAACACAGAATTTAAAATATGGAAAAAGGAATGTATAACCCAGAATTTAGAACATGGAATGCAGAACACAGAATTTAGAATATAGAATACAGATTCCTGAATATAGAATATAGAACACAGAGTATAGAATATAGAATACGGAATACTGAATATAGAATATTGAATGTAGAGCACAGAATATAGAATATAGAATATGGAATGTAGAATTTAGAATACAGAATATAGAATGTAGAACACAGAATATAGAATATAGAATAGAGTATATGGAACGCAAAATTTAGAACATGGAATGCAGAACACACAAAATAGAATATAGAATACAGAATACTGATATAGAATTTAGAATATTGAATGTAGAACACAGAATATGTAATGTAGAATACGGAATGCATAATATTGTATACAGAATATAGAATGTAGAACACAGAATTAAGAATATATATTATATAATACTGAAGATAGAATTTAGAATATAGAATGTAGAACACAGAAGATAGAGTATAGAATACAGAATATAGAACCCAAAATTTAGAACATGGAAAGCAGAACAGAGGACGTAGAATATAGAATACCGAATACAAATATAGAATATGAATATACAATGTAGAACACAGTATTTAGAATATAGAATACAGAATACTGAATATACAATTTAGAATATACAATGTAGAACAATGAGTATAGGATATAGAGTACGGAATGCAGAATATAGAATACAGAAGTTAGAATATAGAACACAGAATATAGAATATGGAAAACAGAATACAAAATCCAGAATTGAGAACATGGAATGAAGAACATAGAATTTAGAATATAGAAAACAGAATACTGAATATAGAATTTCAAATACAGAATGTTGAACACAGAATTTAGAATAGAGAATAAAGAATACTGAATATTGAGTTTAGATTGTAGAATGTAGAACACAGTATTTAGAATACAGATTAGAGAATATAGAACCCAGAATCTAGCACATGGAATGCAGAAGACAGAATTTAGAATATGGAATACAGAATACTGAATATAGAATGTAGAATATAGAATGTAGAACACAGAATATAGAATATAGACAACGGAAATCAGAATATAGAATAAAGTGTATAGAATGATGAACACAAATAATAGAATATAGAATAGAGAATATAGAAACCAAAATAAGAACATGGAATGTAGAACACACAATTTAGAATATAGAATACAGAATATTGAATTTCGAGTTTAGAATATAGAATGTAGAACATAGAATATGGAATGTAGAATACGGAATGCAGATTATTGAATACAGAATATACAATGTAGAACACAGAATTTAGAATATGGAAAGCAGAATATAGAACACGGAATTAAAACATGGAATGTAGAAAACAGAATTTATTATATAGAATACAGTAAACTGAATATCGAATTTAGAATATAGAATGTAGAACACAGAATATAGAATATAGACAACGGAATGCAGAATATAGAATATAGAGTATAGAACGATGAACACAAATTACAGAATATAGAATATAGAATATAGAACCCAAAATTAAGAACATGGAATGTAGAACACACAATTTAGAATATAGAATACAGAATATTGAATTTCGAGTTTAGAATATAGAATGTAGAACATAGAATATGGAATGTAGAATACGGAATGCAGAATATTGAATACAGAATATAGAACGTAGAACCTAGTATAGAGAATATAGTTTAAAGAATATAGAAACCAGAATTTAGAACATGGAATGCAGAAGACAGAATTTAAAATATAGAATAAACATTACTGAAAATAGAATTTGGAATATAGAATGCAGAACACAAAATATAGAATATAGAATATAGAATACAGAATATAGAATTTAGAATATAGAATGTAGAACACAGAATATAGAATATAAAATAAAGAATATGGAACACAAAATTTAGAACATTGAATACACAACACAGAATTTAGAATATAGAATACCGAATACTGAATATAGAATATGAATATTAAATTTAGAAAACAGAATTTAGAATACAGAATACCGAATAGTGAATATAGAATTTAGAATATACAATGTAGAACAGAGAATATGAAATATAGAATACGGAATTCAGAATATAGAATACGGAATATACAACACAAAATTTAGAACATGGAATGCACAACACAGAATTTAGAATATAGAATACCGAATACTGAATATAGAATATGAATATACAATGTTGAACACAGAATTTAGAATATAGAATAAAGAACACTGAATATAGAATTAAGAATATAGAATGTAGAACACAGTATAAAATATAGAATACGGAATACAGAATAAAGAATTTAGAATATAGAATGTAGAACACAGAATATAGAATATAGAATAGAGTATATGGAACCCAAACTTTAGAACATGGAATGCAGAACACAGAATTTAGAATATAGAATACAGAATACTGAATATAGAATTTAGAATATGGAATGTGGAACACAGAATATAGAATATAGAATACGGAATGCAGAATATAGAATACAGAATATAGAATTTAGAACACAGAATATAGAACATAGAATAAAGTATATGGAACACAATATTTAGAACATGCAATGCAGAACACAGAATGTAGAATATAGAATACAGAATACTGAACATAGAATTTAGTATATAGGATGCAGAACACAGGATTTAGAATGTAGTATGCAGAATACTGAGTATAGAATTTAGAACATTGAATGCAGAACACATAATTTAGAATATAGGATGCAGAATACTTTATATAGAATTTAGAATATAGAATGCATAACACAGAATATAGAATATTGACAAAGGAATGGGGAATATAGAATATAGAATATAGAATGAAGAACACAATATATAGAATACAGAATAGAAAATATAGAACCCAGAATTGAGAAATGGAATGCAGAACAGAGAATTTAGAATATAGAATACAGAATAATGAAAAAATATTTTAAAATATAGAATGTAGAACAAAGAATATAGAATATAGAATAGGGAATGCAGAATATAGTATGTAGAATATAGAATGAAGAACAAAAACATAGAATATAGAATAGTGAATATAGAACCCAGAAATTAGAACACGGTATGCAGAACACAGAATTTAGAATATAGAACACAGAATACATAATATAAAATTTAGAATATAGAATGTAGAACACAGAGTATAAAATATCGAATACGGAATACTGAATGTAGAATTTAGAATATACAATGTAGAACACAGAATATAGAATACGGAATGCAGAATATACAATACAGAATATAGAATGCAGACCACAGAATATAGAATATGGAAAACAGAATACAGACTCAAAATTTAGAACATGGAATGCAGAGCACAGAATTTAGAATATAGTATACAGAATACTCAATATAGAAATAAGAACATTGAAGGCAGAACATAGAATTTAGAATATAGAATTCAGAATCATGTATATAGAATTCAGAATATCGAATTAATGACACAGAATATAGAATATAAATTACGGAATCGAGAATATAGGAGGTTGAATATAGAATGAAGAACACAAAATATAGAATATAGAATTCAGAATATAAAACCAGAATTTAGAAATGGAATACAGAACAGAGAATTTAGAATATAGAATACAGAACACTGAATAAAGTTTTTAGAATATAGAATGTAGAACACAGAATATAGAATATAAAATAGGGAATGCAGAATATACTTTGTAGAATATAGAATGTAGAACACAAATTTAGAATATATAATTGTGAATATAGAACCCAGTACTAAGAAAACGGATAGCAGAACATAGAATTTAGAATATAGAAAACAGAATACTTAATATAAAATTTAGAATACAGAATGTTGAACACAAAGTATAGAATATAGAATAAGGAATACGGAATATAGAATTTAGAATATAGAATTTAGAACAGAAAATAGAATATGGAATACGGAATGCAGAATATAGAATACAAAATATAGAAGGTAGAACACAGAATATAGAATATAGAATAGAGTATATGGAATCAAAAATTTAGAACATGGAATTCAGAACACAGAATATGGAATATAGAATACGGAATGCAGAATATTGTATACAGAATATACAATGTAGAACACAGAATTTAGAATATGGAAACCAGAATATAGAACCCAGAATTATGAACATGGAATGTAGAACACAGAATTTAGAATATAGAATACATAATACTGAATTTCCAATTTAGAATATAGAATGTAGAACACAGAATATGGAATGAAGGATACGAAATGCAGAATATTGAATACAGAATATAGAATGTAGAACACAGTATATAGAATATAGATTAGAGAATATAGAAACCAGAATGTAGATCATGGAATGCAGAACACAGAATTTAGAATATAGAATACAGAATAATTCATATACAATTTAGAATATAAAATGTAGAACACAGAATATAGAATGTAGACTACGGAATGCAGAATATAGGATATAGTATATAGAATGATGAACACAAATTATAGGATATAGAGTAGATAATATAGAACTCAGAATTAAGAACATGGAATCTAGAACACAGAATTAAGGATATAGAATATAGAATACTGAATATAGAATTTAGAATATAGAATGTAGAACACAGAATATAGAGTATAGAATACAGAATATAGAACACAAAATTTAGATCATGGAATGCACAACACAGAATTAATAATATAGAATACCGAATACTGAATATAGAATATGAATATAAAATGTAGATCACAGAATTTAGAATACAGAATACAGAATACTGAATATAGAATATGAATATACAATGTAGAACCCAGAATTTAGAATATGGAAAGCAGAATATAGAACACGGAATTAAAACATGGAATGTAGAAAACAGAATTTATTATATAGAATACAGTATACTGAATATCAAATTTAGAATATAGAATGTAGAACACAGAATATGGAATGTAGAATACGGAATGCAGAATATTGAATACAGAATATAGAATTTAGAACACAGAATTTAGAATATAGTTTATATAATACTGAATATAGAATTTAGAATATAGAATGTAGAACACAGAATATAGAGTGTAGAATACAGTATATAGAACCCAAAATTTAGAACATGGAATGCAGAACAGAGGATTTAGAATATAGAATACCGAATAAAAATATAGAATAAGAATATACAATGTAGAACACAGAATTTAGAATATCGAATACAGAATACTGAATATACAATTTTGAATATACACTGTAGTACAATGAATATAGAATGTAGAGTACGGAATGCAGAATATAGAATACAGAAGTTAGAATATAGAACACAGAATATAGAATATGGAAAACAGAATACAAAACCCAGAATTGAGAACATGGAATGAAGAACATAGAATTTAGAATATAGAAAACAGAATACTGAATATAGAATTTCAAATATAGAATGTTGAACACAGAATATAGAATATAGAATAAAGAATACTGAATATTGAATTTAGAATGTAGAATATAGAACACAGTATTTAGAATATAGATTAGAGAATATAGAAACCAGAATTTAGCACATGGAATGCAGAAGACAGAATTTAGAATATAGAATACGGAATACTGAATACAGAATTTAGAATATAGAATTTAGAACACAGAATATGGAATGTAGAATACGGAATGCAAAATATTGTATACAGAATATACAATGTAGAACACAGAATTTAGAATATGGAAAGCAGAATATAGAACACGGAATTAAAACATGGAATGTAGAAAACAGAGTTTATTATATAGAATACTGTATACTGAATATCGAATTTAGAATATAGAATGTAGAACACAGAATATTGAAAGTAGAATACGGAATGCAGAATATTGAATACAGAATATAGAATGTAGAACACAGAATTTAGAATATGGAAAACAGAATACAGAACCCAAAATTTTGATCATGGAATGTAGAACACAGAATTTAGAGTGTATAATACAGAATACTGAATATAAATTTTAGATTATACAATGTAGAACACAGAATATGGAATGTAGACTGCGGAATGCAGAATATAGAATATTGAATGTAGAATTATGAGCACAAAATATAGAATAGAGAATATAGAACCCAGAATTTAGAACATTTAATGTAGAACAAAGAATATAGAATATAGAATACAGAATACTTAATTTCGAATATAGAAAATAGAAAGTAGAAAACAGAATATGGAATGTAGAATACGGAATGCCTAATATTGAATACAGAATATAGAATGTAGAACACAGAATTTAGAATATGGAAAGCAGAATATAGAACCAAGAATTTAGAACATGGGATGCAGAACAAAGAATTTACAATATAAAATGCAGATTACTGAATATAGAATTTAGAATATAGAATGTAGAACACAGAATACAGAAAATAGAATACAGAATATAGAACACAAAATTTAGAACATGGAATGCACAATACAGAATTTAGAATATAGAATACCAAATACTGAATATAGAATATGAATATACAATGTTGAACACAGAATATAGAATAAAGAAAAAAGAATACTGAATATAGAATTTAGAGTATAGAATGTAGAACACAGTATAGAATATAGAATACGGAATACTGAATATAGAATTTAGAATATATAATGTAGAACACAGAATATAGAATATAGAATATGGAATGCAGAATATAGAATACAGAATATAGAATGTAGAACACAGAATATAGAATATAGAATAGAGTATATGGAAACCAAAATTTAGATCATGGAATGCAGAATACAGAATTTAGAATATAGAATACAGAATATTGAATATAGAATTTAGAATATAGAATTTAGAACACAGAATATGGAAAATAGAATACGGAATGCAGAATATTGTATACAGAATATACAATGTAGAACACAGAATTTAGAATATGGAAACCAGAATATAGAACCCAGAATTAAGAACATGGAATGTAGAACACAGAATTTAGAATATAGAATACAGAATACTGAATTTCGAATTTAGAATATAGAATGTAGAACACAGAATATGGAATGAAGGATACGAAATGCAGAATATTGAATACAGAATATAGAATGTAGAACACAGTATATAGAATATAGATTAGAGAATATAGAAACCAGAATTTAGAACATGGAATGCAGAACACAGAATTTAGAATATAGAGTACAGAATAATTTATATACAATATAGAATATAAAATGTAGAACCCAGAATATAGAATGTTGACTACGGAATGCAGAATATAGGATATAGTATGTAGAATGATGAACACAAATTATAAGATATAGAATAGAGAATATAGAACTCAGAATTAAGAACATGGAATCTAGAACACAGAATTAAGAATATAGAATATAGAATACTGAATATAGAATTTAGAATATAGAATGTAGAACACAGAATATAGAGTATAGAATACAGAATATAGAACACAAAATTTAGAACATGGAATGCACAACACAGAATTTAGAATATAGAATACGGAATACTGAATATAGACTATGAATATACAATATAGAACACACATTTTAGAATATAGAATACAGAATAATTAATATCGAATTTAGAATATAGAATGAAGAACACAGAATATAGAATGTAGAATACGGAATGTAGAATATTGGATACACAATATAGAATGTAGAACACAGGATTTAGATTATAGAGTTTAGAATACTCAATATATAATTTAGAATATAGAATGTAGAACAGAGAATATAGAAAATAGAATACAGAATAGAGAACACAAAATTTAGAACATGGAATGCACAACACAGAATTTAGAATATAGAATACCGAATACTGAATATAGAATATGAATATAAAATGTAGAACACAGAATTTAGAATACAGAATACAGAATACTGAATATAGAATATGAATATACAATGTAGAAAAAAGAATAAAGAATATAGAATACGGAATGCAGAATATAGGATACAGAAGACAGAATATAGAACACAGAATATAGAATATGGAAAACAGAATACAAAACCCAGAATTGAGAACATGGAATGAAGAACATAGAATTAAGAATATAGAAAACCGAATACTGAATATAGAATTTCAAATATAGAATGTTGAACACAGAATTTAGAATAGAGAATAAAGAATACTGAATATTGAATTTAGAATGTAGAATGTAGAACACAGTATTTAGAATATAGATTAGAGAATATAGAACCCAGAATTAAGCAGATGGAATGCAGAAGACAGAATTTCGAATATAGAATACAGAATACTGAATATAGAATTTAGAATATAGAATGTAGAACACAGAATATAGAATATAGACTACAGAATGCAGAATATAGTTTATAGAATATAGAACGATGAACACAAATTATAGAATATAGAATAGAGAATATAGAACTCAGAATTAAGAACATGGAATATAGAACACAGAATTTAGTATATAGAATACATAATACGGAATTTCGAATTTAGAATATAGAATGTAGAACACAGAATATGGAATGTAGAATACGGAATGCAGAATATTGAACACAGAATATTGAATTTAGAACACAGAATTTAAAATATGGGAAAAGGAATATATAACCAAGAATTTAGAACATGGAATGCAGAACACAGAATTTAGAATATAGAATACAGATTACTGAATATAGAATTTAGAATATAGAATGTAGAACACAGAATATAGAAAATAGAGTATAGAATACTGAATATAGAATTTAGAATATAGAATGTAGAACACAGAATATAGAATATAGAATACAGAATACTGAATATAGAATATGAATATAAAATGTAGAACACAGAATTTAGAATACAGAATACAGAATACTGAATATAGAATATGAATATACAATGTAGAACAAGGAATATAGAATATAGAATACGGAATGCAGAATATAGGATACAGAAGATAGAATATAGAACACAGAATATAGAATATGGAAAACAGAATACAAAACCCAGAATTGAGAACATGGAATGAAGAACATAGAATTTAGAATATAGAAAACCGAATACTGAATATAGAATTTCAAATATAGAATGTTGAACACAGAATTTAGAATATAGAATAAAGAATAATGAATATTGAATTTAGAATGTAGAATGTAGAACACAGTATTTAGAATATAGATTCGAGAATATAGAACCCAGAATTTAGCACATGGAATGCAGAAGTCAGAATACTGAATATAGAATTTAGAATAAAGAATGTAGAACACAGAATATAGAATATAGACAACGGAATGCAGAATATAGAATATAGAGTATAGAATGATGAACACATATTATAGAATATAGAATAGAGAATATAGAACCCAAAATTAAGAACATGGAATGTAGAACACACAATTTAGAATATAGAATACAGAATATTGAATTTCGAGTTTAGAATATAGAATGTAGAACATAGAATATGGAATGTAGAATACGGAATGCAGAATATTGAATACAGAATATAGAACATAGAACACAGTATAGAGAATATAGATTAAAGAATATAGAAACCAGAATTTAGAACAAGGAATGCAGAACACAGAATTTACAATATAGAATAAAGATTACTGAATATAGAATTTAGAATATAGAATGCAGAACCCAGAATTTAGAATATAGAGTATAGAATACAGAATATAGAATTTAGAATATAGAATGAAGAACACAGAATATAGAATATAGAATAAAGAATATAGAACACAAAATTTAGAACACGGAATACACAACATAGAATTTAGAATATAGAATACCGAATACTGAATATAGAATATGAATATACAATGTAGAACACAGAATTAAGAATAGAGAATACAGAATACTTAATATAGAATTTAGAATATACAATGTAGAACACAGAATATAGAATATAGAATACGGAATGCAGAATATAGAACACATAATATAGAACACGAAATTTAGAACATGGAATGCACAACACAGAATTTATAATATAGAATAAAGTATACTGTATATTGAATTTAGATTATAGAATGTAGAACACAGTATATAGAATACAGATTAGAGAATATAGAACCCAGAATTTAGAACTTGGAATGCAGAACACAGAATTTAGAAAATAGAATACAGAATACAGAATATAGAATTTAGAATATAGAATATAGAACACAGAGTATAGAATATAGAATACGGAATACTGAATATAGAATATAGAAAATAGAATGTAGAACACAAAATATAGAATATAGAATATGGAATGCAGAATTTAGAATACAGAATATAGAATGTAGAACACAGAATATAGACAATAGAATAGAGTATATGGAAACCGAAATTTAGAACATGGAATGCAGAATAAAGAATTTAGAATATAGAATACAGTATACTGAATATAGAATTTAGAATATAGTATTTAGAACACAGAATATGGAATGTAAAATACGGAATGCAGAATATTATATACAGAATATACAATGTGGAACACAGAATTTAGAATATGGAAAGCAGAATATAGAACACGGAATTAAAACATGGAATGTAGAAAACAGAATTTATTATATAGAATACAGTATACTGAATATCAAATTTAGAATATAGAATGTAGAACACAGAATATGGAATGTAGAATACGGAATGCAGAATATTGAATACAGAATATAGAATTTAGAACACAGAATTTAGAATATAGTTTATATAATACTGAATATAGAATTTAGAATATAGAATGTAGAACACAGAATATAGAGTGTAGAATACAGTATATAGAACCCAAAATTTAGAACATGGAATGCAGAACAGAGGATTTAGAATATAGAATACCGAATAAAAATATAGAATAAGAATATACAATGTAGAACACAGAATTTAGAATATCGAATACAGAATACTGAATATACAATTTTGAATATACACTGTAGTACAATGAATATAGAATGTAGAGTACGGAATGCAGAATATAGAATACAGAAGTTAGAATATAGAACACAGAATATAGAATATGGAAAACAGAATACAAAACCCAGAATTGAGAACATGGAATGAAGAACATAGAATTTAGAATATAGAAAACAGAATACTGAATATAGAATTTCAAATATAGAATGTTGAACACAGAATATAGAATATAGAATAAAGAATACTGAATATTGAATTTAGAATGTAGAATATAGAACACAGTATTTAGAATATAGATTAGAGAATATAGAAACCAGAATTTAGCACATGGAATGCAGAAGACAGAATTTAGAATATAGAATACGGAATACTGAATACAGAATTTAGAATATAGAATTTAGAACACAGAATATGGAATGTAGAATACGGAATGCAAAATATTGTATACAGAATATACAATGTAGAACACAGAATTTAGAATATGGAAAGCAGAATATAGAACACGGAATTAAAACATGGAATGTAGAAAACAGAGTTTATTATATAGAATACTGTATACTGAATATCGAATTTAGAATATAGAATGTAGAACACAGAATATTGAAAGTAGAATACGGAATGCAGAATATTGAATACAGAATATAGAATGTAGAACACAGAATTTAGAATATGGAAAACAGAATACAGAACCCAAAATTTTGATCATGGAATGTAGAACACAGAATTTAGAGTGTATAATACAGAATACTGAATATAAATTTTAGATTATACAATGTAGAACACAGAATATGGAATGTAGACTGCGGAATGCAGAATATAGAATATTGAATGTAGAATTATGAGCACAAAATATAGAATAGAGAATATAGAACCCAGAATTTAGAACATTTAATGTAGAACAAAGAATATAGAATATAGAATACAGAATACTTAATTTCGAATATAGAAAATAGAAAGTAGAAAACAGAATATGGAATGTAGAATACGGAATGCCTAATATTGAATACAGAATATAGAATGTAGAACACAGAATTTAGAATATGGAAAGCAGAATATAGAACCAAGAATTTAGAACATGGGATGCAGAACAAAGAATTTACAATATAAAATGCAGATTACTGAATATAGAATTTAGAATATAGAATGTAGAACACAGAATACAGAAAATAGAATACAGAATATAGAACACAAAATTTAGAACATGGAATGCACAATACAGAATTTAGAATATAGAATACCAAATACTGAATATAGAATATGAATATACAATGTTGAACACAGAATATAGAATAAAGAAAAAAGAATACTGAATATAGAATTTAGAGTATAGAATGTAGAACACAGTATAGAATATAGAATACGGAATACTGAATATAGAATTTAGAATATATAATGTAGAACACAGAATATAGAATATAGAATATGGAATGCAGAATATAGAATACAGAATATAGAATGTAGAACACAGAATATAGAATATAGAATAGAGTATATGGAAACCAAAATTTAGATCATGGAATGCAGAATACAGAATTTAGAATATAGAATACAGAATATTGAATATAGAATTTAGAATATAGAATTTAGAACACAGAATATGGAAAATAGAATACGGAATGCAGAATATTGTATACAGAATATACAATGTAGAACACAGAATTTAGAATATGGAAACCAGAATATAGAACCCAGAATTAAGAACATGGAATGTAGAACACAGAATTTAGAATATAGAATACAGAATACTGAATTTCGAATTTAGAATATAGAATGTAGAACACAGAATATGGAATGAAGGATACGAAATGCAGAATATTGAATACAGAATATAGAATGTAGAACACAGTATATAGAATATAGATTAGAGAATATAGAAACCAGAATTTAGAACATGGAATGCAGAACACAGAATTTAGAATATAGAGTACAGAATAATTTATATACAATATAGAATATAAAATGTAGAACCCAGAATATAGAATGTTGACTACGGAATGCAGAATATAGGATATAGTATGTAGAATGATGAACACAAATTATAAGATATAGAATAGAGAATATAGAACTCAGAATTAAGAACATGGAATCTAGAACACAGAATTAAGAATATAGAATATAGAATACTGAATATAGAATTTAGAATATAGAATGTAGAACACAGAATATAGAGTATAGAATACAGAATATAGAACACAAAATTTAGAACATGGAATGCACAACACAGAATTTAGAATATAGAATACGGAATACTGAATATAGACTATGAATATACAATATAGAACACACATTTTAGAATATAGAATACAGAATAATTAATATCGAATTTAGAATATAGAATGAAGAACACAGAATATAGAATGTAGAATACGGAATGTAGAATATTGGATACACAATATAGAATGTAGAACACAGGATTTAGATTATAGAGTTTAGAATACTCAATATATAATTTAGAATATAGAATGTAGAACAGAGAATATAGAAAATAGAATACAGAATAGAGAACACAAAATTTAGAACATGGAATGCACAACACAGAATTTAGAATATAGAATACCGAATACTGAATATAGAATATGAATATAAAATGTAGAACACAGAATTTAGAATACAGAATACAGAATACTGAATATAGAATATGAATATACAATGTAGAAAAAAGAATAAAGAATATAGAATACGGAATGCAGAATATAGGATACAGAAGACAGAATATAGAACACAGAATATAGAATATGGAAAACAGAATACAAAACCCAGAATTGAGAACATGGAATGAAGAACATAGAATTAAGAATATAGAAAACCGAATACTGAATATAGAATTTCAAATATAGAATGTTGAACACAGAATTTAGAATAGAGAATAAAGAATACTGAATATTGAATTTAGAATGTAGAATGTAGAACACAGTATTTAGAATATAGATTAGAGAATATAGAACCCAGAATTAAGCAGATGGAATGCAGAAGACAGAATTTCGAATATAGAATACAGAATACTGAATATAGAATTTAGAATATAGAATGTAGAACACAGAATATAGAATATAGACTACAGAATGCAGAATATAGTTTATAGAATATAGAACGATGAACACAAATTATAGAATATAGAATAGAGAATATAGAACTCAGAATTAAGAACATGGAATATAGAACACAGAATTTAGTATATAGAATACATAATACGGAATTTCGAATTTAGAATATAGAATGTAGAACACAGAATATGGAATGTAGAATACGGAATGCAGAATATTGAACACAGAATATTGAATTTAGAACACAGAATTTAAAATATGGGAAAAGGAATATATAACCAAGAATTTAGAACATGGAATGCAGAACACAGAATTTAGAATATAGAATACAGATTACTGAATATAGAATTTAGAATATAGAATGTAGAACACAGAATATAGAAAATAGAGTATAGAATACTGAATATAGAATTTAGAATATAGAATGTAGAACACAGAATATAGAATATAGAATACAGAATACTGAATATAGAATATGAATATAAAATGTAGAACACAGAATTTAGAATACAGAATACAGAATACTGAATATAGAATATGAATATACAATGTAGAACAAGGAATATAGAATATAGAATACGGAATGCAGAATATAGGATACAGAAGATAGAATATAGAACACAGAATATAGAATATGGAAAACAGAATACAAAACCCAGAATTGAGAACATGGAATGAAGAACATAGAATTTAGAATATAGAAAACCGAATACTGAATATAGAATTTCAAATATAGAATGTTGAACACAGAATTTAGAATATAGAATAAAGAATAATGAATATTGAATTTAGAATGTAGAATGTAGAACACAGTATTTAGAATATAGATTCGAGAATATAGAACCCAGAATTTAGCACATGGAATGCAGAAGTCAGAATACTGAATATAGAATTTAGAATAAAGAATGTAGAACACAGAATATAGAATATAGACAACGGAATGCAGAATATAGAATATAGAGTATAGAATGATGAACACATATTATAGAATATAGAATAGAGAATATAGAACCCAAAATTAAGAACATGGAATGTAGAACACACAATTTAGAATATAGAATACAGAATATTGAATTTCGAGTTTAGAATATAGAATGTAGAACATAGAATATGGAATGTAGAATACGGAATGCAGAATATTGAATACAGAATATAGAACATAGAACACAGTATAGAGAATATAGATTAAAGAATATAGAAACCAGAATTTAGAACAAGGAATGCAGAACACAGAATTTACAATATAGAATAAAGATTACTGAATATAGAATTTAGAATATAGAATGCAGAACCCAGAATTTAGAATATAGAGTATAGAATACAGAATATAGAATTTAGAATATAGAATGAAGAACACAGAATATAGAATATAGAATAAAGAATATAGAACACAAAATTTAGAACACGGAATACACAACATAGAATTTAGAATATAGAATACCGAATACTGAATATAGAATATGAATATACAATGTAGAACACAGAATTAAGAATAGAGAATACAGAATACTTAATATAGAATTTAGAATATACAATGTAGAACACAGAATATAGAATATAGAATACGGAATGCAGAATATAGAACACATAATATAGAACACGAAATTTAGAACATGGAATGCACAACACAGAATTTATAATATAGAATAAAGTATACTGTATATTGAATTTAGATTA
This sequence comes from Vicugna pacos, assembly GCF_048564905.1. Taxonomy (NCBI): domain Eukaryota; kingdom Metazoa; phylum Chordata; class Mammalia; order Artiodactyla; family Camelidae; genus Vicugna; species Vicugna pacos. The sequence continues at coordinate 5,679,018 of NW_027328737.1, forward strand.
TAGAATGTAGAACACAGTATATAGAATACAGATTAGAGAATATAGAACCCAGAATTTAGAACTTGGAATGCAGAACACAGAATTTAGAAAATAGAATACAGAATACAGAATATAGAATTTAGAATATAGAATATAGAACACAGAGTATAGAATATAGAATACGGAATACTGAATATAGAATATAGAAAATAGAATGTAGAACACAAAATATAGAATATAGAATATGGAATGCAGAATTTAGAATACAGAATATAGAATGTAGAACACAGAATATAGACAATAGAATAGAGTATATGGAAACCGAAATTTAGAACATGGAATGCAGAATAAAGAATTTAGAATATAGAATACAGTATACTGAATATAGAATTTAGAATATAGTATTTAGAACACAGAATATGGAATGTAAAATACGGAATGCAGAATATTATATACAGAATATACAATGTGGAACACAGAATTTAGAATATGGAAAGCAGAATATAGAACACGGAATTAAAACATGGAATGTAGAAAACAGAATTTATTACATAGAATACAGTATACTGAATATCGAATTTAGAATATAGAATATAGAACACAGAATATGGAATGTAGAATACGGAATGCAGAATATTGAATACAGAATATAGAATGTAGAACTGAGAATTTAGAATATAGAGTATATAACACTGAATATAGAATTTAGAATATAGAATGTAGAACACAGAATATAGAGTATAGAATACAGAATATAGAACCCAAAATTTAGAACATGGAATGCAGAACAGAGGATTTAGAATATAGAATAACGAATACAAATATAGAATATTAATATACAATGTAAAACACAAAATTTAGAATATAGAATACAGAATTCTGAATATACAATTTAGAATATACAATGTAGAACAAGGAATATAGAATATAGGATACGGAATGCAGAATATAGGATACGGAAGATTGAATATAGAACACAGAATATAGAATATGGAAAACAGAATACAAAACCGAGAATTGAGAACATGGAATGAAGAATATAGAATTTAGAATATAGAAAACCGAATACTGAATATAGAATTTCAAATATAGAATGTTGAACACAGAATTTAGAATAGAGAATAAAGAATACTGAATATTGAATTTAGAATGTAGAATGTAGAACACAGTATTTAGAATATAGATTAGAGAATATAGAACCCAGAATTTAGCACATGGAATGCAGAAGACAGAATTTCGAATATAGAATACAGAATACTGAATATAGAATTTAGAATATATAATGTAGAACACAGAATATAGAATATAAACTACAGAATGCAGAATATAGTTTACAGAATATAGAACGATGAACACAAATTATAGAATATAGAATAGAGAATATAGAACCCAGAATTAAGAACATGGAATATAGAACACAGAATTTAGTATATAGAATACATAATACGGAATTTCGAATTTAGAATATAGAATGTAGAACACAGAATATGGAATGTAGAATACGGAATGCAGAATATTGAACACAGAATATTGAATTTAGAACACAGAATTTAAAATATGGGAAAAGGAATATATAACCAAGAATTAAGAACATGGAATGCAGAACACAGAATTTAGAATATAGAATACAGATTACTGAATATAGAATTTAGAATATAGAATGTAGAACACAGAATATAGAATATAGAGTATAGAATACTGAATATAGAATTTAGAATATAGAATGTAGAACACAGAATATAGAATGTAGAATAGAGTATATGGAACGCAAAATTTAGAACATGGAATGCAGAACACACAATATAGAATATAGAATACCGAATACTGAATATAGAATATGAATATAAAATGTAGAACACAGAATTTAGAATACAGAATACAGAATACTGAATATAGAATATGAATATAAAATGTAGAACAAGGAATATAGAATATAGAATACGGAATGCAGAATATAGAATACAGAAGATAGAATATAGAACACAGAATATAGAATATGGAAAACAGAATACAAAACCCAGAATTGAGAACATGGAATGAAGAACATAGAATTTAGAATATAGAAAACCGAATACTGAATATAGAATTTCAAATATAGAATGTTGAACACAGAATTTAGAATATAGAATAAAGAATACTGAATATTGAATTTAGAATGTAGAATGTAGAACACAGTATTTAGAATATAGATTCGAGAATATAGAACCCAGAATTTAGCACATGGAATGCAGAAGACAGAATACTGAATATAGAATTTAGAATAAAGAATGTAGAACACAGAATATAGAATATAGACAACGGAATGCAGAATATAGAATATAGAGTATAGAATGATGAACACAAATTATAGAATATAGAATAGAGAAAATAGAACCCAAAATTAAGAACATGGAATGTAGAACACACAATTTAGAATATAGAATACAGAATATTGAATTTCGAGTTTAGAATATAGAATGTAGAACATAGAATATGGAATGTAGAATACGGAATGCAGATTATTGAATACAGAATATAGAACATAGAACACAGTATAGAGAATATAGATTAAAGAATATAGAAACCAGAATTTAGAACAAGGAATGCAGAACACAGAATTTACAATATAGAATAAAGATTACTGAATATAGAATTTAGAATATAGAATGCAGAACCCAGAATTTAGAATATAGAGTATAGAATACAGAATATAGAATTTAGAATATAGAATGAAGAACACAGAATATAGAATATAGAATAAAGAATATAGAACACAAAATTAAGAACACGGAATACACAACATAGAATTTAGAATATAGAATACCGAATACTGAATATAGAATATGAATATACAATGTAGAACACAGAATTAAGAATAGAGAATACAGAATACTTAATATAGAATTTAGAATATACAATGTAGAACACAGAATATAGAATATAGAATACGGAATGCAGAATATAGAACACATAATATAGAACACGAAATTTAGAACATGGAATGCACAACACAGAATTTATAATATAGAATAAAGTATACTGTATATTGAATTTAGATTATAGAATGTAGAACACAGTATATAGAATACAGATTAGAGAATATAGAACCCAGAATTTAGAACTTGGAATGCAGAACACAGAATTTAGAAAATAGAATACAGAATACAGAATATAGAATTTAGAATATAGAATATAGAACACAGAGTATAGAATATAGAATACGGAATACTGAATATAGAATATAGAAAATAGAATGTAGAACACAAAATATAGAATATAGAATATGGAATGCAGAATTTAGAATACAGAATATAGAATGTAGAACACAGAATATAGACAATAGAATAGAGTATATGGAAGGCAAAATTTAGAACATGGAATGCAGAACACAGAATATAGAATATATAATACCGAATACTGAATATAAAATTTAGAATATAGAATTTAGAACACAGAATATGGAATGTAGAATACGGAATGCAGAATATTGTATACAGAATATAAAATGTAGAACACAGAATTTAGAATATGGATAGCAGAATATAGAACACGGAATTAAAACATGGAATATAGAAAACAGAATTTATTATATAGAATACAGTACACTGAATATCGAATTTAGAATATAGAATATAGAACGCAGAATATGGAATGTAGAATACGGAATGCAGAATATTGAATACAGAATATAGAATGCAGAACACAGAATTTAAAATATGGAAAAAGGAATGTATAACCCAGAATTTAGAACATGGAATGCAGAACACAGAATTTAGAATATAGAATACAAAATACTGAATATAGAATTTAGAATATAGAATATAGAACACAGAGTATAGAATATAGAATACGGAATACTGAATATAGAATATAGAATATTGAATGTAGAACACAGAATATAGAATATAGAATATGGAATGTAGAATTTAGAAAACAGAATATAGAATGTAGAACACAGAATATAGAATATAGAATAGAGTATATGGAAACCAAAATTTAGAACATGGAATGCAGAACACACAAAATAGAATATAGAATACAGAATACTGAATATAGCATTTAGAATATTGAATGTAGAACACAGAATATCGAGTATAGAATACAGAATATAGAACCCAAAATTTAGAATATGGAATGCAGAACAGAGGATTTAGAATATAGAATACCGAATACGAATATAGAATATTAATATACAATGTAAAACACAAAATATTGAATATAGAATACAGAATACTGAATATACAATTTAGAATATACAATGTAGATCAAGGATTATAGAATATAGAATACGGAATGCAGAATATAGAATACAGAAGATAGAATATAGAACACAGAATATAGAATATGGAAAACAGAATACAAAACCCAGAATTGAGAACATAGAATGAAGAACATAGAATTTAGAATATAGAAAACCGAATACTGAATATAGAAATTCAAATATAGAATGTTGAACACAGAATTTAGAATATAGAATAAAGAATACTGAATATAGAATTTAGAATATAGAATGTAGAACACAGAATATAGAATATAGACTACGGAATGCAGAATATAGTTTATAGAATATAGAACGATGAACACAAATTATAGAATATAGAATAGAGAATATAGAACCCAGAATTAAGAACATGGAATATAGAACACAGAATTTAGTATATAGAATACATAATACTGAATTTCGAATTTAGAATATAGAATGTAGGACATAGAATATGGAATGTAGAATACGGAATGCAGAATATTGGATACAGAATATAGAATATAGAACACAGAATTTAGAATATGGAAAAAGGAATATATAACACAGAATTTAGAACATGGAATGCAGAACACAGAATTTAGAATATAGAAAACGGTTTACTGAATATAGAATTTAGAATATAGAATGTAGAACACAGAATATAGAATATAGAGTATAGAATACTGAATATAGAATTTAGAATATAGAATGTAGAACACAGAATATAGAATATAGAATAGATTATATGGAACGCAAAATTTAGAACATGGAATGCAGAACACACAATATAGAATATAGAATACTGAATATAGAATTTTGAATATAGAATTTAGAACACAGAATATGGAATGTTGAATGCGGAATGCAGAATATTGAATACAGAATATAGAATGTAGAACACAAAATTTTGAATATGGAAAACAGAATATAGAACACAGAATTTAGAACATGGAATGCAGAACACAGAATTTACAATATAAAATAGCGAATACTAAATATAGAATATGAATATACAATGTAGAACAAAGAATTTAGAATAGAGAATAGAGAACAATGAATATAGAATTAAGAATATACAATGTAGAACACAGAATATAGAATATAGAATACAGAATGCAGAATATAGCATACAGAATATAGAATGTAGAACACAGAATATTGAATATGGAAAACAGAACACAAAACACAGAATTGAGAACATGGAATGCAGAACACAGAATTTAGAATATAGAAAACAAAAAACTGAATATAGAATTTCGAATATAGATTGTAGAACACAGAATTTACAATATAGAAAAAGAATACTCAATATAAATTTTAGAATATAGTATGTAGAACACAGAATATAGAATATAGAATAGAGAATATAGAACCCAGAACTTAGAACATAGAAAGCAGAACACAGAATTTAGAATAGAGAATAATGAATACTTAATATAAAATTTACAATATAGAATGTTGAACACAGAGTACAGAATATAGAATACGGAATACTGAATATAGGATTTAGAATATAGAATGTAGAACACAGAATATAGAATATAGAATACGGAATGTAGAATATAGAATACAGAATATAGAATGTAGAACACTGAATATAGAACATTGAATATAGTATATGGAAACCGAAATTTAGAACATGGAATGCAGAATAAAGAATTTAGAATATAGAATACAGTATACTGAATATACAATTTAGAATATAGTATTTAGAACACAGAATATGGAATGTAAAATACGGAATGCAGAATATTATATACAGAATATACAATGTGGAACACAGAATTTAGAATATGGAAAGCAGAATATAGAACACGGATTTAAAACATGGAATGTAGAAAACAGAATTTATTACATAGAATACAGTATACTGAATATCGAATTTAGAATATAGAATATAGAACACAGAATATGGAATGTAGAATACGGAATGCAGAATATTGAATACAGAATATAGAATGTAGAACTGAGAATTTAGAATATAGAGTATATAACACTGAATATAGAATTTAGAATATAGAATGTAGAACACAGAATATAGAGTATAGAATACAGAATATAGAACCCAAAATTTAGAACATGGAATGCAGAACAGAGGATTTAGAATATAGAATAACGAATACAAATATAGAATATTAATATACAATGTAAAACACAAAATTTAGAATATAGAATACAGAATTCTGAATATACAATTTAGAATATACAATGTAGAACAAGGAATATAGAATATAGAATACGGAATGCAGAATATAGAATACGGAAGATTGAATATAGAACACAGAATATAGAATATGGAAAACAGAATACAAAACAGAGAATTGAGAACATGGAATGAAGAATATAGAATTTAGAATATAGAAAACCGAATACTGAATATAGAATTTCAAATATAGAATGTTGAACACAGAATTTAGAATAGAGAATAAAGAATACTGAATATTGAATTTAGAATGTAGAATGTAGAACACAGTATTTAGAATATAGATTAGAGAATATAGAACCCAGAATTTAGCACATGGAATTCAGAAGACAGAATTTCGAATATAGAATACAGAATACTGAATATAGAATTTAGAATATATAATGTAGAACACAGAATATAGAATATAATCTACAGAATGCAGAATATAGTTTACAGAATATAGAACGATGAACACAAATTATAGAATATAGAATAGAGAATATAGAACCCAGAATTAAGAACATGGAATATAGAACACAGAATTTAGTATATAGAATACATAATACTGAATTTCGAATTTAGAATATAGAATGTAGGACATAGAATATGGAATGTAGAATACGGAATGCAGAATATTGGATACAGAATATAGAATATAGAACACAGAATTTAGAATATGGAAAAAGGAATATATAACACAGAATTTAGAACATGGAATGCACAACACAGAATTTAGAATATAGAATACCGAATACTGAATATAGAATATGAATATAAAATGTAGAAACAGAATTTAGAATACACAATACAGAATACTGAATATAGAATATAGAATATACAATGTAGAACACAGATTATGAAATATAGAATACGGAATTCAGAATATAGGATACAGAATATAGAACACAAAATTTAGAAAATGGAATGCACAATACAGAATTTAGAATATAGAATACCAAATACTGAATATAGAATATGAATATACAATGTTGAACACAGAATTTAGAATATAGAAAAAAGAATACTGAATATAGAATTTAGAGTATAGAATGTAGAACACAGTATAGAATATAGAATATGGAATGCAGAATATAGAATACAGAATATAGAATGTAGAACACAGAATACAGAATATAGAATAGAGCATATGGAAACCAAAATTTAGATCATGGAATGCAGAATACAGAATTTAGAATATAGAATACAGAATATTGAATATAGAATTTAGAATATAGAATTTAGAACACAGAATATGGAATATAGAACACGGAATGCAGAATATTGTATACAGAATATACAATGTAGAACACAGAATTTAGAATATGGAAACCAGAATATAGAACCCAGAATTTAGAACATGGAATGTAGAACACAGAATTTAGAATATAGAATACAGAATACTGAATTTCGAATTTAGAATATAGAATGTAGAACACAGAATATGGAATGAAGGATACGAAATGCAGAATATTGAATACAGAATATAGAATGTAGAACACAGTATATAGAATATAGATTAGAGAATATAGAAACCAGAATTTAGAACATGGAATGCAGAACACAGAATTTAGAATATAGAGTACAGAATAATTTATATACAATATAGAATATAAAATGTAGAACCCAGAATATAGAATGTTGACTACGGAATGCAGAATATTGGATATAGTATGTAGAATGATGAACACAAATTGTAGGATATAGAATAGAGAATATAGAACTCAGAATTAAGAACATGGAATCTAGAACACAGAATTAAGAATATAGATTATAGAATACTGAATATAGAATTTAGAATATAGAATGTAGAACACAGAATATAGAGTATAGAATACAGAATATAGAACACAAAATTAAGAACATGGAATGCACAACACAGAATTTAGAATATAGAATACGGAATACTGAATATAGACTATGAATATACAATATAGAACACACAATTATAATAAAGAATACAGAATAATTAATATCGAATTTAGAATATAGAATGAAGAACACAGAATATAGAATGTAGAATACGGAATGTAGAATATTGGATACACAATATAGAATGTAGAACACAGGATTTAGAATATAGAGTTTAGAATACTCAATATATAATTTAGAATATAGAATGTAGAACAGAGAATATAGAAAATAGAATACAGAATATAGAACACAAAATTTAGAACATGGAATGCACAACACAGAATTTAGAATATAGAATACCGAATACTGAATATAGAATATGAATATAAATTGTAGAACACAGAATTTAGAATACAGAATACAGAATACTGAATATAGAATATGAATATACAATGTAGAAAAAGGAATATAGAATATAGAATACGGAATGCAGAATATAGAATACAGAAGATAGAATATAGAACACAGAATATAGAATATGGAAAACAGAATACAAAACCCAGAATTGAGAACATGGAATGAAGAACATAGAATTAAGAATATAGAAAACCGAATACTGAATATAGAATTTCAAATATAGAATGTTGAACACAGAATTTAGAATATAGAATAAAGAATACTGAATATTGAATTTAGAATGTAGAATGTAGAACACAGTATTTAGAATATAGATTAGAGAATATAGAACCCAGAATTTAGCACATGGAATGCAGAAGACAGAATTTCGAATATAGAATACAGAATACGGAATATAGAATTTAGAATATAGAATGTAGAACACAGAATATAGAATATAGACTACAGAATGCAGAATATAGTTTATAGAATATAGAACGATGAACACAAATTATAGAATATAGAATAGAGAATATAGAACTCAGAATTAAGAACATGGAATATAGAACACAGAATTTAGTATATAGAATACATAATACGGAATTTCGAATTTAGAATATAGAATGTAGAACACAGAATATGGAATGTAGAATACGGAATGCAGAATATTGAACACAGAATATTGAATTTAGAACACAGAATATAAAATATGGGAAAAGGAATATATAACCAAGAATTTAGAACATGGAATGCAGAACACAGAATTTAGAATATAGAATACAGATTACTGAATATAGAATTTAGAATATAGAATGTAGAACACAGAGTATAGAATATATAGTATAGAATACTGAATATAGAATTTAGAATATAGAATGTAGAACACAGAATATAGAATATACAATACAGAATACTGAATATAGAATATGAATATAAAATGTAGAACACAGAATTTAGAATACAGAATACAGAATACTGAATATAGAATATGAATATACAATGTAGAACAAGGAATATAGAATATAGAATATGGAATGCAGAATATAGAATACAGAAGATAGAATATAGAACACAGAATATAGAATATGGAAAACAGAATACAAAACCCAGAATTGAGAACATGGAATGAAGAACATAGAATTTCAAATATAGAAAACCGAATACTGAATATAGAATTTCAAATATAGAATGTTGAACACAGAATTTAGAATATAGAATAAAGAATACTGAATATTGAATTTAGAATGTAGAATGTAGAACACAGTATTTAGAATATAGATTCGAGAATATACAACCCAGAATTTAGCACATGGAATGCAGAAGACAGAATACTGAATATAGAATTTAGAATAAAGAATGTAGAACACAGAATATAGAATACAGACAACGGAATGCAGAATATAGAATATAGAGTATAGAATGATGAACACAAATTATAGAATATAGAATAGATAATATAGAACCCAAAATTAAGAACATGGAATGTAGAACACACAATTTAGAATATAGAATACAGAATATTGAATTTCGAGTTTAGAATATAGAATGTAGAACATAGAATATGGAATGTAGAATACGGAATGCAGAATATTGAATACAGAATATAGAACATAGAACACAGTATAGAGAATATAGATTAAAGAATATAGAAACCAGAATTTAGAACAAGGAATGCAGAACACAGAATTTACAATATAGAATAAAGATTACTGAATATAGAATTTAGAATATAGAATGCAGAACACAGAATTTAGAATATAGAATATAGAATACAGAATATAGAATTTAGAATATAGAATGAAGAACACAGAATATAGAATATAGAATAAAGAATATAGAACACAAAATTTAGAACACGGAATACACAACACAGAATTTAGAATATAGAATACCGAATACTGAATATAGAATATGAATATACAATGTAGAACACAGAATTAAGAAAAGAGAATACAGAATACTTAATATAGAATTTAGAATATACAATGTAGAACACAGAATATAGAATATAGAATACGGAATGCAGAATATAGAACACAGAATATAGAACACGAAATTTAGAACATGGAATGCACAACACAGAATTTATAATATAGAATAAAGTATACTGTATATTGAATTTAGATTAAAGAATGTAGAACACAGTATATAGAATACAGATTAGAGAATATAGAACCCAGAAATTAGAACTTGGAATGCAGAACACAGAATTTAGAAAATAGAATACAGAATACAGAATATAGAATTTAGAATATAGAATATAGAACACAGAGTATAGAATATAGAATACGGAATACTGAATATAGAATATAGAAAATAGAATGTAGAACACAAAATATAGAATATAGAATATGGAATGCAGAATTTAGAATACAGAATATAGAATGTAGAACACAGAATATAGACAATAGAATAAAGTATATGGAAGGCAAAATTTAGAACATGGAATGCAGAACACAGAATATAGAATATATAATACCGAATACTGAATATAAAATTTAGAATATAGAATTTAGAACACAGAATATGGAATGTAGTATACTGAATGCAGAATATTGTATACAGAATATACAATGTAGAACACAGAATTTAGAATATGGATAGCAGAATATAGAACACGGAATTAAAACATGGAATATAGAAAACAGAATTTATTATATAGAATACAGTACACTGAATATCGAATTTAGAATATAGAATATAGAACGCAGAATATGGAATGTAGAATACGGAATGCAGAATATTGAATACAGAATATAGAATGCAGAACACAGAATTTAAAATATGGAAAAAGAAATGTATAACCCAGAATTTAGAACATGGAATGCAGAACACAGAATTTAGAATATAGAATACAGAATACTGAATATAGAATTTAGAATATAGAATATAGAACACAGAGTATAGAATATAGAATACGGAATACTGAATATAGAATATAGAATATTGAATGTAGAACACAGAATATAGAATATAGAATATGGAATGTAGAATTTAGAATAAAGAATATAGAATGTAGAACACAGAATATAGAATATAGAATAGAGTATATGGAACGCAAAATATAGAACATGGAATGCAGAACACACAAAATAGAATATAGAATACAGAATACTGAATATAGAATTTAGAATATTGAATGTAGAACACAGAATATCGAGTATAGAATACAGAATATAGAACCCAAAATTTAGAATATGGAATGCAGAACAGAGGATTTAGAATATAGAATACCGAATACGAATATAGAATATTAATATACAATGTAAAACACAAAATATAGAATATAGAATACAGAATACTGAATATACAATTTAGAATATACAATGTAGATCAAGGATTATAGAATATAGAATACGGAATGCAGAATATAGAATACAGAAGATAGAATATAGAACACAGAATATAGAATATGGAAAACAGAATACAAAACCCAGAATTGAGAACATGGAATGAAGAACATAGAATTTAGAATATAGAAAACCGAATACTGAATATAGAATTTCAAATATAGAATGTTGAACACAGAATTTAGAATAGAGAATAAAGAATACTGAATATTGAATTTAGAATGTAGAATGTAGAACAGAGTATTTAGAATATAGATTAGAGAATATAGAACCCAAAATTTAGCACATGGAATGCAGAAGACAGAATTTCGAATATAGAATACAGAATACTGCATATAGAATTTAGAATATATAATGTAGAACACAGAATATAGAGTATAAACTACAGAATGCAGAATATAGTTTACAGAATATAGAACGATGAACACAAATTATAGAATATAGAATAAAGAATATAGAACCCAGAATTAAGAACATGGAATATAGAACACAGAATTTAGTATATAGAATACATAATACGGAATTTCGAATTTAGAATATAGAATGCAGAACACAGAATATGGAATGAAGAATACGGAATGCATAATATTGAACACAGAATATTGAATTTAGAACACAGAATTTAAAATATGGGAAAAGGAATATATAACCAAGAATTTAGAACATGGAATGCAGAACACAGAATTTAGAATATAGAATACAGATTACTTAATATAGAATTTAGAATATGGAATGTAGAACACAGAATATAGAATATAGAGTATAGAATGCTGAATATAGAATTTAGAATGTAGAATGTAGAACACAGAATATAGAATATAGAATAGAGTATATGGAACGCAAAATTTAGAACATGGAATGCAGAACACACAATATAGAATATAGAATACCGAATACTGAATATAGAATATGAATATAAAATGTAGAACACAGAATTTAGAATACAGAATACAGAATACTGAATATAGAATATGAATATACAATGTAGAACAAGGAATATAGAATATAGAATACGGAATGCAGAATATAGAATACAGAAGATAGAATATAGCACACAGAATATAGAATATGGAAAACAGAATACAAAACCCAGAATTGAGAACATGGAATGAAGAACATAGAATTTCGAATATAGAAAACCGAATACTGAATATAGAATTTCAAATATAGAATGTTGAACACAGAATTTAGAATATAGAATAAAGAATACTGAATATTGAATTTAGAATGTAGAATATAGAACACAGTATTTAGAATATAGATTCGAGAATATAGAACCCAGAATTTAGCACATGGAATGCAGAAGACAGAATACTGAATATAGAATTTAGAATAAAGAATGAAGAACACAGAATATAGAATATAGACAACGGAATGCAGAATATAGAATATAGAGTATAGAATGATGAACACAAATTATAGACTATAGAATAGAGAATATAGAACCCAACATTAAGAACATGGAATGTAGAACACACAATTTAGAATATAGAATACAGAATATTGAATTTCGAGTTTAGAATATAGAATGTAGAACATAGAATATGGAATGTAGAATACGGAATGCAGAATATTGAATACAGAATATAGAACATAGAACACAGTATAGAGAATATAGATTAAAGAATATAGAAACCAGAATTTAGAACAAGGAATGCAGAACACAGAATTTACAATATAGAATAAAGATTACTGAATATAGAATTTAGAATATAGAATGCAGAACACAGAATTTAGAATATAGAATATAGAATACAGAATATAGAATTTAGAATATAGAATGAAGAACACAGAATATAGAATATAGAATAAAGAATATAGAACACAAAATTTAGAACACGGAATACACAACACAGAATTTAGAATATAGAATACCGAATACTGAATATAGAATATGAATATACAATGTAGAACACAGAATTAAGAATAGAGAATACAGAATACTTAATATAGAATTTAGAATATACAATGTAGAACACAGAATATAGAATATAGAATACGGAATGCAGAATATAGAACACATAATATAGAACACGAAATTTAGAACATGGAATGCACAACACAGAATTTATAATATAGAATAAAGTATACTGTATATTGAATTTAGATTATAGAATGTAGAACACAGTATATAGAATACAGATTAGAGAATATAGAACCCAGAATTTAGAACTTGGAATGCAGAACACAGAATTTAGAAAATAGAATACAGAATACAGAATATAGAATTTAGAATATAGAATATAGAACACAGAGTATAGAATATAGAATACGGAATACTGAATATAGAATATAGAAAATAGAATGTAGAACACAAAATATAGAATATAGAATATGGAATGCAGAATTTAGAATACAGAATATAGAATGTAGAACACTGAATATAGACAATAGAATAGAGTATATGGAAGGCAAAATTTAGAACATTTAATGCAGAACACAGAATATAGAATATATAATACCGAATACTGAATATAAAATTTAGAATATAGAATTTAGAACACAGAATATGGAATGTAGAATACGGAATGCAGAATATTGTATACAGAATATACAATGTAGAACACAGAATTTAGAATATGGATAGCAGAATATAGAACACGGAATTAAAACATGGAATATAGAAAACAGAATTTATTATATAGAATACAGTATACTGAATATCGAATTTAGAATATACAATATAGAACACAGAATATGGAATGTAGAATACGGAATGCAGAATATTGAATACAGAATATAGAATGCAGAACACAGAATATAAAATATGGAAAAAGGAATGTATAACCCAGAATTTAGAACATGGAATGCATAACACAGAATTTAGAATATAGAATACAGAATACTGAATATAGAATTTAGAATATAGAATATAGAACACAGAGTATAGAATATAGAATACGGAATACTGAATATAGAATATAGAATATTGAATGTAGAACACAGAATATAGAATATAGAATATGTAATGTAGAATTTTGAATACAGAATATAGAATGTAGAACACAGAATATAGAATATAGAATAGAGTATATGGAACGCAAAATTTAGAACATGGAATGCAGAACACACAAAATAGAATATAGAATACAGAATACTGAATATAGAATTTAGAATATTGAATGTAGAACACAGAATATCGAGTATAGAATACAGAATATAGAACCCAAAATTTAGAATATGGAATGCAGAATAGAGGATTTAGAATATAGAATACCGAATACGAATATAGAATATTAATATACAATGTAAAACACAAAATATAGAATATAGAATACAGAATACTGAATATACAATTTAGAATATACAATGTAGATCAAAGATTATAGAATATAGAATACGGAATGCAGAATATAGAATACAGAAGATAGAATATAGAACACAGAATATAGAATATGGAAAACAGAATACAAATCCCAGAATTGAGAACATGGAATGAAGAACATAGAATTTAGAATATAGAAAACCGAATACTGAATATAGAATTTCAAATATAGTATGTTGAACACAGAATTTAGAATAGAGAATAAAGAATACTGAATATTGAGTTTAGATTGTAGAATGTAGAACACAGTATTTAGAATATAGATTAGAGAATATAGAACCCAAAATTTAGCACATGGAATGCAGAAGACAGAATTTCGAATATAGAATACAGAATACTGAATATAGGATTTAGAATATATAATGTAGAACACAGAATATAGAATATAAACTACAGAATGCAGAATATAGTTTACAGAATATAGAACGATGAACACAAATTATAGAATATAGAATAGAGAATATAGAACCCAGAATTAAGAACATGGAATATAGAACACAGAATTTAGTATATAGAATACATAATACGGAATTTCGAATTTAGAATATAGAATGCAGAACACAGAATATGGAATGTAGAATACAGAATGCAGAATATTGAACATAGAATATTGAATTTAGAACAGAGAATTTAAAATAAGGGAAAAGGAATATATAACCAAGAATTTAGAACATGGAATGCAGAACACAGAATTTAGAATATAGAATACAGATTACTGAATATAGAATTTAGAATATAGAATGTAGAACACAGAATATAGAATATAGAGTATAGAATACTGAATATAGAATTTAGAATATAGAATGTAGAACACAGAATATAGAATGTAGAATAGAGTATATGGAACGCAAAATTTAGAACATGGAATGCAGAACTCACAATATAGAATATAGAATACCGAATACTGAATGTAGAATATGAATATAAAATGTAAAACACAGAATTTAGAATACAGAATACAGAATACTGAATATAGAATATGAATATACAATGTAGAACAAGGAATATAGAATATAGAATACGGAATGCAGAATATAGAATACAGAAGATAGAATATAGAACACCGAATATAGAATATGGAAAACAGAATACAAAACCCAGAATTGAGAACATGGAATGAAGAACATAGAATTTAGAATACAGAAAACCGAATACTTAATATAGAATTTCAAATATAGAATGTTGAACACAGAATTTAGAATATAGAATAAAGAATACTGAATATTGAATTTAGAATGTAGAATGTAGAACACAGTATTTAGAATATAGATTAGAGAATATAGAACCCAGAAATTAGCAGATGGAATGCAGAAGACAGAATTTAGAATATAGAATACAGAATACTGAATATAGAATTTTGAATATAGAATTTAGAACACAGAATATGGAATGTAGAATACGGAATTCAAAATATTGTATACAGAATATACAATGTAGAACACAGAATTTAGAATATGGAAAGCAGAATATAGAACACGGAATTAAAACATGGAATGTGGAAAACAGAAATTATGATATAGAATACAGTATACTGAATATCGAATTTAGAATATAGAATGTAGAACACAGAATATGGAATGTAGAATACGGAATGCAGAATATTGAATACAGAATATAGAATGTAGAACACAGAATTTAGAATATAGATTATATAATACTGAATATAGAATTTAGAATATAGAATGTAGAACACAGAATATAGAGTATAGAATACAGAATATAGAACCCAAAATTTAGAACATGGAATGCAGAACAGAGGATTTAGAATATAGAATACCGAATACAAATATAGAATATGAATATACAATGTAGAACACAGAATTTAGAATATAGAATACAGAAAACTGAATAGACAATTTAGAATATACGATGTAGAACAATGAATATAGGATATAGAGTACGGAATGCAGAATATAGAATAAAGAATTTAGAATATAGAACAGAGAATATAGAATATGGAAAACAGAATACAAATCCCAGAATTGAGAACATGGAATGAAGAACATAGAATTTAGAATACAGAAAACCGAATACTGAATATAGAATTTCAAATATAGAATGTTGAACACAGAATTTAGAATATAGAATACAGAATACTGAATATAGAATTTAGAATATAGAATGTAGAACACAGAATATAGAATATAGACTACGGAATGCAGAAAATAGTTTATAGAATGATGAACACAAATTATAGAATATAGAATAGAGAATACAGAACCCAGAGTTAAGAACATGGAATATAGAACACAGAATTCAGAATATAGAATACAGATTACTGAATATAGAATTTAGAATATAGAATGTAGAACACAGAGTATAAAATATAGAATACGGAATACTGAATATAGAATTTAGAATACAGAATGTAAAACACAGAATATAGAATATAGAATAGGGTATATGGAACGCAAAATTTAGAACATGGAATGCAGAACACACAATATAGAATATAGAATACAGAATACTGAATATAGAATTAAGAATATAGAATTTAGAACACAGAATATGGAATGTAGAATACGGAACGCTGAATATTGTATACAGAATATACAATGTAGAACACAGAATTTAGAATATAGAATACAGAATACTGAATATACAATTTAGAATATACAATGAAGAACAATGAATTTAGGATATAGAGTACGGAATGCAGAATATAGAATAAAGAAACGAGAATATAGAACACAGAATATAGAATATGGAAAACAGAATACAAATCCCAGAATTGAGAACATGGAATGAAGAAAATAGAATTTAGAATATAGAAAACCGAATACTGAATATAGAATTTCAAATATAGAATGTTGAACACAGAATTTAGAATATAGAATAAAGAATACTGAATATTAAATTTAGAATGTAGAATGTAGAACACAGTATTTAGAATATAGATTAGAGAATATAGAACCCAGAATTTAGCACATGGAATGCAGAAGACAGAATTTCAAATATAGAATACAGAATTCTGAATATAGAATGTAGAATATACAATGTAGAACGCAGAATATAGAATATAGACTACGGAATGCAGAATATAGTTTATAGAATATAGAATGATGAACACAAATTATAGAATATAGAATAGAGAATATAGAACCCAGAATTAAGAAAATGGAATATAGAACACGGAATTTAGTATATAGAATACATAATACTGAATTTCGAATTTAGAATATAGAATGTAGAACACAGAATATGGAATGTAGTATAAGGAATGCAGAATATTGAATACAGAATATAGAATGTAGAACACAGAATTTAAAATATGGAAAAAGGAATATATAACCAAGAATTTAGAACATGGAATGCAGAACACAGAATTTAGAATATAGAATACAGAATACTGAATATAGAATTTAGAATATAGAATATAGAACACAGAGTATAGAATATAGAATACGGAATACTGAATATAGAATATAGAATATAGAATGTAGAACACAGAATATAGAATATAGAATATGGAATGTAGAATTTAGAATACAGAATATAGAATGTAGAACACAGAATATAGAATATAGAGTAGAGTATATGGAACGCAAAATTTAGAACATGGAATGCAGAACACACAATATAGGATATAGAATACAGAACATTGAATATAGAATTTAGAATATAGAATTTAGAACACAGAATATGGAATGTAGAATACGGAATGCTGAATATTGTATACAGAATATACATGTAGAACACAGAATTTAGAATATGGAAACCAGAATATAGAACACGGAATTAAATCATGGAATGTAGAAAACAGAATTTATTATATAGAATACAGTATACTGAATATCGAATTTAGAATATAGAATGTAGAACACAGAATATAGAATATAGAGTATAGAATACTGAATATAGAATTTAGAATATAGAATGTAGAACAAAGAATATAGAATATAGAATAGAGTATATGGAACGCAAAATTTAGAACATGGAATGCAGAACACACAATATAGAATATAGAATACAGAATACTGAATATAGAATTAAGAATATAGAATTTAGAACACAGAATATGGAATGTAGAATACGGAATGCTGAATATTGTATACAGAATATACATGTAGAACACAGAATTTAGAATATGGAAACCAGAATATAGAACACTTAATTAAAACATGGACTGTAGAAAACAGAATTTATTATATAGAATACAGTATACTGAATATCCAATTTAGAATATAGAATGTAGAACACAGAATATGGAATGTAGAATACGGAATGCAGAATATTGAATACAGAATATACAATGTAAAACACAGAATTTAGAATATAGTGTATATAATACTGAATGTAGAATTTAGAATATAGAATGTAGAATACAGGATATAGAGTATAGAATACAGAATATAGAACCCAAAATTTAGAACATGGAATGCAGAACAGAGAATTTAGAATATAGAATACCGAATACAAATATAGTATATGAATATACAATGTAGAACACAGAATTTAGAATATAGTAAACAGAATACTGAATATACAATTTAGAATATACAATGTAGAACAATGAATATAGAATATAGAGTACGGAATGCAGAATATAGAATACAGAAGTTAGAATATAAAACACAGAATATAGAATATGGAAAACAGAAAACAAAACCCAGAATTGAGAACATGGAATGAAGAACATAGAATTTAGAATATAGAAAACCGAATACTGAATATAGAATTTCAAATATAGAATGTTGAACACAGAATTTAGCAAATAGAATAAAGAATACTGAATATTGAATTTAGAATGTAGAATGTAGAACACAGTATTTAGAATATAGATTAGAGAATATAGAACCCAGAATTTAGCACATGGAATGCAGAAGACAGAATTTAGAATATAGAATACAGAATACTGAATATAGAATTTTGAATATAGAATTTAGAACACAGAATATGGAATATAGAATACGGAATTCAAAACATTGTATACAGAATATAAAATGTAGAACACAGAATTTAGAATATGGAAAGCAGAATATAGAACACGGAATTAAAACATGGAATGTGGAAAACAGAATTTATTATATAGAATACAGTATACTGAATATCGAATTTAGAATATAGAATGTAGAACACAGAATATGGTATGTAGAATACGGAATGCAGAATATTGAATACAGAATATAGAATGTAGAACACAGAATTTAGAATATAGATTATATAATACTTAATATAGAATTTAGAACACAGAATATGGAATGTAGAATACGGAATGCAAAATATTGTATGCAGAATATACAATGTAGAACACAGAATTTAGAATATGGAAAGCAGAATATAGAACACGGAATTAAAACATGGAATGTAGAAAACAGAATTTATTATTTAGAATACAGTAAACTGAATATCGAATTTAGAATATAGAATGTAGAACACAGAATAAAGAATATAGACAACGGAATGCAGAATATAGAATATAGAGTATAGAACGATGAACACAAATTATAGAATATAGAATATAGAATATAGAACCCAAAATTAAGAACATGGAATGTAGAACACACAATTTAGAATATAGAATACAGAATATTGAATTTCGAGTTTAGAATATAGAATGTAGAACATAGAATATGGAATGTAGAATACGGAATGCAGAATATTGAATACAGAATATAGAACGTAGAACCTAGTATAGAGAATATAGATTTAAGAATATAGAAACCAGAATTTAGAACATGGAATGCAGAAGACAGAATTTAAAATATAGAATAAACCTTACTGAAAATAGAATTTAGAATATAGAATGCAGAACACAAAATATAGAATATAGAATACAGAATATAGAATTTAGAATATAGAATGTAGAACACAGAATATAGAATATAAAATAAAGAATATGGAACACAAAATTTAGAACATTGAATACACAACACAGAATTTAGAATATAGAATACCGAATACAGAATATAGAATATGAATATTAAATTTAGAAAACAGAATTTAGAATACAGAATACAGAATAGTGAATATAGAATTTAGAATATACAATGTAGAACAGAGAATATGAAATATAGAATACGGAATTCAGAATATAGAATACGGAATATAGAACACAAAATTTAGAACATGGAATGCACAACACAGAATTTCGAATATAGAATACCGAATACTGAATATAGAATATGAATATACAATGTTGAACACAGAATTTAGAATATAGAATAAAGTACACTGAATATAGAATTAAGAATATAGAATGTTGAACACAGTATAAAATATAGAATACGGAATACAGAATAAAGAATTTAGAATATAGAATGTAGAACACAGAATATAGAATATAGAATAGAGTATATGGAACCCAAAATTTAGAGCATGGAATGCAGAACACAGAATTTAGAATATAGAATACAGAATACTGAATATAGAATTTAGAATATGGAATGTGGAACACAGAATATAGAATATAGAATACGGAATGCAGAATATAGAATACAGAATATAGAATTTAGAACACAGAATATGGAACATAGAATAAAGTATATGGAACACAATATTTAGAACATGCAATGCAGAACACAGAATGTAGAATATAGAATACAGAATACTGAATATAGAATTTAGTATATAGGATACAGAACACAGGATTTAGAATGTAGTATGCAGAATACTGAGTATAGAATTTAGAACATTGAATGCAGAACACATAATTTAGAATATAGGATGCAGAATACTTTATATAGAATTTAGAATATAGAATGCATAACACAGAATATAGAATATTGACAAAGGAATGGGGAATATAGAATATAGAATATAGAATGAAGAACACAATATATAGAATACAGAATAGAGAATATAGAACCCAGATTTGAGAAATGGAATGCAGAACAGAGAATTTAGAATATAGAATACAGAATACTGAAAAAATATTTTAAAATATAGAATGTAGAACAAAGAATATAGAATATAGAATAGGGAATGCAGAATATAGTATGTAGAATATAGAATGAAGAACAAAAACATAGAATATAGAATAGTGAATATAGAACCCAGAAATTAGAACACGGTATGCAGAACACAGAATTTAGAATATAGAACACAGAATACATAATATAAAATTTAGAATATAGAATGTAGAACACAGAGTATAAAATATCGAATACGGAATACTGAATGTAGAATTTAGAATATAGAATGTAGAACACAGAATATAGAATACGGAATGCAGAATATACAATACAGAATATAGAATGCAGACCACAGAATATAGAATATGGAAAACAGAATACAGACTCAAAATTTAGAACATGGAATGCAGAGCACAGAATTTAGAATATAGTATACAGAATACTCAATATAGAAATAAGAACATTGAAGGCAGAACATAGAATTTAGAATATAGAATTCAGAATCATGTATATAGAATTCAGAATATCGAATTAATGACACAGAATATAGAATATAAATTACGGAATCGAGAATATAGGAGGTTGAATATAGAATGAAGAACACAAAATATAGAATATAGAATTCAGAATATAAAACCAGAATTTAGAAATGGAATACAGAACAGAGAATTTAGAATATAGAATACAGAACACTGAATAAAGTTTTTAGAATATAGAATGTAGAACACAGAATATAGAATATAAAATAGGGAATGCAGAATATACTTTGTAGAATATAGAATGTAGAACACAAATTTAGAATATATAATTGTGAATATAGAACCCAGTACTAAGAAAACGGATAGCAGAACATAGAATTTAGAATATAGAAAACAGAATACTTAATATAAAATTTAGAATACAGAATGTTGAACACAAAGTATAGAATATAGAATAAGGAATACGGAATATAGAATTTAGAATATAGAATTTAGAACAGAAAATAGAATATGGAATACGGAATGCAGAATATAGAATACAAAATATAGAAGGTAGAACACAGAATATAGAATATAGAATAGAGTATATGGAATCAAAAATTTAGAACATGGAATTCAGAACACAGAATATGGAATATAGAATACGGAATGCAGAATATTGTATACAGAATATACAATGTAGAACACAGAATTTAGAATATGGAAACCAGAATATAGAACCCAGAATTAAGAACATGGAATGTAGAACACAGAATTTAGAATATAGAATACATAATACTGAATTTCCAATTTAGAATATAGAATGTAGAACACAGAATATGGAATGAAGGATACGAAATGCAGAATATTGAATACAGAATATAGAATGTAGAACACAGTATATAGAATATAGATTAGAGAATATAGAAACCAGAATGTAGATCATGGAATGCAGAACACAGAATTTAGAATATAGAATACAGAATAATTCATATACAATTTAGAATATAAAATGTAGAACACAGAATATAGAATGTAGACTACGGAATGCAGAATATAGGATATAGTATATAGAATGATGAACACAAATTATAGGATATAGAGAAGATAATATAGAACTCAGAATTAAGAACATGGAATCTAGAACACAGAATTAAGGATATAGAATATAGAATACTGAATATAGAATTTAGAATATAGAATGTAGAACACAGAATATAGAGTATAGAATACAGAATATAGAACACAAAATTTAGATCATGGAATGCACAACACAGAATTAATAATATAGAATACCGAATACTGAATATAGAATATGAATATAAAATGTAGATCACAGAATTTAGAATACAGAATACAGAATACTGAATATAGAATATGAATATACAATGTAGAACCCAGAATTTAGAATATGGAAAGCAGAATATAGAACACGGAATTAAAACATGGAATGTAGAAAACAGAATTTATTATATAGAATACAGTATACTGAATATCAAATTTAGAATATAGAATGTAGAACACAGAATATGGAATGTAGAATACGGAATGCAGAATATTGAATACAGAATATACAATGTAAAACACAGAATTTAGAATATAGTGTATATAATACTGAATATAGAATTTAGAATATAGAATGTAGAACACAGAATATAGAGTGTAGAATACAGAATATAGAACCCAAAATTTAGAACATGGAATGCAGAACAGAGGATTTAGAATATAGAATACCGAATAAAAATATAGAATAAGAATATAAAATGTAGAACACAGAATTTAGAATATCGAATACAGAATACTGAATATACAATTTTGAATATACACTGTAGTACAATGAATATAGAATGTAGAGTACGGAATGCAGAATATAGAATACAGAAGTTAGAATATAGAACACAGAATATAGAATATGGAAAACAGAATACAAAACCCAGAATTGAGAACATGGAATGAAGAACATAGAATTTAGAATATAGAAAACAGAATACTGAATATAGAATTTCAAATATAGAATGTTGAACACAGAATATAGAATATAGAATAAAGAATACTGAATATTGAATTTAGAATGTAGAATATAGAACACAGTATTCAGAATATAGATTAGAGAATATAGAACCCAGAATTTAGCACATGGAATGCAGAAGACAGAATTTAGAATATAGAATACAGAATACTGAATACAGAATTTAGAATATAGAATTTAGAACACAGAATATGGAATGTAGAATACGGAATGCAAAATATTGTATACAGAATATACAATGTAGAACACAGAATTTAGAATATGGAAAGCAGAATATAGAACACGGAATTAAAACATGGAATGTAGAAAACAGAGTTTATTATATAGAATACTGTATACTGAATATCGAATTTAGAATATAGAATGTAGAACACAGAATATGGAATGTAGAATACGGAATGCAGAATATTGAATACAGAATATAGAATGTAGAACACAGAATTTAGAATATGGAAAACAG
The DNA here is from genome assembly GCF_048564905.1 of Vicugna pacos. Classification (NCBI taxonomy): domain Eukaryota; kingdom Metazoa; phylum Chordata; class Mammalia; order Artiodactyla; family Camelidae; genus Vicugna; species Vicugna pacos. The sequence goes on from NW_027328737.1 coordinate 5,704,127, forward strand.
AATACAGAACCCAAAATTTTGATCATGGAATGTAGAACACAGAATTTAGAGTGTATAATACAGAATACTGAATATAAATTTTAGATTATACAATGTAGAACACAGAATATGGAATGTAGACTGCGGAATGCAGAATATAGAATATTGAATGTAGAATTATGAGCACAAAATATAGAATAGAGAATATAGAACCCAGAATTTAGAACATGGAATGTAGAACAAAGAATATAGAATATAGAATACAGAATACTTAATTTCGAATATAGAAAATAGAAAGTAGAAAACAGAATATGGAATGTAGAATACGGAATGCCTAATATTGAATACAGAATATAGAATGTAGAACACAGAATTTAGAATATGGAAAGCAGAATATAGAACCAAGAATTTAGAACATGGGATGCAGAACAAAGAATTTACAATATAAAATGCAGATTACTGAATATAGAATTTAGAATATAGAATGTAGAACACAGAATACAGAAAATAGAATACAGAATATAGAACACAAAATTTAGAACATGGAATGCACAACACAGAATTTAGAATATAGAATACCGAATACTGAATATAGAATATGAATATAAAATGTAGAAAACAGAATTTAGAATACACAATACAGAATACTGAATATAGAATATAGAATATACAATGTAGAACACAGAATATGAAATATAGAATACGGAATTCAGAATATAGGATACAGAATATAGAACACAAAATTTAGAAAATGGAATGCACAATACAGAATTTAGAATATAGAATACCAAATACTGAATATAGAATATGAATATACAATGTTGAACACAGAATATAGAATATAGAAAAAAGAATACTGAATATAGAATTTAGAGTATAGAATGTAGAACACAATATAGAATATAGAATATGGAATGCAGAATATAGAATACAGAATATAGAATGTAGAACACAGAATATAGAATATAGAATAGAGCATATGGAACCCAAATTTAGATCATGGAATGCAGAATACAGAATTTAGAATATAGAATACAGAATATTGAATATAGAATTTAGAATATAGAATTTAGAACACAGAATATGGAATATAGAACACGGAATGCAGAATATTGTATACAAAATATACAATGTAGAACACAGAATTTAGAATATGGAAACCAGAATATAGAACCCAGAATTAAGAACATGGAATGTAGAACACAGAATTTAGAATATAGAATACAGAATACTGAATTTCGAATTTAGAATATAGAATGTAGAACACAGAATATGGAATGAAGGATACGAAATGCAGAATATTGAATACAGAATATAGAATGTAGAACACAGTATATAGAATATAGATTAGAGAATATAGAAACCAGAATTTAGAACATGGAATGCAGAACACAGAATTTAGAATATAGAGTACAGAATAATTTATATACAATATAGAATATAAAATGTAGAACCCAGAATATAGAATGTTGACTACGGAATGCAGAATATTGGATATAGTATGTAGAATGATGAACACAAATTATAGGATATAGAATAGAGAATATAGAACTCAGAATTAAGAACATGGAATCTAGAACACAGAATTAAGAATATAGATTATAGAATACTGAATATAGAATGTAGAATATAGAATGTAGAACACAGAATATAGAGTATAGAATACAGAATATAGAACACAAAATTTAGAACATGGAATGCACAACACAGAATTTAGAATATAGAATACGGAATACTGAATATAGACTATGAATATACAATATAGAACACACAATTTAGAATAAAGAATACAGAATAATTAATATCGAATTTAGAATATAGAATGAAGAACACAGAATATAGAATGTAGAATACGGAATGTAGAATATTGGATACACAATATAGAATGTAGAACACAGGATTTAGAATATAGAGTTTAGAATACTCAATATATAATTTAGAATATAGAATGTAGAACAGAGAATATAGAAAATAGAATACAGAATATAGAACACAAAATTTAGAACATGGAATGCACAACACAGAATTTAGAATATAGAATACCGAATACTGAATATAGAATATGAATATAAATTGTAGAACACAGAATTTAGAATACAGAATACAGAATACTGAATATAGAATATGAATATACAATGTAGAAAAAGGAATATAGAATATAGAATACGGAATGCAGAATATAGTATACAGAAGATAGAATATAGAACACAGAATATAGAATATGGAAAACAGAATACAAAACCCAGAATTGAGAACATGGAATGAAGAACATAGAATTTAGAATATAGAAAACCGAATACTGAATATAGAATTTCAAATATAGAATGTTGAACACAGAATTTAGAATAGAGAATAAAGAATACTGAATATTGAATTTAGAATGTAGAATGTAGAACAGAGTATTTAGAATATAGATTAGAGAATATAGAACCCAAAATTTAGCACATGGAATGCAGAAGACAGAATTTCGAATATAGAATACAGAATACTGCATATAGAATTTAGAATATATAATGTAGAACACAGAATATAGAGTATAAACTACAGAATGCAGAATATAGTTTACAGAATATAGAACGATGAACACAAATTATAGAATATAGAATAAAGAATATAGAACCCAGAATTAAGAACATGGAATATAGAACACAGAATTTAGTATATAGAATACATAATACGGAATTTCGAATTTAGAATATAGAATGCAGAACACAGAATATGGAATGAAGAATACGGAATGCATAATATTGAACACAGAATATTGAATTTAGAACACAGAATTTAAAATATGGGAAAAGGAATATATAACCAAGAATTTAGAACATGGAATGCAGAACACAGAATTTAGAATATAGAATACAGATTACTTAATATAGAATTTAGAATATGGAATGTAGAACACAGAATATAGAATATAGAGTATAGAATGCTGAATATAGAATTTAGAATGTAGAATGTAGAACACAGAATATAGAATATAGAATAGAGTATATGGAACGCAAAATTTAGAACATGGAATGCAGAACACACAATATAGAATATAGAATACCGAATACTGAATATAGAATATGAATATAAAATGTAGAACACAGAATTTAGAATACAGAATACAGAATACTGAATATAGAATATGAATATACAATGTAGAACAAGGAATATAGAATATAGAATACGGAATGCAGAATATAGAATACAGAAGATAGAATATAGCACACAGAATATAGAATATGGAAAACAGAATACAAAACCCAGAATTGAGAACATGGAATGAAGAACATAGAATTTCGAATATAGAAAACCGAATACTGAATATAGAATTTCAAATATAGAATGTTGAACACAGAATTTAGAATATAGAATAAAGAATACTGAATATTGAATTTAGAATGTAGAATATAGAACACAGTATTTAGAATATAGATTCGAGAATATAGAACCCAGAATTTAGCACATGGAATGCAGAAGACAGAATACTGAATATAGAATTTAGAATAAAGAATGAAGAACACAGAATATAGAATATAGACAACGGAATGCAGAATATAGAATATAGAGTATAGAATGATGAACACAAATTATAGACTATAGAATAGAGAATATAGAACCCAACATTAAGAACATGGAATGTAGAACACACAATTTAGAATATAGAATACAGAATATTGAATTTCGAGCTTAGAATATAGAATGTAGAACATAGAATATGGAATGTAGAATACGGAATGCAGAATATTGAATACAGAATATAGAACATAGAACACAGTATAGAGAATATAGATTAAAGAATATAGAAACCAGAATTTAGAACAAGGAATGCAGAACACAGAATTTACAATATAGAATAAAGATTACTGAATATAGAATTTAGAATATAGAATGCAGAACACAGAATTTAGAATATAGAATATAGAATACAGAATATAGAATTTAGAATATAGAATGAAGAACACAGAATATAGAATATAGAATAAAGAATATAGAACACAAAATTTAGAACACGGAATACACAACACAGAATTTAGAATATAGAATACCGAATACTGAATATAGAATATGAATATACAATGTAGAACACAGAATTAAGAATAGAGAATACAGAATACTTAATATAGAATTTAGAATATACAATGTAGAACACAGAATATAGAATATAGAATACGGAATGCAGAATATAGAACACATAATATAGAACACGAAATTTAGAACATGGAATGCACAACACAGAATTTATAATATAGAATAAAGTATACTGTATATTGAATTTAGATTATAGAATGTAGAACACAGTATATAGAATACAGATTAGAGAATATAGAACCCAGAATTTAGAACTTGGAATGCAGAACACAGAATTTAGAAAATAGAATACAGAATACAGAATATAGAATTTAGAATATAGAATATAGAACAAAGAGTATAGAATATAGAATACGGAATACTGAATATAGAATATAGAAAATAGAATGTAGAACACAAAATATAGAATATAGAATATGGAATGCAGAATTTAGAATACAGAATATAGAATGTAGAACACTGAATATAGACAATAGAATAGAGTATATGGAAGGCAAAATTTAGAACATTTAATGCAGAACACAGAATATAGAATATATAATACCGAATACTGAATATAAAATTTAGAATATAGAATTTAGAACACAGAATATGGAATGTAGAATACGGAATGCAGAATATTGTATACAGAATATACAATGTAGAACACAGAATTTAGAATATGGATAGCAGAATATAGAACACGGAATTAAAACATGGAATATAGAAAACAGAATTTATTATATAGAATACAGTATACTGAATATCGAATTTAGAATATACAATATAGAACACAGAATATGGAATGTAGAATACGGAATGCAGAATATTGAATACAGAATATAGAATGCAGAACACAGAATATAAAATATGGAAAAAGGAATGTATAACCCAGAATTTAGAACATGGAATGCATAACACAGAATTTAGAATATAGAATACAGAATACTGAATATAGAATTTAGAATATAGAATATAGAACACAGAGTATAGAATATAGAATACGGAATACTGAATATAGAATATAGAATATTGAATGTAGAACACAGAATATAGAATATAGAATATGTAATGTAGAATTTTGAATACAGAATATAGAATGTAGAACACAGAATATAGAATATAGAATAGAGTATATGGAACGCAAAATTTAGAACATGGAATGCAGAACACACAAAATAGAATATAGAATACAGAATACTGAATATAGAATTTAGAATATTGAATGTAGAACACAGAATATCGAGTATAGAATACAGAATATAGAACCCAAAATTTAGAATATGGAATGCAGAATAGAGGATTTAGAATATAGAATACCGAATACGAATATAGAATATTAATATACAATGTAAAACACAAAATATAGAATATAGAATACAGAATACTGAATATACAATTTAGAATATACAATGTAGATCAAAGATTATAGAATATAGAATACGGAATGCAGAATATAGAATACAGAAGATAGAATATAGAACACAGAATATAGAATATGGAAAACAGAATACAAATCCCAGAATTGAGAACATGGAATGAAGAACATAGAATTTAGAATATAGAAAACCGAATACTGAATATAGAATTTCAAATATAGTATGTTGAACACAGAATTTAGAATAGAGAATAAAGAATACTGAATATTGAGTTTAGATTGTAGAATGTAGAACACAGTATTTAGAATATAGATTAGAGAATATAGAACCCAAAATTTAGCACATGGAATGCAGAAGACAGAATTTCGAATATAGAATACAGAATACTGAATATAGGATTTAGAATATATAATGTAGAACACAGAATATAGAATATAAACTACAGAATGCAGAATATAGTTTACAGAATATAGAACGATGAACACAAATTATAGAATATAGAATAGAGAATATAGAACCCAGAATTAAGAACATGGAATATAGAACACAGAATTTAGTATATAGAATACATAATACGGAATTTCGAATTTAGAATATAGAATGCAGAACACAGAATATGGAATGTAGAATACAGAATGCAGAATATTGAACATAGAATATTGAATTTAGAACAGAGAATTTAAAATAAGGGAAAAGGAATATATAACCAAGAATTTAGAACATGGAATGCAGAACACAGAATTTAGAATATAGAATACAGATTACTGAATATAGAATTTAGAATATAGAATGTAGAACACAGAATATAGAATATAGAGTATAGAATACTGAATATAGAATTTAGAATATAGAATGTAGAACACAGAATATAGAATGTAGAATAGAGTATATGGAACGCAAAATTTAGAACATGGAATGCAGAACTCACAATATAGAATATAGAATACCGAATACTGAATGTAGAATATGAATATAAAATGTAAAACACAGAATTTAGAATACAGAATACAGAATACTGAATATAGAATATGAATATACAATGTAGAACAAGGAATATAGAATATAGAATACGGAATGCAGAATATAGAATACAGAAGATAGAATATAGAACACCGAATATAGAATATGGAAAACAGAATACAAAACCCAGAATTGAGAACATGGAATGAAGAACATAGAATTTAGAATACAGAAAACCGAATACTTAATATAGAATTTCAAATATAGAATGTTGAACACAGAATTTAGAATATAGAATAAAGAATACTGAATATTGAATTTAGAATGTAGAATGTAGAACACAGTATTTAGAATATAGATTAGAGAATATAGAACCCAGAAATTAGCAGATGGAATGCAGAAGACAGAATTTAGAATATAGAATACAGAATACTGAATATAGAATTTTGAATATAGAATTTAGAACACAGAATATGGAATGTAGAATACGGAATTCAAAATATTGTATACAGAATATACAATGTAGAACACAGAATTTAGAATATGGAAAGCAGAATATAGAACACGGAATTAAAACATGGAATGTGGAAAACAGAAATTATGATATAGAATACAGTATACTGAATATCGAATTTAGAATATAGAATGTAGAACACAGAATATGGAATGTAGAATACGGAATGCAGAATATTGAATACAGAATATAGAATGTAGAACACAGAATTTAGAATATAGATTATATAATACTGAATATAGAATTTAGAATATAGAATGTAGAACACAGAATATAGAGTATAGAATACAGAATATAGAACCCAAAATTTAGAACATGGAATGCAGAACAGAGGATTTAGAATATAGAATACCGAATACAAATATAGAATATGAATATACAATGTAGAACACAGAATTTAGAATATAGAATACAGAAAACTGAATAGACAATTTAGAATATACGATGTAGAACAATGAATATAGGATATAGAGTACGGAATGCAGAATATAGAATAAAGAATTTAGAATATAGAACAGAGAATATAGAATATGGAAAACAGAATACAAATCCCAGAATTGAGAACATGGAATGAAGAACATAGAATTTAGAATACAGAAAACCGAATACTGAATATAGAATTTCAAATATAGAATGTTGAACACAGAATTTAGAATATAGAATACAGAATACTGAATATAGAATTTAGAATATAGAATGTAGAACACAGAATATAGAATATAGACTACGGAATGCAGAAAATAGTTTATAGAATGATGAACACAAATTATAGAATATAGAATAGAGAATACAGAACCCAGAGTTAAGAACATGGAATATAGAACACAGAATTCAGAATATAGAATACAGATTACTGAATATAGAATTTAGAATATAGAATGTAGAACACAGAGTATAGAATATAGAATACGGAATACTGAATATAGAATTTAGAATACAGAATGTAAAACACAGAATATAGAATATAGAATAGGGTATATGGAACGCAAAATTTAGAACATGGAATGCAGAACACACAATATAGAATATAGAATACAGAATACTGAATATAGAATTAAGAATATAGAATTTAGAACACAGAATATGGAATGTAGAATACGGAACGCTGAATATTGTATACAGAATATACAATGTAGAACACAGAATTTAGAATATAGAATACAGAATACTGAATATACAATTTAGAATATACAATGAAGAACAATGAATTTAGGATATAGAGTACGGAATGCAGAATATAGAATAAAGAAACGAGAATATAGAACACAGAATATAGAATATGGAAAACAGAATACAAATCCCAGAATTGAGAACATGGAATGAAGAAAATAGAATTTAGAATATAGAAAACCGAATACTGAATATAGAATTTCAAATATAGAATGTTGAACACAGAATTTAGAATATAGAATAAAGAATACTGAATATTAAATTTAGAATGTAGAATGTAGAACACAGTATTTAGAATATAGATTAGAGAATATAGAACCCAGAATTTAGCACATGGAATGCAGAAGACAGAATTTCAAATATAGAATACAGAATTCTGAATATAGAATGTAGAATATACAATGTAGAACGCAGAATATAGAATATAGACTACGGAATGCAGAATATAGTTTATAGAATATAGAATGATGAACACAAATTATAGAATATAGAATAGAGAATATAGAACCCAGAATTAAGAACATGGAATATAGAACACGGAATTTAGTATATAGAATACATAATACTGAATTTCGAATTTAGAATATAGAATGTAGAACACAGAATATGGAATGTAGTATAAGGAATGCAGAATATTGAATACAGAATATAGAATGTAGAACACAGAATTTAAAATATGGAAAAAGGAATATATAACCAAGAATTTAGAACATGGAATGCAGAACACAGAATTTAGAATATAGAATACAGAATACTGAATATAGAATTTAGAATATAGAATATAGAACACAGAGTATAGAATATAGAATACGGAATACTGAATATAGAATATAGAATATAGAATGTAGAACACAGAATATAGAATATAGAATATGGAATGTAGAATTTAGAATACAGAATATAGAATGTAGAACACAGAATATAGAATATAGAGTAGAGTATATGGAACGCAAAATTTAGAACATGGAATGCAGAACACACAATATAGGATATAGAATACAGAACATTGAATATAGAATTTAGAATATAGAATTTAGAACACAGAATATGGAATGTAGAATACGGAATGCTGAATATTGTATACAGAATATACATGTAGAACACAGAATTTAGAATATGGAAACCAGAATATAGAACACGGAATTAAATCATGGAATGTAGAAAACAGAATTTATTATATAGAATACAGTATACTGAATATCGAATTTAGAATATAGAATGTAGAACACAGAATATAGAATATAGAGTATAGAATACTGAATATAGAATTTAGAATATAGAATGTAGAACAAAGAATATAGAATATAGAATAGAGTATATGGAACGCAAAATTTAGAACATGGAATGCAGAACACACAATATAGAATATAGAATACAGAATACTGAATATAGAATTAAGAATATAGAATTTAGAACACAGAATATGGAATGTAGAATACGGAATGCTGAATATTGTATACAGAATATACATGTAGAACACAGAATTTAGAATATGGAAACCAGAATATAGAACACTTAATTAAAACATGGACTGTAGAAAACAGAATTTATTATATAGAATACAGTATACTGAATATCCAATTTAGAATATAGAATGTAGAACACAGAATATGGAATGTAGAATACGGAATGCAGAATATTGAATACAGAATATACAATGTAAAACACAGAATTTAGAATATAGTGTATATAATACTGAATGTAGAATTTAGAATATAGAATGTAGAATACAGGATATAGAGTATAGAATACAGAATATAGAACCCAAAATTTAGAACATGGAATGCAGAACAGAGAATTTAGAATATAGAATACCGAATACAAATATAGTATATGAATATACAATGTAGAACACAGAATTTAGAATATAGTAAACAGAATACTGAATATACAATTTAGAATATACAATGTAGAACAATGAATATAGAATATAGAGTACGGAATGCAGAATATAGAATACAGAAGTTAGAATATAAAACACAGAATATAGAATATGGAAAACAGAAAACAAAACCCAGAATTGAGAACATGGAATGAAGAACATAGAATTTAGAATATAGAAAACCGAATACTGAATATAGAATTTCAAATATAGAATGTTGAACACAGAATTTAGCAAATAGAATAAAGAATACTGAATATTGAATTTAGAATGTAGAATGTAGAACACAGTATTTAGAATATAGATTAGAGAATATAGAACCCAGAATTTAGCACATGGAATGCAGAAGACAGAATTTAGAATATAGAATACAGAATACTGAATATAGAATTTTGAATATAGAATTTAGAACACAGAATATGGAATATAGAATACGGAATTCAAAACATTGTATACAGAATATAAAATGTAGAACACAGAATTTAGAATATGGAAAGCAGAATATAGAACACGGAATTAAAACATGGAATGTGGAAAACAGAATTTATTATATAGAATACAGTATACTGAATATCGAATTTAGAATATAGAATGTAGAACACAGAATATGGTATGTAGAATACGGAATGCAGAATATTGAATACAGAATATAGAATGTAGAACACAGAATTTAGAATATAGATTATATAATACTTAATATAGAATTTAGAACACAGAATATGGAATGTAGAATACGGAATGCAAAATATTGTATGCAGAATATACAATGTAGAACACAGAATTTAGAATATGGAAAGCAGAATATAGAACACGGAATTAAAACATGGAATGTAGAAAACAGAATTTATTATTTAGAATACAGTAAACTGAATATCGAATTTAGAATATAGAATGTAGAACACAGAATAAAGAATATAGACAACGGAATGCAGAATATAGAATATAGAGTATAGAACGATGAACACAAATTATAGAATATAGAATATAGAATATAGAACCCAAAATTAAGAACATGGAATGTAGAACACACAATTTAGAATATAGAATACAGAATATTGAATTTCGAGTTTAGAATATAGAATGTAGAACATAGAATATGGAATGTAGAATACGGAATGCAGAATATTGAATACAGAATATAGAACGTAGAACCTAGTATAGAGAATATAGATTTAAGAATATAGAAACCAGAATTTAGAACATGGAATGCAGAAGACAGAATTTAAAATATAGAATAAACCTTACTGAAAATAGAATTTAGAATATAGAATGCAGAACACAAAATATAGAATATAGAATACAGAATATAGAATTTAGAATATAGAATGTAGAACACAGAATATAGAATATAAAATAAAGAATATGGAACACAAAATTTAGAACATTGAATACACAACACAGAATTTAGAATATAGAATACCGAATACAGAATATAGAATATGAATATTAAATTTAGAAAACAGAATTTAGAATACAGAATACAGAATAGTGAATATAGAATTTAGAATATACAATGTAGAACAGAGAATATGAAATATAGAATACGGAATTCAGAATATAGAATACGGAATATAGAACACAAAATTTAGAACATGGAATGCACAACACAGAATTTCGAATATAGAATACCGAATACTGAATATAGAATATGAATATACAATGTTGAACACAGAATTTAGAATATAGAATAAAGTACACTGAATATAGAATTAAGAATATAGAATGTTGAACACAGTATAAAATATAGAATACGGAATACAGAATAAAGAATTTAGAATATAGAATGTAGAACACAGAATATAGAATATAGAATAGAGTATATGGAACCCAAAATTTAGAGCATGGAATGCAGAACACAGAATTTAGAATATAGAATACAGAATACTGAATATAGAATTTAGAATATGGAATGTGGAACACAGAATATAGAATATAGAATACGGAATGCAGAATATAGAATACAGAATATAGAATTTAGAACACAGAATATGGAACATAGAATAAAGTATATGGAACACAATATTTAGAACATGCAATGCAGAACACAGAATGTAGAATATAGAATACAGAATACTGAATATAGAATTTAGTATATAGGATACAGAACACAGGATTTAGAATGTAGTATGCAGAATACTGAGTATAGAATTTAGAACATTGAATGCAGAACACATAATTTAGAATATAGGATGCAGAATACTTTATATAGAATTTAGAATATAGAATGCATAACACAGAATATAGAATATTGACAAAGGAATGGGGAATATAGAATATAGAATATAGAATGAAGAACACAATATATAGAATACAGAATAGAGAATATAGAACCCAGATTTGAGAAATGGAATGCAGAACAGAGAATTTAGAATATAGAATACAGAATACTGAAAAAATATTTTAAAATATAGAATGTAGAACAAAGAATATAGAATATAGAATAGGGAATGCAGAATATAGTATGTAGAATATAGAATGAAGAACAAAAACATAGAATATAGAATAGTGAATATAGAACCCAGAAATTAGAACACGGTATGCAGAACACAGAATTTAGAATATAGAACACAGAATACATAATATAAAATTTAGAATATAGAATGTAGAACACAGAGTATAAAATATCGAATACGGAATACTGAATGTAGAATTTAGAATATAGAATGTAGAACACAGAATATAGAATACGGAATGCAGAATATACAATACAGAATATAGAATGCAGACCACAGAATATAGAATATGGAAAACAGAATACAGACTCAAAATTTAGAACATGGAATGCAGAGCACAGAATTTAGAATATAGTATACAGAATACTCAATATAGAAATAAGAACATTGAAGGCAGAACATAGAATTTAGAATATAGAATTCAGAATCATGTATATAGAATTCAGAATATCGAATTAATGACACAGAATATAGAATATAAATTACGGAATCGAGAATATAGGAGGTTGAATATAGAATGAAGAACACAAAATATAGAATATAGAATTCAGAATATAAAACCAGAATTTAGAAATGGAATACAGAACAGAGAATTTAGAATATAGAATACAGAACACTGAATAAAGTTTTTAGAATATAGAATGTAGAACACAGAATATAGAATATAAAATAGGGAATGCAGAATATACTTTGTAGAATATAGAATGTAGAACACAAATTTAGAATATATAATTGTGAATATAGAACCCAGTACTAAGAAAACGGATAGCAGAACATAGAATTTAGAATATAGAAAACAGAATACTTAATATAAAATTTAGAATACAGAATGTTGAACACAAAGTATAGAATATAGAATAAGGAATACGGAATATAGAATTTAGAATATAGAATTTAGAACAGAAAATAGAATATGGAATACGGAATGCAGAATATAGAATACAAAATATAGAAGGTAGAACACAGAATATAGAATATAGAATAGAGTATATGGAATCAAAAATTTAGAACATGGAATTCAGAACACAGAATATGGAATATAGAATACGGAATGCAGAATATTGTATACAGAATATACAATGTAGAACACAGAATTTAGAATATGGAAACCAGAATATAGAACCCAGAATTAAGAACATGGAATGTAGAACACAGAATTTAGAATATAGAATACATAATACTGAATTTCCAATTTAGAATATAGAATGTAGAACACAGAATATGGAATGAAGGATACGAAATGCAGAATATTGAATACAGAATATAGAATGTAGAACACAGTATATAGAATATAGATTAGAGAATATAGAAACCAGAATGTAGATCATGGAATGCAGAACACAGAATTTAGAATATAGAATACAGAATAATTCATATACAATTTAGAATATAAAATGTAGAACACAGAATATAGAATGTAGACTACGGAATGCAGAATATAGGATATAGTATATAGAATGATGAACACAAATTATAGGATATAGAGAAGATAATATAGAACTCAGAATTAAGAACATGGAATCTAGAACACAGAATTAAGGATATAGAATATAGAATACTGAATATAGAATTTAGAATATAGAATGTAGAACACAGAATATAGAGTATAGAATACAGAATATAGAACACAAAATTTAGATCATGGAATGCACAACACAGAATTAATAATATAGAATACCGAATACTGAATATAGAATATGAATATAAAATGTAGATCACAGAATTTAGAATACAGAATACAGAATACTGAATATAGAATATGAATATACAATGTAGAACCCAGAATTTAGAATATGGAAAGCAGAATATAGAACACGGAATTAAAAAATGGAATGTAGAAAACAGAATTTATTATATAGAATACAGTATACTGAATATCAAATTTAGAATATAGAATGTAGAACACAGAATATGGAATGTAGAATACGGAATGCAGAATATTGAATACAGAATATACAATGTAAAACACAGAATTTAGAATATAGTGTATATAATACTGAATATAGAATTTAGAATATAGAATGTAGAACACAGAATATAGAGTGTAGAATACAGAATATAGAACCCAAAATTTAGAACATGGAATGCAGAACAGAGGATTTAGAATATAGAATACCGAATAAAAATATAGAATAAGAATATAAAATGTAGAACACAGAATTTAGAATATCGAATACAGAATACTGAATATACAATTTTGAATATACACTGTAGTACAATGAATATAGAATGTAGAGTACGGAATGCAGAATATAGAATACAGAAGTTAGAATATAGAACACAGAATATAGAATATGGAAAACAGAATACAAAACCCAGAATTGAGAACATGGAATGAAGAACATAGAATTTAGAATATAGAAAACAGAATACTGAATATAGAATTTCAAATATAGAATGTTGAACACAGAATATAGAATATAGAATAAAGAATACTGAATATTGAATTTAGAATGTAGAATATAGAACACAGTATTCAGAATATAGATTAGAGAATATAGAACCCAGAATTTAGCACATGGAATGCAGAAGACAGAATTTAGAATATAGAATACAGAATACTGAATACAGAATTTAGAATATAGAATTTAGAACACAGAATATGGAATGTAGAATACGGAATGCAAAATATTGTATACAGAATATACAATGTAGAACACAGAATTTAGAATATGGAAAGCAGAATATAGAACACGGAATTAAAACATGGAATGTAGAAAACAGAGTTTATTATATAGAATACTGTATACTGAATATCGAATTTAGAATATAGAATGTAGAACACAGAATATGGAATGTAGAATACGGAATGCAGAATATTGAATACAGAATATAGAATGTAGAACACAGAATTTAGAATATGGAAAACAGAATACAGAACCCAAAATTTTGATCATGGAATGTAGAACACAGAATTTAGAGTGTATAATACAGAATACTGAATATAAATTTTAGATTATACAATGTAGAACACAGAATATGGAATGTAGACTGCGGAATGCAGAATATAGAATATTGAATGTAGAATTATGAGCACAAAATATAGAATAGAGAATATAGAACCCAGAATTTAGAACATGGAATGTAGAACAAAGAATATAGAATATAGAATACAGAATACTTAATTTCGAATATAGAAAATAGAAAGTAGAAAACAGAATATGGAATGTAGAATACGGAATGCCTAATATTGAATACAGAATATAGAATGTAGAACACAGAATTTAGAATATGGAAAGCAGAATATAGAACCAAGAATTTAGAACATGGGATGCAGAACAAAGAATTTACAATATAAAATGCAGATTACTGAATATAGAATTTAGAATATAGAATGTAGAACACAGAATACAGAAAATAGAATACAGAATATAGAACACAAAATTTAGAACATGGAATGCACAACACAGAATTTAGAATATAGAATACCGAATACTGAATATAGAATATGAATATAAAATGTAGAAAACAGAATTTAGAATACACAATACAGAATACTGAATATAGAATATAGAATATACAATGTAGAACACAGAATATGAAATATAGAATACGGAATTCAGAATATAGGATACAGAATATAGAACACAAAATTTAGAAAATGGAATGCACAATACAGAATTTAGAATATAGAATACCAAATACTGAATATAGAATATGAATATACAATGTTGAACACAGAATATAGAATATAGAAAAAAGAATACTGAATATAGAATTTAGAGTATAGAATGTAGAACACAATATAGAATATAGAATATGGAATGCAGAATATAGAATACAGAATATAGAATGTAGAACACAGAATATAGAATATAGAATAGAGCATATGGAACCCAAATTTAGATCATGGAATGCAGAATACAGAATTTAGAATATAGAATACAGAATA
This sequence comes from Vicugna pacos, assembly GCF_048564905.1. Taxonomy (NCBI): domain Eukaryota; kingdom Metazoa; phylum Chordata; class Mammalia; order Artiodactyla; family Camelidae; genus Vicugna; species Vicugna pacos. Next base: position 5,720,412 of record NW_027328737.1, read on the forward strand.
TTGAATATAGAATTTAGAATATAGAATTTAGAACACAGAATATGGAATATAGAACACGGAATGCAGAATATTGTATACAAAATATACAATGTAGAACACAGAATTTAGAATATGGAAACCAGAATATAGAACCCAGAATTAAGAACATGGAATGTAGAACACAGAATTTAGAATATAGAATACAGAATACTGAATTTCGAATTTAGAATATAGAATGTAGAACACAGAATATGGAATGAAGGATACGAAATGCAGAATATTGAATACAGAATATAGAATGTAGAACACAGTATATAGAATATAGATTAGAGAATATAGAAACCAGAATTTAGAACATGGAATGCAGAACACAGAATTTAGAATATAGAGTACAGAATAATTTATATACAATATAGAATATAAAATGTAGAACCCAGAATATAGAATGTTGACTACGGAATGCAGAATATTGGATATAGTATGTAGAATGATGAACACAAATTATAGGATATAGAATAGAGAATATAGAACTCAGAATTAAGAACATGGAATCTAGAACACAGAATTAAGAATATAGATTATAGAATACTGAATATAGAATGTAGAATATAGAATGTAGAACACAGAATATAGAGTATAGAATACAGAATATAGAACACAAAATTTAGAACATGGAATGCACAACACAGAATTTAGAATATAGAATACGGAATACTGAATATAGACTATGAATATACAATATAGAACACACAATTTAGAATAAAGAATACAGAATAATTAATATCGAATTTAGAATATAGAATGAAGAACACAGAATATAGAATGTAGAATACGGAATGTAGAATATTGGATACACAATATAGAATGTAGAACACAGGATTTAGAATATAGAGTTTAGAATACTCAATATATAATTTAGAATATAGAATGTAGAACAGAGAATATAGAAAATAGAATACAGAATATAGAACACAAAATTTAGAACATGGAATGCACAACACAGAATTTAGAATATAGAATACCGAATACTGAATATAGAATATGAATATAAATTGTAGAACACAGAATTTAGAATACAGAATACAGAATACTGAATATAGAATATGAATATACAATGTAGAAAAAGGAATATAGAATATAGAATACGGAATGCAGAATATAGTATACAGAAGATAGAATATAGAACACAGAATATAGAATATGGAAAACAGAATACAAAACCCAGAATTGAGAACATGGAATGAAGAACATAGAATTAAGAATATAGAAAACCGAATACTGAATATAGAATTTCAAATATAGAATATTGAACACAGAATTTAGAATATAGAATAAAGAATACTGAATATTGAATTTAGAATGTAGAATGTAGAACACAGTATTTAGAATATAGATTAGAGAATATAGAACCCAGAATTTAGCACATGGAATGCAGAAGACAGAATTTCGAATATAGAATACAGAATACGGAATATAGAATTTAGAATATAGAATGTAGAACACAGAATATAGAATATAGACTACAGAATGCAGAATATAGTTTATAGAATATAGAACGATGAACACAAATTATAGAATATAGAATAGAGAATATAGAACTCAGAATTAAGAACATGGAATATAGAACACAGAATTTAGTATATAGAATACATAATACGGAATTTCGAATTTAGAATATAGAATGTAGAACACAGAATATGGAATGTAGAATACGGAATGCAGAATATTGAACACAGAATATTGAATTTAGAACACAGAATTTAAAATATGGGAAAAGGAATATATAACCAAGAATTTAGAACATGGAATGCAGAACACAGAATTTAGAATATAGAATACAGATTACTGAATATAGAATTTAGAATATAGAATGTAGAACACAGAATATAGAATATAGAGTATAGAATACTGAATATAGAATTTAGAATATAGAATGTAGAACACAGAATATAGAATATAGAATACAGAATACTGAATATAGAATATGAATATAAAATGTAGAACACAGAATTTAGAATACAGAATACAGAATACTGAATATACAATATGAATATACAATGTAGAACAAGGAATATAGAATATAGAATATGGAATGCAGAATATAGAATACAGAAGATAGAATATAGAACACAGAATATAGAATATGGAAAACAGAATACAAAACCCAGAATTGAGAACATGGAATGAAGAACATAGAATTTCGAATATAGAAAACCGAATACTGAATATAGAATTTCAAATATAGAATGTTGAACACAGAATTTAGAATATAGAATAAAGAATACTGAATATTGAATTTAGAATGTAGAATGTAGAACACAGTATTTAGAATATAGATTCGAGAATATACAACCCAGAATTTAGCACATGGAATGCAGAAGACAGAATACTGAATATAGAATTTAGAATAAAGAATGTAGAACACAGAATATAGAATACAGAGAACGGAATGCAGAATATAGAATATAGAGTATAGAATGATGAACACAAATTATAGAATATAGAATAGATAATATAGAACCCAAAATTAAGAACATGGAATGAAGAACACACAATTTAGAATATAGAATACAGAATATTGAATTTCGAGTTTAGAATATAGAATGTAGAACATAGAATATGGAATGTAGAATACGGAATGCAGAATATTGAATACAGAATATAGAACATAGAACACAGTATAGAGAATATAGATTAAAGAATATAGAAACCAGAATTTAGAACAAGGAATGCAGAACACAGAATTTACAATATAGAATAAAGATTACTGAATATAGAATTTAGAATATAGAATGCAGAACACAGAATTTAGAATATAGAATATAGAATACAGAATATAGAATTTAGAATATAGAATGAAGAACACAGAATATAGAATATAGAATAAAGAATATAGAACACAAAATTTAGAACACGGAATACACAACACAGAATTTAGAATATAGAATACCGAATACTGAATATAGAATATGAATATACAATGTAGAACACAGAATTAAGAATAGAGAATACAGAATACTTAATATAGAATTTAGAATATACAATGTAGAACACAGAATATAGAATATAGAATACGGAATGCAGAATATAGAACACAGAATATAGAACACGAAATTTAGAACATGGAATGCACAACACAGAATTTATAATATAGAATAAAGTATACTGTATATTGAATTTAGATTAAAGAATGTAGAACACAGTATATAGAATACAGATTAGAGAATATAGAACCCAGAAATTAGAACTTGGAATGCAGAACACAGAATTTAGAAAATAGAATACAGAATACAGAATATAGAATTTAGAATATAGAATATAGAACACAGAGTATAGAATATAGAATACGGAATACTGAATATAGAATATAGAAAATAGAATGTAGAACACAAAATATAGAATATAGAATATGGAATGCAGAATTTAGAATACAGAATATAGAATGTAGAACACAGAATATAGACAATAGAATAGAGTATATGGAAGGCAAAATTTAGAACATGGAATGCAGAACACAGAATATAGAATATATAATACCGAATACTGAATATAAAATTTAGAATATAGAATTTAGAACACAGAATATGGAATGTAGAATACGGAATGCAGAATATTGTATACAGAATATACAATGTAGAACACAGAATTTAGAATATGGATAGCAGAATATAGAACACGGAATTAAAACATGGAATATAGAAAACAGAATTTATTATATAGAATACAGTACACTGAATATCGAATTTAGAATATAGAATATAGAACGCAGAATATGGAATGTAGAATACGGAATGCAGAATATTGAATACAGAATATAGAATGCAGAACACAGAATTTAAAATATGGAAAAAGAAATGTATAACCCAGAATTTAGAACATGGAATGCAGAACACAGAATTTAGAATATAGAATACAGAATACTGAATGTAGAATTTAGAATATAGAATATAGAACACAGAGTATAGAATATAGAATACGGAATACTGAATATAGAATATAGAATATTGAATGTAGAACACAGAATATAGAATATAGAATATGGAATGTAGAATTTAGAATAAAGAATATAGAATGTAGAACACAGAATATAGAATATAGAATAGAGTATATGGAACGCAAAATATAGAACATGGAATGCAGAACACACAAAATAGAATATAGAATACAGAATACTGAATATAGAATTTAGAATATTGAATGTAGAACACAGAATATCGAGTATAGAATACAGAATATAGAACCCAAAATTTAGAATATGGAATGCAGAACAGAGGATTTAGAATATAGAATACCGAATACGAATATAGAATATTCATATACAATGTAAAACACAAAATATAGAATATAGAATACAGAATACTGAATATACAATTTAGAATATACAATGTAGATCAAGGATTATAGAATATAGAATACGGAATGCAGAATATAGAATACAGAAGATAGAATATAGAACACAGAATATAGAATATGGAAAACAGAATACAAAACCCAGAATTGAGAACATGGAATGAAGAACATAGAATTTAGAATATAGAAAACCGAATACTGAATATAGAAATTCAAATATAGAATGTTGAACACAGAATTTAGAATATAGAATAAAGAATACTGAATATTGAATTTAGAACGTAGAATGTAGAACACAGTATTTAGAATATAGATTAGAGAATATAGAACTCAGAATTTAGCACATGGAATGCAGAAGACAGAATTTCGAATATAGAATACAGAATACTGAATATAGAATTTAGAATATAGAATGTAGAACACAGAATATAGAATATAGACTACGGAATGCAGAATATAGTTTATAGAATATAGAACGATGAACACAAATTATAGAATATAGAATAGAGAATATAGAACCCAGAATTAAGAACATGGAATACAGAACACAGAATTTAGTATATAGAATACATAATACTGAATTTCGAATTTAGAATATAGAATGTAGGACATAGAATATGGAATGTAGAATATGGAATGCAGAATATTGGATACAGAATATAGAATGTAGAACACAGAATTTAGAATATGGAAAAAGGAATATATAACCCAGAATTTAGAACATGGAATGCAGAACACAGGATTTAGAATATAGAAAACAGTTTACTGAATATAGAATTTAGAATATAGAATGTAGAACACAGAATATAGAATAAAGAGTATAGAATACTGAATTTAGAATTTAGAATATAGAATGTAGAACACAGAATATAGAATATAGAATAGATTATATGGAACGCAAAATTTAGAACATGGAATGCAGAACACACAATATAGAATATAGAATACTGAATATAGAATTTTGAATATAGAATTTAGAACACAGAATATGGAATGTTGAATGCGGAATGCAGAATATTGAATACAGAATATAGAATGTAGAACACAAAATTTAGAATATGGAAAACAGAATATAGAACACAGAATTTAGAACATGGATGCAGAACACAGAATTTAGAATATAAAATAGCGAATACTAAATATAGAATATGAATATACAATGTAGAACAAAGAATTTAGAATAGAGAATAGAGAACAATGAATATAGAATTAAGAATATACAATGTAGAACACAGAATATAGAATATAGAATACAGAATGCAGAATATAGCATACAGAATATAGAATGTAGAACACAGAATATAGAATATGGAAAACAGAACACAAAACACAGAATTGAGAACATGGAATGCAGAACACAGAATTTAGAATATAGAAAACAAAAAACTGAATATAGAATATCGAATATAGATTGTAGAACACAGAATTTACAATATAGAAGAAAGGATACTCAATATAAATTTTAGAATATAGTATGTAGAACACAGAATATAGAATATAGAATAGAGAACATAGAACCCAGAACTTAGAACATAGAAAGCAGAACACAGAATTTAGAATATAGAATAATGAATACTTAATATAAAATTTACAATATAGAATGTTGAACACAGAGTACAGAATATAGAATACGGAATACTGAATATAGGATTTAGAATATAGAATGTAGAACACAGAATAAAGAATATAGAATACGGAATGTAGAATATAGAATACAGAATATAGAATGTAGAACACTGAATATAGAACATTGAATATAGTATATGGAAACCGAAATTTAGAACATGGTATGCAGAATAAAGAATTTAGAATATAGAATACAGTATATTGAATATAGAATTTAGAATATAGTATTTAGAACACAGAATATGGAATGTTAAATACGGAATGCAGAATATTATATACAGAATATACAATGTGGAACACAGAATTTAGAATATGGAAAGCAGAATATAGAACACGGAATTAAAACATGGAATGTAGAAAACAGAATTTATTATATAGAATACAGTACACTGAATATCGAATTTAGAATATAGAATATAGAACGCAGAATATGGAATGTAGAATACGGAATGCAGAATATTGAATACAGAATATAGAATGCAGAACACAGAATTTAAAATATGGAAAAAGGAATGTATAACCCAGAATTTAGAACATGGAATGCAGAACACAGAATTTAGAATATAGAATACAAAATACTGAATATAGAATTTAGAATATAGAATATAGAACACAAATTATAGAATATAGAATAGAGAATATAGAACCCAGAATTAAGAACATGGAATATAAACACAGAATTTAGTATATAGAATACATAATATGGAATTTCGAATTTAGAATATAGAATGCAGAACACAGAATATGGAATGAAGAATACGGAATGCAGAATATTGAACACAGAATATTGAATTTAGAACACAGAATTTAAAATATGGGAAAAGGAATATATAACCAAGAATTTAGAACATGGAATGCAGAACACAGAATTTAGAATATAGAATACAGATTACTTAATATAGAATTTAGAATATAGAATGTACAACACAGAATATAGAATATAGAGTATAGAATTCTGAATATAGAATTTAGAATATAGAATGTAGAACACAGAATATAGAATATAGAATAGAGTATATGGAACGCAAAATTTAGAACATGGAATGCAGAACACACAATATAGAATATAGAATACAGAATACTGAATATAGAATTTAGAATATAGAATTTAGAACACAGAATATGGAATGTAGAATACGGAACGCTGAATATTGTATACAGAATATACAATGTAGAACACAGAATTTAGAATATAGAATACAGAATACTGAATATACAATTTAGAATATACAATGTAGAACAATGAATTTAGGATATAGAGTACGGAATGCAGAATATAGAATAAAGAAACGAGAATATAGAACACAGAATATAGAATATGGAAAACAGAATACAAATCCCAGAATTGAGAACATGGAATGAAGAAAATAGAATTTAGAATATAGAAAACCGAATACTGAATATAGAATTTCAAATATAGAATGTTGAACACAGAATTTAGAATATAGAATAAAGAATACTGAATATTAAATTTAGAAAGTAGAATGTAGAACACAGTATTTAGAATATAGATTAGAGAATATAGAACCCAGAATTTAGCACATGGAATGCAGAAGACAGAATTTCAAATATAGAATACAGAATTCTGAATATAGAATGTAGAATATACAATGTAGAACGCAGAATATAGAATATAGACTACGGAATGCAGAATATAGTTTATAGAATATAGAATGATGAACACAAATTATAGAATATAGAATAGAGAATATAGAACCCAGAATTAAGAACATGGAATATAGAACACGGAATTTAGTATATAGAATACATAATACTGAATTTCGAATTTAGAATATAGAATGTACAACACAGAATATGGAATGTAGTATAAGGAATGCAGAATATTGAATACAGAATATAGAATGTAGAACACAGAATTTAAAATATGGAAAAAGGAATATATAACCAAGAATTTAGAACATGGAATGCAGAACACAGAATTTAGAATATAGAATACAGAATACTGAATATAGAATTTAGAATATAGAATATAGAATGTAGAACACAGAATATAGAATATAGAATATGGAATGTAGAATTTAGAATACAGAATATAGAATGTAGAACACAGAATATAGAATATAGAGTAGAGTATATGGAACGCAAAATTTAAAACATGGAATGCAGAACACACAATATAGGATATAGAATACAGAACATTGAATATAGAATTTAGAATATAGAATTTAGAACACAGAATATGGAATGTAGAATACGGAATGCTGAATATTGTATACAGAATATACATGTAGAACACAGAATTTAGAATATGGAAACCAGAATATAGAACACGGAATTAAATCATGGAATGTAGAAAACAGAATTTATTATATAGAATACAGTATACTGAATATCGAATTTAGAATATAGAATGTAGAACACAGAATATAGAATATAGAGTATAGAATACTGAATATAGAATTTAGAATATAGAATGTAGAACAAAGAATATACAATATAGAATAGAGTATATGGAACGCAAAATTTAGAACATGGAATGCAGAACACACAATATAGAATATAGAATACAGAATACTGAATATAGAATTAAGAATATAGAATTTAGAACACAGAATATGGAATGTAGAATACGGAATGCTGAATATTGTATACAGAATATACATGTAGAACACAGAATTTAGAATATGGAAACCAGAATATAGAACACGGAATTAAAACATGGAATGTAGAAAACAGAATTTATTATATAGAATACAGTATACTGAATATCGAATTTAGAATATAGAATTTATAACACAGAATATGGAATGTAGAATACGGAATGCATAATATTGAATACAGAATATAGAATGTAGAACTGAGAATTTAGAATATAGAGTATATAAAACTGAATATAGAATTTAGAATATAGAATGTTGAACACAGAATATAGAGTATAGAATACAGAATATAGAACCCAAAATTTAGAACATGGAATGCAGAACAGAGGATTTAGAATATAGAATAACGAATACAAATATAGAATATTAATATACAATGTAAAACACAAAATTTAGAATATAGAATACAGAATTCTGAATATACAATTTAGAATATACAATGTAGAACAAGGAATATAGAATATAGAATACGGAAAATTGAATATAGAACACAGAATATATAATATGGAAAACAGAATACAAAACCGAGGATTGAGAACATGGAATGAAGAATATAGAATTTAGAATATAGAAAACCGAATACTGAATATAGAAATTCAAATATAGAATGTTGAACACAGAATTTAGAATAGAGAATAAAGAATACTGAATATTGAATTTAGAACGTAGAATGTAGAACACAGTATTTAGAATATAGATTAGAGAATATAGAACTCAGAATTTAGCACATGGAATGCAGAAGACAGAATTTCGAATATAGAATACAGAATACTGAATATAGAATTTAGAATATAGAATGTAGAACACAGAATATAGAATATAGACTACGGAATGCAGAATATAGTTTATAGAATATAGAACGATGAACACAAATTATAGAATATAGAATAGAGAATATAGAACCCAGAATTAAGAACATGGAATACAGAACACAGAATTTAGTATATAGAATACATAATACTGAATTTCGAATTTAGAATATAGAATGTAGGACATAGAATATGGAATGTAGAATATGGAATGCAGAATATTGGATACAGAATATAGAATGTAGAACACAGAATTTAGAATATGGAAAAAGGAATATATAACCCAGAATTTAGAACATGGAATGCAGAACACAGGATTTAGAATATAGAAAACAGTTTACTGAATATAGAATTTAGAATATAGAATGTAGAACACAGAATATAGAATAAAGAGTATAGAATACTGAATTTAGAATTTAGAATATAGAATGTAGAACACAGAATATAGAATATAGAATAGATTATATGGAACGCAAAATTTAGAACATGGAATGCAGAACACACAATATAGAATATAGAATACTGAATATAGAATTTTGAATATAGAATTTAGAACACAGAATATGGAATGTTGAATGCGGAATGCAGAATATTGAATACAGAATATAGAATGTAGAACACAAAATTTAGAATATGGAAAACAGAATATAGAACACAGAATTTAGAACATGGATGCAGAACACAGAATTTAGAATATAAAATAGCGAATACTAAATATAGAATATGAATATACAATGTAGAACAAAGAATTTAGAATAGAGAATAGAGAACAATGAATATAGAATTAAGAATATACAATGTAGAACACAGAATATAGAATATAGAATACAGAATGCAGAATATAGCATACAGAATATAGAATGTAGAACACAGAATATAGAATATGGAAAACAGAACACAAAACACAGAATTGAGAACATGGAATGCAGAACACAGAATTTAGAATATAGAAAACAAAAAACTGAATATAGAATATCGAATATAGATTGTAGAACACAGAATTTACAATATAGAAGAAAGGATACTCAATATAAATTTTAGAATATAGTATGTAGAACACAGAATATAGAATATAGAATAGAGAACATAGAACCCAGAACTTAGAACATAGAAAGCAGAACACAGAATTTAGAATATAGAATAATGAATACTTAATATAAAATTTACAATATAGAATGTTGAACACAGAGTACAGAATATAGAATACGGAATACTGAATATAGGATTTAGAATATAGAATGTAGAACACAGAATAAAGAATATAGAATACGGAATGTAGAATATAGAATACAGAATATAGAATGTAGAACACTGAATATAGAACATTGAATATAGTATATGGAAACCGAAATTTAGAACATGGTATGCAGAATAAAGAATTTAGAATATAGAATACAGTATATTGAATATAGAATTTAGAATATAGTATTTAGAACACAGAATATGGAATGTTAAATACGGAATGCAGAATATTATATACAGAATATACAATGTGGAACACAGAATTTAGAATATGGAAAGCAGAATATAGAACACGGAATTAAAACATGGAATGTAGAAAACAGAATTTATTATATAGAATACAGTACACTGAATATCGAATTTAGAATATAGAATATAGAACGCAGAATATGGAATGTAGAATACGGAATGCAGAATATTGAATACAGAATATAGAATGCAGAACACAGAATTTAAAATATGGAAAAAGGAATGTATAACCCAGAATTTAGAACATGGAATGCAGAACACAGAATTTAGAATATAGAATACAAAATACTGAATATAGAATTTAGAATATAGAATATAGAACACAAATTATAGAATATAGAATAGAGAATATAGAACCCAGAATTAAGAACATGGAATATAAACACAGAATTTAGTATATAGAATACATAATACGGAATTTCGAATTTAGAATATAGAATGCAGAACACAGAATATGGAATGAAGAATACGGAATGCAGAATATTGAACACAGAATATTGAATTTAGAACACAGAATTTAAAATATGGGAAAAGGAATATATAACCAAGAATTTAGAACATGGAATGCAGAACACAGAATTTAGAATATAGAATACAGATTACTTAATATAGAATTTAGAATATAGAATGTAGAACACAGAATATAGAATATAGAGTATAGAATTCTGAATATAGAATTTAGAATATAGAATGTAGAACACAGAATATAGAATATAGAATAGAGTATATGGAACGCAAAATTTAGAACATGGAATGCAGAACACACAATATAGAATATAGAATACAGAATACTGAATATAGAATTTAGAATATAGAATTTAGAACACAGAATATGGAATGTAGAATACGGAACGCTGAATATTGTATACAGAATATACAATGTAGAACACAGAATTTAGAATATAGAATACAGAATACTGAATATACAATTTAGAATATACAATGTAGAACAATGAATTTAGGATATAGAGTACGGAATGCAGAATATAGAATAAAGAAACGAGAATATAGAACACAGAATATAGAATATGGAAAACAGAATACAAATCCCAGAATTGAGAACATGGAATGAAGAAAATAGAATTTAGAATATAGAAAACCGAATACTGAATATAGAATTTCAAATATAGAATGTTGAACACAGAATTTAGAATATAGAATAAAGAATACTGAATATTAAATTTAGAAAGTAGAATGTAGAACACAGTATTTAGAATATAGATTAGAGAATATAGAACCCAGAATTTAGCACATGGAATGCAGAAGACAGAATTTCAAATATAGAATACAGAATTCTGAATATAGAATGTAGAATATACAATGTAGAACGCAGAATATAGAATATAGACTACGGAATGCAGAATATAGTTTATAGAATATAGAATGATGAACACAAATTATAGAATATAGAATAGAGAATATAGAACCCAGAATTAAGAACATGGAATATAGAACACGGAATTTAGTATATAGAATACATAATACTGAATTTCGAATTTAGAATATAGAATGTACAACACAGAATATGGAATGTAGTATAAGGAATGCAGAATATTGAATACAGAATATAGAATGTAGAACACAGAATTTAAAATATGGAAAAAGGAATATATAACCAAGAATTTAGAACATGGAATGCAGAACACAGAATTTAGAATATAGAATACAGAATACTGAATATAGAATTTAGAATATAGAATATAGAATGTAGAACACAGAATATAGATATAGAATATGGAATGTAGAATTTAGAATACAGAATATAGAATGTAGAACACAGAATATAGAATATAGAGTAGAGTATATGGAACGCAAAATTTAAAACATGGAATGCAGAACACACAATATAGGATATAGAATACAGAACATTGAATATAGAATTTAGAATATAGAATTTAGAACACAGAATATGGAATGTAGAATACGGAATGCTGAATATTGTATACAGAATATACATGTAGAACACAGAATTTAGAATATGGAAACCAGAATATAGAACACGGAATTAAATCATGGAATGTAGAAAACAGAATTTATTATATAGAATACAGTATACTGAATATCGAATTTAGAATATAGAATGTAGAACACAGAATATAGAATATAGAGTATAGAATACTGAATATAGAATTTAGAATATAGAATGTAGAACAAAGAATATACAATATAGAATAGAGTATATGGAACGCAAAATTTAGAACATGGAATGCAGAACACACAATATAGAATATAGAATACAGAATACTGAATATAGAATTAAGAATATAGAATTTAGAACACAGAATATGGAATGTAGAATACGGAATGCTGAATATTGTATACAGAATATACATGTAGAACACAGAATTTAGAATATGGAAACCAGAATATAGAACACGGAATTAAAACATGGAATGTAGAAAACAGAATTTATTATATAGAATACAGTATACTGAATATCGAATTTAGAATATAGAATTTATAACACAGAATATGGAATGTAGAATACGGAATGCATAATATTGAATACAGAATATAGAATGTAGAACTGAGAATTTAGAATATAGAGTATATAAAACTGAATATAGAATTTAGAATATAGAATGTTGAACACAGAATATAGAGTATAGAATACAGAATATAGAACCCAAAATTTAGAACATGGAATGCAGAACAGAGGATTTAGAATATAGAATAACGAATACAAATATAGAATATTAATATACAATGTAAAACACAAAATTTAGAATATAGAATACAGAATTCTGAATATACAATTTAGAATATACAATGTAGAACAAGGAATATAGAATATAGAATACGGAAAATTGAATATAGAACACAGAATATATAATATGGAAAACAGAATACAAAACCGAGGATTGAGAACATGGAATGAAGAATATAGAATTTAGAATATAGAAAACCGAATACTGAATATAGAATTTCAAATATAGAATGTTGAACACAGAATTTAGAATAGAGAATAAAGAATACTGAATATTGAATTTAGAATGTAGAATGTAGAACAGAGTATTTAGAATATAGATTAGAGAATATAGAACCCAAAATTTAGCACATGGAATGCAGAAGACAGAATTTCGAATATAGAATACAGAATACTGCATATAGAATTTAGAATATATAATGTAGAACACAGAATATAGAATATAAACTACAGAATGCATAATATAGTTTACAGAATATAGAACGATGAACACAAATTATAGAATATAGAATAGAGAATATAGAACCCAGAATTAAGAACATGGAATATAGAACACAGAATTTAGTATATAGAATACATAATACGGAATTTCGAATTTAGAATATAGAATGCAGAACACAGAATATGGAATGAAGTATACGGAATGCAGAATATTGAACACAGAATATTGAATTTAGAACACAGAATTTAAAATATGGGAAAAGGAATATATAACCAAGAATTTAGAACATGGAATGCAGAACACAGAATTTAGAATATAGAATACAGATTACTTAATATAGAATTTAGAATATAGAATGTAGAACACAGAATATAGAATATAGAGTATAGAATGCTGAATATAGAATTTAGAATATAGAATGTAGAACACAGAATATAGAATATAGAATAGAGTATATGGAACGCAAAATTTAGAACATGGAATGCAGAACACACAATATAGAATATAGAATACCGAATACTGAATATAGAATATGAATATAAAATGTAGAACACAGAATTTAGAATACAGAATACAGAATACTGAATATAGAATATGAATATACAATGTAGAACAAGGAATATAGAATATAGAATACGGAATGCAGAATATAGAATACAGAAGATAGAATATAGAACACAGAATATAGAATATGGAAAACAGAATACAAAACCCAGAATTGAGAACATGGAATGAAGAACATAGAATTTAGAATATAGAAAACCGAATACTGAATATAGAATTTCAAATATAGAATGTTGAACACAGAATTTAGAATATAGAATAAAGAATACTGAATATTGAATTTAGAATGTAGAATGTAGAACACAGTATTTAGAATATAGATTCGAGAATATAGAACCCAGAATTTAGCACATGGAATGCAGAAGACAGAATACTGAATATAGAATTTAGAATAAAGAATGTAGAACACAGAATATAGAATATAGACAACGGAATGCAGAATATAGAATATAGAGTATAGAATGATGAACACAAATTATAGACTATAGAATAGAGAATATAGAACCCAAAATTAAGAACATGGAATGTAGAACACACAATTTAGAATATAGAATACAGAATATTGAATTTCGAGTTTAGAATATAGAATGTAGAACATAGAATATGGAATGTAGAATACGGAATGCAGAATATTGAATACAGAATATAGAACATAGAACACAGAATAGAGAATATAGATTAAAGAATATAGAAACCAGAATTTAGAACAAGGAATGCAGAACACAGAATTTACAATATAGAATAAAGATTACTGAATATAGAATTTAGAATATAGAATGCAGAACACAGAATTTAGAATATAGAATATAGAATACAGAATATAGAATTTAGAATATAGAATGAAGAACACAGAATATAGAATATAGAATAAAGAATATAGAACACAAAATTTAGAACACGGAATACACAACACAGAATTTAGAATATAGAATACCGAATACTGAATATAGAATATGAATATACAATGTAGAACACAGAATTAAGAATAGAGAATACAGAATACTTAATATAGAATTTAGAATATACAATGTAGAACACAGAATATAGAATATAGAATACGGAATGCAGAATATAGAACACAGAATATAGAACACGAAATTTAGAACATGGAATGCACAACACAGAATTTATAATATAGAATAAAGTATACTATATATTTAATTTAGATTATAGAATGTAGAACACAGTATATAGAATACAGATTAGAGAATATAGAACCCAGAATTTAGAACTTGGAATGCAGAACACAGAATTAAGAAAATAGAATACAGAATACAGAATATAGAATTTAGAATATAGAATATAGAACACAGAGTATAGAATATAGAATACGGAATACTGAATATAGAATATAGAAAATAGAATGTAGAACACAAAATATAGAATATAGAATATGGAATGCAGAATTTAGAATACAGAATATAGAATGTAGAACACTGAATATAGACAATAGAATAGAGTATATGGAAGGCAAAATTTAGAACATTTAATGCAGAACACAGAATATAGAATATATAATACCGAATACTGAATATAAAATTTAGAATATAGAATTTAGAACACAGAATATGGAATGTAGAATACGGAATGCAGAATATTGTATACAGAATATACAATGTAGAACACAGAATTTAGAATATGGATAGCAGAATATAGAACACGGAATTCAAACATGGAATATAGAAAACAGAATTTATTATATAGAATACAGTACACTGAATATCGAATTTAGAATATAGAATATAGAACACAGAATATGGAATGTAGAATACGGAATGCAGAATATTGAATACAGAATATAGAATGCAGAACACAGAATATATAATATGGAAAAAGGAATGTATAACCCAGAATTTAGAACATGGAATGCATAACACAGAATTTAGAATATAGAATACAGAATACTGAATATAGAATTTAGAATATAGAATATAGAACACAGAGTATAGAATATAGAATACGGAATACTGAATATAGAATATAGAATATTGAATGTAGAACACAGAATATAGAATATAGAATATGGAATGTAGAATTTTGAATACAGAATATAGAATGTAGAACACAGAATATAGAATATAGAATAGAGTATATGGAACGCAAAATTTAGAACATGGAATGCAGAACACACAAAATAGAATATAGAATACAGAATACTGAATATAGAATTTAGAATATTGAATGTAGAACACAGAATATCGAGTATAGAATACAGAATATAGAACCCAAAATTTAGAATATGGAATGCAGAATAGAGGATTTAGAATATAGAATACCGAATACGAATATAGAATATTAATATACAATGTAAAACACAAAATATAGAATATAGAATACAGAATACTGAATATACAATTTAGAATATACAATGTAGATCAAGGATTATAGAATATAGAATACGGAATGCAGAATATAGAATACAGAAGATAGAATATAGAACACAGAATATAGAATATGGAAAACAGAATACAAATCCCAGAATTGAGAACATGGAATGAAGAACATAGAATTTAGAATATAGAAAACCGAATACTGAATATAGAATTTCAAATATAGTATGTTGAACACAGAATTTAGAATAGAGAATAAAGAATACTGAATATTGAGTTTAGATTGTAGAATGTAGAACACAGTATTTAGAATATAGATTAGAGAATATAGAACCCAAAATTTAGCACATGGAATGCAGAAGACAGAATTTCGAATATAGAATACAGAATACTGAATATAGGATTTAGAATATATAATGTAGAACACAGAATATAGAATATAAACTACAGAATGCAGAATATAGTTTACAGAATATAGAACGATGAACACAAATTATAGAATATAGAATAGAGAATATAGAACCCAGAATTAAGAACATGGAATATAGAACACAGAATTTAGTATATAGAATACATAATACGGAATTTCGAATTTAGAATATAGAATGCAGAACACAGAATATGGAATGTAGAATACAGAATGCAGAATATTGAACATAGAATATTGAATTTAGAACAGAGAATTTAAAATAAGGGAAAAGGAATATATAACCAAGAATTTAGAACATGGAATGCAGAACACAGAATTTAGAATATAGAATACAGATTACTGAATATAGAATTTAGAATATAGAATGTAGAACACAGAATATAGAATATAGAGTATAGAATACTGAATATAGAATTTAGAATATAGAATGTAGAACACAGAATATAGAATGTAGAATAGAGTATATGGAATGCAAAATTTAGAACATGGAATGCAGAACACACAATATAGAATATAGAATACCGAATACTGAATGTAGAATATGAATATAAAATGTAGAACACAGAATTTAGAATACAGAATACAGAATACTGAATATAGAATATGAATATACAATGTAGAACAAGGAATATAGACTATAGAATACGGAATGCAGAATATAGAATACAGAAGATAGAATATAGAACACCGAATATAGAATATGGAAAACAGAATACGAAACCCAGAATTGAGAACATGGAATGAAGAACATAGAATTTAGAATACAGAAAACCGAATACTTAATATAGAATTTCAAATATAGAATGTTGAACACAGAATTTAGAATATAGAATAAAGAATACTGAATATTGAATTTAGAATGTAGAATGTAGAACACAGTATTTAGAATATAGATTAGAGAATATAGAACCCAGAATTTAGCAGATGGAATGCAGAAGACAGAATTTAGAATATAGAATACAGAATACTGAATATAAAATTTTGAATATAGAATTTAGAACACAGAATATGGAATGTAGAATACGGAATTCAAAATATTGTATACAGAATATACAATGTAGAACACAGAATTTAGAATATGGAAAGCAGAATATAGAACACGGAATTAAAACATGGAATGTGGAAAACAGAAATTATGATATAGAATACAGTATACTGAATATCGAATTTAGAATATAGAATGTAGAACACAGAATATGGAATGTAGAATACGGAATGCAGAATATTGAATACAGAATATAGAATGTAGAACACAGAATTTAGAATATAGATTATATAATACTGAATATAGAATTTAGAATATAGAATGTAGAACACAGAATATAGAGTATAGAATACAGAATATAGAACCCAAAATTTAGAACATGGAATGCAGAACAGAGGATTTAGAATATAGAATACCGAATACAAATATAGAATATGAATATACAATGTAGAACACAGAATTTAGAATATAGAATACAGAAAACTGAATAGACAATTTAGAATATACGATGTAGAACAATGAATATAGGATATAGAGTACGGAATGCAGAATATAGAATAAAGAATTTAGAATATAGAACACAGAATATAGAATATGGAAAACAGAATACAAATCCCAGAATTGAGAACATGGAATGAAGAACATAGAATTTAGAATACAGAAAACCGAATACTGAATATAGAATTTCAAATATAGAATGTTGAACACAGAATTTAGAATATAGAATACAGAATACTGAATATAGAATTTAGAATATAGAATGTAGAACACAGAATATAGAATATAGGCTACGGAATGCAGAATATAGTTTATAGAATGATGAACACAAATTATAGAATATAGAATAGAGAATACAGAACCCAGAGTTAAGAACATGGAATATAGAACACAGAATTCAGAATATAGAATACAGATTACTGAATATAGAATTTAGAATATAGAATGTAGAACACAGAGTATAGAATATAGAATACGGAATACTGAATATAGAATTTAGAATACAGAATGTAAAACACAGAATATAGAATATAGAATAGGGTATATGGAACGCAAAATTTAGAACATGGAATGCAGAACACACAATATAGAATATAGAATACAGAATACTGAATATAGAATTTAGAATATAGAATTTAGAACACAGAATATGGAATGTAGAATACGGAACGCTGAATATTGTATACAGAATATACAATGTAGAACACAGAATTTAGAATATAGAATACAGAATACTGAATATACAATTTAGAATATACAATGTAGAACATTGAATTTAGGATATAGAGTACGGAATGCAGAATATAGAATAAAGAAACGAGAATATAGAACACAGAATATAGAATATGGAAAACAGAATACAAATCCCAGAATTGAGAACATGGAATGAAGAACATAGAATTTAGAATACAGAAAACCGAATACTTAATATAGAATTTCAAATATAGAATGTTGAACACAGAATTTAGAATATAGAATAAAGAATACTGAATATTGAATTTAGAATGTAGAATGTAGAACACAGTATTTAGAATATAGATTAGAGAATATAGAACCCAGAATTTAGCAGATGGAATGCAGAAGACAGAATTTAGAATATAGAATACAGAATACTGAATATAAAATTTTGAATATAGAATTTAGAACACAGAATATGGAATGTAGAATACGGAATTCAAAATATTGTATACAGAATATACAATGTAGAACACAGAATTTAGAATATGGAAAGCAGAATATAGAACACGGAATTAAAACATGGAATGTGGAAAACAGAAATTATGATATAGAATACAGTATACTGAATATCGAATTTAGAATATAGAATGTAGAACACAGAATATGGAATGTAGAATACGGAATGCAGAATATTGAATACAGAATATAGAATGTAGAACACAGAATTTAGAATATAGATTATATAATACTGAATATAGAATTTAGAATATAGAATGTAGAACACAGAATATAGAGTATAGAATACAGAATATAGAACCCAAAATTTAGAACATGGAATGCAGAACAGAGGATTTAGAATATAGAATACCGAATACAAATATAGAATATGAATATACAATGTAGAACACAGAATTTAGAATATAGAATACAGAAAACTGAATAGACAATTTAGAATATACGATGTAGAACAATGAATATAGGATATAGAGTACGGAATGCAGAATATAGAATAAAGAATTTAGAATATAGAACACAGAATATAGAATATGGAAAACAGAATACAAATCCCAGAATTGAGAACATGGAATGAAGAACATAGAATTTAGAATACAGAAAACCGAATACTGAATATAGAATTTCAAATATAGAATGTTGAACACAGAATTTAGAATATAGAATACAGAATACTGAATATAGAATTTAGAATATAGAATGTAGAACACAGAATATAGAATATAGGCTACGGAATGCAGAATATAGTTTATAGAATGATGAACACAAATTATAGAATATAGAATAGAGAATACAGAACCCAGAGTTAAGAACATGGAATATAGAACACAGAATTCAGAATATAGAATACAGATTACTGAATATAGAATTTAGAATATAGAATGTAGAACACAGAGTATAGAATATAGAATACGGAATACTGAATATAGAATTTAGAATACAGAATGTAAAACACAGAATATAGAATATAGAATAGGGTATATGGAACGCAAAATTTAGAACATGGAATGCAGAACACACAATATAGAATATAGAATACAGAATACTGAATATAGAATTTAGAATATAGAATTTAGAACACAGAATATGGAATGTAGAATACGGAACGCTGAATATTGTATACAGAATATACAATGTAGAACACAGAATTTAGAATATAGAATACAGAATACTGAATATACAATTTAGAATATACAATGTAGAACATTGAATTTAGGATATAGAGTACGGAATGCAGAATATAGAATAAAGAAACGAGAATATAGAACACAGAATATAGAATATGGAAAACAGAATACAAATCCCAGAATTGAGAACATGGAATGAAGAAAATAGAATTTAGAATATAGAAAACCGAATACTGAATATAGAATTTCAAATATAGAATGTTGAACACAGAATTTAGAATATAGAATAAAGAATACTGAATATTAAATTTAGAATGTAGAATGTAGAACACAGTATTTAGAATATAGATTAGAGAATATAGAACCCAGAATTTAGCACATGGAATGCAGAAGACAGAATTTCAAATATAGAATACAGAATTCTGAATATAGAATGTAGAATATACAATGTAGAACGCAGAATATAGAATATAGACTACGGAATGCAGAATATAGTTTATAGAATATAGAATGATGAACACAAATTATAGAATATAGAATAGAGAATATAGAACCCAGAATTAAGAACATGGAATATAGAACACGGAATTTAGTATATAGAATACATAATACTGAATTTCGAATTTAGAATATAGAATGTAGAACACAGAATATGGAATGTAGTATAAGGAATGCAGAATATTGAATACAGAATATAGAATGTAGAACACAGAATTTAAAATATGGAAAAAGGAATATATAACCAAGAATTTAGAACATGGAATGCAGAACACAGAATTTAGAATATAGAATACAGAATACTGAATATAGAATTTAGAATATAGAATATAGAACACAGAGTATAGAATATAGAATACGGAATACTGAATATAGAATATAGAATATAGAATGTAGAACACAGAATATAGAATATAGAATATGGAATGTAGAATTTAGAATACAGAATATAGAATGTAGAACACAGAATATAGAATATAGAGTAGAGTATATGGAACGCAAAATTTAGAACATGGAATGCAGAACACACAATATAGGATATAGAATACAGAACATTGAATATAGAATTTAGAATATAGAATTTAGAACACAGAATATGGAATGTAGAATACGGAATGCTGAATATTGTATACAGAATATACATGTAGAACACAGAATTTAGAATATGGAAACCAGAATATAGAACACGGAATTAAATCATGGAATGTAGAAAACAGAATATATTATATAGAATACAGTATACTGAATATCGAATTTAGAATATAGAATGTAGAACACAGAATATAGAATATAGAATAGGGTATATGGAACGCAAAATTTAGAACATGGAATGCAGAACACACAATAAAGAATGTAGAATACAGAATACTGAATATAGAATTTAGAATATAGAATTTAGAACACAGAATATGGAATGTAGAATTCGGAATGCTGAATATTGTATACAGAATATACAATGTTGAACACAGAATTTAGAATATGGAAAGCAGAATATAGAACACTTAATTAAAACATGGAATGTAGAAAACAGAATTTATTATATAGAATACAGTATACTGAATATCGAATTTAGAATATAGAATGTAGAACACAGAATATGGAATGTAGAATACGGAATGCAGAATATTGTATTAAGAATATACAATGTAGAACACAGAATTTAGAATATGGAAAGCAGAATATAGAACACGGAATTAAAAATGGAATGTAGAAAACAGAATTTATTATATAGAATACAGTATACTGAATATCAAATTTAGAATATAGAATGTAGAACACAGAATATGGAATGTAGAATACGGAATGCAGAATATTGAATACAGAATATAGAATTTAGAACACAGAATTTAGAATATAGAGTATATAATACTGAATATAGAATTTAGGATATAGAGTGTAGAACACAGAATGTGATATGTAGAATACGGAATGCATAATATTGAATACAGAAAATAGAATGTAGAACACAGAATTTAGAATATAGAGTATATAATACTGAATATAGAATTTAGAATATAGAATGTAGAACACAGAATATAGAGTATAAAATACAGAAGATAGAACCCAAAATTTAGAACATGGAATGCAGAACAGAGGATTTAGAATATAGAATACCGAATACAAATATAGAATATGAGTATACAATGTAGAACACAGAATTTAGAATATAGAATACAGAAAACTGAATATACAATTTAGAATATACAATGTAGAACAATGAATATAGGATATAGAGTATGGAATGCAGAATATAGAATAAAGAATTTAGAATATAGAACACAGAATATAAAATATGGAAAACAGAATACAAAACCCAGAATTGGAACATGGATTGAAGAACATAGAATTTAGTATATAGAAAACCGAATACTGAATATAGAATTTCAAGTATAGAATGTTGAACACAGAATTTAGAATATAGAATAAAGAATACTGAATATTGAATTTAGAATGTAGAATGTAGAACACAGTATTTAGAATATAGATTAGAGAATATAGAACCCAGAACTTAGCACATAGAGTGCAGAAGAGAGAATTTCGAATATAGAATACAGAATACTGAATATAGAATTTAGAATATAGAATGTAGAACGGAGAATATAGAATATAGACTATGTAATGCAGAAAATTGTTTATAGAATATAGAATGATGAACACAAATTATAGAATATAGAATAGAGAATATAGAACCCAGAATTAAGAACATGGAATATAGAACACAGAATTTAGTATATAGAATACATAATACAGAATTTCAAATTTAGAATATAGAATGTAGAACACTGAATATGGAATGTAGAATGAGGAATGCAGAATATTGAATACAGAATATAGAATATAGAACACAGAATTTAAAATATGGAAAAAGGAATATATAACTCAGAATTTAGAACACGGAATGCAGAACACAGAATTTAGAATATAGAATACAGAATACTGAATATAGAATTTAGAATATAGAATATAGAACACAGAGTATAGAATATAGAATATGGAGTACTGAATATAGAACTTAGAATATAGAATGTAGAACACAGACTATAGAATATAGAATAGAGTATATTGAACGCAAAATTTAGAACATGGAATGCAGAACACAAAATATAGAATATAGAATACAGAAATCTGAATATAGAATTTAGAATATAGAATTTAGAACACAGAATATGGAATGTAGAATACGGAATGCTGAATATTGTATTCAGAATATACAATGTAGAACACAGAATTTAGAATATGGAAAGCAGAATATAGAACACGGAATTAAAACATGGAATGTAGAAAACAGAATTAATTATATAGAATACAGTATACTGAATATCGAATTTAGAATATAGAATGTAGAACACAGAATATGGAATGTAGAATACGGAATGCAGAATATTGAATACAGAATATACAATGTAAAACACAGAATTTAGAATATAGTGTAGATAACACTGAATGTAGAATTTAGAATATAGAATGTAGAACACAGGATATAGAGTATAGAATACAGAATATAGAACCCAAAATTTAGAACATGGAATGCAGAACAGAGGATTTAGAATATAGAATACCGAATACAAATATAGAATATGAATATACAATGTAGAACACAGAATTTAGAATATAGAATACAGAAAACTGAATATTCAATTTAGAATATACGATGTAGAACAATGAATATAGGATATAGAGTACGGAATGCAGAATATAGAATAAAGAATTTAGAATATAGAACACAGAATATAGAATATGGAAAACAGAATACAAATCCCAGAATTGAGAACATGGAATGAAGAACATAGAATTTAGAATACAGAAAACCGAATACTGAATATAGAATTTCAAATATAGTATGTTGAACACAGAATTTAGAATATAGAATAAAGAATACTGAATATTGAATTTAGAATGTAGAATGTAGAACACAGTATTTAGAATATAGACTAGAGAATATAGAACCAAGAATTTAGCACATGGAGTGCAGAACAAAGAATTTCGAATATAGAATACAGAATACTGAATATAGAATTTAGAATATAGAATGTAGAACACAGAATATAGAATATAGACTACGGAATGCAGAATAAAGTTTATAGAATGATGAACACAAATTATAGAATATAGAATAGAGAATACTGAAGCCAGAGTTAAGAACATGGAATATAGAACACAGAATTCAGAATATAGAATACAGATTACTGAATATAGAATTCAGAATATAGAATGTAGAAAACAGTGTATAGAATATAGTATACGGAATACTGAATATAGAATTTAGAATACAGAATGTAAAACGCAGAATATAGAATATAGAATAGGGTATATGGAACGCAAAATTTAGAACATGGAATGCAGAACACACAATATAGAATATAGAATACAGAATACTGAATATAGAATTTAGAATATAGAATTTAGAACACAGAATATGGAATGTAGAATACGGAATGCTGAATATTGTATACAGAATATACAATGTAGAACACAGAATTTAGAATATAGAATACAGAATACTGAATATACAATTTAGAATATACAATGTAGAACAATGAATATAGGATATAGAGTACGGAATGCAGAATATAGAATAAAGAAACGAGAATATAGAACACAGAATATAGAATATGGAAAACAGAATACAAATCTCAGAATTGAGAACATGGAATGAAGAAAATAGAATTTAGAATATAGAAAACCGAATACTGAATATAGAATTTCAAATATAAAATGTTGAACACAGAATTTATAATATAGAATAAGGAATACTGAATATTAAATTTAGAATGTAGAATGTAGAACACAGTATTTAGAATATAGATTAGAGAATATAGAACCCAGAATTTAGCACATGGAATGCAGAAGACAGAATTTCAAATATAGAATACAGAATTCTGAATATAGAATGTAGAATATACAATGTAGAACGCAGAATATAGAATATAGACTACGGAATGCAGAATATAGTTTATAGAATATAGAATGATGAACACAAATTATAGAATATAGAATAGAGAATATAGAACCCAGAATTAAGAACATGGAATATAGAACACGGAATTTAGTATATAGAATACATAATACTGAATTTCGAATTTAGAATATAGAATGTAGAACACAGAATATGGAATGTAGTATAAGGAATGCAGAATATTGAATACAGAATATAGAATGTAGAACACAGAATTTAAAATATGGAAAAAGGAATATATAACCAAGAATTTAGAACATGGAATGCAGAACACAGAATTTAGAATATAGAATACAGAATACTGAATATAGAATTTAGAATATAGAATATAGAACACAGAGTATAGAATATAGAATACGGAATACTGAATATAGAATATAGAATATAGAATGTAGAACACAGAATATAGAATATAGAATATGGAATGTAGAATTTAGAATACAGAATATAGAATGTAGAACACAGAATATAGAATATAGAGTAGAGTATATGGAACGCAAAATTTAGAACATGGAATGCAGAACACACAATATAGGATATAGAATACAGAACATTGAATATAGAATTTAGAATATAGAATTTAGAACACAGAATATGGAATGTAGAATACGGAATGCTGAATATTGTATACAGAATATACATGTAGAACACAGAATTTAGAATATGGAAACCAGAATATAGAACACGGAATTAAATCATGGAATGTAGAAAACAGAATATATTATATAGAATACAGTATACTGAATATCGAATTTAGAATATAGAATGTAGAACACAGAATATAGAATATAGAATAGGGTATATGGAACGCAAAATTTAGAACATGGAATGCAGAACACACAATAAAGAATGTAGAATACAGAATACTGAATATAGAATTTAGAATATAGAATTTAGAACACAGAATATGGAATGTAGAATTCGGAATGCTGAATATTGTATACAGAATATACAATGTTGAACACAGAATTTAGAATATGGAAAGCAGAATATAGAACACTTAATTAAAACATGGAATGTAGAAAACAGAATTTATTATATAGAATACAGTATACTGAATATCGAATTTAGAATATAGAATGTAGAACACAGAATATGGAATGTAGAATACGGAATGCAGAATATTGTATTAAGAATATACAATGTAGAACACAGAATTTAGAATATGGAAAGCAGAATATAGAACACGGAATTAAAAATGGAATGTAGAAAACAGAATTTATTATATAGAATACAGTATACTGAATATCAAATTTAGAATATAGAATGTAGAACACAGAATATGGAATGTAGAATACGGAATGCAGAATATTGAATACAGAATATAGAATTTAGAACACAGAATTTAGAATATAGAGTATATAATACTGAATATAGAATTTAGGATATAGAGTGTAGAACACAGAATGTGATATGTAGAATACGGAATGCATAATATTGAATACAGAAAATAGAATGTAGAACACAGAATTTAGAATATAGAGTATATAATACTGAATATAGAATTTAGAATATAGAATGTAGAACACAGAATATAGAGTATAAAATACAGAAGATAGAACCCAAAATTTAGAACATGGAATGCAGAACAGAGGATTTAGAATATAGAATACCGAATACAAATATAGAATATGAGTATACAATGTAGAACACAGAATTTAGAATATAGAATACAGAAAACTGAATATACAATTTAGAATATACAATGTAGAACAATGAATATAGGATATAGAGTATGGAATGCAGAATATAGAATAAAGAATTTAGAATATAGAACACAGAATATAAAATATGGAAAACAGAATACAAAACCCAGAATTGGAACATGGATTGAAGAACATAGAATTTAGTATATAGAAAACCGAATACTGAATATAGAATTTCAAGTATAGAATGTTGAACACAGAATTTAGAATATAGAATAAAGAATACTGAATATTGAATTTAGAATGTAGAATGTAGAACACAGTATTTAGAATATAGATTAGAGAATATAGAACCCAGAACTTAGCACATAGAGTGCAGAAGAGAGAATTTCGAATATAGAATACAGAATACTGAATATAGAATTTAGAATATAGAATGTAGAACGGAGAATATAGAATATAGACTATGTAATGCAGAAAATTGTTTATAGAATATAGAATGATGAACACAAATTATAGAATATAGAATAGAGAATATAGAACCCAGAATTAAGAACATGGAATATAGAACACAGAATTTAGTATATAGAATACATAATACAGAATTTCAAATTTAGAATATAGAATGTAGAACACTGAATATGGAATGTAGAATGAGGAATGCAGAATATTGAATACAGAATATAGAATATAGAACACAGAATTTAAAATATGGAAAAAGGAATATATAACTCAGAATTTAGAACACGGAATGCAGAACACAGAATTTAGAATATAGAATACAGAATACTGAATATAGAATTTAGAATATAGAATATAGAACACAGAGTATAGAATATAGAATATGGAGTACTGAATATAGAACTTAGAATATAGAATGTAGAACACAGACTATAGAATATAGAATAGAGTATATTGAACGCAAAATTTAGAACATGGAATGCAGAACACAAAATATAGAATATAGAATACAGAAATCTGAATATAGAATTTAGAATATAGAATTTAGAACACAGAATATGGAATGTAGAATACGGAATGCTGAATATTGTATTCAGAATATACAATGTAGAACACAGAATTTAGAATATGGAAAGCAGAATATAGAACACGGAATTAAAACATGGAATGTAGAAAACAGAATTAATTATATAGAATACAGTATACTGAATATCGAATTTAGAATATAGAATGTAGAACACAGAATATGGAATGTAGAATACGGAATGCAGAATATTGAATACAGAATATACAATGTAAAACACAGAATTTAGAATATAGTGTAGATAACACTGAATGTAGAATTTAGAATATAGAATGTAGAACACAGGATATAGAGTATAGAATACAGAATATAGAACCCAAAATTTAGAACATGGAATGCAGAACAGAGGATTTAGAATATAGAATACCGAATACAAATATAGAATATGAATATACAATGTAGAACACAGAATTTAGAATATAGAATACAGAAAACTGAATATTCAATTTAGAATATACGATGTAGAACAATGAATATAGGATATAGAGTACGGAATGCAGAATATAGAATAAAGAATTTAGAATATAGAACACAGAATATAGAATATGGAAAACAGAATACAAATCCCAGAATTGAGAACATGGAATGAAGAACATAGAATTTAGAATACAGAAAACCGAATACTGAATATAGAATTTCAAATATAGTATGTTGAACACAGAATTTAGAATATAGAATAAAGAATACTGAATATTGAATTTAGAATGTAGAATGTAGAACACAGTATTTAGAATATAGACTAGAGAATATAGAACCAAGAATTTAGCACATGGAGTGCAGAACAAAGAATTTCGAATATAGAATACAGAATACTGAATATAGAATTTAGAATATAGAATGTAGAACACAGAATATAGAATATAGACTACGGAATGCAGAATAAAGTTTATAGAATGATGAACACAAATTATAGAATATAGAATAGAGAATACTGAAGCCAGAGTTAAGAACATGGAATATAGAACACAGAATTCAGAATATAGAATACAGATTACTGAATATAGAATTCAGAATATAGAATGTAGAAAACAGTGTATAGAATATAGTATACGGAATACTGAATATAGAATTTAGAATACAGAATGTAAAACGCAGAATATAGAATATAGAATAGGGTATATGGAACGCAAAATTTAGAACATGGAATGCAGAACACACAATATAGAATATAGAATACAGAATACTGAATATAGAATTTAGAATATAGAATTTAGAACACAGAATATGGAATGTAGAATACGGAATGCTGAATATTGTATACAGAATATACAATGTAGAACACAGAATTTAGAATATAGAATACAGAATACTGAATATACAATTTAGAATATACAATGTAGAACAATGAATATAGGATATAGAGTACGGAATGCAGAATATAGAATAAAGAAACGAGAATATAGAACACAGAATATAGAATATGGAAAACAGAATACAAATCTCAGAATTGAGAACATGGAATGAAGAAAATAGAATTTAGAATATAGAAAACCGAATACTGAATATAGAATTTCAAATATAAAATGTTGAACACAGAATTTATAATATAGAATAAGGAATACTGAATATTAAATTTAGAATGTAGAATGTAGAACACAGTATTTAGAATATAGATTAGAGAATATAGAACCCAGAATTTAGCACATGGAATGCAGAAGACAGAATTACGAATATAGAATACAGTATTCTGAATATAGAATGTAGAATATACAATGTAGAACGCAGAATATAGAATATAGACTACGGAATGCAGAATATAGTTTATAGAATATAGAATGATGAACACAAATTATAGAATATAGAATAGAGAATATAGAACCCAGAATTAAGAACATGGAATATAGAACACAGAATTTAGTATATAGAATACATAATACTGAATTTCGAATTTAGAATATAGAATGTAGAACACAGAATATGGAATGTAGTATAAGGAATGCAGAATATTGAATACAGAATATAGAATGTAGAACACAGAATTTAAAATATGGAAAAAGGAATATATAACCAAAAATTTAGAACATGGAATGCAGAACACACAATATAGAATATAGAATACAGAACATTGAATATAGAATTTAGAATATAGAATTTAGAACACAGAATATGGAATGTAGAATACGGAATGCTGAATATTGTATACAGAATATACATGTAGAACACAGAATTTAGAATATGGATACCAGAATATAGAACACGGAATTAAATCAAGGAATGTAGAAAACAGAATTTATTATATAGAATACAGTATACTGAATATCGAATTTAGAATATAGAATGTAGAACACAGAATATAGAATATAGAGTATAGAATACTGAATATAGAATTTAGAATATAGAATGTAGAACACAGAATATAGAATATAGAATAGAGTATATGGAACGCAAAATTTAGAACATGGAATGCAGAACACACAATATAGAATATAGAATACAGAATACTGAATATAGAATTAAGAATATAGAATTTAGAACACAGAATATGGAATGTAGAATACGGAATGCTGAATATTGTATACAGAATATACATGTAGATCACAGAATTTAGAATATGGAAACCAGAATATAGAACACTTAATTAAAACATGGAATGTAGAAAACAGAATTTATTATATAGAATACAGTATACTGAATATCCAATTTAGAATATAGAATGTAGAACACAGAATATGGAATGTAGAATACGGAATGCAGAATATTGAATACAGAATATACAATGTAAAACACAGAATTTAGAATATAGTGTATATAATACTGAATGTAGAATTTAGAATATAGAATGTAGAATACAGGATATAGAGTATAGAATACAGAATATAGAAACCAAAATTTAGAACATGGAATGCAGAACAGAGAATTTAGAATATAGAATACCGAATACAAATATAGTATATGAATATACAATGTAGAACACAGAATTTAGAATATAGTAAACAGAATACTGAATATACAATTTAGAATATACAATGTAGAACAATGAATATAGAATATAGAGTACGGAATGCAGAATATAGAATACAGAAGTTAGAATATAAAACACAGAATATAGAATATGGAAAACAGAATACAAAACCCAGAATTGAGAACATGGAATGAAGAACATAGAATTTAGAATATAGAAAACCGAATACTGAATATAGAATTTCAAATATAGAATGTTGAACACAGAATTTAGCATATAGAATAAAGAATACTGAATATTGAATTTAGAATGTAGAATGTAGAACACAGTATTTAGAATATAGATTAGAGAATATAGAACCCAGAATTTAGCACATGGAATGCAGAAGACAGAATTTAGAATATAGAATACAGAATACTGAATATAGAATTTAGAATATAGAATTTAGAACACAGAATATGGAATGTAGAATACGGAATGAAAATATTGTATACAGAATATAGAATGTAGAACACAGAATTTCGAATATAGAGTATATAAAACTGAATATAGAATTTAGAATATAGAATGTAGAACGCAGAATATAGAATATAGACTATGGAATGCAGAACATAGTTTATAGAATATAGAATGATGAACACAAAATATAGAATATAGAATAGAGAATATAGAACCCAGAATTAAGAATATGGAATATGGAACACAGAATTTAGTATATAGAATACATAACACTGAATTTCGAATTTAGAATATAGAATGTAGAACACAGAATATGGAATGTAGTATAAGGAATGCAGAATATTGAATACAGAATATAGAATGTAGAACACAGAATTTAAAATATGTAAAAAGGAATATATAACAAAGAATTTAGAACATGGAATGCAGAACACAGAATTTAGAATATAGAATACAGAATAATGAATATAGAATTTAGAATATAGAATATAGAACACAGAGTATAGAATATAGAATACGGAATACTGAATATCGAATATAGAATATAGAATATAGAACACAGAATATAGAATATAGAATATGGAATGTAGAATTTAGGCTACAGAATATAGAATGTAGAACACAGAATATAGAATATAGAATAGAGTATATGGAACGCAAAATTTAGAACATGGAATGCAGAACACACAATAAAGAATGTAGAATACAGAATACTGAATATAGAATTTAGAATATAGAATTTAGAACACAGAATATGGAATGTTGAATACGGAATGCTGAATATTGTATACAGAATATACAATGTTGAACACAGAATTTAGAATATGGAAAGCAGAATATAGAACACTTAATTAAAACATGGAATGTAGAAAACAGAATTTATTATATAGAATACAGTATACTGAATATCGAATTTAGAATATAGAATGTAGAACACAGAATATGGAATGTAGAATACGGAATGCAGAATATTGTATTAAGAATATACAATGTAGAACACAGAATTTAGAATATGGAAAGCAGAATATAGAACACGGAATTAAAAATGGAATGTAGAAAACAGAATTTATTATATAGAATACAGTATACTGAATATCAAATTTAGAATATAGAATGTAGAACACAGAATATGGAATGTAGAATACGGAATGCAGAATATTGAATACAGAATATAGAATTTAGAACACAGAAATTAGAATATAGAGTATATAATACTGAATATAGAATTTAGGATATAGAGTGTAGAACACAGAATATGATATGTAGAATACGGAATGCAGAATATTGAATACAGAAAATAGAATGTAGAACACAGAATTTAGAATATAGAGTATATAATACTGAATATAGAATTTAGAATATAGAATGTAGAACACAGAATATAGAGTATAAAATACAGAATATAGAACCCAAAATTTAGAACATGGAATGCAGAACAGAGGATTTAGAATATAGAATACCGAATACAAATATAGAATATGAGTATACAATGTAGAACACAGAATTTAGAATATAGAATACAGAAAACTGAATATACAATTTAGAATATACAATGTAGAACAATGAATATAGGATATAGAGTATGGAATGCAGAATATAGAATAAAGAATTTAGAATATAGAACACAGAATATAAAATATGGAAAACAGAATACAAAACCCAAATTGTAACATGGATTGAAGAACATAGAATTTAGTATATAGAAAACCGAATACTGAATATAGAATTTCAAGTATAGAATGTTGAACACAGAATTTAGAATATAGAATAAAGAATACTGAATATTGAATTTCGAATGTAGAATGTAGAACACAGAATTTAGAATATAGATTAGAGAATATAGAACCCAGAACTTAGCACATAGAGTGCTGAAGACAGAATTTCGTATATAGAATAAAGAATACTGAATATAGAATTTAGAATATAGAATGTAGAACGCAGAATATAGAATATAGACTATGGAATGCAGAAAATAATTTATAGAATATAGAATGATGAACACAAATTATAGAATATAGAATAGAGAATATAGAACCCAGAATTAAGAACATGGAATATAGAACACAGAATTTAGTATATAGAATACATAATACAGAATTTCAAATTTAGAATATAGAATGTAGAACACAGAATATGGAATGTAGAATAAGGAATGCAGAATATTGAATACAGAATATAGAATATAGAACACAGAATTTAAAATATGGAAAAAGGAATATATAACTCAGAATTTAGAACACGGAATGCAGAACACAGAATTTAGAATATAGAATACAGAATACTGAATATAGAATTTAGAATATAGAATATAGAACACAGAGTATAGAATATAGAATATGGAGTACTGAATATAGAACTTAGAATACAGAATGTAGAACACAGACTATAGAATATAGAATAGAGTATATTGAACGCAAAATTTAGAACATGGAATGCAGAACACAAAATATAGGATATAGAATACAGAATACTGAATATAGAATTTAGAATATAGAATTTAGAACACAGAATATGGAATGTAGAATACGGAATGCTGAATATTGTATTCAGAATATACAATGTAGAACACAGAATTTAGAATATGGAAAGCAGAATATAGAACACGGAATTAAAACATGGAATGTAGAAAACAGAATTAATTATATAGAATACAGTATACTGAATATTGAATTTAGAATATAGAATGTAGAACACAGAATATGGAATGTAGAATACGGAATGCAGAATATTGAATACAGAATATACAATGTAAAACACAGAATTTAGAATATAGTGTAGATAACACTGAATGTAGAATTTAGAATATAGAATGTAGAACACAGGATATAGACTATAGAATACAGAATATAGAACCCAAAATTTACAACATGGAATGCAGAACAGAGAATTTAGAATATAGAATACCGAATACAAATATAGAATATGAATATACAATGTAGAACACAGAATTTAGAATATAGAATACAGAATACTGAATATACAATTTAGAATATACAATGTAGAAAAATGAATATAGAATATAGAGTACGGAATGCAGAATATAGAATACAGAAGTTAGAATATAGAACACAGAATATAGAATATGGAAAACAGAATACAAAACCCAGAATTGAGAACATGGAATGAAGAACATAGAATTTAGAATATAGAAAACCGAATACTGAATATAGAATTTCAAATATAGAATGTTGAACACAGAATTTAGAATATAGAATAAAGAATAGTGAATATTGAATTTAGAATGTAGAATGTAGAACACAGTATTTAGAATATAGATTAGAGAATATAGAACTCAGAATTTAGCACATGGATTTCAGAACACAGAGTTTCGAATATAGAATACAGAATACTGAATATACAATTTAGAATATAGAATGCAGAACACAGAATAAAGAATATAGACCACGGAATGCAGAATATAGTTTATAGAATATAGAATGATGAACACAAATTATAGAATATAGAATAGAGAATATAGAAACCAGAATTAAGAACATGGAATGTAGAACACACAATTTAGAATATAGAATACAGAATATTGAATTTCGAGTTTAGAATATAGAATGTAGAACATAGAATATGGAATGTAGAATACGGAATGCAGAATATTGAATACAGAATATAGAACATAGAACACAGTATAGAGAATATAAATTAAAGAATATAGAAACCAGAATTTAGAACAAGGAATGCAGAACACAGAATTTACAATATAGAATAAAGATTACAGAATATAGAATTTAGAATATAGAATGCAGAACACACAAAATAGAATATAGAATACAGAATACTGAATAGAGAATTTAGAATATAGAATGTAGAACACAGAATATGGAATGTAGAATACGGAATGCAGAATAATGAATACAGAATATTGAATATAGAACACAGAATTTAGAATATAGAGTATATAATACTGAATATATAATTTAGAATATAGAATGTAGAACACAGAATATCGAGTATTGTATACAGAATATAGAACCCAAAATTTAGAATATGGAATGCAGAACAGAGGATTTAGAAAATAGAATACCGAATACAAATATAGAATATTAATATACAATGTAAAACACAGAATTTAGAATATAGAGTATATAATACTGAATATATAATTTAGAATATAGAATGTAGAACACAGAATATAGAATATGGAAAACAGAACACAAAACACAGAATTGAGAACATGGAATGCAGAACACAGAATTTAGAATATAGAAAACAAAAAACTGAATATAGAATTTCAAATATAGATTGTAGAACACAGAATTTACAATATAGAAGAAAGAATACTCAATATAAATTTTAGAATATAGTATGTATAACACAGAATATAGAATATAGAATAGATAATATAGAACCCAGAACTTAAAACATAGAAAGCAGAACACAGAATATAGAATATAGAATAATGAATACTTAATATAAAATTTACAATATAGAATGTTGAACACAGAGTATAGAATATAGAATACGGAATACTGAATATAGGATTTAGAATATAGAATGTAGAACACAGAATATAGAATATAGAATACGGAATGTAGAATATAGAATACAGAATATAGAATGTAGAACACTGAATATAGAACATTGAATATAGTATATGGAAACCGAAATTTAGAACATGGAATGCAGAATAAAGAATTTAGAATATAGAATACTGTATACTGAATATAGAATTTAGAATATAGTATTTAGAACACAGAATATGGAATGTAAAATACGGAATGCAGAATATTGTATACAGAATATACAATGTGGAACACAGAATTTAGAATATGGAAAGCAGAATATAGAACACGGAATTAAAACATGGAATGTAGAAAACAGAATTTATTATATAGAATACAGTATACTGAATATCGAATTTAGAATATAGAATATAGAACACAGAATATGGAATGTAGAATACGGAATGCAGAATATTGAATACAGAATATAGAATGTAGAACACAGAATTTAGAATATAGAGTATATAATACTGAATATAGAATTTAGAATATAGAATGTAGAACACAGAATATAGAGTATAGAATACAGTATATACAACCCAAAATTTAGAACATGGAATGCAGAACAGAGGATTTAGAATATAGAATACCGAATACAAATATAGAATATTAATATAAAATGTAAAACAAAAAATTTAGAATATAGAATACAGAATTCTGAATATACAATTTAGAATATACAATGCAGAACAAGGAATATAGAATATAGAATACGGAATGCAGAATATAGAATACAGAAGATAGAATATAGAACACAGAATATAGAATATGGAAAACAGAATACAAAACCAAGAACTGAGAACATGGAATGAAGAACATAGAATTTAGAATATAGAAAACCGAATACTGAATATAGAATTTCAAATATAGAATGTTGAACACAGAATTTAGAACATAGAATAAAGAATACTGAATATTGAATTTAGAATGTAGAATGTAGAACACAGTATTTAGAATATAGATTAGAGAATATAGAACCCAGAATTTAGCACATGGAATGTAGAAGACAGAATTTCGAATATAGAATACAGAATACTGAATATAGAATTTAGAATATAGAATGCAGAACACAGAATATAGAATATAGACTATGGAATGCAGAATATAGTTTATAGAATATAGAATGATGAACACAAATTATAGAAT
Source organism: Vicugna pacos (assembly GCF_048564905.1). Lineage (NCBI taxonomy): Eukaryota > Metazoa > Chordata > Mammalia > Artiodactyla > Camelidae > Vicugna > Vicugna pacos. The sequence continues at coordinate 5,758,228 of NW_027328737.1, forward strand.
ACAGAATAGAGAATATAGAACCCAGAATTAAGAACATGGAATATAGAACACAGAATTTAGTATATAGAATACATAAGAGTGAATTTCGAATTTAGAATATAGAATGTAGAACATAGAATATGGAATGTAGAATACGGAATGCAGAATACTGGATACAGAATATAGAATGTAGAACACAGAATTTAGAATATGCAAAAATGAATATAAAACCCAGAATTTAGAACATGGAATGGAGAACACAGAATTTAGAATATAGAATACAGATTACTGAATATAGAATTTAGAATATAGAATGTAGAACACAGAATATAGAATATAGAGTATAGAATACTGAATATAGAATTTAGAATATAGAATGTAGAACACAGAATATAGAATATAGAATAGATTATATGGAACGCAAAATTTAGAACATGGAATGCACAACACACAATATAGAATATAGAATATAGAATACTGAATATAGAATTTTGAATATAGAATATAGAACACAGAATATGGAATGTAGAATACGGAATGCAGAATATTGTATACAGTATATACAATGTGGAAAACAGAATTTAGAATATGGAAAGCAGAATATAGAACACGGAATTAAAACATGGAATGTAGAAAACAGAATTTATTATATAGAATACAGTATACTGAATATCGAATTTAGAATATAGAATATAGAACACAGAATATGGAATGTAGAATACGGAATGCAGAATATTGAATACAGAATATAGAACGTAGAACACAGAATTTAGAATATAGAGTGTATAATACTGAATATAGAATTTAGAATATAGAATGTAGAACACAGAATATAGAGTATAGAATACAGAATATAGAACCCAAAATTTAGAACATGGAATGCAGAACAGAGGATTTAGAATATAGAATAGCGAATACAAATATAGAATATAAATATACAATGTAAAACACAAAATTTTGAATATAGAATACAGAATACTGAATATACAATTTAGAATATACAATGTAGAAAAAGGAATATAGAATATAGAATACGGAATGTAGAATATAGAATACAGAATTTAGAATGTAGAACACTGAATATAGAACATAGAATAGAGTATATGGAAACCGAAATTTAGAACATGGAATGCAGAATAATGAATTTAGAATATAGAATACAATATACTGAATAAAGAATTTAGAATATAGTATTTAGAAAACAGAATATGGAATGTAGAATACGGAATGCAGAATATTGTATACAGAATATACAATGTGGAACACAGAATTTTGAACATGGAAACCAGAATATAGAACACGGAATTTAAAACATGGAATGCAGAACACAGAAGTTAGAATATAGAATACAGATTACTGAATATAGAATTTAGAATATAGAAAGTAGAACACAGAATTTAGTATATAGTATACAGAATACTGTATATAGAATTTAGAATATAGAATGTAGAACACAGAATACAGAATATAGAATAAAGAATATAGAACCCAAAATTTAGAACATGGAATGCAGAATAGAGAATTTAGAATATAGAATACCGAATACAAATATAGAATATGAATATACAATGTAGAAAACAGAATATAGAATGAAGAATACAGAATACTGAATATAGAATTTAGACTATAGAATGTAAAACACAGTATAGGATATAGAATACGGAATACTGAATATAGAATTTAGAATATGGAATGTAGAACACAGAATATAGAATATAGAATATGGAATGCAGTATATAGAATACAGAATATAGAATGTAGAACACAGAATATAGAATATATAATAGAGTATATGGAAACCAAAATTTAGAACATGGAATGCAGAATACAGAATTCAGAATATAGAATACAGAATACAGTATATAGAATTTAGAATATATAATTTATAACACAGAATATGGAATGTAGAATACGGAATGCAGACAATTGTATACAGAATATACAATGTAGAACACAGAATTTAAAATATAGAAAGCAGAATATAGAACACGGAATTTAGAACATGGAATGCAAAAAAAAGTATTTAGAATATAGAATACCGAATACTGAATATAGAATATGAATATTCAATGTAGAACACAGAATTAAGAATAGAGAATACAGAATACTTAATATAGAATTTAGAATATACAATGTAGAACACAGAATATAGAATATAGGATACGGAATGCAGAATATAGAACACGGAATTAAATCATGGAATGTAGAAAACAGAATTTATTATATGGAATACAGTATACTGAATATCGAATTTAGAATATAGAATGTAGAACACAGAATATAGAATATAGAATACGGAATGTAGAATATAGAATACAGAATATAGAATGTAGAACACTGAATATAGAACATTGAATGTAGTATATGGAAACCGAAATTTAGAACATGTAATGCAGAATAAGAATTTAGAATATAGAATACAGTATACTGAATATAGAATTTAGAATATAGTATTTAGAACACAGAATATGAAATGTAAAATACGGAATGCAGAATATTGTATACAGAATATACAATGTGGAACACAGAATTTAGAATATGGAAAGCAGAATATAGAACACGGAATTAAAACTTGGATTGTAGAAAACAGAATTTATTATATAGAATACAGTATACTGAATATCGAATTTAGAATATAGAATATAGAACACAGAATATGGAATGTAGAATACGGAATGCAGAATATTGAATACAGAATATAGAATATAGAACACAGAATTTAGAATATAGAGTATAGAATACTGAATATAGAATTTAGAATATAGAATTTAGAACACAGAATATAGAATATAGGATACGGAATGCAGAATATAAAATACAGAAGATAGAATATAGAACACAGATTATAGAATATGGAAAACAGAATACAAAACCCAGAATTGAGAACATGAAGTTAAGAACAGAGAATTTAGAATATAGAAAAAAAAAACTGAATATAGAATTTCAAATATATAATGTTGAACACAGAATTAAGAATATAGAATAAAGAATACTGAATATTGAATTTAGAATATAGAATGTAGAGGACAGTATATAGAATATAGATTAGAGGATATAGAACCCAGAATTTAGCACATGGAATGCAGAACACAGAATTTAGAATATAGAATACAGAATACTGAATATAGAATTTAGAATATAGAATGCAGAACACACAATATAGAATATAGACTACAGAATGCAGAATATTGTATATAGAGGATAGAATAATGAACACAAATTATAGAATATAGAATAGAGAATATAAAACCCAGAATTAAGAACATGGAATGTAGAACACAGAATTAAGAATATAGAATATAGAATACTGAATATAGAATTAAGAACATAGAATATAGAACACAGAATATAGAATATAGAATAGAGAATATAGAACACAATATTTAGAACATGGAATGCACAACACAGAATTTAGAATATAGAATACGGAACCTGGTTAATGAGTATGAATATACAATGTAGAACACAGAATTTAGAATATAGAATACAGAATACTTAATATAGAATTTAGAATATACAATGAAAAACACAGAATATAGAATATAGAACACGGAATGCAGAATATAGAATACAGAATATATAACACAAAATTTAGATCATGGAATGCACAACCCAGAATTTAGAATATAGAATAAACAATACTGAATATAGAATATAGAATATAGAATGTAGAACACAGAATATAGAATATAGAATAGAGAATATAGAACACAGAATATAGAACATGGAATGCAGAACACAGAATTTAGAATATAGAATACAGAATACTGAATATAGAATTTAGAATATAGAATGTAGAACAAAGAGTATAGAATATAGAATACGGAATACTGAATAAAGTATTTAGAATATAGAATGTAGAACACAGAATATAGAATATAGAATACGGAATGCAGAATATAGAATACAGAATTTAGAATTTAGAACACAGAATATAGAATATAGAATAGAGTATATGGAAACCAAAATTTATAACATGGAATACGGAACACAGAATTTAGAATATAGTATACAGAATACTGAGAATAGAATTTAGAATATAGAATTTAGGACACAGAATATGGAATGTCGAATACGGAATGCAGAATTTTGTATACAGAATATACAATGTAGAACACATAATTTAGAATATGGAAAGCAGAATATAGAAAACGGAATTTAGAACATATAATGAAGAACACAGAATTTAGAATATAGAATACTGATTACTGAATATACAATTTAGAATATAGAAAGTAGAACACAGAATTTAGAATATAGAATACAGATTACTGAATATAGAATTTAGAATATGGAATGTAGAACACAAAATTTAGAATATAAAATACAGAATATAGAACACAAAATTGAGAAAATGGAATGCAGTACACAGAACTTAAAATATAGAACACCGAATACTGAATATAGAATATGAATATACAATGTAGAACACAGAATATAGAATATAGAAGACAGATTACTTAATATAGAATTTAGAATATAGAATATAGAACAAAGAATTTAAAATATAGAGTATAGAATACTGAATATAGAATTCAGAATATAGATTGTAGAACACAGAATATAGAATATAGAACACAGAATATAGAACACAAAATTTAGAAAATGATATGCACAACACAGAATTTAGAATATAGAATAAGGAATACTGAATATAGAATATGAATATACAATTTAGAACACAGAATTTAGAATATAGAATACAGAATACTGAATATAGAATTTAGAATATACAATGTAGAACACAGAATATAGAATACAAAATACGGAATGCAGAATATAGAATACAAAATATAGAACACAAAATTTAGAACATGGAATACAGAACAGGGGATTTAGAATATAGAATATCGAATACAAATATAGAATATGAATATACAATATAGAACACAGAATTTAAAATATAGAATACAGAATACTGAATATAGAATTTAGAATAAAGAATGCAGAACACAGAATTTAGAATATAGGATACGGAATGTAGAATATAGAATACAGAATATAGAATGTAGAACACAAAATATAGAATATTGAAAACAGAATACAGAACCCAAAATTTAGATCATGGAATGTAGAACACATAATTAGGGTATATAATACAGAATACTGAATATAAATTTTAAATTATAAAATGTAGAACACAGAATATGTAATGTAGACTACGGAATGCAGAATATAGAATATAGAATGTAGAATAATGAGCACAAAATATAGCATAGAGAATATAGAAACCAGAATTTAGAACATGGAATGTAGAACAAAGAATATAGAATACAGAATACTTAATATCGAATTTAGAAAATAGAACGTAGAACACAGAATATGGAATGTAGAATACGGAATGCCTAATATTGAATACAGAATATAGAATGTAGAACACAGAATTTAGAATATGGAAAACAGAATATAGAACCAAGAATTTAGAACATGGAATGGAGAACAAAGAATTTACAATATAGAATGCAGATTACTGAATAGAGACTTTAGAATACAGAATGTAGAACACAGAATTTAGAATATAGAGTATAGAATACTGAATATAGAATTTAGAATATAGAATTTAGATCACAGAATATAGAATATAGAATACAGAATATGGAACACAAAATTTAGAACTTGGAATGCACAACACAGAATTTAGAATCTAGAATACCGAATACTGAATATACAATATGAATATAAAATGTAGAACACAGAATTTAGAATACGGAATACAGAATACTGAATATAGAATTTAGAATATACAATGAAGAACACAGAATATGAAATATTGAATACCGAATTCAGAATATAGAATACAGAATATAGAACACAAAACTTACAAAATGGAATGCACAACACAAAATTTAGAATATAGAATACCGAATAATGAATATAGAATATGAATATACAATGTTGAACACAGAATTTAGAATATAGAATAAAGAATACTGAATATAGAATTTAGAATATAGAATGTAAAACACAATATAGGATATAGAATACGGAATACTGAATATAGAATTTAGAATATAGAATGTAGAACACAGAATTTAGAATATAGAATAAAGAATACTGAATATTGAATTTAGAATGTAGAATATAGAACACAGTATTTAGAATATAGATTAGAGAATATAGAAACCAGAATTTAGCACATGGAATGCAGAAGACAGAATTTCGAATATAGAATACAGAATACTGAATATAGAACTTAGAATATAGAATGTAGAACACAGAATATAGAATATAGACTACAGAATGCAGAATATAGTTTACAGAATATAGAACGATGAACACAAATTATAGAATGTAGAATAGAGGATATAGAACCCAGAATTAAGAACATGGAATATAGAACACAGAATTTAGTATATAGAATACATAATACGGAATTTCGAATTTAGAATATAGAATGTAGAACACAGAATATGGAATGTAGAATTCGGAATGCAGAATATTGAACACAGAATATCGAATTTAGAACACAGAATTTAAAATATGGAAAAAGGAATATATAACCAAGAATTTAGAACTTGGAATGCAGAACACAGAATTTAGAATATAGAATACAGAATACTCAATATAGAATTTAGAATATAGAATGTAGAACACAGAATATAGAATATAGAGTATAGAATACTGAATAAAGAATTTAGAATATAGAATGCAGAACACAGAATATAGAATGTAGAATAGAGTATATGGAACGCAAAATTTAGAACATGGAATGCAGAACACACAATATAGAATATAGAATACAGAATACTGAATATACAATTTAGAATATACAATGTAGAACAAAGAGTATAGGATATAGAGTACGGAATGCAGAATATAGAATACAGAAATTAGAATATAGAACACAGAATATAGAATATGGAAAACAGAATACAAAACCCAGAATTGAGAACATGTAATGAAGAACATAGAATTTCGAATATAGAAAACCGAATACTGAATATAGAATTTCAAATATAGAATGTTGAACACAGAATTTAGAATAGAGAATAAAGAATACTGAATATAGAATTTAGAATATATTATGTAGAACACAGAATACAGAATATAGAATAAAGTATATAGAACCCAAAATTTAGAACATGGAAAGCGGAACAGAGAATTTAGAATATAGAATACCGAATACAAATATAGAATATGAATATACAATGTAGAAAACAGAATATAGAATAAAGAATACAGAATACTGAATATAGAATTTAGAATATACAATGTAGAATACAGAATATAGAATATAGAATACGGAATGCAGAATATAAAATACAGAAGATAGAATATAGAACACAGAATATAGAATATGGAAAACAGAATACAAAACCCAGAATTGAGAACATGGAGTTAAGAACAGAGAATTTAGAATATAGAAAACAAAATACTGAATATAGAATTTCAAATATATAATGTTGAACACAGAATTAACAATATAGAATAAAGAATACTGAATATTGAATTTAGAATATAATATGTAGAGGACAGTATATATAATATAAATTAGAGAATATAGAACCCAGAATTTAGCACATGGAATGCAGAACACAGAATTTAGAATATAGAATACAGAATACTGAATATAGAATTTAGAATATAGAATGCAGAACACACAATATAGAATATAGACTACAGAATGCAGAATGTAGTATATAGAGGATAGAATAATGAACACAAATTATAGAATATAGAATAGAGAATATAAAACCCAGAATTAAGAACATGGAATGTAGAACACAGAAATAAGAATATAGAATATAGAATACTGAATATAGAATTTAGAACATAGAATGTAGAACACAGAATATAGAATATAGAATAGAGAATATAGAACACAATATTTAGAACATGGAATGCACAACACAGAATTTAGAATATAGAATACAGAATACTGAATATACAATTTAGAATATACAATGTAGAACAAGGAATATAGAATATAGAATACGGAATGTAGAATATAGAATACAGCATATAGAATGTAGAACACTGAATATAGAACATAGAATAGAGTATATGGAAACCGAAATTTAGAACATGGAATGCAGAATAATGAATTTAGAATATAGAATACAATATACTGAATATAGAATTTAGAATATAGTATTTAGAAAACAGAATATGGAATGTAGAATACGGAATGCAGAATATTGTATACAGAATATACAATGTGGAACACAGAATTTAGAACATGGAAACCAGAATATAGAACACGGAATTTAAAACATGGAATGAAGAACACAGAAGTTAGAATATAGAATACAGATTACTGAATATAGAATTTAGAATATACAAAGTAGAACACAGAATTTATTATATAGTATACAGAATACTGAATATAGAATTTAGAATATATTATGTAGAACACAGAATACAGAATATAGAATAAAGTATATAGAACCCAAAATTTAGAACATGGAAAGCGGAACAGAGAATTTAGAATATAGAATACCGAATACAAATATAGAATATGAATATACAATGTAGAAAACAGAATATAGAATAAAGAATACAGAATACTGAATATAGAATTTAGAATATACAATGTAGAACACAGAATATAGAATATAGAATACGGAATGCAGAATATAAAATACAGAAGATAGAATATAGAACACAGAATATAGAATATGGAAAACAGAATACAAAACCCAGAATTGAGAACATGGAGTTAAGAACAGAGAATTTAGAATATAGAAAACAAAATACTGAATATAGAATTTCAAATATATAATGTTGAACACAGAATTAACAATATAGAATAAAGAATACTGAATATTGAATTTAGAATATAGAATGTAGAGGACAGAATATAGAATATAGATTAGAGAATATAGAACCCAGAATTTAGCACATGGAATGTAGAAGACAGAATTTCGAATATAGAATACAGAATACTGAATATAGAATTTAGAATATAGAATGTAGAACACAGAATATAGAATATAGACTATGGAATGCAGAATATAGTTTATAGAATATAGAACGATGAACACAAATTATAGAATATAGAATAGAGAATATAGAACCCAGAATTAAGAACATGGAATATAAAACATAGAATTTAGTATATAGAATAAATAAGAGTGAATTTCGATTTTAGAATATAGAATGTAGAACATAGAATATGGAATGTAGTATACGGAAGGCAGAATATTGTATACAGAATATAGAATGTAGAACACAGAATATAGAATATAGATTATATAATTCTGAAGATAGAATTTAGAATATAGAATGTAGAACACAGAATATAGAGTATAGAATACAGAATATAGAACCCAAAATTTAGAACATGGAATGCAGAACAGAGGATTTTGAATATAGAATACCGAATACAAATATAGAATATGAATATACAATGTAGAACACAGTATTTAGAATATAGAATACAGAATACTGAATATACAATTTAGAATATACAATGTAGAACAAAGAGTATAGGATATAGAGTACGGAATGCAGAATATAGAATACAGAAATTAGAATATAGAACACAGAATATAGAATATGGAAAACAGAATACAAAACCCAGAATTGAGAACATGAAATGAAGAACATAGAATTTCGAATATAGAAAACCGAATACTGAATATAGAATTTCAAATATAGAATGTTGAACACAGAATTTTGAATAGAGAATAAAGAATACTGAATATTGAGTTTAGATTGTAGAATGTAGAACACAGTATTTAGAATAAAGTTTAGAGAATATAGAACCCAGAATCTAGCACATGGAATGCAGAAGACAGAATTTAGAATATGGAATACAGAATACTGAATATAGAATTTAGAATATAGAATGTAGAACACAGAATATAGAAAATAGACAACGGAATTCAGAATATAGAATATAGAGTATAGAATGATGAACACAAATAATAGAATATAGAATAGAGAATATAGAAACCAAAATAATAACATGGAATGTAGAACACACAATTTAGAATATAGAATACAGAATATTGAATTTCGAGTTTAGAATATAGAATGTAGAACATAGAATATGGAATGTAGAATATGGAATGCAGAATATTGAATACAGAAAATACAATGTAGAACACAGAATTTCGAATATGGAAAGCAGAATATAGACACGGAATTAAAACATGGAATGTAGAAAACAGAATTTACTATATAGAATACAGTATACTGAATATCGAATTTAGAATATAGAATGTAGAACACAGAATATAGAATATAGACAACGGAATGCAGAATATTTAATATAGAGTATAGAATGATGAACACAAATTATAGAATATAGAATATAGAATATAGAACCCAAAATTAAGAACATGGAATGTAGAGCACACAATTTAGAATATAGAATACAGAATATTGAATTTCGAGTTTAGAATATAGAATGTAGAACATAGAATATGGAATGTAGAATACGGAATGCAGAATATTGAATACAGAATATAGAACGTAGAACCTAGTATAGAGAATATAGATTAAAGAATATAGAAACCAGAACTTAGAACATGGAATGCAGAACACAGAATTTAAATATAGAATAAAAATTACTGAAAATAGAATTTAGAATATAGAATGCAGAACACAAAATATAGAATATAGAATATAGAATACAGTATATAGAATTTAGAATATAGAATGTAGAACACAGAATATAGAATATAAAATAAAGAATATGGAACACAAAATTTAGAACATTGAATACACAACACAGAATTTAGAATATAGAATACCGAATACTGAATATAGAATATGAATATACAATGTAGAACACGGAATTAAGAATAGAGAATACAGAATACTAAATATAGAATTTAGAATATACAATGTAGAACACAGAATATAGAATATAGAATACGGAATGCAGAATATAGAACACGAAATTTAGAACATGGAATGCACAACACATAATTTATAATATAGAATAAAGTATTCTGTATATTGAATTTAGAATATAGAATGTAGAACACAGAATATGGAATGTAGAATACGGAATGCAGAATATTGAATACAGAATATAGAATGTAGAACTCAGAATTTAGAATATAGAATAAAGAAAACTGAATATAGAATTTATAATGTAGAATGTAGAACACAGTATTTAGAATATAGATTAGGGAATATAGAACCCAGAATTTAGCACATGGAATGCAGAAGACAGAATTTCAAATATAGAATACAGAATACTGAATATAGAATTTAGATTATAGAATGTAGAACACACAATATAGAATATAGACTACAGAATGCAGAATATAGTTTATAGAATATAGAATGATAAACACAAATTATAGAATATAGAAAAGAGAATATAGAACCCAGAATTAAGAACATGGAATATAGAACACAGAATTTAGTATATAGAATACATAATACTGAATTTCGAATTTAGAATATAGAATATAGAACACAGAATATGGAATGTAGAATACGGAATGCAGAATATTGAATACAGAATATAGAATGTAGAACACAGAATTTAAAATATGGAAAATGGAATGTATAACCCAGAATTTAGAAAATGGAACGCAGAACACAGAATTTAGAATATAGAATACAGAATACTGAATATAGAATTTAGAATATAGAATATAGAACACAGAGTATAGAATATAGAATACGGAATACAGAATATAGAATATAGAATATTGAATGTAGAACACAGAATATAGAATATAGAATATGGAATATAGAATTTAGAATACAGAATATAGAATTTAGAACACAGAATATAGAATATAGAATAGAGTATATGGAACGCAAAATTTAGAACATGGAATGCAGAACACAGAATATAGAATATAGAATACAGAATACTGAATATAGAATTTAGAATATAGAATGTAGAACACAGAATATGGAATGTAGAATACGGAATGCAGAATAATGAATACAGAATATAGAATGTAGAACACAGAATTTAGAATATAGAGTATATAGTACTGAATATATAATTTAGAATATAGAATGTAGAACACAGAATATCGAGTATAGAATACAGAATATAGAACCCAAAATTTAGAATATGGAATGCAGAACAGAGGATTTAGAATATAGAATACCGAATACAAATATAGAATATTAATATACAATGTAAAACACAGAATTTGGAATATAGAGTATATAATACTGAATATATAATTTAGAATATAGAATGTAGAACACAGAATATAGAATATGGAAAACAGAACACAAAACACAGAATTGAGAACATGGAATGCAGAACACAGAATTTAGCATATAGAAAACATAAAACTGAATATAGAATTTCGAATATAGATTGTAGAACACAGAATTTACAATATAGAAGAAAGAATACTCAATATAAATTTTAGAATATAGTATGTAGAGCACAGAATATAGAATATAGAATAGAGAATATAGAACCCAGAACTTAGAACATAGAAAGCAGAACACAGAATTTAGAATATAGAAAAATGAATACTTAATATAAAGTTTACAATATAGAATTTTGAACACAGAGTATAGAATATAGAATACGGAATACTGAATATAGGATTTAGAATATAGAACGTAGAAAACAGAATATAGAATATAGAATACGGAATGTAGAATATAGAATACAGAACATAGAATGTAGAACACTGAATATAGAACATTGAATATAGTATATGGAAACCGAAATTTAGAACATGGAATGCAGAATAAAGAATGTAGAATATAGAATACAGTATACTGAATATAGAATTTAGAATATAGTATTTAGAACACAGAATTTGGAATGTAGAATACGGAATGCAGAATATTGAATACAGAATATAGAATGTAGAACACAGAATTTAGAATATAGATTATATAATACTGAATATAGAATTTAGAATATAGAATGTAGAACACAGAATATAGAGTATAGAATACAGAATATAGAACCCAAAATTTAGAACATGGAATGCAGAACAGAGGATTTAGAATATAGAATACCGAATACAAATATAGAATATTAATATACAATGTAAAACACAAAATTTAAAATATAGAATACAGAATTCTGTATATACAATTTAGAATATACAATGTAGAACAAGGAATATAGAATATAGAATACGGAATGCAGAATATAGAATACAGAAGATAGAATATAGAACACAGAATATAGAATATGGAAAACAGAATACAAAACCCAGAATTGAGAACATGGAATGAAGAACATAGAATTTAGAATATAGAAAACCGAATACTGAATATAGAATTTCAAATATAGAATGTTGAACACAGAATTTAGAATATAGAATAAAGAATAGTGAATATTGAATTTAGAATGTAGAATGTAGAACACAGTATTTAGAATATAGATTAGAGAATATAGAACTCAGAATTTAGCACATGGATTTCAGAACACAGAGTTTCGAATATAGAATACAGAATACTGAATATACAATTTAGAATATAGAATGCAGAACACAGAATAAAGAATATAGACCACGGAATGCAGAATATAGTTTATAGAATATAGAATGATGAACACAAATTATAGAATATAGAATAGAGAATATAGAAACCAGAATTAAGAACATGGAATGTAGAACACACAATTTAGAATATAGAATACAGAATATTGAATTTCGAGTTTAGAATATAGAATGTAGAACATAGAATATGGAATGTAGAATACGGAATGCAGAATATTGAATACAGAATATAGAACATAGAACACAGTATAGAGAATATAAATTAAAGAATATAGAAACCAGAATTTAGAACAAGGAATGCAGAACACAGAATTTACAATATAGAATAAAGATTACAGAATATAGAATTTAGAATATAGAATGCAGAACACACAAAATAGAATATAGAATACAGAATACTGAATAGAGAATTTAGAATATAGAATGTAGAACACAGAATATGGAATGTAGAATACGGAATGCAGAATAATGAATACAGAATATTGAATATAGAACACAGAATTTAGAATATAGAGTATATAATACTGAATATATAATTTAGAATATAGAATGTAGAACACAGAATATCGAGTATTGTATACAGAATATAGAACCCAAAATTTAGAATATGGAATGCAGAACAGAGGATTTAGAAAATAGAATACCGAATACAAATATAGAATATTAATATACAATGTAAAACACAGAATTTAGAATATAGAGTATATAATACTGAATATATAATTTAGAATATAGAATGTAGAACACAGAATATAGAATATGGAAAACAGAACACAAAACACAGAATTGAGAACATGGAATGCAGAACACAGAATTTAGAATATAGAAAACAAAAAACTGAATATAGAATTTCAAATATAGATTGTAGAACACAGAATTTACAATATAGAAGAAAGAATACTCAATATAAATTTTAGAATATAGTATGTATAACACAGAATATAGAATATAGAATAGATAATATAGAACCCAGAACTTAAAACATAGAAAGCAGAACACAGAATATAGAATATAGAATAATGAATACTTAATATAAAATTTACAATATAGAATGTTGAACACAGAGTATAGAATATAGAATACGGAATACTGAATATAGGATTTAGAATATAGAATGTAGAACACAGAATATAGAATATAGAATACGGAATGTAGAATATAGAATACAGAATATAGAATGTAGAACACTGAATATAGAACATTGAATATAGTATATGGAAACCGAAATTTAGAACATGGAATGCAGAATAAAGAATTTAGAATATAGAATACTGTATACTGAATATAGAATTTAGAATATAGTATTTAGAACACAGAATATGGAATGTAAAATACGGAATGCAGAATATTGTATACAGAATATACAATGTGGAACACAGAATTTAGAATATGGAAAGCAGAATATAGAACACGGAATTAAAACATGGAATGTAGAAAACAGAATTTATTATATAGAATACAGTATACTGAATATCGAATTTAGAATATAGAATATAGAACACAGAATATGGAATGTAGAATACGGAATGCAGAATATTGAATACAGAATATAGAATGTAGAACACAGAATTTAGAATATAGAGTATATAATACTGAATATAGAATTTAGAATATAGAATGTAGAACACAGAATATAGAGTATAGAATACAGTATATACAACCCAAAATTTAGAACATGGAATGCAGAACAGAGGATTTAGAATATAGAATACCGAATACAAATATAGAATATTAATATAAAATGTAAAACAAAAAATTTAGAATATAGAATACAGAATTCTGAATATACAATTTAGAATATACAATGCAGAACAAGGAATATAGAATATAGAATACGGAATGCAGAATATAGAATACAGAAGATAGAATATAGAACACAGAATATAGAATATGGAAAACAGAATACAAAACCAAGAACTGAGAACATGGAATGAAGAACATAGAATTTAGAATATAGAAAACCGAATACTGAATATAGAATTTCAAATATAGAATGTTGAACACAGAATTTAGAACATAGAATAAAGAATACTGAATATTGAATTTAGAATGTAGAATGTAGAACACAGTATTTAGAATATAGATTAGAGAATATAGAACCCAGAATTTAGCACATGGAATGTAGAAGACAGAATTTCGAATATAGAATACAGAATACTGAATATAGAATTTAGAATATAGAATGCAGAACACAGAATATAGAATATAGACTATGGAATGCAGAATATAGTTTATAGAATATAGAACGATGAACACAAATTATAGAATACAGAATAGAGAATATAGAACCCAGAATTAAGAACATGGAATATAGAACACAGAATTTAGTATATAGAATACATAAGAGTGAATTTCGAATTTAGAATATAGAATGTAGAACATAGAATATGGAATGTAGAATACGGAATGCAGAATACTGGATACAGAATATAGAATGTAGAACACAGAATTTAGAATATGCAAAAATGAATATAAAACCCAGAATTTAGAACATGGAATGGAGAACACAGAATTTAGAATATAGAATACAGATTACTGAATATAGAATTTAGAATATAGAATGTAGAACACAGAATATAGAATATAGAGTATAGAATACTGAATATAGAATTTAGAATATAGAATGTAGAACACAGAATATAGAATATAGAATAGATTATATGGAACGCAAAATTTAGAACATGGAATGCAGAACACACAATATAGAATATAGAATATAGAATACTGAATATAGAATTTTGAATATAGAATATAGAACACAGAATATGGAATGTAGAATACGGAATGCAGAATATTGTATACAGTATATACAATGTGGAAAACAGAATTTAGAATATGGAAAGCAGAATATAGAACACGGAATTAAAACATGGAATGTAGAAAACAGAATTTATTATATAGAATACAGTATACTGAATATCGAATTTAGAATATAGAATATAGAACACAGAATATGGAATGTAGAATACGGAATGCAGAATATTGAATACAGAATATAGAACGTAGAACACAGAATTTAGAATATAGAGTGTATAATACTGAATATAGAATTTAGAATATAGAATGTAGAACACAGAATATAGAGTATAGAATACAGAATATAGAACCCAAAATTTAGAACATGGAATGCAGAACAGAGGATTTAGAATATAGAATAGCGAATACAAATATAGAATATAAATATACAATGTAAAACACAAAATTTTGAATATAGAATACAGAATACTGAATATACAATTTAGAATATACAATGTAGAAAAAGGAATATAGAATATAGAATACGGAATGTAGAATATAGAATACAGAATATAGAATGTAGAACACTGAATATAGAACATAGAATAGAGTATATGGAAACCGAAATTTAGAACATGGAATGCAGAATAATGAATTTAGAATATAGAATACAATATACTGAATAAAGAATTTAGAATATAGTATTTAGAAAACAGAATATGGAATGTAGAATACGGAATGCAGAATATTGTATACAGAATATACAATGTGGAACACAGAATTTTGAACATGGAAACCAGAATATAGAACACGGAATTTAAAACATGGAATGCAGAACACAGAAGTTAGAATATAGAATACAGATTACTGAATATAGAATTTAGAATATAGAAAGTAGAACACAGAATTTAGTATATAGTATACAGAATACTGTATATAGAATTTAGAATATAGAATGTAGAACACAGAATACAGAATATAGAATAAAGAATATAGAACCCAAAATTTAGAACATGGAATGCAGAATAGAGAATTTAGAATATAGAATACCGAATACAAATATAGAATATGAATATACAATGTAGAAAACAGAATATAGAATGAAGAATACAGAATACTGAATATAGAATTTAGACTATAGAATGTAAAACACAGTATAGGATATAGAATACGGAATACTGAATATAGAATTTAGAATATGGAATGTAGAACACAGAATATAGAATATAGAATATGGAATGCAGTATATAGAATACAGAATATAGAATGTAGAACACAGAATATAGAATATATAATAGAGTATATGGAAACCAAAATTTAGAACATGGAATGCAGAATACAGAATTCAGAATATAGAATACAGAATACAGTATATAGAATTTAGAATATATAATTTATAACACAGAATATGGAATGTAGAATACGGAATGCAGACAATTGTATACAGAATATACAATGTAGAACACAGAATTTAAAATATAGAAAGCAGAATATAGAACACGGAATTTAGAACATGGAATGCAAAAAAAAGTATTTAGAATATAGAATACCGAATACTGAATATAGAATATGAATATTCAATGTAGAACACAGAATTAAGAATAGAGAATACAGAATACTTAATATAGAATTTAGAATATACAATGTAGAACACAGAATATAGAATATAGGATACGGAATGCAGAATATAGAACACGGAATTAAATCATGGAATGTAGAAAACAGAATTTATTATATGGAATACAGTATACTGAATATCGAATTTAGAATATAGAATGTAGAACACAGAATATAGAATATAGAATACGGAATGTAGAATATAGAATACAGAATATAGAATGTAGAACACTGAATATAGAACACTGAATGTAGTATATGGAAACCGAAATTTAGAACATGTAATGCAGAATAAGAATTTAGAATATAGAATACAGTATACTGAATATAGAATTTAGAATATAGTATTTAGAACACAGAATATGAAATGTAAAATACGGAATGCAGAATATTGTATACAGAATATACAATGTGGAACACAGAATTTAGAATATGGAAAGCAGAATATAGAACACGGAATTAAAACTTGGATTGTAGAAAACAGAATTTATTATATAGAATACAGTATACTGAATATCGAATTTAGAATATAGAATATAGAACACAGAATATGGAATGTAGAATACGGAATGCAGAATATTGAATACAGAATATAGAATATAGAACACAGAATTTAGAATATAGAGTATAGAATACTGAATATAGAATTTAGAATATAGAATTTAGAACACAGAATATAGAATATAGGATACGGAATGCAGAATATAAAATACAGAAGATAGAATATAGAACACAGATTATAGAATATGGAAAACAGAATACAAAACCCAGAATTGAGAACATGGAGTTAAGAACAGAGAATTTAGAATATAGAAAAAAAAAACTGAATATAGAATTTCAAATATATAATGTTGAACACAGAATTAAGAATATAGAATAAAGAATACTGAATATTGAATTTAGAATATAGAATGTAGAGGACAGTATATAGAATATAGATTAGAGGATATAGAACCCAGAATTTAGCACATGGAATGCAGAACACAGAATTTAGAATATAGAATACAGAATACTGAATATAGAATTTAGAATATAGAATGCAGAACACACAATATAGAATATAGACTACAGAATGCAGAATATTGTATATAGAGGATAGAATAATGAACACAAATTATAGAATATAGAATAGAGAATATAAAACCCAGAATTAAGAACATGGAATGTAGAACACAGAATTAAGAATATAGAATATAGAATACTGAATATAGAATTAAGAACATAGAATATAGAACACAGAATATAGAATATAGAATAGAGAATATAGAACACAATATTTAGAACATGGAATGCACAACACAGAATTTAGAATATAGAATACGGAACCTGATTAATGAGTATGAATATACAATGTAGAACACAGAATTTAGAATATAGAATACAGAATACTTAATATAGAATTTAGAATATACAATGAAAAACACAGAATATAGAATATAGAACACGGAATGCAGAATATAGAATACAGAATATATAACACAAAATTTAGATCATGGAATGCACAACCCAGAATTTAGAATATAGAATAAACAATACTGAATATAGAATATAGAATATAGAATGTAGAACACAGAATATAGAATATAGAATAGAGAATATAGAACACAGAATATAAAACATGGAATGCAGAACACAGAATTTAGAATATAGAATACAGAATACTGAATATAGAATTTAGAATATAGAATGTAGAACAAAGAGTATAGAATATAGAATACGGAATACTGAATAAAGTATTTAGAATATAGAATGTAGAACACAGAATATAGAATATAGAATACGGAATGCAGAATATAGAATACAGAATTTAGAATTTAGAACACAGAATATAGAATATAGAATAGAGTATATGGAAACCAAAATTTATAACATGGAATACGGAACACAGAATTTAGAATATAGTATACAGAATACTGAGAATAGAATTTAGAATATAGAATTTAGGACACAGAATATGGAATGTCGAATACGGAATGCAGAATTTTGTATACAGAATATACAATGTAGAACACATAATTTAGAATATGGAAAGCAGAATATAGAAAACGGAATTTAGAACATATAATGAAGAACACAGAATTTAGAATATAGAATACTGATTACTGAATATACAATTTAGAATATAGAAAGTAGAACACAGAATTTAGAATATAGAATACAGATTACTGAATATAGAATTTAGAATATGGAATGTAGAACACAAAATTTAGAATATAAAATACAGAATATAGAACACAAAATTGAGAAAATGGAATGCAGTACACAGAACTTAAAATATAGAACACCGAATACTGAATATAGAATATGAATATACAATGTAGAACACAGAATATAGAATATAGAAGACAGATTACTTAATATAGAATTTAGAATATAGAATATAGAACAAAGAATTTAAAATATAGAGTATAGAATACTGAATATAGAATTCAGAATATAGATTGTAGAACACAGAATATAGAATATAGAACACAGAATATAGAACACAAAATTTAGAAAATGATATGCACAACACAGAATTTAGAATATAGAATAAGGAATACTGAATATAGAATATGAATATACAATTTAGAACACAGAATTTAGAATATAGAATACAGAATACTGAATATAGAATTTAGAATATACAATGTAGAACACAGAATATAGAATACAAAATACGGAATGCAGAATATAGAATACAAAATATAGAACACAAAATTTAGAACATGGAATACAGAACAGGGGATTTAGAATATAGAATATCGAATACAAATATAGAATATGAATATACAATATAGAACACAGAATTTAAAATATAGAATACAGAATACTGAATATAGAATTTAGAATAAAGAATGCAGAACACAGAATTTAGAATATAGGATACGGAATGTAGAATATAGAATACAGAATATAGAATGTAGAACACAAAATATAGAATATTGAAAACAGAATACAGAACCCAAAATTTAGATCATGGAATGTAGAACACATAATTAGGGTATATAATACAGAATACTGAATATAAATTTTAAATTATAAAATGTAGAACACAGAATATGTAATGTAGACTACGGAATGCAGAATATAGAA
This sequence comes from Vicugna pacos, assembly GCF_048564905.1. NCBI lineage: Eukaryota > Metazoa > Chordata > Mammalia > Artiodactyla > Camelidae > Vicugna > Vicugna pacos. The sequence continues at coordinate 5,779,032 of NW_027328737.1, forward strand.
TATAGAATGTAGAATAATGAGCACAAAATATAGCATAGAGAATATAGAAACCAGAATTTAGAACATGGAATGTAGAACAAAGAATATAGAATACAGAATACTTAATATCGAATTTAGAAAATAGAACGTAGAACACAGAATATGGAATGTAGAATACGGAATGCCTAATATTGAATACAGAATATAGAATGTAGAACACAGAATTTAGAATATGGAAAACAGAATATAGAACCAAGAATTTAGAACATGGAATGGAGAACAAAGAATTTACAATATAGAATGCAGATTACTGAATAGAGACTTTAGAATACAGAATGTAGAACACAGAATTTAGAATATAGAGTATAGAATACTGAATATAGAATTTAGAATATAGAATTTAGATCACAGAATATAGAATATAGAATACAGAATATGGAACACAAAATTTAGAACTTGGAATGCACAACACAGAATTTAGAATCTAGAATACCGAATACTGAATATACAATATGAATATAAAATGTAGAACACAGAATTTAGAATACGGAATACAGAATACTGAATATAGAATTTAGAATATACAATGAAGAACACAGAATATGAAATATTGAATACCGAATTCAGAATATAGAATACAGAATATAGAACACAAAACTTACAAAATGGAATGCACAACACAAAATTTAGAATATAGAATACCGAATAATGAATATAGAATATGAATATACAATGTTGAACACAGAATTTAGAATATAGAATAAAGAATACTGAATATAGAATTTAGAATATAGAATGTAAAACACAATATAGGATATAGAATACGGAATACTGAATATAGAATTTAGAATATAGAATGTAGAACACAGAATTTAGAATATAGAATAAAGAATACTGAATATTGAATTTAGAATGTAGAATATAGAACACAGTATTTAGAATATAGATTAGAGAATATAGAAACCAGAATTTAGCACATGGAATGCAGAAGACAGAATTTCGAATATAGAATACAGAATACTGAATATAGAACTTAGAATATAGAATGTAGAACACAGAATATAGAATATAGACTACAGAATGCAGAATATAGTTTACAGAATATAGAACGATGAACACAAATTATAGAATGTAGAATAGAGGATATAGAACCCAGAATTAAGAACATGGAATATAGAACACAGAATTTAGTATATAGAATACATAATACGGAATTTCGAATTTAGAATATAGAATGTAGAACACAGAATATGGAATGTAGAATTCGGAATGCAGAATATTGAACACAGAATATCGAATTTAGAACACAGAATTTAAAATATGGAAAAAGGAATATATAACCAAGAATTTAGAACTTGGAATGCAGAACACAGAATTTAGAATATAGAATACAGAATACTCAATATAGAATTTAGAATATAGAATGTAGAACACAGAATATAGAATATAGAGTATAGAATACTGAATAAAGAATTTAGAATATAGAATGCAGAACACAGAATATAGAATGTAGAATAGAGTATATGGAACGCAAAATTTAGAACATGGAATGCAGAACACACAATATAGAATATAGAATACAGAATACTGAATATACAATTTAGAATATACAATGTAGAACAAAGAGTATAGGATATAGAGTACGGAATGCAGAATATAGAATACAGAAATTAGAATATAGAACACAGAATATAGAATATGGAAAACAGAATACAAAACCCAGAATTGAGAACATGTAATGAAGAACATAGAATTTCGAATATAGAAAACCGAATACTGAATATAGAATTTCAAATATAGAATGTTGAACACAGAATTTAGAATAGAGAATAAAGAATACTGAATATAGAATTTAGAATATATTATGTAGAACACAGAATACAGAATATAGAATAAAGTATATAGAACCCAAAATTTAGAACATGGAAAGCGGAACAGAGAATTTAGAATATAGAATACCGAATACAAATATAGAATATGAATATACAATGTAGAAAACAGAATATAGAATAAAGAATACAGAATACTGAATATAGAATTTAGAATATACAATGTAGAACACAGAATATAGAATATAGAATACGGAATGCAGAATATAAAATACAGAAGATAGAATATAGAACACAGAATATAGAATATGGAAAACAGAATACAAAACCCAGAATTGAGAACATGGAGTTAAGAACAGAGAATTTAGAATATAGAAAACAAAATACTGAATATAGAATTTCAAATATATAATGTTGAACACAGAATTAACAATATAGAATAAAGAATACTGAATATTGAATTTAGAATATAATATGTAGAGGACAGTATATATAATATAAATTAGAGAATATAGAACCCAGAATTTAGCACATGGAATGCAGAACACAGAATTTAGAATATAGAATACAGAATACTGAATATAGAATTTAGAATATAGAATGCAGAACACACAATATAGAATATAGACTACAGAATGCAGAATGTAGTATATAGAGGATAGAATAATGAACACAAATTATAGAATATAGAATAGAGAATATAAAACCCAGAATTAAGAACATGGAATGTAGAACACAGAAATAAGAATATAGAATATAGAATACTGAATATAGAATTTAGAACATAGAATGTAGAACACAGAATATAGAGTATAGAATAGAGAATATAGAACACAATATTTAGAACATGGAATGCACAACACAGAATTTAGAATATAGAATACAGAATACTGAATATACAATTTAGAATATACAATGTAGAACAAGGAATATAGAATATAGAATACGGAATGTAGAATATAGAATACAGCATATAGAATGTAGAACACTGAATATAGAACATAGAATAGAGTATATGGAAACCGAAATTTAGAACATGGAATGCAGAATAATGAATTTAGAATATAGAATACAATATACTGAATATAGAATTTAGAATATAGTATTTAGAAAACAGAATATGGAATGTAGAATACGGAATGCAGAATATTGTATACAGAATATACAATGTGGAACACAGAATTTAGAACATGGAAACCAGAATATAGAACACGGAATTTAAAACATGGAATGAAGAACACAGAAGTTAGAATATAGAATACAGATTACTGAATATAGAATTTAGAATATACAAAGTAGAACACAGAATTTATTATATAGTATACAGAATACTGAATATAGAATTTAGAATATATTATGTAGAACACAGAATACAGAATATAGAATAAAGTATATAGAACCCAAAATTTAGAACATGGAAAGCGGAACAGAGAATTTAGAATATAGAATACCGAATACAAATATAGAATATGAATATACAATGTAGAAAACAGAATATAGAATAAAGAATACAGAATACTGAATATAGAATTTAGAATATACAATGTAGAACACAGAATATAGAATATAGAATACGGAATGCAGAATATAAAATACAGAAGATAGAATATAGAACACAGAATATAGAATATGGAAAACAGAATACAAAACCCAGAATTGAGAACATGGAGTTAAGAACAGAGAATTTAGAATATAGAAAACAAAATACTGAATATAGAATTTCAAATATATAATGTTGAACACAGAATTAACAATATAGAATAAAGAATACTGAATATTGAATTTAGAATATAGAATGTAGAGGACAGAATATAGAATATAGATTAGAGAATATAGAACCCAGAATTTAGCACATGGAATGTAGAAGACAGAATTTCGAATATAGAATACAGAATACTGAATATAGAATTTAGAATATAGAATGTAGAACACAGAATATAGAATATAGACTATGGAATGCAGAATATAGTTTATAGAATATAGAACGATGAACACAAATTATAGAATATAGAATAGAGAATATAGAACCCAGAATTAAGAACATGGAATATAAAACATAGAATTTAGTATATAGAATAAATAAGAGTGAATTTCGATTTTAGAATATAGAATGTAGAACATAGAATATGGAATGTAGTATACGGAAGGCAGAATATTGTATACAGAATATAGAATGTAGAACACAGAATATAGAATATAGATTATATAATTCTGAAGATAGAATTTAGAATATAGAATGTAGAACACAGAATATAGAGTATAGAATACAGAATATAGAACCCAAAATTTAGAACATGGAATGCAGAACAGAGGATTTTGAATATAGAATACCGAATACAAATATAGAATATGAATATACAATGTAGAACACAGTATTTAGAATATAGAATACAGAATACTGAATATACAATTTAGAATATACAATGTAGAACAAAGAGTATAGGATATAGAGTACGGAATGCAGAATATAGAATACAGAAATTAGAATATAGAACACAGAATATAGAATATGGAAAACAGAATACAAAACCCAGAATTGAGAACATGAAATGAAGAACATAGAATTTCGAATATAGAAAACCGAATACTGAATATAGAATTTCAAATATAGAATGTTGAACACAGAATTTTGAATAGAGAATAAAGAATACTGAATATTGAGTTTAGATTGTAGAATGTAGAACACAGTATTTAGAATAAAGTTTAGAGAATATAGAACCCAGAATCTAGCACATGGAATGCAGAAGACAGAATTTAGAATATGGAATACAGAATACTGAATATAGAATTTAGAATATAGAATGTAGAACACAGAATATAGAAAATAGACAACGGAATTCAGAATATAGAATATAGAGTATAGAATGATGAACACAAATAATAGAATATAGAATAGAGAATATAGAAACCAAAATAATAACATGGAATGTAGAACACACAATTTAGAATATAGAATACAGAATATTGAATTTCGAGTTTAGAATATAGAATGTAGAACATAGAATATGGAATGTAGAATATGGAATGCAGAATATTGAATACAGAAAATACAATGTAGAACACAGAATTTCGAATATGGAAAGCAGAATATAGACACGGAATTAAAACATGGAATGTAGAAAACAGAATTTACTATATAGAATACAGTATACTGAATATCGAATTTAGAATATAGAATGTAGAACACAGAATATAGAATATAGACAACGGAATGCAGAATATTTAATATAGAGTATAGAATGATGAACACAAATTATAGAATATAGAATATAGAATATAGAACCCAAAATTAAGAACATGGAATGTAGAGCACACAATTTAGAATATAGAATACAGAATATTGAATTTCGAGTTTAGAATATAGAATGTAGAACATAGAATATGGAATGTAGAATACGGAATGCAGAATATTGAATACAGAATATAGAACGTAGAACCTAGTATAGAGAATATAGATTAAAGAATATAGAAACCAGAACTTAGAACATGGAATGCAGAACACAGAATTTAAATATAGAATAAAAATTACTGAAAATAGAATTTAGAATATAGAATGCAGAACACAAAATATAGAATATAGAATATAGAATACAGTATATAGAATTTAGAATATAGAATGTAGAACACAGAATATAGAATATAAAATAAAGAATATGGAACACAAAATTTAGAACATTGAATACACAACACAGAATTTAGAATATAGAATACCGAATACTGAATATAGAATATGAATATACAATGTAGAACACGGAATTAAGAATAGAGAATACAGAATACTAAATATAGAATTTAGAATATACAATGTAGAACACAGAATATAGAATATAGAATACGGAATGCAGAATATAGAACACGAAATTTAGAACATGGAATGCACAACACATAATTTATAATATAGAATAAAGTATTCTGTATATTGAATTTAGAATATAGAATGTAGAACACAGAATATGGAATGTAGAATACGGAATGCAGAATATTGAATACAGAATATAGAATGTAGAACTCAGAATTTAGAATATAGAATAAAGAAAACTGAATATAGAATTTATAATGTAGAATGTAGAACACAGTATTTAGAATATAGATTAGGGAATATAGAACCCAGAATTTAGCACATGGAATGCAGAAGACAGAATTTCAAATATAGAATACAGAATACTGAATATAGAATTTAGATTATAGAATGTAGAACACACAATATAGAATATAGACTACAGAATGCAGAATATAGTTTATAGAATATAGAATGATAAACACAAATTATAGAATATAGAAAAGAGAATATAGAACCCAGAATTAAGAACATGGAATATAGAACACAGAATTTAGTATATAGAATACATAATACTGAATTTCGAATTTAGAATATAGAATATAGAACACAGAATATGGAATGTAGAATACGGAATGCAGAATATTGAATACAGAATATAGAATGTAGAACACAGAATTTAAAATATGGAAAATGGAATGTATAACCCAGAATTTAGAAAATGGAACGCAGAACACAGAATTTAGAATATAGAATACAGAATACTGAATATAGAATTTAGAATATAGAATATAGAACACAGAGTATAGAATATAGAATACGGAATACAGAATATAGAATATAGAATATTGAATGTAGAACACAGAATATAGAATATAGAATATGGAATATAGAATTTAGAATACAGAATATAGAATTTAGAACACAGAATATAGAATATAGAATAGAGTATATGGAACGCAAAATTTAGAACATGGAATGCAGAACACAGAATATAGAATATAGAATACAGAATACTGAATATAGAATTTAGAATATAGAATGTAGAACACAGAATATGGAATGTAGAATACGGAATGCAGAATAATGAATACAGAATATAGAATGTAGAACACAGAATTTAGAATATAGAGTATATAGTACTGAATATATAATTTAGAATATAGAATGTAGAACACAGAATATCGAGTATAGAATACAGAATATAGAACCCAAAATTTAGAATATGGAATGCAGAACAGAGGATTTAGAATATAGAATACCGAATACAAATATAGAATATTAATATACAATGTAAAACACAGAATTTGGAATATAGAGTATATAATACTGAATATATAATTTAGAATATAGAATGTAGAACACAGAATATAGAATATGGAAAACAGAACACAAAACACAGAATTGAGAACATGGAATGCAGAACACAGAATTTAGCATATAGAAAACATAAAACTGAATATAGAATTTCGAATATAGATTGTAGAACACAGAATTTACAATATAGAAGAAAGAATACTCAATATAAATTTTAGAATATAGTATGTAGAGCACAGAATATAGAATATAGAATAGAGAATATAGAACCCAGAACTTAGAACATAGAAAGCAGAACACAGAATTTAGAATATAGAAAAATGAATACTTAATATAAAGTTTACAATATAGAATTTTGAACACAGAGTATAGAATATAGAATACGGAATACTGAATATAGGATTTAGAATATAGAACGTAGAAAACAGAATATAGAATATAGAATACGGAATGTAGAATATAGAATACAGAACATAGAATGTAGAACACTGAATATAGAACATTGAATATAGTATATGGAAACCGAAATTTAGAACATGGAATGCAGAATAAAGAATGTAGAATATAGAATACAGTATACTGAATATAGAATTTAGAATATAGTATTTAGAACACAGAATTTGGAATGTAGAATACGGAATGCAGAATATTGAATACAGAATATAGAATGTAGAACACAGAATTTAGAATATAGATTATATAATACTGAATATAGAATTTAGAAAATAGAATGTAGAACACAGAATATAGAGTATAGAATACAGAATATAGAACCCAAAATTTAGAACATGGAATGTAGAACAGAGGATTTAGAATATAGAATACCGAATACAAATATAGAATATTAATATACAATGTAAAACACAAAATTTAAAATATAGAATACAGAATTCTGTATATACAATTTAGAATATACAATGTAGAACAAGGAATATAGAATATAGAATACGGAATGCAGAATATAGAATACAGAAGATAGAATATAGAACACAGAATATAGAATATGGAAAACAGAATACAAAACCGAGAATTGAGAACATGGAATGAAGAACATAGAATTTAGAATATAGAAAACCGAATACTGAATATAGAATTTCAAATATAGAATGTTGAACACAGAATTTAGAACATAGAATAAAGAATAGTGAATATTGAATTTAGAATGTAGAATGTAGAACACAGTATTTACAATATAGATTAGAGAATATAGAACCCAGAATTTAGCACATGGAATGTAGAAGACAGAATTTCGAATATAGAATACAGAATACTGAATATAGAATTTAGAATATAGAATGTAGAACACAGAATATAGAATATAGACTATGGAATGCAGAATATAGTTTATAGAATGTAGAACGATGAACACAAATTATAGAATATAGAATAGAGAATATAGAACCCAGAATTAAGAACATGGAATATAAAACACAGAATTTAGTATATAGAATACATAAGAGTGAATTTCGATTTTAGAATATAGAATGTAGAACATAGAATATGGAATGTAGAATACGGAATGCAGAATATTGGATACAGAATATAGAATGTAGAACACAGAATTTAGAATATGGAAAAAGGAATATATAACCCAGAATTTAGAACATGGAATGGAGAACACAAAATTTAGAATATAGAATACAGAATACTGAATATAGAATTTAGAATATAGAATGTAGAACACAAAATATAGAGTATAGAATACAGAATATAGAACCCAAAATTTAGAACATGGAATGCAGAACAGAGGATTTAGAATATAGAATACCGAATACAAATATAGAATATGAATATACAAAGTGGAACACAGAATTTAGAATATAGAATACAGAATATTGTTTATACAATTTAGAATATACTATGTAGAACAATGAATATAGGATATAGAGTACGGAATGCACAATATAGAATAAAGAATTTAGAATATAGAACACAGAATATAGAATATGGAAAACAGAATACCAATCCCAGAATTGAGAACATGTAATGAAGAACATAGAATGTAGAATATAGAAAACCGAATACTGAATACAGAATTTCAAATATAGAATGTTGAACACAGAATTTAGAATATAGAATAAAGAATACTGAATATTGAATTTAGAATGTAGAATGTAGAACACAGTATTTAGAATATAGATTAGGGAATATAGAACCCAGTATTTAGCACATGGAATTCAGAAGACAGAATTTAGAATATAGAATACAGAATACTGAATATAGAATTTAGAATATAGAATTTAGAACACAGAATATGGAATGTAGAATACGGAAAGCAAAATATTGTATACAGAATATACAATGTAGAACACAGAATTTAGAATATGGAAAGCAGAATATAGAACACGGAATTAAAACATGGAATGTAGAAAACAGAATTTATTATATAGTATACTGTATACTGAATATCGAATTTAGAATATAGAATGTAGAACACAGAATATGGAATGTAGAATACGGAATGCAGAATATTGAATACAGAATATAGAATGTAGAACACAGAATTTAGAATATAGAGAATATAATACTGAATATAGAATTTAGAATATAGAATGTAGAACACAGAATATAGAGTATAGAATACAGAATATAGAACCCAAAATTTAGAACATGGAATGCATAACAGAGGATTTAGAATATAGAATACCGAATACAATTATAGAATATGAATATACAATGTAGAACACAGAATTTAGAATATAGAATACAGAAAATTGAATATACAATTTAAAATATACAATGTAGTACACAGACTATAGAATATAGACTACGGAATGCAGAATATAATTTATAGAATATAGAATGATGAACACAAATTATAGAATATAGAATAGAGAATATAGAACCCAGAATTAAGAACATGGAATATAGAACACAGAATTTTGTATATAGAATACATAATACTGAATTTTGAATTTAGAATATAGAATGTAGAACACAGAATTTAAAATATGGAAAAAGGAATATATAAACCAGAATTTGGAACATGGAATGCAGAACACAGAATTTGGAATATAGAATACAGAATACTGAATATAGAATTTAGTATATAGAATATAGAACACAGAGTATAGAATATAGAATACGGAATACTGAATATAGAATATAGAATATTGAATGTAGAACACAGAATATAGAATATAGAATATGGAATGTAGAATTTAGAATACAGAATATAGAATATAGAACACAGAATATAGAATATAGAATAGAGTATATGGAATGCAAAATTTAGAACATTGAATGCAGAACACACAATATGGAATATAGAATACAGAATAATGAATATAGTATTTAGAATATAGAATTTAGAACACAGAATATGGAATGTAGAATACGGAATGCAGAATATTGTAAACAGAATATACAATGTAGAACACAGAATTTAGAATATAGAGTATATAATACTGAATATAGAATTTAGAATACACAGTGTAGAACACAGAATATAGAGTATAGAATACAGAATATAGAACCCAAAATTTAGAACATGGAATGCAGAACAGAGGATTTAGAATATAGAATACCGAATACAAATATAGAATATGAATATACAATGTAGAACACAGAATTTATAATATAGAATACAGAATACTGAATATACAATTTAGAATATACAATGTAGAACAATGAATATAGGATATAGAGTACAGAATGCAGAATATAGAATACAGAAGTTAGAATATTGAACACAGAATATAGAATATGAAAAACAGAATACAAAACCCAGAATTGAGAAAATGGAATGAAGAACATAGAGTTTAGAATATAGAAAACAGAATACTGAATATAGAATTTCAAATATAGAATGTTGAACACAGAATTTAGAATATAGAATAAAGAATACTGAATATTGAATTTAGAATGTAGAATGTAGAACACAGTATTTAGAATATAGATTAGAGAAAACAGAACCCAGAATTTAGCACATGGAATACAGAAAACATAATTTAGAATATAGAATACAGAATACTGAATATAGACAACGGAATGCAGAATATAGAATATAGAGTATAGAATGATGAACACAAATTATAGAACATAGAATAGAGAATATAGAACCCAAAATTAAGAACATGGAATGTAGAACACACAATTTACAATATAGAATACAGAATATTGAATTTCGAGCTTAGAATATACAATGTAGAACATAGAATATGGAATGTAGAATACGGAATGCAGAATAATGAACACAGAATATAGAACCTAGAACACAGTATAGAGAATATAGTTTAAAGAATATAGAAACCAGAATTTAGAACATGGAATGCAGAACACAGAATTTAGAATATAGAATACAGAATACTGAATATAGAATTTAGAATATTGAATGTAGAACCCAGAATATAGAATATAGAATATGAAATGTGGAATTTAGAATACAGAATATAGAATGTATAACACAGAATATACAATATAGAATACAGTATATGGAACCCAAAATTTAGAACATGGAATGCAGAACACACAATATAGAATATAGAATACAGAATACTGAATATAGAATTTAGAATATAGAATGTAGAACACAGAATATGGAATGTAGAATACGGAATGCAGAATATTGAATACATTATATAGAATATAGAGCACAGAATTTAAAATATGGGAGAAGGAATATATAACCCAGAATTTAGAACATGGAATGCAGAACACAGAATTTAGAATATAGAATACAGATTACTAATTATAGAATTTAGAATATAGAATGTAGAACACAGAATATAGAATATAGATTATAGAATACTGAATATAGAATTTAGATTATAGAATTTAGAACACAGAATATAGAATATAGAATACAGAATATAGAACAGAAAATTTAGAACATGGAATTGACAACACAGAACTTAGAATATAGAATACAGAATATAGAATTTCGAATTTAGAATATAGAATGTAGAACATAGAATATGGAATGTAGAATACGGAATGCAGAATATTGAATACATAATATAGAACGTAGAACACAGTAAAGAGAATATAGATTAAAGAATATAGAAACCAAAATTTAGAACATGGAATGCAGAACACAGAATTTACAATATAGAATACAGATTACTGAATATATAATTTAGAGTATAGAATGCAGTACACAGAATTTAGAATATAGAATATAGAATACTGAATATAGAATTTAGAATATAGAATATAGAACACAGAGTATAGAATATAGAATACGGAATACTGAATATAGAATATAGAATATTGAATGTAGGACACAGAATATAGAATATAGAATATGGAATGTAGAATTTAAAATACAGAATATAGAATGTAGAACACAGAATATAGAATATAGAATAGAGTATATGGAATGCAAAATTTAGAACATTGAATGCAGAACACACAATATAGAATATAGAATACAGAATACTGAATATATTATTTAGAATATAGAATTTAGAACACAGAATATGGAATGTAGAATACGGAATGCAGAATATTGTATACAGAATATACAATGTAGAACACAGAATTTAGAATATGGAAAGCAGAATATAGAACACGGAATTAAAACATGGAATGTAGAAAACAGAATTTATTATATAGAATACAGTATACTGAATATCAAATTTAGAATATAGAATGTAGAACACAGAATATGGAATTTAGAATACGGAATGCAGAATATTGAATACAGAATATAGAATGTAGAACACAGAATTTAGAATATAGGGTATATAATACTGAATATAGAATTTAGAATATAGAGTGTAGAACACAGAATATAGAGTATAGAATACAGAATATAGAACCCAAAATTTAGAACATGGAATGCAGAACAGAGGATTTAGAATATAGAATACCGAATACAAATATAGAATATGAATATACAATGTAGAACACAGAATTTATAATATAGTATACAGAATACTGAATATACAATTTAGAATATACAATGTAGAACAATGAATATAGGATATAGAGTACAGAATGCAGAATATAGAATACAGAAGTTAGAATATAGAACACAGAATATAGAATATTTAAAACAGAATACAAAACCCAGAATTGAGAACATGGAATGAAGAACATAGAATTTAGAATATAGAAAACAGAATACTGAATATAGAATTTCAAATATAGAATGTGGAACACAGAATTTAGAATACAGCATAAAGAATACTGAATATTGAATTTAGAATGTAGAATGTAGAACACAGTATTTAGAATATAGATTAGTGAATATAGAACCCAGAATTTAGCACATGGAATGCAGAAGACAGAATTTAGAATATAGAATACAGAATACTGAATATAGAATTTAGAATATAGAATTTAGAACACAGAATATGGAATGTAGAATACGGAATGCAGAATATTGTATACAGAATATACATTGTAGAACACAGAATTTAGAATATGGAAAGCAGAATATAGAACACGGAATTAAAACATGGAATGTAGAAAACAGAATTTATTATATAGAATACAGTATACTGAATATCGAATTTAGAATACAGAATGTAGAACACAGAATATGGAATGTAGAATATGGAATGCAGAATATTGAATACAGAATATAGAATGTAGAACACAGAATTTAAAATATGGAAAAAGGAATATATAAAAAAGAATTTAGAACATGGAATGCAGAACACAGAATTTTGAATATAGAATACAGATTACTGAATATAGAATATAGAATATAAAATATAGAACACAGAGTATAGAATATAGAATACGGAATACTGAATATAGAATTTAGAATATAGAATGTAGAACCCAGAATATAGAATATAGAATACGGAATGCAGAATATAGTTTATAGAATATAGAATGATGAACACAAACTATAGAATATAGAATAGAGAATATAGAACTCAGAATTAAGAACATGGAATATAGAACACAGAATTTAGTATATAGAATACATAATACTGAATTTCGAATTTAGAATGTAGAATGTAGAACACAGAATATGGAATGTAGAATATGGAATGCAGAATATTGAATACAGAATATAGAATGCAGAACACAGAATTTAAAATATGGAAAAAGGAATATATAACACAGAATTTAGAACATGGAATGAGGAACACAGAATTTAGAATATAGAATACAGATTACTGAATATAGAATTTGAATATAGAATGTAGAACACAGAATATAGAATATTGAATAGAGTATATGGAATGCAAAATTTAGAACATGGAATGCAGAACACAGAATATAGAATATAGAATACAGAATACTGAATATAGAATTAAGAATATAGAATTTAGAACACAGAATATGGAAAATAAAATACAGAATGCTGAATATTGTATACAGAATATACAATGAAGAACACAGAATTTAGAATATGGAAAGCAGAATATATAACACTTAATTAAAACATGGAATGTAGAAAACAGAATTTATTATATAGAATAGAGTATACTGAATATCGAATTTAGAATATAGAATGTAGAACACAGAATATGGAATGTAGAATACGGAATGCAGAATATTGAATACAGAATATACAATGTAAAACACAGAATTTAGAATATAGTCTATATAATACTGAATGTAGAATTTAGAATATAGAATGTAGAACACAGGATATAGAGTATAGAATACAGAATATAGAACCCAAAATTTAGAACATGGAATGCAGAACAGAGGATTTAGAATATAGAATACCGAATACAAATATAGAATATGAATATACAATGTAGAACTCTGAATTTATAATATAGAATACAGAAAACTGAATATACAATTTAGAATATACAATGTAGAACAATGAATATAGGATATAGAGTACAGAATGCAGAATATAGAATACAGAATTTAGAATATTGAACACAGAATATAGAATATGGAAAACAGAATACAAAACCCAGAATTGAGAAAATGGAATGAAGAACATACAGTTTAGAATATAGAAAACAGAATACTGAATATAGAATTTCAAATATAGAATGTTGAACACAGAATTTAGTATATAGAATAAAGAATACTGAATATTGAATTTAGAATGTAGAATGTAGAACACAGTATTTAGAATATAGATTAGAGAATATAGAACCCAGAATTTAGCACATGGAATACAGAAAACATAATTTAGAATATAGAATACAGAATAATGAATATAGACAACGGAATGCAGAATATAGTATATAGAGTATAGAATGATGAACACAAATTATAGAACATAGAATAGAGAATATAGAAACCAAAATTAAGAACATGGAGTGTAGAACACACAATTTACAATTTAGAATACAGAATATTGAATTTCGAGCTTAGAATATACAATGTAGAACATAGAATATGGAATGTAGAATACGGATTGCAGAATATTGAACACAGAATATAGAACGTAGAACACAGTATAGAGAATATAGTTTAAAGAATATAGAAACCAGAATTTAGAACATGGAATGCAGAACACAGAATTTAGAATATAGAATACAGAATACTGAATATAGAATTTAGAATATTGAATGTAGAACCCAGAATATAGAATATAGAATATGAAATGTCGAATTTAGAATACAGAATATAGAATGTATAACACAGAATATACAATATAGAATACAGTATTTGGAACCCAAAATTTAGAACATGGAATGCAGAACACACAATATAGAATATAGAATACAGAATACTGAATATAGAATTTAGAATATAGAATGTAGAACACAGAATATGGAATGTAGAATACGGAATGCAGAATATTGAATACATTATATAGAATGTAGAGCACAGAATTTAAAATATGGGAAAAGGAATATATAACCCAGAATTTAGTACATGGAATGCAGAACACAGAATTTAGAATATAGAATACAGATTACTAATTATAGAATTTAGAATATAGAATGTAGAACACAGAATATAGAATATAGATTATAGAATACTGAATATAGAATTTAGATTATAGAATTTAGAACACAGAATATAGAATATAGAATACAGAATATAGAACAGAAAATTTAGAACATGGAATTGACAACACAGAACTTAGAATATAGAATACAGAATATAGAATTTCGAATTTAGAATATAGAATGTAGAACATAGAATATGGAATGTAGAATACGCAATGCATAATATTGAATACAGAATATAGAACGTAGAACACAGTAAAGAGAATATAGATTAACGAATATAGAAACCAGAATTTAGAACATGGAATGCAGAACACAGAATTTACAATATAGAATACAGATTACTGAATATATAATTTAGAGTATAGAATGCAGTACACAGAATTTAGAATATAGAATATAGAATACTGAATATAGAATTTAGAATATAGAATATAGAACACAGAGTATAGAATATAGAATACGGAATACTGAATATAGAATATAGAATATTGAATGTAGAACACAGAATATAGAATATAGAATATGGAATGTAGAATTTAAAATACAGAATATACAATGTAGAACACAGAATATAGAATATAGAATAGAGTATATGGAATGCAAAATTTAGAACATTGAATGCAGAACACACAATATAGAATATAGAATACAGAATACTGAATATATTATTTACAATATAGAATTTAGAACACAGAATATGGAATGTAGAATACGGAATGCAGAATATTGTATACAGAATATACAATGTAGAACACAGAATTTAGAATATGGAAAGCAGAATATAGAACACGGAATTAAAACATGGAATGTAGAAAACAGAATTTATTATATAGAACACAGTATACTGAATATCAAATTTAGAATATAGAATGTAGAACACAGTATATGGAATTTAGAATACGGAATGCAGAATATTGAATACAGAATATAGAATGTAGAACACAGAATTTAGAATATAGGGTATATAATACTGAATATAGAATTTAGAATATAGAGTGTAGAACACAGAATATAGAGTATAGAATACAGAATATAGAACCCAAAATTTAGAACATGGAAGGCAGAACAGAGGATTTAGAATATAGAAAACCGAATACAAATATAGAATATGAATATACAATGTAGAACACAGAATTTATAATATAGAATACAGAATACTGAATATACAATTTAGAATATACAATGTAGAACAAGGAATATATCATATAGCGTACAGAATGCAGAATATAGAATACAGAATTTAGAATATAGAAAACAGAATATAGAATATGGAAAACAGTATACAAAATCCAGAATTGAGAACATGGAATGAATAACATAGAATTTAGAATATAGAAAACAGAATACTGAATATAGAATTTCAAATATAGAATGTGGAACACAGAATTTAGAATATAGAATAAAGAATACTGAATATTGAATTTAGAATGTAGAATGTAGAACACAGTATTTAGAATATATATTAGAGAATATA
The DNA here is from genome assembly GCF_048564905.1 of Vicugna pacos. NCBI lineage: Eukaryota > Metazoa > Chordata > Mammalia > Artiodactyla > Camelidae > Vicugna > Vicugna pacos. The sequence continues at coordinate 5,796,240 of NW_027328737.1, forward strand.
GAACCCAGAATTTAGCACATGGAATACAGAAAACAGAATTAAATATATAGAATACAGAATACTGAATATAGAATTTGGAATATAGAATGTAGAACACAGAATACAGAATATAGACAACGGAATGCAGAATATAGTATATAGAGTATAGAATGATGAACACAAATTATAGAACATAGAATAGAGAATATAGAACCCAAAATTAAGAACATGGAATGTAGAACACACAATTTACAATATAGAATACAGAATATTGAAGTTCGAGCTTAGAATATACAATGTAGAACATAGAATATGGAATGTAGAATACCGAATGCAGAATATTGAATACAGAATATAGAACGTAGAACACAGTATAGAGAATATAGTTTAAAGAATATAGAAACCAGAATTTAGAACATGGAATGCAGAACACAGAATTTACAATATAGAATAAAGATTACTGAATATAGAATTTAGAATATAGAATGCAGAACACAGTATATCGAATATAGATTAGAGGATATAGAACCCAGAATTTAGAACTTGGAATGCAGAAAACAGAATTTAGAATATAGAATACAGAATACTGAATATAGAATTTAGAATATGGAATATAGAACACAGAGTATAGAATATAGAATACGGAATACTGAATATAGAATATAGAATATTGAATGTAGAACCCAGAATATAGAATATAGAATATGAAATGTAGAATTTAGAATACAGAATATAGAATATATAACACAGAATATACAATATAGAATAGAGAATATGGAACCCAAAATTTAGAACATGGAATTCAGAACACACAATATAGTATATAGAATACAGAATACTGAATATAGAATTTAGAATATAGAATGTAGAACACAGAATATGGAATGTAGGATACGGAATGCAGAATAATGAATACATTATATAGAATATAGAGCACAGAATTTAAAATATGGGAAAAGGAATATATAACCCAGAATTTAGAACATGGAATGCAGAACACAGAATTTAGAATATAGAATACAGATTACTAATTATAGAATTTAGAATATAGAATGTAGAACACAGAATATAGAATATAGATTATAGAATACTGAATATAGAATTTAGATTATAGAATTTAGAACACAGAATATAGAATATAGAATACAGAATATAGAACAGAAAATTTAGAACATGGAATTGACAACACAGAACTTAGAATATAGAATACAGAATATTGAATTTCGAATTTAGAATATAGAATGTAGAACATAGAATATGGAATGTAGAATACGGAATGCAGAATATTGAATACATAATATAGAACGTAGAACACAGTAAAGAGAATATAGATTAAAGAATATAGAAACCAGAATTTAGAACATGGAATGCAGAACACAGAATTTACAATATAGAATACAGATTACTGAATATATAATTTAGAGTATAGAATGCAGTACACAGAATTTAGAATATAGAATATAGAATACAGAATATAGAATTTAGAATATAGAATGTAGAAAACAGAATATAGAATATAGAATACAGAATGTAGAACACAAAATATAGAACACGGAATACACAGCACAGAATTTAGAATATAGAATACCGAATATTGAATATAGAATATGAATATATAATTTAGAACACAGAATTAAGAATAGAGAATACAGAACACTTAATATAGAATTTAGAATATACAATGTAGAACACAGTATATAGAATATAGTATACGGAATGCAGAATATAGAACACAGAATATAGAACACGAAATTTAGAACATGGAATGCACAACACAGAATTTATAATATAGAATAAAGTATACTGTATATTGAATTTAGAATATAGAATGTAAAACACAGTATATAGAATACAGATTAGAGAATATAGAACACAGAATTTAGAACTTGGAATGCAGAACACAGAATTTAGAATATAGAATACAGAATACTGAATATAGAATTTAGAATATAGAATATAGAAAACAGAGTATAGAATATAGAATACGGAATACTGAATATAGAATATAGAATATAGAACGTAGAACACAAAATATAGAATATAGAATAAGGAATGCAGAATTTAGAATACAGAATATAGAATGTAGAACACAGAATATAGACTATAGAATAGAGTATATGGAACGCAAAATTTAGAACATGGAATGCAGAACACACATTATAGAATATAGAATACAGAATACTGAATATAAAATTTGGAATATAGAATTTAGAACACAGAATATGGAATGTAGAATACGGAATGCAGAATATTTTATACAGAATATACATTGTAGAACACAGAATTTAGAATATGGAAAGCAGAATATAGAACACGGAATTAAAACATGGAATGTAGAAAACAGAATTTATTATATTTAATAAAGTATACTGAATATCGAATTTAGAATATAGAATGTAGAACACAGAATATGGAATGTAGAATACGGAATGCAGAATATTGAATACAGAATATAGAATGTAGAACACAGAATTTAGAATATAGACTATATAATACTGAATATAGAATTTAGAATATAGAATGTAGAACACAGAATATAGAGTATAGAATACAGAATATAGAACCCAAAATTTAGAACATGGAATGCAGAACAGAGGATTTAGAATATAGAATACCGAATACAAATATAGAATATGAATATAAAATGTAGAACACAGAATTTAGAATATAGAATACAGAAAAATGAATATACAATTTAAAATATACAATGTAGAACAATGAATATAGGATATAGAGTACGGAATGCAGAATATAGATTAAAGAATTTAGAATATAGAACACAGAATATAGAATATGGAAAACAGAATACAAAACCCAGAATTGAGAACATGGAATGAAGAACATAGAATTTAGAATATAGAAAACAGAATACTGAATATAGAATTTCAAATATAGAATGTGGAACACAGAATTTAGAATACAGAATAAAGAATACTGAATATTGAATTTACAATGTAGAATGTAGAACACAGTATTTAGAATATAGATTAGTGAATATAGAACCCAGAATTTAGCACATGTAATGCAGAAGACAGAATTTAGAATATAGAATACAGAATACTGAATATAGAATTTAGAATACAGAATTTAGAACACAGAATATGGAATGTAGAATACGAAATGCAGAATATTGTATACAGAATATACATTGTAGAACACAGAATTTAGAATATGGAAAGCAGAATATAGAACACGGAATTAAAACATGGAATGTATAAAACAGAATTTATTATATAGAATACAGTATAGTGAATATCGAATTTAGAATATAGAATGTAGAACACAGAATATGGAATGTAGAATATGGAATGCAGAATATTGAATACAGAATATAGAATGTAGAACACAGAATTTAAAATATGGAAAAAGGAATATATAAAAAAGAATTTAGAACATGGAATGCAGAACACAGAATTTAGAATATAGAATACAGATTACTGAATATAGAAATTAGAATATAAAATATAGAACACAGAGTATAGAATATAGAATACGGAATACTGAATATAGAATTTAGAATATAGAATGTAGAACCCAGAATATAGAATATAGACTACGGAATGCAGAATATAGTTTATAGAATATAGAAGGATGAACACAAATTATAGAATATTGAATAGAGAATATAGAACACAGAATTAAGAACATGAAATATAGAACACAGAATTTAGTATATAGAATACATAATACTGAATTTCGAATTTAGAATGTAGAATGTAGAACACAGAATATGGAATGTAGAATATGGAATGCAGAATATTGAATACAGAATATAGAATGTAGAACACAGAATTTAAAATATGGAAAAAGGAATATATAACCCAGAATTTAGAACATGGAATGAGGAACACAGAATTTAGAATATAGAAAACAGATTACTGAATATAGAATTTAGAATATAGAATGTAGAACACAGAATATAGAATATAGAGTGTAGAATACTGAATATTGAATTTAGAATATAGAATGAAGAACACATTATTTAGAATATAGATTAGAGAATATAGAACCCAGAATTTAGCACATGGAATTCAGAAGACAGAATTTAGAATATAGAATACAGAATAGTGAATATAGAATTTAGAATATAGAATTTAGAACACAGAATATGGAATGTAGAATACGGAATGCAAAATATTGTGTACAGAATATACAATGTAGAACACAGGATTTAGAATATGGAAAGCAGAATATAGAACACGGAATTTAAACACGGAATGTAGAAAACAGAATTTATTATATAGAATACAGTATACTGAATATCGAATTTAGAATATAAAATGTAGAACACAGTATATGGAATGTAGAATACGGAATGCAGAATATTAAATACAGAATATAGAATGTAGAACACAGAATTTAGAATATAGAGTATATAATACTGAATATAGAATTTAGAATATAGAATGTAGAACACAGAATATAGAGAATAGAATACGGAATATAGAACCCAAAATTTAGAACATGGAATGCAGAACAGAGGATTTAGTATATAGAATACCGGGTACAAATATAAAATATGAATATACAATGTAGAACACAGAATTTAGAATATAGAATACAGATAACTGAATATACAATTTAGAATATACTTTGTAGAACAATGAATATAGTATATAGAGTACGGAATGCAGAATATAGTATGAAGAAATTAGAATATAGAACACAGAATATAGAATATGGAAAACAGAATACAAATCCCAGAATTGAGAACATGGTATGAAGAACATAGAATTTAGAATATAGAAAACCGAATACTGAATGTAGAATTTCAAATATAGAATGTTGAACTCAGAATTTAGAATATAGAATAAAGAATACTGAATATTGAATTTAGAATGTAGAATGTAGAACACAGTATTTAGAATATAAATTCGAGAATATAGAACCCAGAATTTAGCACATGGAATGCAGAAGACAGAATTTCGAATATAGAATACAGAATACTGAATATTGAATTTAGAATATAGAATGTAGAATGCAGAATATAGAATATAGACTATGGAATGCAGAATATAGTTTATACAATATAGAATGATGAACACAAATTATAGAATATAGAATAGAGAATATAGAACCCAGAATTAAGAACAAGGAATATAGAACACAGAATTTAGTATATAGAATACATAATACTGAATTTCAAATTTAGAATATAGAATGTAGAACACAGAATATGGAATGTAGAATAACTAATGCAGAATATTGAATACAGAATATAGAATAAAGAACACAGAATTTAAAATATGGAAAAAGGAATATATATCCCAGAATTTAGAAAATGGAATGCAGAACACAAAATTTAGAACATAGAATACAGAATACTGAATATAGAATTTAGAATATAGAATATAGAACACAGAGTATAGAATATAGAATACGGAATCCTGAATATATAATTTAGAATATAGAATGTAAAACACAGAATATAGAATATAGAATAGAGTATATTGAACTCAAAATTTAGAACATGGAATGCAGAACACACAATATAGGATATAGAATACAGAATAATGAATATAGAATTTAGAATATAGAATTTAGAACACAGAATATGGAATGTTGAATACGGAATGCTGAATATTGTATACAGAATATACAATGTAGACCACAGAATTTAGTATATGGAAAGCAGAATATAGAACACTTAATTAAAACATGGAATGTAGAAAACAGATTTTATTATATAGAATACAGTATACTGAATATCGAATTTAGAATATAGAATGTAGAACACAGAATATGGAATGTAGAATACGCAATGCATAATATTGAATACAGAATATAGAACGTAGAACACAGTAAAGAGAATAAAGATTAAAGAATATAGAAACCAGAATTTAGAACATGGAATGCAGAACACAGAATTTACAATATAGAATAAAGATTACTGAATATAGAATTTAGAGTATAGAATGCAGAACACAGAATTTAGAATATAAAATATAGAATACAGAATATAGAATTTAGAATATAGAATGTAGAAAACAGAATATAGAATATTGAATACAGAATATAGAACACAATATTTAGAACACGAAATACACAACACAGAATTTAGAATATAGAATACCGAATACTGAATATAGAATATGAATATATAATGTAGAACACAGAATTAAGAATAGAGAATACAGAATACTTAATATAGAATTAGAATATACAATGCAGAACACAGAATATAGAATATATTATACGGAATGCAGAATATAGAACACAGAATATAGAACACGAAATTTAGAACATGGAATGCAGAACACAGAATTTATAATATAGAATAAAGTATACTGTATATTGAATTTAGAATATAGAATATAGAACACAGTATATAGAATACAGATTAGAGAATATAGAACCGATAATTTAGAACTTGGAATGCAGAACACAGAATTTAGAATATAGAATACAGAATACTGAATATAGAAATTAGAATATAGAATATACAAATCAGAGTATAGAATATAGAATACGGAATACTGAATATAGAATATAGAATATAGAAAGTAGAATACAAAATATAGAATATAGAATAAGGAATGCAGAATTTAGAATACAGAATGTAGAATGTAGAACACAGAATATAGACTATAGAATAGAGTATATGGAACCCAAAATTTAGAACATGGAATGAGGAACACACAATATAGAATATAGAATACAGAATACTGAATATAAAATTTAGAATATAGAATTTAGAACACAGAATATGGAATGTAGAATACGGAATGCAGAATATTGTATACAGAATATAGAATGTAGAACACAGAATATGGAATGTAGAATACGGAATGCAGAATATTGAATACAGAATATAGAATGTAGAACACAGAATTTAGAATATAGTGTATATAATACTGAATATAGAATTTAGAATATAGAATGTAGAACACAGAATATGGAATGTAGAATACGGAATGCAGAATATTGAATACAGAATATAGAATGTAAAACACAGAATTTAGAATATACAGTATATAATACTGAATATAGAATTTAGAATATAGAATGTAGAACACAGAATATGGAATGTAGAATATGGAATGCAGAATATTGAATACAGAATATAGAATGAAGAACACAGAATTTAAAATATGGAAAAAGTATTATATAACCCAGAATAAAGAACATGGAATGCATAAAACAGAATTTAGAATATAGAATACAGATTACTGAATATTGAATTTAGAATATAGAATATAGAACACAGAATAGAGAATATAGAGTATAGAATACTGAATATAGAATTTAGAATATAGAATGTAGAACACAGAATATAGAATAAAGAATAGAGTATATGGAACGCAAAATTTAGAACATGGAATGCAGAACCCACAATATAGAATATAGAATAAAGAATACTGTATATAGAATTAAGAATATAGAATTTAGAACACCGAATATGGAAAATAGAATACAGAATGCTGAATATTGTATACAGAATATGCAATGTAGAACACAGAATTTAGAATATGGAAAGCAGAGTATAGAACACTTAATTAAAACATGGAATGTAGAAAACAGAATTTATTATATAGAATACAGTATACTGAATATCGAATTTAGAATATAGAATGTAGAACACAGAATATGGTATGTAGATTAGAGAATATAGAACCCAGAATTTAGAACTTGGAATGCAGAACACAGAATTTAGAATATAGAATACAGAATACTGAATATAGAATTTAGAATATAGAATATAGAACACAGAGTATAGAATATAGAATACGGAATACTGAATATAGAATTTAGAATATAGAATATAGAACACAGAGTATAGAATATAGAATACGGAATACTGAGTATAGAATATAGAATATAGAATGCAGAAAACAAAATATAGAATATAGAATAAGGAATGCAGAATTTAGAATACAGAATATAGAATGTAGAACACAGAATATAGAATATAGAATAGAGTATATGGAACGCAAAATTTAGACATTGGAATGCAGAACACACAATATAGAATATAGAATACAGAATACCGAATATAGAATTTAGAATATAGAATTTAGAACACAGAATATGGAATGTAGAATACGGAATGCAGAATATTGTATTCAGAATATACAATGTAGAACACATAATTTAGAATATGGAAAGCAGAATATAGAACACGGAATAAAATCATGGAATGTAGAAAACAGAATTTATTATATAGAATAAAGTATACTGAATATCAAATTTAGAATATAGAATGTAGAACACAGAACATGGAATGTAGAATACGGAATGCAGAATATTGAATACAGAATATAGAATATAGAACACAGAATTTAAAATATGGAAAAAGGAATATATAACCCAGAATTTAGAACATGGAATGCAGAACACAGAATTTAGAATATAGAATACAGAATACTGAATATAGAATTTAGAATATAAAATATAGAACACAGAGTATACAATATAGAATACGGAATACTGAATATATAATTTAGAATATAGAATGTAGAACACAGAATATAGAATATAGAATAGAGTATATTGAACGCAAAATTTAGAACATGGAATGCACAACACAGAATTTATAATATAGAATAAAGTATACTGTATATTGAATTTAGAATATAGAATGTAGAACACAGAATATGGAATGTAGAATGCGGAATGCAGAATATTGAATACAGAATATAGAATGTAGAACACAGAATTTAGAATATAGTGTATATAACACTGAATTTAGAATTTAGAATATAGAATGTAGAACACAGGATATAGAGTATAGAATACAGAATATACAACCCAAAATTTAGAACATGGAATGCAGAACAGAGGATTGTGAGTATAGAATACCGAATACAAATATAGAATATGAATATACAATGTAGAACACAGAATTTAGAATATAGAATACAGAATACTGAATATACAGTTTAGAATATACAATGTAGAACAATGAATAGAGAATATAGAGTACGGAATGCAGAATATAGAATACAGAATTTAGAATATAGAACACAGAATATAGAATATGGAAAACAGAATACAAAACCCAGAACTGAGAACATGGAATGAAGAACATAGAAATTAGAATATAGAAAACCGAATACTGAATATAGAATTTCAAATATAGAATGTTGAACACAGAATTTAGCATATAGAATAAAGAATACTGAATATTGAAATTAGAATGTAGAATGTAGAACACAGTATTTAGAATATAGATTAGAGAATATAGAACCCAGAATTTAGCACATGGAATGCAGAAGACAGAATTTAGAATATAGAATACAGAATACTGAATATAGAATTTAGAATATAGAATTTAGAACACAGAATATGGAATGTAGAATACGGAATGCAGAATATTGAATACAGAATATAGAATGTAGAACACAGAATTTAGAATAAAGAGTATATAATACTGGATATAGAATTTAGAATATATAATGTAGAACACAGAATATAGTGTATAGAATACAGAATATAGAACCCAAAATTTAGAACATGGAATGCAGAACAGAGGATTTTGAATATAGAATATCTAAAACAAATATAGAATATGAATATACAATGTAGAACACAGAAATTAGAATATAGAATACAGAATACTGAATATACAATTTATAATATACAATGTAGAACAATGAATATAGGATATAGAGTACGGAATGCAGAATATAGAATAAAGAAATGAGAATATAGAACACAGAATATAGAATATGGAAAACAGAATACAAATCCGAGAATTGAGAACATGGAATGAAGAAAATAGAATTTAGAATATAGAAAAACTAATACTGAATATAGAATTTCAAATATAGAATGTTGAACACAGAATTTAGAATGTAGAATAAAGAATACTGAATATTAAATTTAGAATGTAGAATGTAGAACACAGTATTTAGTATATATATTAGAGAATATAGAACCCAGAATTTAGCACATGGAATGCAGAAGACAGAATTTCGAATATAGAATACAGAATTCAGAATATAGAATTTAGAATATAGAATGTAGAACGCAGAATATAGAATATAGACTACGGAATGCAGAATATAGTTTATAGAATATAGAATGATGAACACAAATTATAGAATATAGAATAGAGAATATAGAACCCAGAATTAAGAACATGGAATATAGAACACAGAATTAATATATAGAATACATAATACACAATTTCGAATTTAGAATATAGAATGTAGTACACAGAATATGGAATGTAGTATAAGGAATGCAGAATATTGAATACAGAATATAGAATGTAGAACACAGAATTTAAAATATGGAAAAAGGAATATATAACCAAGAATTTAGAACATGGAATGCAGAACACAGAATTTAGAATATAGAATACAGAATACTGAATATAGAATTTAGAATATAGAATATAGAACACAGAGTATAGAATATAGAATACGGAATACTGAATATAGAATATAGAATATAGAATGTAGAACACAGAATATAGAATATAAAATATGGAATGTAGAATTTAGAATACAGAATATAGAATATAGAACACAGAATATAGAATATTGAGTAGAGTATATGGAAAGCAAAATTTAGAACATGGAATGCAGTACACACAATAATGAATATAGAATACAGAATACCGAATATAGAATTTAGAATATATAATTTAGAACACAGAATATGGAATGTAGAATACAGAATGCAGAATATTGTATTCAGAATATACAATGTAGAACACAGAATTTAGAATATGGAAAGCAGAATATAGAACACGGAATTAAAATATGGAATGTAGAAAACAGAATTAATTATATAGAATACAGTATACTGAATATCAAATTTAGAATATAGAATGTAGAACACAGAATATGGAATGTAGAATACGGAATGCAGAATATTGAATACAGAATATAGAATTTAGAACACGGAATTGAGAATATAGAGTGTATAATACTGAATATAGAATTTAGAATATAGAGTGTAGAACACAGAATATAGAGTATAGAATACAGAATATAGAACCCAAAATTTAGAACATGGAATGCAGAACAGAGGATTTAGAATATAGAATACCGAATACAAATATAGAATATGAATATACAATGTAGAACACAGAATTTAGAATATAGAATACAGAATACTGAATATACAATTTAGAATATACAATGTTGAACAATGAATATAGAATATAGGGTACGGAATGCAGAATATAGAATACAGAAGTTAGAATATAGAACACAGAATATAGAATATGGAAAATAGAATACAAAACCCAGAATTGAGAACATGGAATAAAGAACATAGAATTTAAAATATACAAAACCGAATACTGAATATAGAATTTCAAATATAGAATGTTGAACACAGAATTTAGCATATAGAATAAAGAATACTGAATATTGAATTTAGAATGTAGAATGTAGAACATAGTATTTAGAATATAGATTAGAGAATATAGAACCCAGAATTTAGCACATGGAATGAGAAGACAGAATTTCGAATATAGAATACAGAATACTGAATATACAATTTAGAATACAGAATTTAGAACACAGAATATGGAATGTAGACTACGGAATGCAGAATATAGTTTTTAGAATATAGAATAATGAACACAAATTATAGAATATAGAATAGAGGATATAGAAACCAGAATTAACAACATGGAATATAGAACACAGAATTTAGTATATAGAATACATAATACTGAATTTCGAATTTAGAATATAGTATGTAGAACACAGAATATGGAATGTAGAATATGGAATGCAGAATATTGAATACAGAATATAGAATGTAGAACACAGAATTTAAAATATGGAAAAAGGAATATATAACCCAGAATTTAGAACATGGAATGCAGAACACAGAATTAAGAATATAGAAAACCGAATACTGAATATAGAATTTAGAAAATAGAATGTAGAACACAGAATATAGAATATAGAGAATAGAATACTGAATATAGAATTTAGAATATAGAATGTAGAACACAGAATATAGAATATAGACAACGGAATGCAGAATATAGAATATAGAGTATAGAATGATGAACACAAATTATAAAATATAGAATAGAGAATATAGAACCCAAAATTAAGAACATGGAATGTAGAACACACAATTTAGAATATAGAATACAGAATATTGAATTTCGAATTTAGAATATAGAATGTAGAACATAGAATATGGAATGTAGAATACGGAATGCAGAATATTGAATACAGAATATAGAACGTAGAACACAGTATAGAGAATATAGTTTAAAGAATATAGAAATCCGAATTTAGAACATGGAATGCAGAACACAGAATTTACAATATAGAATATAGATTACTGAATATAGAATTTAGAATATAGAATGCAGAACACAGAATATAGAATATAGATTAGAGAATATAGAACCCAGAATTTAGAACTTGGAATGCAGAACACAGAATTTAGAATATAGAATACAGAATACTGAATATATAATTTAGAATATAGAATATAGAACACAGAGTATAGAATATAGAATACGGAATACTGAATATAGAATATAGAATATTTAATGTAGAACCCAGAATATAGAATATAGAATATGAAATGTAGAATTTAGAATACAGAATATAGAATGTAGAACACAGAATATACAATATAGAATAGAGTATATGGAACCCAAAGTTTAGAACATGGAATGCAGAACACAAAATATAGAATATAGAATACAGAATACTGAATATAGAATTTAGAATATAGAATTTAGAACACAGAAAATGGAATGTAGAATAAGGAATGCAGAATATTGTATACAGAATATACAATGTAGAACACAGAATTTAGAATATGGAAAGCAGAATATAGAACACTTAATTAAAACATGGAATGTAGAAAACAGAATTTATTATATAGAATACAGTATACTGAATATCGAATTTAGAATATAGAATGTAGAACACAGAATATGGAATGTAGAATACGGAATGCAGAATATTGAATACAGAATATAGAACGTAGAACACAGTAAAGAGAATATAGATTAAAGAATATAGAAACCAGAATTTAGAACATGGAATGCAGAACACAGAATTTACAATATAGAATACAGATTACTGAATATAGAATTTAGAGTATAGAATGCAGAACACAGAATTTAGAATATAGAATACAGAATATAGAATTTAGAATATAGAATGTAGAAAACAGAATATAGAATATAGAATACAGAATATAGAACACAAAATTTAGAACACGGAATACACAACACAGAATTTAGAATATTGAATACCGAATACTGAATATAGAATATGAATATATAATGTAGAACACAGAATTAAGAATAGAGAATACAGAATACTTAATATAGAATTTAGAATATACAATGTAGAACACAGAATATAGAATATAGTATACAGAATTCAGAATATAGAACACAGAATATAAAACACGAAATTTAGAACATGGAATGCACGACACAGAATTTATAATATAGAATAAAGTATACTGTATATTGAATTTAGAATATAGAATATAGAACACAGTATATAGAATACAGATTAGAGAATATTTAACCCAGAATTTAGAAATTGGAATGCAGAACACAGAATTTATAATATAGAATACAGAATACTTAATATAGAATATACAATATAGAATATAGAAAACAGAGTATAGAATATAGAATACGGAATACTGAATATAGAATATAGAATATAGAACGTAGAATACAAAATATAGAATATAGAATAAGGAATGCAGAATTTAGAATACAGAATATAGAATGTAGAACACAGAATATAGACTATAGAATAGAGTATATGGAACGCAAAATTTAGAACATGGAATGCAGAACACACAATATAGAATATTGAATACAGAATACTGAATATAAAATTTAGAATATAGAATTTAGAACACAGAATATGGGATGTAGAATACGGAATGCAGAATATTGTATACAGAATATACAATGTAGAACACAGAATTTAGAATATGGAAAGCAGAATATAGAACACGGAATTAAAACATGGAATGTAGAAAACAGAATTTATTATATAGAATACAGTATACTGAATATCGAATTTAGAATATAGAATGTAGAACACAGAATATGGACTGTAGAATACGGAATGCAGAATATTGAATACAGAATATAGAATGTAGAACACAGAATTTAGAATATAGAGTATATAATACTGAATATATTATTTAGAATATAGAATGTAAAACACAGAATATAGAGTATAGAATACAGAATATGGATCCCAAAATTTAGAACATGGAATGCAGAACAGAGGATTTAGAATATAGAATACCGAATACAAATATAGAATATGACTATACAATGTAGAACACAGAATTTAGAATATAGAATACAGAATACTGAATATACAATTTAGAATATACTATGTAGAACAATGAATATAGGATATAGAGTACGGAATGCAGAATATAGAATAAAGAAGTTAGAATATAGAACACAGAATATAGAATATGGAAAACAGAATACAAAACCCAGAATTGAGAACATGGAATGAAGAACATAGAATTTAGAATATACAAAACCGAATACTGAATATAGAATTTCAAATATAGAATGTTGAACACAGAATTTAGAATATAGAATAAAGAATACTGAATATTGAATTTAGAATGTAGAATGTAGAACACAGTATTTAGAATATAGATTAGAGAATATAGAACCCAGAATTTAGCACATGGAATGCAGAAGACAGAATTTAGAATATAGAATACAGAATACTGAATATAGAATTTAGAATATAGAATTTAGAACACAGAATATGGAATGTAGAATACGGAATGCAAAATATTGTATACAGAATATACAATGTAGAACACAGAATTTAGAATATGGAAAGCAGAATATAGAACACGGAATTAAAACATGGAATGTGGAAAACAGAATTTATTATATAGAATACAGTATACTGAATATCGAATTTAGAATATAGAATGTAGAACACAGAATATGGAATATAGAATACGGAATGCAGAATATTGAATACAGAATATAGAATGTAGAACACAGAATTTAGAATATAAATTATATAATACTGAATATAGAATTTAGAATATAGAATGTAGACACAGAATATAGAGTATAGAATACAGAATATAGAAACCAAATTTAGAACATGGAATGCAGAACAGAGGATTTAGAATATAGAATACCGAATACAAATATAGAATAAGAATATACAATGTAGAACACAGAATTTAGAATATAGAATACAGAAAACTGAATATACAATTTAGAATATACAATGTACAACAATGAATATAGGATATAGAGTACGGAATGCAGAATATAGAATAAAGAATTTAGAATATAGAACACAGAACATAGAATATGGAAAACAGAATTCAAAACCCAGAATTGAGAACATGGAATGCAGAACACAGAATTTAGAATATAGAATACAGATTACTGAATATAGAATTTCAAATATAGAATGTTGAACACAGAATTTAGCATATAGAATAAAGAATACTGAATATTGAATTTAGAATGTAGAATGTAGAACACAGTATTTAGAATATAGATTAGAGAATATAGAACCCAGAATTTAGCACATAGAATGCAGAAGACAGAATTTAGAATATAGAATACAGAATACTGAATATAGAATTTAGAATAATGAATTTAGAACACAGAATATGGAATGTAGAATACAGAATGCAAAATATTGTATACAGAATATACAATGTAGAACACAGAATTTAGAATATGGAAAGCAGAATATAAAACACGGAATTAAAACATGGAATGTAGAAAACAGAATTTATTACATAGAATACAGTATACTGAATATCGAATTTTGAATATAGAATGTAGAACACAGAATATGGAATGTAAAATACGGAATGCAGAATATTGAATACAGAATATAGAATGTAGAACACAGAATTTCGAATATACATTATATAATACTGAATATAGAATTTTGAATATAGAATGTAGAACGCAGAATATAGAATATAGACTATGGAATTAAGAAAATAGTTTATAGAATATAGAATGATGAACACAAATTATAGAATATAGAATAGAGAATATGGAAACCAGAATTAAGAACATGGAATATAGAACACAGAATTTAGTATATAGAATACATAATACTGAATTTCAAATTTAGAATGTAGAATGTAGAACACAGAATATGGAATGTAGAATAAGGAATGCAGAATATTGAATACAGAATATAGAATATAGAACACAGAATTTAAAATATGGAAAAAGGAATATATAACTCAGAATTAAGAACATGGAATGCAGAACACAGAATTTAGAATATAGAATACAGAATACTGAATATAGAATTTAGAATATAGAATATAGAACACAGAGTATAGAATATAGAATACGGAGTACTGAATATAGAACTTAGAATATAGAATGTAGAACACAGACTATAGAATATAGAATAGAGTATATTGAACGCAAAATTTAGAACATGGAATGCAGAACACAAAATATAGAATATAGAATACAGAATACTGAATATAGAATTTAGAATATAGAATTTAGAACACAGAATATGGAATGTAGAATACAGAATGCTGAATACTGTATACAGAATATACAATGTAGAACACAGAATTTAGAATATGGAAAGCAGAATATAGAACACTTAATTAAAACATGGAATGTAGAAAACAGAATTTATTATATAGAATACAGTATACTGAATATCGAATTTAGAATATAGAATGAAGAACACAGAATATGGAATGTAGAATACGGAATGCAGAATATTGAATACAGAATATACAATGTAAAACACAGAATTTAGCATATAGTGTAGATAACACTGAATGTAGAATTTAGAATATAGAATGTAGAACACAGGATATAGAGTATAGAATACAGAATATAGAACCCAAAATTTAGAACATGGAATGAAGAACAGAGGATTTAGAATATAGAATACCGAATACAAATATAGAATATGAATATACAATGTAGAACACTGAATTTAGAATATAGAATACAGAAAACTGAATATACAATTTAGAATATACAATGTAGAACAATGAATATAGGATATAGAGTACGGAATGCATAATATAGAATACAGAAATTAGAATATAGAACACAGAATATAGAATATGGAAAACAGAATACAAAACCCAGAATTGAGAACATGGAATGAAGAACATAGAATTTAGAATATAGAAAACCGAATACTGAATATAGAATTTCAAATATAGAATGTTGAACACAGAATTTAGAATATAGAATAAAGAATACTGAATATTGAATTTAGAATGTAGAATGTAGAACAGAGTATTTAGAATATAGTTTAGAGAATATAGAACCTAGAATTTAGCACATGGAATGCAGAAGACAGAATTTAGAATATAGAATACAGAATACTGAATATAGAATTTAGAATATAGAATTTAGAACACAGAATATGGAATAAAGACTACGGAATGCAGAATATAGTTTATAGAATAATGAACACAAATTATATAATATAGAATAGAGAATACAAAACCCAGAGTTAAGAACATGGAATATAGAACACATAATTCAGAATATAGAATACAGATTACTGAATATAGAATTTAGAATATAGAATGTAGAACACAGAGTATAGAATATAGAATACAGAATACTGAAAATAGAATTAAGAATATAGAATGTAAAACACAGAATATAGAATATATAATAGGTTATATGGAACGCAAAATTTAGAACATGGAATTCAGAACAGACAATATAGAATATAGAATACAGAATACTGAATATAGAATTTAGAATATAGAATATAGAACAAAGAATATGGAATGTAGAATACGGAATGCTGAATATTGTATACAGAATTTACAATGTAGAACACAGAATTTAGAATATAGAATACAGAATACTGAATATACAATTTAGAATATACAATGTAGAACAATGAATATAGGATATAGAGTACGGAATGCAGAATATAGAATAAATAAGTGAGAATATAGAACACAGAATATAGAATATGAAAAACAGAATACAAATCCCAGAATTGAGAACATGGAATGAAGAAAATAGAATTTAGAATTTAGAAAACCGAATACTGAATATAGTATTTCAAATATAGAATGTTGAACACAGAATTTAGAACATAGAATAAAGAATACTGAATATTGAATTTAGAATGTAGAATGTAGAACACAGTATTTAGAATATAGATTAGAGAATATAGAACCCAGAATTTAGCACATGGAATGCAGAAGACAGAATTTCGAATATAGAATACAGAATTCTGAATATAGAATTTAGAATATAGAATGTAGAACGCAGAATATAGAATATAGAGTAGAGTATATGGAACGCAAAATTTAGAACATGGAATGCAGAACACACATTATAGAATATAGAATACAGAATACTGAATATAGAATTTAGAATATAGAGTTTAGAACACAGAATATGGAATGTAGAATACGGAATGCTGAATATTGTATACAGAATATACAATGTAGAACACAGAATTTAGTATATGGAGAGCAGAATATAGAACACTTAATTAAAACATGGAATGTAGAAAACAGAATTTATTATATAGAATACAGTATACTGAATATCGAATTTAGAATATAGAATGTAGAACACAGAATATGGAATGTAGATTAGAGAATATAGAACCCAGATTTTAGAAATTGGAATGCAGAACACAGAATTAAGAATATAGAATACAGAATACTGAATATAGAATTTAGAATATAGAATATAGAACACAGAGTATAGAATGTAGAATACGGAATACTGAATATAGAATATAGAATATTGAATGTAGAACACAGAATATAGAATATAGAATATGGAATGTAGAATTTAGAATACAGAATATAGAATATAGAACACAGAATATAGAATATAGAATAGAGTATATGGAATGCAAAATTTAGAACATGGAATGCAGAACACACAATATAGTATATAGAATACAGAATACTGAATTTAGAATATAGAATATAGAATTTAGAACACAGAAAATGGAATGTAGAATACGGAAAGCAGAATATTGTATACAGAATATACAATGTAGAACACAGAATTTAGAATATGGAAAGCAGAATATAGAACACGAAATTAAAACATGGAATTTAGAAAACAGAATTTATTATATAGAATACAGTATACTGAATATCGAATTTAGAATATAGAATGTATAATACGGAATGCAGAATATTGAATACAGAATATAGAATGTAGAACACAGAATTTAGAATATAGAGTATATAATACTGAATATAGAATTTAGAATATAGAGTGTAGAACACAGAATATAGAGAATAGAATACAGAATATAGAACCCAAAATTTAGAACATGGAATGCAGAACAGAGGAATTAGAATATAGAATACCGAATACAAATATAGAATATGAATATACAATGTAGAACACAGAATTAAGAATATAGAATACAGAATACTGAATATGCAATTTAGAATATACAATGTAGAACAATGAATATAGAATATAGAGTACGGAATGCAGAATATAGAATACAGAACTTAGAATATAGAACACAGAATATAGAATATTGAAAACAGAATACAAAACCCAGAATTGAGAACATGGAATGAAGAACATAGAATTTAGAATATAGAAAACCGAATACTGAATATAGAATTTCAAATATAGAATGTTGAACACAGAATTTAGCATATAGAATAAAGAATACTGAATATTGAATTTAGAATGTAGAATGTAGAACACAGTATTTAGAATATAGATAAGAGAATATAGAACCCAGGATTTAGCACATGGAATGCAGAAGACAGAATTTAGAATATAGAATACAGAATACTGAATATAGAATTTAGAATATAGAATTTAGAACACAGAATATGGAATGTAGAATACGGAATGCAAAATATTGTATACAGAATATACAATGTAGAACACAGAATTTAGAATATGGAAAGCAGAATATAGAACACGGAATTAAAACATGGAATGTGGAAAACAGAATTTATTATATAGAATACAGTATAATGAATATCGAATTTAGAATATAGAATGTAGAACACAGAATATGGAATGTAGAATACGGAATGCAGAATATTGAATACAGAATATAGAATGTAGGACACAGAATTTAGAATATAGAGTATATAATACTGGATATAGAATTTAGAATATAGAATGTAGAACACAGAATATAGTGTATAGAATACAGAATATACAACCCAAAATTTAGAACATGGCATGCAGCACAGAGGAATTAGAATATAGAATATTTAATACAAATGTAGAATATGAATATACAATGTAGAACACAGAATTTAGAATATAGAATACAGAATACTGAATATACAATTTAGAATATAGAATGTAGAACAATGAATATAGGATATAGAGTACGGAATGCAGAATATAGAATAAAGAAGTGAGAATATACAACACAGAATATAGAATATCTAAAACAGAATACAAATCCCAGAATTGATAACATGGAATGAAGAAAATAGAATTTAGAATATAGAAAACCGAATACTGAATATAGAATTTCAAATATAGAATGTTGAACACAGAATTTAGAATATAGAATAAAGAATACTGAATATTAACACAGTATTTAGAATATAGATTAGAGAATATACAACCCAGAATTTAGCACATGGAATGCAGAAGACAGAATTTCGAATATAGAATACAGAATTCAGAATATAGAATTTAGAATATAGAATTCAGAACACAGAATATGGAATGTAGAATACGTAATGCAGAATATAGTTTATAGAATATAGAATTATGAACACAAATTACAGAATATAGAATAGAGAATATAGAACCCAGAATTAAGAACATGGAATATAGAACACAGAATTTAGTATATAGAATACATAATACTGAATTTCAAATTTTGAATATAGAATGTAGAACACAGAATATGGAATGTAGTATAAGGAATGCAGAATATTGAATACAGAATATAGAATGTAGAACATAGAATTTAAAATATGGAAAAAGGAATATATAATCAAGAATTTAGAACATGGAATGCAGAACACAGAATTTAGAATATAGAATACAGAATACTGAATATAGAATTTAGAATATAGAATATAGAACACACAGTATAGAATATAAAATACGGAATACTGAATATAGAATATAGAATATAGAATGTAGAACACAGAATATAGAATATAGAATATGGAATGTAGAATTTAGAATACAGAATATAGAATGTAGAACACAGAATATAGAATATAGAGTAGAGTATATGGAACGCAAAATTTAGAACATGGAATGCAGAACACACAATATAGAATATAGAATACAGAACACTGAATATAGAATTTAGAATATAGAATTTAGAACACAGAATATGGAATGTAGACTACGGAATGCAGAATATAGTTTATAGAATAAAGAATGATGAACACAAATTATAGAATATAGAATAGAGGATATAGAACCCAGAATTAAGAACAAGGAACATAGAACACAGAATTTAGTATATAGAATACATAATACTGAATTTCAAATTAAGAATATAGAATGTAGAACACAGAATATGGAATGTAGAATAAGGAATGCAGAATATAGAATACAGAATATAGAATATAGAACACAGATGTTTAAAATATGGAAAAAGGAATATATAACCCAGAATTTAGAACATGGAATGCAGAACACAGAATTTAGAATATAGAATACAGAATACTGAATATAGAATTTAGAATATAGAATATAGAACACAGAGTATAGAATATAGAATACGGAATACTGAATATAGAATTTAGAATATAGAATGTAGAACACAGAATATAGAATATAGAATAGAGTATATTGAAAGCAAAATTTAGAACATGGAATGCAGAACACACATTATAGAATATAGAATCCAGAATACTGAATATAGAATTTAGAATATAGGGTTTAGAACACAGAATATGGAATGTAGAATACGGAATGCTGAATATTGTATACAGTATATACAATGTAGAACACAGAATTTAGTATATGGAGAGCAGAATATAGAACACTTAATTAAAACATGGAATGTAGAAAACAGAATTTATTATATAGAATACAGTATACTGAATATCGAATTTAGAATATAGAATGTAGAACACAGAATATGGAATGTAGATTAGAGAATATAGAACCCAGAATTTAGAACTTGGAATGCAGAACACAGAATTAAGAATATAGAATACAGAATACTGAATATAGAATTTAGAATACAGAATATAGAACACAGAGTATAGAATATAGTATACGGAATACTGAATATAGAATATAGAATATTGAATGTAGAACACAGAATATAGAATATAGAATATGGAATGTAGAATTTAGAATACAGAATATAGAATGTAGAACACAGAATATAGAATATAGAATAGAGTATATGGAATGCAAAATTTAGAACATGGATGCAGAACACACAATATAGAATATAGAATACAGAATACTGAATATACAATTTAGAATATACAATGTAGAACAATGAATATAGGATATAGAGTACGGAATGCAGAATATAGAATACAGAAGTTAGAATATAGAACACAGAATATAGAATATGGAAAACATAATACAAATCCCAGAATTGAGACCATGGAATGAAGAACATAGAATTTAGAATATAGAAAACCGTATACTGAATATAGAATTTCAAATATAGAATTTTGAACACAGAATTTAGAATATAGAATAAAGAATACTGAATATTGAATTTAGAATGTAGAATGTAGAACACAGTATTTAGAATATAGATTAGAGAATATAGAACCCAGAATTTAGCACATGGAATGCAGAAGACAGAATTTCGTATATAGAATACAGAATACTGAATATAGAATTTAGAATATAGAATTTAGAACACAGAATATGGAATGTAGACTACTGAATGCAGAATATAGTTTTTAGAATATAGAATAATGAACACAAATTATAGAATATAGAATAGAGAATATAGAAACCAGAATTAAGAACATGGAATTTAGAACACAGAAGTTAGTATATAGAATACATAATACTGAATTTCGAATTTAGAATATAGTATGTAGAACACAGAATATGGAATGTAGAATATGGAATGCAGAATATTGAATACAGAATATAGAATGTAGAACACAGAATTTAAAATATGGAAAAAGGAATATATAACCCAGAATTTAGAACATGGAATGCAGAACACAGAATTAAGAATATAGAAAACCGAATACTGAATATAGAATTTAGAAAATAGAATGTAGAACACAGAATACAGAATATAGAGTATAGAATACTGAATATAGAATTTAGAATATAGAATGTAGAACACAGAATATAGAATATAGAATAGAGTATATGGAACGCAAAATTTAGAACATGGAATGCAGAACACACAATATAGAATATAGAGTACAGAATACTGAATATAGAATTTAGAATATAGAATATAGAACACAGAATATGGAATGTAGAATACAGAATACTGAATATTGTATACAGAATATACAATGTTGAACACAGAATCTAGAATATGGAAAGCAGAATATAGAACACTTAATTAAAACATGGAATGTAGAATACAGAATTTATTATATAGAATACAGTATACTGAATATCGAATTTAGAATATTGAATGTAGAACACAGAATATGGAATGTAGAATACGGAATGGAGAATATTGAATACAGAATATAGAATGTAAAACACAGAATTTAGAATATAGTGTATATAATACTGAATATAGAATTTAGAATGTAGAGTGTAGAACACAGGATATAGAGTATAGAATACAGAATATACAACCCAAAATTTACAACATTTAATGCAGAACAGAGGATTTAGAATATAGAATACCGAATACAAATATAGAATATGAATATACAATGTAGAACACAGAATTTAGAATATTGAATACAGAATACTGAATATACAATTTAGAATATACTATGTAGAACAATGAATATAGGATATAGGGTACGGAATGCAGAATATAGAATACAGAATTTAGAATATAGAACACAGAATATAGAATATGGAAAACATAATACAAATCCCAGAATTGAGAACATGGAATGAAGAACATAGAATTTAGAATATAGAAAACCGAATACTGAATAGAGAATTTCAAATATAGTATGTTGAACACAGAATTTAGAATATAGAATAAAGAATACTGAATATTGAATTTAGAATGTAGAATGTAGAACACAGAATTTAGAATATAGATTAGAGAATATAGAACCCAGAATTTAGCACATGGAATGCAGAAGACAGAATTTCGAATATAGAATACAGAATACTGAATATAGAATTTAGAATATAGAATTTAGAACACAGAATATGGAATGTAGACTACGTAATGCAGAATATAGTTTATAGAATATAGAATGATGAACACAAATTATAGAATATAGAATAGAGGATATAGAACCCAGAATTAAGAACATGGAATATAGAACACAGAATTTAGTATATAGAATACATAATACTGAATTTCAAATTTAGAATATAGAATGTAGAACACGGAATATGGAATGTAGAATGAGGAATGCAGAATATTGAATACAGAATATAGAATATAGAGCACAGAATTTAAAATATAGAAAAAGGAATATATAACCCAGAATTTAGAACATGGAATGCAGAACACAGAATTTAGAATATAGAATACAGAATACTGAATATTGAATTTAGAATACAGAATATAGAACACAGAGTATAGAATATAGAATACGGATTACTTAATATAGAATTTAGAAAATAGAATATATAACACAGAATATAGAATATAGAATAGAGTATATTGAACGCAAAATTTAGAACATGGAATGCAGAACACACATTATAGAATATAGAATACAGAATACTGAATATAGAATTTAGAATATAGAATTTAGGACACAGAATATGGAATGTAGAATACGGAATGCTGAATATTGTATACAGAATATACAATGTAGAACACAGAATTTAGTATATGGAGAGCAGAATATAGAACATTTAATTAAAACATGGAATGTAGAAAACAGAATTTATTATATAGAATGCAGTATACTGAATATCGAATTTAGAATATAGAATGTAGAACACAGAATATAGAATATAGAGTATAGAATTCTGAATATAGAATTTAGAATATAGAATGTAGAACACAGAATATAGAATATAGAATAGAGTATATGGAACGCAAAATTTAGAACATGGAATGCAGAACACACAATATAGAATATAGAATACAGAATACTGAATATAATATTAAGAATATAGAATTTAGAACACAGAATATGGAATGTAGAATACGGAATGCTGAATATTGTATACAAAATATACATGTAGAACACAGAATTTAGAATATGGAAACCAGAATATAGAACACGGAATTAAAGCATGGAATGTGGAAAACAGAATTTATTATATAGAATACAGTATACTGAATATCGAATTTAGAATATAGAGTGTAGAACACAGAATATGGAATGTAGAATACGGAATGCAGAATATTGAATACAGAATATAGAATGTAGAACACAGAATTTAGAATATAGATTATATAATACTGAATATAGAATTTAGAATATAGAATGTAGAACACAGAATATAGAGTATAGAATACAGAATATAGAAACCAAAATTTAGAACATGGAATGCAGAACAGAGGATTTAGAATATTGAATACCGAATACAAATATAGAATATGAGTATACAATGTAGAACACAAAATTTAGAATATAGAATACAGAAAACTGAATATACAATTTAGAATATACAATGTAGAACAATGAATATAGGATATAGAGTACGGAATGCAGAATATAGAATAAAGAATTTAGAATATAGAACTGAGAATATAAAATATGGAAAACAGAATACAAAACCCAGAATTGGAACATGGAATGAAGAACATAGAATTTAGTATATAGAAAACCGAATACTGAATATAGAATTTCAAATATAGAATGTTGAACACAGAATTTAGAATATAGAATAAAGAATACTGAATATTGAATTTAGAATGTAGAAATTAGAACACAGTATTTAGAATATAGATTAGAGAATATAGAACCCAGAATTTAGCACATAGAGTGCAGAAGACAGAATTTCGCATATAGAATACAGAATACTGAATATAGAATTTAGAATATAGAATGTAGAACGCAGAATATGGAATGTAGACTACGGAATGCAGAATATAGTTTATAGAATATAGAATGAAGAACACAAATTATAGAATATAGAATAGAGAATATAGAACCCAGAATTAAGAACATGGAATATAGAACACAGAATTTAGTATATAGAATACATAATACTGAATTTCAAATTTAGAATATAGAATGTAGAACACAGAATATGGATTGTAGAATAAGGAATGCAGAATATTGAATACAGAATATAGAATATAGAACACAGAATTTAAAATATGGAAAAAGGAATATATAACTCAGAATTAAGAACATGGAATGCAGAACACAGAATTTAGAATATAGAATACAGAATACTGAATATAGAATTTAGAATACAGAATATACAACACAGAGTATAGAATATAGAATACGGAGTACTGAATATAGAACTTAGAATATAGAATGTAGAACACAGACTATAGAATAGAGTATATTGAACGCAAAATTTAGAACATGGAATGCAGAACACACATTATAGAATATAGAATACAGAATACTGAATATAGAATTTAGAATATAGAATTTAGAACACAGAATATGGAATGTAGAATACGGAATGCTGAATATTGTATTCAGAATATACAATGTAGAACACAGAATTTAGAATATGGAAAGCAGAATATAGAACACTTAATTAAAACATGGAATGTAGAAAACAGAATTTATTATATAGAATACAGTATACTGAATATCGAATTTAGAATATAGAATGTAGAACACAGAATATGGAATGTAGAATACCGAATGCAGAATATTGAATACAGAATATACAATGTAAAACACAGAATTTAGCATATGAAGTAGATAACACTGAATGTAGAATTTAGAATATAGAATGTAGAACACAGGATATACAGTATTGAATACAGTATATAGAACCCAAAATTTAGAACATGGAATGCAGAACAGAGGATTTAGAATATAGAATACCGAATACAAATATAGAATATGAATATACAATGTAGAACACTGAATTTAGAATATAGAATACAGAAAACTGAATATACAATTTAGAATATACAATGTAGAACAATGAATATAGGATATAGAGTACGGAATGCATAATATAGAATACAGAAGTTAGAATATAGAACACAGAATATAGAATATGGAAAACAGAATACAAAACGCAGAATTGAGAACATGGAATGAAGAACATAGAATTTAGAATATAGAAAACCGAATACTGAATATAGAATTTCAAATATAGAATGTTGAAAATAGAATTTAGAATATAGAATAAAGAATACTGAATATTGAATTTAGAATGTAGAATGAAGAACACAGTATTTAGAATATAGATTAGAGAATATAGAACCTAGAATTTAGCACATGGAATGCAGAAGTCAGAATTTCGAATATAGAATACAGAATACTGAATATAGAATTTAGAATATAGAATTTAGAACACAGAATATGGAATAAAGTCTACGGAATGCAGAATATAGTTTATAGAATGATGAACACAAATTATAGAATATAGAATAGAGAATACAAAACCCAGAGTTAAGAAAATGGAATATAGAACACAGAATTCAGAATATAGAATACAGATTACTGAATATAGAATTTAGAATATAGAATGTAGAACACAGAGTAGAGAATATAGAATACGGAATACTGAATATAGAATTAAGAATATAGAATGTAAAACACAGAATATAGAATATAGAATAGGGTATATGGAACGCAAAATTTAGAACATGGAATGCAGAACACAGAATTTAGAATATAGAATACAGAATACTGAATATAGAATTTAGAATATTGAATTTAGAACACAGAATATGGAATGTAGAATACGGAATGCTGAATATTGTATACAGAATTTACAATGTAGAACACAGAATTTAGAATATAGAATACAGAATACTGAATATACAATTTAGAATATACAATGTAGAACAATGAATATAGGATATAGAGTACGGAATGCAGAATATAGAATTAAGAAGTGAGAATATAGAACACAGAATATAGAATATGAAAAACAGAATACAAATCCCAGAATTGAGAACATGGAATGAAGAAAATAGAATTTAGAATATAGAAAACCGAATACTGAATATAGAAATTCAAATATAGAATGTTGAACACAGAATATGGAACATAGAATAAAGAATACTGAATATTGAATTTAGAATGTAGAATGTAGAACACAGTATTTAGAATATAGATTAGAGAATATAGAACCCAGAATTTAGCACATGAAATGCAGAAGACAGAATTTCGAATATAGATTACAGAATTCTGAATATAGAATTTAGAATATAGAATGTAGAACGCAGAATATAGAATATAGACTACAGAATGCAGAATATAGTTTATAGAATATAGAATGATGAACACAAATTATAGAATATAGAATAGAGAATATAGAACCCAGAATTAAGAACATGGAATATAGAACACAGAATTTAGTATATAGAATACATAATACTGAATTTCGAAGTTTGAATATAGAATGTAGAACACAGAATATGGAATGTAGTATAAGGAATGCAGAATATTGAATACAGAATATAGAATGTAGAACATAGAATTTAAAATATGGAAAAAGGAATATATAACCCAGAATTTAGAACATGGAATGAGGAACACAGAATTTAGAATATAGAATACAGAATACTGAATATAGAATTTAGAATATAGAATATAGAACACAGAGTATAGAATATAGAATACGGAATACTGAATATAGAATATAGAATATAGAATATAGAACACAGAATATAGAATATAGAATATGGAATGTAGAATTTAGAATACAGAATATAGAATGTAGAACACAGAATATAGAATATAGAGTAGAGTATATGGAACGCAAAATTTAGAACATGGAATGCAGAACACACAATATAGAATATAGAATACAGAACACTGAATATAGAATTTAGAATATAGAATTTAGAACACAGAATATGGAATGTAGACTACGGAATGCAGAATATATTTTATAGAATATAGAATGATGAACACAAATTATAGAATATAGAATAGAGGATATAGAACCCAGAATTAAGAACATGGAATATAGAACACACAATTTAGTATATAGAATACATAATACTGAATTTCAAATTAAGAATATAGAATGTAGAACACAGAATATGGAATGTAGAATAAGGAATGCAGAATATTGAATACAGAATATAGAATATAGAACACAGAATTTAAAATATGGAAAAAGGAATATATAACCCAGAATTTATAACATGGAATGCAGAACACAGAATTTAGAATATAGAATACAGAATACTGAATATAGAATTTAGAATATAGAATATAGAACACAGAGTATAGAATATAGAATACGGAATACTGAATATAGAATTTAGAATATAGAATGTAGAACACAGAATATAGAATATAGAATAGAGTATATGGAACGCAAAATTTAGAACATGGAATGCAGAACACACATTATAAAATATAGAATACAGAATACTGTTTATAGAATTTAGAATATAGATTTTAGAACATAGAATATGGAATGTAGAATACGGAATGCTTAATATTGTATACAGAATATACAATGTAGAACACAGAATTTAGTATATAGAGAGCAGAATATAGAACACTTAATTAAAACATGGAATGTAGATAACAGAATTTATTATTTAGAATACAGTATACTGAATATCGAATTTAGAATATAGAATGTAGAACACAGAATATGGAATGTAGATTAGAAAATATAGAACCCAGAATTTAGAACTTGGAATGCAGAACACAGAATTTAGAATATAGAATACAGAATACTGAATATAGAATTTAGAATATAGAATATAGAACACAGAGTATAGAATATAGAATACGGAATACTGAATATAGAATATAGAATATTGAATGTAGAACACAGAATATAGAATATAGAATATGGAATGTAGAATTTAGAATACACAATATAGAATGTAGAACACAGAATATAGAATATAGAATAGAGTATATGGAATGCAAATTTAGAACATGGAATGCAGAACACACAATATAGTATATAGAATACAGAATACTGAATATATCATTTAGAACATAGAATATGGAATGTAGACTCCGGAATGCAGAATAAAGTTTTTAGAATATAGAATAATGAACACAAATTATAGAATATAGAATAGAGGATATAGAAACCAGAATTAAGAACATGGAATATAGAACACAGAAGTTAGTATATAGAATACATAATACTGAATTTCGAATTTAGAATATAGCATGTAGAACACAGAATATGGAATGTAGAATATGGAATGGAGAATATTGAATACAGAACATAGAATGTAAAACACAGAATTTAGAATATAGTGTATATAATACTGAATATAGAATTTAGAATATAGAGTGTAGAACACAGGATATAGAGTATAGAATACAGAATATACAACCCAAAATTTACAACATGGAATGCAGAACAGAGGATTTAGAATACAGAATACCGAATACAAATATAGAATATGAATATACAATGTAGAACACAGAATTTAGAATATAGAATACAGAATACTGAATATACAATTTAGAATATACAATGTAGAACAATGAATATAGGATATAGAGTACGGAATGCAGAATATAGAATACAGAATTTAGAATATAGAACACAGAATATAGAATATGGAAAACATAAAACAAATCCCAGAATTGAGAACATGGAATGAAGAAAATAGAATTTAGAATATAGAAAACCGAATACTGAATATAGAATTTCAAATATAGAATTTTGAACACAGAATTTAGAATATAGAATAAAGAATACTGAATATTGAATTTAGAATGTAGAATGTAGAACACAGTATTTAGAATATAGATTAGAGAATATAGAACCCAGAATTTAGCACATGGAATGCAGAAGACAGAATTTCGATTATAGAATACAGAATACTGAATATAGAATTTAGAATATAGAATTTAGAACACAGAATATGGAATGTAGACTACGGAATGCAGAATATAGTTTTTAGAATATAGAATAATGAACACAAATTATAGAATATAGAATAGAGGATATAGAAACCAGAATTAAGAACGTGGAATATAGAACACAGAAGTTAGTATATAGAATACATAATACTGAATTTCGAAGTTTGAATATAGAATGTAGAACACAGAATATGGAATGTAGTATAAGGAATGCAGAATATTGAATACAGAATATAGAATGTAGAACATAGAATTTAAAATATGGAAAAAGGAATATATAACCAAGAATTTAGAACATGGAATGCAGAACACAGAATTTAGAATATAGAATACAGAATACTGAATATAGAATTTAGAATATA
Organism: Vicugna pacos; assembly: GCF_048564905.1. Lineage (NCBI taxonomy): Eukaryota > Metazoa > Chordata > Mammalia > Artiodactyla > Camelidae > Vicugna > Vicugna pacos. The sequence goes on from NW_027328737.1 coordinate 5,827,553, forward strand.
GAATATAGAACACAGAGTATAGAATATAGAATACGGAATACTGAATATAGAATATAGAATATAGAATATAGAACACAGAATATAGAATATAGAATATGGAATGTAGAATTTAGAATACAGAATATAGAATGTAGAACACAGAATATAGAATATAGAGTAGAGTATATGGAACGCAAAATTTAGAACATGGAATGCAGAACACACAATATAGAATATAGAATACAGAACACTGAATATAGAATTTAGAATATAGAATTTAGAACACAGAATATGGAATGTAGACTACGGAATGCAGAATATATTTTATAGAATATAGAATGATGAACACAAATTATAGAATATAGAATAGAGGATATAGAACCCAGAATTAAGAACATGGAATATAGAACACACAATTTAGTATATAGAATACATAATACTGAATTTCAAATTAAGAATATAGAATGTAGAACACAGAATATGGAATGTAGAATAAGGAATGCAGAATATTGAATACAGAATATAGAATATAGAACACAGAATTTAAAATATGGAAAAAGGAATATATAACCCAGAATTTATAACATGGAATGCAGAACACAGAATTTAGAATATAGAATACAGAATACTGAATATAGAATTTAGAATATAGAATATAGAACACAGAGTATAGAATATAGAATACGGAATACTGAATATAGAATTTAGAATATAGAATGTAGAACACAGAATATAGAATATAGAATAGAGTATATGGAACGCAAAATTTAGAACATGGAATGCAGAACACACATTATAAAATATAGAATACAGAATACTGTTTATAGAATTTAGAATATAGATTTTAGAACATAGAATATGGAATGTAGAATACGGAATGCTTAATATTGTATACAGAATATACAATGTAGAACACAGAATTTAGTATATAGAGAGCAGAATATAGAACACTTAATTAAAACATGGAATGTAGATAACAGAATTTATTATTTAGAATACAGTATACTGAATATCGAATTTAGAATATAGAATGTAGAACACAGAATATGGAATGTAGATTAGAAAATATAGAACCCAGAATTTAGAACTTGGAATGCAGAACACAGAATTTAGAATATAGAATACAGAATACTGAATATAGAATTTAGAATATAGAATATAGAACACAGAGTATAGAATATAGAATACGGAATACTGAATATAGAATATAGAATATTGAATGTAGAACACAGAATATAGAATATAGAATATGGAATGTAGAATTTAGAATACACAATATAGAATGTAGAACACAGAATATAGAATATAGAATAGAGTATATGGAATGCAAATTTAGAACATGGAATGCAGAACACACAATATAGTATATAGAATACAGAATACTGAATATATCATTTAGAACATAGAATATGGAATGTAGACTCCGGAATGCAGAATAAAGTTTTTAGAATATAGAATAATGAACACAAATTATAGAATATAGAATAGAGGATATAGAAACCAGAATTAAGAACATGGAATATAGAACACAGAAGTTAGTATATAGAATACATAATACTGAATTTCGAATTTAGAATATAGCATGTAGAACACAGAATATGGAATGTAGAATATGGAATGCAGAATATTGAATACAGAATATAGAATGTAAAACACAGAATTTAAAATATGGAGAAAGGAATATATAACCCAGAATTTAGAACATGGAATGCAGAACACAGAATTAAGAATATAGAAAACCGAATACTGAATATAGAATTTAGAAAATAGAATGTAGAACACAGAATATAGAATATAGAGTATAGAATACTGAATATAGAATTTAGAATATAGAATGTAGAACACAGAATATAGAATATAGAATAGAGTATATGGAACGCAAAATTTAGAACATGGAATGCAGAACACAAAATATAGAATATAGAATACAGAATACTGAATATAGAATTTAGAATATAGAATTTAGAACACAGAATATGGAATGTTGAATACGGAATGCTGAATATTGTATACAGAATATACAATGTTGAACACAGAATTTAGAATATGGAAAGCAGAATATAGAAAACTTAATTAAAACATGGAATGTAGAAAACAGAATTTATTATATAGAATACAGTATACTGAATATCGAATTTAGAATATAGAATGTAGAACACAGAATATGGAATGTAGAATAAGGAATGGAGAATATTGAATACAGAACATAGAATGTAAAACACAGAATTTAGAATATAGTGTATATAATACTGAATATAGAATTTAGAATATAGAGTGTAGAACACAGGATATAGAGTATAGAATACAGAATATACAACCCAAAATTTACAACATGGAATGCAGAACAGAGGATTTAGAATACAGAATACCGAATACAAATATAGAATATGAATATACAATGTAGAACACAGAATTTAGAATATAGAATACAGAATACTGAATATACAATTTAGAATATACAATGTAGAACAATGAATATAGGATATAGAGTACGGAATGCAGAATATAGAATACAGAATTTAGAATATAGAACACAGAATATAGAATATGGAAAACATAAAACAAATCCCAGAATTGAGAACATGGAATGAAGAAAATAGAATTTAGAATATAGAAAACCGAATACTGAATATAGAATTTCAAATATAGAATTTTGAACACAGAATTTAGAATATAGAATAAAGAATACTGAATATTGAATTTAGAATGTAGAATGTAGAACACAGTATTTAGAATATAGATTAGAGAATATAGAACCCAGAATTTAGCACATGGAATGCAGAAGACAGAATTTCGATTATAGAATACAGAATACTGAATATAGAATTTAGAATATAGAATTTAGAACACAGAATATGGAATGTAGACTACGGAATGCAGAATATAGTTTTTAGAATATAGAATAATGAACACAAATTATAGAATATAGAATAGAGGATATAGAAACCAGAATTAAGAACGTGGAATATAGAACACAGAAGTTAGTATATAGAATACATAATACTGAATTTCGAATTTAGAATATAGTATGTAGAACACAGAATATGGAATGTAGAATATGGAATGCAGAATATTGAATACAGAATATAGAATGTAGAACACAGAATTTAGAATATGGAAAGCAGAATATAGAACACGGAATTAAAACATGGAATGTAGAAAACAGAATTTATTATATAGAATACAGTATACTGAATATCGAATTTAGAATATAGAATGTTAAACACAGAATATGGAATGTAGAATACGGAATGCAGAATAGTGAATACAGAATATAGAATGTAGAACACAGAATTTCGAATATAGAGTATATAATACTGAATTTCGAATTTAGAATATAGAATGTAGAACACAGAATATGGAATGTAGTATAAGGAATGCAGAATATTGAATACAGAATATAGAATGTAGAACATAGAATTTAAAATATGGAAAAAGGAATATATAACCAAGAATTTAGAACATGGAATGCAGAACACAGAATTTAGAATATAGAATACAGAATACTGAATATAGAATTTAGAATATAGAATATAGAACACAGAGTATAGAATATAGAATACGGAATACTGAATATAGAATATAGAATATAGAATATAGAACACAGAATATAGAATATAGAATATGGAATGTAGAATTTAGACTATAGAATATAGAATGTAGAACACAGAATATAGAATATAGAATAGAGTATATGCAACGCAAAATTTAGAACATGGAATGCAGAACACACAATATAGAATGTAGAATACAGAATACTGAATATAGAATTTAGAATATAGAATTTAGAACACATAATATGGAATGTAGAATACGGAATGCAGAATATTGTATTCAGAATATACAATGTAGAACACAGAATTTAGAATATGGAAAGCAGAATATAGAACACGGAATTAAAAATGGAATGTAGAAAACAGAATTTATTATATAGAATACAGTATACTGAATATCAAATTTAGAATATAGAATGTAGAACACAGAATATGGAATGTAGAATACGGAATGCAGAATATTGAATACAGAATATAGAATTTAGAACACAGAATTTAGAATATAGAGTATATAATACTGAATATACAATTTCGGATATAGAGTGTAGAACACAGATTATAGAGTATAGAATACAGAATATAGAACCCAAAATTTAGAACATGGAATGCAGAACAGAGGATTTAGAATATAGAATACCGAATACAAATATAGAATATGAATCTACAATGTAGAACACAGAATTTAGAATATAGAATAGAGAAAACTGAATATACAATTTAGAATATACAATGTAGAACAATGAATATAGGATATAGAGTACGGAATGCAGAATATAGAATAAAGAATTTAGAATATAGAACACAGAATATAAAATATGGAAAACAGAATACAAAACCCAGAATTGGAACATGGAATGTAGAACATAGAATTTAGTATATAGAAAACCGAATACTGAATATAGAATTTCAAGTATAGAATATTGAACACAGAATTTAGAATATAGAATAAAGAATACTGAATATTGAATTTAGAATGTAGAATTTAGAACACAGTATTTAGAATATAGATTAGAGAATATAGAACCCAGAATTTAGCACATAGAGTGCAGAAGACAGAATTTCGAATATAGAATACAGAATACTGAATATAGAATTTAGAATATAGAATGTAGAACGCAGAATATAGAATATAGACTATGGAATGCAGAAAATAGTTTATAGAATATAGAATGATGAACACAAATTATAGAATATAGAATAGAGAATATAGAACCCAGAATTAAGAACATGGAATATAGAACACAGAAGTTATTATATAGAATACATAATACTGAATTTCGAATTTAGAATATAGTTTGTAGAACACAGAATATGGAATGTAGAATATGGAATGCAGAATAATGAATACAGAATATAGAATGTAGAACACAGAATTTAAAATATGGAAAAAGGAATATATAACCCAGAATTTAGAACATGGAATGCAGAACACAGAATTAAGAATATAGAAAACCGAATACTGAATATAGAATTTAGAAAATAGAATGTAGAACACAGAATATAGAATATAGAGTATAGAATACTGAATATAGAATTTAGAATATAGAATGTAGAACACAGAATATAGAATATTGAATAGAGTATATGGAACGCAAAATTTAGAACATGGAATGCAGAACACACAATATAGAATATAGAATACAGAATACTGAATATAGAATTTAGAATATAGAATATAGAACACAGAATATGGAATGTAGAATACGGAATACTGAATATTGTATACAGAATATACAATGTTGAACACAGAATCTAGAATATGGAAAGCAGAATATAGAACAATTTATTAAAACATGGAATGTAGAAAACATAATTTATTATATAGAATACAGTATACTGAATATCGAATTTAGAATATAGAATGTAGAACACAGAATATGGAATGTAGAATACGGAATGGAGAATAATGAATACAGAATATAGAATGTAAAACACAGAATTTATAATATAGTGTATATAATACTGAATATAGAATTTAGAATAGAGAGTGTAGAACACAGGATATAGAGTATAGAATACAGAATATACAACTCAAAATTTACAACATGGAATGCAGAACAGAGGATTTAGAATATAGAATACCGAATAGAAATATAGAATATGAATATACAATGCAGAACACAGAATTAATAATATAGAATACAGAATACTGAATATACAATTTAGAATATACTATGTAGAACAATGAATATAGGATATAGGGTACGGAATGCAGAATATAGAATACAGAATTTAGAATATAGAACACAGAATATAGAATATGGAAAACATAATACAAATCCCAGAATTGAGAACATGGAATGAAGAACATAGAATTTAGAATATAGAAAACCGAATACTGAATATAGAATTTCAAATATAGAATGTTGAACACAGAATTTAGAATATAGAATAAAGAATACTGAATATTGAATTTAGAATGTAGAATGTAGAACACAGTATTTAGAATATAGATTAGAAAATATAGAACCCAGAATTTAGCACATGGAATGCAGAAGACAGAATTTCGAATATAGAATACAGAATACTGAATATAGAATTTAGAATATAGAATTTAGAACACAGAATATGGAATGTAGACTACGTAATGCAGAATATAGTTTATAGAATATAGAATTATGAACACAAATTATAGAATATAGAATAGAGGATATAGAACCCAGAATTAAGAACATGGAATATAGAACACAGAATTTAGTATATAGAATACATAATACTGAATTTCAAATTTAGAATATAGAATGTAGAACACAGAATATGGAATGTAGAATAAGGAATGCAGAATATTGTATACAGAATATATAATATAGAACACAGAATTTAAAATATATAAAAAGGAATATATAACCCAGAATTTAGAACATGGAATGCAGAACACAGAATTTAGAATATAGAATACAGAATACTGAATATAGAATTTAGAATACAGAATATAGAACACAGAGTATAGAATATAGAATACGGAATACTGAATATAGAATTTAGAAAATAGAATATATAACACAGAATATAGAATATAGAATAGAGTATATTGAACGCAAAATTTAGAACATGGAATGCAGAACACACATTATAGAATATAGAATACAGAATACTGAATATAGAATTTAGAATATAGAATTTAGAACACAGAATATGGAATGTAGAATACGGAATGCTGAATATTGTATACAGAATATACAATGTAGAACACAGAATATAGTATATGGAGAGCAGAATATAGAACACTTAATTAAAACATGGAATGTAGAAAACAGAATTTATTATATAGAATAAAGTATACTGAATATCGAATTTAGAATATAGAATGTAGAACACAGAATATAGAATATTGAGTATAGAATACTGAATATAGAATTTAGAATATAGAATGTAGAACACAGAATATAGAATATAGAATAGAGTATATGGAACGCAAAATTTAGAACATGGAATGCAGAACACAATATAGAATATAGAATACAGAATACTGAATATAGAATTAAGAATATAGAATTTAGAACACAGAATACGGAATGTAGAATACGGAATTCTGAATATTGTATACAGAATATACATGTAGAACACAGAATTTAGAATATGGAAACCAGAATATAGAACACTTAATTAAAACATGGAATGTAGAAAACAGAATTTATTATATAGAATACAGTATACTGAATATCCAATTTAGAATATAGAATGTAGAACACAGAATATGGAATGTAGAATACGGAATGCAGAATATTGAATACAGAATATACAATGTAAAACACACAATTTAGAATATAGTGTATATAATACTGAATGTAGAATTTAGAATATAGAATGTAGAATACAGGATATAGAGTATAGAATACAGAATATAGAACTCAAAATTTAGAAAATGGAATGCAGAACAGAGGATTTAGAATATAGAATACCGAATACAAATATAGTATATGAATATACAATGTAGAACACAGAATATAGAATATAGAATACAGAATACTGAATATACAATTTAGAATATACAATGTAGAACAATGAATATAGAATATAGAGTACGGAATGCAGAATATAGAATACAGAAGTTAGAATATAAAACACAGAATATAGAATATGGAAAACAGAATACAAAACGCAGAATTGAGAACATGGAATGAAGAACATAGAATTTAGAATATAGAAAACCGAATACTGAATATAGAATTTCAATTATAGAATGCTGAACACAGAATTTAGCATATAGAATAAAGAATACTGAATATTGAATTTAGAATGTAGAATGTAGAACACAGTATTTAGAATATAGATTAGAGAATATAGAACCCAGAATTTAGCACATGGAATGCAGAAGACAGAATTTAGAATATAGAATACAGAATACTGAATATAGAATTTAGAATATAGAATTTAGAACACAGAATATGGAATGTAGAATACGGAATTCAAAATATTGTATACAGAATATACAATGTAGAACACAGAATTTAGAATATGGAAAGCAGAATATAGAACACGGAATTAAAACATCTAATGTAGAAAACAGAATTTATTATATAGAATACAGTATACTGAATATCGAATTTAGAATATAGAATGTAAAACACAGAATATGGAATGTAGAATACGGAATGCAGAATAGTTAATACAGAATATAGAATGTAGAACACAGAATATAGAATATAGACTGCGGAATGCAGAATATAGTTTATAGAATATAGAATGATGAACACAAAATATAGAATATAGAATAGAGAATATAGAACCCAGAATTAAGAACATGGAATATGGAACACAGAATTTAGTATATAGAATACATAATACTGAATTTCGAATTTAGAATATAGAATGTAGAACACAGAATATGGAATGTAGTATAAGGAATGCAAAATATTGAATACAGAATATAGAATGTAGAACACAGAATTTAAAATATGGAAAAAGGAATATATAACCAAGAATTTAGAACATGGAATGCAGAACACAGAATTTAGAATATAGAATACAGAATACTGAATATAGAATTTAGATTATAGAATATAGAACACAGAGTAAAGAATATAGAATACGGAATACTGAATATAGAATATAGAATATAGAATATAGAACACAGAATATAGAACATAGAATATGGAATGTAGAATTTAGACTACAGAATATAGAATGTAGAACACAGAATATAGAATATAGAATAGAGTATATGGAACGCAAAATTTAGAACATGGAATGCAGAACACACAATATAGAATGTAGAATACAGAATACTGAATATAGAATTTAGAATATAGAATTTAGAACACATAATATGGAATGTAGAATACGGAATGCAGAATATTGTATTCAGAATTTGCAATGTAGTACACAGAATTTAGAATATGGAAAGCAGAATATAGAACACGGAATTAAAACATGGAATGTAGAAAACAGAATTTATTACATAGAATACAGTATACTGAATATCGAATTTAGAATATAGAATGTAGAACACAGAATATGGAATGTAGAATACTAAATGCAGAATAGTGAATACAGAATATAGAATGTAGAACACAGAATTTCGAATATAGAGTATATAATACTGAATATAGAATTTAGAATAAAGAATGTAGAACGCAGAATATAGAATATAGACTACGGAATGCAGAATATAGTTTATAGAATATAGAATGATGAACACAAAATATAGAATATAGAATAGAGAATATAGAACCCAGAATTAAGAACATGGAATATGGAACACAGAATTTAGTATATAGAATACATAATACTGAATTTCGAATTTAGAATATAGAATGTAGAACACAGAATATGGAATGTAGTAAAAGGAATGCATAATATTGAATACAGAATATAGAATGTAGAACACAGAATTTAAAATATGGAAAAAGGAATATATAACCAAGAATTTAGAAAATGGAATGCAGAACACAGAATTTAGAATATAGAATACAGAATACTGAATATAGAATTTAGAATATAGAATATAGAACACAGAGTATAGAATATAGAATACGGAATACTGAATATAGAATATTGAATATAGAATGTAGAACACAGAATATAGAATATAGAATATGGAATGTAGAATTTAGAATACAGAATATAGAATGTAGAACACAGAATATAGAATATAGAGTAGAGTATATGGAACGCATAATTTAGAACATGGAATGCAGAACACACAATATAGAATATAGAATACAGAACACTGAATATAGAATTTAGAATATAGAAGTTAGAACACAAAATATGGAATGTAGAATACGGAATGCAGAATATTGTATTCAGAATATACAATGTAGAACACAGAATTTAGAATATGGAAAGCAGAATATAGAACACGGAATTAAAACATGGAATGTAGAAAACAGAATTTATTATATAGAATACAGTATACTGAATATGGAATTTAGAATATAGAATGTAGAACACAGAATATGGAATGTAGAATACGGAATGCAGAATATTGAATACAGAATATAGAATTTAGAACACAGAATTTAGAATATAGAGTATATAATTCTGAATATAGAATTTAGGATATAGAGTGTAGAACACAGATTATAGAGTATAGAATACAGAATATAGAACCCAAAATTTAGAACATGGAATGCAGAACAGAGGATTTAGAATATAGAATACCGAATACAAATATAGAATATGAATCTACAATGTAGAACACAGAATTTAGAATATAGAATACAGAATACTGAATATACAATTAAGAATATACAATGTAGAACAATGAATATAGAATATAGAGTACGGAATGCAGAATATACAATACAGAAGTTAGAATATAGAACACAGAATATAGAATATGAAAAACAGAATACAAATCCCAGAATTGAGAACATGGAATGAAGAACATAGAATTTCGAATATAGAAAACCGAATACTCAATATAGAATTTCAAATATAGAATGTTGAACACAGAATTTAGAATATAGAATAAAGAATACTGAATATTGAATTTAGAATGTAGAATGTAGAACACAGTATTTAGAACATAGATTAGAGAATATAGAACCCAGAATTTAGCACATGGAATGCAGAAGACAGAATTTAGAATATAGAATACAGAATACTGAATATAGAATTTAGAATATAGAATTTAGAAATCAGAATATGGAATGTAGAATACGGAATGCAAAATATTGTATACAGAATATACAATGTAGAACACAGAATTTAGAATATGGAAACAGAATATAGAACACGGAATTAAAACATGGAATGTAGAAAACTGAATTTATTTTATAGAATACAATATACTTAATATCGAATTTAGAATATAGAATGTAGAACACAGAATATGGAATGTAGAATACGGAATGCAGAATATTGAATACAGAAAATAGAATGTAGAACACAGAATTTAGAATATAGAGTATATAATACTGAATATAGAATTTAGAATATAGAATGTAGAACACAGAATATAGAGTATAGAATACAGAATATAGAACCCAAAATTTAGAACAAGGAATGCAGAACAGAGGATTTAGAATATAGAATGCCGAATACAAATATAGAATATGAGTATACAATGAAGAACACAGAATTTAGAATATAGAATACAGAAAACTGAATATACAATTTAGAATATACAATGTAGAACAATGAATATAGGATATAGAGCACGGAATGCAGAATATAGAATAAAGAATTTAGAATATAGAACACAGAATATAAAATATGGAAAACAGAATACAAAATCCAGAATTGGAACATGGAATATAGAACATAGAATTTAGTATATAGAAAACCGAATACTGAATATAGAATTTCAAGTATATAATGTTGAACACAGAATTTAGAATATAGAATAAAGAATACTGAATATTGAATTTAGAATGTAGAATGTAGAACACAGTATTTAGAATATAGATTAGAGAATATAGAACCCAGAATTTAGCACATAGAGTGCAGAAGACAGAATTTCGAATATAGAATACAGAATACTGAATATAGAATTTAGAATATAGAATGTAGAACGCAGAATATAGAATATAGACTATGGAATGCAGAAAATAGTTTATAGAATATAGAATGATGAACACAAATTATAGAATATAGAATAGAGAATATAGAACCCAGAATTAAGAACATGGAATATAGAACACAGAATTTAGTATATAGAATACATAATACTGAATTTCAAATTTAGAATATAGAATGTAGAACACAGAATATGGAATGTAGAATAAGGAATGCAGAATATTGAATACAGAATATAGAATATAGAACACAGAATTTAAAATATGGAAAAAGGAATATATAACTCAGAATTTAGAACATGGAATGCAGAACACAGAATTTAGAATATAGAATACAGAATACTGAATATAGAATTTAGAATATAGAATATTGAACACAGAGTATAGAATATAGAATACGGAGTACTGAATATAGAACTTAGAATATAGAATGTAGAACACAGACTATAGAATATAGAATAGAGTATATTGAACGCAAAATTTAGAACATGGAATGCAGAACAGAAAATATAGAATATAGAATACAGAATACTGAATATAGAATTTAGAATATAGAATTTAGAACACAGAATATGGAATGTAGAATACGGAATGCTGAATAGTGTATACAGAATATGCAATATAGAACACAGAATTTAGAATATGGAAAGCAGAATATAGAACACTTAATTAAAACATGGAATGTAGAAAACAGAATTTATTATATAGAATACAGTATACTGAATATCGAATTTAGAATATAGAATGTAGAACACAGAATATGGAATGTAGAATACGGAATGCAGAATATTGAATACAGAATATACAATGTAAAACACAGAATTTAGAATATAGTGTAGATAACACTGAATGTAGAATTTAGAATATAGAATGTAGAACACAGGATATAGAGTATAGAATACAGAATATAGAACCCAAAATTTAGAACATGGAATGCAGAACAGAGGATTTAGAATATAGAATACCGAATACAAATATAGAATATGAATATACAATGTAGAACACAGAATTTAGAATATGGAAAGCAGAATATAGAACACGGAATTAAAACATGGAATGTGGAAAACAGAATTTATCATATAGAATACAGTATACTGAATATAGAATTTAGAATATAGAATGTAGAACACAGAATATGGAATGTAGAATACGGAATGCAGAATATTGAATACAGAATATAGAATGTAGAACACAGAATTTAGAATATAGATTATATAATACTGAATATAGAATTTAGAATATAGAATGTAGAACACAGAATATAGAGTATAGAATACAGAACATAGAACCCAATATTTAGAACATGGAATGCAGAACAGAGGATTTAGAATATAGAATACCGAATACAAATATAGAATATGAATATACAATGTAGAACACAGAATTTAGAATATAGAATACAGAAAACTGAATATACAATTTAGAATATACAATGTAGAACAATGAATATAGGATATAGAGTACGGAATGCAGAATATAGAATAAAGAATTTAGAATATAGAACACAGAATATAGAATATGGAAAACAGAATACAAATCACAGAATTGAGAACATGGAATGAAGAACATAGAATTTAGAATATAGAAAACCGAATACTGAATATAGAATTTCAAATATAGAATGTTGAACACAGAATTTAGCATATAGAATAAAGAATACTGAATATTGAATTTAGAATGTAGAATGTAGAACACAGTATTTAAAATATAGATTAGAGAATATAGAACCCAGAATTTAGCACATGGAATGCAGAAGACAGAATTTCGAATATAGAATACAGAATACTGAATATAGAATTTAGAATATAGAATTTAGAACACAGAATATGGAATGTAGAATACGGAATGCAAAATATTGTATACAGAATATACAATGTAGAACACAGAATTTAGAATATGGAAAGCAGAATATAGAACACGGAATTAAAAGATGGAATGTAGATAACAGAATTTATTATATAGAATACAGTATACTGAATATCGAATTTAGAATATAGAATGTAGAACACAGAATATGGAATGTAGAATACGGAATGCAGAATATTGAATACAGAATATAGAATGTAGAACACAGAATTTCGATTATAGAGTATATAATACTGAATATAGAATTTAGCATATAGAATGTAGAACGCAGAATATAGAATATAGACTACGGAATGCAGAATATAGTTTAAAGAATATAGAATGATGAACACAAAATATAGAATATAGAATAGAGAATATAGAAAACAGAATTAAGAACATGGAATATGGAACACAGAATTTAGTATATAGAATACATAATACTGAATTTCGAATTTAGAATATAGAATGTAGAACACAGAATATGGAATGTAGTATAAGGAATGCAGAATATTGAATACAGAATATAGAATGTAGAACACAGAATTTAAAATATGGAAAAAGGAATATATAACCAAGAATTTAGAACATGGAATGCAGAACACAGAATTTAGAATATAGAATACAGAATACTGAATATAGAATTTAGAATATAGAATATAGAACACAGAGTATAGAATATAGAATACGGAATACTGAATATCGAATATAGAATATAGAATATAGAACACAGAATATAGAATATAGAATATGGAATGTAGAATTTAGACTACAGAATATAGAATGTAGAACACAGAATATAGAATATAGAATAGAGTATATGGAACGCAAAATTTAGAACATGGAAAGCAGAACACACAATATAGAATGTAGAATACAGAATACTGAATATAGAATTTAGAATATAGAATTTAGAACACAGAATATGGAATGTAGAATACGGAATGCAGAATATTGTATACAGAATGTACAATATAGAACACAGAATTTAGAATATGGAAAGCAGAATATAGAACACTTAATTAAAACATGGAATGTAGAAAACAGAATTTATTATATAGAATACAGTATACTTAATATCAAATTTAGAATATAGAATGTAGAACACAGAATATGGAATGTAGAATACGGAATGCAGAATATTGAATACAGAATATACAATGTAAAACACAGAATTTAGATTATAGTGTAAATAAAACTGAATGTAGAATTTAGAATATAGAATGTAGAACACAGGATATAGAGTATAGAATACAGAATATAGAACCCAAAATTTAGAACATGGAATTCAGAACAGAGGATTTAGAATATAGAATACCGAATACAAATATAGAATATGAATATACAATGTAGAACACAGAATTTAGAATATAGAATACAGTATACTGAATATACAAATTAGAATATACAATGTAGAAAAATGAATATAGAATATAGAGTACGGAATTCAGAATATAGAATACAGAAGTTAGAATATAGAACACAGAATATAGAATATGGAAAACAGAATACAAAACCCAGAATTGAGAACATGGAATGAAGAACATAGAATTTAGAATATAGAAAACCGAATACTGAATATAGAATTTCAAATATAGAATGTTGAACACAGAATTTTGCATGTAGAATAAAGAATACTGAGTATTGAATTTAGAATGTAGAATGTAGAACACAGTATTTAGAATATAGATTAGAGAATATAGAACCCAGAATTTAGCACATGGAATGCAGAAGACAGAATTTAGAATATAGAATACAGAATACTGAATATAGAATTTAGAATATAGAATTTAGAACACAGAATATGGAATGTAGAATACGGAATGCAAAATATTGTATACAGAATATACAATGTAGAACACAGAATTTAGAATATGGAAAGCAGAATATAGAACACGGAATTAAAACATGGAATGTGGAAAACAGAATTTATTATATAGAATACAGTATACTGAATATAGAATTTAGAATATAGAATGTAGAACACAGAATATGGAATGTAGAATACGGAATGCAGAATATTGAATACAGAATATAGAATGTAGAACACAGAATTTAGAATATAGACTATATAATACTGAATATAGAATTTAGAATATAGAATGTAGAACACAGAATATAGAGTATAGAATACAGAATATAGAACCCAAAATTTAGAACATGGAATGCAGAACAGAGGATTTAGAATATAGAATACCGAATACAAATATAGAATATGAGTATACAATGTAGAACACTAAATTTAGAATATAGAACACAGAAAACTGAATATACAATTTAGAATATACAATGTAGAACAATGAATATAGGATATAGAGTACGGAATGCAGAATATAGAATAAAGAATTTAGAATATAGAACACAGAATATAAAATATGGAAAACAGAATACA
The DNA here is from genome assembly GCF_048564905.1 of Vicugna pacos. Classification (NCBI taxonomy): domain Eukaryota; kingdom Metazoa; phylum Chordata; class Mammalia; order Artiodactyla; family Camelidae; genus Vicugna; species Vicugna pacos. Next base: position 5,843,287 of record NW_027328737.1, read on the forward strand.
AAACCCAGAATTGGAATATGGAATGAAGAACATAGAATTTAGTATATAGAAAACCGAATACTGAATATAGAATTTCAAGTATAGAATGTTGAACACAGAATTTAGAATATAGAATAAAGAATACTGAATATTGAATTTAGAATGTAGAATGTAGAACACAGTATTTAGAATATAGATTAGAGAATATAGAACCCAGAATTTAGCACATAGAGTGCAGAAGACAGAATTTCGAATATAGAATACATAATACTGAATATAGAATTTAGAATATAGAATGTAGAACGCAGAATATAGAATATAGACTGTGGAATGCAGAAAATAATTTATAGAATATAGAATGATGAACACAAATTATAGATTATAGAATAGAGAATATAGAACCCAGAATTAAGAACATGGAATATAGAACACAGAATTTAGTATATAGAATACATAATACTGAATTTCAAATTTAGAATATAGAATGTAGAACACAGAATATGGAATGTAGAATAAGGAATGCAGAATATTGAATACAGAATATAGAATATAGAACACAGAATTTAAAATATGGAAAAAGGAATATATAACTCAGAATTTAGAACATGGAATGCAGAACACAGAATTGAGAATATAGAATACAGAATACTGAATATAGAATTTAGAATATAGAATATAGAACACAGAGTATAGAATATAGAATACGGAGTACTGAATATAGAACTTAGAATATAGAATGTAGAACACAGACTAAAGAATATAGAATAGAGTATATTGAACGCAAAATTTAGAACATGGAATGCAGAACACAAAATATAGAATATAGAATACAGAATACTGAATATAGAATTTAGAATATAGAATTTAGAACACAGAATATGGAATGTAGAATACGGAATACTGAATATTGCATACAGAATATACAATATAGAACACAGAATTTAGAATATGGAAAGCAGAATATAGAACACTTAATTAAAACATGGAATGTAGAAAACAGAATTTATTATATAGAATACAGTATACTTAATATCGAATTTAGAATATAGAATGTAGAACACAGGATATAGAGTATAGAATACAGAATATAGAACCCAAAATTTAGAACATGGAATGCAGAACAGAGGATTTAGAATATAGAATACCGAATACAAATATAGAATATGAATATACAATGTAGAACACAGAATTTAGAATATAGAATACAGAATACTGAATATACAATTTCGAATATACAATGTAGAACAATGAATATAGAATATAGAGTACGGAATGAGAATATAGAATACAGAAGTTAGAATATAGAACACAGAATATAGAATATGGAAAACAGAATACAAAACCCAGAATTGAGAACATGGAATGAAGAACATAGAATTTAGAGTATAGAAAAAAGAATACTGAATATAGAATTTCAAATATAGAATGTTGAACACAGAATATAGCATGTAGAATAAACAATACTGAGTATTGAATTTAGAATGTAGAATGTAGAACACAGTATTTAGAATATAGATTAGAGAATATAGAACCCAGAATTTAGCACATGGAATGCAGAAGACAGAATTTAGAATATAGAATACAGAATACTGAATATAGAATTTAGAATATAGAATTTAGAACACAGAATATGGAATGTAGAATACGGAATGCAAAATATTGTATACAGAATATACAATGTAGAACACAGAATTTAGAATATGGAAAGCAGAATATAGAACACGGAATTAAAACATGGAATGTGGAAAACAGAATTTATTATATAGAATACAGTATACTGAATATAGAATTTAGAATATAGAATGTAGAACACAGAATATGGAATGTAGAATACGGAATGCAGAATATTGAATACAGAATATAGAATGTAGAACACAGAATTTAGAATATAGATTATATAATACTGAATATAGAATTTAGAATATAGAATGTAGAACACAGAATATAGAGTATAGAATACAGAACATAGAACCCAATATTTAGGACATGGAATGCAGAACAGAGGATTTAGAATATAGAATACCGAATACAAATATAGAATATGAATATACAATGTAGAACACAGAATTTAGAATATAGAATACAGAAAAATGAATATACAATTCAGAATATACAATGTAGAACAATGAATATAGGATATAGAGTACGGAATGCAGAATATAGAATAAAGAATTTAGAATATAGAACACAGAATATAGAATATGGAAAACAGAATACAAATCCCAGAATTGAGAACATGGAATGAAGAACATAGAATTTAGAATATAGAAAACCGAATACTGAATATAGAATTTCAAATATAGAATGTTGAACACAGAATTTAGAATATAGAATAAAGAATACTGAATATTGAATTTAGAATGTAGAATGTAGAACACAGTATTTAGAATATAGATTAGAGAATATAGATCCAAGAATTTAGCACATGGAGTGCAGAACACAGAATTTCGAATATAGAATACAGATTACTGAATATAGAATTTAGAATATAGAATGTAGAACACAGAATATAGAATATAGACTACGGAATTCAGAATATAGTTTATAGAATGATGAACACAAATTATAGAATATAGAATAGATAATACAGAACCCAGAGTTAAGAACATGGAATATAGAACACAGAATTCAGAATATAGAATACAGATTACTGAATATAGAATTTAGAATATAGAATGTAGAACACAGAGTATAGAATATAGAATACGGAATACTGAATATAGAATTTAGAATATAGAATGTAAAACACAGAATATAGAATATAGAATAGGGTATATGGAACGCAAAATTTAGAACATGGAATGCAGAACACACAATATAGAATATAGAATACAGAATACTGAATATAGAATTTAGAATATAGAATTTAGAACACAGAATATGGAATGTAGAATACGGAATGCTGAATATTGTATACAGAATATACAATGTAGAACACAGAATTTAGAATATAGAATACAGAATACTGAATATACAATTTAGAATATACAATGTAGAACAATGAATATAGGATATAGAGTACGGAATGCAGAATATAGAATAAAGAAGTGAGAATATAGAACACAGAATAAAGAATATGGAAAACAGAATACAAATCCCAGAATTGAGAACATGGAATGAAGAAAATAGAATTTAGAATATAGAAAACCGAATACTGAATATAGAATTTCAAATATAGAATGTTGAACACAGAATTTAGAATATAGAATATAGAATACTGAATATTAAATTTAGAATGTAGAATGTAGAACACAGTATTTAGAATATAGATTAGAGAATATAGAACCCAGAATTAAGCACATGGAATGCAGAAGACAGAATTTCGAATATAGAATACAGAATTCTGAATATAGAATGTAGAATATAGAATGTAGAACGCAGAATATAGAATATAGACTACGGAATGCAGAATATAGTTTATAGAATATAGAATGATGTACACAAATTATAGAATATAGAATAGAGAATATAGAACCCAGAATTAAGAACATGGGTTATAGAACACAGAATTTAGTATATAGAATACAAAATACTGAATTTCGAATTTAGAATATAGAATGTAGAACACAGAATATGGAATGTAGTTTAAGGAATGCAGAATATTGAATACAGAATATAGAATGTAGAACACAGAATTTAAAATATGGAAAAAGGAATATATAACCAAGAATTTAGAACATGGAATGCAGAACACAGAATTTAGAATATAGAATACAGAATACTGAATATAGAATTTAGAATGTAGAATATAGAACACAGAGTATAGAATATAGAATACGGAATACTGAATATAGAATATAGAATATAGAATGTAGAACACAGAATATAGAATATAGAATATGGAATGTAGAATTTAGAATACAGAATATAGAATGTAGAACACAGAATATAGAATATAGCGTAGAGTATATGGAACGCAAAATTAAGAACATGGAATGCAGAACACAAAATATAGAATATAGAATACAGAATACTGAATATAGAATTTAGAATATAGAATTTAGAACACAGAATATGGAATGTAGAATACGGAATGCAGAATATTGTATTCAGAATATACAATGTAGAACACAGAATTTAGAATATGGAAAGCAGAATATAGAACACGGAATTAAAACATGGAATGTAGAAATCAGAATTTATTATATAGAATACAGTATACTGAATATCGAATTTAGAATATAGAATGTAGAATACGGAATGCAGAATATTGAATACAGTATATAGAATATAGAACACAGAATTTAGAATATAGAGTATATAATACTGAATATAGAATTTAGAATATACTGTGTAGAACACAGAATATAGAGAATAGAATACAGAATATAGAACCCAAAATTTAGAACATGGAATGCAGAACAGAGGAATTAGAATATAGAATACCGAATACAAATATAGAATATGAATCTACAATGTAGAACACAGAATTTAGAATATAGAATACAGAATACTGAATATACAATTTAGAATATACAATGTAGAACAATGAATATAGAATATAGAGTACGGAATGCAGAATATAGAATACAGAAGTTAGAATATAGAACACAGAATATAGAATATGGAAAACAGAATACAAAACCCAGAATTGAGAACATGGAATGAAGAACATAGAATTTAGAATATAGAAAAACGAATAGTGAATATAGAATTTAGATTATAGAATGTAGAACGCAGAATATAGAATATAGACTACGGAATGCAGAATATAGTTTACAGAATATAGAATGATGAACACAATACAGAATATAGAATAGACAATACAGAACCCAGAATTAAAAACATGGAATATAGAACACAGAATTTAGTATATAGAATACATAATACTGAATTTCGAATTTAGAATATAGAATGTAGAACACAGAATATGGAATGTAGTATAAGGAATGCAGAATATTGAATACAGAATATAGAATGTAGAACACAGAATTTAAAATAAGGAAAAAGGAATATATAACCAAGAATTTAGAACATGGAATGCAGAACACAGAATTTAGAATATAGAATACAGAATACTGAATATAGAATTTAGAATATAGAATATAGAACACAGAGTAAAGAATATAGAATACGGACTACTGAGTATAGAATATAGAATATAGAATGTAGAAAACAAAATATAGAATATAGAATAAGGAATGCAGAATTTAGAATACAGAATATAGAATGTAGAACACAGAATATAGAATATAGAATAGAGTATATGGAACGCAAAATTTAGAACATGGAATGCAGAACACACAATATAGAATATAGAATACAGAATACTGAATATAGAATTTAGAATATAGAATTTAGAACACAGAATATGGAATGTAGAATACGGAATGCAGAATATTGTATTCAGAATATGCAATGTAGAACACAGAATTTAGAATATGGAAAGCAGAATATAGAACACGGAATTAAAACATGGAATGTAGAAAACAGAATTTATTATATAGAATAAAGTATAATGAATATCAAATTTAGAATATAGAATGTAGAACACAGAATATGGAATGTAGAATACGGAATGCAGAATATTCAATACAGAATATAGAATATAGAACACAGAATTTAAAATATGGAAAAAGGAATATATAACCCAGAATTTAGAACATGGAATGCAGAACACAGAATTTAGAATATAGAATACAGAATACTGAATATAGAATTTAGAATATAGAATTTAGAACACAGAATATGGAATGTAGAATACGGAATGCAAAATATTGTATACAGAATATACAATGTAGAACACAGAATTTAGAATATGGAAAGCAGAATATAGAACACGGAATTAAAACATGGAATGTGGAAAACAGAATTTATTATATAGAATACAGTATACTGAATATAGAATTTAGAATATAGAATGTAGAACACAGAATATGGAATGTAGAATACGGAATGCAGAATATTGAATACAGAATATAGAATGTAGAACACAGAATTTAGAATATAGATTATATAATACTGAATATAGAATTTAGAATATAGAATGTAGAACACAGAATATAGAGTATAGAATACAGAACATAGAACCCAATATTTAGAACATGGAATGCAGAACAGAGGATTTAGAATATAGAATACCGAATACAAATATAGAATATGAATATACAATGTAGAACACAGAATTTAGAATATAGAATACAGAATACTGAATATACAATTTAGAATATACAATGTAGAACAATGAATATAGGATATAGAGTACGGAATGCAGAATATAGAATAAAGAATTTAGAATATAGAACACAGAATATAGAATATGGAAAACAGAATACAAATCCCAGAATTGAGAACATGGAATGAAGAACATAGAATTTAGAATATAGAAAACCGAATACTGAATATAGAATTTCAAATATAGAATGTTGAACACAGAATTTAGAATATAGAATAAAGAATACTGAATATTGAATTTAGAATGTAGAATGTAGAACACAGTATTTAGAATATAGATTAGAGAATATAGATCCAAGAATTTAGCACATGGAGTGCAGAACACAGAATTTCGAATATAGAATACAGATTACTGAATATAGAATTTAGAATATAGAATGTAGAACACAGAATATAGAATATAGACTACGGAATTCAGAATATAGTTTATAGAATGATGAACACAAATTATAGAATATAGAATAGATAATACAGAACCCAGAGTTAAGAACATGGAATATAGAACACAGAATTCAGAATATAGAATACAGATTACTGAATATAGAATTTAGAATATAGAATGTAGAACACAGAGTATAGAATATAGAATACGGAATACTGAATATAGAATTTAGAATATAGAATGTAAAACACAGAATATAGAATATAGAATAGGGTATATGGAACGCAAAATTTAGAACATGGAATGCAGAACACACAATATAGAATATAGAATACAGAATACTGAATATAGAATTTAGAATATAGAATTTAGAACACAGAATATGGAATGTAGAATACGGAATGCTGAATATTGTATACAGAATATACAATGTAGAACACAGAATTTAGAATATAGAATACAGAATACTGAATATACAATTTAGAATATACAATGTAGAACAATGAATATAGGATATAGAGTACGGAATGCAGAATATAGAATAAAGAAGTGAGAATATAGAACACAGAATATAGAATATGGAAAACAGAATACAAATCCCAGAATTGAGAACATGGAATGAAGAAAATAGAATTTAGAATATAGAAAACCGAATACTGAATATAGAATTTCAAATATAGAATGTTGAACACAGAATTTAGAATATAGAATAAAGAATACTGAATATTAAATTTAGAATGTAGAATGTAGAACACAGTATTTAGAATATAGATTAGAGAATATAGAACCCAGAATTAAGCACATGGAATGCAGAAGACAGAATTTCGAATATAGAATACAGAATTCTGAATATAGAATGTAGAATATAGAATGTAGAACGCAGAATATAGAATATAGACTACGGAATGCAGAATATAGTTTATAGAATATAGAATGATGAACACAAATTATAGAATATAGAATAGAGAATATAGAACCCAGAATTAAGAACATGGAATATAGAACACAGAATTTAGTATATAGAATACAAAATACTGAATTTCGAATTTAGAATATAGAATGTAGAACACAGAATATGGAATGTAGTTTAAGGAATGCAGAATATTGAATACAGAATATAGAATGTAGAACACAGAATTTAAAATATGGAAAAAGGAATATATAACCAAGAATTTAGAACATGGAATGCAGAACACAGAATTTAGAATATAGAATACAGAATACTGAATATAGAATTTAGAATATAGAATATAGAACACAGAGTATAGAATATAGAATACGGAATACTGAATATAGAATATAGAATATAGAATGTAGAACACAGAATATAGAATATAGAATATGGAATGTAGAATTTAGAATACAGAATATAGAATGTAGAACACAGAATATAGAATATAGCGTAGAGTATATGGAACGCAAAATTAAGAACATGGAATGCAGAACACAAAATATAGAATATAGAATACAGAATACTGAATATAGAATTTAGAATATAGAATTTAGAACACAGAATATGGAATGTAGAATACGGAATGCAGAATATTGTATTCAGAATATACAATGTAGAACACAGAATTTAGAATATGGAAAGCAGAATATAGAACACGGAATTAAAACATGGAATGTAGAAAACAGAATTTATTATATAGAATAAAGTATACTGAATATCGAATTTAGAATATAGAATGTAGAATACGGAATGCAGAATATTGAATACAGTATATAGAATATAGAACACAGAATTTAGAATATAGAGTATATAATCCTGAATATAGAATTTAGAATATACTGTGTAGAACACAGAATATAGAGAATAGAATACAGAATATAGAACCCAAAATTTAGAACATGGAATGCAGAACAGAGGAATTAGAATATAGAATACCGAATACAAATATAGAATATGAATCTACAATGTAGAACACAGAATTTAGAATATAGAATACAGAATACTGAATATACAATTTAGAATATACAATGTAGAACAATGAATATAGAATATAGAGTACGGAATGCAGAATATAGAATACAGAAGTTAGAATATAGAACACAGAATATAGAATATGGAAAACAGAATACAAAACCCAGAATTGAGAACATGGAATGAAGAACATAGAATTTAGAATATAGAAAAACGAATAGTGAATATAGAATTTAGATTATAGAATGTAGAACGCAGAATATAGAATATAGACTACGGAATGCAGAATATAGTTTACAGAATATAGAATGATGAACACATTACAGAATATAGAATAGACAATATAGAACCCAGAATTAAAAACATGGAATATAGAACACAGAATTTAGTATATAGAATACATAATACTGAATTTCGAATTTAGAATATAGAATGTAGAACACAGAATATGGAATGTAGTATAAGGAATGCAGAATATTGATTACAGAATATAGAATGTAGAACACAGAATTTAAAATAAGGAAAAAGGAATATATAACCAAGAATTTAGAACATGGAATGCAGAACACAGAATTTAGAATATAGAATACAGAATACTGAATATAGAATTTAGAATATAGAATATAGAACACAGAGTATAGAATATAGAATACGGACTACTGAGTATAGAATATAGAATATAGAATGTAGAAAACAAAATATAGAATATAGAATAAGGAATGCAGAATTTAGAATACAGAATATAGAATGTAGAACACAGAATATAGAATATAGAATAGAGTATATGGAACGCAAAATTTAGAACATGGAATGCAGAACACACAATATAGAATATAGAATACAGAATACTGAATATAGAATTTAGAATATAGAATTTAGAACACAGAATATGGAATGTAGAATACGGAATGCAGAATATTGTATTCAGAATATGCAATGTAGAACACAGAATTTAGAATATGGAAAGCAGAATATAGAACACGGAATTAAAACATGGAATGTAGAAAACAGAATTTATTATATAGAATAAAGTATAATGAATATCAAATTTAGAATATAGAATGTAGAACACAGAATATGGAATGTAGAATACGGAATGCAGAATATTCAATACAGAATATAGAATATAGAACACAGAATTTAAAATATGGAAAAAGGAATATATAACCCAGAATTTAGAACATGGAATGCAGAACACAGAATTTAGAATATAGAATACAGAATACTGAATATAGAAATTAGAATATAAAATATAGAACACAGAGTATACAATATAGAATACGGAATACGGAATATAGAATTTAGAATATAGAATGTAGAACACAGAATATAGAATATAGAATAGAGTATATTGAACGCAAAATCTAGAACATGGAATGCACAACACAGAATTTATAATATAGAATAAAGTATACTGTATATTGAATTTAGAATATAGAATGTATAACACAGAATATGGAATGTAGAATACGGAATGCAGAATATTGAATACAGAATATACAATGTAAAACACAGAATTTAGAATATAGTGTATATAACACTGAATTTAGAATTTAGAATATAGAATGTAGAACACAGGATATAGAGTATAGAATACAGAATATAGAACCCAAAATTTAGAACATGGAATGCAGAACAGAGGATTTAGAATATAGAATACCGAATACAAATATAGAATATGAATATACAATGTAGAACACAGAATTTAGAATATAGAATACAGAATACTGAATATACAATTTAGAATATACAATGTAGAACAATGAATATAGAATATAGAGTACGGAATGCAGAATATAGAATACAGAAGTTAGAATATAGAACACAGAATATAGAATATGGAAAACAGAATACAAATCCCAGAATTGAGAACATGGAATGAAGAACATAGAATTTAGAATATAGAAAACCGAATACTGAATATAGAATTTCAAATATAGAATGTTGAACACAGAATTTAGAATATAGAATAAAGAATACTGAATATTGAATTTAGAATGTAGAATGTAGAACACAGTATTTAGAATATAGATTAGAGAATATAGATCCAAGAATTTAGCACATGGAGTGCAGAACACAGAATTTCGAATATAGAATACAGATTACTGAATATAGAATTTAGAATATAGAATGTAGAACACAGAATATAGAATATAGACTACGGAATTCAGAATATAGTTTATAGAATGATGAACACAAATTATAGAATATAGAATAGAGAATACAGAACCCAGAGTTAAGAACATGGAATATAGAACACAGAATTCAGAATATAGAATACAGATTACTGAATATAGAATTTAGAATATAGAATGTAGAACACAGAGTATAGAATATAGAATACGGAATACTGAATATAGAATTTAGAATATAGAATGTAAAACACAGAATATAGAATATAGAATAGGGTATATGGAACGCAAAATTTAGAACATGGAATGCAGAACACACAATATAGAATATAGAATACAGAATACTGAATATAGAATTTAGGATATAGAATTTAGAACACAGAATATGGAATGTAGAATACGGAATGCTGAATATTGTATCCAGAATATACAATGTAGAACACAGAATTTAGAATATAGAATAGAGAATACTGAATATACAATTTAGAATATACAATGTAGAACAATGAATATAGGATATAGAGTACGGAATGCAGAATATAGAATAAAGAAGTGAGAATATAGAACACAGAATATAGAATATGGAAAACAGAATACAAATCCCAGAATTGAGAACATGGAATGAAGAAAATAGAATTTAGAATATAGAAAACCGAATACTGAATATAGAATTTCAAATATAGAATGTTGAACACAGAATTTAGAATATAGAATAAAGAATACTGAATATTAAATTTAGAATGTAGAATGTAGAACACAGTATTTAGAATATAGATTAGAGAATATAGAACCCAGAATTTAGCACATGGAATGCAGAAGAGAGAATTTCGAATATAGAATACAGAATTCTGAATATAGAATGTAGAATATAGAATGTAGAACGCAGAATATAGAATATAGACTACGGAATGCAGAATATAGTTTATAGAATATAGAATGATGAACACAAATTATAGAATATAGAATAGAGAATATAGAACCCAGAATTAAGAACATGGAATATAGAACACAGAATTTAGTATATAGAATACAAAATACTGAATTTCGAATTTAGAATATAGAATGTAGAACACAGAATATGGAATGTAGTTTAAGGAATGCAGAATATTGAATACAGAATATAGAATGCAGAACACAGAATTTAAAATATGGAAAAAGGAATATATAACCAAGGATTTAGAACATGGAATGCAGAACACAGAATTTAGAATATAGAATACAGAATACTGAATATAGAATTTAGAATATAGAATATAGAACACAGAGTATAGAATATAGAATACGGAATACTGAATATAGAATATAGAATATAGAATGTAGAACACAGAATATAGAATATAGAATATGGAATGTAGAATTTAGAATACAGAATATAGAATGTAGAACACAGAATATAGAATATAGCGTAGAGTATATGGAACGCAAAATTAAGAACATGGAATGCAGAACACAAAATATAGAATATAGAATACAGAATACTGAATATAGAATTTAGAATATAGAATTTAGAACACAGAATATGGAATGTAGAATACGGAATGCAGAATATTGTATTCACAATATACAATGTAGAACACAGAATTTAGAATATGGAAAGCAGAATATAGAACACGGAATTAAAACATGGAATGTAGAAAACAGAATTTATTATATAGAATACAGTATACTGAATATCGAATTTAGAATATAGAATGTAGAATACGGAATGCAGAATATTGAATACAGAATATAGAATATATAACACAGAATTAAGAATATAGAGTATATAATACTGAATATAGAATTTAGAATATACTGTGTAGAACACAGAATATAGAGAATAGAATACAGAATATAGAACCCAAAATTTAGAACATGGAATGCAGAACAGAGGAATTAGAATATAGAATACCGAATAGAAATATAGAATATGAATCTACAATGTAGAACACAGAATTTAGAATATAGAATACAGAATACTGAATATACAATTTAGAATATACAATGTAGAACAATGAATATAGAATATAGAGTACGGAATGCAGAATATAGAATACAGAAGTTAGAATATAGAACACAGAATATAGAATATGGAAAACAGAATACAAAACCCAGAATTGAGAACATGGAATGAAGAACATAGAATTTAGAATATAGAAAAACGAATAGTGAATATAGAATTTAGATTATAGAATGTAGAACGCAGAATATAGAATATAGACTACGGAATGCAGAATATAGTTTACAGAATATAGAATGATGAACACATTACAGAATATAGAATAAACAATATAGAACCCAGAATTAAAAACATGGAATATAGAACACAGAATTTAGTATATAGAATACATAATACTGAATTTCGAATTTAGAATATAGAATGTAGAACACAGAATATGGAATGTAGTATAAGGAATGCAGAATATTGAATACAGAATATAGAATGTAGAACACAGAATTTAAAATAAGGAAAAAGGAATATATAACCAAGAATTTAGAACATGGAATGCAGAACACAGAATTTAGAATATAGAATACAGAATACTGAATATAGAATTTAGAATATAGAATATAGAACACAGAGTATAGAATATAGAATACGGAATACTGAGTATAGAATATAGAATATAGAATGTAGAAAACAAAATATAGAATATAGAATAAGGAATGCAGAATTTAGAATACAGAATATAGAATGTAGAACACAGAATATAGAATATAGAATAGAGTATATGGAACGCAAAATTTAGAACATGGAATGCAGAACACACAATATAGAATATAGAATACAGAATACTGAATATAGAATTTAGAATATAGAATTTAGAACACAGAATATGGAATGTAGAATACGGAATGCAGAATATTGTATTCAGAATATGCAATGTAGAACACAAAATTTAGAATATGGAAAGCAGAATATAGAACACGGAATTAAAACATGGAATGTAGAAAACAGAATTTATTATATAGAATAAAGTATAATGAATATCAAATTTAGAATATAGAATGTAGAACACAGAATATGGAATGTAGAATACGGAATGCAGAATATTCAATACAGAATATAGAATATAGAACACAGAATTTAAAATATGGAAAAAGGAATATATAACCCAGAATTTAGAACATGGAATGCAGAACACAGAATTTAGAATATAGAATACAGAATACTGAATATAGAAATTAGAATATAAAATATAGAACACAGAGTATACAATATAGAATACGGAATACTGAATATAGAATTTAGAATATAGAATGTAGAACACAGAATATAGAATATAGAATAGAGTATATTGAACGCAAAATCTAGAACATGGAATGCACAACACAGAATTTATAATATAGAATAAAGTATACTGTATATTGAATTTAGAATATAGAATGTATAACACAGAATATGGAATGTAGAATACGGAATGCAGAATATTGAATACAGAATATACAATGTAAAACACAGAATTTAGAATATAGTGTATATAACACTGAATTTAGAATTTAGAATATAGAATGTAGAACACAGGATATAGAGTATAGAATACAGAATATAGAACCCAAAATTTAGAACATGGAATGCAGAACAGAGGATTTAGAATATAGAATACCGAATACAATTATAGAATATGAATATACAATGTAGAACACAGAATTTAGAATATAGAATACAGAATACTGAATATACAATTTAGAATATACAATGTAGAACAATGAATATAGAATATAGAGTACGGAATGCAGAATATAGAATACAGAAGTTAGAATATAGAACACAGAATATAGAATATGGAAAACAGAATACAAAACCCAGAATTGAGAACATGGAATGAAGAACATAGAATTTAGAATATAGAAAACTGAATACTGAATATAGAATTTCAAATATAGAATGTTGAACACAGAATTTAGCATATAGAATAAAGAATACTGAATATTGAATTTAGAATGTAGAATGTAGAATACAGTATTTAGAATATAGATTAGAGAATATAGAACATAGAATTTAGCACATGGAATGCAGAAGACAGAATTTAGAATATAGAATACAGAATACTGAATATAGAATTTAGAATATAGAATTTAGAACACAGAATATGGAATGTAGAATACGGAATGCAAAATATTGTATACAGAATATACAATGTAGAACACAGAATTTAGAATATGGAAAGCAGAATATAGAACACGGAATTAAAACATGGAATGTAGAAAACAGAATTTATTATATAGAATACAGTATACTGAATATCGAATTTAGAATATAGAATGTAGAACAAAGAATATGGAATGTAGAATACGGAATGCAGAATATTGAATACAGAATATAGAATGTAGAACACAGAATTTAGAATATAGAGTATATAATACTGGATATAGAATTTAGAATATAGAATGTAGAACACAGAATATAGTGTATAGAATACAGAATATAGAACCCAAAATTTAGAACATGGAATGCAGCACAGAGGATTTAGAATATAGAATATCTAATACAAATGTAGAATATGAATATACAATGTAGAACACAGAATTTAGAATATAGAATACAGAATACTGAATATACAATTTAGAATATACAATGTAGAAA
The DNA here is from genome assembly GCF_048564905.1 of Vicugna pacos. NCBI lineage: Eukaryota > Metazoa > Chordata > Mammalia > Artiodactyla > Camelidae > Vicugna > Vicugna pacos. Next base: position 5,858,445 of record NW_027328737.1, read on the forward strand.
AATGAATATAGGATATAGAGTACGGAATGCAGAATATAGAATAAAGAAGTGAGAATATACAACACAGAATATAGAATATGGAAAACAGAATACAAATCCCAGAATTGATAACATGGAATGAAGAACATAGAATTTAGAATATAGAAAACCGAATACTGAATATAGAATTTCAAATATAGAATGTTGAACACAGAATTTAGAATATAGAATAAAGAATATTGAGTATTGAATTTAGAATGTAGAATGTAGAACACAGTATTTAGAATATAGATTAGAGAATATAGAACCCAGAATTTAGCACATGGAATGCAGAAGACAGAATTTAGAATATAGAATACAGAATACTGAATATAGAATTTAGAATATAGAATTTAGAACACAGAATATGGAATGTAGAATACGGAATGCAAAATATTGTATACAGAATATACAATGTAGAACACAGGATTTAGAATATTGAAAGCAGAATATAGAACACGGAATTAAAACATGGAATGTGGAAAACAGAATTTATTATATAGAATACAGTATACTGAATATAGAATTTAGAATATAGAATGTAGAACACAGAATATGGAATGTAGAATACGGAATGCAGAATATTGAATACAGAATATAGAATGTAGAACACAGAATTTAGAATATAGATTATATAATACTGAATATAGAATTTAGAATATAGAATGTAGAACACAGAATATAGAGTATAGAATACAGAATATAGAACCCAAAATTTAGAACATGGAATGCAGAACAGAGGATTTAGAATATAGAATACCGAATACAAATATAGAATATGAATATACAATGTAGAACACAGAATTTAGAATATAGAATACAGAAAACTGAATATACAATTCAGAATATACAATGTAGAACAATGAATATAGGATATAGAGTACGGAATGCAGAATATAGAATAAAGAAGTGAGAATATACAACACAGAATATAGAATATGGAAAACAGAATACAAATCCCAGAATTGAGAACATGGAATGAAGAACATAGAATTTAGAATATAGAAAACCGAATACTGAATATAGAATTTCAAATATAGAATGTTGAACACAGAATTTAGAATATAGAATAAAGAATACTGAATATTGAATTTAGAATGTAGAATGTAGAACACAGTATTTAGAACATAGATTAGAGAATATAGAACCCAGAATTTAGCACATGGAATGCAGAAGACAGAATTTAGAATATAGAATACAGAATACTGAATATAGAATTTAGAATATAGAATTTAGAAATCAGAATATGGAATGTAGAATACGGAATGCAAAATATTGTATACAGAATATACAATGTAGAACACAGAATTTAGAATATGGAAACAGAATATAGAACACGGAATTAAAACATGGAATGTAGAAAACTGAATTTATTATATAGAATACAATATACTGAATATCGAATTTAGAATATAGAATGTAGAACACAGAATATGGAATGTAGAATACGGAATGCAGAATATTGAATACAGAAAATAGAATGTAGAACACAGAATTTAGAATATAGAGTATATAATACTGAATATAGAATTTTGAATATAGAATGTAGAACACAGAATATAGAGTATAGAATACAGAATATAGAACCCAAAATTTAGAACATGGAATGCAGAACAGAGGATTTAGAATATAGAATACCGAATACAAATATAGAATATGAGTATACAATGTAGAACACTAAATTTAGAATATAGAACACAGAAAACTGAATATACAATTTAGAATATACAATGTAGAACAATGAATATAGGATATAGAGTACGGAATGCAGAATATAGAATAAAGAATTTAGAATATAGAACACAGAATATAAAATATGGAAAACAGAATACAAAACCCAGAATTGGAATATGGAATGAAGAACATAGAATTTAGTATATAGAAAACCGAATACTGAATATAGAATTTCAAGTATAGAATGTTGAACACAGAATTTAGAATATAGAATAAAGAATACTGAATATTGAAATTAGAATGTAGAATGTAGAACACAGTATTTAGAATATAGATTAGAGAATATAGAACCCAGAATTTAGCACATAGAGTGCAGAAGACAGAATTTCGAATATAGAATACAGAATACTGAATATAGAATTTAGAATATAGAATGTAGAACGCAGAATATAGAATATAGACTGTGGAATGCAGAAAATAATTTATAGAATATAGAATGATGAACACAAATTATAGATTATAGAATAGAGAATATAGAACCCAGAATTAAGAACATGGAATATAGAACACAGAATTTAGTATATAGAATACATAATACTGAATTTCAAATTTAGAATATAGAATGTAGAACACAGAATATGGAATGTAGAATAAGGAATGCAGAATATTGAATACAGAATATAGAATATAGAACACAGAATATAAAATATGGAAAAAGGAATATATAACTCAGAATTTAGAACATGGAATGCAGAACACAGAATTGAGAATATAGAATACAGAATACTGAATATAGAATTTAGAATATAGAATATAGAACACAGAGTATAGAATATAGAATACGGAGTACTGAATATAGAACTTAGAATATAGAATGTAGAACACAGACTATAGAATATAGAATAGAGTATATTGAACGCAAAATTTAGAACATGGAAAGCAGAACACAAAATATAGAATATAGAATACAGAATACTGAATATAGAATTTAGAATATAGAATTTAGAACACAGAATATGGAATGTAGAATACGGAATGCTGAATATTGCATACAGAATATACAATATAGAACACAGAATTTAGAATATGGAAAGCAGAATATAGAACACTTAATTAAAACATGAAATGTAGAAAACAGAATTTATTATATAGAATACAGTATACTTAATATCGAATTTAGAATATAGAATGTAGAACACAGGATATAGAGTATAGAATACAGAATATAGAACCCAAAATTTAGAACATGGAATGCAGAACAGAGGATTTAGAATATAGAATACCGAATACAAATATAGAATATGAAAATACAATGTAGAACACAGAATTTAGAATATAGAATACAGAATACTGAATATACAATTTAGAATATACAATGTAGAACAATGAATATAGAATATAGAGTACGGAATGAGAATATAGAATACAGAAGTTAGAATATAGAACACAGAATATAGAATATGGAAAACAGAATACAAAACCCAGAATTGAGAACATGGAATGAAGAACATAGAATTTAGAGTATAGAAAAAAGAATGCTGAATATAGAATTTCAAATATAGAATGTTGAACACAGAATTTAGCATGTAGAATAAACAATACTGAGTATTGAATTTAGAATGTAGAATGTAGAACACAGTATTTAGAATATAGATTAGAGAATATAGAACCCAGAATTTAGCACATGGAATGCAGAAGACAGAATTTAGAATATAGAATACAGAATACTGAATATAGAATTTAGAATATAGAATTTAGAACACAGAATATGGAATGTAGATACGGAATGCAAAATATTGTATACAGAATATACAATGTAGAACACAGAATTTAGAATATGGAAAGCAGAATATAGAACACGGAATTAAAACATGGAATGTGGAAAACAGAATTTATTATATAGAATACAGTATACTGAATATCGAATTTAGAATATAGAATGTAGAATACGGAATGCAGAATATTGAATACAGAATATAGAATATAGAACACAGAATTTAGAATATAGAGTATATAATACTGAATATAGAATTTAGAATATACTGTGTAGAACACAGAATATAGAGAATAGAATACAGAATATAGAACCCAAAATTTAGAACATGGAATGCAGAACAGAGGAATTAGAATATAGAATACCGAATAGAAACATAGAATATGAATCTACAATGTAGAACACAGAATTTAGAATATAGAATACAGAATACTGAATATACAATTTTGAATATACAATGTAGAACAATGAATATAGAATATAGAGTACGGAATGCAGAATATAGAATACAGAAGTTAGAATATAGAACACAGAATATAGAATATGGAAAACAGAATACAAATCCCAGAATTGAGAACATGGAATGAAGAACATAGAATTTAGAATATAGAAAACCGAATACTGAATATAGAATTTCAAATATAGAATGTTGAACACAGAATTTAGAATGTAGAATAAAGAATACTGAATATTGAATTTAGAATGTAGAATGTAGAACACAGTATTTAGAATATAGATTAGAGAATATAGATCCAAGAATTTAGCACATGGAGTGCAGAACACAGAATTTCGAATATAGAATAGAGATAACTGAATATAGAATTTAGAATATAGAATGTAGAACACAGAATATAGAATATAGACTACGGAATTCAGAATATAGTTTATAGAATGATGAACACAAATTATAGAATATAGAATAGAGAATACAGAACCCAGAGTTAAGAACATGGAATATAGAACACAGAATTCAGAATATAGAATACAGATTACTGAATATAGAATTTAGAATATAGAATGTAGAACACAGAGTATAGAATATAGAATACGGAATACTGAATATAGAATTTAGAATATAGAATGTAAAACACAGAATATAGAATATAGAATAGGGTATATGGAACGCAAAATTTAGAACATGGAATGCAGAACACACAATATAGAATATAGAATACAGAATACTGAATATAGAATTTAGAATATAGAATTTAGAACACAGAATATGGAATGTAGAATACGGAATGCTGAATATTGTATACAGAATATACAATGTAGAACACAGAATTTAGAATATAGAATACAGAATACTGAATATACAATTTAGAATATACAATGTAGAACAATGAATATAGGATATAGAGTACGGAATGCAGAATATAGAATAAAGAAGAGAGAATATAGAACCCAGAATATAGAATATGGAAAACAGAATACAAATCCCAGAATTGAGAACATGGAATGAAGAAAATAGAATTTAGAATATAGAAAACCGAATACTGAATATAGAATTTCAAATATAGAATGTTGAACACAGAATTTAGAATATAGAATAAAGAATACTGAATATTAAATTTAGAATGTAGAATGTAGAACACAGTATTTAGAATATAGATTAGAGAATATAGAACCCAGAATTTAGCACATGGAATGCAGAAGAGAGAATTTCGAATATAGAATACAGAATTCTGAATATAGAATGTAGAATATAGAATGTAGAACGCAGAATATAGAATATAGACTACGGAATGCAGAATATAGTTTATAGAATATAGAATGATGAACACAAATTATAGAATATAGAATAGAGAATATAGAACCCAGAATTAAGAACATGGAATATAGAACACAGAATTTAGCATATAGAATACAAAATACTGAATTTCGAATTTAGAATATAGACTGTAGAACACAGAATATGGAATGTAGTTTAAGGAATGCAGAATATTGAATACAGAATATAGAATGTAGAACACAGAATTTAAAATATGGAAAAAGGAATATATAACCAAGAATTTAGAACATGGAATGCAGAACACAGAATTTAGAATATAGAATACAGAATACTGAATATAGAATTTAGAATATAGAATATAGAACACAGAGTATAGAATATAGAATACGGAATACTGAATATAGAATATAGAATATAGAATGTAGAACACAGAATATAGAATATAGAATATGGAATGTAGAATTTAGAATACAGAATATAGAATGTAGAACACAGAATATAGAATATAGCGTAGAGTATATGGAACGCAAAATTAAGAACATGGAATGCAGAACACAAAATATAGAATATAGAATACAGAATACTGAATATAGAATTTAGAATATAGAATTTAGAACACAGAATATGGAATGTAGAATACGGAATGCAGAATATTGTATTCAGAATATACAATGTAGAACACAGAATTTAGAATATGGAAAGCAGAATATAGAACACGGAATTAAAACATGGAATGTAGAAAACAGAATTTATTATATAGAATACAGTATACTGAATATCGAATTTAGAATATAGAATGTAGAATACGGAATGCAGAATATTGAATACAGAATATAGAATATAGAACACAGAATTTAGAATATAGAGTATATAATACTGAATATAGAATTTAGAATATACTGTGTAGAACACAGAATATAGAGAATAGAATACAGAATATAGAACCCAAAATTTAGAACATGGAATGCAGAACAGAGGAATTAGAATATAGAATACCGAATAGAAATATAGAATATGAATCTACAATGTAGAACACAGAATTTAGAATATAGAATACAGAATACTGAATATACAATTTTGAATATACAATGTAGAACAATGAATATAGAATATAGAGTACGGAATGCAGAATATAGAATACAGAAGTTAGAATATAGAACACAGAATATAGAATATGGAAAACAGAATACAAAACCCAGAATTGAGAACATGGAATGAAGAACATAGAATTTAGAATATAGAAAAACGAATAGTGAATATAGAATTTAGATTATAGAATGTAGAACGCAGAATATAGAATATAGACTACGGAATGCAGATATAGTTTACAGAATATAGAATGATGAACACATTACAGAATATAGAATAGACAATATAGAACCCAGAATTAAAAACATGGAATATAGAACACAGAATTTAGTATATAGAATACATAATACTGAATTTCGAATTTAGAATATAGAATGTAGAACACAGAATATGGAATGTAGTATAAGGAATGCAGAATATTGAATACAGAATATAGAATGTAGAACACAGAATTTAAAATAAGGAAAAAGGAATATATAACCAAGAATTTAGAACATGGAATGCAGAACACAGAATTTAGAATATAGAATACAGAATACTGAATATAGAATTTAGAATATAGAATATAGAACACAGAGTATAGAATATAGAATACGGAATACTGAGTATAGAATATAGAATATAGAATGTAGAAAACAAAATATAGAATATAGAATAAGGAATGCAGAATTTAGAATACAGAATATAGAATGTAGAACACAGAATATAGAATATAGAATAGAGTATATGGAACGCAAAATTTAGAACATGGAATGCAGAACACACAATATAGAATATAGAATACAGAATACTGAATATAGAATTTAGAATATAGAATTTAGAACACAGAATATGGAATGTAGAATACGGAATGCAGAATATTGTATTCAGAATATGCAATGTAGAACACAGAATTTAGAATATGGAATGCAGAATATAGAACACGGAATTAAAACATGGAATGTAGAAAACAGAATTTATTATATAGAATAAAGTATAATGAATATCAAATTTAGAATATAGAATGTAGAACACAGAATATGGAATGTAGAATACGGAATGCAGAATATTCAATACAGAATATAGAATATAGAACACAGAATTTAAAATATGGAAAAAGGAATATATAACGCAGAATTTAGAACATGGAATGCAGAACACAGAATTTAGAATATAGAATACAGAATACTGAATATAGAAATTAGAATATAAAATATAGAACACAGAGTATACAATATAGAATACGGAATACTGAATATAGAATTTAGAATATAGAATGTAGAACACAGAATATAGAATATAGAATAGAGTATATTGAACGCAAAATCTAGAACATGGAATGCACAACACACAATTTATAATATAGAATAAAGTATACTGTATATTGAATTTAGAATATAGAATGTATAACACAGAATATGGAATGTAGAATACGGAATGCAGAATATTGAATACAGAATATACAATGTAAAACACAGAATTTAGAATATAGTGTATATAACACTGAATTTAGAATTTAGAATATAGAATGTAGAACACAGGATATAGAGTATAGAATACAGAATATAGAACCCAAAATTTAGAACATGGAATGCAGAACAGAGGATTTAGAATATAGAATACCGAATACAATTATAGAATATGAATATACAATGTAGAACACAGAATTTAGAATATAGAATACAGAATACTGAATATACAATTTAGAATATACAATGTAGAACAATGAATATAGAATATAGAGTACGGAATGCAGAATATAGAATACAGAAGTTAGAATATAGAACACAGAATATAGAATATGGAAAACAGAATACAAAACCCAGAATTGAGAACATGGAATGAAGAACATAGAATTTAGAATATAGAAAACTGAATACTGAATATAGAATTTCAAATATAGAATGTTGAACACAGAATTTAGCATATAGAATAAAGAATACTGTATATTGAATTTAGAATGTAGAATGTAGAATACAGTATTTAGAATATAGATTAGAGAATATAGAACATAGAATTTAGCACATGGAATGCAGAAGACAGAATTTAGAATATAGAATACAGAATACTGAATATAGAATTTAGAATATAGAATTTAGAACACAGAATATGGAATGTAGAATACGGAATGCAAAATATTGTATACAGAATATACAATGTAGAACACAGAATTTAGAATATGGAAAGCAGAATATAGAACACGGAATTAAAACATGGAATGTAGAAAACAGAATTTATTATATAGAATACAGTATACTGAATATCGAATTTAGAATATAGAATGTAGAACACAGAATATGGAATGTAGAATACGGAATGTAGAATTTTGAATACAGAATATAGAATGTAGAACACAGAATTTAGAATATAGAGTATATAATACTGGATATAGAATTTAGAATATAGAATGTAGAACACAGAATATAGTGTATAGAATACAGAATATAGAACCCAAAATTTAGAACATGGAATGCAGCACAGAGGATTTAGAATATAGAATATCTAATACAAATGTAGAATATGAATATACAATGTAGAACACAGAATTTAGAATACAGAATACTGAATATACAATTTAGAATATACAATGTAGAAAAATGAATATAGGATATAGAGTACGGAATGCAGAATATAGAATAAAGAAGTGAGAATATACAACACAGAATATAGAATATGGAAAACAGAATACAAATCCCAGAATTGATAGCATGGAATGAAGAACATAGAATTTAGAATATAGAAAACCGAATACTGAATATAGAATTTCAAATATAGAATGTTGAACACAGAATTTAGAATATAGAATAAAGAATACTGAATATTGAATTTAGAATGTAGAATGTAGAACACAGTATTTAGAATATAGATTAGAGAATATAGAACCCAGAATTTAGCACATGGAATTCAGAAGACAGAATTTCGAATATAGAATACAGAATACTGAATATAGAATTTAGAATATAGAATTTAGAACACAGAATATGAAATGTAGACTACGGAATGCAAAATATAGTTTTTAGAATATAGAATAATGAACACAAATTATAGAATATAGAATAGAGGATATAGAAACCAGAATTAAGAACATGGAATATAGAACACAGAAGTTAGTATATAGAAAACATAATACTGAATTTCGAATTTAGAATGTAGTATGTAGAACACAGAATATGGAATGTAGAATATGGAATGCAGAATATTGAATACAGAATATAGAATGTAGAACACAGAATTTAAAATATGGAAAAAGATATATATAACCCAGAATTTAGAACTTGGAATGCAGAACACAGAATTAAGAATATAGAAAACAGAATACTGAATATAGAATTTAGAAAATAGAATGTAGAACACAGAATATAGAATATAGAGTATAGAATACTGAATATAGAATTTAGAATATTGAATGTAGAACACAGAATATAGAATATAGAATAGAGTATATTGAACGCAAAATCTAGAACATGGAATGCACAACACAGAATTTATAATATAGAATAAAGTATACTGTATATTGAATTTAGAATATAGAATGTAGAACACAGAATATGGAAAGTAGAATACGGAATGCAGAATATTGAATACACAATATACAATGTAAAACACAGAATTTAGAATATAGTGTATATAACACTGAATTTAGAATTTAGAATATAGAATGTAGAACACAGGATAAAGAGTATAGAATACAGAATATAGAACCCAAAATTTAGAACATGGAATGCAGAACAGAGGATTTAGAATATAGAATACCGAATACAAATATAGAATATGAATATGCAATGTAGAACACAGAATTTAGAATATAGAATACAGAATACTGAATATACAATTTTGAATATACAATGTAGAACAATGAATATAAAATATAGAGTACGGAATGCAGAATATAGAATACAGAAGTTAGAATATAGAACACAGAATATAGAATATGGAAAACAGAATACAAAACCCAGAATTGAGAACATGGAATGAAGAACATAGAATTTAGAATATAGAAAACTGAATACTGAATATAGAATTTCAAATATAGAATGTTGAACACAGAATTTAGCATATAGAATAAAGAATACTGAATATTGAATTTAGAATGTAGAATGTAGAACACAGTATTTAGAATATAGATTAAAGAATATAGAACCCAGAATTTAGCACATGGAGTGCAGAACACAGAATTTCGAATATATAATACAGAATACTGAATATAGAATTTAGAATATAGAATGTAGAACACAGAATATAGAATATAGACTACGGAAAGCAGAATATAGTTTATAGAATATAGAATGATGAACACAAATTATAGAATATAGAATAGAGAATATAGAACCCAGAATTAAGAACATGGAATATAGAACACAGAATTTAGTATATAGAATACATAATACTGAATTTCGAATTTAGAATATAGAATGTAGAACACAGAATATGGAATGTAGTATATGGAATGCAGAATATTGAATACAGAATATAGAATGTAGAACACAGAATTTAAAATATGGAAAAAGGAATATATAACATAGAATTTAGAACATGGAATGCAGAACACAGAATTTAGAATATAGAATACAGATTACTGAATATAGAATTTAGAATATAGAATGTAGAACACAGAATATAAAATATAGAGTATAGAATACTGAATATAGAATTTAGAATATAGAATGTAGAACACAGAATACAGAATATTGAATAGAGTATATGGAACGTAAAATTTAGAACATGGAATGCAGAACACACAATATAGAATATAGAATACAGAATACTGAATATAGAATTAAGAATATAGAATTTAGAACACAGAATATGAAATGTAGAATACGGAATGCTGAATATTGTATACAGAATATACATGTAGAACACAGAATTTAGAATATGGGAACAGAATATAGAACACTTAATTAAAACATGGAATGTAGAAATCAAAATTTATTATATAGAATACAGTATACTGAATATCCAATTTAGAATATAGAATGTAGAACACAGAATATAGAATATAGAATAGAGTATATGGAACGCAAAATTTAGAACATGGAATGCAGAACACACAATATAGAATATAGAATACAGAATACTGAATATAGAATTAAGAATATAGAATTTAGAACACAGAATATGAAATGTAGAATACGGAATGCTGAATATTGTATACAGAATATACATGTAGAACACAGAATTTAGAATATGGAAACAGAATATAGAACACTTAATTAAAACATGGAATGTAGAAAACAAAATTTATTATATAGAATATAGTATACTGAATAACCAATTTAAAATATAGAATGTAGAACACAGAATATGGAATGTAGAATACGAAATGCAGAATATTGAATACAGAATATACAATGTAAAACACAGAATTTAGAATATAGAGTATATAATACTGAATGTAGAATTTAGAATATAGAATGTAGAACACAGGATATAGAGTATAGAATACAGAATATAGAAACCAAAATTTAGAACATGGATTGCAGAACAGAGGATTTAGAATATAGAATACCGAATACAAATATAGTATATGAATATACAGTGTAGAACACAGAATTTAGAATATAGAATACAGAATACTGAATATACAATTTAGAATATACAATGTAGAACAATGAATATAGAATATAGAGTACGGAATGCAGAATATGGAATACAGAAGTTAGAATATAAAACACAGAATATAGAATATGGAAAACAGAATACAAAACCCAGAATTGAGAACATGGAATGAAGAACATAGTATTTAGAATATAGAAAACCGAATACTGAATATAGAATTTCAAATATAGAATGTTGAACACAGAATTTAGCATATAGAATAAAGAATACTGAATATTGAATTTAGAATGTAGAAAGTAGAACACAGTATTTAGAATATAGATTAGAGAATATAGAACCCAGAATTTAGCACATGGAATGCAGAAGACAGAATTTCGAATATAGAATACAGAATACTGAATATAGAATTTAGAATATAGAATGTAGAACGCAGAATATAGAATATAGTCTGTGGAATGCAGAAAATAATTTATAGAATATAGAATGATGAACACAAATTATAGATTATAGAATAGAGAATATAGAACCCAGAATTAAGAACATGGAATATAGAACACAGAATTTAGTATATAGAATACATAATACTGAATTTCAAATTTAGAATATAGAATGTAGAACACAGAATATGGAATGTAGAATAAGGAATGCAGAATATTGAATACAGAATATAGAATATAGAACACAGAATTTAAAATATGGAAAAAGGAATATATATCTCAGAATTTAGAACATGGAATGCAGAACACAGAATTGAGAATATAGAATACAGAATACTGAATATACAATTTAGAATATACAATGTAGAACAATGAATATAGAATATAGAGTACGGAATGAGAATATAGAATACAGAAGTTAGAATATAGAACACAGAATATAGAATATGGAAAACAGAATACAAAACCCAGAATTGAGAACATGGAATGAAGAACATAGAATTTAGAATATAGAAAAAAGAATACTGAATATAGAATTTCAAATATAGAATGTTGAACACAGAATTTAGCATATAGAATAAACAATACTGAGTATTGAATTTAGAATGTAGAATGTAGAACACAGTATTTAGAATATAGATTAGAGAATATAGAACCCAGAATTTAGCACATGGAATGCAGAAGACAGAATTTAGAATATAGAATACAGAATACTGAATATAGAATTTAGAATATAGAATTTAGAACACAGAATATGGAATGTAGAATACGGAATGCAAAATATTGTATACAGAATATACAATGTAGAACACAGAATTTAGAATATGGAAAGCAGAATATAGAACACGGAATTAAAACATGGAATGTGGAAAACAGAATTTATTATATAGAATACAGTATACTGAATATAGAATTTAGAATATAGAATGTAGAACACAGAATATGGAATGTAGAATACGGAATGCAGAATATTGAATACAGAATATACAATGTAAAACACAGAATTTAGAATATAGTGTATATAACACTGAATTTAGAATTTAGAATATAGAATGTAGAACACAGGATAAAGAGTATAGAATACAGAATATAGAACCCAAAATTTAGAACATGGAATGCAGAACAGAGGATTTAGAATATAGAATACCGAATACAAATATAGAATATGAATATGCAATGTAGAACACAGAATTTAGAATATAGAATACAGAATACTGAATATACAATTTTGAATATACAATGTAGAACAATGAATATAAAATATAGAGTACGGAATGCAGAATATAGAATACAGAAGTTAGAATATAGAACACAGAATATAGAATATGGAAAACAGAATACAAAACCCAGAATTGAGAACATGGAATGAAGAACATAGAATTTAGAATATAGAAAACTGAATACTGAATATAGAATTTCAAATATAGAATGTTGAACACAGAATTTAGCATATAGAATAAAGAATACTGAATATTGAATTTAGAATGTAGAATGTAGAACACAGTATTTAGAATATAGATTAAAGAATATAGAACCCAGAATTTAGCACATGGAGTGCAGAACACAGAATTTCGAATATATAATACAGAATACTGAATATAGAATTTAGAATATAGAATGTAGAACACAGAATATAGAATATAGACTACGGAAAGCAGAATATAGTTTATAGAATATAGAATGATGAACACAAATTATAGAATATAGAATAGAGAATATAGAACCCAGAATTAAGAACATGGAATATAGAACACAGAATTTAGTATATAGAATACATAATACTGAATTTCGAATTTAGAATATAGAATGTAGAACACAGAATATGGAATGTAGTATATGGAATGCAGAATATTGAATACAGAATATAGAATGTAGAACACAGAATTTAAAATATGGAAAAAGGAATATATAACATAGAATTTAGAACATGGAATGCAGAACACAGAATTTAGAATATAGAATACAGATTACTGAATATAGAATTTAGAATATAGAATGTAGAACACAGAATATAAAATATAGAGTATAGAATACTGAATATAGAATTTAGAATATAGAATGTAGAACACAGAATACAGAATATTGAATAGAGTATATGGAACGTAAAATTTAGAACATGGAATGCAGAACACACAATATAGAATATAGAATACAGAATACTGAATATAGAATTAAGAATATAGAATTTAGAACACAGAATATGAAATGTAGAATACGGAATGCTGAATATTGTATACAGAATATACATGTAGAACACAGAATTTAGAATATGGGAACAGAATATAGAACACTTAATTAAAACATGGAATGTAGAAATCAAAATTTATTATATAGAATACAGTATACTGAATATCCAATTTAGAATATAGAATGTAGAACACAGAATATAGAATATAGAATAGAGTATATGGAACGCAAAATTTAGAACATGGAATGCAGAACACACAATATAGAATATAGAATACAGAATACTGAATATAGAATTAAGAATATAGAATTTAGAACACAGAATATGAAATGTAGAATACGGAATGCTGAATATTGTATACAGAATATACATGTAGAACACAGAATTTAGAATATGGAAACAGAATATAGAACACTTAATTAAAACATGGAATGTAGAAAACAAAATTTATTATATAGAATATAGTATACTGAATAACCAATTTAGAATATAGAATGTAGAACACAGAATATGGAATGTAGAATACGAAATGCAGAATATTGAATACAGAATATACAATGTAAAACACAGAATTTAGAATATAGAGTATATAATACTGAATGTAGAATTTAGAATATAGAATGTAGAACACAGGATATAGAGTATAGAATACAGAATATAGAAACCAAAATTTAGAACATGGATTGCAGAACAGAGGATTTAGAATATAGAATACCGAATACAAATATAGTATATGAATATACAATGTAGAACACAGAATTTAGAATATAGAATACAGAATACTGAATATACAATTTAGAATATACAATGTAGAACAATGAATATAGAATATAGAGTACGGAATGCAGAATATAGAATACAGAAGTTAGAATATAAAACACAGAATATAGAATATGGAAAACAGAATACAAAACCCAGAATTGAGAACATGGAATGAAGAACATAGTATTTAGAATATAGAAAACCGAATACTGAATATAGAATTTCAAATATAGAATGTTGAACACAGAATTTAGCATATAGAATAAAGAATACTGAATATTGAATTTAGAATGTAGAAAGTAGAACACAGTATTTAGAATATAGATTAGAGAATATAGAACACAGAATTTAGCACATGGAATGCAGAAGACAGAATTTCGAATATAGAATACAGAATACTGAATATAGAATTTAGAATATAGAATGTAGAACGCAGAATATAGAATATAGTCTGTGGAATGCAGAAAATAATTTATAGAATATAGAATGATGAACACAAATTATAGATTATAGAATAGAGAATATAGAACCCAGAATTAAGAACATGGAATATAGAACACAGAATTTAGTATATAGAATACATAATACTGAATTTCAAATTTAGAATATAGAATGTAGAACACAGAATATGGAATGTAGAATAAGGAATGCAGAATATTGAATACAGAATATAGAATATAGAACACAGAATTTAAAATATGGAAAAAGGAATATATATCTCAGAATTTAGAACATGGAATGCAGAACACAGAATTGAGAATATAGAATACAGAATACTGAATATACAATTTAGAATATACAATGTAGAACAATGAATATAGAATATAGAGTACGGAATGAGAATATAGAATACAGAAGTTAGAATATAGAACACAGAATATAGAATATGGAAAACAGAATACAAAACCCAGAATTGAGAACATGGAATGAAGAACATAGAATTTAGAATATAGAAAAAAGAATACTGAATATAGAATTTCAAATATAGAATGTTGAACACAGAATTTAGCATATAGAATAAACAATACTGAGTATTGAATTTAGAATGTAGAATGTAGAACACAGTATTTAGAATATAGATTAGAGAATATAGAACCCAGAATTTAGCACATGGAATGCAGAAGACAGAATTTAGAATATAGAATACAGAATACTGAATATAGAATTTAGAATATAGAATTTAGAACACAGAATATGGAATGTAGAATACGGAATGCAAAATATTGTATACAGAATATACAATGTAGAACACAGAATTTAGAATATGGAAAGCAGAATATAGAACACGGAATTAAAACATGGAATTTGGAAAACAGAATTTATTATATAGAATACAGTATACTGAATATAAAATTTAGAATATAGAATGTAGAACACAGAATATGGAATGTAGAATACGGAATGCAGAATATTGAATACAGAATATAGAATGTAGAACACAGAATTTAGAATATAGATTATATAATACTGAATATAGAATTTAGAATATAGAATGTAGAACACAGAATATAGAGTATAGAATACAGAATATAGAACCCAAAATTTAGAACATGGAATACAGAACAGAGGATTTAGAATATAGAATACCGAATACAAATATAGAATATGAATATACAATGTAGAACACAGAATTTAGAATATAGAATACAGAAAACTGAATATACAATTTAGAATATACAATGTAGAACAATGAATATAGGATATAGAGTACGGAATGCAGAATATAGAATAAAGAATTTAGAAAATAGAACACAGAATATAGAATATGGAAAACAGAATACAAATCCCAGAATTGAGAACATGGAATGAAGAACATAGAATTTAGAATATAGAAAACCGAATACTGAATATAGAATTTCAAATATAGAATGTTGAACACAGAATTTAGAATATAGAATAAAGAATACTGAATATTGAATTTAGAATGTAGAATGTAGAACACAGTATTTAGAATATAGATTAGAGAATATAGAACCAAGAATTTAGCACATGGAGTGCAGAACACAGAATTTCGAATATAGAATACAGATTACTGAATATAGAATTTAGAATATAGAATGTAGAACACAGAATATAGAATATAGACTACGGAATGCAGAATATAGTTTATAGAATGATGAACACAAATTATAGAATATAGAATAGAGAATACAGAACCCAGAGTTAAGAACATGGAATATAGAACACAGAATTCAGAATATAGAATACAGATTACTGAATATAGAATTTAGAATATAGAATGTAGAACACAGAGTATAGAATATAGAATACGGAATACTGAATATAGAATTTAGAATATAGAATGTAAAACAAAGAATATAGAATATAGAATAGGGTATATGGAACGCAAAATTTAGAACATGGAATGCAGAACACACAATATAGAATATAGAATACAGAATACTGAATATAGAATTTAGAATATAGAAATTAGAACACAGAATATGGAATGTAGAATACGGAATGCTGAATATTGTATACAGAATATACAATGTAGAACACAGAATTTCGAATATAGAATACAGAATACTGAATATAGAATTTAGAATATAGAATGTAGAACACAGAATATAGAATATAGACTACGGAAAGCAGAATATAGTTTATAGAATATAGAATGATGAACACAAATTATAGAATATAGAATAGAGAATATAGAACCCAGAATTAAGAACATGGAATATAGAACACAGAATTTAGTATATAGAATATATAATACTGAATTTCGAATTTAGAATATAGAATGTAGAACACAGAATATGGAATGTAGTATATGGAATGCAGAATATTGAATACAGAATATAGAATGTAGAACACAGAATTTAAAATATGGAAAAAGGAATATATAACATAGAATTTAGAACATGGAATGCAGAACACAGGATTTAGAATATAGAATACAGATTACTGAATATAGAATTTAGAATATAGAATGTAGAACACAGAATATAAAATATAGAGTATAGAATACTGAATATAGAATTTAGAATATAGAATGTAGAACACAGAATATAGAATATAGAATAGAGTATATGGAACGCAAAATTTAGAACATGGAATGCAGAACACACAATATAGAATATAGAATACAGAATACTGAATATAGAATTAAGAATATAGAATTTAGAACACAGAATATGGAATGTAGAATACGGAATGCTGAATATTGTATACAGAATATACATGTAGAACACAGAATTTAGAATATGGGAACAGAATATAGAACACTTAATTAAAACATGGAATGTAGAAAACAAAATTTATTATATAGAATACAGTATACTGAATATCCAATTTAGAATATAGAATGTAGAACACAGAATATAGAATATAGAATAGAGTATATGGAACGCAAAATTTAGAACATGGAATGCAGAACACACAATATAGAATATAGAATACAGAATACTGAATATAGAATTAAGAATATAGAATTTAGAACACAGAATATGGAATGTAGAATACGGAATGCTGAATATTGTATACAGAATATACATGTAGAACAAAGAATTTAAAATATGGAAAAAGATATATAAAACCCAGAATTTAGAACTTGGAATGCAGAACACAGAATTAAGAATATAGAAAACCGAATACTGAATATAGAATTTAGAAAATAGAATGTAGAACACAGAATATAGAATATAGAGTATAGAATATTGAATATAGTATTTAGAATATTGAATGTAGAACACAGAATATAGAATATAGAATAGAGTATATGGAACGCAAAATTTAGAACATGGAATGCAGAACACACAATATAGAATATAGAATACAGAATACTGAATGTAGAATTTAGAATATAGAATTTAGAACACAGAATATGGAATGTAGAATACGGAATGCAAATATTGTATACAGAATATACAATGTAGAAAACAGAATTTAGAATATGGAAAGCAGAATATAGAACACGAAATTAAAACATGGAATGTAGAAAACAGAATTTATTATATAGAATACAGTATACTGAATATCGAATTTAGAATATAGAATGTAGAACACGGAATGCAGAATATTGTATACAGAATATAGAATGTAGAACACAGAATTTAGAATATAGAGTATATAATACTGAATGTAGAATTTAGATTATAGAATGTAGAACACAGGATAAAGAGTATAGAATACAGAATATAGAACCCAAAATTTAGAAAATGGAATGCAGAACAGAGGATTTAGAATATGGAATACCGAATATAAATATAGAATATGAATATACAATGTAGAACACAGAATTTAGAATATAGAATACAGAATACTGAATATACAATTTAGAATATACAATGTAGAACAATGAATATAGGATATAGAGTACAGAATGCAGAATATAGAATACAGAAGTTAGAATATAGAACACAGAATATAGAATATGGAAAACAGAATACAAAACCCAGAATTGAGAACATGGAATGAAGAACATAGAATTTAGAATATAGAAAAGAGAATACTGAATATAAAATTTCAAATATAGAATGCTGAACACAGAATTTAGAATATAGAATAAAGAATACTGAATATTGAATTTAGAATGTAGAATGTAGAACACAGTATTTAGAATATAGATTAGAGAATATAGAACCCAGAATTCAGCACATGGAATGCAGAAGACAGAATTTAGAATATAGAATACAAAATACTGAATATAGATTTTAGAATATAGAATGTAGAACACAGAATACAGAATATAGACAACGGAATGCAGAATATAGAATATAGAGTATAGAATGATGAACACAAATTATAAAATATAGAATAGAGAATATAGAACCCAAAATTAAGAACATGGAATGTAGAACACACAATTTAGAATATAGAATACAGAATATTGAATTTCAAGCTTAGAATATCGAATTTTGAACATAGAATATGGAATGTAGAATACGGAATGCAGAATATTGAATACAGAATTTAGAACGTAGAACACAGTATAGAGAATATTGTTTAAAGAATTTAGAAACCCGAATTTAGAACATGGAATGCAGAACACAGGATTTACAATATAGAATAATGATTACTGAATATAGAATTTAGAATATAGAATGCAGAACACAGTATATAGAATATAGATTAGAGAATATAGAACCCAGAATTTTGAACTTGGAATGCAGAACACAGAATTTAGAATATAGAATACAGAATACTGAATATAGAGTTTAGAATATAGAATATAGAACACAGAGTATAGAATATAGAATACGGAATACTGAATATAGAATATAGAATATTTAATGCAGAACCCAGAATATAGAATATAGAATATGAAATGTAGAATTTAGAATACAGAATATAGAATGTAGAACACAGAATATACAATATAGAATAGAGTATATGGAACCCAAAATTTAGAACATGGAATGCAGAACACACAATATAGAATATAGAATACAGATACTGAATATAGAATTTAGAATATAGAATTTAGAACACAGAATATGGAATGTAGAATATGGAATGCAGAATATTGTATACAGTATATACAATGTAGAACAGAGAATTTAGAATATGGAAAGCAGAATATAGAACACGGAATTAAAACATGGAATGTAGAAAACAGAATTTATTATATAGAATACAGTATACTGAATATCGAATTTAGAATATAGAATGTAGAACACAGAATATGGAATGTAGAATACGGAAAGCAGAATATTGAATACAGAATATAGAACGTAGAACACAGTAAAGAGAATATAGATTAAAGAATATAGAAACCAGAATTTAGAACATGGAATGCAGAACACAGAATTTACAATATAGAATACAGATTACTGAATATAGAATTTAGAGTATAGAATGCAGTACACAGAATTTAGAATATAGAATATAGAATACAGAATATAGAATTTAGAATATAGAATGTAGAAAACAGAATATAGAATATAGAATACAGAATATAGAACACAAAGTTTAGAACACGGAATACACAGCACAGAATTTAGAATATAGAATACCGAATACTGAATATAGAATATGAATATATAATGTAGAAGACAGAATTAAGAATAGAGAATACAGAATACTTAATATAGAATTTAAAATATACAATGTAGAACACAGAATATAGAATATATTATACCGAATGCAGAATATAGTACACAGAATATAGAACACGAAATTTAGCACATGGAATGCACAACACAGAATTTATAATATAGAATAAAGTATACTGTATATTGAATTTAGAATATAGAATATAGAACACAGTATCTAGAATACAGATTAGAGAATATAGAACCCAGAATTTAGAACTTGGAAAGCAGAACACAGAATTTAGAATATAGAATACAGAATACTGAATATAGAATTTAGAATATAGAATATAGAAAACAGAGTATAGAATATAGAATACGGAGTACTGAATATAGAATATAGAATATAGAAAGTAGAATACAAAATATAGAATATAGAATAAGGAATGCAGAATTTAGAATACAGGATATAGAATGTAGAACACAGAATATAGACTATAGAATAGAGTATATGGAACGCAAAATTTAGAACATGGAATGCAGAACACACAATATAGAATATAGAATACAGAATACTGAATATAAAATTTAGAATACAGAATTTAGAACACAGAATATGGAATGTAGAATACGGAATGCAGAATACTGTATACAGAATATACAATGTAGAACACAGAAATTAGAATATGGAAAGCAGAATATAGAACACGGAATTAAAACATGGAATGTAGAAAACAGAATTTATTATATAGAATAGAGTATACTGAATATCGAATTTAGAATATAGAATGCAGAACACAGAATATGGAATGTAGAATACGGAATGCAGAATATTGAATACAGAATATAGAATGTAGAACACAGAATTTATAATATAAATTATATAATACTGAATATAGAATTTAGAATATAGAATGTAGAACACAGAATATAGAGTATAGAATACAGAATATAGAACCCAAAATTTAGAACATGGAATGCAGAACAGAGTATTTAGAATATAGAATAGCGAATACAAATATAGAATATGAATATACAATGTAGAACACTGAATTTATAATATAGAATACAGAAAACTGAATATACAATTTAGAATATACAATGTAGAACAATGAATATAGGATATAGAGTACGGAATGCAGAATATAGAATAAAGAATTTAGAATATAGAACACAGAATATAGAATATGGAAAACAGTATACAAAACACAGAATTGAGAACATGGAATGAATAACATAGAATTTAGAATATAGAAAACCGAATACTGAATATAGAATTTCAAATATAGAATGTTGAACACAGAATTTAGCATGTAGAATAAAGAATACTGAGTATTGAATTTAGAATGCAGAATGTAGAACAAAGTATTTAGAATATAGATTAGAGAATATAGAACCCAGAATTTAGCACATGGAATGCAGAAGACAGAATTTCGAATATAGAATACAGAATACTGAATATAGAATTTAGAATATAGAATTTAGAACACAGAATATGGAATGTAGAATACGGAATGCAAAATATTGTATACAGAATATACAATGTAGAACACAGAATTTAGAATATGGAAAGCAGAATATAGAACACGGAATTAAAACATGGAATGTCGAAAACAGAATTTATTATATAGAATACAGTATACTGAATATAGAATTTAGAATATAGAATGTAGAACACAGAATATGGAATGTAGAATACGGAATGCAGAATATTGAATACAGAATATAGAATGTAGAACACAGAATTTCGATTATAGAGTATATAATACTGAATATAGAATTTAGAATATAGAATGTAGAACGCAGAATATAGAATATAGACTACGGAATGCAGAATATAGTTTATAGAATATAGAATGATGAACACAAAATAAAGAATATAGAATAGAGAATATAGAAACCAGAATTAAGAACATGGAATATGGAACACAGAATTTAGTATATAGAATACATAATACTGAATTTCGAATTTAGAATATAGAATGTAGAACACAGAATATGGAATGTAGTATAAGGAATGCAGAATATTGAATACAGAATATAGAATGTAGAACACAGAATTTAAAATATGGAAAAAGGAATATATAACCAAGAATTTAGAACATGGAATGCAGAACACAGAATTTAGAATATAGAATACAGAATACTGAATATAGAATTTAGAATATAGAATATAGAACACAGAGTATAGAATATAGAATACGGAATACTGAATATCGAATATAGAATATAGAATATAGAACACAGAATATAGAATATAGAATATGGAATGTAGAATTTAGACTACAGAATATAGAATGTAGAACACAGAATATAGAATATAGAATAGAGTATATGGAACGCAAAATTTAGAACATGGAATGCAGAACACACAATATAGAATGTAGAATACAGAATACTGAATATAGAATTTAGAATATAGAATTTAGAACACAGAATATGGAATGTAGAATACGGAATGCAGAATATTGTATACAGAATGTACAATATAGAACACAGAATTTAGAATATGGAAAGCAGAATATAGAACACTTAATTAAAACATGGAATGTAGAAAACAGAATTTATTATATAGAATACAGAATACTTAATATCGAATTTAGAATATAGAATGTAGAACACAGAATATGGAATGTAGAATACGGAATGCAGAATATTGAATACAGAATATACAATGTAAAACACAGAATTTAGAATATAGTGTAGATAACACTGAATGTAGAATTTAGAATATAGAATGTAGAACACAGGATATAGAGTATAGAATACAGAATATAGAACCCAAAATTTAGAACATGGAATGCAGAACAGAGGATTTAGAATATAGAATACCGAATACAAATATAGAATATGAATATACAATGTAGAACACAGAATTTAGAATATAGAATACAGAATACTGAATATACAAATTAGAATATACAAGGTAGAAAAATGAATATAGAATATAGAGTACGGAATTCAGAATATAGAATACAGAAGTTAGAATATAGAACACAGAATATAGAATATGGAAAACAGAATACAAAACCCAGAATTGAGAACATGGAATGAAGAACATAGAATTTAGAATATAGAAAACCGAATACTGAATATAGAATTTCAAATATAGAATGTTGAACACAGAATTTTGCATGTAGAATAAAGAATACTGAGTATTGAATTTAGAATGTAGAATGTAGAACACAGTATTTAGAATATAGATTAGAGAATATAGAACCCAGAATTTAGCACATGGAATGCAGAAGACAGAATTTAGAATATAGAATACAGAATACTGAATATAGAATTTAGAATATAGAATTTAGAACACAGAATATGGAATGTAGAATACGGAATGCAAAATATTGTATACAGAATATACAATGTAGAACACAGAATTTAGAATATGGAAAGCAGAATATAGAACACGGAATTAAAACATGGAATGTGGAAAACAGAATTTATAATATAGAATACAGTATACTGAATATAGAATTTAGAATATAGAATGTAGAACACAGAATATGGAATGTAGAATACGGAATGCAGAATATTGAATACAGAATATAGAATGTAGAACACAGAATTTAGAATATAGATTATATAATACTGAATATAGAATTTAGAATATAGAATGTAGAACACAGAATATAGAGTATAGAATACAGAATATAGAACCCAAAATTTAGAACATGGAATGCAGAACAGAGGATTTAGAATATAGAATACCGAATACAAATATAGAATATGAATATACAATGTAGAACACAGAATTTAGAATATAGAATACAGAAAACTGAATATACAATTCAGAATATACAATGTAGAACAATGAATATAGGATATAGAGTACGGAATGCAGAATATAGAATAAAGAATTTAGAATATAGAACACAGAATATAGAATATGGAAAACAGAATACAAATCCCAGAATTGAGAACATGGAATGAAGAACATAGAATTTAGAATATAGAAAACCGAATACTGAATATAGAATTTCAAATATAGAATGTTGAACACAGAATTTAGAATATAGAATAAAGAATACTGAATATTGAATTTAGAATGTAGAATGTAGAACACAGTATTTAGAACATAGATTAGAGAATATAGAACCCAGAATTTAGCACATGGAATGCAGAAGACAGAATTAAGAATATAGAATACAGAATACTGAATATAGAATTTAGAATATAGAATTTAGAAATCAGAATATGGAATGTAGAATACGGAATGCAAAATATTGTATACAGAATATACAATGTAGAACACAGAATTTAGAATATGGAAACAGAATATAGAACACGGAATTAAAACATGGAATGTAGAAAACTGAATTTATTATATAGAATACAATATACTGAATATCGAATTTAGAATATAGAATGTAGAACACAGAATATGGAATGTAGAATACGGAATGCAGAATATTGAATACAGAAAATAGAATGTAGAACACAGAATTTAGAATATAGAGTATATAATACTGAATATAGAATTTTGAATATACAATGTAGAACACAGAATATAGAGTATAGAATACAGAATATAGAACCCAAAATTTAGAACATGGAATGCAGAACAGAGGATTTAGAATATAGAATACCGAATACAAATATAGAATATGAGTATACAATGTAGAACACTAAATTTAGAATATAGAACACAGAAAACTGAATATACAATTTAGAATATACAATGTAGAACAATGAATATAGGATATAGAGTACGGAATGCAGAATATAGAATAAAGAATTTAGAATATAGAACACAGAATATAAAATATGGAAAACAGAATACAAAACCCAGAATTGGAATATGGAATGAAGAACATAGAATTTAGTATATAGAAAACCGAATACTGAACATAGAATTTCAAGTATAGAATGTTGAACACAGAATTTAGAATATAGAATAAAGAATACTGAATATTGAATTTAGAATGTAGAATGTAGAACACAGTATTTGGAATATAGATTAGAGAATATAGAACCCAGAATTTAGCACATAGAGTGCAGAAGACAGAATTTCGAATATAGAATACAGAATACTGAATATAGAATTTAGAATATAGAATGTAGAACGCAGAATATAGAATATAGACTGTGGAATTCAGAAAATAATTTATAGAATATAGAATGATGAACACAAATTATAGATTATAGAATAGAGAATATAGAACCCAGAATTAAGAACATGGAATATAGAACACAGAATTTATTATATAGAATACATAATACTGAATTTCAAATTTAGAATATAGAATGTAGAACACAGAATATGGAATGTAGAATAAGGAATGCAGAATATTGAATACAGAATATAGAATATAGAACACAGAATTTAAAATATGGAAACAGGAGTATATAACTCAGAATTTAGAACATGGAATGCAGAACACAGAATTGAGAATATAGAATACAGAATACTGAATATAGAATTTAGAATATAGAATATAGAACACAGAGTATAGAATATAGAATACGGAGTACTGAATATAGAACTTAGAATATAGAATGTAGAACACAGACTATAGAATATAGAATAGAGTATATTGAACGCAAAATTTAGAACATGGAATGCAGAACACAAAATATAGAATATAGAATACAGAATACTGAATATAGAATTTAGAATATAGAATTTAGAACACAGAATATGGAATGTAGAATACGGAATGCTGAATATTGCATACAGAATATACAATATAGAACACAGAATTTAGAATATGGAAAGCAGAATATAGAACACTTAATTAAAACATGGAATGTAGAAAACAGAATTTATTATATAGAATACAGTATACTTAATATCGAATTTAGAATATAGAAAGTAGAACACAGGATATAGAGTATAGAATACAGAATATAGAACCCAAAATTTAGAACATGGAATGCAGAACAGAGGATTTAGAATATAGAATACCGAATACAAATATAGAATATGAATATACAATGTAGAACACAGAATTTAGAATATAGAATACAGAATACTGATTATACAATTTAGAATATACAATGTAGAACAATGAATATAGAATATAGAGTACGGAATGAGAATATAGAATACAGAAGTTAGAATATAGAACACAGAATATAGAATATGGAAAACAGAATACAAAACCCAGAATTGAAAACATGGAATGAAGAACATAGAACTTAGAGTATAGAAAAAAGAATACTGAATATAGAATTTCAAATATAGAATGTTGAACACAGAATTTAGCATGTAGAATAAACAATACTGAGTATTGAATTTAGAATGTAGAATGTAGAACACAGTATTTAGAATATAGATTAGAGAATATAGAACCCAGAATTTAGCACATGGAATGCAGAAGACAGAATTTAGAATATAGAATACAGAATACTGAATATAGAATTTAGAATATAGAATTTAGAACACAGAATATGGAATGTAGAATACGGAATGCAAAATATTGTATACAGAATATACAATGTAGAACACAGAATTTAGAATATGGAAAGCAGAATATAGAACACGGAATTAAAACATGGAATGTGGAAAACAGAATTTATTATATAGAATACAGTATACTGAATATAGAATTTTGAATATAGAATGTAGAACACAGAATATGGAATGTAGAATACGGAATGCAGAATACTGAATACAGAATATAGAATGTAGAACACAGAATTTAGAATATAGATTATATAATACTGAATATAGAATTTAGAATATAGAATGTAGAACACAGAATATAGAGTATAGAATACAGAACATAGAACCCAATATTTAGAACATGGAATGCAGAACAGAGGATTTAGAATATAGAATACCGAATACAAATATAGAATATGAATATACAATGTAGAACACAGAATTTAGAATATAGAATACAGAAAACTGAACATACAATTTAGAATATACAATGTAGAACAATGAATATAGGATATAGAGTACGGAATGCAGAATATAGAATAAAGAATTTAGAATATAGAACACAGAATATAGAATATGGAAAACAGAATACAAATCCCAGAATTGAGAACATGGAATGAAGAACATAGAATTTAGAATATAGAAAACCGAATACTGAATATAGAATTTCAAATATAGAATGTTGAACACAGAATTTAGAATATAGAATAAAGAATACTGAATATTGAATTTAGAATGTAGAATGTAGAACACAGTATTTAGAATATAGATTAGAGAATATAGATCCAAGAATTTAGCACATGGAGTGCAGAACACAGAATTTCGAATATAGAATACAGATTACTGAATATAGAATTTAGAATATAGAATGTAGAACACAGAATATAGAATATAGGCTACGGAATTCAGAATATAGTTTATAGAATGATGAACACAAATTATAGAATATAGAATAGAGAATACAGAACCCAGAGTTAAGAACATGGAATATAGAACACAGAATTCAGAATATAGAATACAGATTACTGAATATAGAATTTAGAATATAGAATGTAGAACACAGAGTATAGAATATAGAATACGGAATACTGAATATAGAATTTAGAATATAGAATGTAAAACACAGAATATAGAATATAGAATAGGGTATATGGAACGCAAAATTTAGAACATGGAATGCAGAACACACAATATAGAATATAGAATACAGAATACTGAATATAGAATTTAGAATATAGAATTTAGAACACAGAATATGTAATGTAGAATACGGAATGCTGAATATAGTATACAGAATATACAATGTAGAACACAGAATTTAGAATATAGAATACAGAATACTGAATATACAATTTAGAATATACAATGTAGAACAATGAATATAGGATATAGAGTACGGAATGCAGAATATAGAATAAGAAGTGAGAATATAGAACACAGAATATAGAATATGGAAAACAGAATACAAATCCCAGAATTGAGAACATGGAATGAAGAAAATAGAATTTAGAATATAGAAAACCGAATACTGAATATAGAATTTCAAATATAGAATGTTGAACACAGAATTTAGAATATAGAATAAAGAATACTGAATATTAAATTTAGAATGTAGAATGTAGAACACAGTATTTAGAATATAGATTAGAGAATATAGAACCCAGAATTTAGCACATGGAATGCAGAAGACAGAATTTCGAATATAGAATACAGAATTCTGAATATAGAATGTAGAATATAGAATGTAGAACGCAGAATATAGAATATAGACTACGGAATGCAGAATATAGTTTATAGAATATAGAATGATGAACACAAATTATAGAATATAGAATAGAGAATATAGAACCCAGAATTAAGAACATGGAATATAGAACACAGAATTTAGTATATAGAATACAAAATACTGAATTTCGAATTTAGAATATAGAATGTAGAACACAGAATATGGAATGTAGTTTAAGGAATGCAGAATATTGAATACAGAATATAGAATGTAGAACACAGAATTTAAAATATGGAAAAAGGAATATATAACCAAGAATTTAGAACATGGAATGCAGAACACAGAATTTAGAATATAGAATACAGAATACTGAATATAGAATTTAGAATATAGAATATAGAACACAGAGTATAGAATATAGAATACGGAATACTGAATATAGAATATAGAATATAGAATGTAGAACACAGAATATAGAATATAGAATATGGAATGTAGAATTTAGAATACAGAATATAGAATGTAGAACACAGAATATAGAATATAGCGTAGAGTATATGGAACGCAAAATTAAGAACATGGAATGCAGAACACAAAATATAGAATATAGAATACAGAATACTGAATATAGAATTTAGAATATAGAATTTAGAACACAGAATATGGAATGTAGAATACGGAATGCAGAATATTGTTTTCAGAATATACAATGTAGAACACAGAATTTAGAATATGGAAAGCAGAATATAGAACACGGAATTAAAACATGGAATGTAGAAAACAGAATTTATTATATAGAATACAGTATACTGAATATCGAATTTAGAATATAGAATGTAGAATTCGGAATGCAGAATATTGAATACAGAATATAGAATATAGAACACAGAATTTAGAATATAGAGTATATAATACTGAATATAGAATTTAGAATATACTGTGTAGAACACAGAATATAGAGAATAGAATACAGAATATAGAACCCAAAATTTAGAACATGGAATGCAGAACAGAGGAATTAGAATATAGAATACCGAATACAAATATAGAATATGAATCTACAATGTAGAACACAGAATTTAGAATATAGAATACAGAATACTGAATATACAATTTAGAATATACAATGTAGAACAATGAATATAGAATATAGAGTACGGAATGCAGAATATAGAATACAGAAGTTAGAATATAGAACACAGAATATAGAATATGGAAAACAGAATACAAAACCCAGAATTGAGAACATGGAATGAAGAACATAGAATTTAGAATATAGAAAAACGAATAGTGAATATAGAATTTAGATTATAGAATGTAGAACGCAGAATATAGAATATAGACTACGGAATGCAGAATATAGTTTACAGAATATAGAATGATGAACACATTACAGAATATAGAATAGACAATATAGAACCCAGAATTAAAAACATGGAATATAGAACACAGAATTTAGTATATAGAATACATAATACTGAATTTCGAATTTAGAATATAGAATGTAGAACACAGAATATGGAATGTAGTATAAGGAATGCAGAATATTGAATACAGAATATAGAATGTAGAACACAGAATTTAAAATAAGGAAAAAGGAATATATAACCAAGAATTTAGAACATGGAATGCAGAACACAGAATTTAGAATATAGAATACAGAATACTGAATATAGAATTTAGAATATAGAATATATAACACAGAGTATAGAATATAGAATACGGAATACTGAGTATAGAATATAGAATATAGAATGTAGAATACAAAATATAGAATATAGAATAAGGAATGCAGAATTTAGAATACAGAATATAGAATGTAGAACACAGAATATAGAATATAGAATAGAGTATATGGAACGCAAAATTTAGAACATGGAATGCAGAACACACAATATAGAATATAGAATACAGAATACTGAATATAGAATTTAGAATATAGAATTTAGAACACAGAATATGGAATGTATAATACGGAATGCAGAATATTGTATTCAGAATATGCAATGTAGAACACAGAATTTAGAATATGGAAAGCAGAATATAGAACACGGAATTAAAACATGGAATGTAGAAAACAGAATTTATTATATAGAATAAAGTATAATGAATATCAAATTTAGAATATAGAATGTAGAACACAGAATATGGAATGTAGAATACGGAATGCAGAATATTCAATACAGAATATAGAATATAGAACACAGAATTTAAAATATGGAAAAAGGAATATATAACCCAGAATTTAGAACATGGAATGCAGAACACAGAATTTAGAATATAGAATACAGAATACTGAATATAGTAATTAGAATATAAAATATAGAACACAGAGTATACAATATAGAATACGGAATACTGAATATAGAATTTAGAATATAGAATGTAGAACACAGAATATAGAATATAGAATAGAGTATATTGAACGCAAAATCTAGAACATGGAATGCACAACACAGAATTTATAATATAGAATAAAGTATACTGTATATTGAATTTAGAATATAGAATGTATAACACAGAATATGGAATGTAGAATACGGAATGCAGAATATTGAATACAGAATATACAATGTAAAACACAGAATTTAGAATATAGTGTATATAACACTGAATTTAGAATTTAGAATATAGAATGTAGAACACAGGATATAGAGTATAGAATACAGAATATAGAACCCAAAATTTAGAACATGGAATGCAGAACAGAGGATTTAGAATATAGAATACCGAATACAAATATAGAATATGAATATACAATGTAGAACACAGAATTTAGAATATAGAATACAGAAAAATGAATATACAATTCAGAATATACAATGTAGAACAATGAATATAGGATATAGAGTACGGAATGCAGAATATAGAATAAAGAATTTAGAATATAGAACACAGAATATAGAATATGGAAAACAGAATACAAATCCCAGAATTGAGAACATGGAATGAAGAACATAGAATTTAGAATATAGAAAACCGAATACTGAATATAGAATTTCAAATATAGAATGTTGAACACAGAATTTAGAATATAGAATAAAGAATACTGAATATTGAATTTAGAATGTAGAATGTAGAACACAGTATTTAGAATATAGATTAGAGAATATAGATCCAAGAATTTAGCACATGGAGTGCAGAACACAGAATTTCGAATATAGAATACAGATTACTGAATATAGAATTTAGAATATATAATGTAGAACACAGAATATAGAATATAGACTACGGAATTCAGAATATAGTTTATTGAATGATGAACACAAATTATAGAATATAGAATAGAGAATACAGAACCCAGTGTTAAGAACATGGAATATAGAACACAGAAATCAGAATATAGAATACAGATTACTGAATATAGAATTTAGAATATAGAATGTAGAACACAGAGTATAGAATATA
Source organism: Vicugna pacos (assembly GCF_048564905.1). NCBI lineage: Eukaryota > Metazoa > Chordata > Mammalia > Artiodactyla > Camelidae > Vicugna > Vicugna pacos. Next base: position 5,891,154 of record NW_027328737.1, read on the forward strand.
GAATAGGGTATATGGAACGCAAAATTTAGAACATGGAATGCAGAACACACAATATAGAATATAGAATACAGAATACTGAATATAGAATTTAGAATATAGAATTTAGAACACAGAATATGGAATGTAGAATACGGAATGCTGAATATTGTATACAGAATATACAATGTAGAACACAGAATTTAGAATATAGAATACAGAATACTGAATATACAATTTAGAATATACAATGTAGAACAATGAATATAGGATATAGAGTACGGAATGCAGAATATAGAATAAAGAAGTGAGAATATACAACACAGAATATAGAATATGGAAAACAGAATACAAATCCCAGAATTGATAACATGGAATGAAGAACATAGAATTTAGAATATAGAAAACCGAATACTGAATATAGAATTTCAAATATAGAATGTTGAACACAGAATTTAGAATATAGAATAAAGAATACTGAATATTGAATTTAGAATGTAGAATGTAGAACACAGTATTTAGAATATAGATTAGAGAATATAGAACCCAGAATTTAGCACATGGAATGCAGAAGACAGAATTTCGAATATAGAATACAGAATACTGAATATAGAATTTAGAATATAGAATTTAGAACACAGAATATGGAATGTAGACTACGGAATGCAAAATATAGTTTTTAGAATATAGAATAATGAACACAAATTATAGAATATAGAATAGCGGATATAGAAACCAGAATTAAGAACATGGAATATAGAACACAGAAGTTAGTATATAGAATACATAATACTGAATTTCGAATTTAGAATATAGTATGTAGAACACAGAATATGGAATGTAGAATATGGAATGCAGAATATTGAATACAGAATATAGAATGTAGAACACAGAATTTAAAATATGGAAAAAGGAATATATAACCCAGAATTTAGAACTTGGAATGCAGAACACAGAATTAAGAATATAGAAAACCGAATACTGAATATAGAATTTAGAAAATAGAATGTAGAACACAGAATATAGAATATAGAGTATAGAATACTGAATATAGAATTTAGAATATTGAATGTAGAACACAGAATATAGAATATAGAATAGAGTATATGGAACGCAAAATTTAGAACATGGAATGCAGAACACACAATATAGAATATAGAATACAGAATACTGAATATAGAATTTAGAATATAGAAATTAGAACACAGAATATGGAATGTAGAATTCGGAATGCTGAATATTGTATACAGAATATACAATGTTGAACACAGAATTTAGAATATGGAAAGCAGAATATAGAACACTTAATTAAAACATGGAATGAAGAAAACAGAATTTATTATATAGAATACAGTATACTGAATATCGAATTTAGAATATAGAATGTAGAACACAGAATATGGAATGTAGAATACGGAATGCAGAATATTGAATACAGAATATAGAATGTAAAACACAGAATTTAGAATATAGTGTATATAATACTGAATATAGAATTTAGAATATAGAGTGTAGAACACAGGATATAGAGTATAGAATACAGAATATAGAACCCAAAATTTACAACATGGAATGCAGAACAGAGGATTTAGAATATAGAATACCGAATACAAATATAGAATATGAATATACAATGTAGAACACAGAATTTAGAATATAGAATACCGAATACTGAATATACAATTTAGAATATACAATGTAGAACAATGAATATAGGATATAGAGTACGGAATGCAGAATATAGAATAAAGAATTTAGAATATAGAACACAGAATATAGAATATGGAAAACAGAATACAAAACTCAGAATTGAGAACATGGAATGAATAACATAGAATTTAGAATATAGAAAACCGAATACTGAATATAGAATTTCAAATATAGAATGTTGAACACAGAATTTAGCATGTAGAATAAAGAATACTGAGTATTGAATTTAGAATGTAGAATGTAGAACAAAGTATTTAGAATATAGATTAGAGAATATAGAACCCAGAATTTAGCACATGGAATGCAGAAGACAGAATTTCGAATATAGAATACAGAATACTGAATATAGAATTTAGAATATAGAATTTAGAACACAGAATATGGAATGTAGAATACGGAATGCAAAATATTGTATACAGAATCTACAATGTAGAACACAGAATTTAGAATATAGAATACAGAATACTGAATATACAATTTAGAATATACAATGTAGAACAATGAATATAGAATATAGAGTACGGAATGCAGAATATAGAATACAGAAGTTAGAATATAGAACACAGAATATAGAATATGGAAAACAGAATACAAAACCCAGAATTGAGAACATGGAATGAAGAACATAGAATTTAGAATATAGAAAAACGAATAGTGAATATAGAATTTAGATTATAGAATGTAGAACGCAGAATATAGAATATAGACTACGGAATGCAGAATATAGTTTACAGAATATAGAATGATGAACACATTACAGAATATAGAATAGACAATATAGAACCCAGAATTAAAAACATGGAATATAGAACACAGAATTTAGTATATAGAATACATAATACTGAATTTCGAATTTAGAATATAGAATGTAGAACACAGAATATGGAATGTAGTATAAGGAATGCAGAATATTGAATACAGAATATAGAATGTAGAACACAGAATTTAAAATAAGGAAAAAGGAATATATAACCAAGAATTTAGAACATGGAATGCAGAACACAGAATTTAGAATATAGAATACAGAATACTGAATATAGAATTTAGAATATAGAATATAGAACACAGAGTATAGAATATAGAATACGGAATACTGAGTATAGAATATAGAATATAGAATGTAGAAAACGAAATATAGAATATAGAATAAGGAATGCAGAATTTAGAATACAGAATATAGAATGTAGAACACAGAATATAGAATATAGAATAGAGTATATGGAACGCAAAATTTAGAACATGGAATGCAGAACACACAATATAGAATATAGAATACAGAATACTGAATATAGAATTTAGAATATAGAATTTAGAACACAGAATATGGAATGTAGAATACGGAATGCAGAATATTGTATTCAGAATATGCAATGTAGAACACAGAATTTAGAATATGGAAAGCAGAATATAGAACACGGAATTAAAACATGGAATGTAGAAAACAGAATTTATTATATAGAATAAAGTATAATGAATATCAAATTTAGAATATAGAATGTAGAACACAGAATATGGAATGTAGAATACGGAATGCAGAATATTCAATACAGAATATAGAATATAGAACACAGAATTTAAAATATGGAAAAAGGAATATATAACCCAGAATTTAGAACATGGAATGCAGAACACAGAATTTAGAATATAGAATACAGAATACTGAATATAGTAATTAGAATATAAAATATAGAACACAGAGTATACAATATAGAATACGGAATACTGAATATAGAATTTAGAATATAGAATGTAGAACACAGAATATAGAATATAGAATAGAGTATATTGAACGCAAAATCTAGAACATGGAATGCACAACACAGAATTTATAATATAGAATAAAGTATACTGTATATTGAATTTAGAATATAGAATGTATAACACAGAATATGGAATGTAGAATACGGAATGCAGAATATTGAATACAGAATATACAATGTAAAACACAGAATTTAGAATATAGTGTATATAACACTGAATTTAGAATTTAGAATATAGAATGTAGAACATAGGATATAGAGTATAGAATACAGAATATAGAACCCAAAATTTAGAACATGGAATGCAGAACAGAGGATTTAGAATATAGAATACCGAATACAAATATAGAATATGAATATACAATGTAGAACACAGAATTTAGAATATAGAATACAGAATACTGAATATACAATTTAGAATATACAATGTAGAACAATGAATATAGAATATAGCGTACGGAATGCAGAATATAGAATACAGAAGTTAGAATATAGAACACAGAATATAGAATATGGAAAACAGAATACAAATCCCAGAATTGAGAACATGGAATGAAGAACATAGAATTTAGAATATAGAAAACCGAATACTGAATATAGAAATTCAAATATAGAATGTTGAACACAGAATTTAGAATATAGAATAAAGAATACTGAATATTGAATTTAGAATGTAGAATGTAGAACACAGTATTTAGAATATAGATTAGAGAATATAGATCCAAGAATTTAGCACATGGAGTGCAGAACACAGAATTTCGAATATAGAATACAGATTACTGAATATAGAATTTAGAATATAGAATGTAGAACACAGAATATAGAATATAGACTACGGAATTCAGAATATAGTTTATAGAATGATGAACACAAATTATAGAATATAGAATAGAGAATACAGAACCCAGAGTTAAGAACATGGAATATAGAACACAGAATTCAGAATATAGAATACAGATTACTGAATATAGAATTTAGAATATAGAATGTAGAACACAGAATATAGAATATAGACTACGGAATTCAGAATATAGTTTATAGAATGATGAACACAAATTATAGAATATAGAATAGAGAATACAGAACCCAGAGTTAAGAACATGGAATATAGAACACAGAATTCAGAATATAGAATACGGAATACTGAATATAGAATTTAGAATATAGAATGTAAAACACAGAATATAGAATATAGAATAGGGTATATGGAACGCAAAATTTAGAACATGGAATGCAGGACACACAATATAGAATATAGAATACAGAATACTGAATATAGAATATAGAATATAGAATTTAGAACACAGAATATGGAATGTAGAATACGGAATGCTGAATATTGCATACAGAATATACAATATAGAACACAGAATTTAGAATATGGAAAGCAGAATATAGAACACTTAATTAAAACATGGAATGTAGAAAACAGAATTTATTATATAGAATACAGTATACTTAATATCGAATTTAGAATATAGAAAGTAGAACACAGGATATAGAGTATAGAATACAGAATATAGAACCCAAAATTTAGAACATGGAATGCAGAACAGAGGATTTAGAATATAGAATACCGAATACAAATATAGAATATGAATATACAATGTAGAACACAGAATTTAGAATATAGAATACAGAATACTGATTATACAATTTAGAATATACAATGTAGAACAATGAATATAGAATATAGAGTACGGAATGAGAATATAGAATACAGAAGTTAGAATATAGAACACAGAATATAGAATATGGAAAACAGAATACAAAACCCAGAATTGAAAACATGGAATGAAGAACATAGAACTTAGAGTATAGAAAAAAGAATACTGAATATAGAATTTCAAATATAGAATGTTGAACACAGAATTTAGCATGTAGAATAAACAATACTGAGTATTGAATTTAGAATGTAGAATGTAGAACACAGTATTTAGAATATAGATTAGAGAATATAGAACCCAGAATTTAGCACATGGAATGCAGAAGACAGAATTTAGAATATAGAATACAGAATACTGAATATAGAATTTAGAATATAGAATTTAGAACACAGAATATGGAATGTAGAATACGGAATGCAAAATATTGTATACAGAATATACAATGTAGAACACAGAATTTAGAATATGGAAAGCAGAATATAGAACACGGAATTAAAACATGGAATGTGGAAAACAGAATTTATTATATAGAATACAGTATACTGAATATAGAATTTTGAATATAGAATGTAGAACACAGAATATGGAATGTAGAATACGGAATGCAGAATACTGAATACAGAATATAGAATGTAGAACACAGAATTTAGAATATAGATTATATAATACTGAATATAGAATTTAGAATATAGAATGTAGAACACAGAATATAGAGTATAGAATACAGAACATAGAACCCAATATTTAGAACATGGAATGCAGAACAGAGGATTTAGAATATAGAATACCGAATACAAATATAGAATATGAATATACAATGTAGAACACAGAATTTAGAATATAGAATACAGAAAACTGAACATACAATTTAGAATATACAATGTAGAACAATGAATATAGGATATAGAGTACGGAATGCAGAATATAGAATAAAGAATTTAGAATATAGAACACAGAATATAGAATATGGAAAACAGAATACAAATCCCAGAATTGAGAACATGGAATGAAGAACATAGAATTTAGAATATAGAAAACCGAATACTGAATATAGAATTTCAAATATAGAATGTTGAACACAGAATTTAGAATATAGAATAAAGAATACTGAATATTGAATTTAGAATGTAGAATGTAGAACACAGTATTTAGAATATAGATTAGAGAATATAGATCCAAGAATTTAGCACATGGAGTGCAGAACACAGAATTTCGAATATAGAATACAGATTACTGAATATAGAATTTAGAATATAGAATGTAGAACACAGAATATAGAATATAGGCTACGGAATTCAGAATATAGTTTATAGAATGATGAACACAAATTATAGAATATAGAATAGAGAATACAGAACCCAGAGTTAAGAACATGGAATATAGAACACAGAATTCAGAATATAGAATACAGATTACTGAATATAGAATTTAGAATATAGAATGTAGAACACAGAGTATAGAATATAGAATACGGAATACTGAATATAGAATTTAGAATATAGAATGTAAAACACAGAATATAGAATATAGAATAGGGTATATGGAACGCAAAATTTAGAACATGGAATGCAGAACACACAATATAGAATATAGAATACAGAATACTGAATATAGAATTTAGAATATAGAATTTAGAACACAGAATATGTAATGTAGAATACGGAATGCTGAATATAGTATACAGAATATACAATGTAGAACACAGAATTTAGAATATAGAATACAGAATACTGAATATACAATTTAGAATATACAATGTAGAACAATGAATATAGGATATAGAGTACGGAATGCAGAATATAGAATAAGAAGTGAGAATATAGAACACAGAATATAGAATATGGAAAACAGAATACAAATCCCAGAATTTAGAACATGGAATGAAGAAAATAGAATTTAGAATATAGAAAACCGAATACTGAATATAGAATTTCAAATATAGAATGTTGAACACAGAATTTAGAATATAGAATAAAGAATACTGAATATTAAATTTAGAATGTAGAATGTAGAACACAGTATTTAGAATATAGATTAGAGAATATAGAACCCAGAATTTAGCACATGGAATGCAGAAGACAGAATTTCGAATATAGAATACAGAATTCTGAATATAGAATGTAGAATATAGAATGTAGAACGCAGAATATAGAATATAGACTACGGAATGCAGAATATAGTTTATAGAATATAGAATGATGAACACAAATTATAGAATATAGAATAGAGAATATAGAACCCAGAATTAAGAACATGGAATATAGAACACAGAATTTAGTATATAGAATACAAAATACTGAATTTCGAATTTAGAATATAGAATGTAGAACACAGAATATGGAATGTAGTTTAAGGAATGCAGAATATTGAATACAGAATATAGAATGTAGAACACAGAATTTAAAATATGGAAAAAGGAATATATAACCAAGAATTTAGAACATGGAATGCAGAACACAGAATTTAGAATATAGAATACAGAATACTGAATATAGAATTTAGAATATAGAATATAGAACACAGAGTATAGAATATAGAATACGGAATACTGAATATAGAATATAGAATATAGAATGTAGAACACAGAATATAGAATATAGAATATGGAATGTAGAATTTAGAATACAGAATATAGAATGTAGAACACAGAATATAGAATATAGCGTAGAGTATATGGAACGCAAAATTAAGAACATGGAATGCAGAACACAAAATATAGAATATAGAATACAGAATACTGAATATAGAATTTAGAATATAGAATTTAGAACACAGAATATGGAATGTAGAATACGGAATGCAGAATATTGTTTTCAGAATATACAATGTAGAACACAGAATTTAGAATATGGAAAGCAGAATATAGAACACGGAATTAAAACATGGAATGTAGAAAACAGAATTTATTATATAGAATACAGTATACTGAATATCGAATTTAGAATATAGAATGTAGAATTCGGAATGCAGAATATTGAATACAGAATATAGAATATAGAACACAGAATTTAGAATATAGAGTATATAATACTGAATATAGAATTTAGAATATACTGTGTAGAACACAGAATATAGAGAATAGAATACAGAATATAGAACCCAAAATTTAGAACATGGAATGCAGAACAGAGGAATTAGAATATAGAATACCGAATACAAATATAGAATATGAATCTACAATGTAGAACACAGAATTTAGAATATAGAATACAGAATACTGAATATACAATTTAGAATATACAATGTAGAACAATGAATATAGAATATAGAGTACGGAATGCAGAATATAGAATACAGAAGTTAGAATATAGAACACAGAATATAGAATATGGAAAACAGAATACAAAACCCAGAATTGAGAACATGGAATGAAGAACATAGAATTTAGAATATAGAAAAACGAATAGTGAATATAGAATTTAGATTATAGAATGTAGAACGCAGAATATAGAATATAGACTACGGAATGCAGAATATAGTTTACAGAATATAGAATGATGAACACATTACAGAATATAGAATAGACAATATAGAACCCAGAATTAAAAACATGGAATATAGAACACAGAATTTAGTATATAGAATACATAATACTGAATTTCGAATTTAGAATATAGAATGTAGAACACAGAATATGGAATGTAGTATAAGGAATGCAGAATATTGAATACAGAATATAGAATGTAGAACACAGAATTTAAAATAAGGAAAAAGGAATATATAACCAAGAATTTAGAACATGGAATGCAGAACACAGAATTTAGAATATAGAATACAGAATACTGAATATAGAATTTAGAATATAGAATATATAACACAGAGTATAGAATATAGAATACGGAATACTGAGTATAGAATATAGAATATAGAATGTAGAATACAAAATATAGAATATAGAATAAGGAATGCAGAATTTAGAATACAGAATATAGAATGTAGAACACAGAATATAGAATATAGAATAGAGTATATGGAACGCAAAATTTAGAACATGGAATGCAGAACACACAATATAGAATATAGAATACAGAATACTGAATATAGAATTTAGAATATAGAATTTAGAACACAGAATATGGAATGTATAATACGGAATGCAGAATATTGTATTCAGAATATGCAATGTAGAACACAGAATTTAGAATATGGAAAGCAGAATATAGAACACGGAATTAAAACATGGAATGTAGAAAACAGAATTTATTATATAGAATAAAGTATAATGAATATCAAATTTAGAATATAGAATGTAGAACACAGAATATGGAATGTAGAATACGGAATGCAGAATATTCAATACAGAATATAGAATATAGAACACAGAATTTAAAATATGGAAAAAGGAATATATAACCCAGAATTTAGAACATGGAATGCAGAACACAGAATTTAGAATATAGAATACAGAATACTGAATATAGTAATTAGAATATAAAATATAGAACACAGAGTATACAATATAGAATACGGAATACTGAATATAGAATTTAGAATATAGAATGTAGAACACAGAATATAGAATATAGAATAGAGTATATTGAACGCAAAATCTAGAACATGGAATGCACAACACAGAATTTATAATATAGAATAAAGTATACTGTATATTGAATTTAGAATATAGAATGTATAACACAGAATATGGAATGTAGAATACGGAATGCAGAATATTGAATACAGAATATACAATGTAAAACACAGAATTTAGAATATAGTGTATATAACACTGAATTTAGAATTTAGAATATAGAATGTAGAACACAGGATATAGAGTATAGAATACAGAATATAGAACCCAAAATTTAGAACATGGAATGCAGAACAGAGGATTTAGAATATAGAATACCGAATACAAATATAGAATATGAATATACAATGTAGAACACAGAATTTAGAATATAGAATACAGAAAAATGAATATACAATTCAGAATATACAATGTAGAACAATGAATATAGGATATAGAGTACGGAATGCAGAATATAGAATAAAGAATTTAGAATATAGAACACAGAATATAGAATATGGAAAACAGAATACAAATCCCAGAATTGAGAACATGGAATGAAGAACATAGAATTTAGAATATAGAAAACCGAATACTGAATATAGAATTTCAAATATAGAATGTTGAACACAGAATTTAGAATATAGAATAAAGAATACTGAATATTGAATTTAGAATGTAGAATGTAGAACACAGTATTTAGAATATAGATTAGAGAATATAGATCCAAGAATTTAGCACATGGAGTGCAGAACACAGAATTTCGAATATAGAATACAGATTACTGAATATAGAATTTAGAATATATAATGTAGAACACAGAATATAGAATATAGACTACGGAATTCAGAATATAGTTTATTGAATGATGAACACAAATTATAGAATATAGAATAGAGAATACAGAACCCAGTGTTAAGAACATGGAATATAGAACACAGAAATCAGAATATAGAATACAGATTACTGAATATAGAATTTAGAATATAGAATGTAGAACACAGAGTATAGAATATAGAATAGGGTATATGGAACGCAAAATTTAGAACATGGAATGCAGAACACACAATATAGAATATAGAATACAGAATACTGAATATAGAATTTAGAATATAGAATTTAGAACACAGAATATGGAATGTAGAATACGGAATGCTGAATATTGTATACAGAATATACAATGTAGAACACAGAATTTAGAATATAGAATACAGAATACTGAATATACAATTTAGAATATACAATGTAGAACAATGAATATAGGATATAGAGTACGGAATGCAGAATATAGAATAAAGAAGTGAGAATATACAACACAGAATATAGAATATGGAAAACAGAATACAAATCCCAGAATTGATAACATGGAATGAAGAACATAGAATTTAGAATATAGAAAACCGAATACTGAATATAGAATTTCAAATATAGAATGTTGAACACAGAATTTAGAATATAGAATAAAGAATACTGAATATTGAATTTAGAATGTAGAATGTAGAACACAGTATTTAGAATATAGATTAGAGAATATAGAACCCAGAATTTAGCACATGGAATGCAGAAGACAGAATTTCGAATATAGAATACAGAATACTGAATATAGAATTTAGAATATAGAATTTAGAACACAGAATATGGAATGTAGACTACGGAATGCAAAATATAGTTTTTAGAATATAGAATAATGAACACAAATTATAGAATATAGAATAGCGGATATAGAAACCAGAATTAAGAACATGGAATATAGAACACAGAAGTTAGTATATAGAATACATAATACTGAATTTCGAATTTAGAATATAGTATGTAGAACACAGAATATGGAATGTAGAATATGGAATGCAGAATATTGAATACAGAATATAGAATGTAGAACACAGAATTTAAAATATGGAAAAAGGAATATATAACCCAGAATTTAGAACTTGGAATGCAGAACACAGAATTAAGAATATAGAAAACCGAATACTGAATATAGAATTTAGAAAATAGAATGTAGAACACAGAATATAGAATATAGAGTATAGAATACTGAATATAGAATTTAGAATATTGAATGTAGAACACAGAATATAGAATATAGAATAGAGTATATGGAACGCAAAATTTAGAACATGGAATGCAGAACACACAATATAGAATATAGAATACAGAATACTGAATATAGAATTTAGAATATAGAAATTAGAACACAGAATATGGAATGTAGAATTCGGAATGCTGAATATTGTATACAGAATATACAATGTTGAACACAGAATTTAGAATATGGAAAGCAGAATATAGAACACTTAATTAAAACATGGAATGAAGAAAACAGAATTTATTATATAGAATACAGTATACTGAATATCGAATTTAGAATATAGAATGTAGAACACAGAATATGGAATGTAGAATACGGAATGCAGAATATTGAATACAGAATATAGAATGTAAAACACAGAATTTAGAATATAGTGTATATAATACTGAATATAGAATTTAGAATATAGAGTGTAGAACACAGGATATAGAGTATAGAATACAGAATATAGAACCCAAAATTTACAACATGGAATGCAGAACAGAGGATTTAGAATATAGAATACCGAATACAAATATAGAATATGAATATACAATGTAGAACACAGAATTTAGAATATAGAATACCGAATACTGAATATACAATTTAGAATATACAATGTAGAACAATGAATATAGGATATAGAGTACGGAATGCAGAATATAGAATAAAGAATTTAGAATATAGAACACAGAATATAGAATATGGAAAACAGAATACAAAACTCAGAATTGAGAACATGGAATGAATAACATAGAATTTAGAATATAGAAAACCGAATACTGAATATAGAATTTCAAATATAGAATGTTGAACACAGAATTTAGCATGTAGAATAAAGAATACTGAGTATTGAATTTAGAATGTAGAATGTAGAACAAAGTATTTAGAATATAGATTAGAGAATATAGAACCCAGAATTTAGCACATGGAATGCAGAAGACAGAATTTCGAATATAGAATACAGAATACTGAATATAGAATTTAGAATATAGAATTTAGAACACAGAATATGGAATGTAGAATACGGAATGCAAAATATTGTATACAGAATCTACAATGTAGAACACAGAATTTAGAATATAGAATACAGAATACTGAATATACAATTTAGAATATACAATGTAGAACAATGAATATAGAATATAGAGTACGGAATGCAGAATATAGAATACAGAAGTTAGAATATAGAACACAGAATATAGAATATGGAAAACAGAATACAAAACCCAGAATTGAGAACATGGAATGAAGAACATAGAATTTAGAATATAGAAAAACGAATAGTGAATATAGAATTTAGATTATAGAATGTAGAACGCAGAATATAGAATATAGACTACGGAATGCAGAATATAGTTTACAGAATATAGAATGATGAACACATTACAGAATATAGAATAGACAATATAGAACCCAGAATTAAAAACATGGAATATAGAACACAGAATTTAGTATATAGAATACATAATACTGAATTTCGAATTTAGAATATAGAATGTAGAACACAGAATATGGAATGTAGTATAAGGAATGCAGAATATTGAATACAGAATATAGAATGTAGAACACAGAATTTAAAATAAGGAAAAAGGAATATATAACCAAGAATTTAGAACATGGAATGCAGAACACAGAATTTAGAATATAGAATACAGAATACTGAATATAGAATTTAGAATATAGAATATAGAACACAGAGTATAGAATATAGAATACGGAATACTGAGTATAGAATATAGAATATAGAATGTAGAAAACGAAATATAGAATATAGAATAAGGAATGCAGAATTTAGAATACAGAATATAGAATGTAGAACACAGAATATAGAATATAGAATAGAGTATATGGAACGCAAAATTTAGAACATGGAATGCAGAACACACAATATAGAATATAGAATACAGAATACTGAATATAGAATTTAGAATATAGAATTTAGAACACAGAATATGGAATGTAGAATACGGAATGCAGAATATTGTATTCAGAATATGCAATGTAGAACACAGAATTTAGAATATGGAAAGCAGAATATAGAACACGGAATTAAAACATGGAATGTAGAAAACAGAATTTATTATATAGAATAAAGTATAATGAATATCAAATTTAGAATATAGAATGTAGAACACAGAATATGGAATGTAGAATACGGAATGCAGAATATTCAATACAGAATATAGAATATAGAACACAGAATTTAAAATATGGAAAAAGGAATATATAACCCAGAATTTAGAACATGGAATGCAGAACACAGAATTTAGAATATAGAATACAGAATACTGAATATAGTAATTAGAATATAAAATATAGAACACAGAGTATACAATATAGAATACGGAATACTGAATATAGAATTTAGAATATAGAATGTAGAACACAGAATATAGAATATAGAATAGAGTATATTGAACGCAAAATCTAGAACATGGAATGCACAACACAGAATTTATAATATAGAATAAAGTATACTGTATATTGAATTTAGAATATAGAATGTATAACACAGAATATGGAATGTAGAATACGGAATGCAGAATATTGAATACAGAATATACAATGTAAAACACAGAATTTAGAATATAGTGTATATAACACTGAATTTAGAATTTAGAATATAGAATGTAGAACATAGGATATAGAGTATAGAATACAGAATATAGAACCCAAAATTTAGAACATGGAATGCAGAACAGAGGATTTAGAATATAGAATACCGAATACAAATATAGAATATGAATATACAATGTAGAACACAGAATTTAGAATATAGAATACAGAATACTGAATATACAATTTAGAATATACAATGTAGAACAATGAATATAGAATATAGCGTACGGAATGCAGAATATAGAATACAGAAGTTAGAATATAGAACACAGAATATAGAATATGGAAAACAGAATACAAATCCCAGAATTGAGAACATGGAATGAAGAACATAGAATTTAGAATATAGAAAACCGAATACTGAATATAGAAATTCAAATATAGAATGTTGAACACAGAATTTAGAATATAGAATAAAGAATACTGAATATTGAATTTAGAATGTAGAATGTAGAACACAGTATTTAGAATATAGATTAGAGAATATAGATCCAAGAATTTAGCACATGGAGTGCAGAACACAGAATTTCGAATATAGAATACAGATTACTGAATATAGAATTTAGAATATAGAATGTAGAACACAGAATATAGAATATAGACTACGGAATTCAGAATATAGTTTATAGAATGATGAACACAAATTATAGAATATAGAATAGAGAATACAGAACCCAGAGTTAAGAACATGGAATATAGAACACAGAATTCAGAATATAGAATACAGATTACTGAATATAGAATTTAGAATATAGAATGTAGAACACAGAGTATAGAATATAGAATACGGAATACTGAATATAGAATTTAGAATATAGAATGTAAAACACAGAATATAGAATATAGAATAGGGTATATGGAACGCAAAATTTAGAACATGGAATGCAGGACACACAATATAGAATATAGAATACAGAATACTGAATATAGAATATAGAATATAGAATTTAGAACACAGAATATGGAATGTAGAATACGGAATGCTGAATATTGTATACAGAATATACAATGTAGAACACAGAATTTAGAATATAGAATACAGAATACTGAATATACAATTTAGAATATACAATGTAGAACAATGAATATAGGATATAGAGTACGGAATGCAGAATATAGAATAAAGAAGTGAGAATATACAACACAGAATATAGAATATGGAAAACAGAATACAAATCCCAGAATTGATAATATGGAATGGAGAACATAGAATTTAGAATATAGAAAACCGAATACTGAATATAGAATTTCAAATATAGAATGTTGAACACAGAATTTAGAATATAGAATAAAGAATACTGAATATTGAATTTAGAATGTAGAATGTAGAACACAGTATTTAGAATATAGATTAGAGAATATAGAACCCAGAATTTAGCACATGGAATGCAGAAGACAGAATTTCGAATATAGAATACAGAATACTGAATATAGAATTTAGAATATAGAATTTAGAACACAGAATATGGAATGTAGACTACGGAATGCAAAATATAGTTTTTAGAATATAGAATAATGAACACAAATTATAGAATATAGAATAGAGGATATAGAAACCAGAATTAAGAACATGGAATATAGAACACAGAAGTTAGTATATAGAATACATAATACTGAATTTCGAATTTAGAATATAGTATGTAGAACACAGAATATGGAATGTAGAATATGGAATGCAGAATATTGAATACAGAATATAGAATGTAGAACACAGAATTTAAAATATGGAAAAAGGAATATATAACCCAGAATTTAGAACTTGGAATGCAGAACACAGAATTAAGAATATAGAAAACCGAATACTGAATATAGAATTTAGAAAATAGAATGTAGAACACAGAATATAGAATATAGAGTATAGAATACTGAATATAGAATTTAGAATATTGAATGTAGAACACAGAATATAGAATATAGAATAGAGTATATGGAATGCAAAATTTAGAACATGGAATGCAGAACACACAATATAGAATATAGAATACAGAATACTGAATATAGAATTTAGAATATAGAATTTAGAACACAGAATATGGAATGTAGAATTCGGAATGCTGAATATTGTATACAGAATATACAATGTTGAACACAGAATTTAGAATATGGAAAGCAGAATATAGAACACTTAATTAAAACATGGAATGAAGAAAACAGAATTTATTATATAGAATACAGTATACTGAATATCGAATTTAGAATATAGAATGTAGAACACAGAATATGGAATGTAGAATACGGAATGCAGAATATTGAATACAGAATATAGAATGTAAAACACAGAATTTAGAATATAGTGTATATAATAATGAATATAGAATTTAGAATATAGAGTGTAGAACACAGGATATAGAGTATAGAATACAGAATATACAACCCAAAATTTAGAACATGGAATGCAGAACAGAGGATTTAGAATATAGAATACCGAATACAAATATAGAATATGAATATACAATGTAGAACACAGAATTTAGAATATAGAATACAGAAAACTGAATATACAATTTAGAATATACAAGGTAGAACAATGAATATAGGATATAGAGTACGGAATGCAGAATATAGAATAAAGAATTTAGAATATAGAACACAGAATATAGAATATGGAAAACAGAATACAAAACACAGAATTGAGAACATGGAATGAATAACATAGAATTTAGAATATAGAAAACCGAATACTGAATATAGAATTTCAAATATAGAATGTTGAACACAGAATTTAGCATGTAGAATAAAGAATACTGAGTATTGAATTTAGAATGTAGAATGTAGAACAAAGTATTTAGAATATAGATTAGAGAATATAGAACCCAGAATTTAGCACATGGAATGCAGAAGACAGAATTTCGAATATAGAATACAGAATACTGAATATAGAATTTAGAATATAGAATTTAGAACACAGAATATGGAATGTAGAATACGGAATGCAAAATATTGTATACAGAATATACAATGTAGAACACAGAATTTAGAATATGGAAAGCAGAATATAGAACACGGAATTAAAACATGGAATGTCGAAAACAGATTTTATTATATAGAATACAGTATACTGAATATAGAATTTAGAATATAGAATGTAGAACACAGAATATGGAATGTAGAATACGGAATGCAGAATATTGAATACAGAATGTACAATGTAGAACACAGAATTTAGAATATAGATTATATAATACTGAATATAGAATTTAGAATATAGAATGTAGAACACAGAATATAGAGTATAGAATACAGAATATAGAACCCAAAATTTAGAACATGGAATGCAGAACAGAGGATTTAGAATATAGAATACCGAATACAAATATAGAATATGAATATACAAAGTAGAACACAGAATTTAGAATATAGAATACAGAAAACTGAATATACAATTCAGAATATACAACGTAGAACAATGAATATAGGATATAGAGTACGGAATGCAGAATATAGAATAAAGAATTAAGAAAATAGAACACAGAATATAGAATATGGAAAACAGAATACAAATCCCAGAATTGAGAACATGGAATGAAGAACATAGAATTTAGAATATAGAAAGCCGCATACTTAATATAGAATTTCAAGTATAGAATGTTGAACACAGAATTTAGAATATAGAATAAAGAATACTGAATATTGAATTTAGAATGTAGAATGTAGAACACAGTATTTAGAATATAGTTTAGAGAATATAGAACCCAGAATTTAGCACATAGAGTGCAGAAGACAGAATTTCGAATATAGAATACAGAATACTGAATATAGAATTTAGAATATAGAATTTAGAACACAGAATATGGAATGTAGAATACGGAATGCAGAATATTGTATACAGAATATACAATGTAGAACACAGAATTTAGAATATGGAAAGCAGAATATAGAACACGGAATTAAAACATGGAATGTAGAAAACAGAATTTATTATATAGAATACAGTATACTGAATATCGAATTTAGAATATAGAATGTAGAACACAGAATATGGAATGTAGAATACGGAATGCAGAATATTGAATACAGAATATAGAATGTAGAACACAGAATTTCGATTATAGAGTATATAATACTGAATATAGAATTTAGAATATAGAATGTAGAACGCAGAATAAAGAATATAGACTACGGAATGCAGAATATAGTTTATAGAATATAGAATGATGAACACAAAATAAAGAATATAGAATAGAGAATATAGAAACCAGAATTAAGAACATGGAATATGGAACACAGAATTTAGTATATAGAATACATAATACTGAATTTCGAATTTAGAATATAGAATGTAGAACACAGAATATGGAATGAAGTATAAGGAATGCAGAATATTGAATACAGAATATAGAATGTAGAACACAGAATTTAAAATATGGAAAAAGGAATATATAACCAAGAATTTAGAACATGGAATGCAGAACACAGTATTTAGAATATAGAATACAGAATACTGAATATAGAATTTAGAATATAGAATATAGAACACAGAGTATAGAATATAGAATACGGAATACTGAATATCGAATATAGAATATAGAATATAGAACACAGAATATAGAATATAGAATATGGAATGTAGAATTTAGACTACAGAATATAGAATGTAGAACACAGAATATAGAATATAGACTACGGAATTCAGAATATAGTTTATAGAATGATGAACACAAATTATAGAATATAGAATAGAGAATACAGAACCCAGAGTTAAGAACATGGAATATAGAACACAGAATTCAGAATATAGAATACAGATTACTGAATATAGAATTTAGAATATAGAATGTAGAACACAGAGTATAGAATATAGAATACGGAATAATGAATATAGAATTTAGAATATAGAATGTAAAACACAGAATATAGAATATAGAATAGGGTATATGGAACGCAAAATTTAGAACATGGAATGCAGAGCACACAATATAGAATATAGAATACAGAATACTGAATATAGAATTTAGAATATAGAATTTAGAACACAGAATATGGAATGTAGAATACGGAATGCTGAATATTGTATACAGAATATACAATGTAGAACACAGAATTTAGAATATAGAATACAGAATACTGAATATACAATTTAGAATATACAATGTAGAACAATGAATATAGGATATAGAGTACGGAATGCAGAATATAGAATAAAGAAGTGAGAATATAGAACACAGAATATAGAATATGGAAAACAGAATACAAATCCCAGAATTGAGAACATGGAATGAAGAAAATAGAATTTAGAATATAGAAAACCGAATACTGAATATAGAATTTCAAATATAGAATGTTGAACACAGAATTTAGAATATAGAATAAAGAATACTGAATATTAAATTTAGAATGTAGAATGTAGAACACAGTATTTAGAATATAGATTAGAGAATATAGAACCCAGAATTTAGCACATGGAATGCAGAAGTCAGAATTTCGAATATAGAATACAGAATTCTGAATATAGAATGTAGAATATAGAATGTAGAACGCAGAATATAGAATATAGACTACGGAATGCAGAATATAGTTTATAGAATATAGAATGATGAACACAAATTATAGAATATAGAATAGAGAATATAGAACCCAGAATTAAGAACATGGAATATAGAACACAGAATTTAGTATATAGAATACAAAATACTGAATTTCGAATTTAGAATATAGAATGTAGAACACAGAATATGGAATGTAGTTTAAGGAATGCAGAATATTGAATACAGAATATAGAATGTAGAACACAGAATTTAAAATATGGAAAAAGGAATATATAACCAAGAATTTAGAACATGGAATGCAGAACACAGAATTCAGAATATAGAATACAGAATACTGAATATAGAATTTAGAATATAGAATATAGAACACAGAGTATAGAATATAGAATACGGAATACTGAATATAGAATATAGAATATAGAATGTAGAACACAGAATATAGAATATAGAATATGGAATGTAGAATTTAGAATACAGAATATAGAATGTAGAACACAGAATATAGAATATAGCGTAGAGTATATGGAACGCAAAATTAAGAACATGGAATGCAGAACACAAAATATAGAATATAGAATACAGAATACTGAATATAGAATTTAGAATATAGAATTTAGAACACAGAATATGGAATGTAGAATACGGAATGCAGAATATTGTTTTCAGAATATACAATGTAGAACACAGAATTTAGAATATGGAAAGCAGAATATAGAACACGGAATTAAAACATGGAATGTGGAAAACAGAATTTATTATATAGAATACAGTATACTGAATATCGAATTTAGAATACAGAATGTAGAACACAGAATATGGAATGTAGAATACGGAATGCAGAATATTGAATACAGAATATAGAATGTAGAACAGAGAATTTAGAATATAGAGTATATAATACTGAATATAGAGTTTAGAATATAGAATGTAGAACACAGAATATACAGTATAGAATACAGAATATAGAACCCATATTTTAGAACATGGAATGCAGAACAGAGGATTTAGAATATAGAATACCGAATACAAATATAGAATATGAATATACAAAGTAGAACACAGAATTTAGAATATAGAATACAGAATACTGAATATACAAATTAGAATATACTATGTAGAACAATGAATATAGGATATAGAGTACGGAATGCAGAATATAGAATAAAGAAGTTAGAATATAGAACACAGAATATAGAATATGGAAAACAGAATACAAATCCCAGAATTGAGAACATGGAATGAAGAACATAGAATTTAAATATAGAAAACCGAATACTGAATATAGAATTTCAAATATAGAATGTTGAACACAGAATTTAGAATATAGAATAAAGAATACTGAATATTGAATTTAGAATGTAGAATGTAGAACACAGTATTTAGAATATAGATTAGAGAATATAGAACCCAGAATTTAGCACATGGAATTCAGAAGACAGAATTTAGAATATAGAATACAGAATACTGAATATGGAATTTAGAATATAGAATTTAGAGCACACAATATGGAATGTAGAATACGGAATGCAAAATATTGTATACAGAATATACAATGTAGAACACAGAATTTAGAATATGGAAAGCAGAATATAGAACACGGAATTAAAACATGGAATGTGGAAAACAGAATTTATTATATAGAATACAGTATACTGAATATCGAATTTAGAATATAGAATGTAGAACACAGAATATGGAATGTAGAATACGGAATGCAGAATATTGAATACAGAATATAGAATGTAGAACACAGAATTTAGAATATAATTTATATAATACTGAATATAGAATTTAGAATATAGAATGTAGAACACAGAATATAGAGTATAGAATACAGAATATAGAACCCAAAATTTAGAACATGGAATGCAGAACAGAGGATTTAGAATATAGAATAGCGAATACAAATATAGAATATGAATATACAATGTAGAACACAGAATTTAGAATATAGAATACAGAAAACTGAATATACAATTTAGAATATACAATGTAGAACAATGAATATAGGATATAGAGTACGGAATGCAGAATATAGAATAAAGAATTTAGAATATAGAACACAGAATATAGAATATGGAAAACAGAATACAAAACTCAGAATTGAGAACATGGAATGAATAACATAGAATTTAGAATATAGAAAACCGAATACTGAATATAGAATTTCAAATATAGAATGTTGAACACAGAATTTAGAATATAGAATACAGAATACTGAATATAGAATTTAGAATATAGAATATAGAAAACAGAGTATAGAATATAGAATACGGAGTACGGAATATAGAATATAGAATATAGAAAGTAGAATACAAAATATAGAATATAGAATAAGGAATGCAGAATTTAGAATACAGAATATAGAATGTAGAACACAGAATATAGACTATAGAATAGAGTATATGGAACGCAAAATTTAGAACATGGAATGCAGAACACACAATATAGAATATAGAATACAGAATACTGAATATAAAATTTAGAATATAGAATTTAGAACACAGAATATGGAATGTAGAATACGGAATGCAGAATATTGTATACAGAATATACAATGTAGAACACAGAATTTAGAATTTGGAAAGCAGAATATAGAACACGGAATTAAAACATGGAATGTGGAAAACAGAATTTATTATATAGAATACAGTATACTGAATATCGAATTTAGAATATAGAATGTAGAACACAGAATATGGAATGTAGAATACGGAATGCAGAATATTGAATACAGAATATAGAATGTAGAACACAGAATTTAGAATATAATTTATATAATACTGAATATAGAATTTAGAATATAGAATGTAGAACACAGAATATAGTGTATAGAATACAGAATATAGAACCCAAAATTTAGAACATGGAATGCAGAACAGAGGATTTAGAATATAGAATAGCGAATACAAATATAGAATATGAATATACAATGTAGAACACAGAATTTAGAATATAGAATACAGAAAACTGAATATACAATTTAGAATATACAATGTAGAACAATGAATATAGGATATAGAGTACGGAATGCAGAATATAGAATAAAGAATTTAGAATATAGAACACAGAATATAGAATATGGAAAACAGAATACAAAACTCAGAATTGAGAACATGGAATGAATAACATAGAATTTAGAATATAGAAAACCGAATACTGAATATAGAATTTCAAATATAGAATGTTGAACACAGAATTTAGAATATAGAATACAGAATACTGAATATTGAATTTAGAATGTAGAATGTAGAACACAGTATATAGATATAGATTAAAGAATATAGAACCCAGAATTTAGCACATGGAGTGCAGAACACAGAATTTCGAATATATAATACAGAATACTGAATATAGAATTTAGAATATAGAATGTAGAACACAGAATATAGAATATAGACTACGGAAAGCAGAATATAGTTTATAGAATATAGACTGATGAACACATATTATAGAATATAGAATAGAGTATACAGAACCCAGAATAAAGAACATGGAATATAGAACACAGAATTTAGTATATAGAATACATAATACTGAATTTCGAATTTAGAATATAGAATGTAGAACACAGAATATGGAATGTAGAATATGGAATGCAGAATATTGAATACAGAATATAGAAAGTAGAACACAGAATTTAAAATATGGAAAAAGGAATATATAACACAGAATTTAGAACATGGAATGCAGAACACAGAATTTAGAATATAGAATACAGATTACTGAATATAGAATTTAGAACACAGAATATAGATTATAGAGTATAGAATACTGAATATAGAATATAGAATATAGAATGTAGAACACAGAAAATAGAATATAGAATAGAGTATATGGAACGCAAAACTTAGAACATGGAATGCAGAACACACAATATAGAATATAGAATTCAGAATACTGAATATAGAATTAAGAATATAGAACTTAGAACACAGAATATGGAATGTAGAATACGGAATGCTGAATATTGTATACAGACTATACATGTAGAACACAGAATTTAGAATATGGAAACAGAATATAGAACACTTAATTAAAACATGGAATGTAGAAAACAAAATTTATTATATAGAATACAGTATACTGAATATCGAATTTAGAATATAGAATGTAGAACACAGAATATGGAATGTAGAATACAGAATGCACAATATTGAATACAGAATATACAATGTAAAACACAGAATTTAGAATATAGAGTATATAATACTGAATGTAGAATTTAGAATAAAGAATGTAGAACACAGGATATAGAGTATAGAATACAGAATATAGAAACCAAAATTTAGAACATGGAATGCAGAACAGAGGATTTAGAATATAGAATACCGAATACAAATATAGTATATTAATATACAATGTAGAACACAGAATTTAGAATATGGAAAGCAGAATATAGAACACGGAATTAAAACATGGAATGTAGAAAACAGAATTTATTATATAGAATACAGTATACTGAATATCGAATTTAGAATATAGAATGTAGAACACAGAATATGGAATGTAGAATACGGAATGCAGAGTATTGAATACAGAATATAGAATGTAGAACACAGAATTTCGAATATAGAGTATATAATACTGAATATAGTATTTAGAATATAGAATGTAGAACGCAGAATATAGAATATAGACTACGGAATGCAGAATATAGTTTATAGAATATAGAATGATGAACACAAAATATAGAATATAGAATAGAGAATATAGAACCCAGAATTAAGAACATGGAATATGGAACACAGAATTTAATATATAGAAGACATAATACAGAATTTCGAATTTAGAATATAGAATGGAGAACACAGAATATGGAATATAGTATAAGGAATGCAGAATATTGTATACAGAATTTAGAATGTAGAACACAGAATTTAAAATATGGAAAAAGGAATATATAACCAAGAATTTAGATCATGGAATGCAGAACACAGAATTTAGAATATAGAATACAGAATACTGAATATAGAATTTAGAATATAGAATATAGAACACAGAGTATAGAATATAGAATACGGAATACTGAATATAGAATATAGAATATAGAATATAGAACACAGAATATAGAATATAGAATATGGAATGTAGAATTTAGACTACAGAATATAGAATGTAGAACACAGAATATAGAATATAGAATAGAGTATATGGAACGCAAAATTTAGAACATGGAATGCAGAACACACAATATAGAATGTAGAATACAGAATACTGAATATAGAATTTAGAATATAGAATTTAGAACACAGAATATGGAATGTAGAATACGGAATGCAGAATATTGTATTAAGAATATACAATGTAGAACACAGAATTTAGAATATGGAAAGCAGAATATAGAACACGGAATTAAAAATGGAATGTAGAAAACAGAATTTATTATATAGAATACAGTATACTGAATATCAAATTTAGAATATAGAATGTAGAACACAGAATATGGAATGTAGAATACGGAATGCAGAATATTGATTACAGAATATAGAATTTGAACACAGAATTTAGAATATAGAGTATATAATACTGAATATAGAATTTAGAATATAGAGTGTAGAACACAGATTATAGAGTATAGAATACAGAATATAGAACCCAAAATTTAGAACATGGAATGCAGAACAGAGGATTTAGAATATAGAATACCGAATACAAATATAGAATATGAATCTACAATGTAGAACACAGAATTTAGAATATAGAATACAGAATACTGAATATACAACTTAGAATATACTATGTAGAACAATGAATATAGGATATAGAGTACGGAATGCAGAATATAGTATAAAGATGTTAGAATATAGAACACAGAATATAGAATATGGAAAACAGAATACAAAACCCAGAATTGAGAACATGGAATGAAGAACATAGAATTTAGAATATAGAAAACTGAATACTGAATATAGAATTTCAAATATAGAATTTTGAACACAGAATTTAGCATATAGAATAAAGAATACTGAATATTGAATTTAGAATGTAGAATGTAGAACACAGTATTTAGAATATAGATTAGAGAATAAAGAACATACAATTTAGCACATGGAATGCAGAAGACAGAATTTAGAATATAGAATACAGAATACTGAATATAGAATTTAGAATATAGAATTTAGAACACAGAATATGGAATGTAGAATACGGAATGCAAAATATTGTATACAGAATATACAATGTAGAACACAGAATTTAGAATATGGAAAGCAGAATATAGAACACGGAATTAAAACATGGAATGTAGAAAACAGAATTTATTATATAGAATACAGTATACTGAATATCGAATTTAGAATATAGAATGTAGAACACAGAATATGGAATGTAGAATACGGAATGCAGAATATTGAATACAGAATATAGAATGTAGAACACAGAATTTAGAATATAGAGTATATAATACTGGATATAGAATTTAGAATATAGAATGTAGAACACAGAATATAGTGTATAGAATACAGAATATAGAACCCAAAATTTAGAACATGGAATGCAGCACAGAGGATTTAGAATATAGAATATCTAATACAAATGTAGAATATGAATATACAATGTAGAACACAGAATTTAGAATATAGAATACAGAATACTGAATATACAATTTAGAATATACAATGTAGAACAATGAATATAGGATATAGAGTACGGAATGCAGAATATAGAATAAAGAAGTGAGAATATACAACACAGAATATAGAATATGGAAAACAGAATACAAATCCCAGAATTGAGAACATGGAATGAAGAACATAGAATTTAGAATATAGAAAACTGAATACTGAATATAGAATTTCAAATATAGAATGTTGAACACAGAATTTAGCATATAGAATAAAGAATACTGAATATTGAATTTAGAATGTAGAATGTAGAACACAATATTTAGAATATAGATTAGAGAATATAGAACATAGAATTTAGCACATGGAATGCAGAAGACAGAATTTAGAATATAGAATACAGAATACTGAATATAGAATTTAGAATATAGAATTTAGAACACAGAATATGGAATGTAGAATACGGAATGCAAAATATTGTATACAGAATATACAAAGTAGAACACAGAATTTAGAATATGGAAAGCAGAATATAGAACACGGAATTAAAACATGGAATGTAGAAAACAGAATTTATTATATAGAATACAGTATACTGAATATCGAATTTAGAATATAGAATGTAGAACACAGAATATGGAATGTAGAATACGGAATGCAGAATATTGAATACAGAATATAGAATGTAGAACACAGAATTTAGAATATAGAGTATATAATACTGGATATAGAATTTAGAATATAGAATGTAGAACACAGAATATAGTGTATAGAATACAGAATATAGAACCCAAAATTTAGAACATGGAATGCAGCACAGAGGATTTAGAATATAGAATATCTAATACAAATGTAGAATATGAATATACAATGTAGAACACAGAATTTAGAATATAGAATACAGAATACTGAATATACAATTTAGAATATACAATGTAGAACAATGAATATAGGATATAGAGTACGGAATGCAGAATATAGAATAAAGAAGTGAGAATATACAACACAGAATATAGAATATGGAAAACAGAATACAAATCCCAGAATTGATAACATGGAATGAAGAACATAGAATTTAGAATATAGAAAACCGAATACTGAATATAGAATTTCAAATATAGAATGTTGAACACAGAATTTAGAATATAGAATAAAGAATACTGAATATTGAATTTAGAATGTAGAATGTAGAACACAGTATTTAGAATATAGATTAGAGAATATAGAACCCAGAATTTAGCACATGGAATGCAGAAGACAGAATTTCGAATATAGAATACAGAATACTGAATATAGAATTTAGAATATAGAATTTAGAACACAGAATATGGAATGTAGACTACGGAATGCAAAATACAGTTTTTAGAATATAGAATAATGAACACAAATTATAGAATATAGAATAGAGGATATAGAAACCAGAATTAAGAACATGGAATATAGAACACAGAAGTTAGTATATAGAATACATAATACTGAATTTCGAATTTAGAATATAGTAAGTAGAACACAGAATATGGAATGTAGAATATGGAATGCAGAATATTGAATACAGAATATAGAATGTAGAACACAGAATTTAAAATATGGAAAAAGGAATATATAACCCAGAATTTAGAACTTGGAATGCAGAACACAGAATTAAGAATATAGAAAACCGAATACTGAATATAGAATTTAGAAAATAGAATGTAGAACACAGAATATAGAATATAGAGTATAGAATACTGAATATAGAATTTAGAATATTGAATGTAGAACACAGAATATAGAATATAGAATAGAGTATATGGAACGCAAAATTTAGAACATGGAATGCAGAACACACAATATAGAATATAGAATACAGAATACTGAATATAGAATTTAGAATATAGAATTTAGAACACAGAATATGGAATGTAGAATTCGGAATGCTGAATATTGTATACAGAATATACAATGTTGAACACAGAATTTAGAATATGGAAAGCAGAATATAGAACACTTAATTAAAACATGGAATGTAGAAAACAGAATTTATTATATAGAATACAGTATACTGAATATCGAATTTAGAATATAGAATGTAGAACACAGAATATGGAATGTAGAATACGGAATGGAGAATATTGAATACAGAATATAGAATGTAAAACACAGAATTTAGCATATAGTGTATATAATACTGAATATAGAATTTAGAATATAGAGTGTAGAACACAGGATATAGAGTATAGAATACAGAATATACAACCCAAAATTTACAACATGGAATGCAGAACAGAGGATTTAGAATATAGAATACCGAATACAAATATAGAATATGAATATACAATGTAGAACACAGAATTTAGAATATAGAATACAGAATAATGAATATACAATTTAGAATATACAATGTAGAACAATGAATATAGGATATAGAGTACGGAATGCAGAATATAGAATACAGAAGTTAGAATATAGAACACAGAATATAGAATATGGAAAACATAATACAAATCCCAGAATTGAGAACATGGAATGAAGAACATAGAATTTAGAATATAGAATACCCAATACTGAATATAGAATTTCAAATATAGAATGTTGAACACAGAATTTAGAATATAGAATAAAGAATACTGAATATTGAATTTAGAATGTAGAATGTAGAACACAGTATTTAGAACATAGATTAGAGAATATAGAACCCAGAATTTAGCACATGGAATGCAGAAGACAGAATTTAGAATATAGAATACAGAATACTGAATATAGAATTTAGAATATAGAATTTAGAACACAAAATATGGAATGTAGACTACGGAATGCAGAATAGAGTTTATAGAATATAGAATGATGAACACAAATTGTAGAATATAGAATACAGGATATAGAACGCAGAATTAAGAACATGGAATATAGAACACAGAATTTAGTATATAGAATACATAATACTGAATTTCAAATTTAGAATATAGAATGTAGAACACAGAATATGGAATGTAGAATAAGGAATGCAGAATATTGAATACAGAATATAGAATATAGAACACAGAATTTAAAATATGGAAAAAGGAATATAAAACCCAGAATTTAGAACATGGAATGCAGAACACAGAATTTAGAATATAGAATATAGAATAGTGAATATAGAATTTAGAATATAGAATATAGAACACAGAGTATAGAAAATAGAATACGGAATACTGAATATAGAATTTAGAAAATAGAATTTAGAACACAGAATATAGAATATAGAATAGAGTATATTGAATGCAAAATTTAGAACATGGAATGCAGAACACACATTATAGAATATAGAATACAGAATACTGAATATAGTATTTAGAATTTAGAATTTAGAACACGGAATATGGAATGTAGAATACGGAATGCTGAATATTGTATACAGAATATACAATGTAGAACACAGTATTTAGTATATGGAGAGCAGAATATAGAACACTGAATTAAAACATGGAATGTAGAAAACAGAATTTATTATATAGAATACAGTATACTGAATATCGAATTTAGAATATAGAATGTAGAATACGGAATGCAGAATATTGTATACAGAATATAGAATGTAGAACACAGAATTTAGAATATAGAGTATATAATACTGAATGTAGAATTTAGATTATAGAATGTAGAACACAGGATATAGAGTATAGAATACAGAATATAGAACCCAAAATTTAGAAAATGGAATGCAGAACAGAGGATTTAGAATATGGAATACCGAATATAAATATAGAATATGAATATACAATGTAGAACACAGAATTTAGTATATAGAATACAGAATACTGAATATACAATTTAGAATATACAATGTAGAACAATGAATATAGGATATAGAGTACAGAATGCAGAATATAGAATACAGAAGTTAGAATATAGAACACAGAATATAGAATATGGAAAACAGAATACAAAACCCAGAATTGAGAACATGGAATGAAGAACATAGAATTTAGAATATAGAAAAGAGAATACTGAATATAAAATTTCAAATATAGAATGCTGAACACAGAATTTAGAATATAGAATAAAGAATACTGAATATTGAATTTAGAATGTAGAATGTAGAACACAGTATTTAGAATATAGATTAGAGAATATAGAACCCAGAATTTAGCACATGGAATGCAGAAGACAGAATTTAGAATATAGAATACAGAATACTGAATATAGATTTTAGAATATAGAATGTAGAACACAGAATATAGAATATAGACAACGGAATGCAGAATATAGAATATAGAGTATTTAATGATGAACACAAATTATAGAATATAGAATAGAGAATATAGAACCCAAAATTAAGAACATGGAATGTAGAACACACAATTTAGAATATACAATACAGAATATTGAATTTCAAGCTTAAAATATCGAATTTTGAACATAGAATATGGAATGTAGAATACGGAATGCAGAATATTGTATACAGAATATAGAACGTAGAACACAGTATAGAGAATATTGTTTAAAGAATATAGAAACCCGAATTTAGAACATGGAATGCAGAACACAGGATTTACAATATAGAATAATGATTACTGAATATAGAATTAAGAATATAGAATGCAGAACACAGTATATAGAATATAGATTAGAGAATATAGAACCCAGAATTTAGAACTTGGAATGCAGAACACAGAATTTAGAATATAGAATACAGAATACTGAATATAGAATTTAGAATATAGAATATAGAACACAGAGTATAGAATATAGAATACGGAATACTGAATATAGAATATTGAATATTTAATGTAGAACCCAGAATATAGAATATAGAATATGAAATGTAGAATTTAGAATACAGAATATAGAATGTAGAACACAGAATATACAATATAGAATAGAGTATATGGAACCCAAAATTTAGAACATGGAATGCAGAACACACAATATAGAATATAGAATACAGAATACTGAATATAGAATTTAGAATATAGAATTTGAACACAGAATATGGAATGTAGAATACGGAATGCAGAATATTGTATATAGAATATACAATGTAGAACAGAGAATTTAGGATATGGAAAGCAGAATATAGAACACGGAATTAAAACATGGAATGTAGAAAACAGAATTTATTATATAGAATACAGTATACTGAATATCGAATTTAGAATATAGAATGTAGAACACAGAATATGGAATGTAGAATACGGAAAGCAGAATATTGAATACAGAATATAGAACGTAGAACACAGTAAAGAGAATATAGATTAAAGAATATAGAAACCAGAATTTAGAACATGGAATGCAGAACACAGAATTTACAATATAGAATACAGATTACTGAATATAGAATTTAGAGTATAGAATGCAGTACACAGAATTTAGAATATAGAATGTAGAATACAGAATATAGAATTTAGAATATAGAATGTAGAAAACAGAATATAGAACGTAGAATACAGAATATAGAACACAAAATTTAGAACACGGAATACACAGCACAGAATTTAGAATATAGAATACCGAATACTGAATATAGAATATGAATATATAATGTAGAACACAGAATTAAGAATAGAGAATACAGAATACTTAATATAGAATTTAGAATATACAATGTAGAACACAGAATATAGAATATATTATACCGAATGCAGAATATAGAACACAGAATATAGAACACGAAATTTAGCACATGGAATGCACAACACAGAATTTATAATATAGAATAAAGTATACTGTATATTGAATTTAGAATATAGAATATAGAACACAGTATATAGAATTCAGATTAGAGAATATAGAACCCAGAATTTAGAACTTGGAAAGCAGAACACAGAATTTAGAATATAGAATACAGAATACTGAATATAGAATTTAGAATATAGAATATAGAAAACAGAGTATAGAATATAGAATACGGAGTACGGAATATAGAATATAGAATATAGAAAGTAGAATACAAAATATAGAATATAGAATAAGGAATGCAGAATTTAGAATACAGAATATAGAATGTAGAACACAGAATATAGACTATAGAATAGAGTATATGGAACGCAAAATTTAGAACATGGAATGCAGAACACACAATATAGAATATAGAATACAGAATACTGAATATAAAATTTAGAATATAGAATTTAGAACACAGAATATGGAATGTAGAATACGGAATGCAGAATATTGTATACAGAATATACAATGTAGAACACAGAATTTAGAATATGGAAAGCAGAATATAGAACACGGAATTAAAACATGGAATGTAGAAAACAGAATTTATTATATAGAATAGAGTATACTGAATATCGAATTTAGAATACAGAATGTAGAACACAGAATATGGAATGTAGAATACGGAATGCAGAATATTGAATACAGAATATAGAATGTAGAACAGAGAATTTAGAATATAGAGTATATAATACTGAATATAGAGTTTAGAATATAGAATGTAGAACACAGAATATACAGTATAGAATACAGAATATAGAACCCAAATTTTAGAACATGGAATGCAGAACAGAGGATTTAGAATATAGAATACCGAATACAAATATAGAATATGAATATACAAAGTAGAACACAGAATTTAGAATATAGAATACAGAATACTGAATATACAAATTAGAATATACTATGTAGAACAATGAATATAGGATATAGAGTACGGAATGCAGAATATAGAATAAAGAAGTTAGAATATAGAACACAGAATATAGAATATGGAAAACAGAATACAAATCCCAGAATTGAGAACATGGAATGAAGAACATAGAATTTAAATATAGAAAACCGAATACTGAATATAGAATTTCAAATATAGAATGTTGAACACAGAATTTAGAATATAGAATAAAGAATACTGAATATTGAATTTAGAATGTAGAATGTAGAACACAGTATTTAGAATATAGATTAGAGAATATAGAACCCAGAATTTAGCACATGGAATTCAGAAGACAGAATTTAGAATATAGAATACAGAATACTGAATATGGAATTTAGAATATAGAATTTAGAGCACACAATATGGAATGTAGAATACGGAATGCAAAATATTGTATACAGAATATACAATGTAGAACACAGAATTTAGAATATGGAAAGCAGAATATAGAACACGGAATTAAAACATGGAATGTGGAAAACAGAATTTATTATATAGAATACAGTATACTGAATATCGAATTTAGAATATAGAATGTAGAACACAGAATATGGAATGTAGAATACGGAATGCAGAATATTGAATACAGAATATAGAATGTAGAACACAGAATTTAGAATATAATTTATATAATACTGAATATAGAATTTAGAATATAGAATGTAGAACACAGAATATAGAGTATAGAATACAGAATATAGAACCCAAAATTTAGAACATGGAATGCAGAACAGAGGATTTAGAATATAGAATAGCGAATACAAATATAGAATATGAATATACATTGTAGAACACAGAATTTAGAATATAGAATACAGAAAACTGAATATACAATTTAGAATATACAATGTAGAACAATGAATATAGGATATAGAGTACGGAATGCAGAATATAGAATAAAGAATTTAGAATATAGAACACAGAATATAGAATATGGAAAACAGAATACAAAACTCAGAATTGAGAACATGGAATGAATAACATAGAATTTAGAATATAGAAAACCGAATACTGAATATAGAATTTCAAATATAGAATGTTGAACACAGAATTTAGAATATAGAATACAGAATACTGAATATAGAATTTAGAATATAGAATATAGAAAACAGAGTATAGAATATAGAATACGGAGTACGGAATATAGAATATAGAATATAGAAAGTAGAATACAAAATATAGAATATAGAATAAGGAATGCAGAATTTAGAATACAGAATATAGAATGTAGAACACAGAAAATAGACTATAGAATAGAGTATATGGAACGCAAAATTTAGAACATGGAATGCAGAACACACAATATAGAATATAGAATACAGAATACTGAATATAAAATTTAGAATATAGAATTTAGAACACAGAATATGGAATGTAGAATACGGAATGCAGAATATTGTATACAGAATATACAATGTAGAACACAGAATTTAGAATATGGAAAGCAGAATATAGAACACGGAATTAAAACATGGAATGTAGAAAACAGAATTTATTATATAGAATAGAGTATACTGAATATCGAATTTAGAATACAGAATGTAGAACACAGAATATGGAATGTAGAATACGGAATGCAGAATATTGAATACAGAATATAGAATGTAGAACAGAGAATGTAGAATATACAGTATATAATACTGAATATAGAGTTTAGAATATAGAATGTAGAACACAGAATATACAGTATAGAATACAGAATATAGAACCCAAATTTTAGAACATGGAATGCAGAACAGAGGATTTAGAATATAGAATACCGTATACAAATATAGAATATGAATATGCAAAGTAGAACACAGAATTTAGAATATAGAATACAGAATACTGAATATACAACTTAGAATATACTATGTAGAACAATGAATATAGGATATAGAGTACGGAATGCAGAATATAGAATAAAGAAGTTAGAATATAGAACACAGAATATAGAATATGGAAAACAGAATACAAATCCCAGATTTGAGAACATGGAATGAAGAACATAGAATTTAAATATAGAAAACCGAATACTGAATATAGAATTTCAAATATAGAATGTTGAACACAGAATTTAGAATATAGAATAAAGAATACTGAATATTGAATTTAGAATGTAGAATGTAGAACACAGTATTTAGAATATAGATTAGAGAATATAGAACCCAGAATTTAGCACATGGAATTCAGAAGACAGAATTTAGAATATAGAATACAGAATACTGAATATGGAATTTAGAATATAGAATTTAGAGCACACAATATGGAATGTAGAATACGGAATGCAAAATATTGTATACAGAATATACAATGTAGAACACAGAATTTAGAATATGGAAAGCAGAATATAGAACACGGAATTAAAACATGGAATGTGGAAAACAGAATTTATTATATAGAATACAGTATACTGAATATCGAATTTAGAATACAGAATGTAGAACACAGAATATGGAATGTAGAATACGGAATGCAGAATATTGAATACAGAATATAGAATGTAGAACAGAGAATTTAGAATATAGAGTATATAATACTGAATATAGAGTTTAGAATATAGAATGTAGAACACAGAATATACAGTATAGAATACAGAATATAGAACCCAAATTTTAGAACATGGAATGCAGAACAGAGGATTTAGAATATAGAATACCGAATACAAATATAGAATATGAATATACAAAGTAGAACACAGAATTTAGAATATAGAATACAGAATACTGAATATACAAATTAGAATATACTATGTAGAACAATGAATATAGGATATAGAGTACGGAATGCAGAATATAGAATAAAGAAGTTAGAATATAGAACACAGAATATAGAATATGGAAAACAGAATACAAATCCCAGAATTGAGAACATGGAATGAAGAACATAGAATTTAAATATAGAAAACCGAATACTGAATATAGAATTTCAAATATAGAATGTTGAACACAGAATTTAGAATATAGAATAAAGAATACTGAATATTGAATTTAGAATGTAGAATGTAGAACACAGTATTTAGAATATAGATTAGAGAATATAGAACCCAGAATTTAGCACATGGAATTCAGAAGACAGAATTTAGAATATAGAATACAGAATACTGAATATGGAATTTAGAATATAGAATTTAGAGCACACAATATGGAATGTAGAATACGGAATGCAAAATATTGTATACAGAATATACAATGTAGAACACAGAATTTAGAATATGGAAAGCAGAATATAGAACACGGAATTAAAACATGGAATGTGGAAAACAGAATTTATTATATAGAATACAGTATACTGAATATCGAATTTAGAATATAGAATGTAGAACACAGAATATGGAATGTAGAATACGGAATGCAGAATATTGAATACAGAATATAGAATGTAGAACACAGAATTTAGAATATAATTTATATAATACTGAATATAGAATTTAGAATATAGAATGTAGAACACAGAATATAGAGTATAGAATACAGAATATAGAACCCAAAATTTAGAACATGGAATGCAGAACAGAGGATTTAGAATATAGAATAGCGAATACAAATATAGAATATGAATATACAATGTAGAACACAGAATTTAGAATATAGAATACAGAAAACTGAATATACAATTTAGAATATACAATGTAGAACAATGAATATAGGATATAGAGTACGGAATGCAGAATATAGAATAAAGAATTTAGAATATAGAACACAGAATATAGAATATGGAAAACAGAATACAAAACTCAGAATTGAGAACATGGAATGAATAACATAGAATTTAGAATATAGAAAACCGAATACTGAATATAGAATTTCAAATATAGAATGTTGAACACAGAATTTAGAATATAGAATACAGAATACTGAATATAGAATTTAGAATATAGAATATAGAAAACAGAGTATAGAATATAGAATACGGAGTACGGAATATAGAATATAGAATATAGAAAGTAGAATACAAAATATAGAATATAGAATAAGGAATGCAGAATTTAGAATACAGAATATAGAATGTAGAACACAGAATATAGACTATAGAATAGAGTATATGGAACGCAAAATTTAGAACATGGAATGCAGAACACACAATATAGAATATAGAATACAGAATACTGAATATAAAATTTAGAATATAGAATTTAGAACACAGAATATGGGATGTAGAATACGGAATGCAGAATATTGTATACAGAATATACAATGTAGAACACAGAATTTAGAATATGGAAAGCAGAATATAGAACACGGAATTAAAACATGGAATGTAGAAAACAGAATTTATTATATAGAATAGAGTATACTGAATATCGAATTTAGAATACAGAATGTAGAACACAGAATATGGAATGTAGAATACGGAATGCAGAATATTGAATACAGAATATAGAATGTAGAATAGAGAATTTAGAATATAGATATATAATACTGAATATAGAGTTTAGAATATAGAATGTAGAACACAGAATATACAGTATAGAATACAGAATATAGAACCCAAATTTTAGAACATGGAATGCAGAACAGAGGATTTAGAATATAGAAAACCGAATACAAATATAGAATATGAATATACAAAGTAGAACACAGAATTTAGAATATAGAATACAGAATACTGAATATACAACTTAGAATATACTATGTAGAACAATGAATATAGGATATAGAGTACGGAATGCAGAATATAGAATAAAGAAGTTAGAATATAGAACACAGAATATAGAATATGGAAAACAGAATACAAATCCCAGAATTGAGAACATGGAATGAAGAACATAGAATTTAAATATAGAAAACCGAATACTGAATATAGAATTTCAAATATAGAATGTTGAACACAGAATTTAGAATATAGAATAAAGAATACTGAATATTGAATTTAGAATGTAGAATGCAGAACACAGTATTTAGAATATAGATTAGAGAATATAGAACCCAGAATTTTGCACATGGAATTCAGAAGACAGAATTTAGAATATAGAATACAGAATACTGAAGATGGAATTTAGAATATAGAATTTAGAGCACACAATATGGAATGTAGAATACGGAATGCAAAATATTGTATACAGAATATACAATGTAGAACACAGAATTTAGAATATGGAAAGCAGAATATAGAACACGGAATTAAAACATGGAATGTGGAAAACAGAATTTATTATATAGAATACAGTATACTGAATATCGAATTTAGAATATAGAATGTAGAACACAGAATATGGAATGTAGAATACGGAATGCAGAGTATTGAATACAGAATATAGAATGTAGAACACAGAATTTCGAATATAGAGTATATAATACTGAATATAGTATTTAGAATATAGAATGTAGAACGCAGAATATAGAATATAGACTACGGAATGCAGAATATAGTTTATAGAATATAGAATGATGAACACAAAATATAGAATATAGAATAGAGAATATAGAACCCAGAATTAAGAACATGGAATATGGAACACAGAATTTAATATATAGAAGACATAATACAGAATTTTGAATTTAGAATATAGAATGGAGAACACAGAATATGGAATATAGTATAAGGAATGCAGAATATTGTATACAGAATTTAGAATGTAGAACACAGAATTTAAAATATGGAAAAAGGAATATATAACCAAGAATTTAGAACATGGAATGCAGAACACAGAATTTAGAATATAGAATACAGAATACTGAATATAGAATTTAGAATATAGAATATAGAACACAGAGTATAGAATATAGAATACGGAATACTGAATATAGAATATAGAATATAGAATATAGAACACAGAATATAGAATATAGAATATGGAATGTAGAATTTAGACTACAGAATATAGAATGTAGAACACAGAATATAGAATATAGAATAGAGTATATGGAACGCAAAATTTAGAACATGGAATGCAGAACACACAATATAGAATGTAGAATACAGAATACTGAATATAGAATTTAGAATATAGAATTTAGAACACAGAATATGGAATGTAGAATACGGAATGCAGAATATTGTATTAAGAATATACAATGTAGAACACAGAATTTAGAATATGGAAAGCAGAATATAGAACACGGAATTAAAAATGGAATGTGGAAAACAGAATTTATTATATAGAATACAGTATACTGAATATCAAATTTAGAATATAGAATGTAGAACACAGAATATGGAATGTAGAATACGGAATGCAGAATATTGATTACAGAATATAGAATTTGAACACAGAATTTAGAATATAGAGTATATAATACTGAATATAGAATTTAGAATATAGAGTGTAGAACACAGATTATAGAGTATAGAATACAGAATATAGAACCCAAAATTTAGAACATGGAATGCAGAACAGAGGATTTAAAATATAGAATACCGAATACAAATATAGAATATGAATCTACAATGTAGAACACAGAATTTAGAATATAGAATACAGAATACTGAATATACAACTTAGAATATACTATGTAGAACAATGAATATAGGATATAGAGTACGGAATGCAGAATATAGAATAAAGAAGTTAGAATATAGAACACAGAATATAGAATATGGAAAACAGAATACAAATCCCAGAATTGAGAACATGGAATGAAGAACATAGAATTTAAATATAGAAAACCGAATACTGAATATAGAATTTCAAATATAGAATGTTGAACACAGAATTTAGAATATAGAATACAGAATACTGAATATTGAATTTAGAATGTAGAATGTAGAACACAGTATTTAGATATAGATTAAAGAATATAGAACCCAGAATTTAGCACATGGAGTGCAGAACACAGAATTTCGAATATATAATACAGAATACTGAATATAGAATTTAGAATATAGAATGTAGAACACAGAATATAGAATATAGACTACGGAAAGCAGAATATAGTTTATAGAATATAGACTGATGAACACATATTATAGAATATAGAATAGAGTATACAGAACCCAGAATAAAGAACATGGAATATAGAACACAGAATTTAGTATATAGAAAACATAATACTGAATTTCGAATTTAGAATATAGAATGTAGAACACAGAATATGGAATGTAGAATATGGAATGCAGAATATTGAATACAGAATATAGAAAGTAGAACACAGAATTTAAAATATGGAAAAAGGAATATATAACACAGAATTTAGAACATGGAATGCAGAACACAGAATTTAGAATATAGAATACAGATTACTGAATATAGAATTTAGAATATAGAATTTAGAACACAGAATATAGATTATAGAGTATAGAATACTGAATATAGAATATAGAATATAGAATGTAGAACACAGAAAATAGAATATAGAATAGAGTATATGGAACGCAAAATTTAGAACATGGAATGCAGAACACACAATATAGAATATAGAATACAGAATACTGAATATAGAATTAAGAATATAGAACTTAGAACACAGAATATGGAATGTAGAATACGGAATGCTGAATATTGTATACAGACTATACATGTAGAACACAGAATTTAGAATATGGAAACAGAATATAGAACACTTAATTAAAACATGGAATGTAGAAAACAAAATTTATTATATAGAATACAGTATACTGAATATCGAATTTAGAATATAGAATGTAGAACACAGAATATGGAATGTAGAATACAGAATGCAGAATATTGAATACAGAATATACAATGTAAAACACAGAATTTAGAATATAGGGTATATAATACTGAATGTAGAATTTAAAATAAAGAATGTAGAACACAGGATATAGAGTATAGAATACAGAATATAGAAACCAAAATTTAGAACATGGAATGCAGAACAGAGGATTTAGAATATAGAATACCGAATACAAATATAGTATATTAATATACAATGTAGAACACAGAATTTAGAATATGGAAAGCAGAATATAGAACACGGAATTAAAACATGGAATGTAGAAAACAGAATTTATTATATAGAATACAGTATACTGAATATCGAATTTAGAATATAGAATGTAGAACACAGAATATGGAATGTAGAATACGGAATGCAGAGTATTGAATACAGAATATAGAATGTAGAACACAGAATTTCGAATATAGAGTATATAATACTGAATATAGTATTTAGAATATAGAATGTAGAACGCAGAATATAGAATATAGACTACGGAATGCAGAATATAGTTTATAGAATATAGAATGATGAACACAAAATATAGAATATAGAATAGAGAATATAGAACCCAGAATTAAGAACATGGAATATGGAACACAGAATTTAATATATAGAAGACATAATACAGAATTTTGAATTTAGAATATAGAATGGAGAACACAGAATATGGAATATAGTATAAGGAATGCAGAATATTGTATACAGAATTTAGAATGTAGAACACAGAATTTAAAATATGGAAAAAGGAATATATAACCAAGAATTTAGAACATGGAAGGCAGAACACAGAATTTAGAATATAGAATACAGAATACTGAATATAGAATTTAGAATATAGAATATAGAACACAGAGTATAGAATATAGAATACGGAATACTGAATATAGAATATAGAATATAGAATATAGAACACAGAATATAGAATATAGAATATGGAATGTAGAATTTAGACTACAGAATATAGAATGTAGAACACAGAATATAGAATATAGAATAGAGTATATGG
Source organism: Vicugna pacos (assembly GCF_048564905.1). Taxonomy (NCBI): domain Eukaryota; kingdom Metazoa; phylum Chordata; class Mammalia; order Artiodactyla; family Camelidae; genus Vicugna; species Vicugna pacos. Next base: position 5,932,748 of record NW_027328737.1, read on the forward strand.
AACGCAAAATTTAGAACATGGAATGCAGAACACACAATATAGAATGTAGAATACAGAATACTGAATATAGAATTTAGAATATAGAATTTAGAACACAGAATATGGAATGTAGAATACGGAATGCAGAATATTGTATTAAGAATATACAATGTAGAACACAGAATTTAGAATATGGAAAGCAGAATATAGAACACGGAATTAAAAATGGAATGTAGAAAACAGAATTTATTATATAGAATACAGTATACTGAATATCAAATTTAGAATATAGAATGTAGAACACAGAATATGGAATGTAGAATACGGAATGCAGAATATTGATTACAGAATATAGAATTTGAACACAGAATTTAGAATATAGAGTATATAATACTGAATATAGAATTTAGAATATAGAGTGTAGAACACAGATTATAGAGTATAGAATACAGAATATAGAACCCAAAATTTAGAACATGGAATGCAGAACAGAGGATTTAAAATATAGAATACCGAATACAAATATAGAATATGAATCTACAATGTAGAACACAGAATTTAGAATATAGAATACAGAATACTGAATATACAACTTAGAATATACTATGTAGAACAATGAATATAGGATATAGAGTACGGAATGCAGAATATAGAATAAAGAAGTTAGAATATAGAACACAGAATATAGAATATGGAAAACAGAATACAAATCCCAGAATTGAGAACATGGAATGAAGAACATAGAATTTAAATATAGAAAACCGAATACTGAATATAGAATTTCAAATATAGAATGTTGAACACAGAATTTAGAATATAGAATACAGAATACTGAATATAGAATTTAGAATATAGAATATAGAAAACAGAGTATAGAATATAGAATACGGAGTACGGAATATAGAATATAGAATATAGAAAGTAGAATACAAAATATAGAATATAGAATAAGGAATGCAGAATTTAGAATACAGAATATAGAATGTAGAACACAGAATATAGACTATAGAATAGAGTATATGGAACGCAAAATTTAGAACATGGAATGCAGAACACACAATATAGAATATAGAATACAGAATACTGAATATAAAATTTAGAATATAGAATTTAGAACACAGAATATGGGATGTAGAATACGGAATGCAGAATATTGTATACAGAATATACAATGTAGAACACAGAATTTAGAATATGGAAAGCAGAATATAGAACACGGAATTAAAACATGGAATGTAGAAAACAGAATTTATTATATAGAATAGAGTATAGTGAATATCGAATTTAGAATACAGAATGTAGAACACAGAATATGGAATGTAGAATACGGAATGCAGAATATTGAATACAGAATATAGAATGTAGAACAGAGAATTTAGAATATAGATATATAATACTGAATATAGAGTTTAGAATATAGAATGTAGAACACAGAATATACAGTATAGAATACAGAATATAGAACCCAAATTTTAGAACATGGAATGCAGAACAGAGGATTTAGAATATAGAATACCGAATACAAATATAGAATATGAATATACAAAGTAGAACACAGAATTTAGAATATAGAATACAGAATACTGAATATACAACTTAGAATATACTATGTAGAACAATGAATATAGGATATAGAGTACGGAATGCAGAATATAGAATAAAGAAGTTAGAATATAGAACACAGAATATAGAATATGGAAAACAGAATACAAATCCCAGAATTGAGAACATGGAATGAAGAACATAGAATTTAAATATAGAAAACCGAATACTGAATATAGAATTTCAAATATAGAATGTTGAACACAGAATTTAGAATATAGAATAAAGAATACTGAATATTGAATTTAGAATGTAGAATGCAGAACACAGTATTTAGAATATAGATTAGAGAATATAGAACCCAGAATTTTGCACATGGAATTCAGAAGACAGAATTTAGAATATAGAATACAGAATACTGAAGATGGAATTTAGAATATAGAATTTAGAGCACACAATATGGAATGTAGAATACGGAATGCAAAATATTGTATACAGAATATACAATGTAGAACACAGAATTTAGAATATGGAAAGCAGAATATAGAACACGGAATTAAAACATGGAATGTGGAAAACAGAATTTATTATATAGAATACAGTATACTGAATATCGAATTTAGAATATAGAATGTAGAACACAGAATATGGAATGTAGAATACGGAATGCAGAATATTGAATACAGAATATAGAATGTAGAACACAGAATTTAGAATATAATTTATATAATACTGAATATAGAATTTAGAATATAGAATGTAGAACACAGAATATAGAGTATAGAATACAGAATATAGAACCCAAAATTTAGAACATGGAATGCAGAACAGAGGATTTAGAATATAGAATAGCGAATACAAATATAGAATATGAATATACAATGTAGAACACAGAATTTAGAATATAGAATACAGAAAACTGAATATACAATTTAGAATATACAATGTAGAACAATGAATATAGGATATAGAGTACGGAATGCAGAATATAGAATAAAGAATTTAGAATATAGAACACAGAATATAGAATATGGAAAACAGAATACAAAACTCAGAATTGAGAACATGGAATGAATAACATAGAATTTAGAATATAGAAAACCGAATACTGAATATAGAATTTCAAATATAGAATGTTGAACACAGAATTTAGAATATAGAATACAGAATACTGAATATTGAATTTAGAATGTAGAATGTAGAACACAGTATTTAGATATAGATTAAAGAATATAGAACCCAGAATTTAGCACATGGAGTGCAGAACACAGAATTTCGAATATATAATACAGAATACTGAATATAGAATTTAGAATACAGAATGTAGAACACAGAATATAGAATATAGACTACGGAAAGCAGAATATAGTTTATAGAATATAGACTGATGAACACATATTATAGAATATAGAATAGAGTATACAGAACCCAGAATAAAGAACATGGAATATAGAACACAGAATTTAGTATATAGAATACATAATACTGAATTTCGAATTTAGAATATAGAATGTAGAACACAGAATATGGAATGTAGAATATGGAATGCAGAATATTGAATACAGAATATAGAAAGTAGAACACAGAATTTAAAATATGGAAAAAGGAATATATAACACAGAATTTAGAACATGGAATGCAGAACACAGAATTTAGAATATAGAATACAGATTACTGAATATAGAATTTAGAATATAGAATTTAGAACACAGAATATAGATTATAGAGTATAGAATACTGAATATAGAATATAGAATATAGAATGTAGAACACAGAAAATAGAATATAGAATAGAGTATATGGAACGCAAAATTTAGAACATGGAATGCAGAACACACAATATAGAATATAGAATACAGAATACTGAATATAGAATTAAGAATATAGAACTTAGAACACAGAATATGGAATGTAGAATACGGAATGCTGAATATTGTATACAGACTATACATGTAGAACACAGAATTTAGAATATGGAAACAGAATATAGAACACTTAATTAAAACATGGAATGTAGAAAACAAAATTTATTATATAGAATACAGTATACTGAATATCGAATTTAGAATATAGAATGTAGAACACAGAATATGGAATGTAGAATACAGAATGCAGAATATTGAATACAGAATATACAATGTAAAACACAGAATTTAGAATATAGAGTATATAATACTGAATGTAGAATTTAGAATAAAGAATATAGAACACAGGATATAGAGTATAGAATACAGAATATAGAAACCAAAATTTAGAACATGGAATGCAGAACAGAGGATTTAGAATATAGAATACCGAATACAAATATAGTATATTAATATACAATGTAGAACACAGAATTTAGAATATGGAAAGCAGAATATAGAACAAGGAATTAAAACATGGAATGTAGAAAACAGAATTTATTATATAGAATACAGTATACTGAATATCGAATTTAGAATATAGAATGTAGAACACAGAATATGGAATGTAGAATACGGAATGCAGAGTATTGAATACAGAATATAGAATGTAGAACACAGAATTTCGAATATAGAGTATATAATACTGAATATAGTATTTAGAATATAGAATGTAGAACGCAGAATATAGAATATAGACTACGGAATGCAGAATATAGTTTATAGAATATAGAATGATGAACACAAAATATAGAATATAGAATAGAGAATATAGAACCCAGAATTAAGAACATGGAATATGGAACACAGAATTTAATATATAGAAGACATAATACAGAATTTCGAATTTAGAATATAGAATGGAGAACACAGAATATGGAATATAGTATAAGGAATGCAGAATATTGTATACAGAATTTAGAATGTAGAACACAGAATTTAAAATATGGAAAAAGGAATATATAACCAAGAATTTAGAACATGGAATGCAGAACACAGAATTTAGAATATAGAATACAGAATACTGAATATAGAATTTAGAATATAGAATATAGAACACAGAGTATAGAATATAGAATACGGAATACTGAATATAGAATATAGAATATAGAATATAGAACACAGAATATAGAATATAGAATATGGAATGTAGAATTTAGACTACAGAATATAGAATGTAGAACACAGAATATAGAATATAGAATAGAGTATATGGAACGCAAAATTTAGAACATGGAATGCAGAACACACAATATAGAATGTAGAATACAGAATACTGAATATAGAATTTTGAATATAGAATTTAGAACACAGAATATGGAATGTAGAATACGGAATGCAGAATATTGTATTAAGAATATACAATGTAGAACACAGAATTTAGAATATGGAAAGCAGAATATAGAACACGGAATTAAAAATGGAATGTAGAAAACAGAATTTATTATATAGAATACAGTATACTGAATATCAAATTTAGAATATAGAATGTAGAACACAGAATATGGAATGTAGAATACGGAATGCAGAATATTGATTACAGAATATAGAATTTGAACACAGAATTTAGAATATAGAGTATATAATACTGAATATAGAATTTAGAATATAGAGTGTAGAACACAGATTATAGAGTATAGAATACAGAATATAGAACCCAAAATTTAGAACATGGAATGCAGAACAGAGGATTTAGAATATAGAATACCGAATACAAATATAGAATATGAATCTACAATGTAGAACACAGAATTTAGAATATAGAATACAGAATACTGAATATACAACTTAGAATATACTATGTAGAACAATGAATATAGGATATAGAGTACGGAATGCAGAATATAGAATAAAGAAGTTAGAATATAGAACACAGAATATAGAATATGGAAAACAGAATACAAATCCCAGAATTGAGAACATGGAATGAAGAACATAGAATTTAAATATAGAAAACCGAATACTGAATATAGAATTTCAAATATAGAATGTTGAACACAGAATTTAGAATATAGAATAAAGAATACTGAATATTGAATTTAGAATGTAGAATGTAGAACACAGTATTTAGAATATAGATTAGAGAATATAGAACCCAGAATTTAGCACATGGAATTCAGAAGACAGAATTTAGAATATAGAATACAGAATACTGAATATGGAATTTAGAATATAGAATTTAGAGCACAGAATATGGAATGTAGAATACGGAATGCAAAATATTGTATACAGAATATACAATGTAGAACACAGAATTTAGAATATGGAAAGCAGAATATAGAACACGGAATTAAAACATGGAATGTGGAAAACAGAATTTATTATATAGAATACAGTATACTGAATATCGAATTTAGAATATAGAATGTAGAACACAGAATATGGAATGTAGAATACGGAATGCAGAATATTGAATACAGAATATAGAATGTAGAACACAGAATTAAGAATATAAATTATATAATACTGAATATAGAATTTAGAATATAGAATGTAGAACACAGAATATAGAGTATAGAATACAGAATATAGAACCCAAAATTTAGAACATGGAATGCATAACAGAGGATTTAGAATATAGAATAGCGAATACAAATATAGAATATGAATATACAATGTAGAACACAGAATTTAGAATATAGAATACAGAAAACTGAATATACAATTTAGAATATACAATGTAGAACAATGAATATAGGATATAGAGTACGGAATGCAGAATATAGAATAAAGAATTTAGAATATAGAACACAGAATATAGAATATGGAAAACAGAATACAAACTCAGAATTGAGAACATGGAATGAATAACATAGAATTTAGAATATAGAAAACCGAATACTGAATATAGAATTTCAAATATAGAATGTTGAACACAGAATTTAGAATATAGAATAAAGAATACTGAATATTGAATTTAGAATGTAGAATGTAGAACACAGTATTTAGAATATAGATTAAAGAATATAGAACCCAGAATTTAGCACATGGAGTGCAGAACACAGAATTTCGAATATATAATACAGAATACTGAATATAGAATTTAGAATATAGAATGTAGAACACAGAATATAGAATATAGACTACGGAAAGCAGAATATAGTTTATAGAATATAGAATGATGAACACAAAATATAGAATATAGAATAGAGTATACAGAACCCAGAATAAAAACATGGAATATAGAACACAGAATTTAGTATATAGAATACATAATACTGAATTTCGAATTTAGAATATAGAATGTAGAACACAGAATATGGAATGTAGTATAAGGAATGCAGAATATTGAATACAGAATATAGAAAGTAGAACACAGAATTTAAAATATGGAAAAAGGAATATATAACACAGAATTTAGAACATGGAATGCAGAACACAGAATTTAGAATATAGAATACAGATTACTGAATATAGAATTTAGAATATAGAATTTAGAACACAGAATATAGAATATAGAGTATAGAATACTGAATATAGAATTTAGAATATAGAATGTAGAACACAGAATATAGAATATAGAATAGAGTATATGGAACGCAAAATTTAGAACATGGAATGCAGAACACACAATATAGAATATAGAATACAGAATACTGAATATAGAATTAAGAATATAGAGCTTAGAACACAGAATATGGAATGTAGAATACGGAATGCTGAATATTGTATACAGAATATACATGTAGAACACAGAATTTAGAATATGGAAACAGAATATAGAACACTTAATTAAAACATGGAATGTAGAAAACAAAATTTATTATATAGAATACAGTATACTGAATATCCAATTTAGAATATAGAATGTAGAACACAGAATATGGAATGTAGAATACGGAATGCTGAATATTGTATACAGAATATACATGTAGAACACAGAATTTAGAATATGGAAACAGAATATAGAACACTTAATTAAAACATGGAATGTAGAAAATAAAATTTATTATATAGAATAGAGTATACTGAATATCCAATTTAGAATATAGAATGTAGACCACAGAATATGGAATGTAGAATACGGAATGCAGAATATTGAATACAGAATATACAATGTAAAACACAGAATTTAGAATATAGAGTATATAATACTGAATGTAGAATTTAGAATATAGAATGTAGAACACAGGATATAGAGTATAGAATACAGAATATAGAAACCAAAATTTAGAACACGGAATGCAGAACAGAGGATTTAGAATATAGAATACCGAATACAAATATTGTATATTAATATTCAATGTAGAACACAGAATTTAGATTATAGAATACAGAATACTGAATATACAATTTAGAATATACAATGTAGAACAATGAATATAGGATATAGAGTACGGAATGCAGAATATAGAATACAGAAGTTAGAATATAGAACACAGAATATAGAATATGGAAAACAGAATACAAAACCCAGAATTGAGAACATGGAATGAAGAACATAGAATTTAGAATATAGAAAAACGAATAGTGAATATAGAATTTAGATTATAGAATGTAGAACGCAGAATATAGAATATAGACTACGGAATGCAGAATATAGTTTACAGAATATAGAATGATGAACACATTACAGAATATAGAATAGACAATATAGAACCCAGAATTAAAAACATGGAATATAGAACACAGAATTTAGTATATAGAATACATAATACTGAATTTCGAATTTAGAATATAGAATGTAGAACACAGAATATGGAATGTAGTATAAGGAATGCAGAATATTGAATACAGAATATAGAATGTAGAACACAGAATTTAAAATAAGGAAAAAGGAATATATAACCAAGAATTTAGAACATGGAATGCAGAACACAGAATTTAGAATATAGAATACAGAATACTGAATATAGAATTTAGAATATAGAATATAGAACACAGAGTATAGAATATAGAATATGGACTACTGAGTATAGAATATAGAATATAGAATGTAGAAAACAAAATATAGAATATAGAATAAGGAATGCAGAATTTAGAATACAGAATATAGAATGTAGAACACAGAATATAGAATATAGAATAGAGTATATGGAACGCAAAATTTAGAACATGGAATGCAGAACACACAATATAGAATATAGAATACAGAATACTGAATATAGAATTTAGAATATAGAATTTAGAACACAGAATATGGAATGTAGAATACGGAATGCAGAATATTGTATTCAGAATATGCAATGTAGAACACAGAATTTAGAATATGGAAAGCAGAATATAGAACACGGAATTAAAACATGGAATGTAGAAAACAGAATTTATTATATAGAATAAAGTATAATGAATATCAAATTTAGAATATAGAATGTAGAACACAGAATATGGAATGTAGAATACGGAATGCAGAATATTCAATACAGAATATAGAATATAGAACACAGAATTTAAAATATGGAAAAAGGAATATATAACCCAGAATTTAGAACATGGAATGCAGAACACAGAATTTAGAATATAGAATACAGAATACTGAATATAGAATTTAGAATATAGAATTTAGAACACAGAATATGGAATGTAGAATACGGAATGCAAAATATTGTATACAGAATATACAATGTAGAACACAGAATTTAGAATATGGAAAGCAGAATATAGAACACGGAATTAAAACATGGAATGTGGAAAACAGAATTTATTATATAGAATACAGTATACTGAATATAGAATTTAGAATATAGAATGTAGAACACAGAATATGGAATGTAGAATACGGAATGCAGAATATTGAATACAGAATATAGAATGTAGAACACAGAATTTAGAATATAGATTATATAATACTGAATATAGAATTTAGAATATAGAATGTAGAACACAGAATATGGAATGTAGAATACGGAATGCAGAATATTGAATACAGAATATACAATGTAAAACACAGAATTTAGAATATAGTGTATATAACACTGAATTTAGAATTTAGAATATAGAATGTAGAACACAGGATATAGAGTATAGAATACAGAATATAGAACCCAAAATTTAGAACATGGAATGCAGAACAGAGGATTTAGAATATAGAATACCGAATACAAATATAGAATATGAATATACAATGTAGAACACAGAATTTAGAATATAGAATACAGAATACTGAATATACAATTTAGAATATACAATGTAGAACAATGAATATAGAATATAGAGTACGGAATGCAGAATATAGAATACAGAAGTTAGAATATAGAACACAGAATATAGAATATGGAAAACAGAATACAAATCCCAGAATTGAGAACATGGAATGAAGAACATAGAATTTAGAATATAGAAAACCGAATACTGAATATAGAATTTCAAATATAGAATGTTGAACACAGAATTTAGAATATAGAATAAAGAATACTGAATATTGAATTTAGAATGTAGAATGTAGAACACAGTATTTAGAATATAGATTAGAGAATATAGATCCAAGAATTTAGCACATGGAGTGCAGAACACAGAATTTCGAATATAGAATACAGATTACTGAATATAGAATTTAGAATATAGAATGTAGAACACAGAATATAGAATATAGACTACGGAATTCAGAATATAGTTTATAGAATGATGAACACAAATTATAGAATATAGAATAGAGAATACAGAACCCAGAGTTAAGAACATGGAATATAGAACACAGAATTCAGAATATAGAATACAGATTACTGAATATAGAATTTAGAATATAGAATGTAGAACACAGAGTATAGAATATAGAATACGGAATACTGAATATAGAATTTAGAATATAGAATGTAAAACACAGAATATAGAATATAGAATAGGGTATATGGAACGCAAAATTTAGAACATGGAATGCAGAACACACAATATAGAATATAGAATACAGAATACTGAATATAGAATTTAGAATATAGAATTTAGAACACAGAATATGGAATGTAGAATACGGAATGCTGAATATTGTATACAGAATATACAATGTAGAACACAGAATTTAGAATATAGAATACAGAATACTGAATATACAATTTAGAATATACAATGTAGAACAATGAATATAGGATATAGAGTACGGAATGCAGAATATAGAATAAAGAAGTGAGAATATAGAACACAGAATATAGAATATGGAAAACAGAATACAAATCCCAGAATTGAGAACATGGAATGAAGAAAATAGAATTTAGAATATAGAAAACCGAATACTGAATATAGAATTTCTAATATAGAATGTTGAACACAGAATTTACCATATAGAATAAAGAACTCTGAATATTGAATTTAGAATGTAGAATGTAGAACACAGTATTTAGAATATAGATTAGAGAATATAGAACCCAGAATTAAGCACATGGAATGCAGAAGACAGAATTTAGAATACTGAATATAGAATTTAGAATATAGAATTTAGAACACAGAATATGGAATGTAGAATACGGAATGCAAAATATTGTATACAGAATATACAATGTAGAACACAGAATTTAGAATATGGAAAGCAGAATATAGAACACTGAATTAAAACATGGAATATAGAAAACAGAATTTATTATATAGAATACAGTATACGGAATATCGAATTTAGAATATAGAATGTAGAACACAGAATATGGAATGTAGAATACGGAATGCAGAGTATTGAATACAGAATATAGAATGTAGAACACAGAATTTCGAATATAGAGTATATAATACTGAATATAGTATTTAGAATATAGAATGTAGAACGCAGAATATAGAATATAGACTACGGAATGCAGAATATAGTTTATAGAATATAGAATGATGAACACAAAATATAGAATATAGAATAGAGAATATAGAACCCAGAATTAAGAACATGGAATATGGAACACAGAATTTAATATATAGAAGACATAATACTGAATTTCGAATTTAGAATATAGAATGGAGAACACAGAATATGGAATATAGTATAAGGAATGCAGAATATTGAATACAGAATTTAGAATGTAGAACACAGAATTTAAAATATGGAAAAAGGAATATATAACCAAGAATTTAGAACATGGAATGCAGAACACAGAATTTAGAATATAGAATACAGAATACTGAATATAGAATTTAGAATATAGAATATAGAACACAGAGTATAGAATATAGAATACGGAATACTGAATATAGAATATAGAATATAGAATATAGAACACAGAATATAGAATATAGAATATGGAATGTAGAATTTAGACTACAGAATATAGAATGTAGAACACAGAATATAGAATATAGAATAGAGTATATGGAACGCAAAATTTAGAACATGGAATGCAGAACACACAATATAGAATGTAGAATACAGAATACTGAATATAGAATTTTGAATATAGAATTTAGAACACAGAATATGGAATGTAGAATACGGAATGCAGAATATTGTATTAAGAATATACAATGTAGAACACAGAATTTAGAATATGGAAAGCAGAATATAGAACACGGAATTAAAAATGGAATGTAGAAAACAGAATTTATTATATAGAATACAGTATACTGAATATCAAATTTAGAATATAGAATGTAGAACACAGAATATGGAATGTAGAATACGGAATGCAGAATATTGATTACAGAATATAGAATTTGAACACAGAATTTAGAATATAGAGTATATAATACTGAATATAGAATTTAGAATATAGAGTGTAGAACACAGATTATAGAGTATAGAATACAGAATATAGAACCCAAAATTTAGAACATGGAATGCAGAACAGAGGATTTAGAATATAGAATACCGAATACAAATATAGAATATGAATCTACAATGTAGAACACAGAATTTAGAATATAGAATACAGAATACTGAATATACAATTTAGAATATACAATGTAGAACAATGAATATAGAATATAGAGTACGGAATGCAGAATATACAATACAGAAGTTAGAATATAGAACACAGAATATAGAATATAAAAAACAGAATACACATCCCAGAATTGAGAACATGGAATGAAGAACATAGAATTTAGAATATAGAAAACCGAATACTGAATATAGAATTTCAAATATAGAATGTTGAACACAGTATTTAGAATATAGAATAAAGAATACTGAATATTGAATTTAGAATGTAGAATGTAGAATACAGTATTTAGAACATAGATTAGAGAATATAGAACCCAGAATTTAGCACATGGAATGCAGAAGACAGAATTTAGAATATAGAATACAGAATACTGAATATAGAATTTAGAATATAGAATTTAGAACACAGAATATGGAATGTAGAATACGGAATGCAAAATATTGTATACAGAATATACAATGTAGAACACATAATTTAGAATATGGAAACAGAATATAGAACACTTAATTAAAACATGGAATGTAGAAAACAAAATTTATTATATAGAATACAGTATACTGAATATCCAATTTAGAATATAGAATGTAGAACACAGAATATGGAATGTAGAATACGGAATGCAGAATATTGAATACAGAATATACAATGTAAAACACAGAATTTAGAATATAGAGTATATAATACTGAATGTAGAATTTAGAATAGAGAATGTAGAACACAGGATATAGAGTATAGAATACAGAATATAGAAACCAAAATTTAGAACACGGAATGCAGAACAGAGGATTTAGAATATAGAATACCGAATACAAATATTGTATATTAATATACAATGTAGAACACAGAATTTAGATTATAGAATACAGAATAATGAATATACAATTTAGAATATACAATGTAGAACAATGAATATAGAATATAGAGAACGGAATACAGAATGTAGGATATAGAAGTTAGAATATAAAACACAGAATATAGAATATGGAAAACAGAATACAAAACCCAGAATTGAGAACATGGAATGAAGAACATAGAATTTAGAATATAGAAAACCGAATACTGAATATAGAATTTCTAATATAGAATGTTGAACACAGAATTTACCATATAGAATAAAGAATACTGAATATTGAATTTAGAATGTAGAATGTAGAACACAGTATTTAGAATATAGATTAGAGAATATAGAACCCAGAATTAAGCACATGGAATGCAGAAGACAGAATTTAGAATACTGAATATAGAATTTAGAATATAGAATTTAGAACACAGAATATGGAATGTAGAATACGGAATGCAAAATATTGTATACAGAATATACAATGTAGAACACAGAATTTAGAATATGGAAAGCAGAATATAGAACACGGAATTAAAACATGGAATGTAGAAAACAGAATTTATTATATAGAATACAGTATACTGAATATCGAATTTAGAATATAGAATGTAGAACACAGAATATGGAATGTAGAATACGGAATGCAGAGTATTGAATACAGAATATAGAATGTAGAACACAGAATTTCGAATATAGAGTATATAATACTGAATATAGTATTTAGAATATAGAATGTAGAACGCAGAATATAGAATATAGACTACGGAATGCAGAATATAGTTTATAGAATATAGAATGATGAACACAAAATATAGAATATAGAATAGAGAATATAGAACCCAGAATTAAGAACATGGAATATGGAACACAGAATTTAATATATAGAAGACATAATACAGAATTTCGAATTTAGAATATAGAATGGAGAACACAGAATATGGAATATAGTATAAGGAATGCAGAATATTGTATACAGAATTTAGAATGTAGAACACAGAATTTAAAATATGGAAAAAGGAATATATAACCAAGAATTTAGAACATGGAATGCAGAACACAGAATTTAGAATATAGAATACAGAATACTGAATATAGAATTTAGAATATAGAATATAGAACACAGAGTATAGAATATAGAATACGGAATACTGAATATAGAATATAGAATATAGAATATAGAACACAGAATATAGAATATAGAATATGGAATGTAGAATTTAGACTACAGAATATAGAATGTAGAACACAGAATATAGAATATAGAATAGAGTATATGGAACGCAAAATTTAGAACATGGAATGCAGAACACACAATATAGAATGTAGAATACAGAATACTGAATATAGAATTTAGAATATAGAATTTAGAACACAGAATATGGAATGTAGAATACGGAATGCAGAATATTGTATTAAGAATATACAATGTAGAACACAGAATTTAGAATATGGAAAGCAGAATATAGAACACGGAATTAAAAATGGAATGTAGAAAACAGAATTTATTATATAGAATACAGTATACTGAATATCAAATTTAGAATATAGAATGTAGAACACAGAATATGGAATGTAGAATACGGAATGCAGAATATTGATTACAGAATATAGAATTTGAACACAGAATTTAGAATATAGAGTATATAATACTGAATATAGAATTTAGAATATAGAGTGTAGAACACAGATTATAGAGTATAGAATACAGAATATAGAACCCAAAATTTAGAACATGGAATGCAGAACAGAGGATTTAGAATATAGAATACCGAATACAAATATAGAATATGAATCTACAATGTAGAACACAGAATTTAGAATATAGAATACAGAATACTGAATATACAACTTAGAATATACTATGTAGAACAATGAATATAGGATATAGAGTACGGAATGCAGAATATAGAATAAAGAAGTTAGAATATAGAACACAGAATATAGAATATGGAAAACAGAATACAAATCCCAGAATTGAGAACATGGAATGAAGAACATAGAATTTAAATATAGAAAACCGAATACTGAATATAGAATTTCAAATATAGAATGTTGAACACAGAATTTAGAATATAGAATAAAGAATACTGAATATTGAATTTAGAATGTAGAATGTAGAACACAGTATTTAGAATATAGATTAGAGAATATAGAACCCAGAATTTAGCACATGGAATTCAGAAGACAGAATTTAGAATATAGAATACAGAATAGTGAATATGGAATTTAGAATATAGAATTTAGAGCACAGAATATGGAATGTAGAATACGGAATGCAAAATATTGTATACAGAATATACAATGTAGAACACAGAATTTAGAATATGGAAAGCAGAATATAGAACACGGAATTAAAACATGGAATGTGGAAAACAGAATTTATTATATAGAATACAGTATACTGAATATCGAATTTAGAATATAGAATGTAGAACACAGAATATGGAATGTAGAATACGGAATGCAGAATATTGAATACAGAATATAGAATGTAGAACACAGAATTAAGAATATAAATTATATAATACTGAATATAGAATTTAGAATATAGAATGTAGAACACAGAATATAGAGTATAGAATACAGAATATAGAACCCAAAATTTAGAACATGGAATGCATAACAGAGGATTTAGAATATAGAATAGCGAATACAAATATAGAATATGAATATACAATGTAGAACACAGAATTTAGAATATAGAATACAGAAAACTGAATATACAATTTAGAATATACAATGTAGAACAATGAATATAGGATATAGAGTACGGAATGCAGAATATAGAATAAAGAATTTAGAATATAGAACACAGAATATAGAATATGGAAAACAGAATACAAACTCAGAATTGAGAACATGGAATGAATAACATAGAATTTAGAATATAGAAAACCGAATACTGAATATAGAATTTCAAATATAGAATGTTGAACACAGAATTTAGAATATAGAATAAAGAATACTGAATATTGAATTTAGAATGTAGAATGTAGAACACAGTATTTAGAATATAGATTAAAGAATATAGAACCCAGAATTTAGCACATGGAGTGCAGAACACAGAATTTCGAATATATAATACAGAATACTGAATATAGAATTTAGAATATAGAATGTAGAACACAGAATATAGAATATAGACTACGGAAAGCAGAATATAGTTTATAGAATATAGAATGATGAACACAAAATATAGAATATAGAATAGAGTATACAGAACCCAGAATAAAAACATGGAATATAGAACACAGAATTTAGTATATAGAATACATAATACTGAATTTCGAATTTAGAATATAGAATGTAGAACACAGAATATGGAATGTAGTATAAGGAATGCAGAATATTGAATACAGAATATAGAAAGTAGAACACAGAATTTAAAATATGGAAAAAGGAATATATAACACAGAATTTAGAACATGGAATGCAGAACACAGAATTTAGAATATAGAATACAGATTACTGAATATAGAATTTAGAATATAGAATTTAGAACACAGAATATAGAATATAGAGTATAGAATACTGAATATAGAATTTAGAATATAGAATGTAGAACACAGAATATAGAATATAGAATAGAGTATATGGAACGCAAAATTTAGAACATGGAATGCAGAACACACAATATAGAATATAGAATACAGAATACTGAATATAGAATTAAGAATATAGAGCTTAGAACACAGAATATGGAATGTAGAATACGGAATGCTGAATATTGTATACAGAATATACATGTAGAACACAGAATTTAGAATATGGAAACAGAATATAGAACACTTAATTAAAACATGGAATGTAGAAAACAAAATTTATTATATAGAATACAGTATACTGAATATCCAATTTAGAATATAGAATGTAGAACACAGAATATGGAATGTAGAATACGGAATGCTGAATATTGTATACAGAATATACATGTAGAACACAGAATTTAGAATATGGAAACAGAATATAGAACACTTAATTAAAACATGGAATGTAGAAAATAAAATTTATTATATAGAATAGAGTATACTGAATATCCAATTTAGAATATAGAATGTAGACCACAGAATATGGAATGTAGAATACGGAATGCAGAATATTGAATACAGAATATACAATGTAAAACACAGAATTTAGAATATAGAGTATATAATACTGAATGTAGAATTTAGAATATAGAATGTAGAACACAGGATATAGAGTATAGAATACAGAATATAGAAACCAAAATTTAGAACACGGAATGCAGAACAGAGGATTTAGAATATAGAATACCGAATACAAATATTGTATATTAATATTCAATGTAGAACACAGAATTTAGATTATAGAATACAGAATACTGAATATACAATTTAGAATATACAATGTAGAACAATGAATATAGGATATAGAGTACGGAATGCAGAATATAGAATACAGAAGTTAGAATATAGAACACAGAATATAGAATATGGAAAACAGAATACAAAACCCAGAATTGAGAACATGGAATGAAGAACATAGAATTTAGAATATAGAAAAACGAATAGTGAATATAGAATTTAGATTATAGAATGTAGAACGCAGAATATAGAATATAGACTACGGAATGCAGAATATAGTTTACAGAATATAGAATGATGAACACATTACAGAATATAGAATAGACAATATAGAACCCAGAATTAAAAACATGGAATATAGAACACAGAATTTAGTATATAGAATACATAATACTGAATTTCGAATTTAGAATATAGAATGTAGAACACAGAATATGGAATGTAGTATAAGGAATGCAGAATATTGAATACAGAATATAGAATGTAGAACACAGAATTTAAAATAAGGAAAAAGGAATATATAACCAAGAATTTAGAACATGGAATGCAGAACACAGAATTTAGAATATAGAATACAGAATACTGAATATAGAATTTAGAATATAGAATATAGAACACAGAGTATAGAATATAGAATATGGACTACTGAGTATAGAATATAGAATATAGAATGTAGAAAACAAAATATAGAATATAGAATAAGGAATGCAGAATTTAGAATACAGAATATAGAATGTAGAACACAGAATATAGAATATAGAATAGAGTATATGGAACGCAAAATTTAGAACATGGAATGCAGAACACACAATATAGAATATAGAATACAGAATACTGAATATAGAATTTAGAATATAGAATTTAGAACACAGAATATGGAATGTAGAATACGGAATGCAGAATATTGTATTCAGAATATGCAATGTAGAACACAGAATTTAGAATATGGAAAGCAGAATATAGAACACGGAATTAAAACATGGAATGTAGAAAACAGAATTTATTATATAGAATAAAGTATAATGAATATCAAATTTAGAATATAGAATGTAGAACACAGAATATGGAATGTAGAATACGGAATGCAGAATATTCAATACAGAATATAGAATATAGAACACAGAATTTAAAATATGGAAAAAGGAATATATAACCCAGAATTTAGAACATGGAATGCAGAACACAGAATTTAGAATATAGAATACAGAATACTGAATATAGAATTTAGAATATAGAATTTAGAACACAGAATATGGAATGTAGAATACGGAATGCAAAATATTGTATACAGAATATACAATGTAGAACACAGAATTTAGAATATGGAAAGCAGAATATAGAACACGGAATTAAAACATGGAATGTGGAAAACAGAATTTATTATATAGAATACAGTATACTGAATATAGAATTTAGAATATAGAATGTAGAACACAGAATATGGAATGTAGAATACGGAATGCAGAATATTGAATACAGAATATAGAATGTAGAACACAGAATTTAGAATATAGATTATATAATACTGAATATAGAATTTAGAATATAGAATGTAGAACACAGAATATGGAATGTAGAATACGGAATGCAGAATATTGAATACAGAATATACAATGTAAAACACAGAATTTAGAATATAGTGTATATAACACTGAATTTAGAATTTAGAATATAGAATGTAGAACACAGGATATAGAGTATAGAATACAGAATATAGAACCCAAAATTTAGAACATGGAATGCAGAACAGAGGATTTAGAATATAGAATACCGAATACAAATATAGAATATGAATATACAATGTAGAACACAGAATTTAGAATATAGAATACAGAATACTGAATATACAATTTAGAATATACAATGTAGAACAATGAATATAGAATATAGAGTACGGAATGCAGAATATAGAATACAGAAGTTAGAATATAGAACACAGAATATAGAATATGGAAAACAGAATACAAATCCCAGAATTGAGAACATGGAATGAAGAACATAGAATTTAGAATATAGAAAACCGAATACTGAATATAGAATTTCAAATATAGAATGTTGAACACAGAATTTAGAATATAGAATAAAGAATACTGAATATTGAATTTAGAATGTAGAATGTAGAACACAGTATTTAGAATATAGATTAGAGAATATAGATCCAAGAATTTAGCACATGGAGTGCAGAACACAGAATTTCGAATATAGAATACAGATTACTGAATATAGAATTTAGAATATAGAATGTAGAACACAGAATATAGAATATAGACTACGGAATTCAGAATATAGTTTATAGAATGATGAACACAAATTATAGAATATAGAATAGAGAATACAGAACCCAGAGTTAAGAACATGGAATATAGAACACAGAATTCAGAATATAGAATACAGATTACTGAATATAGAATTTAGAATATAGAATGTAGAACACAGAGTATAGAATATAGAATACGGAATACTGAATATAGAATTTAGAATATAGAATGTAAAACACAGAATATAGAATATAGAATAGGGTATATGGAACGCAAAATTTAGAACATGGAATGCAGAACACACAATATAGAATATAGAATACAGAATACTGAATATAGAATTTAGAATATAGAATTTAGAACACAGAATATGGAATGTAGAATACGGAATGCTGAATATTGTATACAGAATATACAATGTAGAACACAGAATTTAGAATATAGAATACAGAATACTGAATATACAATTTAGAATATACAATGTAGAACAATGAATATAGGATATAGAGTACGGAATGCAGAATATAGAATAAAGAAGTGAGAATATAGAACACAGAATATAGAATATGGAAAACAGAATACAAATCCCAGAATTGAGAACATGGAATGAAGAAAATAGAATTTAGAATATAGAAAACCGAATACTGAATATAGAATTTCTAATATAGAATGTTGAACACAGAATTTACCATATAGAATAAAGAACACTGAATATTGAATTTAGAATGTAGAATGTAGAACACAGTATTTAGAATATAGATTAGAGAATATAGAACCCAGAATTAAGCACATGGAATGCAGAAGACAGAATTTAGAATACTGAATATAGAATTTAGAATATAGAATTTAGAACACAGAATATGGAATGTAGAATACGGAATGCAAAATATTGTATACAGAATATACAATGTAGAACACAGAATTTAGAATATGGAAAGCAGAATATAGAACACTGAATTAAAACATGGAATATAGAAAACAGAATTTATTATATAGAATACAGTATACGGAATATCGAATTTAGAATATAGAATGTAGAACACAGAATATGGAATGTAGAATACGGAATGCAGAGTATTGAATACAGAATATAGAATGTAGAACACAGAATTTCGAATATAGAGTATATAATACTGAATATAGTATTTAGAATATAGAATGTAGAACGCAGAATATAGAATATAGACTACGGAATGCAGAATATAGTTTATAGAATATAGAATGATGAACACAAAATATAGAATATAGAATAGAGAATATAGAACCCAGAATTAAGAACATGGAATATGGAACACAGAATTTAATATATAGAAGACATAATACTGAATTTCGAATTTAGAATATAGAATGGAGAACACAGAATATGGAATATAGTATAAGGAATGCAGAATATTGAATACAGAATTTAGAATGTAGAACACAGAATTTAAAATATGGAAAAAGGAATATATAACCAAGAATTTAGAACATGGAATGCAGAACACAGAATTTAGAATATAGAATACAGAATACTGAATATAGAATTTAGAATATAGAATATAGAACACAGAGTATAGAATATAGAATACGGAATACTGAATATAGAATATAGAATATAGAATATAGAACACAGAATATAGAATATAGAATATGGAATGTAGAATTTAGACTACAGAATATAGAATGTAGAACACAGAATATAGAATATAGAATAGAGTATATGGAACGCAAAATTTAGAACATGGAATGCAGAACACACAATATAGAATGTAGAATACAGAATACTGAATATAGAATTTTGAATATAGAATTTAGAACACAGAATATGGAATGTAGAATACGGAATGCAGAATATTGTATTAAGAATATACAATGTAGAACACAGAATTTAGAATATGGAAAGCAGAATATAGAACACGGAATTAAAAATGGAATGTAGAAAACAGAATTTATTATATAGAATACAGTATACTGAATATCAAATTTAGAATATAGAATGTAGAACACAGAATATGGAATGTAGAATACGGAATGCAGAATATTGATTACAGAATATAGAATTTGAACACAGAATTTAGAATATAGAGTATATAATACTGAATATAGAATTTAGAATATAGAGTGTAGAACACAGATTATAGAGTATAGAATACAGAATATAGAACCCAAAATTTAGAACATGGAATGCAGAACAGAGGATTTAGAATATAGAATACCGAATACAAATATAGAATATGAATCTACAATGTAGAACACAGAATTTAGAATATAGAATACAGAATACTGAATATACAATTTAGAATATACAATGTAGAACAATGAATATAGAATATAGAGTACGGAATGCAGAATATACAATACAGAAGTTAGAATATAGAACACAGAATATAGAATATAAAAAACAGAATACACATCCCAGAATTGAGAACATGGAATGAAGAACATAGAATTTAGAATATAGAAAACCGAATACTGAATATAGAATTTCAAATATAGAATGTTGAACACAGTATTTAGAATATAGAATAAAGAATACTGAATATTGAATTTAGAATGTAGAATGTAGAATACAGTATTTAGAACATAGATTAGAGAATATAGAACCCAGAATTTAGCACATGGAATGCAGAAGACAGAATTTAGAATATAGAATACAGAATACTGAATATAGAATTTAGAATATAGAATTTAGAACACAGAATATGGAATGTAGAATACGGAATGCAAAATATTGTATACAGAATATACAATGTAGAACACATAATTTAGAATATGGAAACAGAATATAGAACACTTAATTAAAACATGGAATGTAGAAAACAAAATTTATTATATAGAATACAGTATACTGAATATCCAATTTAGAATATAGAATGTAGAACACAGAATATGGAATGTAGAATACGGAATGCAGAATATTGAATACAGAATATACAATGTAAAACACAGAATTTAGAATATAGAGTATATAATACTGAATGTAGAATTTAGAATAGAGAATGTAGAACACAGGATATAGAGTATAGAATACAGAATATAGAAACCAAAATTTAGAACACGGAATGCAGAACAGAGGATTTAGAATATAGAATACCGAATACAAATATTGTATATTAATATACAATGTAGAACACAGAATTTAGATTATAGAATACAGAATAATGAATATACAATTTAGAATATACAATGTAGAACAATGAATATAGAATATAGAGAACGGAATACAGAATGTAGGATATAGAAGTTAGAATATAAAACACAGAATATAGAATATGGAAAACAGAATACAAAACCCAGAATTGAGAACATGGAATGAAGAACATAGAATTTAGAATATAGAAAACCGAATACTGAATATAGAATTTCTAATATAGAATGTTGAACACAGAATTTACCATATAGAATAAAGAATACTGAATATTGAATTTAGAATGTAGAATGTAGAACACAGTATTTAGAATATAGATTAGAGAATATAGAACCCAGAATTAAGCACATGGAATGCAGAAGACAGAATTTAGAATACTGAATATAGAATTTAGAATATAGAATTTAGAACACAGAATATGGAATGTAGAATACGGAATGCAAAATATTGTATACAGAATATACAATGTAGAACACAGAATTTAGAATATGGAAAGCAGAATATAGAACACGGAATTAAAACATGGAATATAGAAAACAGAATTTATTATATAGAATACAGTATACTGAATATCGAATTTAGAATATAGAATGTAGAACACAGAATATGGAATGTAGAATACGGAATGCAGAGTATTGAATACAGAATATAGAATGTAGAACACAGAATTTCGAATATAGAGTATATAATACTGAATATAGTATTTAGAATATAGAATGTAGAACGCAGAATATAGAATATAGACTACGGAATGCAGAATATAGTTTATAGAATATAGAATGATGAACAC
Source organism: Vicugna pacos (assembly GCF_048564905.1). NCBI lineage: Eukaryota > Metazoa > Chordata > Mammalia > Artiodactyla > Camelidae > Vicugna > Vicugna pacos. Next base: position 5,956,306 of record NW_027328737.1, read on the forward strand.
AAAATATAGAATATAGAATAGAGAATATAGAACCCAGAATTAAGAACATGGAATATGGAACACAGAATTTAATATATAGAAGACATAATACTGAATTTCGAATTTAGAATATAGAATGGAGAACACAGAATATGGAATATAGTATAAGGAATGCAGAATATTGAATACAGAATTTAGAATGTAGAACACAGAATTTAAAATATGGAAAAAGGAATATATAACCAAGAATTTAGAACATGGAATGCAGAACACAGAATTTAGAATATAGAATACAGAATACTGAATATAGAATTTAGAATATAGAATATAGAACACAGAGTATAGAATATAGAATACGGAATACTGAATATAGAATATAGAATATAGAATATAGAACACAGAATATAGAATATAGAATATGGAATGTAGAATTTAGACTACAGAATATAGAATGTAGAACACAGAATATAGAATATAGAATAGAGTATATGGAACGCAAAATTTAGAACATGGAATGCAGAACACACAATATAGAATGTAGAATACAGAATACTGAATATAGAATTTTGAATATAGAATTTAGAACACAGAATATGGAATGTAGAATACGGAATGCAGAATATTGTATTAAGAATATACAATGTAGAACACAGAATTTAGAATATGGAAAGCAGAATATAGAACACGGAATTAAAAATGGAATGTAGAAAACAGAATTTATTATATAGAATACAGTATACTGAATATCAAATTTAGAATATAGAATGTAGAACACAGAATATGGAATGTAGAATACGGAATGCAGAATATTGATTACAGAATATAGAATTTGAACACAGAATTTAGAATATAGAGTATATAATACTGAATATAGAATTTAGAATATAGAGTGTAGAACACAGATTATAGAGTATAGAATACAGAATATAGAACCCAAAATTTAGAACATGGAATGCAGAACAGAGGATTTAGAATATAGAATACCGAATACAAATATAGAATATGAATCTACAATGTAGAACACAGAATTTAGAATATAGAATACAGAATACTGAATATACAATTTAGAATATACAATGTAGAACAATGAATATAGAATATAGAGTACGGAATGCAGAATATACAATACAGAAGTTAGAATATAGAACACAGAATATAGAATATAAAAAACAGAATACACATCCCAGAATTGAGAACATGGAATGAAGAACATAGAATTTAGAATATAGAAAACCGAATACTGAATATAGAATTTCAAATATAGAATGTTGAACACAGTATTTAGAATATAGAATAAAGAATACTGAATATTGAATTTAGAATGTAGAATGTAGAATACAGTATTTAGAACATAGATTAGAGAATATAGAACCCAGAATTTAGCACATGGAATGCAGAAGACAGAATTTAGAATATAGAATACAGAATACTGAATATAGAATTTAGAATATAGAATTTAGAACACAGAATATGGAATGTAGAATACGGAATGCAAAATATTGTATAGAGAATATACAATGTAGAACACATAATTTAGAATATGGAAACAGAATATAGAACACGGAATTAAAACATGGAATGTAGAAAACTGAATTTATTATATAGAATACAATATACTGAATATTGAATTTAGAATATAGAATGTAGAACACAGAATATACAATATAGAATAGAGTATATGGAACCCAAAATTTAGAACATGGAATGCAGAACACACAATGTAGAATATAGAATACAGAATACTGAATATAGAATTTAGAATATAGAATTTAGAACACAGAATATGGAATGTTGAATACGGAATGCAGAATATTGTATACAGAATATACAATGTAGAACACAGAGTTTAGAATATGGAAAGCAGAATATAGAACACGGAATTAAAACATGGAATGTAGAAAACAGAATTTATTATATAGAATACAGTATACTGAAAATCGAACTTAGAATATAGAATGTAGAACACAGAATATGGAATGTAGAATACGGAATGCAGAATATTGAATACAGAATATACAATGTAGAGCACAGAATTTAAAATATGGGAAAAGGAATATATAACCCAGAATTTAGAACATGGAATGCAGAACACAGAATTTAGAATATAGAATACAGATTACTAATTATAGAATTTAGAATATAGAATGTAGAACACAGAATATAGAATATAGAGTATAGAATACTGAATATAGAATTAAGATTATAGAATTTAGAACACAGAATATAGAATATAGAATACAGAATATAGAACAGAAAATTTAGAACATGGAATTGACAACACAGAACTTAGAATATAGAATACAGAATATTGAATTTCGAATTTAGAATATAGAATGTAGAACATAGAATATGGAATGTAGATTACGGAATGCAGAATATTGAATACAGAATATAGAACATAGAACACAGTAAAGAGAATATTGATTAAAGAATATAGAAACCAGAATTTAGAACATGGAATGCAGAACACAGAATTTACAATATAGAATACAGATTACTGAATATAGAATTTAGAGTATAGAATGCAGAACACAGAATTTAGAATATAGAATATAGAATACAGAATATAGAATTTAGAATATAGAATGATGAAAACAGAATATAGAATACAGAATACAGAATATAGAACACAAAATTTAGAACACGGAATACACAACACAGAATTTAGAATATAGAATACCGAATACTGAATATAGAATATGAGTATATAATGTAGAACACAGAATTAAGAATAGAGAATACAGAATACTTAATATAGAATTTAGAATATACAATGTAGAACACACAATATAGAATAAAGTATACGGAATGCAGAATATAGAACACAGAATATAGAACACGAAATTTAGAACATGGAATGCACAACACAGAATATATAATATAGAATAAAGTATACTGTATATTGAATTTAGAATATAGAATATAGAACACAGTATATAGAATACAGATTAGAGAATATAGAACTCAGAATTTAGAACTTGGAATGCAGAACACAGAATTTAGGATATAGAATACAGAATACTGAATATAGAATTTAGAATATAGAATATAGAAAACAGAGTATAGAATATAGAATACGGAATACTGAATATAGAATATAGAATATAGAAATTAGAATACAAAATATAGAATATAGAATAAGGAATGCAGAATTTAGAATACAGAATATAGAATGTAGAACACAGAATATAGACTATAGAATAGAGTATATGGAAAGCAAAATTTAGAACATGGAATGCAGAACACACAATATAGAATATAGAATACAGAATACTGAATATAGAATTTAGAATATAGAATTTAGAACACAGAATATGGAATGTAGAATACGGAATGCAGAATATTGTATACAGAATATACAATATAGAACACAGAATTTAGAATATGGAAAGCAGAATATAGAACACGGAATTAAAACATGGAATGTAGAAAACAAAATTTATTATATAGAATTCAGTATACTGAATATCGAATTTAGAATATAGAATGTAGAACACAGAATATGGAATGTAGAATACGGAATGCAGAATATTGAATACAGAATATAGAATGTAGAACACAGAATTTAGAATATAGAATATATATTACTCAATATAGAATTTAGAATATAGAATGTAGAACACAGAATATAGAGTATAGAATACAGAATATAGAACCCAAAATTTAGAACATGGAATGCAGAACAGAGCATTTAGAATATAGAATAGCGAATACAAATATAGAATATGAATATACAATGTAGAACACAGAATTTAGAATATAGAATACAGAAAACTGAATATACAATTTAGAATATACAATGTAGAACAATGAATATAGGATATAGAGTACGGAATGCAGAATATAGAATAAAGAAGTTAGAATATAGAACACAGAATATAGAATATGGAAAACAGAATACAAAACTCAGAATTGAGAACATGGAATGAATAACATAGAATTTAGAATATAGAAAACCGAATACTGAATATAGAATTTCAAATATAGAATGTTGAACACAGAATTTAGAATATAGAATAAAGAATACTGAATATTGAATTTAGAATGTAGAATGTAGAACACAGTATTTAGAATATAGATTAAAGAATATAGAACCCAGAATTTAGCACATGGAGTGCAGAACACAGAATTTCGAATATATAATACAGAATACTGAATATAGAATTTAGAATATAGAATGTAGAACACAGAATATAGAATATAGACTACGGAAAGCAGAATATAGTTTATAGAATATAGAATGATGAACACAAATTATAGAATATAGAATAGAGAATACAGAACCCAGAATTAAGAACATGGAATATAGAACACAGAATTTAGTATATAGAATACATAATACTGAATTTCGAATTTAGAATATAGAATGTAGAACACAGAATATGGAATGTAGTATATGGAATGCAGAATATTGAATACAGAATATAGAATGTAGAACACAGAATTTAAAATATGGAAAAAGGAATATATAACACAGAATTTAGAACATGGAATGCAGAACACAGAATTTAGAATATAGAATACAGATTACTGAAAATAGAATTTAGAATATAGAATGTAGAACACAGAATATAGAATATAGAGTATAGAATACTGAATATAGAATTTAGAATATAGAATGTAGAACACAGAATATAGAATATAGAATAGAGTATATGGACCGCAAAATTTAGAACATGGAATGCAGAACACACAATATAGAATATAGAATACAGAATACTGAATATAGAATTAAGAATATAGAATTTAGAACACAGAATATGGAATGTAGAATACGGAATGCTGAATATTGTATACAGAATATACATGTAGAACACAGAATTTAGAATATGGAAACAGAATATAGAACACTTAATTAAAACATGGAATGTAGAAAACAAAATTTATTATATAGAATGCAGTATACTGAATATCCAATTTAGAATATAGAATGTAGAACACAGAATATGGAATGTAGAATACGGAATGGAGAATATTGAATACAGAATATACAATGTAAAACACAGAATTTAGAATATAGAGTATATAATACTGAATGTAGAATTTAGAATATAGAATGTAGAACACAGCATATAGAGTATAGAATACAGAATATAGAAACCAAAATTTAGAACATGGAATGCAGAACAGAGGATTTAGAATATAGAATACCGAATACAAATATAGAATATGAATCTACAATGTAGAACACAGAATTTAGAATATAGAATACAGAATACTGAATATACAATTTAGAATATACAATGTAGAACAATGAATATAGAATATAGAGTACGGAATGCAGAATATAGAATACAGAAGTTAGAATATAAAACACAGAATATAGAATATGGAAAACAGAATACAAAACCCAGAATTGAGAACATGGAATGAAGAACATAGTATTTAGAATATAGAAAACCGAATACTGAATATAGAATTTCAAATATAGAATGTTGAACACAGAATTTAGCATATAGAATAAAGAATACTGAATATTGAATTTAGAATGTAGAATGTAGAACACAGTATTTAGAATATAGATTAGAGAATATAGAACCCAGAATTTAGCACATGGAATGCAGAAGTCAGAATTTAGAATACTGAATATAGAATTTAGAATATAGAATTTAGAAATCAGAATATGGAATGTAGAATACGGAATGCAAAATATTGTATACAGAATATACAATGTAGAACACAGAATTTAGAATATGGAAAGCAGAATATAGAACACGGAATTAAAACATGGAATGTAGAAAACAGAATTTATTATATAGAATACAGTATACTGAATATCGAATTTAGAATATAGAATGTAGAGCACAGAATATGGAATGTAGAATACGGAATGCAGAATATTGAATACAGAATATAGAATGTAGAACACAGAATTTCGGATATAGAGTATATAATACTGAATATAGTATTTAGAATATAGAATGTAGAACGCAGAATATAGAATATAGACTACGGAATGCAGAATATAGTTTATAGAATATAGAATGATGAACACAAAATATAGAATATAGAATAGAGAATATAGAACCCAGAATTAAGAACATGGAATATGGAACACAGAATTTAGTATATAGAAAACATAATACTAAATTTCGAATTTACAATATAGAATGGAGAACACAGAATATGGAATGTAGTATAAGGATTGCAGAATATTGAATACAGAATATAGAATGTAGAACACAGAATTTAAAATATGGAAAAAGGAATATATAACCAAGAATTTAGAACATGGAATGCAGAACACAGAATTTAGAATATAGAATACAGAATACTGAATATAAAATTTAGAATATAGAATATAGAACACAGAGTATAGAATGTAGAATACGGAATACTGAATATAGAATATAGAATATAGAATATAGAACACAGAATATAGAATATAGAATATGGAATGTAGAATTTAGACTACAGAATATAGAATGTAGAACACAGAATATAGAATATAGAATAGAGTATATGGAACGCAAAATTTAGAACATGGAATGCAGAACACACAATATAGAATGTAGAATACAGAATACTGAATATAGAATTTAGAATATAGAATTTAGAACACAGAATATGGAATGTAGAATACGGAATGCAGAATATTGTATTCAGAATATACAATGTAGAACACAGAATTTAGAATATGGAAAGCAGAATATAGAACACGGAATTAAAAATGGAATGTAGAAAACAGAATTTATTATATAGAATACAGTATACTGAATATCAAATTTAGAATATAGAATGTAGAACACAGAATATGGAATGTAGAATACGGAATGCAGAATATTGATTACAGAATATAGAATTTGAACACAGAATTTAGAATATAGAGTATATAATACTGAATATAGAATTTAGAATATAGAGTGTAGAACGCAGAATATAGAATATAGACTACGGAATGCAGAATATAGTTTATAGAATATAGAATGATGAACACAAAATATAGAATATAGAATAGAGAATATAGAACCCAGAATTAAGAACATGGAATATGGAACACAGAATTTAATATATAGAAGAGATAATACTGAATTTCGAATTTAGAATATAGAATGGAGAACACAGAATATGGAATATAGTATAAGGAATGCAGAATATTGAATACAGAATTTAGAATGTAGAACACAGAATTTAAAATATGGAAAAAGGAATATATAACCAAGAATTTAGAACATGGAATGCAGAACACAGAATTTAGAATATAGAATACAGAATACTGAATATAGAATTTAGAATATAGAATATAGAACACAGAGTATAGAATATAGAATACGGAATACTGAATATAGAATATAGAATATAGAATATAGAACACAGAATATAGAATATAGAATATGGAATGTAGAATTTAGACTACAGAATATAGAATGTAGAACACAGAATATAGAATATAGAATAGAGTATATGGAACGCAAAATTTAGAACATGGAATGCAGAACACACAATATAGAATGTAGAATACAGAATACTGAATATAGAATTTTGAATATAGAATTTAGAACACAGAATATGGAATGTAGAATACGGAATGCAGAATATTGTATTAAGAATATACAATGTAGAACACAGAATTTAGAATATGGAAAGCAGAATATAGAACACGGAATTAAAAATGGAATGTAGAAAACAGAATTTATTATATAGAATACAGTATACTGAATATCAAATTTAGAATATAGAATGTAGAACACAGAATATGGAATGTAGAATACGGAATGCAGAATATTGATTACAGAATATAGAATTTGAACACAGAATTTAGAATATAGAGTATATAATACTGAATATAGAATTTAGAATATAGAGTGTAGAACACAGATTATAGAGTATAGAATACAGAATATAGAACCCAAAATTTAGAACATGGAATGCAGAACAGAGGATTTAGAATATAGAATACCGAATACAAATATAGAATATGAATCTACAATGTAGAACACAGAATTTAGAATATAGAATACAGAATACTGAATATACAATTTAGAATATACAATGTAGAACAATGAATATAGAATATAGAGTACGGAATGCAGAATATACAATACAGAAGTTAGAATATAGAACACAGAATATAGAATATAAAAAACAGAATACACATCCCAGAATTGAGAACATGGAATGAAGAACATAGAATTTAGAATATAGAAAACCGAATACTGAATATAGAATTTCAAATATAGAATGTTGAACACAGTATTTAGAATATAGAATAAAGAATACTGAATATTGAATTTAGAATGTAGAATGTAGAATACAGTATTTAGAACATAGATTAGAGAATATAGAACCCAGAATTTAGCACATGGAATGCAGAAGACAGAATTTAGAATATAGAATACAGAATACTGAATATAGAATTTAGAATATAGAATTTAGAACACAGAATATGGAATGTAGAATACGGAATGCAAAATATTGTATACAGAATATACAATGTAGAACACATAATTTAGAATATGGAAACAGAATATAGAACACTTAATTAAAACATGGAATGTAGAAAACAAAATTTATTATATAGAATACAGTATACTGAATATCCAATTTAGAATATAGAATGTAGAACACAGAATATGGAATGTAGAATACGGAATGCAGAATATTGAATACAGAATATACAATGTAAAACACAGAATTTAGAATATAGAGTATATAATACTGAATGTAGAATTTAGAATATAGAATGTAGAACACAGGATATAGAGTATAGAATACAGAATATAGAAACCAAAATTTAGAACACGGAATGCAGAACAGAGGATTTAGAATATAGAATACCGAATACAAATATTGTATATTAATATACAATGTAGAACACAGAATTTAGATTATAGAATACAGAATAATGAATATACAATTTAGAATATACAATGTAGAACAATGAATATAGAATATAGAGAACGGAATACAGAATGTAGGATATAGAAGTTAGAATATAAAACACAGAATATAGAATATGGAAAACAGAATACAAAACCCAGAATTGAGAACATGGAATGAAGAACATAGAATTTAGAATATAGAAAACCGAATACTGAATATAGAATTTCTAATATAGAATGTTGAACACAGAATTTACCATATAGAATAAAGAATACTGAATATTGAATTTAGAATGTAGAATGTAGAACACAGTATTTAGAATATAGATTAGAGAATATAGAACCCAGAATTAAGCACATGGAATGCAGAAGACAGAATTTAGAATACTGAATATAGAATTTAGAATATAGAATTTAGAACACAGAATATGGAATGTAGAATACGGAATGCAAAATATTGTATACAGAATATACAATGTAGAACACAGAATTTAGAATATGGAAAGCAGAATATAGAACACGGAATTAAAACATGGAATGTAGAAAACAGAATTTATTATATAGAATACAGTATACTGAATATCGAATTTAGAATATAGAATGTAGAGCACAGAATATGGAATGTAGAATACGGAATGCAGAATATTGAATACAGAATATAGAATGTAGAACACAGAATTTCGGATATAGAGTATATAATACTGAATATAGTATTTAGAATATAGAATGTAGAACGCAGAATATAGAATATAGAATACGGAATGCAGAATATAGTTTATAGAATATAGAATGATGAACACAAAATATAGAATATACAATAGAGAATATAGAACCCAGAATTAAGAACATGGAATATGGAACACAGAATTTAGTATATAGAAAACATAATACTAAATTTCGAATTTACAATATAGAATGGAGAACACAGAATATGGAATGTAGTATAAGGATTGCAGAATATTGAATACAGAATATAGAATGTAGAACACAGAATTTAAAATATGGAAAAAGGAATATATAACCAAGAATTTAGAACATGGAATGCAGAACACAGAATTTAGAATATAGAATACAGAATACTGAATATAAAATTTAGAATATAGAATATAGAACACAGAGTATAGAATATAGAATACGGAATACTGAATATAGAATATAGAATATAGAATATAGAACACAGAATATAGAATATAGAATATGGAATGTAGAATTTAGACTACAGAATATAGAATGTAGAACACAGAATATAGAATATAGAATAGAGTATATGGAACGCAAAATTTAGAACATGGAATGCAGAACACACAATATAGAATGTAGAATACAGAATACTGAATATAGAATTTAGAATATAGAATTTAGAACACAGAATATGGAATGTAGAATACGGAATGCAGAATATTGTATTCAGAATATACAATGTAGAACACAGAATTTAGAATATGGAAAGCAGAATATAGAACACGGAATTAAAAATGGAATGTAGAAAACAGAATTTATTATATAGAATACAGTATACTGAATATCAAATTTAGAATATAGAATGTAGAACACAGAATATGGAATGTAGAATACGGAATGCAGAATATTGATTACAGAATATAGAATTTGAACACAGAATTTAGAATATAGAGTATATAATACTGAATATAGAATTTAGAATATAGAGTGTAGAACGCTGAATATAGAATATAGACTACGGAATGCAGAATATAGTTTATAGAATATAGAATGATGAACACAAAATATAGAATATAGAATAGAGAATATAGAACCCAGAATTAAGAACATGGAATATGGAACACAGAATTTAATATATAGAAGACATAATACTGAATTTCGAATTTAGAATATAGAATGGAGAACACAGAATATGGAATATAGTATAAGGAATGCAGAATATTGAATACAGAATTTAGAATGTAGAACACAGAATTTAAAATATGGAAAAAGGAATATATAACCAAGAATTTAGAACATGGAATGCAGAACACAGAATTTAGAATATAGAATACAGAATACTGAATATAGAATTTAGAATATAGAATATAGAACACAGAGTATAGAATATAGAATACGGAATACTGAATATAGAATATAGAATATAGAATATAGAACACAGAATATAGAATATAGAATATGGAATGTAGAATTTAGACTACAGAATATAGAATGTAGAACACAGAATATAGAATATAGAATAGAGTATATGGAACGCAAAATTTAGAACATGGAATGCAGAACACACAATATAGAATGTAGAATACAGAATACTGAATATAGAATTTTGAATATAGAATTTAGAACACAGAATATGGAATGTAGAATACGGAATGCAGAATATTGTATTAAGAATATACAATGTAGAACACAGAATTTAGAATATGGAAAGCAGAATATAGAACACGGAATTAAAAATGGAATGTAGAAAACAGAATTTATTATATAGAATACAGTATACTGAATATCAAATTTAGAATATAGAATGTAGAACACAGAATATGGAATGTAGAATACGGAATGCAGAATATTGATTACAGAATATAGAATTTGAACACAGAATTTAGAATATAGAGTATATAATACTGAATATAGAATTTAGAATATAGAGTGTAGAACACAGATTATAGAGTATAGAATACAGAATATAGAACCCAAAATTTAGAACATGGAATGCAGAACAGAGGATTTAGAATATAGAATACCGAATACAAATATAGAATATGAATCTACAATGTAGAACACAGAATTTAGAATATAGAATACAGAATACTGAATATACAATTTAGAATATACAATGTAGAACAATGAATATAGAATATAGAGTACGGAATGCAGAATATACAATACAGAAGTTAGAATATAGAACACAGAATATAGAATATAAAAAACAGAATACACATCCCAGAATTGAGAACATGGAATGAAGAACATAGAATTTAGAATATAGAAAACCGAATACTGAATATAGAATTTCAAATATAGAATGTTGAACACAGTATTTAGAATATAGAATAAAGAATACTGAATATTGAATTTAGAATGTAGAATGTAGAATACAGTATTTAGAACATAGATTAGAGAATATAGAACCCAGAATTTAGCACATGGAATGCAGAAGACAGAATTTAGAATATAGAATACAGAATACTGAATATAGAATTTAGAATATAGAATTTAGAACACAGAATATGGAATGTAGAATACGGAATGCAAAATATTGTATACAGAATATACAATGTAGAACACATAATTTAGAATATGGAAACAGAATATAGAACACTTAATTAAAACATGGAATGTAGAAAACAAAATTTATTATATAGAATACAGTATACTGAATATCCAATTTAGAATATAGAATGTAGAACACAGAATATGGAATGTAGAATACGGAATGCAGAATATTGAATACAGAATATACAATGTAAAACACAGAATTTAGAATATAGAGTATATAATACTGAATGTAGAATTTAGAATAGAGAATGTAGAACACAGGATATAGAGTATAGAATACAGAATATAGAAACCAAAATTTAGAACACGGAATGCAGAACAGAGGATTTAGAATATAGAATACCGAATACAAATATTGTATATTAATATACAATGTAGAACACAGAATTTAGATTATAGAATACAGAATAATGAATATACAATTTAGAATATACAATGTAGAACAATGAATATAGAATATAGAGAACGGAATACAGAATGTAGGATATAGAAGTTAGAATATAAAACACAGAATATAGAATATGGAAAACAGAATACAAAACCCAGAATTGAGAACATGGAATGAAGAACATAGAATTTAGAATATAGAAAACCGAATACTGAATATAGAATTTCTAATATAGAATGTTGAACACAGAATTTACCATATAGAATAAAGAATACTGAATATTGAATTTAGAATGTAGAATGTAGAACACAGTATTTAGAATATAGATTAGAGAATATAGAACCCAGAATTAAGCACATGGAATGCAGAAGACAGAATTTAGAATACTGAATATAGAATTTAGAATATAGAATTTAGAACACAGAATATGGAATGTAGAATACGGAATGCAAAATATTGTATACAGAATATACAATGTAGAACACAGAATTTAGAATATGGAAAGCAGAATATAGAACACGGAATTAAAACATGGAATATAGAAAACAGAATTTATTATATAGAATACAGTATACTGAATATCGAATTTAGAATATAGAATGTAGAACACAGAATATGGAATGTAGAATACGGAATGCAGAGTATTGAATACAGAATATAGAATGTAGAACACAGAATTTCGAATATAGAGTATATAATACTGAATATAGTATTTAGAATATAGAATGTAGAACGCAGAATATAGAATATAGACTACGGAATGCAGAATATAGTTTATAGAATATAGAATGATGAACACAAAATATAGAATATAGAATAGAGAATATAGAACCCAGAATTAAGAACATGGAATATGGAACACAGAATTTAATATATAGAAGACATAATACTGAATTTCGAATTTAGAATATAAAATGGAGAACACAGAATATGGAATATAGTATAAGGAATGCAGAATATTGAATACAGAATTTAGAATGTAGAACACAGAATTTAAAATATGGAAAAAGGAATATATAACCAAGAATTTAGAACATGGAATGCAGAACACAGAATTTAGAATATAGAATACAGAATACTGAATATAGAATTTAGAATATAGAATATAGAACACAGAGTATAGAATATAGAATACGGAATACTGAATATAGAATATAGAATATAGAATATAGAACACAGAATATAGAATATAGAATATGGAATGTAGAATTTAGACTACAGAATATAGAATGTAGAACACAGAATATAGAATATAGAATAGAGTATATGGAACGCAAAATTTAGAACATGGAATGCAGAACACACAATATAGAATGTAGAATACAGAATACTGAATATAGAATTTTGAATATAGAATTTAGAACACAGAATATGGAATGTAGAATACGGAATGCAGAATATTGTATTAAGAATATACAATGTAGAACACAGAATTTAGAATATGGAAAGCAGAATATAGAACACGGAATTAAAAATGGAATGTAGAAAACAGAATTTATTATATAGAATACAGTATACTGAATATCAAATTTAGAATATAGAATGTAGAACACAGAATATGGAATGTAGAATACGGAATGCAGAATATTGATTACAGAATATAGAATTTGAACACAGAATTTAGAATATAGAGTATATAATACTGAATATAGAATTTAGAATATAGAGTGTAGAACACAGATTATAGAGTATAGAATACAGAATATAGAACCCAAAATTTAGAACATGGAATGCAGAACAGAGGATTTAGAATATAGAATACCGAATACAAATATAGAATATGAATCTACAATGTAGAACACAGAATTTAGAATATAGAATACAGAATACTGAATATACAATTTAGAATATACAATGTAGAACAATGAATATAGAATATAGAGTACGGAATGCAGAATATACAATACAGAAGTTAGAATATAGAACACAGAATATAGAATATAAAAAACAGAATACACATCCCAGAATTGAGAACATGGAATGAAGAACATAGAATTTAGAATATAGAAAACCGAATACTGAATATAGAATTTCAAATATAGAATGTTGAACACAGTATTTAGAATATAGAATAAAGAATACTGAATATTGAATTTAGAATGTAGAATGTAGAATACAGTATTTAGAACATAGATTAGAGAATATAGAACCCAGAATTTAGCACATGGAATGCAGAAGACAGAATTTAGAATATAGAATACAGAATACTGAATATAGAATTTAGAATATAGAATTTAGAACACAGAATATGGAATGTAGAATACGGAATGCAAAATATTGTATAGAGAATATACAATGTAGAACACATAATTTAGAATATGGAAACAGAATATAGAACACGGAATTAAAACATGGAATGTAGAAAACTGAATTTATTATATAGAATACAATATACTGAATATTGAATTTAGAATATAGAATGTAGAACACAGAATATACAATATAGAATAGAGTATATGGAACCCAAAATTTAGAACATGGAATGCAGAACACACAATGTAGAATATAGAATACAGAATACTGAATATAGAATTTAGAATATAGAATTTAGAACACAGAATATGGAATGTTGAATACGGAATGCAGAATATTGTATACAGAATATACAATGTAGAACACAGAGTTTAGAATATGGAAAGCAGAATATAGAACACGGAATTAAAACATGGAATGTAGAAAACAGAATTTATTATATAGAATACAGTATACTGAAAATCGAACTTAGAATATAGAATGTAGAACACAGAATATGGAATGTAGAATACGGAATGCAGAATATTGAATACAGAATATACAATGTAGAGCACAGAATTTAAAATATGGGAAAAGGAATATATAACCCAGAATTTAGAACATGGAATGCAGAACACAGAATTTAGAATATAGAATACAGATTACTAATTATAGAATTTAGAATATAGAATGTAGAACACAGAATATAGAATATAGAGTATAGAATACTGAATATAGAATTAAGATTATAGAATTTAGAACACAGAATATAGAATATAGAATACAGAATATAGAACAGAAAATTTAGAACATGGAATTGACAACACAGAACTTAGAATATAGAATACAGAATATTGAATTTCGAATTTAGAATATAGAATGTAGAACATAGAATATGGAATGTAGATTACGGAATGCAGAATATTGAATACAGAATATAGAACATAGAACACAGTAAAGAGAATATTGATTAAAGAATATAGAAACCAGAATTTAGAACATGGAATGCAGAACACAGAATTTACAATATAGAATACAGATTACTGAATATAGAATTTAGAGTATAGAATGCAGAACACAGAATTTAGAATATAGAATATAGAATACAGAATATAGAATTTAGAATATAGAATGATGAAAACAGAATATAGAATACAGAATACAGAATATAGAACACAAAATTTAGAACACGGAATACACAACACAGAATTTAGAATATAGAATACCGAATACTGAATATAGAATATGAGTATATAATGTAGAACACAGAATTAAGAATAGAGAATACAGAATACTTAATATAGAATTTAGAATATACAATGTAGAACACACAATATAGAATATAGTATACGGAATGCAGAATATAGAACACAGAATATAGAACACGAAATTTAGAACATGGAATGCACAACACAGAATATATAATATAGAATAAAGTATACTGTATATTGAATTTAGAATATAGAATATAGAACACAGTATATAGAATACAGATTAGAGAATATAGAACTCAGAATTTAGAACTTGGAATGCAGAACACAGAATTTAGGATATAGAATACAGAATACTGAATATAGAATTTAGAATATAGAATATAGAAAACAGAGTATAGAATATAGAATACGGAATACTGAATATAGAATATAGAATATAGAAATTAGAATACAAAATATAGAATATAGAATAAGGAATGCAGAATTTAGAATACAGAATATAGAATGTAGAACACAGAATATAGACTATAGAATAGAGTATATGGAAAGCAAAATTTAGAACATGGAATGCAGAACACACAATATAGAATATAGAATACAGAATACTGAATATAGAATTTAGAATATAGAATTTAGAACACAGAATATGGAATGTAGAATACGGAATGCAGAATATTGTATACAGAATATACAATATAGAACACAGAATTTAGAATATGGAAAGCAGAATATAGAACACGGAATTAAAACATGGAATGTAGAAAACAAAATTTATTATATAGAATTCAGTATACTGAATATCGAATTTAGAATATAGAATGTAGAACACAGAATATGGAATGTAGAATACGGAATGCAGAATATTGAATACAGAATATAGAATGTAGAACACAGAATTTAGAATATAGAATATATATTACTCAATATAGAATTTAGAATATAGAATGTAGAACACAGAATATAGAGTATAGAATACAGAATATAGAACCCAAAATTTAGAACATGGAATGCAGAACAGAGCATTTAGAATATAGAATAGCGAATACAAATATAGAATATGAATATACAATGTAGAACACAGAATTTAGAATATAGAATACAGAAAACTGAATATACAATTTAGAATATACAATGTAGAACAATGAATATAGGATATAGAGTACGGAATGCAGAATATAGAATAAAGAAGTTAGAATATAGAACACAGAATATAGAATATGGAAAACAGAATACAAAACTCAGAATTGAGGACATGGAATGAATAACATAGAATTTAGAATATAGAAAACCGAATACTGAATATAGAATTTCAAATATAGAATGTTGAACACAGAATTTAGAATATAGAATAAAGAATACTGAATATTGAATTTAGAATGTAGAATGTAGAACACAGTATTTAGAATATAGATTAAAGAATATAGAACCCAGAATTTAGCACATGGAGTGCAGAACACAGAATTTCGAATATATAATACAGAATACTGAATATAGAATTTAGAATATAGAATGTAGAACACAGAATATAGAATATAGACTACGGAAAGCAGAATATAGTTTATAGAATATAGAATGATGAACACAAATTATAGAATATAGAATAGAGAATACAGAACCCAGAATTAAGAACATGGAATATAGAACACAGAATTTAGTATATAGAATACATAATACTGAATTTCGAATTTAGAATATAGAATGTAGAACACAGAATATGGAATGTAGTATATGGAATGCAGAATATTGAATACAGAATATAGAATGTAGAACACAGAATTTAAAATATGGAAAAAGGAATATATAACACAGAATTTAGAACATGGAATGCAGAACACAGAATTTAGAATATAGAATACAGATTACTGAAAATAGAATTTAGAATATAGAATGTAGAACACAGAATATAGAATATAGAGTATAGAATACTGAATATAGAATTTAGAATATAGAATGTAGAACACAGAATATAGAATATAGAATAGAGTATATGGACCGCAAAATTTAGAACATGGAATGCAGAACACACAATATAGAATATAGAATACAGAATACTGAATATAGAATTAAGAATATAGAATTTAGAACACAGAATATGGAATGTAGAATACGGAATGCTGAATATTGTATACAGAATATACATGTAGAACACAGAATTTAGAATATGGAAACAGAATATAGAACACTTAATTAAAACATGGAATGTAGAAAACAAAATTTATTATATAGAATGCAGTATACTGAATATCCAATTTAGAATATAGAATGTAGAACACAGAATATGGAATGTAGAATACGGAATGGAGAATATTGAATACAGAATATACAATGTAAAACACAGAATTTAGAATATAGAGTATATAATACTGAATGTAGAATTTAGAATATAGAATGTAGAACACAGCATATAGAGTATAGAATACAGAATATAGAAACCAAAATTTAGAACATGGAATGCAGAACAGAGGATTTAGAATATAGAATACCGAATACAAATATAGAATATGAATCTACAATGTAGAACACAGAATTTAGAATATAGAATACAGAATACTGAATATACAATTTAGAATATACAATGTAGAACAATGAATATAGAATATAGAGTACGGAATGCAGAATATAGAATACAGAAGTTAGAATATAAAACACAGAATATAGAATATGGAAAACAGAATACAAAACCCAGAATTGAGAACATGGAATGAAGAACATAGTATTTAGAATATAGAAAACCGAATACTGAATATAGAATTTCAAATATAGAATGTTGAACACAGAATTTAGCATATAGAATAAAGAATACTGAATATTGAATTTAGAATGTAGAATGTAGAACACAGTATTTAGAATATAGATTAGAGAATATAGAACCCAGAATTTAGCACATGGAATGCAGAAGTCAGAATTTAGAATACTGAATATAGAATTTAGAATATAGAATTTAGAAATCAGAATATGGAATGTAGAATACGGAATGCAAAATATTGTATACAGAATATACAATGTAGAACACAGAATTTAGAATATGGAAAGCAGAATATAGAACACGGAATTAAAACATGGAATGTAGAAAACAGAATTTATTATATAGAATACAGTATACTGAATATCGAATTTAGAATATAGAATGTAGAGCACAGAATATGGAATGTAGAATACGGAATGCAGAATATTGAATACAGAATATAGAATGTAGAACACAGAATTTCGGATATAGAGTATATAATACTGAATATAGTATTTAGAATATAGAATGTAGAACGCAGAATATAGAATATAGAATACGGAATGCAGAATATAGTTTATAGAATATAGAATGATGAACACAAAATATAGAATATACAATAGAGAATATAGAACCCAGAATTAAGAACATGGAATATGGAACACAGAATTTAGTATATAGAAAACATAATACTAAATTTCGAATTTACAATATAGAATGGAGAACACAGAATATGGAATGTAGTATAAGGATTGCAGAATATTGAATACAGAATATAGAATGTAGAACACAGAATTTAAAATATGGAAAAAGGAATATATAACCAAGAATTTAGAACATGGAATGCAGAACACAGAATTTAGAATATAGAATACAGAATACTGAATATAAAATTTAGAATATAGAATATAGAACACAGAGTATAGAATATAGAATACGGAATACTGAATATAGAATATAGAATATAGAATATAGAACACAGAATATAGAATATAGAATATGGAATGTAGAATTTAGACTACAGAATATAGAATGTAGAACACAGAATATAGAATATAGAATAGAGTATATGGAACGCAAAATTTAGAACATGGAATGCAGAACACACAATATAGAATGTAGAATACAGAATACTGAATATAGAATTTAGAATATAGAATTTAGAACACAGAATATGGAATGTAGAATACGGAATGCAGAATATTGTATTCAGAATATACAATGTAGAACACAGAATTTAGAATATGGAAAGCAGAATATAGAACACGGAATTAAAAATGGAATGTAGAAAACAGAATTTATTATATAGAATACAGTATACTGAATATCAAATTTAGAATATAGAATGTAGAACACAGAATATGGAATGTAGAATACGGAATGCAGAATATTGATTACAGAATATAGAATTTGAACACAGAATTTAGAATATAGAGTATATAATACTGAATATAGAATTTAGAATATAGAGTGTAGAACACAGATTATAGAGTATAGAATACAGAATATAGAACCCAAAATTTAGAACATGGAATGCAGAACAGAGGATTTAGAATATAGAATACCGAATACAAATATAGAATATGAATCTACAATGTAGAACACAGAATTTAGAATATAGAATACAGAATACTGAATATACAATTTAGAATATACAATGTAGAACAATGAAAATAGAATATAGAGTACGGAATGCAGAATATACAATACAGAAGTTAGAATATAGAACACAGAATATAGAATATAAAAAACAGAATACACATCCCAGAATTGAGAACATGGAATGAAGAACATAGAATTTAGAATATAGAAACCGAATACTGAATATAGAATTTCAAATATAGAATGTTGAACACAGAATTTAGAATATAGAATAAAGAATACTGAATATTGAATTTAGAATGTAGAATGTAGAACACAGCATTAGAACATAGATTAGAGAATATAGAACCCAGAATTTAGCACATGGAATGCAGAAGACAGAATTTAGAATATAGAATACAGAATACTGAATATAGAATTTAGAATATATAATTTAGAAATCAGAATATGGAATGTAGAATACGGAATGCAAAATATTGTATACAGAATATACAATGTAGAACACAGAATTTAGAATATGGAAACAGAATATAGAACACGGAATTAAAACATGGAATGTAGAAAACTGAATTTATTATATAGAATACAATATACTGAATATCGAATTTAGAATATAGAATGTAGAACACAGAATATACAATATAGAATAGAGTATATGGAACCCAAAATTTAGAACATGGAATGCAGAACACACAATGTAGAATATAGAATACAGAATACTGAATATAGAATTTAGAATATAGAATTTAGAACACAGAATATGGAATGTTGAATACGGAATGCAGAATATTGTATACAGAATATACAATGTAGAACACAGAGTTTAGAATATGGAAAGCAGAATATAGAACACGGAATTAAAACATGGAATGTAGAAAACAGAATTTATTATATAGAATACAGTATACTGAAAATCGAACTTAGAATATAGAATGTAGAACACAGAATATGGAATGTAGAATACGGAATGCAGAATATTGAATACAGAATATACAATGTAGAGCACAAAATTTAAAATATGGGAAAAGGAATATATAACCCAGAATTTAGAACATGGAATGCAGAACACAGAATTTAGAATATAGAATACAGATTACTAATTATAGAATTTAGAATATAGAATGTAGAACACAGAATATAGAATATAGAGTATAGAATACTGAATATAGAATTAAGATTATAGAATTTAGAACACAGAATATAGAATATAGAATACAAAATATAGAACAGAAAATTTAGAACATGGAATTGACAACACAGAACTTAGAATATAGAATACAGAATATTGAATTTCGAATTTAGAATATAGAATGTAGAACATAGAATATGGAATGTAGATTACGGAATGCAGAATATTGAATACAGAATATAGAACATAGAACACAGTAAAGAGAATATTGATTAAAGAATATAGAAACCAGAATTTAGAACATGGAATGCAGAACACAGAATTTACAATATAGAATACAGATTACTGAATATAGAATTTAGAGTATAGAATGCAGAACACAGAATTTAGAAATAGAATATAGAATACAGAATATAGAATTTAGAATATAGAATGTTGAAAACAGAATATAGAATACAGAATACAGAATATAGAACACAAAATTTAGAACACGGAATACACAACACAGAATTTAGAATATAGAATACCGAATACTGAATATAGAATATGAGTATATAATGTAGAACACAGAATTAAGAATAGAGAATACAGAATACTTAATATAGAATTTAGAATATACAATGTAGAACACACAATATAGAATATAGTATACGGAATGCAGAATATAGAACACAGAATATAGAACACGAAATTTAGAACATGGAATGCACAACACAGAATATATAATATAGAATAAAGTATACTGTATATTGAATTTAGAATATAGAATATAGAACACAGTATATAGAATACAGATTAGAGAATATAGAACTCAGAATTTAGAACTTGGAATGCAGAACACAGAATTTAGGATATAGAATACAGAATACTGAATATAGAATTTAGAATATAGAATATAGAAAACAGAGTATAGAATATAGAATACGGAATACTGAATATAGAATATAGAATATAGAAATTAGAATACAAAATATAGAATATAGAATAAGGAATGCAGAATTTAGAATACAGAATATAGAATGTAGAACACAGAATATAGACTATAGAATAGAGTATATGGAAAGCAAAATTTAGAACATGGAATGCAGAACACACAATATAGAATATAGAATACAGAATACTGAATATAGAATTTAGAATATAGAATTTAGAACACAGAATATGGAATGTAGAATACGGAATGCAGAATATTGTATACAGAATATACAATATAGAACACAGAATTTAGAATATGGAAAGCAGAATATACAACACGGAATTAAAACATGGAATGTAGAAAACAAAATTTATTATATAGAATTCAGTATACTGAATATCGAATTTAGAATATAGAATGTAGAACACAGAATATGGAATGTAGAATACGGAATGCAGAATATTGAATACAGAATATAGAATGTAGAACACAGAATTTAGAATATAGAATATATATTACTCAATATAGAATTTAGAATATAGAATGTAGAACACAGAATATAGAGTATAGAATACAGAATATAGAACCCAAAATTTAGAACATGGAATGCAGAACAGAGCATTTAGAATATAGAATAGCGAATACAAATATAGAATATGAATATACAATGTAGAACACAGAATTTAGAATATAGAATACAGAAAACTGAATATACAATTTAGAATATACAATGTAGAACAATGAATATAGGATATAGAGTACGGAATGCAGAATATAGAATAAAGAAGTTAGAATATAGAACACAGAATATAGAATATGGAAAACAGAATACAAAACTCAGAATTGAGAACATGGAATGAATAACATAGAATTTAGAATATAGAAAACCGAATACTGAATATAGAATTTCAAATATAGAATGTTGAACACAGAATTTAGAATATAGAATAAAGAATACTGAATATTGAATTTAGAATGTAGAATGTAGAACACAGTATTTAGAATATAGATTAAAGAATATAGAACCCAGAATTTAGCACATGGAATGCAGAACACAGAATTTCGAATATATAATACAGAATACTGAATATAGAATTTAGAATATAGAATGTAGAACACAGAATATAGAATATAGACTACGGAAAGCAGAATATAGTTTATAGAATATAGAATGATGAACACAAATTATAGAATATAGAATAGAGAATACAGAACCCAGAATTAAGAACATGGAATATAGAACACAGAATTTAGTATATAGAATACATAATACTGAATTTCGAATTTAGAATATAGAATGTAGAACACAGAATATGGAATGTAGTATATGGAATGCAGAATATTGAATACAGAATATAGAATGTAGAACACAGAATTTAAAATATGGAAAAAGGAATATATAACACAGAATTTAGAACATGGAATGCAGAACACAGAATTTAGAATATAGAATACAGATTACTGAAAATAGAATTTAGAATATAGAATGTAGAACACAGAATATAGAATATAGAGTATAGAATACTGAATATAGAATTTAGAATATAGAATGTAGAACACAGAATATAGAATATAGAATAGAGTATATGGACCGCAAAATTTAGAACATGGAATGCAGAACACACAATATAGAATATAGAATACAGAATACTGAATATAGAATTAAGAATATAGAATTTAGAACACAGAATATGGAATGTAGAATACGGAATGCTGAATATTGTATACAGAATATACATGTAGAACACAGAATTTAGAATATGGAAACAGAATATAGAACACTTAATTAAAACATGGAATGTAGAAAACAAAATTTATTATATAGAATACAGTATACTGAATATCCAATTTAGAATATAGAATGTAGAACACAGAATATGGAATGTAGAATACGGAATGGAGAATATTGAATACAGAATATACAATGTAAAACACAGAATTTAGAATATAGAGTATATAATACTGAATGTAGAATTTAGAATATAGAATGTAGAACACAGCATATAGAGTATAGAATACAGAATATAGAAACCAAAATTTAGAACATGGAATGCAGAACAGAGGATTTAGAATATAGAATACCGAATACAAATATAGAATATGAATCTACAATGTAGAACACAGAATTTAGAATATAGAATACAGAATACTGAATATACAATTTAGAATATACAATGTAGAACAATGAATATAGAATATAGAGTACGGAATGCAGAATATAGAATACAGAAGTTAGAATATAAAACACAGAATATAGAATATGGAAAACAGAATACAAAACCCAGAATTGAGAACATGGAATGAAGAACATAGTATTTAGAATATAGAAAACCGAATACTGAATATAGAATTTCAAATATAGAATGTTGAACACAGAATTATCATATAGAATAAAGAATACTGAATATTGAATTTAGAATGTAGAATGTAGAACACAGTATTTAGAATATAGATTAGAGAATATAGAACCCAGAATTTAGCACATGGAATGCAGAAGTCAGAATTTAGAATACTGAATATAGAATTTAGAATATAGAATTTAGAAATCAGAATATGGAATGTAGAATACGGAATGCAAAATATTGTATACAGAATATACAATGTAGAACACAGAATTTAGAATATGGAAAGCAGAATATAGAACACGGAATTAAAACATGGAATGTAGAAAACAGAATTTATTATATAGAATACAGTATACTGAATATCGAATTTAGAATATAGAATGTAGAGCACAGAATATGGAATGTAGAATACGGAATGCAGAATATTGAATACAGAATATAGAATGTAGAACACAGAATTTCGGATATAGAGTATATAATACTGAATATAGTATTTAGAATATAGAATGTAGAACGCAGAATATAGAATATAGAATACGGAATGCAGAATATAGTTTATAGAATATAGAATGATGAACACAAAATATAGAATATACAATAGAGAATATAGAACCCAGAATTAAGAACATGGAATATGGAACACAGAATTTAGTATATAGAAAACATAATACTAAATTTCGAATTTACAATATAGAATGGAGAACACAGAATATGGAATGTAGTATAAGGATTGCAGAATATTGAATACAGAATATAGAATGTAGAACACAGAATTTAAAATATGGAAAAAGGAATATATAACCAAGAATTTAGAACATGGAATGCAGAACACAGAATTTAGAATATAGAATACAGAATACTGAATATAAAATTTAGAATATAGAATATAGAACACAGAGTATAGAATATAGAATACGGAATACTGAATATAGAATATAGAATATAGAATATAGAATATAGAACACAGAATATAGAATATAGAATATGGAATGTAGAATTTAGACTACAGAATATAGAATGTAGAACACAGAATATAGAATATAGAATAGAGTATATGGAACGCAAAATTTAGAACATGGAATGCAGAACACACAATATAGAATGTAGAATACAGAATACTGAATATAGAATTTAGAATATAGAATTTAGAACACAGAATATGGAATGTAGAATACGGAATGCAGAATATTGTATTCAGAATATACAATGTAGAACACAGAATTTAGAATATGGAAAGCAGAATATAGAACACGGAATTAAAAATGGAATGTAGAAAACAGAATTTATTATATAGAATACAGTATACTGAATATCAAATTTAGAATATAGAATGTAGAACACAGAATATGGAATGTAGAATACGGAATGCAGAATATTGATTACAGAATATAGAATTTGAACACAGAATTTAGAATATAGAGTATATAATACTGAATATAGAATTTAGAATATAGAGTGTAGAACACAGATTATAGAGTATAGAATACAGAATATAGAACCCAAAATTTAGAACATGGAATGCAGAACAGAGGATTTAGAATATAGAATACCGAATACAAATATAGAATATGAATCTACAATGTAGAACACAGAATTTAGAATATAGAATACAGAATACTGAATATACAATTTAGAATATACAATGTAGAACAATGAAAATAGAATATAGAGTACGGAATGCAGAATATACAATACAGAAGTTAGAATATAGAACACAGAATATAGAATATAAAAAACAGAATACACATCCCAGAATTGAGAACATGGAATGAAGAACATAGAATTTAGAATATAGAAACCGAATACTGAATATAGAATTTCAAATATAGAATGTTGAACACAGAATTTAGAATATAGAATAAAGAATACTGAATATTGAATTTAGAATGTAGAATGTAGAACACAGTATTAGAACATAGATTAGAGAATATATAACCCAGAATTTAGCACATGGAATGCAGAAGACAGAATTTAGAATATAGAATACAGAATACTGAATATAGAATTTAGAATATATAATTTAGAAATCAGAATATGGAATGTAGAATACGGAATGCAAAATATTGTATACAGAATATACAATGTAGAACACAGAATTTAGAATATGGAAACAGAATATAGAACACGGAATTAAAACATGGAATGTAGAAAACTGAATTTATTATATAGAATACAATATACTGAATATCGAATTTAGAATATAGAATGTAGAACACAGAATATACAATATAGAATAGAGTATATGGAACCCAAAATTTAGAACATGGAATGCAGAACACACAATGTAGAATATAGAATACAGAATACTGAATATAGAATTTAGAATATAGAATTTAGAACACAGAATATGGAATGTAGAATAGGGAATGCAGAATATTGAATACAGAATATACAATGTAGAACACAGAATTTAGAATATGGAAAGCAGAATATAGAACACGGAATTAAAACATGGAATGTAGAAAACAGAATTTATTATATAGAATACAGTATACTGAAAATCGAATTTAGAATATAGAATGTAGAACACAGAATATGGAATGTAGAATACGGAACGCAGAATATTGAATACAGAATATACAATGTAGAGCACAGAATTTAAAATATGGGAAAAGGAATAAATAACCCAGAATTTAGAACATGGAATGCAGAACACAGAATTTAGAATATAGAATACAGATTACTAATTATAGAATTTAGAATATAGAATGTAGAACACAGAATTTAGAATATAGAGAAAAGAATACTGAATATAGAATTAAGATTATAGAATTTAGAACACAGAATAAAGAATATAGAATACAGAATATAGAACAGAAAATTTAGAACATGGAATTGACAACACAGAACTTAGAATATAGAATACAGAATATTGAATTTCGAATTTAGAATATAGAATGTAGAACATAGAATATGGAATGTAGATTACGGAATGCAGAATATTGAATACAGAATATAGAACGTAGAACACAGTAAAAAGAATATTGATTAAAGAATATATTAACCAGAATTTAGAACATGGAATGCAGAACACAGAATTTACAATATAGAATACAGATTACTGAATATAGAATTTAGAGTATAGAATGCAGAACACAGAATTTAGAATATAGAATATAGAATACAGAATATAGAATTTAGAATATAGAATGTAGAAAACAGAATATAGAATATAGAATACAGAATATAGAACACAAAATTTAGAACACGGAATAAACAACACAGAATTTAGAATATAGAATACCGAATACTGAATATAGAATATGAGTATATAATGTAGAACACAGAATTAAGAATAGAGAATACAGAATACTTAAAATAGAATTTAGAATATACAATGTAGAACACAGAATATAGAATATAGTATACGGAATGCAGAATATAGAACACAGAATATAGAACACGAAATTTAGAACATGGAATGCACAACACAGAATTTATAATATAGAATAAAGTATACTGTATATTGAATTTAGAATATAGAATATAGAACACAGTATATAGAATACAGATTAGAGAATATAGAACCCAGAATTTAGAACTTGGAATGCAGAACACAGAATTTAGAATATAGAATACAGAATACTGAATATAGAATTTAGAATATAGAATATAGAAAACAGAGTATAGAATATAGAATACGGAATACTGAATATAGAATATAGAATATAGAAAGTAGAATACAAAATATAGAATATAGAATAAGGAATGCAGAATTTAGAATACAGAATATAGAATGTAGAACACAGAATATAGACTATAGAATAGAGTATATGGAAAGCAAAATTTAGAACATGGAATGCAGAACACACAATATAGTATATAGAATACAGAATACTGAATATAGAATTTAGAATATAGAATTTAGAACACAGAATATGGAATGTAGAATACGGAATGCAGAATATTGTATACAGAATATACAGTATAGAACACAGAATTTAGAATATGGAAAGCAGAATATACAACACGGAATTAAAATATGGAATGTAGAAAACAGAATTTATTATATAGAATACAGTATACTGAATATCGAATTTAGAATATAGAATGTAGAACACAGAATATGGAATGTAGAATACGGAATGCAGAATATTGAATACAGAATATAGAATGTAGAACAGAGAATTTAGAATATAGAGTATATAATACTGAATATAGAATTTAGAATGTAGAATGTAGAACACAGAATATAGAGTACAGAATACAGAATATAGAACCCAAAATTTAGAACATGGAATGCCGAACAGAGGATTTAGAATATAGAATAACGAATACAAATATAGAATATGAATATACAAAGTAGAACACAGAATTTAGAATATAGAATACAGAAAACTGAATGTACAATTTAAAATATACAATGTAGAACAATGAATATAGGATATAGAGTACGGAATGCAGAATATAGAATAAAGAAATTAGAATATAGAACACAGAATATAGAATATGGAAAACAGAAAACAAAACCCAGAATTGAGAACATGGAATGAAGAACATAGAATTTAAAATGTAGAAAACCGAATACTGAATATAGAATTTCAAATATAGAATGTTGAAAACAGAATTTAGAATACAGAATAAAGAATACTGAATATTGAATTTAGAATGTAGAATGTAGAACACAGTATTTAGAATATAGATTACAGAATATAGAACCCAGAATTTAGCACATGGAATGCAGAAGACAGAATTAAGAATATAGAATACAGAATACTGAATATAGAATTTAGAATATAGACTTTAGAACACAGAATATGGAATGTAGAATACGGAATGCAAAATATTGTATACAGAATATACAATGTAGAACACAGAATTTAGAATATGGAAAGCAGAATATAGAACACGGAATTAAAACATGGAATGTAGAAAAGAGAATTTATTATATAGAATACAGTATGTTGAATATCGAATTTAGAATATAGAATGTAGAACACAGAATATGGAATGTAGAATACGGAATGCAGAATATTGAATACAGAATATAGAATGTAGAACACAGAATTTAGAATATAGATTATATAATACTGAATATAGAATTTAGAATATAGAATGTAGAATACAGAATATAGAATATAGAGTGTAGAATACTCAATATAGAATTTAGAATATAGAATGTAGAACACAGAATATAGAATATAGAATAGAGTATATGGAACGCAAAATTTAGATCATGGAATGCAGAACACACAATATAGAATATAGAATACAGAATACTGAATATAGAATTAAGAATATAGAATTTAGAACACAGAATATGGAATGTAGAATACGGAATACTGAATATTGCATACAGAATATACAATGTAGAACACAGAATTTAGAATATGGAAAGCAGAATATAGAACACTTAATTAAAACATGGAATGTATAAAACAGAATTTATTATATAGAATACAGTATACTGAATATCGAATTTAGAATATAGAATGTAGAACACAGAATATGGAATGTAGAATACGGAATGCAGAATATTGAATACAGAATATACAATGTAAAACAGCGAATTTAGAATATATTCTATATAATACTGAATGTAGAATTTAGAATATACAATGTAGAACACAGGATATAGAGTATAGAATACAGAATATAGAACCCAAAATTTAGAACATGGAATGCAGAACAGTGGATTTAGAATATAGAATACCGAATACAAATATAGAATATGAATATACAATGTAGAAAACAGAATTTAGAATATAGAATACAGAATACTGAATATACAATTTAGAATATACTATGTAGAACAATGAATATAGAATATAGAGTACGGAATGCAGAATATAGAATACAGAAGTTTGAATATAGAGCACAGCATAAAACCGAATACTGAATATAGTATTTCAAATATAGAATGTTTAACACAGAATTTAGAATATAGAATAAAGAATACTGAATATTGAATTTAGAATTTAGAATGTAGAACACAGTATTTAGAATATAGATTAGAGAATATAGAATACTTAATTTAGCACTAGGAATGCAGAAGACAGAATTTAGATATAGAATACAGAATACTGAATATAGAATTTAGAATATAGAATTTAGAACACAGAATATGGAATGTAGAATACGGAATGCAAAATATTGTATACAGAATATACAATGTAGAACACAGAATTTAGAATATGGAAAGCAGAATATAGAACACGGAATTAAAACATGGATTGTAGAAAACAGAATTTATTATATAGAATACAGTATACTGAATATCGAATTTAGAATATAGAATGTAGAACACAGAATATGGAATGTAGAATACGGAATGCAGAATATTGAATACAGAATATAGAATGTAGAACACAGAATTTAGAATATAGATTATATAATACTTAATATAGAATTTAGAATATAGAATGTAGAACACAGAATATAGAGTATAGAATACAGAATATAGAACCCAAAATTTAGAACATGGAATTCAGAACAGTGGATTTTGAATATAGAATACCGAATACAAATATAGAATATGAATATACAATGTAGAAAACAGAATTTAGAATATAGAATACAGAATACTGAATATACAATTTAGAATATACTATGTAGAACAATGAATATAGGATATAGAGTACGGAATGCAGAATATAGAATAAAGAAGTTAGAATATAGAACACAGAATATAGAATATGGAAAACAGAATACAAATCCCAGAATTGAGAACATGGAATGAAGAACATAGAATTTAGAATTTAGAAAACCGAATACTGAATGTAGAATTTCAAATATAGAATGTTGAACACAGAATTTAGAATATAGGTTAAAGAATACTGAATATTGAATTTAGAATGTAGAATGTAGAACACAGTATTTAGATTATAGATTAGAGAATATACAACCCAGAATTTAGCACATGGAATGCAGAGGACAGAATTTCGAATATAGAATACAGAATACTGAATATGGAATTTAGAATATAGAATGTAGGACGCAGAATATAGAATATAGACTACGGAATGCAGAATATAGCTTATAGAATATAGAATGATGAACACAAATTATAGAATATAGAATAGAGAATATAGAACCCAGAATTAAGAACATGGAATATAGAACACAGAATTTAGTATATAGAATACATAATAGTGAATTTCAAATTTAGAATATAGAATGTAGAACACAGAATATGGAATGTAGAATAAGGAATGCAGAATATTGGATACAGAATATAGAATATAGAACACAGAATTTAAAATATGGAAAAAGGAATATATAAACCAGAATTTAGAAAATGGAATGCAGAAAGCACAATATAGAATATAGAATACAGAATACTGAATATAGAATTTAGAATATGGAATTTAGAACACAGAATATGGAATGTAGAATACGGAATGCAGAATATTGTATTCAGAATATACAATGTAGAACACAGAATTTAGAATATGGAAAACAGAATATAGAACACTTAATTAAAACATGGAATGTAGAAAACAGAATTTATTATATAGAATACAGTATAATGAATATCGAATTTAGAATATAAAATGTAGAACACAGAATATGGAATGTAGAATACGGAATGCAGAATATTGAATACAGAATATACAATTTAAAACACAGAATTTAGCATATAGTGTAGATAACACTGAATGTAGAATTTAGAATATAAAATATAGAACACAGGATATAGAGTATAGAATACAGAATATACAACCCAAAATTTAGAACATGGAATGCAGAACAGAGGATTTAGAATATAGAATACCGAATACAAATATAGAATATGAATATACAATGTAGAACACAGAATATAGAATATAGAACACAGAATACTGAATATACAATTTAGAATATACAATGTAGAACAATGAATATAGAATATAGAGTACGGAAAGCAGAATATAGAATACAGAAGTTAGAATATAGAACACAGAATATAGAATATGGAAAACAGAATACAAATCCCAGAATTGAGAACGTGGAATGAAGAACATAGAATTTAGAATATAGAAAACCGAATACTGAATATAGAATTTCAAATATAGAATGTTGAACACAGAATTTAGCATATAGAATAAAGAATACTGAATATTGAATTTAGAATGTAGAATGTAGAACACAGTATTTAGAATATAGATTAGTGAATATAGAACCCAGAATTTAGCACATGGAATGCAGAAGACAGAATTTAGAATATAGAATACAGAATACTGAATATAGAATTTAGAATATAGAATTTAGAACACAGAATATGCAATGTAGAATACGGAATGCAAAATATTGTATACAGAATATACAATGTAGAACACAGAATTTAGAATATGGAAAGCAGAATATAGAACACGAAATTAAAACATGGAATGTAGAAAACAGAATTTATTATATAGAATACAGTATAATGAATATCGAATTTAGAATATAAAATGTAGAACACAGAATATGGAATGTAGAATACGGAATGCAGAATATTGAATACATAATATAGAATGTAGAACACAGAATTTAGAATATAGAGTATATAATACTGAATATAGAATTTAGAATATAGAATGTAGAACACAGAATATAGAGTATTGAATACAGAATATAGAACATCAAAATTTAGAACATGGAATGCAGAACAGAGGATTTAGAATATAGAATACCGAATACAAATATAGAATATGAATATACAATGTAGAACACAGAATTTAGAATATAGAATACAGATTACTGAATATAGAATTTAGAATATAGAATGTAGAACACAGAATATAGAAGATAGAGTATAGAATACTGAATATAGAATTTAGAATATAGAATGTAGAACACAGAATATAGAATATAGAATAGAGTATATGGAATGCAAAATTTAGAACATGGAATGCAGAACACACAATATAGAATATAGAATACTGAATACTGAATAAAGAATTAAGAATATAGAATTTAGAACACAGAATATGGAATGTAGAATACGGAATGCTGAATATTGTATACAGAATATACAATGTAGAACACAAAATTTAGAATATGTAAAGCAGAATATAGAACACTTAATTAAAACATGGAATGTAGAAAACAGAATTTATTATATAGAACACAGTATACTGAATATCCAATTTAGAATATAGAATGTAGAACACAGAATATGGAATGTAGAATACGGAATGCAGAATATTGAATACAGAATATACAATGTAAAACACAGAATTTAGCATATAGTGTAGATAACACTGAATGTAGAATTTAGAATATAAAATATAGAACACAGGATATAGAGTATAGAATACAGAATATACAACCCAAAATTTAGAACATGGAATGCAGAACAGAGGATTTAGAATATAGAATACCGAATACAAATATAGAATATGAATATACAATGTAGAACACAGAATATAGAATATAGAACACAGAATACTGAATATACAATTTAGAATATACAATGTAGAACAATGAATATAGAATATAGAGTACGGAAAGCAGAATATAGAATACAGAAGTTAGAATATAGAACACAGAATATAGAATATGGAAAACAGAATACAAATCCCAGAATTGAGAACGTGGAATGAAGAACATAGAATTTAGAATATAGAAAACCGAATACTGAATATAGAATTTCAAATATAGAATGTTGAACACAGAATTTAGCATATAGAATAAAGAATACTGAATATTGAATTTAGAATGTAGAATGTAGAACACAGTATTTAGAATATAGATTAGTGAATATAGAACCCAGAATTTAGCACATGGAATGCAGAAGACAGAATTTAGAATATAGAATACAGAATACTGAATATAGAATTTAGAATATAGAATTTAGAACACAGAATATGCAATGTAGAATACGGAATGCAAAATATTGTATACAGAATATACAATGTAGAACACAGAATTTAGAATATGGAAAGCAGAATATAGAACACGAAATTAAAACATGGAATGTAGAAAACAGAATTTATTATATAGAATACAGTATAATGAATATCGAATTTAGAATATAAAATGTAGAACACAGAATATGGAATGTAGAATACGGAAGGCAGAATATTGAATACATAATATAGAATGTAGAACACAGAATTTAGAATATAGAGTATATAATACTGAATATAGAATTTAGAATATAGAATGTAGAACACAGAATATAGAGTATTGAATACAGAATATAGAACATCAAAATTTAGAACATGGAATGCAGAACAGAGGATTTAGAATATAGAATACCGAATACAAATATAGAATATGAATATACAATGTAGAACACAGAATTTAGAATATAGAATACAGATTACTGAATATAGAATTTAGAATATAGAATGTAGAACACAGAATATAGAAGATAGAGTATAGAATACTTAATATAGAATTTAGAATATAGAATGTAGAACACAGAATATAGAATATAGAATAGAGTATATGGAATGCAAAATTTAGAACATGGAATGCAGAACACACAATATAGAATATAGAATACTGAATACTGAATAAAGAATTAAGAATATAGAATTTAGAACACAGAATATGGAATGTAGAATACGGAATGCTGAATATTGTATACAGAATATACAATGTAGAACACAAAATTTAGAATATGTAAAGCAGAATATAGAACACTTAATTAAAACATGGAATGTAGAAAACAGAATTTATTATATAGAACACAGTATACTGAATATCCAATTTAGAATATAGAATGTAGAACACAGAATATGGAATGTAGAATACGGAATGCAGAATATTGAATACAGAATATACAATGTAAAACACAGAATTTAGCATATAGTGTAGATAACACTGAATGTAGAATTTAGAATATAAAATATAGAACACAGGATATAGAGTATAGAATACAGAATATACAACCCAAAATTTAGAACATGGAATGCAGAACAGAGGATTTAGAATATAGAATACCGAATACAAATATAGAATATGAATATACAATGTAGAACACAGAATATAGAATATAGAACACAGAATACTGAATATACAATTTAGAATATACAATGTAGAACAATGAATATAGAATATAGAGTACGGAAAGCAGAATATAGAATACAGAAGTTAGAATATAGAACACAGAATATAGAATATGGAAAACAGAATACAAATCCCAGAATTGAGAACGTGGAATGAAGAACATAGAATTTAGAATATAGAAAACCGAATACTGAATATAGAATTTCAAATATAGAATGTTGAACACAGAATTTAGCATATAGAATAAAGAATACTGAATATTGAATTTAGAATGTAGAATGTAGAACACAGTATTTAGAATATAGATTAGTGAATATAGAACCCAGAATTTAGCACATGGAATGCAGAAGACAGAATTTAGAATATAGAATACAGAATACTGAATATAGAATTTAGAATATAGAATTTAGAACACAGAATATGCAATGTAGAATACGGAATGCAAAATATTGTATACAGAATATACAATGTAGAACACAGAATTTAGAATATGGAAAGCAGAATATAGAACACGGAATTAAAACATGGAATGTAGAAAACAGAATTTATTATATAGAATACAGTATACTGAATATCCAATTTAGAATATAGAATGTAGAACACAGAATATGGAATGTAGAATAGGATTGCAGAATATTAAATACAGAATATAGAATGTAGAACACAGAATTTAAAATATGGAAAAAGGAATATATAACACAGAATTTAGAACATGGAATGCAGAACACAGAATTTAGAATATAGAATACAGATTACTGAATATAGAATTTAGAATATAGAATGTAGAACACAGAATATAGAATATAGAGTATAGAATACTGAATATAGAATTTAGAATATAGAATGTAGAACACAGAATATAGAATATAGAATAGAGTATATGGAACGCAAAATTTAGAACATGGAATGCAGAACACACAATATAGAATATAGAATACAGAATACTGAATATAGAATTAAGAATATAGAATTTAGAACACAGAATATGGAATGTAGAATACGGAATGCTGAATATTGTATACAGAATATACATGTAGAACACAGAATTTAGAATATGGAAACAGAATATAGAACACTTAATTAAAACATGGAATGTAGAAAACAAAATTTATTATATAGAATACAGTATACTGAATATCCAATTTAGAATATAGAATGTAGAACACAGAATATGGAATGTAGAATACGGAATGCAGAATATTGAATACAGAATATACAATGTAAAACACAGAATTTAGAATATAGAGTATATAATACTGAATGTAGAATTTAGAATATAGAATGTAGAACACAGCATATAGAGTATAGAATACAGAATATAGAAACCAAAATTTAGAACATGGAATGCAGAACAGAGGATTTAGAATATAGAATACCGAATACAAATATAGAATATGAATCTACAATGTAGAACACAGAATTTAGAATATAGAATACAGAATACTGAATATACAATTTAGAATATACAATGTAGAACAATGAATATAGAATATAGAGTACGGAATGCAGAATATAGAATACAGAAGTTAGAATATAAAACACAGAATATAGAATATGGAAAACAGAATACAAAACCCAGAATTGAGAACATGGAATGAAGAACATAGTATTTAGAATATAGAAAACCGAATACTGAATATAGAATTTCAAATATAGAATGTTGAACACAGAATTTAGCATATAGAATAAAGAATACTGAATATTGAATTTAGAATGTAGAATGTAGAACACAGTATTTAGAATATAGATTAGAGAATATAGAACCCAGAATTTAGCACATGGAATGCAGAAGTCAGAATTTAGAATACTGAATATAGAATTTAGAATATAGAATTTAGAAATCAGAATATGGAATGTAGAATACGGAATGCAAAATATTGTATACAGAATATACAATGTAGAACACAGAATTTAGAATATGGAAAGCAGAATATAGAACACGGAATTAAAACATGGAATGTAGAAAACAGAATTTATTATATAGAATACAGTATACTGAATATCGAATTTAGAATATAGAATGTAGAGCACAGAATATGGAATGTAGAATACGGAATGCAGAATATTGAATACAGAATATAGAATGTAGAACACAGAATTTCGGATATAGAGTATATAATACTGAATATAGTATTTAGAATATAGAATGTAGAACGCAGAATATAGAATATAGAATACGGAATGCAGAATATAGTTTATAGAATATAGAATGATGAACACAAAATATAGAATATACAATAGAGAATATAGAACCCAGAATTAAGAACATGGAATATGGAACACAGAATTTAGTATATAGAAAACATAATACTAAATTTCGAATTTACAATATAGAATGGAGAACACAGAATATGGAATGTAGTATAAGGATTGCAGAATATTGAATACAGAATATAGAATGTAGAACACAGAATTTAAAATATGGAAAAAGGAATATATAACCAAGAATTTAGAACATGGAATGCAGAACACAGAATTTAGAATATAGAATACAGAATACTGAATATAAAATTTAGAATATAGAATATAGAACACAGAGTATAGAATATAGAATACGGAATACTGAATATAGAATATAGAATATAGAATATAGAACACAGAATATAGAATATAGAATATGGAATGTAGAATTTAGACTACAGAATATAGAATGTAGAACACAGAATATAGAATATAGAATAGAGTATATGGAACGCAAAATTTAGAACATGGAATGCAGAACACACAATATAGAATGTAGAATACAGAATACTGAATATAGAATTTAGAATATAGAATTTAGAACACAGAATATGGAATGTAGAATACGGAATGCAGAATATTGTATTCAGAATATACAATGTAGAACACAGAATTTAGAATATGGAAAGCAGAATATAGAACACGGAATTAAAAATGGAATGTAGAAAACAGAATTTATTATATAGAATACAGTATACTGAATATCAAATTTAGAATATAGAATGTAGAACACAGAATATGGAATGTAGAATACGGAATGCAGAATATTGATTACAGAATATAGAATTTGAACACAGAATTTAGAATATAGAGTATATAATACTGAATATAGAATTTAGAATATAGAGTGTAGAACACAGATTATAGAGTATAGAATACAGAATATAGAACCCAAAATTTAGAACATGGAATGCAGAACAGAGGATTTAGAATATAGAATACCGAATACAAATATAGAATATGAATATACAATGTAGAACACAGAATTTAGAATATAGAATACAGAATACTGAATATACAATTTAGAATATACAATGTAGAACAATGAATATAGAATATAGAGTACGGAATGCAGAATATAGAATAAAGAAGTGAGAATATACAACACAGAATATAGAATATGGAAAACAGAATACAAATCCCAGAATTGAGAACATGGAATGAAGAACATAGAATTTAGAATATAGAAAACTGAATACTGAATATAGAATTTCAAATATAGAATGTTGAACACAGAATTTAGCATATAGAATAAAGAATACTGAATATTGAATTTAGAATGTAGAATGTAGAACACAGTATTTAGAATATAGATTAGAGAATATAGAACATAGAATTTAGCACATGGAATGCAGAAGACAGAATTTAGAATATAGAATACAGAATACTGAATATAGAATTTAGAATATAGAATTTAGAACACAGAATATGGAATGTAGAATACGGAATGCAAAATATTGTATACAGAATATACAATGTAGAACACAGAATTTAGAATATGGAAAGCAGAATATAGAACACGGAATTAAAACATGGAATGTAGAAAACAGAATTTATTATATAGAATACAGTATACTGAATATCGAATTTAGAATATAGAATGTAGAACACAGAATATGGAATGTAGAATACGGAATGCAGAATATTGAATACAGAATATAGAATGTAGAACACAGAATTTAGAATATAGAGTATATAATACTGGATATAGAATTTAGAATATAGAATGTAGAACACAGAATATAGTGTATAGAATACAGAATATAGAACCCAAAATTTAGAACATGGAATGCAGCACAGAGGATTTAGAATATAGAATATCTAATACACATGTAGAATATGAATATACAATGTACAACACAGAATTTAGAATATAGAATACAGAATACTGAATATACAATTTAGAATATACAATGTAGAACAATGAATATAGGATATAGAGTACGGAATGCAGAATATAGAATAAAGAAGTGAGAATATACAACACAGAATATAGAATATGGAAAACAGAATACAAATCCCAGAATTGATAACATGGAATGAAGAACATAGAATTTAGAATATAGAAAACCGAATACTGAATATAGAATTTCAAATATAGAATGTTGAACACGGAATTTAGAATATAGAATAAAGAATACTGAATATTGAATTTAGAATGTAGAATGTAGAACACAGTATTTAGAATATAGATTAGAGAATATAGAACCCAGAATTTAGCACATGGAATGCAGAAGACAGAATTTCGAATATAGAATACAGAATACTGAATATAGAATTTAGAATATAGAATTTAGAACACAGAATATGGAATGTAGACTACGGAATGCAAAATAAAGTTTTTAGAATATAGAATAATGAACACAAATTATAGAATATAGAATAGAGGATATAGAAACCAGAATTAAGAACATGGAATATAGAACACAGAAGTTAGTATATAGAATACATAATACTGAATTTCGAATTTAGAATATAGTAAGTAGAACACAGAATATGGAATGTTGAATATGGAAT
Source organism: Vicugna pacos (assembly GCF_048564905.1). NCBI lineage: Eukaryota > Metazoa > Chordata > Mammalia > Artiodactyla > Camelidae > Vicugna > Vicugna pacos. The sequence continues at coordinate 5,996,576 of NW_027328737.1, forward strand.
GCAGAATATTGAATACAGAATATAGAATGTAGAACACAGAATTTAAAATATGGAAAAAGGAATATATAACCCAGAATTTAGAACTTGGAATGCAGAACACAGAATTAAGAATATAGAAAACCGAATACTGAATATAGAATTTAGAAAATAGAATGTAGAACACAGAATATAGAATATAGAGTATAGAATACTGAATATAGAATTTAGAATATTGAATGTAGAACACAGAATATAGAATATAGAATAGAGTATATGGAACGCAAAATTTAGAACATGGAATGCAGAACACACAATATAGAATATAGAATACAGAATACTGAATATAGAATTTAGAATATAGAATTTAGAACACAGAATATGGAATGTAGAATTTGGAATGCTGAATATTGTATACAGAATATACAATGTTGAACACAGAATTTAGAATATGGAAAGCAGAATATAGAACACTTAATTAAAACATGGAATGTAGAAAACAGAATTTATTATATAGAATACAGTATACTGAATATCGAATTTAGAATATAGAATGTAGAACACAGAATATGGAATGTAGAATACGGAATGGAGAATATTGAATACAGAATATAGAATGTAAAACACAGAATTTAGCATATAGTGTATATAATACTGAATATAGAATTTAGAATATAGAGTGTAGAACACAGGATATAGAGTATAGAATACAGAATATACAACCCAAAATTTACAACATGGAATGCAGAACAGAGGATTTAGAATATAGAATACCGAATACAAATATAGAATATGAATATACAATGTAGAACACAGAATTTAGAATATAGAATACAGAATACTGAATATACAATTTAGAATATACAATGTAGAACAATGAAAATAGGATATAGAGTACGGAATGCAGAATATAGAATACAGAAGTTAGAATATAGAACACAGAATATAGAATATGGAAAACATAATACAAATCCCAGAATTGAGAACATGGAATGAAGAACATAGAATTTAGAATATAGAATACCCAATACTGAATATAGAATTTCAAATATAGAATGTTGAACACAGAATTTAGAATATAGAATAAAGAATACTGAATATTGAATTTAGAATGTAGAATGTAGAACACAGTATTTAGAACATAGATTAGAGAATATAGAACCCAGAATTTAGCACATGGAATGCAGAAGACAGAATTTAGAATATAGAATACAGAATACTGAATATAGAATTTAGAATATAGAATTTAGAACACAAAATATGGAATGTAGACTACGGAATGCAGAATAGAGATTATAGAATATAGAATGATGAACACAAATTATAGAATATAGAATAGAGAATATAGAACGCAGAATTAAGAACATGGAATATAGAACACAGAATTTAGTATATAGAATACATAATACTGAATTTCAAATTTAGAATATAGAATGTAGAACACAGAATATGGAATGTAGAATAAGGAAAGCAGAATATTGAATACAGAATATAGAATATAGAACACAGAATTTAAAATATGGAAAAAGGAATATAAAACCCAGAATTTAGAACATGGAATGCAGAACACAGAATTTAGAATATAGAATATAGAATAGTGAATATAGAATTTAGAATATAGAATATAGAACACAGAGTATAGAAAATAGAATACCGAATACTGAATATAGAATTTAGAAAATAGAATTTAGAACACAGAATATAGAATATAGAATAGAGTATATTGAATGCAAAATTTAGAACATGGAATGCAGAACACACATTATAGAATATAGAATACAGAATACTGAATATAGTATTTAGAATATAGAATTTAGAACACGGAATATGGAATGTAGAATACGGAATGCTGAATATTGTATACAGAATATACAATGTAGAACACAGTATTTAGTATATGGAGAGCAGAATATAGAACACTGAATTAAAACATGGAATGTAGAAAACAGAATTTATTATATAGAATACAGTATACTGAATATCGAATTTAGAATATAGAATGTAGAATACCGAATGCAGAATATTGTATACAGAATATAGAATGTAGAACACAGAATTTAGAATATAGAGTATATAATACTGAATGTAGAATTTAGATTATAGAATGTAGAACACAGGATATAGAGTATAGAATACAGAATATAGAACCCAAAATTTAGAAAATGGAATGCAGAACAGAGGATTTAGAATATGGAATACCGAATATAAATATAGAATATGAATATACAATGTAGAACACAGAATTTAGTATATACAATACAGAATACTGAATATACAATTTAGAATATACAATGTAGAACAATGAATATAGGATATAGAGTACAGAATGCAGAATATAGAATACAGAAGTTAGAATATAGAACACAGAATATAGAATATGGAAAACAGAATACAAAACCCAGAATTGAGAACATGGAATGAAGAACATAGAATTTAGAATATAGAAAAGAGAATACTGAATATAAAATTTCAAATATAGAATGCTGAACACAGAATTTAGAATATAGAATACAGAATACTGAATATAGAATTTAGAATATAGAATATAGAACACAGAGTATAGAATATAGAATACGGAATACTGAATATAGAATATTGAATATTTAATGTAGAACCCAGAATATAGAATATAGAATATGAAATGTAGAATTTAGAATACAGAATATAGAATGTAGAACACAGAATATACAATATAGAATAGAGTATATGGAACCCAAAATTTAGAACATGGAATGCAGAACACACAATATAGAATATAGAATACAGAATACTGAATATAGAATTTAGAATATAGAATTTGAACACAGAATATGGAATGTAGAATACGGAATGCAGAATATTGTATATAGAATATACAATGTAGAACAGAGAATTTAGGATATGGAAAGCAGAATATAGAACACGGAATTAAAACATGGAATGTAGAAAACAGAATTTATTATATAGAATACAGTATACTGAATATCGAATTTAGAATATAGAATGTAGAACACAGAATATGGAATGTAGAATACGGAAAGCAGAATATTGAATACAGAATATAGAACGTAGAACACAGTAAAGAGAATATAGATTAAAGAATATAGAAACCAGAATTTAGAACATGGAATGCAGAACACAGAATTTACAATATAGAATACAGATTACTGAATATAGAATTTAGAGTATAGAATGCAGTACACAGAATTTAGAATATAGAATGTAGAATACAGAATATAGAATTTAGAATATAGAATGTAGAAAACAGAATATAGAACGTAGAATACAGAATATAGAACACAAAATTTAGAACACGGAATACACAGCACAGAATTTAGAATATAGAATACCGAATACTGAATATAGAATATGAATATATAATGTAGAACACAGAATTAAGAATAGAGAATACAGAATACTTAATATAGAATTTAGAATATACAATGTAGAACACAGAATATAGAATATATTATACCGAATGCAGAATATAGAACACAGAATATAGAACACGAAATTTAGCACATGGAATGCACAACACAGAATTTATAATATAGAATAAAGTATACTGTATATTGAATTTAGAATATAGAATATAGAACACAGTATATAGAATTCAGATTAGAGAATATAGAACCCAGAATTTAGAACTTGGAAAGCAGAACACAGAATTTAGAATATAGAATACAGAATACTGAATATAGAATTTAGAATATAGAATATAGAAAACAGAGTATAGAATATAGAATACGGAGTACGGAATATAGAATATAGAATATAGAAAGTAGAATACAAAATATAGAATATAGAATAAGGAATGCAGAATTTAGAATACAGAATATAGAATGTAGAACACAGAATATAGACTATAGAATAGAGTATATGGAACGCAAAATTTAGAACATGGAATGCAGAACACACAATATAGAATATAGAATACAGAATACTGAATATAAAATTTAGAATATAGAATTTAGAACACAGAATATGGAATGTAGAATACGGAATGCAGAATATTGTATACAGAATATACAATGTAGAACACAGAATTTAGAATATGGAAAGCAGAATATAGAACACGGAATTAAAACATGGAATGTAGAAAACAGAATTTATTATATAGAATAGAGTATACTGAATATCGAATTTAGAATACAGAATGTAGAACACAGAATATGGAATGTAGAATACGGAATGCAGAATATTGAATACAGAATATAGAATGTAGAACAGAGAATGTAGAATATACAGTATATAATACTGAATATAGAGTTTAGAATATAGAATGTAGAACACAGAATATACAGTATAGAATACAGAATATAGAACCCAAATTTTAGAACATGGAATGCAGAACAGAGGATTTAGAATATAGAATACCGTATACAAATATAGAATATGAATATGCAAAGTAGAACACAGAATTTAGAATATAGAATACAGAATACTGAATATACAACTTAGAATATACTATGTAGAACAATGAATATAGGATATAGAGTACGGAATGCAGAATATAGAATAAAGAAGTTAGAATATAGAACACAGAATATAGAATATGGAAAACAGAATACAAATCCCAGAATTGAGAACATGGAATGAAGAACATAGAATTTAAATATAGAAAACCGAATACTGAATATAGAATTTCAAATATAGAATGTTGAACACAGAATTTAGAATATAGAATAAAGAATACTGAATATTGAATTTAGAATGTAGAATGTAGAACACAGTATTTAGAATATAGATTAGAGAATATAGAACCCAGAATTTAGCACATGGAATTCAGAAGACAGAATTTAGAATATAGAATACAGAATACTGAATATGGAATTTAGAATATAGAATTTAGAGCACACAATATGGAATGTAGAATACGGAATGCAAAATATTGTATACAGAATATACAATGTAGAACACAGAATTTAGAATATGGAAAGCAGAATATAGAACACGGAATTAAAACATGGAATGTGGAAAACAGAATTTATTATATAGAATACAGTATACTGAATATCGAATTTAGAATACAGAATGTAGAACACAGAATATGGAATGTAGAATACGGAATGCAGAATATTGAATACAGAATATAGAATGTAGAACAGAGAATTTAGAATATAGAGTATATAATACTGAATATAGAGTTTAGAATATAGAATGTAGAACACAGAATATACAGTATAGAATACAGAATATAGAACCCAAATTTTAGAACATGGAATGCAGAACAGAGGATTTAGAATATAGAATACCGAATACAAATATAGAATATGAATATACAAAGTAGAACACAGAATTTAGAATATAGAATACAGAATACTGAATATACAAATTAGAATATACTATGTAGAACAATTAATATAGGATATAGAGTACGGAATGCAGAATATAGAATAAAGAAGTTAGAATATAGAACACAGAATATAGAATATGGAAAACAGAATACAAATCCCAGAATTGAGAACATGGAATGAAGAACATAGAATTTAAATATAGAAAACCGAATACTGAATATAGAATTTCAAATATAGAATGTTGAACACAGAATTTAGAATATAGAATAAAGAATACTGAATATTGAATTTAGAATGTAGAATGTAGAACACAGTATTTAGAATATAGATTAGAGAATATAGAACCCAGAATTTAGCACATGGAATTCAGAAGACAGAATTTAGAATATAGAATACAGAATACTGAATATGGAATTTAGAATATAGAATTTAGAGCACACAATATGGAATGTAGAATACGGAATGCAAAATATTGTATACAGAATATACAATGTAGAACACAGAATTTAGAATATGGAAAGCAGAATATAGAACACGGAATTAAAACATGGAATGTGGAAAACAGAATTTATTATATAGAATACAGTATACTGAATATCGAATTTAGAATATAGAATGTAGAACACAGAATATGGAATGTAGAATACGGAATGCAGAATATTGAATACAGAATATAGAATGTAGAACACAGAATTTAGAATATAATTTATATAATACTGAATATAGAATTTAGAATATAGAATGTAGAACACAGAATATAGAGTATAGAATACAGAATATAGAACCCAAAATTTAGAACATGGAATGCAGAACAGAGGATTTAGAATATAGAATAGCGAATACAAATATAGAATATGAATATACAATGTAGAACACAGAATTTAGAATATAGAATACAGAAAACTGAATATACAATTTAGAATATACAATGTAGAACAATGAATATAGGATATAGAGTACGGAATGCAGAATATAGAATAAAGAATTTAGAATATAGAACACAGAATATAGAATATGGAAAACAGAATACAAAACTCAGAATTGAGAACATGGAATGAATAACATAGAATTTAGAATATAGAAAACCGAATACTGAATATAGAATTTCAAATATAGAATGTTGAACACAGAATTTAGAATATAGAATACAGAATACTGAATATAGAATTTAGAATATAGAATATAGAAAACAGAGTATAGAATATAGAATACGGAGTACGGAATATAGAATATAGAATATAGAAAGTAGAATACAAAATATAGAATATAGAATAAGGAATGCAGAATTTAGAATACAGAATATAGAATGTAGAACACAGAATATAGACTATAGAATAGAGTATATGGAACGCAAAATTTAGAACATGGAATGCAGAACACACAATATAGAATATAGAATACAGAATACTGAATATAAAATTTAGAATATAGAATTTAGAACACAGAATATGGGATGTAGAATACGGAATGCAGAATATTGTATACAGAATATACAATGTAGAACACAGAATTTAGAATATGGAAAGCAGAATATAGAACACGGAATTAAAACATGGAATGTAGAAAACAGAATTTATTATATAGAATAGAGTATACTGAATATCGAATTTAGAATACAGAATGTAGAACACAGAATATGGAATGTAGAATACGGAATGCAGAATATTGAATACAGAATATAGAATGTAGAATAGAGAATTTAGAATATAGATATATAATACTGAATATAGAGTTTAGAATATAGAATGTAGAACACAGAATATACAGTATAGAATACAGAATATAGAACCCAAATTTTAGAACATGGAATGCAGAACAGAGGATTTAGAATATAGAATACCGAATACAAATATAGAATATGAATATACAAAGTAGAACACAGAATTTAGAATATAGAATACAGAATACTGAATATACAACTTAGAATATACTATGTAGAACAATGAATATAGGATATAGAGTACGGAATGCAGAATATAGAATAAAGAAGTTAGAATATAGAACACAGAATATAGAATATGGAAAACAGAATACAAATCCCAGAATTGAGAACATGGAATGAAGAACATAGAATTTAAATATAGAAAACCGAATACTGAATATAGAATTTCAAATATAGAATGTTGAACACAGAATTTAGAATATAGAATAAAGAATACTGAATATTGAATTTAGAATGTAGAATGCAGAACACAGTATTTAGAATATAGATTAGAGAATATAGAACCCAGAATTTTGCACATGGAATTCAGAAGACAGAATTTAGAATATAGAATACAGAATACTGAAGATGGAATTTAGAATATAGAATTTAGAGCACACAATATGGAATGTAGAATACGGAATGCAAAATATTGTATACAGAATATACAATGTAGAACACAGAATTTAGAATATGGAAAGCAGAATATAGAACACGGAATTAAAACATGGAATGTGGAAAACAGAATTTATTATATAGAATACAGTATACTGAATATCGAATTTAGAATATAGAATGTAGAACACAGAATATGGAATGTAGAATACGGAATGCAGAATATTGAATACAGAATATAGAATGTAGAACACAGAATTTAGAATATAATTTAAATAATACTGAATATAGAATTTAGAATATAGAATGTAGAACACAGAATATAGAGTATAGAATACAGAATATAGAACCCAAAATTTAGAACATGGAATGCAGAACAGAGGATTTAGAATATAGAATAGCGAATACAAATATAGAATATGAATATACAATGTAGAACACAGAATTTAGAATATAGAATACAGAAAACTGAATATACAATTTAGAATATACGATGTAGAACAATGAATATAGGATATAGAGTACGGAATGCAGAATATAGAATAAAGAATTTAGAATATAGAACACAGAATATAGAATATGGAAAACAGAATACAAAACTCAGAATTGAGAACATGGAATGAATAACATAGAATTTAGAATATAGAAAACCGAATACTGAATATAGAATTTCAAATATAGAATGTTGAACACAGAATTTAGAATATAGAATACAGAATACTGAATATTGAATTTAGAATGTAGAATGTAGAACACAGTATTTAGATATAGATTAAAGAATATAGAACCCAGAATTTAGCACATGGAGTGCAGAACACAGAATTTCGAATATATAATACAGAATACTGAATATAGAATTTAGAATATAGAATGTAGAACACAGAATATAGAATATAGACTACGGAAAGCAGAATATAGTTTATACAATATAGACTGATGAACACATATTATAGAATATAGAATAGAGTATACAGAACCCAGAATAAAGAACATGGAATATAGAACACAGAATTTAGTATATAGAAAACATAATACTGAATTTCGAATTTAGAATATAGAATGTAGAACACAGAATATGGAATGTAGAATATGGAATGCAGAATATTGAATACAGAATATAGAAAGTAGAACACAGAATTTAAAATATGGAAAAAGGAATATATAACACAGAATTTAGAACATGGAATGCAGAACACAGAATTTAGAATATAGAATACAGATTACTGAATATAGAATTTAGAATATAGAATTTAGAACACAGAATATAGATTATAGAGTATAGAATACTGAATATAGAATATAGAATATAGAATGTAGAACACAGAAAATAGAATATAGAATAGAGTATATGGAACGCAAAATTTAGAACATGGAATGCAGAACACACAATATAGAATATAGAATACAGAATACTGAATATAGAATTAAGAATATAGAACTTAGAACACAGAATATGGAATGTAGAATACGGAATGCTGAATATTGTATACAGACTATACATGTAGAACACAGAATTTAGAATATGGAAACAGAATATAGAACACTTAATTAAAACATGGAATGTAGAAAACAAAATTTATTATATAGAATACAGTATACTGAATATCGAATTTAGAATATAGAATGTAGAACACAGAATATGGAATGTAGAATACAGAATGCAGAATATTGAATACAGAATATACAATGTAAAACACAGAATTTAGAATATAGGGTATATAATACTGAATGTAGAATTTAAAATAAAGAATGTAGAACACAGGATATAGAGTATAGAATACAGAATATAGAAACCAAAATTTAGAACATGGAATGCAGAACAGAGGATTTAGAATATAGAATACCGAATACAAATATAGTATATTAATATACAATGTAGAACACAGAATTTAGAATATGGAAAGCAGAATATAGAACACGGAATTAAAACATGGAATGTAGAAAACAGAATTTATTATATAGAATACAGTATACTGAATATCGAATTTAGAATATAGAATGTAGAACACAGAATATGGAATGTAGAATACGGAATGCAGTGTATTGAATACAGAATATAGAATGTAGAACACAGAATTTCGAATATAGAGTATATAATACTGAATATAGTATTTAGAATATAGAATGTAGAACGCAGAATATAGAATATAGACTACGGAATGCAGAATATAGTTTATAGAATATAGAATGATGAACACAAAATATAGAATATAGAATAGAGAATATAGAACCCAGAATTAAGAACATGGAATATGGAACACAGAATTTAATATATAGAAGACATAATACAGAATTTCGAATTTAGAATATAGAATGGAGAACACAGAATATGGAATATAGTATAAGGAATGCAGAATATTGTATACAGAATTTAGAATGTAGAACACAGAATTTAAAATATGGAAAAAGGAATATATAACCAAGAATTTAGAACATGGAATGCAGAACACAGAATTTAGAATATAGAATACAGAATACTGAATATAGAATTTAGAATATAGAATATAGAACACAGAGTATAGAATATAGAATACGGAATACTGAATATAGAATATAGAATATAGAATATAGAACACAGAATATAGAATATAGAATATGGAATGTAGAATTTAGACTACAGAATATAGAATGTAGAACACAGAATATAGAATATAGAATAGAGTATATGGAACGCAAAATTTAGAACATGGAATGCAGAACACACAATATAGAATGTAGAATACAGAATACTGAATATAGAATTTAGAATATAGAATTTAGAACACAGAATATGGAATGTAGAATACGGAATGCAGAATATTGTATTAAGAATATACAATGTAGAACACAGAATTTAGAATATGGAAAGCAGAATATAGAACACGGAATTAAAAATGGAATGTAGAAAACAGAATTTATTATATAGAATACAGTATACTGAATATCAAATTTAGAATATAGAATGTAGAACACAGAATATGGAATGTAGAATACGGAATGCAGAATATTGATTACAGAATATAGAATTTGAACACAGAATTTAGAATATAGAGTATATAATACTGAATATAGAATTTAGAATATAGAGTGTAGAACACAGATTATAGAGTATAGAATACAGAATATAGAACCCAAAATTTAGAACATGGAATGCAGAACAGAGGATTTAAAATATAGAATACCGAATACAAATATAGAATATGAATCTACAATGTAGAACACAGAATTTAGAATATAGAATACAGAATACTGAATATACAACTTAGAATATACTATGTAGAACAATGAATATAGGATATAGAGTACGGAATGCAGAATATAGAATAAAGAAGTTAGAATATAGAACACAGAATATAGAATATGGAAAACAGAATACAAATCCCAGAATTGAGAACATGGAATGAAGAACATAGAATTTAAATATAGAAAACCGAATACTGAATATAGAATTTCAAATATAGAATGTTGAACACAGAATTTAGAATATAGAATAAAGAATACTGAATATTGAATTTAGAATGTAGAATGTAGAACACAGTATTTAGAATATAGATTAGAGAATATAGAACCCAGAATTTAGCACATGGAATTCAGAAGACAGAATTTAGAATATAGAATACAGAATACTGAATATGGAATTTAGAATATAGAATTTAGAGCACAGAATATGGAATGTAGAATACGGAATGCAAAATATTGTATACAGAATATACAATGTAGAACACAGAATTTAGAATATGGAAAGCAGAATATAGAACACGGAATTAAAACATGGAATGTGGAAAACAGAATTTATTATATAGAATACAGTATACTGAATATCGAATTTAGAATATAGAATGTAGAACACAGAATATGGAATGTAGAATACGGAATGCAGAATATTGAATACAGAATATAGAATGTAGAACACAGAATTAAGAATATAAATTATATAATACTGAATATAGAATTTAGAATATAGAATGTAGAACACAGAATATAGAGTATAGAATACAGAATATAGAACCCAAAATTTAGAACATGGAATGCATAACAGAGGATTTAGAATATAGAATAGCGAATACAAATATAGAATATGAATATACAATGTAGAACACAGAATTTAGAATATAGAATACAGAAAACTGAATATACAATTTAGAATATACAATGTAGAACAATGAATATAGGATATAGAGTACGGAATGCAGAATATAGAATAAAGAATTTAGAATATAGAACACAGAATATAGAATATGGAAAACAGAATACAAACTCAGAATTGAGAACATGGAATGAATAACATAGAATTTAGAATATAGAAAACCGAATACTGAATATAGAATTTCAAATATAGAATGTTGAACACAGAATTTAGAATATAGAATAAAGAATACTGAATATTGAATTTAGAATGTAGAATGTAGAACACAGTATTTAGAATATAGATTAAAGAATATAGAACCCAGAATTTAGCACATGGAGTGCAGAACACAGAATTTCGAATATATAATACAGAATACTGAATATAGAATTTAGAATATAGAATGTAGAACACAGAATATAGAATATAGACTACGGAAAGCAGAATATAGTTTATAGAATATAGAATGATGAACACAAAATATAGAATATAGAATAGAGTATACAGAACCCAGAATAAAAACATGGAATATAGAACACAGAATTTAGTATATAGAATACATAATACTGAATTTCGAATTTAGAATATAGAATGTAGAACACAGAATATGGAATGTAGTATAAGGAATGCAGAATATTGAATACAGAATATAGAAAGTAGAACACAGAATTTAAAATATGGAAAAAGGAATATATAACACAGAATTTAGAACATGGAATGCAGAACACAGAATTTAGAATATAGAATACAGATTACTGAATATAGAATTTAGAATATAGAATTTAGAACACAGAATATAGAATATAGAGTATAGAATACTGAATATAGAATTTAGAATATAGAATGTAGAACACAGAATATAGAATATAGAATAGAGTATATGGAACGCAAAATTTAGAACATGGAATGCAGAACACACAATATAGAATATAGAATACAGAATACTGAATATAGAATTAAGAATATAGAGCTTAGAACACAGAATATGGAATGTAGAATACGGAATGCTGAATATTGTATACAGAATATACATGTAGAACACAGAATTTAGAATATGGAAACAGAATATAGAACACTTAATTAAAACATGGAATGTAGAAAACAAAATTTATTATATAGAATACAGTATACTGAATATCCAATTTAGAATATAGAATGTAGAACACAGAATATGGAATGTAGAATACGGAATGCTGAATATTGTATACAGAATATACATGTAGAACACAGAATTTAGAATATGGAAACAGAATATAGAACACTTAATTAAAACATGGAATGTAGAAAATAAAATTTATTATATAGAATACAGTATACTGAATATCCAATTTAGAATATAGAATGTAGAACACAGAATATGGAATGTAGAATACGGAATGCAGAATATTGAATACAGAATATACAATGTAAAACACAGAATTTAGAATATAGAGTATATAATACTGAATGTAGAATTTAGAATATAGAATGTAGAACACAGGATATAGAGTATAGAATACAGAATATAGAAACCAAAATTTAGAACACAGAATGCAGAATAGAGGATTTAGAATATAGAATACCGAATACAAATATTGTATATTAATATTCAATGTAGAACACAGAATTTAGATTATAGAATACAGAATACTGAATATACAATTTAGAATATACAATGTAGAACAATGAATATAGGATATAGAGTACGGAATGCAGAATATAGAATACAGAAGTTAGAATATAGAACACAGAATATAGAATATGGAAAACAGAATACAAAACCCAGAATTGAGAACATGGAATGAAGAACATAGAATTTAGAATATAGAAAAACGAATAGTGAATATAGAATTTAGATTATAGAATGTAGAACGCAGAATATAGAATATAGACTACGGAATGCAGAATATAGTTTACAGAATATAGAATGATGAACACATTACAGAATATAGAATAGACAATATAGAACCCAGAATTAAAAACATGGAATATAGAACACAGAATTTAGTATATAGAATACATAATACTGAATTTCGAATTTAGAATATAGAATGTAGAACACAGAATATGGAATGTAGTATAAGGAATGCAGAATATTGAATACAGAATATAGAATGTAGAACACAGAATTTAAAATAAGGAAAAAGGAATATATAACCAAGAATTTAGAACATGGAATGCAGAACACAGAATTTAGAATATAGAATACAGAATACTGAATATAGAATTTAGAATATAGAATATAGAACACAGAGTATAGAATATAGAATATGGACTACTGAGTATAGAATATAGAATATAGAATGTAGAAAACAAAATATAGAATATAGAATAAGGAATGCAGAATTTAGAATACAGAATATAGAATGTAGAACACAGAATATAGAATATAGAATAGAGTATATGGAACGCAAAATTTAGAACATGGAATGCAGAACACACAATATAGAATATAGAATACAGAATACTGAATATAGAATTTAGAATATAGAATTTAGAACACAGAATATGGAATGTAGAATACGGAATGCAGAATATTGTATTCAGAATATGCAATGTAGAACACAGAATTTAGAATATGGAAAGCAGAATATAGAACACGGAATTAAAACATGGAATGTAGAAAACAGAATTTATTATATAGAATAAAGTATAATGAATATCAAATTTAGAATATAGAATGTAGAACACAGAATATGGAATGTAGAATACGGAATGCAGAATATTCAATACAGAATATAGAATATAGAACACAGAATTTAAAATATGGAAAAAGGAATATATAACCCAGAATTTAGAACATGGAATGCAGAACACAGAATTTAGAATATAGAATACAGAATACTGAATATAGAATTTAGAATATAGAATTTAGAACACAGAATATGGAATGTAGAATACGGAATGCAAAATATTGTATACAGAATATACAATGTAGAACACAGAATTTAGAATATGGAAAGCAGAATATAGAACACGGAATTAAAACATGGAATGTGGAAAACAGAATTTATTATATAGAATACAGTATACTGAATATAGAATTTAGAATATAGAATGTAGAACACAGAATATGGAATGTAGAATACGGAATGCAGAATATTGAATACAGAATATAGAATGTAGAACACAGAATTTAGAATATAGATTATATAATACTGAATATAGAATTTAGAATATAGAATGTAGAACACAGAATATGGAATGTAGAATACGGAATGCAGAATATTGAATACAGAATATACAATGTAAAACACAGAATTTAGAATATAGTGTATATAACACTGAATTTAGAATTTAGAATATAGAATGTAGAACACAGGATATAGAGTATAGAATACAGAATATAGAACCCAAAATTTAGAACATGGAATGCAGAACAGAGGATTTAGAATATAGAATACCGAATACAAATATAGAATATGAATATACAATGTAGAACACAGAATTTAGAATATAGAATACAGAATACTGAATATACAATTTAGAATATACAATGTAGAACAGTGAATATAGAATATAGAGTACGGAATGCAGAATATAGAATACAGAAGTTAGAATATAGAACACAGAATATAGAATATGGAAAACAGAATACAAATCCCAGAATTGAGAACATGGAATGAAGAACATAGAATTTAGAATATAGAAAGCCGAATACTGAATATAGAATTTCAAATATAGAATGTTGAACACAGAATTTAGAATATAGAATAAAGAATACTGAATATTGAATTTAGAATGTAGAATGTAGAACACAGTATTTAGAATATAGATTAGAGAATATAGATCCAAGAATTTAGCACATGGAGTGCAGAACACAGAATTTCGAATATAGAATACAGATTACTGAATATAGAATTTAGAATATAGAATGTAGAACACAGAATATAGAATATAGACTACGGAATTCAGAATATAGTTTATAGAATGATGAACACAAATTATAGAATATAGAATAGAGAATACAGAACCCAGAGTTAAGAACATGGAATATAGAACACAGAATTCAGAATATAGAATACAGATTACTGAATATAGAATTTAGAATATAGAATGTAGAACACAGAGTATAGAATATAGAATACGGAATACTGAATATAGAATTTAGAATATAGAATGTAAAACACAGAATATAGAATATAGAATAGGGTATATGGAACGCAAAATTTAGAACATGGAATGCAGAACACACAATATAGAATATAGAATACAGAATACTGAATATAGAATTTAGAATATAGAATTTAGAACACAGAATATGGAATGTAGAATACGGAATGCTGAATATTGTATACAGAATATACAATGTAGAACACAGAATTTAGAATATAGAATACAGAATACTGAATATACAATTTAGAATATACAATGTAGAACAATGAATATAGGATATAGAGTACGGAATGCAGAATATAGAATAAAGAAGTGAGAATATAGAACACAGAATATAGAATATGGAAAACAGAATACAAATCCCAGAATTGAGAACATGGAATGAAGAAAATAGAATTTAGAATATAGAAAACCGAATACTGAATATAGAATTTCTAATATAGAATGTTGAACACAGAATTTACCATATAGAATAAAGAACACTGAATATTGAATTTAGAATGTAGAATGTAGAACACAGTATTTAGAATATAGATTAGAGAATATAGAACCCAGAATTAAGCACATGGAATGCAGAAGACAGAATTTAGAATACTGAATATAGAATTTAGAATATAGAATTTAGAACACAGAATATGGAATGTAGAATACGGAATGCAAAATATTGTATACAGAATATACAATGTAGAACACAGAATTTAGAATATGGAAAGCAGAATATAGAACACGGAATTAAAACATGGAATATAGAAAACAGAATTTATTATATAGAATACAGTATACTGAATATCGAATTTAGAATATAGAATGTAGAACACAGAATATGGAATGTAGAATACGGAATGCAGAGTATTGAATACAGAATATAGAATGTAGAACACAGAATTTCGAATATAGAGTATATAATACTGAATATAGTATTTAGAATATAGAATGTAGAACGCAGAATATAGAATATAGACTACGGAATGCAGAATATAGTTTATAGAATATAGAATGATGAACACAAAATATAGAATATAGAATAGAGAATATAGAACCCAGAATTAAGAACATGGAATATGGAACACAGAATTTAATATATAGAAGACATAATACTGAATTTCGAATTTAGAATATAGAATGGAGAACACAGAATATGGAATATAGTATAAGGAATGCAGAATATTGAATACAGAATTTAGAATGTAGAACACAGAATTTAAAATATGGAAAAAGGAATATATAACCAAGAATTTAGAACATGGAATGCAGAACACAGAATTTAGAATATAGAATACAGAATACTGAATATAGAATTTAGAATATAGAATATAGAACACAGAGTATAGAATATAGAATACGGAATACTGAATATAGAATATAGAATATAGAATATAGAACACAGAATATAGAATATAGAATATGGAATGTAGAATTTAGACTACAGAATATAGAATGTAGAACACAGAATATAGAATATAGAATAGAGTATATGGAACGCAAAATTTAGAACATGGAATGCAGAACACACAATATAGAATGTAGAATACAGAATACTGAATATAGAATTTTGAATATAGAATTTAGAACACAGAATATGGAATGTAGAATACGGAATGCAGAATATTGTATTAAGAATATACAATGTAGAACACAGAATTTAGAATATGGAAAGCAGAATATAGAACACGGAATTAAAAATGGAATGTAGAAAACAGAATTTATTATATAGAATACAGTATACTGAATATCAAATTTAGAATATAGAATGTAGAACACAGAATATGGAATGTAGAATACGGAATGCAGAATATTGATTACAGAATATAGAATTTGAACACAGAATTTAGAATATAGAGTATATAATACTGAATATAGAATTTAGAATATAGAGTGTAGAACACAGATTATAGAGTATAGAATACAGAATATAGAACCCAAAATTTAGAACATGGAATGCAGAACAGAGGATTTAGAATATAGAATACCGAATACAAATATAGAATATGAATCTACAATGTAGAACACAGAATTTAGAATATAGAATACAGAATACTGAATATACAAATTAGAATATACAATGTAGAACAATGAATATAGAATATAGAGTACGGAATGCAGAATATACAATACAGAAGTTAGAATATAGAACACAGAATATAGAATATAAAAAACAGAATACACATCCCAGAATTGAGAACATGGAATGAAGAACATAGAATTTAGAATATAGAAAACCGAATACTGAATATAGAATTTCAAATATAGAATGTTGAACACAGTATTTAGAATATAGAATAAAGAATACTGAATATTGAATTTAGAATGTAGAATGTAGAATACAGTATTTAGAACATAGATTAGAGAATATAGAACCCAGAATTTAGCACATGGAATGCAGAAGACAGAATTTAGAATATAGAATACAGAATACTGAATATAGAATTTAGAATATAGAATTTAGAACACAGAATATGGAATGTAGAATACGGAATGCAAAATATTGTATACAGAATATACAATGTAGAACACATAATTTAGAATAGGGAAACAGAATATAGAACACTTAATTAAAACATGGAATGTAGAAAACAAAATTTATTATATAGAATACAGTATACTGAATATCCAATTTAGAATATAGAATGTAGAACACAGAATATGGAATGTAGAATACGGAATGCAGAATATTGAATACAGAATATACAATGTAAAACACAGAATTTAGAATATAGAGTATATAATACTGAATGTAGAATTTAGAATATAGAATGTAGAACACAGGATATAGAGTATAGAATACAGAATATAGAAACCAAAATTTAGAACACGGAATGCAGAACAGAGGATTTAGAATATAGAATACCGAATACAAATATTGTATATTAATATACAATGTAGAACACAGAATTTAGATTATAGAATACAGAATAATGAATATACAATTTAGAATATACAATGTAGAACAATGAATATAGAATATAGAGAACGGAATACAGAATGTAGGATATAGAAGTTAGAATATAAAACACAGAATATAGAATATGGAAAACAGAATACAAAACCCAGAATTGAGAACATGGAATGAAGAACATAGAATTTAGAATATAGAAAACCGAATACTGAATATAGAATTTCTAATATAGAATGTTGAACACAGAATTTACCATATAGAATAAAGAATACTGAATATTGAATTTAGAATGTAGAATGTAGAACACAGTATTTAGAATATAGATTAGAGAATATAGAACCCAGAATTAAGCACATGGAATGCAGAAGACAGAATTTAGAATACTGAATATAGAATTTAGAATATAGAATTTAGAACACAGAATATGGAATGTAGAATACGGAATGCAAAATATTGTATACAGAATATACAATGTAGAACACAGAATTTAGAATATGGAAAGCAGAATATAGAACACGGAATTAAAACATGGAATATAGAAAACAGAATTTATTATATAGAATACAGTATACTGAATATCGAATTTAGAATATAGAATGTAGAACACAGAATATGGAATGTAGAATACGGAATGCAGAGTATTGAATACAGAATATAGAATGTAGAACACAGAATTTCGAATATAGAGTATATAATACTGAATATAGTATTTAGAATATAGAATGTAGAACGCAGAATATAGAATATAGACTACGGAATGCAGAATATAGTTTATAGAATATAGAATGATGAACACAAAATATAGAATATAGAATAGAGAATATAGAACCCAGAATTAAGAACATGGAATATGGAACACAGAATTTAATATATAGAAGACATAATACTGAATTTCGAATTTAGAATATAGAATGGAGAACACAGAATATGGAATATAGTATAAGGAATGCAGAATATTGAATACAGAATTTAGAATGTAGAACACAGAATTTAAAATATGGAAAAAGGAATATATAACCAAGAATTTAGAACATGGAATGCAGAACACAGAATTTAGAATATAGAATACAGAATACTGAATATAGAATTTAGAATATAGAATATAGAACACAGAGTATAGAATATAGAATACGGAATACTGAATATAGAATATAGAATATAGAATATAGAACACAGAATATAGAATATAGAATATGGAATGTAGAATTTAGACTACAGAATATAGAATGTAGAACACAGAATATAGAATATAGAATAGAGTATATGGAACGCAAAATTTAGAACATGGAATGCAGAACACACAATATAGAATGTAGAATACAGAATACTGAATATAGAATTTTGAATATAGAATTTAGAACACAGAATATGGAATGTAGAATACGGAATGCAGAATATTGTATTAAGAATATACAATGTAGAACACAGAATTTAGAATATGGAAAGCAGAATATAGAACACGGAATTAAAAATGGAATGTAGAAAACAGAATTTATTATATAGAATACAGTATACTGAATATCAAATTTAGAATATAGAATGTAGAACACAGAATATGGAATGTAGAATACGGAATGCAGAATATTGATTACAGAATATAGAATTTGAACACAGAATTTAGAATATAGAGTATATAATACTGAATATAGAATTTAGAATATAGAGTGTAGAACACAGATTATAGAGTATAGAATACAGAATATAGAACCCAAAATTTAGAACATGGAATGCAGAACAGAGGATTTAGAATATAGAATACCGAATACAAATATAGAATATGAATCTACAATGTAGAACACAGAATTTAGAATATAGAATACAGAATACTGAATATACAATTTAGAATATACAATGTAGAACAATGAATATAGAATATAGAGTACGGAATGCAGAATATACAATACAGAAGTTAGAATATAGAACACAGAATATAGAATATAAAAAACAGAATACACATCCCAGAATTGAGAACATGGAATGAAGAACATAGAATTTAGAATATAGAAAACCGAATACTGAATATAGAATTTCAAATATAGAATGTTGAACACAGTATTTAGAATATAGAATAAAGAATACTGAATATTGAATTTAGAAGGTAGAATGTAGAATACAGTATTTAGAACATAGATTAGAGAATATAGAACCCAGAATTTAGCACATGGAATGCAGAAGACAGAATTTAGAATATAGAATACAGAATACTGAATATAGAATTTAGAATATAGAATTTAGAACACAGAATATGGAATGTAGAATACGGAATGCAAAATATTGTATACAGAATATACAATGTAGAACACAGAATTTAGAATATGGAAACAGAATATAGAACACGGAATTAAAACATGGAATGTAGAAAACTGAATTTATTATATAGAATACAATATACTGAATATTGAATTTAGAATATAGAATGTAGAACACAGAATATACAATATAGAATAGAGTATATGGAACCCAAAATTTAGAACATGGAATGCAGAACACACAATGTAGAATATAGAATACAGAATACTGAATATAGAATTTAGAATATAGAATTTAGAACACAGAATATGGAATGTTGAATACGGAATGCAGAATATTGTATACAGAATATACAATGTAGAACACAGAGTTTAGAATATGGAAAGCAGAATATAGAACACGGAATTAAAACATGGAATGTAGAAAACAGAATTTATTATATAGAATACAGTATACTGAAAATCGAACTTAGAATATAGAATGTAGAACACAGAATATGGAATGTAGAATACGGAATGCAGAATATTGAATACAGAATATACAATGTAGAGCACAGAATTTAAAATATGGGAAAAGGAATATATAACCCAGAATTTAGAACATGGAATGCAGAACACAGAATTTAGAATATAGAATACAGATTACTAATTATAGAATTTAGAATATAGAATGTAGAACACAGAATATAGAATATAGAGTATAGAATACTGAATATAGAATTAAGATTATAGAATTTAGAACACAGAATATAGAATATAGAATACAGAATATAGAACAGAAAATTTAGAACATGGAATTGACAACACAGAACTTAGAATATAGAATACAGAATATTGAATTTCGAATTTAGAATATAGAATGTAGAACATAGAATATGGAATGTAGATTACGGAATGCAGAATATTGAATACAGAATATAGAACATAGAACACAGTAAAGAGAATATTGATTAAAGAATATAGAAACCAGAATTTAGAACATGGAATGCAGAACACAGAATTTACAATATAGAATACAGATTACTGAATATAGAATTTAGAGTATAGAATGCAGAACACAGAATTTAGAATATAGAATATAGAATACAGAATATAGAATTTAGAATATAGAATGTTGAAAACAGAATATAGAATACAGAATACAGAATATAGAACACAAAATTTAGAACACGGAATACACAACACAGAATTTAGAATATAGAATACCGAATACTGAATATAGAATATGAGTATATAATGTAGAACACAGAATTAAGAATAGAGAATACAGAATACTTAATATAGAATTTAGAATATACAATGTAGAACACACAATATAGAATATAGTATACGGAATGCAGAATATAGAACACAGAATATAGAACACGAAATTTAGAACATGGAATGCACAACACAGAATATATAATATAGAATAAAGTATACTGTATATTGAATTTAGAATATAGAATATAGAACACAGTATATAGAATACAGATTAGAGAATATAGAACTCAGAATTTAGAACTTGGAATGCAGAACACAGAATTTAGGATATAGAATACAGAATACTGAATATAGAATTTAGAATATAGAATATAGAAAACAGAGTATAGAATATAGAATACGGAATACTGAATATAGAATATAGAATATAGAAATTAGAATACAAAATATAGAATATAGAATAAGGAATGCAGAATTTAGAATACAGAATATAGAATGTAGAACACAGAATATAGACTATAGAATAGAGTATATGGAAAGCAAAATTTAGAACATGGAATGCAGAACACACAATATAGAATATAGAATACAGAATACTGAATATAGAATTTAGAATATAGAATTTAGAACACAGAATATGGAATGTAGAATACGGAATGCAGAATATTGTATACAGAATATACAATATAGAACACAGAATTTAGAATATGGAAAGCAGAATATACAACACGGAATTAAAACATGGAATGTAGAAAACAAAATTTATTATATAGAATTCAGGATACTGAATATCGAATTTAGAATATAGAATGTAGAACACAGAATATGGAATGTAGAATACGGAATGCAGAATATTGAATACAGAATATAGAATGTAGAACACAGAATTTAGAATATAGAATATATATTACTCAATATAGAATTTAGAATATAGAATGTAGAACACAGAATATAGAGTATAGAATACAGAATATAGAACCCAAAATTTAGAACATGGAATGCAGAACAGAGCATTTAGAATATAGAATAGCGAATACAAATATAGAATATGAATATACAATGTAGAACACAGAATTTAGAATATAGAATACAGAAAACTGAATATACAATTTAGAATATACAATGTAGAACAATGAATATAGGATATAGAGTACGGAATGCAGAATATAGAATAAAGAAGTTAGAATATAGAACACAGAATATAGAATATGGAAAACAGAATACAAAACTCAGAATTGAGAACATGGAATGAATAACATAGAATTTAGAATATAGAAAACCGAATACTGAATATAGAATTTCAAATATAGAATGTTGAACACAGAATTTAGAATATAGAATAAAGAATACTGAATATTGAATTTAGAATGTAGAATGTAGAACACAGTATTTAGAATATAGATTAAAGAATATAGAACCCAGAATTTAGCACATGGAGTGCAGAACACAGAATTTCGAATATATAATACAGAATACTGAATATAGAATTTAGAATATAGAATGTAGAACACAGAATATAGAATATAGACTACGGAAAGCAGAATATAGTTTATAGAATATAGAATGATGAACACAAATTATAGAATATAGAATAGAGAATACAGAACCCAGAATTAAGAACATGGAATATAGAACACAGAATTTAGTATATAGAATACATAATACTGAATTTCGAATTTAGAATATAGAATGTAGAACACAGAATATGGAATGTAGTATATGGAATGCAGAATATTGAATACAGAATATAGAATGTAGAACACAGAATTTAAAATATGGAAAAAGGAATATATAACACAGAATTTAGAACATGGAATGCAGAACACAGAATTTAGAATATAGAATACAGATTACTGAAAATAGAATTTAGAATATAGAATGTAGAACACAGAATATAGAATATAGAGTATAGAATACTGAATATAGAATTTAGAATATAGAATGTAGAACACAGAATATAGAATATAGAATAGAGTATATGGACCGCAAAATTTAGAACATGGAATGCAGAACACACAATATAGAATATAGAATACAGAATACTGAATATAGAATTAAGAATATAGAATTTAGAACACAGAATATGGAATGTAGAATACGGAATGCTGAATATTGTATACAGAATATACATGTAGAACACAGAATTTAGAATATGGAAACAGAATATAGAACACTTAATTAAAACATGGAATGTAGAAAACAAAATTTATTATATAGAATGCAGTATACTGAATATCCAATTTAGAATATAGAATGTAGAACACAGAATATGGAATGTAGAATACGGAATGGAGAATATTGAATACAGAATATACAATGTAAAACACAGAATTTAGAATATAGAGTATATAATACTGAATGTAGAATTTAGAATATAGAATGTAGAACACAGCATATAGAGTATAGAATACAGAATATAGAAACCAAAATTTAGAACATGGAATGCAGAACAGAGGATTTAGAATATAGAATACCGAATACAAATATAGAATATGAATCTACAATGTAGAACACAGAATTTAGAATATAGAATACAGAATACTGAATATACAATTTAGAATATACAATGTAGAACAATGAATATAGAATATAGAGTACGGAATGCAGAATATAGAATACAGAAGTTAGAATATAAAACACAGAATATAGAATATGGAAAACAGAATACAAAACCCAGAATTGAGAACATGGAATGAAGAACATAGTATTTAGAATATAGAAAACCGAATACTGAATATAGAATTTCAAATATAGAATGTTGAACACAGAATTTAGCATATAGAATAAAGAATACTGAATATTGAATTTAGAATGTAGAATGTAGAACACAGTATTTAGAATATAGATTAGAGAATATAGAACCCAGAATTTAGCACATGGAATGCAGAAGTCAGAATTTAGAATACTGAATATAGAATTTAGAATATAGAATTTAGAAATCAGAATATGGAATGTAGAATACGGAATGCAAAATATTGTATACAGAATATACAATGTAGAACACAGAATTTAGAATATGGAAAGCAGAATATAGAACACGGAATTAAAACATGGAATGTAGAAAACAGAATTTATTATATAGAATACAGTATACTGAATATCGAATTTAGAATATAGAATGTAGAGCACAGAATATGGAATGTAGAATACGGAATGCAGAATATTGAATACAGAATATAGAATGTAGAACACAGAATTTCGGATATAGAGTATATAATACTGAATATAGTATTTAGAATATAGAATGTAGAACGCAGAATATAGAATATAGAATACGGAATGCAGAATATAGTTTATAGAATATAGAATGATGAACACAAAATATAGAATATACAATAGAGAATATAGAACCCAGAATTAAGAACATGGAATATGGAACACAGAATTTAGTATATAGAAAACATAATACTAAATTTCGAATTTACAATATAGAATGGAGAACACAGAATATGGAATGTAGTATAAGGATTGCAGAATATTGAATACAGAATATAGAATGTAGAACACAGAATTTAAAATATGGAAAAAGGAATATATAACCAAGAATTTAGAACATGGAATGCAGAACACAGAATTTAGAATATAGAATACAGAATACTGAATATAAAATTTAGAATATAGAATATAGAACACAGAGTATAGAATATAGAATACGGAATACTGAATATAGAATATAGAATATAGAACACAGAATATAGAATATAGAATATGGAATGTAGAATTTAGACTACAGAATATAGAATGTAGAACACAGAATATAGAATATAGAATAGAGTATATGGAACGCAAAATTTAGAACATGGAATGCAGAACACACAATATAGAATGTAGAATACAGAATACTGAATATAGAATTTAGAATATAGAATTTAGAACACAGAATATGGAATGTAGAATACGGAATGCAGAATATTGTATTCAGAATATACAATGTAGAACACAGAATTTAGAATATGGAAAGCAGAATATAGAACACGGAATTAAAAATGGAATGTAGAAAACAGAATTTATTATATAGAATACAGTATACTGAATATCAAATTTAGAATATAGAATGTAGAACACAGAATATGGAATGTAGAATACGGAATGCAGAATATTGATTACAGAATATAGAATTTGAACACAGAATTTAGAATATAGAGTATATAATACTGAATATAGAATTTAGAATATAGAGTGTAGAACACAGATTATAGAGTATAGAATACAGAATATAGAACCCAAAATTTAGAACATGGAATGCAGAACAGAGGATTTAGAATATAGAATACCGAATACAAATATAGAATATGAATCTACAATGTAGAACACAGAATTTAGAATATAGAATACAGAATACTGAATATACAATTTAGAATATACAATGTAGAACAATGAAAATAGAATATAGAGTACGGAATGCAGAATATACAATACAGAAGTTAGAATATAGAACACAGAATATAGAATATGGAAAACAGAATACAAATCCCAGAATTGAGAACATGGAATGAAGAACATAGAATTTAGAATATAGAAAACTGAATACTGAATATAGAATTTCAAATATAGAATGTTGAACACAGAATTTAGCATATAGAATAAAGAATACTGAATATTGAATTTAGAATGTAGAATGTAGAACACAGTATTTAGAATATAGATTAGAGAATATAGAACATAGAATTTAGCACATGGAATGCAGAAGACAGAATTTAGAATATAGAATACAGAATACTGAATATAGAATTTAGAATATAGAATTTAGAACACAGAATATGGAATGTAGAATACGGAATGCAAAATATTGTATACAGAATATACAATGTAGAACACAGAATTTAGAATATGGAAAGCAGAATATAGAACACGGAATTAAAACATGGAATGTAGAAAACAGAATTTATTATATAGAATACAGTATACTGAATATCGAATTTAGAATATAGAATGTAGAACACAGAATATGGAATGTAGAATACGGAATGCAGAATATTGAATACAGAATATAGAATGTAGAACACAGAATTTAGAATATAGAGTATATAATACTGGATATAGAATTTAGAATATAGAATGTAGAACACAGAATATAGTGTATAGAATACAGAATATAGAACCCAAAATTTAGAACATGGAATGCAGCACAGAGGATTTAGAATATAGAATATCTAATACACATGTAGAATATGAATATACAATGTACAACACAGAATTTAGAATATAGAATACAGAATACTGAATATACAATTTAGAATATACAATGTAGAACAATGAATATAGGATATAGAGTACGGAATGCAGAATATAGAATAAAGAAGTGAGAATATACAACACAGAATATAGAATATGGAAAACAGAATACAAATCCCAGAATTGATAACATGGAATGAAGAACATAGAATTTAGAATATAGAAAACCGAATACTGAATATAGAATTTCAAATATAGAATGTTGAACACGGAATTTAGAATATAGAATAAAGAATACTGAATATTGAATTTAGAATGTAGAATGTAGAACACAGTATTTAGAATATAGATTAGAGAATATAGAACCCAGAATTTAGCACATGGAATGCAGAAGACAGAATTTCGAATATAGAATACAGAATACTGAATATAGAATTTAGAATATAGAATTTAGAACACAGAATATGGAATGTAGACTACGGAATGCAAAATAAAGTTTTTAGAATATAGAATAATGAACACAAATTATAGAATATAGAATAGAGGATATAGAAACCAGAATTAAGAACATGGAATATAGAACACAGAAGTTAGTATATAGAATACATAATACTGAATTTCGAATTTAGAATATAGTAAGTAGAACACAGAATATGGAATGTTGAATATGGAATGCAGAATATTGAATACAGAATATAGAATGTAGAACACAGAATTTAAAATATGGAAAAAGGAATATATAACCCAGAATTTAGAACTTGGAATGCAGAACACAGAATTAAGAATATAGAAAACCGAATACTGAATATAGAATTTAGAAAATAGAATGTAGAACACAGAATATAGAATATAGAGTATAGAATACTGAATATAGA
Source organism: Vicugna pacos (assembly GCF_048564905.1). NCBI lineage: Eukaryota > Metazoa > Chordata > Mammalia > Artiodactyla > Camelidae > Vicugna > Vicugna pacos. The sequence goes on from NW_027328737.1 coordinate 6,024,743, forward strand.
ATTTAGAATATTGAATGTAGAACACAGAATATAGAATATAGAATAGAGTATATGGAACGCAAAATTTAGAACATGGAATGCAGAACACACAATATAGAATATAGAATACAGAATACTGAATATAGAATTTAGAATATAGAATTTAGAACACAGAATATGGAATGTAGAATTCGGAATGCTGAATATTGTATACAGAATATACAATGTTGAACACAGAATTTAGAATATGGAAAGCAGAATATAGAACACTTAATTAAAACATGGAATGTAGAAAACAGAATTTATTATATAGAATACAGTATACTGAATATCGAATTTAGAATATAGAATGTAGAACACAGAATATGGAATGTAGAATACGGAATGGAGAATATTGAATACAGAATATAGAATGTAAAACACAGAATTTAGCATATAGTGTATATAATACTGAATATAGAATTTAGAATATAGAGTGTAGAACACAGGATATAGAGTATAGAATACAGAATATACAACCCAAAATTTACAACATGGAATGCAGAACAGAGGATTTAGAATATAGAATACCGAATACAAATATAGAATATGAATATACAATGTAGAACACAGAATTTAGAATATAGAATACAGAATACTGAATATACAATTTAGAATATACAATGCAGAACAATGAAAATAGGATATAGAGTACGGAATGCAGAATATAGAATACAGAAGTTAGAATATAGAACACAGAATATAGAATATGGAAAACATAATACAAATCCCAGAATTGAGAACATGGAATGAAGAACATAGAATTTAGAATATAGAATACCCAATACTGAATATAGAATTTCAAATATAGAATGTTGAACACAGAATTTAGAATATAGAATAAAGAATACTGAATATTGAATTTAGAATGTAGAATGTAGAACACAGTATTTAGAACATAGATTAGAGAATATAGAACCCAGAATTTAGCACATGGAATGCAGAAGACAGAATTTAGAATATAGAATACAGAATACTGAATATAGAATTTAGAATATAGAATTTAGAACACAAAATATGGAATGTAGACTACGGAATGCAGAATAGAGATTATAGAATATAGAATGATGAACACAAATTATAGAATATAGAATAGAGAATATAGAACGCAGAATTAAGAACATGGAATATAGAACACAGAATTTAGTATATAGAATACATAATACTGAATTTCAAATTTAGAATATAGAATGTAGAACACAGAATATGGAATGTAGAATAAGGAATGCAGAATATTGAATACAGAATATAGAATATAGAACACAGAATTTAAAATATGGAAAAAGGAATATAAAACCCAGAATTTAGAACATGGAATGCAGAACACAGAATTTAGAATATAGAATATAGAATAGTGAATATAGAATTTAGAATATAGAATATAGAACACAGAGTATAGAAAATAGAATACGGAATACTGAATATAGAATTTAGAAAATAGAATTTAGAACACAGAATATAGAATATAGAATAGAGTATATTGAATGCAAAATTTAGAACATGGAATGCAGAACACACATTATAGAATATAGAATACAGAATACTGAATATAGTATTTAGAATATAGAATTTAGAACACGGAATATGGAATGTAGAATACGGAATGCTGAATATTGTATACAGAATATGCAATGTAGAACACAGTATTTAGTATATGGAGAGCAGAATATAGAACACTGAATTAAAACATGGAATGTAGAAAACAGAATTTATTATATAGAATACAGTATACTGAATATCGAATTTAGAATATAGAATGTAGAATACCGAATGCAGAATATTGTATACAGAATATAGAATGTAGAACACAGAATTTAGAATATAGAGTATATAATACTGAATGTAGAATTTAGATTATAGAATGTAGAACACAGGATATAGAGTATAGAATACAGAATATAGAACCCAAAATTTAGAAAATGGAATGCAGAACAGAGGATTTAGAATATGGAATACCGAATATAAATATAGAATATGAATATACAATGTAGAACACAGAATTTAGTATATAGAATACAGAATACTGAATATACAATTTAGAATATACAATGTAGAACAATGAATATAGGATATAGAGTACAGAATGCAGAATATAGAATACAGAAGTTAGAATATAGAACACAGAATATAGAATATGGAAAACAGAATACAAAACCCAGAATTGAGAACATGGAATGAAGAACATAGAATTTAGAATATAGAAAAGAGAATACTGAATATAAAATTTCAAATATAGAATGCTGAACACAGAATTTAGAATATAGAATAAAGAATACTGAATATTGAATTTAGAATGTAGAATGTAGAACACAGTATTTAGAATATAGATTAGAGAATATAGAACCCAGAATTTAGCACATGGAATGCAGAAGACAGAATTTAGAATATAGAATACAGAATACTGAATATAGATTTTAGAATATAGAATGTAGAACACAGAATATAGAATATAGACAACGGAATGCAGAATATAGAATATAGAGTATAGAATGATGAACACAAATTATAGAATATAGAATAGAGAATATAGAACCCAAAATTAAGAACATGGAATGTAGAACACACAATTTAGAATATAGAATACAGAAGATTGAATTTCAAGCTTAAAATATCGAATTTTGAACATAGAATATGGAATGTAGAATACGGAATGCAGAATATTGAATACAGAATATAGAACGTAGAACACAGTATAGTTAATATTGTTTAAAGAATATAGAAACCCGAATTTAGAACATGGAACGCAGAACACAGGATTTACAATATAGAATAATGATTACTGAATATAGAATTAAGAATATAGAATGCAGAACACAGTATATAGAATATAGATTAGAGAATATAGAACCCAGAATTTAGAACTTGGAATGCAGAACACAGAATTTAGAATATAGAATACAGAATACTGAATATAGAATTTAGAATATAGAATATAGAACACAGAGTATAGAATATAGAATACGGAATACTGAATATAGAATATTGAATATTTAATGTAGAACAAAGAATATAGAATATAGAATATGAAATGTAGAATTTAGAATACAGAATATAGAATGTAGAACACAGAATATACAATATAGAATAGAGTATATGGAACACAAAATTTAGAACATGGAATGCAGAACACACAATATAGAATATAGAATACAGAATACTGAATATAGAATTTAGAATATACAATTTGAACACAGAATATGGAATGTAGAATACGGAATGCAGAATATTGTATATAGAATATACAATGTAGAACAGAGAATTTAGGATATGGAAAGCAGAATATAGAACACGGAATTAAAACATGGAATGTAGAAAACAGAATTTATTATATAGAATACAGTATACTGAATATCGAATTTAGAATATAGAATGTAGAACACAGAATATGGAATGTAGAATACGGAAAGCAGAATATTGAATACACAATATAGAACGTGGAACACAGTAAAGAGAATATAGATTAAAGAATATAGAAACCAGAATTTAGAACATGGAATGCAGAACACAGAATTTACAATATAGAATACAGATTACTGAATATAGAATTTAGAGTATAGAATGCAGTACACAGAATTTAGAATATAGAATATAGAATACAGAATATAGAATTTAGAATATAGAATGTAGAAAACAGAATATAGAATGTAGAATACAGAATATAGAACACAAAATTTAGAACACGGAATACACAGCACAGAATTTAGAATATAGAATACCGAATACTGAATATAGAATATGAATATATAATGTAGAACACAGAATTAAGAATAGAGAATACAGAATACTTAATATAGAATTTAGAATATACAATGTAGAACACAGAATATAGAATATATTATACCGAATGCAGAATATAGAACACAGAATATAGAACACGAAATTTAGCACATGGAATGCACAACACAGAATTTATAATATAGAATAAAGTATACTGTATATTGAATTTAAAATATAGAATATAGAACACAGTATATAGAATACAGATTAGAGAATATAGAACCCAGAATTTAGAACTTGGAAAGCAGAACACAGAATTTAGAATATAGAATACAGAATACTGAATATAGAATTTAGAATATAGAATATAGAAAACAGAGTATAGAATATAGAATACGGAGTACGGAATATAGAATATAGAATATAGAAAGTAGAATACAAAATATAGAATATAGAATAAGGAATGCAGAATTTAGAATACAGAATATAGAATGTAGAACACAGAATATAGACTATAGAATAGAGTATATGGAACGCAAAATTTAGAACATGGAATGCAGAACACACAATATAGAATATAGAATACAGAATACTGAATATAAAATTTAGAATATAGAATTTAGAACACAGAATATGGAATGTAGAATACGGAATGCAGAATATTGTATACAGAATATACAATGTAGAACACAGAATTTAGAATATGGAAAGCAGAATATAGAACACGGAATTAAAACATGGAATGTAGAAAACAGAATTTATTATATAGAATAGAGTATACTGAATATCGAATTTAGAATACAGAATGTAGAACACAGAATATGGAATGTAGAATACGGAATGCAGAATATTGAATACAGAATATAGAATGTAGAACAGAGAATTTAGAATATAGAGTATATAATACTGAATATAGAGTTTAGAATATAGAATGTAGAACACAGAATATACAGTATAGAATACAGAATATAGAACCCATATTTTAGAACATGGAATGCAGAACAGAGGATTTAGAATATAGAATACCGAATACAAATATAGAATATGAATATACAAAGTAGAACACAGAATTTAGAATATAGAATACAGAATACTGAATATACAACTTAGAATATACTATGTAGAACAATGAATATAGGATATAGAGTACGGAATGCAGAATATAGAATAAAGAAGTTAGAATATAGAACACAGAATATAGAATATGGAAAACAGAATACAAATCCCAGAATTGAGAACATGGAATGAAGAACATAGAATTTAAATATAGAAAACCGAATACTGAATATAGAATTTCAAATATAGAATGTTGAACACAGAATTTAGAATATAGAATAAAGAATACTGAATATTGAATTTAGAATGTAGAATGTAGAACACAGTATTTAGAATATAGATTAGAGAATATAGAACCCAGAATTTAGCACATGGAATTCAGAAGACAGAATTTAGAATATAGAATACAGAATACTGAATATGGAATTTAGAATATAGAATTTAGAGCACACAATATGGAATGTAGAATACGGAATGCAAAATATTGTATACAGAATATACAATGTAGAACACAGAATTTAGAATATGGAAAGCAGAATATAGAACACGGAATTAAAACATGGAATGTGGAAAACAGAATTTATTATATAGAATACAGTATACTGAATATCGAATTTAGAATATAGAATGTAGAACACAGAATATGGAATGTAGAATACGGAATGCAGAATATTGAATACAGAATATAGAATGTAGAACACAGAATTTAGAATATAATTTATATAATACTGAATATAGAATTTAGAATATAGAATGTAGAACACAGAATATAGAGTATAGAATACAGAATATAGAACCCAAAATTTAGAACATGGAATGCAGAACAGAGGATTTAGAATATAGAATAGCGAATACAAATATAGAATATGAATATACAATGTAGAACACAGAATTTAGAATATAGAATACAGAAAACTGAATATACAATTTAGAATATACAATGTAGAACAATGAATATAGGATATAGAGTACGGAATGCAGAATATAGAATAAAGAATTTAGAATATAGAACACAGAATATAGAATATGGAAAACAGAATACAAAACTCAGAATTGAGAACATGGAATGAATAACATAGAATTTAGAATATAGAAAACCGAATACTGAATATAGAATTTCAAATATAGAATGTTGAACACAGAATTTAGAATATAGAATACAGAATACTGAATATAGAATTTAGAATATAGAATATAGAAAACAGAGTATAGAATATAGAATACGGAGTACGGAATATAGAATATAGAATATAGAAAGTAGAATACAAAATATAGAATATAGAATAAGGAATGCAGAATTTAGAATACAGAATATAGAATGTAGAACACAGAATATAGACTATAGAATAGAGTATATGGAACGCAAAATTTAGAACATGGAATGCAGAACACACAATATAGAATATAGAATACAGAATACTGAATATAAAATTTAGAATATAGAATTTAGAACACAGAATATGGAATGTAGAATACGGAATGCAGAATATTGTATACAGAATATACAATGTAGAACACAGAATTTAGAATTTGGAAAGCAGAATATAGAACACGGAATTAAAACATGGAATGTGGAAAACAGAATTTATTATATAGAATACAGTATACTGAATATCGAATTTAGAATATAGAATGTAGAACACAGAATATGGAATGTAGAATACGGAATGCAGAATATTGAATACAGAATATAGAATGTAGAACACAGAATTTAGAATATAATTTATATAATACTGAATATAGAATTTAGAATATAGAATGTAGAACACAGAATATAGAGTATAGAATACAGAATATAGAACCCAAAATTTAGAACATGGAATGCAGAACAGAGGATTTAGAATATAGAATAGCGAATACAAATATAGAATATGAATATACAATGTAGAACACAGAATTTAGAATATAGAATACAGAAAACTGAATATACAATTTAGAATATACAATGTAGAACAATGAATATAGGATATAGAGTACGGAATGCAGAATATAGAATAAAGAATTTAGAATATAGAACACAGAATATAGAATATGGAAAACAGAATACAAAACTCAGAATTGAGAACATGGAATGAATAACATAGAATTTAGAATATAGAAAACCGAATACTGAATATAGAATTTCAAATATAGAATGTTGAACACAGAATTTAGAATATAGAATACAGAATACTGAATATTGAATTTAGAATGTAGAATGTAGAACTCAGTATTTAGATATAGATTAAAGAATATAGAACCCAGAATATAGCACATGGAGTGCAGAACACAGAATTTCGAATATATAATACAGAATACTGAATATAGAATTTAGAATATAGAATGTAGAACACAGAATATAGAATATAGACTACGGAAAGCAGAATATAGTTTATAGAATATAGACTGATGAACACATATTATAGAATATAGAATAGAGTATACAGAACCCAGAATAAAGAACATGGAATATAGAACACAGAATTTAGTATATAGAATACATAATACTGAATTTCGAATTTAGAATATACAATGTAGAACACAGAATATGGAATGTAGAATATGGAATGCAGAATATTGAATACAGAATATAGAAAGTAGAACACAGAATTTAAAATATGGAAAAAGGAATATATAACACAGAATTTAGAACATGGAATGCAGAACACAGAATTTAGAATATAGAATACAGATTACTGAATATAGAATTTAGAACACAGAATATAGATTATAGAGTATAGAATACTGAATATAGAATATAGAATATAGAATGTAGAACACAGAAAATAGAATATAGAATAGAGTATATGGAACGCAAAATTTAGAACATGGAATGCAGAACACACAATATAGAATATAGAATTCAGAATACTGAATATAGAATTAAGAATACAGAACTTAGAACACAGAATATGGAATGTAGAATACGGAATGCTGAATATTGTATACAGACTATACATGTAGAACACAGAATTTAGAATATGGAAACAGAATATAGAACACTTAATTAAAACATGGAATGTAGAAAACAAAATTTATTATATAGAATACAGTATACTGAATATCGAATTTAGAATATAGAATGTAGAACACAGAATATGGAATGTAGAATACAGAATGCAGAATATTGAATACAGAATATACAATGTAAAACACAGAATTTAGAATATAGAGTATATAATACTGAATATAGAGTTTAGAATATAGAATGTAGAACACAGAATATACAGTATAGAATAAAGAATATAGAACCCATATTTTAGAACATGGAATGCAGAACAGAGGATTTACAGTATAGAATACCGAATACAAATATAGAATATGAATATACAAAGTAGAACACAGAATTTAGAATATAGAATACAGAATACTGAATATACAACTTAGAATATACTATGTAGAACAATGAATATAGGATATAGAGTACGGAATGCAGAATATAGAATAAAGAAGTTAGAATATAGAACACAGAATATAGAATATGGAAAACAGAATACAAATCCCAGAATTGAGAACATGGAATGAAGAACATAGAATTTAAATATAGAAAACCGAATACTGAATATAGAATTTCAAATATAGAATGTTGAACACAGAATTTAGAATATAGAATAAAGAATACTGAATATTGAATTTAGAATGTAGAATGTAGAACACAGTATTTAGAATATAGATTAGAGAATATAGAACCCAGAATTTAGCACATGGAATTCAGAAGACAGAATTTAGAATATAGAATACAGAATACTGAATATGGAATTTAGAATATAGAATTTAGAGCACACAATATGGAATGTAGAATACGGAATGCAAAATATTGTATACAGAATATACAATGTAGAACACAGAATTTAGAATATGGAAAGCAGAATATAGAACACGGAATTAAAACATGGAATGTGGAAAACAGAATTTATTATATAGAATACAGTATACTGAATATCGAATTTAGAATACATAATGTAGAACACAGAATATGGAATGTAGAATACGGAATGCAGAATATTGAATACAGAATATAGAATGTAGAACAGAGAATTTAGAATATAGAGTATATAATACTGAATATAGAGTTTAGAATATAGAATGTAGAACACAGAATATACAGTATAGAATACAGAATATAGAACCCATATTTTAGAACATGGAATGCAGAACAGAGGATTTAGAATATAGAATACCGAATACAAATATAGAATATGAATATACAAAGTAGAACACAGAATTTAGAATATAGAATACAGAATACTGAATATACAATTTAGAATATACTATGTAGAACAATGAATATAGGATATAGAGTACGGAATGCAGAATATAGAATAAAGAAGTTAGAATATAGAACACAGAATATAGAATATGGAAAACAGAATACAAATCCCAGAATTGAGAACATGGAATGAAGAACATAGAATTTAAATATAGAAAACCGAATACTGAATATAGAATTTCAAATATAGAATGTTGAACACAGAATTTAGAATATAGAATAAAGAATACTGAATATTGAATTTAGAATGTAGAATGTAGAACACAGTATTTAGAATATAGATTAGAGAATATAGAACCCAGAATTTAGCACATGGAATTCAGAAGACAGAATTTAGAATATAGAATACAGAATACTGAATATGGAATTTAGAATATAGAATTTAGAGCACACAATATGGAATGTAGAATACGGAATGCAAAATATTGTATACAGAATATACAATGTAGAACACAGAATTTAGAATATGGAAAGCAGAATATAGAACACGGAATTAAAACATGGAATGTGGAAAACAGAATTTATTATATAGAATACAGTATACTGAATATCGAATTTAGAATATAGAATGTAGAACACAGAATATGGAATGTAGAATACGGAATGCAGAATATTGAATACAGAATATAGAATGTAGAACACAGAATTTAGAATATAATTTATATAATACTGAATATAGAATTTAGAATATAGAATGTAGAACACAGAATATAGAGTATAGAATACAGAATATAGAACCCAAAATTTAGAACATGGAATGCAGAACAGAGGATTTAGAATATAGAATAGCGAATACAAATATAGAATATGAATATACAATGTAGAACACAGAATTTAGAATATAGAATACAGAAAACTGAATATACAATTTAGAATATACAATGTAGAACAATGAATATAGGATATAGAGTACGGAATGCAGAATATAGAATAAAGAATTTAGAATATAGAACACAGAATATAGAATATGGAAAACAGAATACAAAACTCAGAATTGAGAACATGGAATGAATAACATAGAATTTAGAATATAGAAAACCGAATACTGAATATAGAATTTCAAATATAGAATGTTGAACACAGAATTTAGAATATAGAATACAGAATACTGAATATTGAATTTAGAATGTAGAATGTAGAACACAGTATTTAGATATAGATTAAAGAATATAGAACCCAGAATTTAGCACATGGAGTGCAGAACACAGAATTTCGAAT